>NC_041027.1:5715873-7091289 GCF_900634625.1 Parambassis ranga
CTCCCCCAGAGCTGCCCCCTCCCAATATTTTTACAGCTTCTAAATTCAACTTAACACATTATCTTCATACCTCCTAAATGTACAGCTTGAATTATGGCTTTGTGGATATAGGCCGTACCTCCACCCCTCCTTTATCCCCTCTATGAATATGGGTTGGTTCGATTCAACCAGTTACATTGTACGGGGGGTTTCTGTATGGTGAAAATGTATGCTCCATGTGCCCCTTTTTCACTTTGAGCACCTGCCCGTCCATAGGTCTCTGCACGTCCCTGATGAGATCACTTCGTTTTTTTTTTTTAATATTTAACTTAAACAAAATGTTCATTCTACTAACTCTGTTTTATAGTCTCTCTCTCTCTCTGTGTTTCCAGGCAGCAGCAGCAGTTCAGTTCCATGCAGAGGATGAACGACCCTGATCCTGAGCAGCACTGCTTCACACTCAGCTGCAGTAATGACTCACTTCTTCCAAAAACATCATCTTAGTGATTGGACTGCAGACCAGTAAAGATGTTTTCCTCTCACAGGTGTAGTGTTGGTGGCTGGCCAAAAACACTCAGGACTCCCATGATGACAGAAGACCAGAAGGGAAGGATGGACGACCACAGGACCAGCTGGAGAGAAGTGATGGCCTGTGTATCAGTGGGCTCTGTAAGTAATCCCATCAGTAAGACCAGAGAAGTCTAGACTAGACTAGAGACGTTATGTGGGAAGGGGCTGAAGTCTGAAGGTGAGGCAGTAAATGTGTAGAACGCTGCCTCACAGTGAAATCTCTGCTTCATATCCATCATGTCCCCTGTTCACCTCAGCAGCTAGTATTACGTTGTTAACATAGTTAGATAGGGAGCTGTATGATGCTAGCGCATGTAGGCTATCACAGTCCTGTGTGACCTAGCGACCACTCACCACTGTGTTTTTACCATGTAGCATTAAGATGCAGGAAAGGAAAATGCAGCAGAGGATTGACGTTTTCAAGTGATATTAATTGAGGGATGCTCATTCTGAGGATGAAAATAAAGTCTTATTCTTCATCACTGCACCTGTTCTGTAGGAGACAGTTACCGGAGACTTCAGGTGTTTCAGGGGCACAGGGAGGTTCACAGGTGAGCAGTCAATACATTCAGGATTAAAATGCCTCATACTGTTTTTTTCTGAGTTTTATTTGAGGAATAGAGTTAAGCTATGTGTGTGTTTGAAACATGCAATTTACAGACAAAACTGTAAACAATGCTTTAAGCATTAAACTTCATCATATCAAATATATCGCAAAAAAATTCAAAATCAATAATACAGAGAATGTATTTCTTCAACTTAAGAATCAGGGTGCGCTTCAGTGTTGTTCAGACAAATCTCATCCCCCGACACTTTTAAAAAGCTTGCCCCTAATAACATAAGCAGCTTTTGTAGTTGTTACTGTTTGTTTGTAGTTTTCATGGCTGCTGTTGTAGTTTTTCTGCTCTGGTTTTGTAGTTTTTGTTGCCACTTGAGTGGATTTTTAGACACAGTGGAACACATACAGTCTTTACATGTGTGACCCTCTGGGTTTATTGTACAGTAAATATGATTTAATGTCTGTTACCTGCTGCTGTTGATCATATGAGCAGTTTACTTGTTTACTTGTCATGCTATCGTACAAAATGTGGAAAATGACTCTTCCCTCTTTACATTGAGAAACATGCTCTGTTTGTGGCACATTTGACAGCAGTGCATGTTGTCATTGTTGTAAAATAATGATTTTAGATGTACAACATGATATTTCAGATATTATATTGACAGTACATAGCGGTGCCAAATTTGTTTAAGGCTTAAAAATGTTGATACACAGAATGTCTCCAGAATCTTTCCAGGAAGCTGATTGGTTTGTAGATAAAGATTTGTTCAAAAATATCTGCATAATATTCTGTCAATCAGAGTAACTTTTCATGATGCAAATCTTCCAAATCTCATTATGTCAAAACAAGACAATGCTGCCAATTGCAACAAAATGCATTATTTATATACCAAAGAAGTTTTCTCAATGCTGGGCTGTAAGTCCAAAGGTATCTGTATAATGTGTTTCAAATATCAGGCACATGTGGGCTCTATTAACATGGTAGAATGGGATTAAAACTTTCTGTAGCCTTCCAACCAATCAATTTGCGTAAATCATATAGCAAATGTTGATGTGAATTAACATGATTTTCTATGGCCCGCGGCTTCTGTCTGTGGCTTTTATGTCAAGCCTGCTGCTGAAGGTGGTCAATTTTAATGTTTAGTGAGAATATCAAACAGAGATGGATACACAACCTGCAGGTTTCCCTGTATGTCCCTTATGTATTTTATTAATTTTTAAGTTGACGCAGTGGCTTAGGTCCTGTAATGCCTCCACGCAGGTCATACAGAACCCATTCAGAACATTTTAACTACTAATTGTTGTTGATAAAGCTGGAGCTCCTGTATTTTATTTTAAGTTTTAAAGTCATCAGACATAACCTGAGGGAACAGAGCAAAAAGATGAGACAGTATTTTCTTTACATTAGAATGTTGCTCAATGGTATTTCTTTGCCAGACCCTAGGTTTTTCCTATATCACCACTACTTGTCACTTCCCACTATACTCATATTTTAATTCAACCTTTAACTAACAGGAGTGTTCTCTGTGCAGGAGGCTCTTTATAGTTGATGGTCTTTATCATAACAGCTAAGACATGTCAAAGACTTTTTATATACTTTATTTTATTGAAATCAGGCTGTACACACAATGCATAAATAAACTATGTGGACATTGACTTAAAAACAGTGCAGCATAATACTTTATGGATACTACAGATTAGATAAATGTAAAGATAGATAAAGAACTTGTCTTGGTAACAATCATTTAAATTCTTGATAAAGGTCCAAGCCCAGAAAAAAAACAGAAATTAACTTTTACAAACAATATATGAAAACAAAAACATTTCTTTGCCCTTTCAAAGAGGCAGCTGGTGTCAGAGATGTCTAAAACATAGTGGCTTTACATATACATCCAGTATTTCTTTGACACAATGGTACAGCTACCATTTTACAATATAAGACATGTTAATACCATTTAGCTCAAAGATGCATTTTTTAATAATATCCAGTAATTATGGGGAAATTATTTATCTTTTTCTTGTGGACAACCACGGTGGTGGATCCCTTCACATCCTTCAGTCTGTCAGAGTCAAAGTCCACCAATAGCTTCCTCATCCCTGTCCTTACGGGCGAGAATGAGAGCTTCACTGCCACCCTCTGGCCTGGAGAAATATCACCACTGAAAAAGGAAGTAGGAGAAGTTACATTAAAGGTAGGGTAGGAGATTTCATTCTAAATGCACTTTTTGTTAAATTAGTGTAACTTTTCTTTACAATCCGATGGCAACCGATTAGTTTGGCAGTTTCGCTTTAAAATGAAGAATATTAATCATCTGTGGAAGCTATAAAACGCTAAAAACATCAGCCAATCCTATGAGGCGCACTTGCGTGGATTATTGGCTGGTTGGCTGCTCTGCGCACACCTGAGAGGTACGTGCATGATGGCCGAAGTCACAGACTGGTTGGGAGGCGTGGCTTCGGGCTGAGCTCCGAGAGAAAGGGGCGTGTGTTTACTTTCAAAATCTGGCTGACTCTGGCTGAGTTTTTAAAATCTCCTACCCTACCTTAGAGGTAACTAAAGGGGAAATGTTTTAACCTGTTCGAGTGCCACTAACATTCATCACAGTTAAGGTGGTGAACTCTTTACTTACTCTACATGGATCTGAGTGGCAGACAAAAGACCAGCCCCCTCCACAGTGAACACACCACGCTTCAGTGGAACAGGTAGAGGATTAATAAAGGAGATGTATGCTGTCACTTTATCCCACACGACAGTCTTCCCAGGAATCTGGAGAAAGAGGAGACCCCTTTATGTTTATGAAACAGATAATGTTCAGAAGTTCAACTTATTTTAATTGAGATAAACTGAATCTTGTGCACTACCCACCTGTATGAGGAGTTCGGGTCTGCTCAATGGGATGTTGGCCACAGTCATAATGGGCTCGTTCTCACCTTGAGCATCTAGGAGTGCTCTCACTCTGATCAGATGATGCTCAGAGGCACACCTAGCATAGTCATCATAGTGAAGACGGAGCACTTCTCTGTGGACTGAACACACAGTATTAAAAATCAAAACAATCTGCAACTAAATGATAGGAAAAGGAAACGCTGTGCAGAGAAGACACACAGTAGCATGGATGTTTGTGAGGCTTTTGTGAGTTTACAGACCTTTGTGAGCAGGGACAGACACAGCAATGGTCTGCCTCTGGCACTCCCCCCGGTGGAAAGAACTGTAGGTTACAGCGCTGACAAGCATGGTCAGCTGAGCATGAGCATCTGTGCCTCCTTCATTCTTTATCTACAGACAGTATTGATTCATTGTTACTTATAACTAATTTCAGACACAGATCTACTAATTTCATTAATTCAATCATTCATTCATTCAGCTGTACACTTTATACCTCAACTGTTACATCAAAGTCTGTCCCAAATACAGGCTTAGCATGTTTGATTGACAGCTGCAGTTGACCTGGTTCCACACTGTGATTGGTTGGCTCAGTGGCCCGTCGTCCTGCCTTCTCATACACCTCTCGCTCCTGTTTGGAGCCTGTTTCATGACAAGAAATTCTAGTGTCATTGCTCACTGACATGACACAATATCTTATTCGAAAGTATTAAGTAAAGAGGTAGAAGAGCAATGAGAAATAACTTAATCAGTGGATATTAGTGGATAGTATTTAATTCTGTCTGTTTTCTAACCTTCAGGATACTTGTAGTGAAGAGTGACATCTTCTCTGTAGTCACCGTAAACACTTTTAGTGCTGATGTTCCTCCCCACGCTGCTCTGGTCCACTCTGATCTGTAACAGTTGGTCATCATCACTTAGATCTCGTCTCTTGGAACGTACAGATAGAACTATGACAATAATCCAAACAGAAATAATTCACCTTCTGTCTTCTTCCATCTTGTTGGACAATAAAGTAGGTGATGTCAGCATTGACCTCAGCGAATATGAAAGGAGCATCATACTTGACTCCCAGATTTCCCTCTTTGATGGCCGTCAATGGACATGGACCACAGCAAAACTCCCCTGATAAACAAACATTCATAGATGAATTAATGAATGTTGAAATTAACATTCATCAATTTACACATTTCATTTGATACCAAAGCAGATTGTTTTGATAACAAGGATAAATGGCTGCCATCATCAGTTAAAGTGTACTTATTCAATGTTTCAATATCAAAAGGACAGACAGCTATGCTGAAGATTGTAAGTAAGAAAGTAAGACATGTACCATCACTAAGTTCTTGAGGGGTGGGGTCCAAAACTTGCCAGCCATCGTTGCCTTTGGGGAGATCCTCTCTCTTCATCCAGGACTCAACCCAACAGTGGAAGTTCCTGAAACCATGTCAACACAAGATAATCATTTATTAGTCCCCTGCAGGGGAAATTCACAGTGTTACAGCAGCAACAGCACACGTAAGAAGAAAAAAATATATATAGAAACTAGATAAATAGAAATGAACATAAGGTGAATGAATGTTTGATTAATTAAACAGAATAAAGTAACTTCAGTACTGAACTGTTATTGCACATTATGATCTGGTATGGTAAAGATGACAGTTTACATTATATACATAAGACCTGTAAAAAATAAAGTTATTGCACTGCATGACCAAGTTATTTATACAGGAGGTAGTGTGGCTTATATGTGTGTGTACATATGTATATGTGTGGATATATATATATATATATATATATATATATATATATATATATATATATATATATATATATATATATATATATCCACACATATACATATGTACACACACATATACACATAAGCTACTGCCAGCAGGCTCGATTGTACAGTCTGTTGGCAGCAGGTAGGAAGGACCTGTGATAGCACTCCTTCACACAGCGTGGATGGAGCAGCCTGTCACTTAAGGAACTGCTCAGTGCTGTGACAGTGCTGTGCACTGTCCACCTCCTCCACAGGATCAAGTGGGTTCCCCAGCACAGAGCTGAGACACATTTTACATTAAATACTTCAATCATCATTGTTTGTGTATGTGTGTGCCTGCATGTGTGAAAAAGAGAGAGATCCTACCAGCTGCTATCTTGTCTATCTCTGCTCTCAATGCTCTCCAGCCTCTCATCCAGCAGGAAGTCCAAAGAGAGGTTTCCATCAACATCATGGGCTGAAGAGAAGTTGGTGATGAGGCGTGTTGGGATTCCCAGACAGCGCAGCACTGTAAAAAGATTACACACTCACTCATTAAGCTGTTTTTCAGGAGAAAATGATGCAGTGTGTGTGTGAGTGTAACCTATGAAAGTCTCACCTGTGCATGCGACAGCAGCAAACACCCAGCACTGCCCATATTTGACCGCTCTGAAGCCGGCCTTGCTCCACTGCTGGAGGATTGGCACGCTTCCGGTCCAGTGAGATGGTGAGACTCCTTCAGAGTACGGCTCTTTCCAGCGCCCAGCCAACACACCTCTGTCACCATTCGCATTCACCTGGACGGGTGAAGACAATGTGTGGATGACAGTTTTAAATCTGAGAATGACTGCATAAAGGACAGATTAATATACAAAACCTTTATGTCCTATAATATGATTCATTTTATTGAATCACATACACTAATAAACAAGATGTGTGCATGTTGGTGAAATCTTATTTGACAAATCATGTTTTCCTTCTGCTGCTGTTACACTGTCTGCACAGTAGAGAGTAGAAGAAGTTGTCACCATTGCAGTGATCACCCTGCTGACATAGACGGGGTCAGATCTGTGCTCAGTGTCCATTTTTGAGTTTTTCAGGGCTTCTTTCGAGTTGTCCAGGACTTGGAAACAGATGTCCATCACATAGTCCTCAAACTGAGAGAGAGGGACAAAGAGAGAAAGAATAAGAGGAGGTTGGTTGTTTTTAATTACAATCATGTGTGTATGTCTGTCTGTTCCAGAACCTCCGGTCTGTCAGTCAGTTTGTTTCCTCTCTGCCCTCTCGGCAAGCTGAGAAGAAACAAGCTCATGTTTGTGTGGTATGGTTACATTCTGACACCTCTCATCCAGAAGTTTTCTCCATCCAACAAACAGATTTCCTGATCCAGTCTCCACTGTCACACTGCTGTGACAATTCACACAAGCCACCCACAGGCCTGGCACACACAGACACACTAAGCCTATTCACACCAAGGCTGTGTGTGTGTGTGTGTGGAGGGGTTACCTGTCCATAATTCCAGGGAATGCTATTGATGTAGTCCCAGGTCCCCATGTAAATGACTCCATCTTCATTTATGACATACTCCTGAAGCAGACCCTCATCAGGCAGGTACAACACATCATCTGGTACACACACACACCATAATGTCCTCATGTCACCATGCCAACAAATATAAACACTAACATTTAACACAGATTTAGGAGGAGCAGGTATTTTGTCTCCTGCCAACAAGCACTGTCTGTGGTGTTCGATGTTTTGATGATGATGAGTTTTATCTGTATGAGTGGATAAAGACAGAAACACCTGCCCAGTGTGAACATGTGTGGCAGAACAGTGGAAGCTGTTTGTTTTTTTCTCTTACCTTTACACCACGGGTTGAAGAGCATGTGGAAATTGATTTTGTCCATTTTCTCCAAGATTTGTCCCTCTGATGACATCATCAGCACAGCCAGTCGGTACTGGCCAATGATAGCATCCGCTGGACTGTGCAGAGTCAGCAGTATTTCATCTTGCGCTCCCTGCTGGTCAAACCACCACTTATCTCCAGCCCCGCGCTCCTTTTGAACCTTGATCACCACCTCATCCCTCTTACCTGAAGAAATAAACTTCTTTGAATGAGCTATGTAAAATCAGCAGGTAATTTGTCCGATTTGTGTGTCTGCTAATCCCACAAACGTATTGCCTGTATATTAGCCTGGTTGGTTTTAATGTAATGTGGGCAGGCAGGCTTGTTGCACTGCATATCAACAGTATTAGAAGCTGTTGTGGATGGTTTTGTGTCTGACATGTTGCTACGACTGATCAACTCCTAACTTCCCAGGTCAATTGTTCACAGCATTGACATGTGAAAGTAGTTATCACAAAATATAATGTTTAATTTATAAAAACTCTAAAAGGTAGTGTCTCTTTCCAAAGTTTCATCAGAAGACCTTTGGGGTAAAACTTGTTTTCGTTGATTGTTCCATTATTGTTCCATGTCAGTGTGTGCTCACCGAGGTGCAGGACCAGTTCCAGGTGGTGTCTGGGAGGCAGAGAGTCAGAGCACTGCAAGGTTATGTAGAAGGGCTGACCCCTGCGGACAATCAGGCGCTCTTGATCGATCTCTCTGGTGCGGTGAGCCAAGTTGTTTTCACGACTCCTCACATCCATGTCAGTAATCAAGCCTAACAAGACCAAATCATGAGCATCAAATAAATATGTGAAACTGAAGGTGTATCACATTTACAACGTCCCTCAACAGAAATTAGAGAGTTACACAGCTCAGTAATAAATCAGACATCAGTACATTTTTTACACACATCATGCATTCACACAGATGGACTACACACAGACATTTACCCTTGTGGTTGGCCATTGTAGATCTTCCTCGTTGCTCTGTCGTCAGATTCTTCGTCTCATATTTGATGTCCAGTGCCATGTGGTATTTATACAGACCGGCCCACCCACTTCTGTGACACACACTCTCACCCCAAAACACTCCCTCACTTACTCCACCTCACCTCCCTCTCTGACCTCTGATTTCACTTCCCAAAAACCTACAGAGCTCTGTGGGTGTGTGTGTTTACATAATGTGAGTGAAGGTTTAAAGGGTATTTCTCATCCTTTTTGAGACACTAAGTCTTTGTGGTCTGAAGATGCTGTCAGGGTTCATGAATGCATATTAAGGGAGGGTGTTAAGGTCAGTCAGTGGTGCTGTAAAATGTATCAGACCTTTTCCTACAAACCTACTCCAACCGTACAAACACTACCGTTGTTGGACTGAAGTTTTTAGTCCAATTTTCCACATAATTCTCTGCACAATACTGTGACCTGTACAACTTTAATAATATTTTGGATCCAGTACTTACAACCAGGAAGTACAGGAAATCGGATGATATTGTTGCTGCACACACACATTTGACAGTCAGATTGTAACACCACTATTTGAACCTTTGCCATCTGTAAACATGGGCCAGACTGTGTGTTTGCAGACTGAGAAAGGCAGAATCTTTGGTAGTGACTTGTTATGTTGCCACATAGTGTTACATTTGTCAGCAACTGCCGTGTCCGTCTGATAATGAGATCTGTGGCAGACTGACATTGCTGAGAATGCACATAGAATAAACACAGTGGAATAAATAGCACAGATGACAGTGCACACATAAACAGACAATAATGGAGTGGCACTATTCAAACAGAGTGGATATGTGTCTGTGTGTTCAGTGCTTCTGGCTGACTGGAAAACTGTATTTGTATACTTGTATCAGTCTGAGTCTAAGCTGTGGAATGCTGGGATGATTATGTTTGGGAAAATAAGGTCTTTGACTAACCTCTGCGTCCTGATCACACCTAAGTGTCAGCAGAATGACAGGTTGGTTTGTCACAGTCTTAAAATCCTGTTTGTCTGTGTGAGAAACTTATATGTATATATACATATATATTGGATTCAGTTCGTTGGATTGTGATTGTCTTGTGATTTTCACACAGTTGTTACCGTACATAAATAAGAACCCAGGTGTCACTCTGGGTTCTGACTGTAGTCAGCCCCTTATTGCAGCTAGTGTTCAGCTAAACTAACAGTCATCCACTTTCAGGTAATCCTTTTATGTTATCCATTGCTTTTAAAACCGTAACTCTGATCACATAAAATGTAACTGAGTCATGTCCCCACAAGAAAGAAAAGCTAACATCAATCCAAAAAACTAAGACGTGTACTTACATTATGTACTGATTTCCGAACACAGACAACCCCTTGAAGGACTTTGACAGGGTTAGAAAATGCAGCAAACTTTATTGTTGTTCTTTGATCATTTGATCAATTTTTGTGACATTAACAGTTTTAAGGACAGTTGAGTGGACAAACAAGACAAACTCTGTGCACTGTATAGGTTGACTCATGGGGCACAGAATGTAAAAATTTTACTTACAATTTATTTATCTATATGAGACATACGTCCACAGCACTGGACTCTCATTTGGTGCAATAATAAAGTATCCACTGGGTGTCACCACAACCCTGACAACCTGCATTGATCAGGCATACACACAACTTGTAGACCAGGTGACTATTATTTATGTGTTAACCAGGGCTTGCAAGAGTGAGGTTTTATCCTCTGTTTTTATTTACTTATTCATTAACTGTCAATAAATGGCTACTGTTCTGTCTTTATCAAACAGCCGTGCATGCAGGGACTGCTGAAGGTTTGCTGCCACACTTGGTTCCCAACGAATATTTTTGTCCCTCTGTTTTCCAAAATAACATTGTGCACATGTAACCCGGGTGTAATTTACAGCCACAATTTTATTTATGTATATATATAAGTCATGTACATGTATTGTATTGTTATTACAGTTTTTTCTGATTGCTTAAGCACATTTCTGTAACTATTGGCTACTTGTGTAAAACTCTACACACAAATAAAAAAAACCTTACACCAAATCAGCAAAACATTGTTGGCCTCTTGCAAAAGCTAATACATCTTGCTTAACTCTTCAAACCTTTGTAAAAATGGTATTTTTGTACCAAACAGTTCATATCATCATATTACTAAGCACACAATGTGCCAACTACACACTGATGGTATTAACTGAAAACACATCTGGCTTTTGCTTTCTCTGTGCACAAGGTATGTCCATGTGTTTTGTCATAAATAGTTCTATAAACACACAGGGATTCAAATTTCAAGTATGTATGTTTATTCACGCACATCAAAACAATCACAAGAAAACATACAATTTCACTGAAAGAGAGAGAGGGAGAGAAAATCAGTCTTGTTGTCTCTGTCCGGCCACAGAATTTCATCAACATCGCATGCAATGTCTTCTAGTCCAAGGCACCGGGGAAAATATCTCCTGGAGTGCCGTATCCAGGCCTGACATGATGCCTGGTCCATATCCTCACATGCCTCCTTCCAGATGCTGGATGTCTAGTAATTCTGTGGAGTAACAGTTTCAGTTTTACATGTACAGTATTGTTGTTTTTCTCATTAGAGTATGGTACACCTACAAAACTTAGTGTGAGGGAACTGTACTAACCCATTCTCATCAATATGTCCTTATGATGCTTGCTACAGTGTAGCGGCTCAGGCTGAACCCGTTAGCAGCTTCCCTCAGGGTCATTCCATGGTTGATCACATGATCCACTATTGTAGCTCTGATGACAGTAATTCTATTTCTTACCCTTCCTCCTTCTTCTTCACCTCCTCGTCCTCTTCCTCTAAATTCACCTCCTAGTCTTCGTCCTCCTCCTCTTCCTCCTGCTTCCTCATGTCCTCATCCTCCTCTAATTCTCACTCTTCTCAGTCTTCTTCTCCCTTAATTGTTCTCCACACTGAAGCTTACCTGTGGCTTATTTACAGTGCTCATGCTGATTGCAAAGTGAACTAATGATGTAAAACAGTTTTCACATGTGACTGTAGCCAGACAGTTGGCAAAATAGTGTAAATACTATACACCCATAAATGTGTGTAGTTTTACTAGAAGTGTGTTGATCATTTGGAAATTGATGATATAGATGATATAGATGGTGCATGTGTGTTTGACAGACATTAAATCTCTCAAAAATCTGTTGCTAATTTACTGACGTTACAGGAGATGTAATTCTACTAACATGGAGACAGTAAAGCTATTCAAATATTTCTGATCTGTTGACTATGGGACTATGTTATATCACAGTGATATACTATATTTACACTGCTGTTTTTACTACACATCTGTGCAATGAAACTGCTGTCTGTGTATTTTCACTAGAGATAGCATTCTCTCACTCATACACCATGTTCATGGTAAAGTCTACAAATGACGCTTTGGTGTAAATAATGCCACACTTGATAAAATAAAAAGTGTCTTCTTCTAGTGTCTAAAAAATGTCCAAACATCCATATATTTTTTTTCTGATCTGTTACTGCAAACTAAAGGATCAGGGTTGGAAGAAAACCTGGTTAACATGTCAGTACTTACTGTCTGCACCAGGACTCACTGACTCTCTGATCTCTCTTCACAGGATCTTATTGTAAAATAAAGAACTCAAGCTGGTTTTCAGTATGTTATAACCAGTTCTAACTGTTAGAGATGTGCATATTTCACTGAAGAGGACAAACTTTACACATTACATGAACAGCTTTTGTAGTTTTTACTGTCTGTTTGTAGTTTTCATAGCTGTTGTGGTTGTTTTTCTGCTGCCACTTCAGTGGATTTTTCACAACGTGGGACACATACAGTCTTTACATGTTGACCCTCTGGGTTTATTGTGCAGTAAACATGATTTAATGTGTGTTACATGCTGCTGTTGATCATATGAGCAGTTTTCTGGTATACTTGTCATGCTAATGTACAAAATGTGGAAAATGACTCCTCCCTCTTTACATTGAGGAACATGCTGTGTTTGTTTAGATGTGTAACAGGATATTTCAGATATTATATTGAGAGTACATATATTAGCGGTGCCAAATTTATTTAGGCTTACCAATGTTGATACACAGAATGTCTCTAGAATGTTTCCAGGAAGATGATTGGTTTGTAGATAAAGATTTGTCAAAACTATCTGCATAATATTCTGTCAATCAAAGTAACATCTCTTTCAAACTTAAAATTTCTTCTTCTTTTCATTTCAGGCAAAGCTGAGAGACAGTTAGAGCTGAAAACCAGAGAGACAGAGTGACACAGAGGCCAGAAGTGACGATCACACTAAGACACTACAATCCTGACATTGTGATGTGATGATGTGATTTGACTCTGACACCTGGGACTACAAGCACATTCATATGTTCAGGTTTGTGTGTCGAGGTGAGTTGTTGTGAGCTGCCTCTGTGCCAGTCTGCTCTCTCCAGTCTTCAGCAGAATCACCAGAGAAGCATCACAGAGTCCTCAAAACACACCCGGCCATCAGCAACCTTCCATGATTTTGAGATTGGATTTGAGGCCTGTCTCTTAACGTCTTCATTCACCTCTAACACAGAGGAACAAAGTACACAAAAAGAGGCAGGGCTAACAGCTGCCTGAGCTACCCTTTTATGCTAAGTCACCTGCTACCCTCTTCAGTGCAGTCCAGTCCATTTTACAATGTTTCTCTCACTTGTCCTGCTATGGATCTGTGTTTGCTTTCTCGTCTTTCACCTCAAATCTCGAAGACCAAAGAACTTCCCTCCTGGACCGCATGTCCTTCCTGTAATAGGGAATGTTCTGCACATGAGCCTAGAGAATCCATTGAAAGGCTTGGAGAAGGTAAGAAAGTACTGCAGAGGAAATCATGCTGTTTTCATGTCCAGACCTGTTGTAATTTAAGCTCTGATTGCATAATATGTTGTTGCTCCTGGCTGTGTGCACACTTGCCGTTATTTCAATGTATTATCTGCATTTTAAGAGTTTTTTTTTTACTATGTAGGTGAAAGGTTGCTTAAATCACAGGAATGTTAGCAAAACAGACTTCCAAATCTCATTACATCAAAACAAGAAAATGCTGCCTATAAATGCATTATGCATATTAAAAACAGTGGTGACTGAATTATATCAGTTTTATCAATGCTGGGCTGTAAATCCAAAAGTATCTGTATAATGTGTGTCAAATATCAGGCACATGTGGGCTGTTTGGGCTACTTTTTTGTAGCCATCCAACCAATCAATTTCCATAAATCATATAGTGTATGTTGATATGAATTAACATGATTTTGACAGTTTTTAGTAAAATGCTTTCAAATATTCAGCATATTGACCGCCTACCTATGACAACAGGCTTTACATAAAAGCCACAGACACACTTACACACACAGGCTGGTTGGTTAACATACAAAACAAGAAAAACCTGTTTTGTTTCATTCATCTTTTTTTTGAGAGCTGCTGCACAACTATAAACACTAAACTAAGTGTGCAAGAGTCAAGAAAATTTTTTTGTGAGACATGATATATATTTTTTAGCATAATGTTTACAACTCTTTCTTTGGCCCTGCTCTGTTGCACTGACATGAATGAATCCTATCCAAACCTGTTACATGCTTTCACTGCACATTGAAATGTGGAAATATTTATTTTAAATACTGACATGTTGCTTTGTGTGTCCCGCCAGCTGAGGAAGTCATATGGTGATGTCTACAGTCTGTTTATCGGTTCCAAACCAGCTGTAGTCATCAATGGATTAAAGGCCATAAAGGAGGCTATGGTGATCAAGGCTGCTGATTTTGCTGGACGACCCCAAGGCCTGTTTATTAATGATGTCACTCAGAAAAAAGGTCGAGTAGGAAACACTGTTTGCTAAATAAAACAGAATGAAAGGCAGATGAGCTCTGGAACAAAGAGAGCAGTTAATGCTGTACATTAAGAAAGATCTGTTTGTGTTGATGGACCTAGGAGTGATTCTGGAAGATTATGGCGCTCGTTGGAGGGACCTTCGTCGCTTTGCTCTGATGACCTTGAGGAACTTTGGTCTGGGGAAGAACTCAATGGAGGACAGAATTCATGGAGAAATCCAATACATCATTAAAGCACTGGAAAAGAGCATTGGTATGTCTTCTCTGTGACTACAATTACTGTATTGTTCAATTATATTTGAGCTCAATGCTGTCTTATATGTCTTTTACAGGCAAAACCCTGAGTCCTCAAGTCATGTTTCATAACGCAGCCTCCAACATTATCTGCCAGGTTCTGTTTGGCACACGCTACGAGTATGATGATAAGGTCATCAAAGTGATAGTTAAATGTTTCACTGAGAATGCCAAGCTGGCCAATGGGCCATGGGCCATGGTGAGTGAATGCAGCGTTCTGTGTCATACTTACTTTAAACACTCATGCAGAATCTATGAAGATTCTCAGGTATCCATTTTCTTTCAAGATTTGGAAGTAAGGCAATCAAAACATCTTCGAGGAACTCTAACAAGTCCCCTGTGCCCTATGAGCACAATGTTTGGTAAAAGTATAGGTGGTAAGAAACACTTGAATGGTGTGGTGTGAAGGATTTTAATGGAGACGAGTTTGTGTTTCTTTAAGTGCTGATCCACATAACTAACCATTTAAATGAGCACTGCAGTTGTCTTTCTGCTTCTTGTTCTTCATATTGAGATCCAACAACTGAAGATGAAAATATTTATTCAAGGTAATTTATGTCACAGAGCTGCTTGTTTGGTTTATTTTTCTTCTATTTTAGCTGTATGACTCCGTTCCTCTGATCCGCAAACTCCCGCTGCCCTTCCGCAAGGCCTTTAAGAATGCAGAGGTATGAAGAACTCTGATGATTATCATAATGATCAAAGTACACTCTTTATAAACTCTTACAGTGAAAAAATAAAAAATTATGAATGATTTATTTAGATCTGTACGAATCTTATAAGTGATGAGTTGGCTGAGCACAAGAAGACCAGAGTCCCTGGACAGCCACGAGACTTTGTTGACTGTTATCTGGACGAACTGGAAAAGGTGCTTGGTGCATCTACAATTTCACTTTTACCTTCTTTACATTTGTGTAACAGTGATCACACTTATCTCCTCAGAGAGGAGGTGATGATTCTTCATTTTCAGAAGACCAACTCGTACTATATGCTCTAGATCTTCACTTTGCTGGTACTGATACGACTTCAAACACCCTGCTTACTGGCTTTCTTTACCTCATAAACCACCCACACATACAAGGTATGTCTGCACTTGCAAATATGGGTCGCTTTTGGTCACTATACACCCACTGTTCCTGAGTGTCTTTACCGCTAAAACTTGATCCCTACCCAGGATAAATCCTGTAATACTTCAGATCAGGTTACTTGTTGCTGTCAAATGGAGTCATTAGTCATGTTTCTCATCATGTCGTGGTTTCAGCTAAAGTGTGAAATAAGGCATCTGTTTTGCACCCTCAGAGCGATGTCAGCAGGAGATAGACCAGGTGCTGGAAGAGAAGGATCAGGCCAGCTTTGAGGACAGAAACAACATGCCTTACATGCAGGTACTGTACATCATTAGACAGATGTTTCCTTATAATTTTGTGTTGTATGATGTTTGTTAATTTTTGGCCAAAATTTATCAGGCAATCATTTTGACATTTGGCCGAAGGAAGGTGACCCAGAAAACTGTTATTTATTTATGACAGGGTTTTGCTTTAAAGCTGAAGAAAATGTTAAATTTGTCTTTCTCCAGGCTGTGATCCATGAAGTTCAGAGAATATCCAACACTGTTCCACTCAGTGTCTTTCACTCTACCACTAAAGACACAGAGCTCATGGGATATTCCATTCCAAAGGTACTGTAAGGGCTGGTATTTAAATGCTTTCTGGTACTAGCTACAGCCAACTGAAGACGGTCATTTAAGTCCTTTGCTCAATTTTCTCTTCAGGGTACGATGATCATTGAGAACCTGACATCAGTGTTGAATGAAGAAGGACAGTGGAAGTTTCCACATGAATTCAACCCTGAAAACTTTCTTAATGATCAGGGAGAGTTTGTTAAACCAGAGGCCTTCATGCCTTTCTCAGCAGGTACACAAAGTCAAACCTGCGTCTCACTTGGATTACACTCACACAGTGTAGATAATTGTGAGATCCTTTTTTTCTCAGGTCCTCGCATGTGTCTGGGAGAGGGTCTGGCTCGTATGGAGCTCTTCCTCATTATGGTGACTCTGCTGAGGAAGTTTAAGTTCATCTGGCCTGAGGATGCAGGAGAGCCAGACTACACTCCAGTCTATGGAGTCACTTTGACTCCCAAACCTTATCACATGAAGATTGAACTGAGGACCTAAACACCAATCTAAGTATTCAATATCAAATGGAAACTTCTTCTTGAGTAATGGTACTAAAGTCTATATTATTACTAAAAGTAACTGTTGCAATATTAAAATTAAAAATAGTCACTGTCTGATTGTAGCTCGTGTGTAACATGGTATTGGAATAGTTAGAACTGGGTGCTACTTTGTGCTAGAGGTGTCTGTACAGACTTTTTTATGGGTTGACAAAAGGTTGACAGGATGTTATGAGAGTCTCCATAATAAAATTGCAATTTTCATTGTGTCTGTAAGTGTACATTTTTTCCTCAATAAATGAAAAAACAACAAAAAACTAAAGACGTATTCTCTTAGTTTTGTGTACAGCTGCAGTGACAACAAAGCGACTGCTTAAACCTAAAAATGGAACATCAGCGTATTGTCCTTTCAAAAGACACAGAATACAGTGTCTGCTCTTTAATAAACGCAATTTTCATTTTTGGTCAACATTTACACAAACCTGCTGTTGATTTTCCTTTGGCATATCATGCGGTGTTTTTTTTTTAGGTAAATGCAGTAGAACAACTTTTCATTTGGATTCAGTGCACCAAACAGACAAGTGGAAACTTGGTGGAGCATTTTGTGAACCCCCCCCCCCACTCTTTTATCAGTATTGATCATTAATTTATCTACTTTTACCTGCTGTCAGGATTTCAGGTCAAATCCGTGGTTAACTTGTCAATGATCTGATGTAACAAGATCATTGACAGCAAAGTTCATGGCTGTGCAAAGGTTGATGATAATGTTGTATAGTTAAAAACATTTGTGTGAATTCACCAGAACCACAGCTTTACCATGTTTGCATCGTTGGCTCTACTCGTGGCAGCAGTCTTACTTGTCCTGCTGGTCTTTCCAACCCGCAGGGTGAAAAACTTCCCTCCTGGTCCACGACCTTTCCCTCTCATTGGTAACTTGTTGGAGCTCAATCTGGAGAATCCCATTGCAGATCTGGAGAGGGTAAAGTGGAATGCTCTTCTCAATAGAATCAACTTATTTATTATAATCATGTATGGATTCTTTAAGATTGTAATGGTATTGATTATATTCATCTTATTTCTTGTATCATCAATTGTGTTACTATGTTGTGTAAATACGTGAAAAGTTGTTTAATCTGAAATTCTGGTTAGTATTTTTTGCTAGACACGTTTTGTTTTACTAATGTTTTAAAAAAAAAAAAAGTTACCATTATTTCAGCCAAGTGTTTTTTATACTGCTATGGTTCTATGTTAGGATGCTGATCAGCAGTGACCTGCTAACATCATAATTTAAAATAAAGTCAACTGGACTCATAGCATATTGATCAAGACAATCTGAGCAAGATAGCACATAACCTACTCTTTCTTTATGCTCAGCTGGCAAATTGCTATGGTAACGTCTACAGTCTCTTCATTGGCTCGAGGCCTGCGGTTGTCATCAACGGGCTGCAGGCATTAAAAGAGGCCCTGGTCAACAAAGCTGCTGATTTCTCTGGCAGGCCACAGGACCTAATGGTGAATCGAGCTATACAAGTAAAAGGTAGAAAGGACAAAGTTATGATTCACTTGCTCGTATACAAATCGAGTGTGAGCAATGATGCTCTGCAGGTTTTTTTCTTTACCAGCAACAGGTGTGTTTTTACATACTGCAAAGACAACACTGTCTTGTTATTGTACACTCCTTGTGTTTTGAACATATAAAGTATTGAGAAACAGGCACACAAACATTTTATAACACCAGGGGCATGAAATCCTTTGAAATTTTGGTCTCCACACATATTTGCTTTACTCTTACGTAAAATTCCAGTCCAAATGTTTGTCTTGCAGTTTGCAAACAAAGCCAGTCTTCTGTTGGCAGATGTTTGTGTGCTTCATGTCCTCTCCTGGATCTTTCACTTTATTTTAGAGTTCAGTTATTTGGTTCAAACACTCAGCCACTACAGAATGACATTGAGTTACCTGACTTGTTTGGTCTTCGTGGTTTCTCAAATCAAACAGGCCTGTTCACTTTCTGGGTGTAAGTGTTAAGTTCAGTAAATGATCATATTCAAACTGTGCATGCAGCTTCAAGCAGTAGGGAGAACAAAAAGAATTTACCCGAGGATTTAATTACATGAAAATCTTTTAGTGTAACAACCATATATTGAGAGGGAGTGGAATATAAGTAAAGTAGTATGTATGTATTACTAAATTCAATAAGAAACTTCTTAAAATTTTAAAAGTGCATTGGAAAGTGGCTGTACCTTTTCTTTGAAATCCGAGTTTGTGTGACCTTTTGTGCTTGCAGCTCATGCTCCAGGAGTGATTCTAGCAGATTATAGTCCTGGCTGGAGAGAGCAGCGGCGCTTTGGGTTGATGACCCTAAGAAACTTTGGCCTGGGTAAACACTCCATGGAGCAAAGGATTCTGGGAGAGATCTGCCACATCACAAAACATCTGGAGCAGAGTGTTGGTATGTCCGTATTCCAGACAGGACACAGGGATCTGCTGTATGATTGGACTCTGACTCTGACTGAATTTCACTTTCTGCTGAAAATCGTCTTTTTGAAAAAGACACGAGCTTTATAATATTAATGACTCTCATTTAGTTTAAGGTCATTGCTTACATTGTTTCTACAGGTAAACCTACAGATCCTCAACTACTGTTTCACAATGCGGCCTCCAACATCATGTGCCAAATTCTGTTTGCTAAACAGTTTGACTACGACGATGAGTTCATGAAGTTTTTTGTTGGCCTATTTCACGAGACGTCCAAAATAATCAATGGACGCTGGGGTTTTGTGAGTTATAGCACATTACTGTCTTCAATAACAGTCTGTTTTTGTAATTCATAATTTTTCTCTTTCATGCAGATTTATGACTCAGTTCCTATGGTGCGCAACCTGCCTCTGCCCTTCCAGAAAGCTTTTACATTGTTCAAGGTATAATTAGTGAGGCTTTCATTTTAAAGTTTTATGTTTTATGGGTTCAGTTCATGAAAGAGTTGGTGGAATAATTCGGAAAGACGACTGAATAACAGAGAGAAAAATGAAGACAAACCAATCAAGGATAATTCAGTTTGTTGTTTAGCAGTTCAGTGTAACAACTAGGTTGCAGTGCTATGACAGGGTGGACAGCTTTTCAGCCACTGCATGAGTTGCAGTGAATGGATTGATATTTATTAAGTTATTATAATAAAAAAGACACATTTTCTTTTAAATAAATGTTTTACAAAAAACTTTCTCTGCAGAAGTCTTATGAAAGACGTTTGCAGATGTTGGCCGAGAACAAGAAGACCAGAGTTCCTGGTAAACCACGACATTTCATAGACTGCTACCTGGATGAATTGGACAAGGTGTGTTAACGGTCATGCCGCCTTCGCTAAACTAGTTTACAACAAAGGGAAGTATTACTAACTCACTGTTTTTGTCTCTTGCATACCTGCAAAGAGAGGAAATGATGGCTCGTCATTTTCTGAGGACCAGCTTTGTGCATTTCTTTTGGATCTTCACTTTGCTGGAACTGACACGACTGCCAACACTGTGCTCACTGCTTTCCTCTACCTGATGAATTATCCAGAGATGCAGGGTGTGTCTGTTTATAAAGTGGACGTGTAATGAGGTCTAATACAGCACATAAACCAAGTTGCATCCTAATGAAAGAATTAAGAAACAGACCCACCACATCCCAAAGACCCAAATAGCCAGAGGACTGAGAGGAAATGTTTACAGTGGGAATGTTAGCCCTAGAGAGAGCTACAAAGAACACAAAAAAACATGGCCATTCTTTAACAAATTCATTCCTGTATTCCTCAGAGCGCTGCCAGCAGGAGATAGATAAAGTTCTGGATGGGAAGGATGAAGCCAGTTTTGAGAATCGACACCATATGCCCTATGTGCAGGTAGACCTAGCATGAAACATATATACAAGTATTATGACAGAATGCAATCATGTATCTGATGATGGTAATAGTGCAGTTAGACATGATAACTGATGTCTCTGTCATACAGGCTGTTATTCACGAAGTTCAGAGGATGGCTAACACTGTTCCACTCAGTGTTTTCCACTCCACCCTGAAAGACACAGAGCTGATGGGATACTCCATACCCAAGGTGAAGTACAAACAACACAAAAAAAGGTTACTAAGCAAACATGAGTATGTAAAATTTGCAGCACCCAAAATCTGTGTAATGGCAGCTGGAGGTTGGATGATGGATCTATGTGTCATTGTGTGTTCTTCAGGGAACCATAATCATCCCTAACCTGTCGTCAGTGCTGTTTGAGGAGGGTCAGGGGAATCTCCTCATGAATTTGACCCTGAAAACTTCCTCAATGACAAGGGAGAGTTTGTGAAGCCAGAAGCATTCATGCCTTTTTCTACAGGTGTGTGAAAATATGTTTTACACAAGCAGATATGGTTCTTAAATGATCAGATTTGATAAAATTTGTGAACCGCAGGTCCTCGCATGTGTCTGGGAGAGGGTCTGGCTCGTATGGAACTCTTCCTCATTATGGTGACTCTGCTGAGGAAGTTTAAGTTCATCTGGCCTGAGGATGCAGGAGAGCCAGACTACACTCCAGTTTTTGGGACGACACAGACGCCCAAACCGTATCAGATGAAGGTCCAACTCAGAGGAAGTGTCTCATAGGCGAACAGAGGGAGAAGTTGTTACAATACTGAAAGAGTGAAAATACACTAAAACACATATCACTTTGTGTATATTGTAGTGCTGGGCACACAAAAATAAAATACAACTTAATAAATAAGAAAGTGAAGTTTAAGTATAAATGGGTAAACAGGTAATTACTACATTTTGTTTTGGAGTTATATGAATGTCCATCTCCTGGATATTCATGGATTTTGAGGAGTATCAGTAAGACCCTACAATGTTGGTCTGTGGATCATATTCATGGTCATTCTTAGATTTATTACAGGACATATGTGTTCTGCCTGGCATGCACAGTCACTCTGAACTCGGCGCTATTCAGTCACCAGTAGCCTTTTCATTGTTGGACAGTGGTGTCCAATGTTTAAAGCTTTTGTGTGGATGCTGTATTGTTTTACTGGATGGTCTCTGATTGTCAGTGGGAGGCCGGGGGCAGGGGGTGGGGTTGGATTGTGTGTGTGTGTGTGTGTGTGTGCTGACATGGACGTTCTGTGATGACATTCAGTTGGATGACTGTATGACTGTGTGACAGAGGGAGAGGAGAGTTAAAGAGAATAAGAAACTGACAGAGCTGTAAAGATAAAGAAGCAGCAAAGACAAAAGTGTCATTGAAGACGTACTGAGACAGTTTGAACGACTGAGATGGAATCAATGCAAATGAGACAAACTTGGGATTATCAGTAATGGATCAGCAGATGTGGAGTTTCCTAAACATGGACTAGCCTGGGAACCTGAGGATACATACTCACTTACACACACACACAAATACATATACACACATTTGGTGTCCTGCTGTTAGTGGTCTTGGCAGTGGACAGGTGTCAGCATGCAGGAGTCTCCAGGTGCTGTGGGTGTAGATGGCAGCTATGCGAGCAATGTTCCAGCCTTTCTCACCAAGCTGTGGACATTGGTGGAGGATCCAGACACCAACCACCTCATCTGCTGGAGCGCTGTGAGTCTTTAGCATTTACTCCTCATAATACTGTAACAAATGAGTCTGCTGAATCTGAAGACAGGTCTCAACTCATCAAATTATGTGAAATTAACTTGTTGAGGTTCTGTCTAATAACCAGTTTGCTAATAACAAAGTGCTTTTTCTGCTGACTGGAGATAAGCTAGCCTGTATTGAGACTTGCTCTTGCAAATAAGTGCCATTTCTGAGAAGCATATAACGAGAGACCTCATTGTGTGTAAACCTTCAGGCCGTTTCCAGAGCTAAATGCGGTAGAAATGGCTGCTAAAACCAGTTTAATAATTTGTAAATGGCATTATAAAAGTCTGACCTATACAAAAGATGGCCTAGACTAATAACAACACAGGAGCACCATTCATATCATGACCAGGTTTAATACAGGCCAATGGACAGTAAACAGCCACTAACAGCCAGCTTATAACACTGCTTTGGTTTTTCTGCTTTAGTTTTTTGAGATGGCAGACTGTGATAGTTCAAGAAAAATGAACAGTCTACTGTTTCTCTGTCAAGTCACAAGAATTACCCATGACTCTAAACACCCAGATTGACATCTTATCAGTCAGTTCAATCATGTTGTGTGGTCTCAACTGGTTGGTCAGCCTGGTGATACATCTCACCCCTTACACTTTATTTCACATAGACAGTATGTTCCAATAAAATTATAATTACCCTGTATTCTGAGCAAGTGTTATGGCTTTGAGGAATACGACTATAGGGACTTATTTAAGTCTTATAAACTTAGAGAATAAAAATCAAATATCTAAATCTAAAAATGGTGCAAAAGATTTTCCAATTAGAGAGATTAGGATTACATAGATTCTGTCTTGCTGCTTGTGGGGTAACCCTTGGTTGTTGAGAACAGGATGGAGGAAGTAATGGAGATCCTTTACCAAAATAAAAGTAACATGACACCCTACACACTACAGCATATTTTGAAAAATATTTTCTAAAGCTTACAAAAAATGTGCCTCCTGCCTCTTGTATTAAATGTTTTCTAAAACTGTTCCCCCACTAGTTTACTTCTGACTAGTTTAAAATAAAGACTTAAATATTGGTCAAAGTACTAAATTACAGTTTTATCATCTTACACAAAGAAGCCAAATTAGGATATTTTTATGATGTTGCCCCTCTTTGTATACTCTCCTGGGCATAAAGACAGGGGCTCAGTGATGAAACAGGACAGCCTTTCTGTTCTTCTCTGAAGAGACACAAACACACACACAGATGCTGTCCAATCCCATGACATCTACAGTCAGACTGCAGCATCAGCTGTTTAATTGTCCATCTATAATCAGAAAAGTGAAGAGGTGAAGTAAAAGTAAGCAGAATCATCTGATCTAATGAAAGTAAGACAGTGTATTACTTTACACAATAGTGTTTTTCAAAGGAGAGCAGCTGCTGCAGTTGCTTAGTAAGCCTGTGGGAGAGAGAGCATGACTCACCACAGAGGTAGGGAAGAGAGAGAGAGAGAGAGTTTGATTGACTGACTGAATTTGGCTGCTGGTGAATAGCACTGAGGGACAAATATGAACTTCCTGCATGAGCACTAGTTTTATCATTCAGGTGATGACCACAAGTATGCTGAACATAATGCATGACAAACTCTGTGTTTGGACTGAGTTACACGTTGCTGACGGGGTCCAAAAATACAGAGCCCTCGAAAATCGTGTTCACTTCGCATTTAAATTAGCTTTGGAGCTCTTGAGGCTCGTCTTAGCTCCTCCTGAATGGGCAGTTATATGTTAAACTTTGTATTTTTCTCACAGTATGATTGAAATAGTTATTGGACATGCAGTCTGGAGCGTCAACTATCTATTTTTAAATAGGGCATTGATTGTAAATGTGAAATAAATTGAATTGAATAGAATTTGGTAACCATTTCCCTCCCAATTAATTCTGTTGCTAAATCAACTGGACTTTGTTTCTTGTTTCAGACTGGAACGAGTTTTCATGTGTTTGACCAGGGACGCTTTGCCAAAGAAGTCCTGCCAAAGTACTTTAAACACAATAATATGGCAAGCTTTGTTCGACAGCTCAACATGTGTGAGTACACACTTATCTTCTCTCCTCCTCTCCTCCATTGCAGCATTTATCTCTACTTTCTTTTGTGTGTGTTCCTTCAGATGGTTTCCGTAAGGTGGTGAACATCGAGCAGAGCGGCCTGGTGAAGCCTGAGAGAGATGACACAGAGTTCCAGCATCTGTACTTCCTCCAGGGGCACGAGCACATGCTGGAGCATATCAAGAGGAAGGCATGTGCACACAGAAACACACTCGATAAACTAACAGAAAGCTTACACTTCAGAGAGGTTGTATGCTGCTGTATTCCTGCTTACCAAAGGAATTATTTTACACAAAATATTATACATAGCAACAGTCTAATCTTTAGGAATAACAGCTAAGTGCTAACATGCTAACACAGTGACAGTTTGCACTTACAAATATTCTGTATGCGTCACTGTCTTAGCAGTGTGTAAACATGCTTCATGAAAAACGACCCAGTACCAGCCTCATGAAGGTAAAAAGTCTTACAAAGTCAGCATGATTCCTCCTCCAGAGGAGGATTCCTCCTCCACTGACAGCTCTGCTCGCAACCGCATGACAGAAAAGACAGAATAAGAAAGACTGTGTGGTTGCAAGAGGTATATGGTGATATAAGTTACTGAAATAGGCAACATGTGTTCCTAGGTGTCCATAGTGAAGAGCGAGGAGACTAAAGTTCGTCAGGAGGACCTCAGTAAGCTGCTGTATGAAGTTCAGCTTCTCAGAACACAACAAGACAACATGGAGTGTCAGATGCAGGACATGAAGCAGTGAGTAACGTCTCTATGTGTCTGCTTTACCTACACTTGTGTGATCTCAAGCTGTAACGTTGGACACAAGGGACCATATGTAGTTTAAATTGCTTCCAAGTCCATTACAAAAATAAAAAATAATACTATTATTATAATAATAATATTAACATGAACTCTGCATGTTCTGTGTATGACAGTCTAGCATCTGGAAATATTTACAGACATCTTTAGAAAATGTATATTTGTCCACTGAGTTATGACTCAGCAGTCCAACACACTGTGTTCTCTTCTGTGATGATAGACAGTGATATGATATACGGTACTGTCATTTTGAAAACTAAGTGTAAAACCCTCATTCTCAGTTTTGCCATCCTTGATGGAGAATGATGTGAGAACTGTTATTCCTCTTGCTAAGTTAGAACAAATCACCTGGTGGATGAACTGACTTTTTTTCCCTGGAGGTCATTGTTGCTGAAAATAGCTGCTGCCTGACCATTGTGTGGTGGAGCTCCTTTGTGATCAGTATTGTTTGCTAATGAGAGGAGAGAATGTTCACCTGCTCACCTGACTAACACACACACATACATGCTTTCTTAGAACGGAGGACTGAATGTGTGGACATGCATGCAACCATGGACATAGAAAATGGATCATTTAAGCTAATGAAGACAAACTAGAAAACTGCAGTAAACAATTCCCAGTCTGTCTTTACCAGAAGTTTTGAGATGATTTTATGAGAGATGATTTATGATCTTAAACTTAACCAATCATTTTTCAATCATTAGTATCCGCATTAGTTGTGAAGCACAAGGCTATTTGAGGACCTCACAGCTTGTAACCTGTCTTAGCAACCCTGCAGCTGCTAATATATTTTATACAAAGAGGATGCATCAAGCTCTTACTGTGTTGCTCATGTGATCAGCTTCTTATTTTGTTGTCATGTGTTTAAAAACGTAGGATCCAAATGACCCTGTAGACATAACTAAAACAAAACAATAATAATAACTTTAAAACTTGATTCAAATGTGCACACAGCCATGGCGGTCTGAAAGAGAACAACAGCTGACAGGCAACATAATAATACATAAACACATCCTGAGTTCCTGTTGATATCAAATAATCTACACAAGGAAAGAAAATGCTGACATTAAGCAAATGGTTTGATTCTCTACAGTGTACAGTGTTATTCATTTTGTAATATTGTACATGAAGAAATGAGGAAATAACAATCTTGTTTTCTGTGATTGTTCTCCTGTTCGCAGACAGAATGAGGTGCTGTGGAGAGAGGTGGTCTCACTGAGACAGAACCACACTCAGCAACAGAAAGTCATGAACAAGGTTAGTCTGCCATGTGTGTGTATGTTTGTCTACAAGGCATGTCTCAATTCAAATATGTTTTGGCAATGGTCCCGATTATAGATAGCTTGAAAGAAAACAAATACTATGAATAAGATGTTCATTAGACATATCTAAGATATAAAAGAACTAAGATCTAAGAACTTCTTAGATGTAGCGTATATTTAGAGGGTTTTATTTCATTATTATCTTGTTCTTATAAAACAATAGTAAAGCTTGATTCTCTCAAGTGTTTTCGTTTAGCAGTTGTCATACAAAGTAGATTTTTACAAAGCCTATTAGATTTACAAAGTGATCAATGCAATGAATTTGGTAATATTGCTTATAATAATGGAACTAAGTGGCACTTTTTATTTTCTTACCACTTAAGAAACACAAGCCAAGTGCCATCTAGTTATGTTGTATTAGAGGGTGTTCCTTCTAATAATAATAATAATAATCATCATCATTATTATCATCATCATCATCATCTACAAGGATAAATAGGAAATAAATGTTTAAATTCTGGATGGCCTATTTCTTAAAGTCAAGCTATATTTTGCTATATTTTGATGCTGGGTTGGTAGGTTTCTCTTTTATGTTGTAAGAAAGGTCAAACATTCAAGATGTTTTTTCTGTGTGAGATCAGATGTGGATGCTGATTCATGCTGTGCTTTTTCTCCCTTTGCCAGCTGATTCAGTTTCTGTTTAGCCAGATGCAGTCCAACACACCCAACACCGTGGGCCTAAAAAGAAAGCTGTGAGTACACATGCACACGCACAACGTGCACATCCACACACACACACACACCCACAATGTGCACAACGCACACACACAGTGGACCAATCAACAAAAGTGAGACAAACAGGGCCACAGTGGGGCAGAGGGAAGGGCTGGCTCAGCTGACAAACTGAACAATCTAACTCAACAAGCGCTGTGAATGGAAACAAGTGCTGAATCAGTCAGATACACACACACACACACACACACACACATATTCGCACACAGTGAAGGCAGAGGAGAGTGCATGACCCTGCTACAGCCTGTGTGTGTAAAAATGCTGGTTCAGCTTTGTTGCTGAGAGTGAACAAGGCCGACGTGAGAAAGAGAAAGCAAGCTGGAACACAAAAGTTCCAAAGAAAAGTCTATTTCTAGGTCAGGAGTCATTTTGCCACATGCTTCACAAATAGTTATGCATGGCATTCTTTCCTACTCCTCCATGCATAATATCATCTTGATGTTTTTACCCCGCTCTCAGCACTCATTCACCCTCTCACCTTAAACATGTCTCCATGGTGAGCAAACTAAAAGGGTAAAAATGTTTATTGAAAACTTTATAAAAACACTATAAGCTCCATTTAACATTTGTGTATGTGGGGACAGTCTCATTTTTAGAATCAGCGTCATGTGGCATGTCTGTACTGGCTTTGTTTAGGTACAGTGCCTGTTGAATAACATTCACTGACATATTGGCAGCTGTCAGCAATAAAGGGCTAACATGTGCACAATTAATATGAGAGTGAAGAAATAATTTACCACAAAGTGTAGAGTCAAAGTTTTGTCTGGTGATCACTTAAGTCCAAAGATGTATCTACTTAGCTGTCCAGCAGTTTTGGAGGTATTTTACCAATCAGCACCTTCAAACAGAAAAACAAAAAACTACTGGATGTAACTGAGCAGATCTCCCAATTACACATGCACCAGTTTCTATGTCTCATTATGTCCTGCTGTCTTTGACTGTGTAGCTTGTATGACACCAAATGGTTAACTGATTAAAAACTGTTGCTCTCTTCAGGCCCCTGATGTTGGACGATGGCTCTCCCAGCCCCCCAGTCTCCAAGTTTAGCCACAGTCATCCAATGGAGCCAATGCATGAGCCATTCTACATCCAGTCGGTGAGAGACATACAAATCCTACACTTAACATCCAGCGTACTTGTACTGTATATGTAAAAAAGTAATGATATATCTAAGTAAGTAAATGCATTAACTCAGATGAGAAATAATGATGCTTCACAGTCATTACTGATCTGATGATTTTTTTAAAGACACATTCTGCTGGGAACTATAATTAGTAAACTACTGTGCTGCTGACCTTCCACATTCAGCACAAATGGTGCTGGCAGCCACAGGCAGTAAACATCAGCTGAAGGATTTGGGTTGGCCTTTCTAAGTGATTGGCCATGTAGGGACTTGATTGAGTACAGGACATTCCTAACACAGAGGTAATCACATTTATTTGGCTCTGAATTTATTGTTTACTTGATACATGTTAACCATTACATCATAGTGAGTACTTCGCCTGAGCATAAATCTGCTGCCATCAGTGCAGCTGTTAGCCTATAAGAACACTAGATGGAAGCAGTGTGCAGGGACAAATTCACACGAGTTCTTTGCAAACTAGTACACATAACCTGCATAAACTGATGCACTGTTTATGCAGGTTATGTGTACTAGTTTGCAAAGGACTGTCACATAATTACAAAGGCAAAACACCACCACTGATGCATCTACAATGTTTCATGTTGTTTTAATGTTTTAATCAAATATGTCTTTATATGTTTTTTTTCCAACTCTATTTACTCTATTTACTCTACTTACTTTAAGTGTTTTTTTTTTAAATCATGTTTTTCATGCCCTCTTTCTCTGCAGCCATCGAGTGATACTGCTTCTTGCTCTACTAGTGGGATGACAGGAGGACCCATCATATCGGATGTTACCGACATATCTCAAGCCAGCATGGCCCTTCAGATGCAACCTGATGAGACCAGGTCAGCAAGGCATCATTCCACCACTATTTCTTATTAATCTAGTGTACCTCCACTATCAACTACGCTGTGTCTAAATTTACTAACAGGGAGAAGTGCATGATGCTTATCAAAGAGGAGCCTGTGAGTCCAGGAGTAAGAGGAGGAAAAGGAGGCACTGTAGGGGGAGGAGAGGCCATACCAATGACCTCTTCTTGCGAGGTGTGTTCCTCTGAACCTCCTGTCCTTCCCGTTGCAATGGTCCAGTCTGTTCTAGAGGGGAGAGGCTCAGCAGCCTCTATGCTGGAAAGGAGGAGTAAGAGACTCATGCTGGACAGGTGGGTGCTCACAGAGAATACATTCATATATACACAGGTTTTAAACACACTTATAGACGCACTAATACATGTGTCTGTGTGTGCAGAGTGGAGGTTTCAGACACAGTGGAGAGTGTGGACATGAGTCTGGAGGAGCTGCAACAGCTGCTGCTCAGGAGCCATCAGCAGAGTGCTGTGGAAGCAGGGACCAGTGCTGTCATGGATGTCAGTAGATCTGTCATGATGTTTGGAATTTCTCTGTCCATCACTATGGACAGAAACATTGTGTAACACTGACCTACCGTAAATGAGAACATTTTCTCTCCCCTGTGTTTGTCTGTAGCCTTTCAGTTTAAGCCTGCCTCTGACTGAGTGGAACTTCACAGAGATGGAGTCCAACCTCAAATCAGTAAGTACATCCCTTCCTTGAATCATTAAAACAATAATATGGACGTGGCTAAACATTAGCCTGTTAAGCTCGTGGTTATCTAAAAGATCTTCTGAACACTTGTGTATATACTAGAAAAACAGCAGCACTAATCATGTGTCAATCTGACCGTGAATAATGGCTGCTTCTTTAAATGCCTGTAAATTTATGTTTTGGCCACTTGGAGTGTCCAATGTATAAACACAATAGTAAAGTTGCACCTTTAACATTCTACATATACATTCATGATCAAACATTTGACAGTGGATCTAACCATTTTACCATCCCACAGAGGTGGCTGGTTCATATTGGCGAGGGGAGATTCACCATTCATTCAGTCTGATCAAAAATAGCAGTTTTAAAAATACTATGCTTTACTCCATTTCAAGTGTAGTCTTCAATGCAACTCTTAGGACAATACTGCTAAAACTCAGCCCCCTATCTTCCTTCATCCTCAGTATGCTAAAAGTCCTTGCTTGCAAAAGTAATCAGCAAGCTGAAGTCCAGTTTTTGCATTGAATAGATAGGAAGGTTTTCTGGCTGTTTTCACACACTGTGTAATAATTTTTGCAATTCACCTTGAAAATCACTCTAACTACTAGCCACTGTCACAGGAGTGCAAAGAGTATGTTATTATGCTGAATTTCCCCTGGAAAGAACAGGTTAAAACTTTAAATGAAATGATGACTAATATTTAAAATCAGTGAATGTCAAGCAGCAGCAGAAAAGCTGTTGCAACATAAAACATAAAGCTGTATACCAGCTTCACTCTTGTGAGCTGTCTTATCTTTGGCCATCTCATAATGAAAGCCTCATCATCTGAAGAACTGGGTTGCACAATACTAGTTTCAGTTCCCCTCCCATTATGCAACTGTGTTTTTATGCTACATTGTTGGCTGCTTCAGTTTCACCACACTCTGTTACAAAAAACTGACAAAAACAATACCAGTAAAAGAAGCTGAACTGTGTGGAACAGCAGGGTAAGCTGATCCTCATAACAGCAGCTCTTGGGTACCTTAAAAGAGTGCTCTTTTCTCCTCTAACTATGGTTTTGTTTTGTTCAGCAGCAAACAGTCAATAGTACTCCCAGTATGAAGATGTTTCCACTTCCACTCATAGACTGTGTTTGTCTTATTTGCCACCAGAGAGGGAAAATGTGATGTACTCCAGTTGCATCACATCCTCCTTTGGTTGATTTTATACTCAAAATAATACTGAAGCAGAACTAGGCAGCATCCAGTGATAGTGTGAGCATGTTAAACTCACAGACATACACACTCTGCTGTTTGTTAAGGCTGCATAGCCAAGGAGATACTTTCTTTTTTTTGATGGATGTGTTTTCCCTCACAGTACATGTTCCAGAACCAGGAAGCAGATGCTTTTCCAGCCACTGGCTGTGAGGAACAGTGAATCTGTGCTGTGGGCTGTCCTTTCTAAAGCTGAAGGTAACAACACAATGCAGATAAAGCCACATCCCGAATTTCCCTGAGGGACCTTCCCAAAGGGATTAATAAAGTATACTCTATTTTATTCTATCTAGAAGAGCGAGCAGCTCCCAGTGACTGGAAGCTAAATCTAAAGGGCCTCTGAGGAGCTTTATCTGTTACTTTTTTATATAGAATAAGGAATATGGATGCTCTCTCATTGTTCAATAGCTGCAGGAAAAATATATGCTTTTCATTTCTGCAAGAAGGTCCCTGGTTTGACCCTGCTGGCCACCTTGGGTCTTTCTGTGTGGACTCCCTCCCACATTCCAAAGACAAGTGTTATAGGTTAATTGGGGACTATAAAGTGGCTGTAAGTGTAAATGTGGCTGGTTGTTTGTCGCTAAAGCCCTGTCCACACAGAGGTGGGAGTATCCGCAAAAAATTTTATTGTATGGGCACTAACTTGTAAAACGGGGGCCCAGAGTGGATGCATTTTGTGTGCATGCCCCATGTCTTCTTTTCTGTATTTGGTGTGTGACTGTGGGAGCAAGTGGGCCTAAGTTCCTCAGTGTGGCCCTGTGATAGACTGGCAACCTGTCTAGGGTGTTCTACTACTACTACTACTACTACTCCTCCCAAGCATTGACAGCTGACACACTGACACCCCCCCCCCTTGGTGTAGGATAAAGTGGGTTAAGACAAAGGATGGATGCTGTCCTCAGTTTGATCTGTTTATGTGTGAATATGGAGGTGCTATACATGCCACCAAGTGACTCTCTCATCTCTTTCTGTTTCTGTCCTCAGGCCACAGGAGCTGGTGTTACGCTCATTACTCCACCCCGCCTGAGTTTAATCCCACCGCCCTTCCAGGCTCTTTCCTACCAGTGGCTTTATTTTTATTGGTTACACATCCACATGCCTACAAAATATAGATAATACAACTATTTTAAAACAAGCTTATATTTCCAGGTTAGCTGACTGCCACTGAATTAGCCACCTGTTTTGTGGGTATGGCCGGAAAAAAAAATACTAGTGTGTTATGACATGATTATATCTAGACTCTAATATTGAGCCAGTTGGATGCAGCCAGTGCATTCTTGGCTTCTGCACTTTAGTCTTTGTGTGAGAGGGAGTTCCTGCTCGTAGAGGTGACTTTTTCTTTTTTTATAAAGAATCTATTACAGATTTATACAAATTATTTGTTTTTAATTTTAGCTTTATTACAAAAAAATGTATTCGTATCTAAGCGAAAACTTGTGAAAAACAATCATGGGGGAGGGGGGTTGCAATGTAGCATAATTCTGCCAGTTATGTGATTTTTTTCAGTCTGTAAAAAGGGGGTAGAAAATTCAAAGGTTCATCACACACTTCAGATCATTACAAATGTTAATAGATGAGATGTGCGGGAGCCTTTGTGATATGAAAGGTTTTCTTGCTAAAAATGTGGATTAAAGCCACACTAAAATCCATAAGGAAGCCTATACACACTCAAACACCCACGTAATGTATCTTTGCACAGGCCTGACATGTAGCCACAGACTTAGTTATTCCTCTTCTGTCCATTTAAATGTGAAGTGCAAGGAAATATTCAAAGATAGACTTCTCATTTAACAAAAAGCATCAACACTACTGCATTTTTGCACAATCTGTATAACTAGTTTTATATATCTATATATAGTTATGACATCAGGTCATTCATTTTGTTTGTAGATGATCAACACTCTGTTGTTCAATACATGCTTGTCTAAAGATATTGGCCTCATTTCCAAAAGTCAGGAGGCCACCTAATGAATGAACCAAACAAATGCTACATATTGAGTGATTACTTTCATTGGTATGCATAGAAGCATTACACTGTTGTAACTGTGTGATGCTACTTTCTCATGCTTTCCTCTTTAAAAAAAGGATATTTATTATGAATCTGTCCATGAGCCAGTCTCTAAAAAAAGATTTCATTTCACAGTTGACTTTGTTTCATTATATGTATGGTGGGGTGGTTGCTTTATCATTTAACTTGTTGAAAAAATACATATCAATTCTCTGAATTACTAAAAAAAAAAATCATTATGAACTGATGTTATGTAAAATCCTCAGCACTGGTTGCAGGCAACAGTTTAAAGGATAGTGCTAAACATACTTCTGGATATTTCTTGCAGATAAGTTGTGCAATACTGTACAGAATTGTGAGGACTCACAAACTGCAATACATGGATGACCATAGGAATGTAGGAAACAGCAACTGTGAGGGGTGGACTGGAACACACCACAGTAAGATGCACTGCAGGAGGACGATGTTAGCCTTTTGCAGCATATGGTATTTGTTACCGCAGAGCAATACAGCTTCTACACGATAGGGCCACAGTGACTTTGTCTGTCGCTGGGTATTCCATCTGGATTCTCAAAACTGTTTAGTCCATTAGTGTAGCTACGAGAGCAGCACTGGTGCCTAGGCCTACCTGTCTCGAGCAATTTCCAGCGGCAATCAGCTGCTGCCAGGACAGCACAGACCACCTCTACCAACTCCTCAAAATGAGGAGGAGGAGGAGCAGACTGGAAGGTTTGATGGACAAACATCTCATGATCTTAGAAGGCAAACCCGATTATCCAAGGTCCAAGGTCCATGCTGTGCCCTGCCAGGACAGCAAAAGTCAAGCAGCAAGTTGCACTAGCTTTTTGAAATGACCTAAGCATTGTTCTTTTGAATTTATAGCTAACATAGTCATCATTAATCTCCTCTAAGTGTAACAATGCAAAATAATAGACAAACTTATGTTGAATTAAAAGCTAATGCAAACCTGCAGGATAACATTCTTCTCTGTGCATGCTTCTGGGAAAGGAGAGAAAAGGCAAGCTGTGGTGTATAACAACTGAAATTGCACTAAAATCACAGTTGTATGATATTTGAGAGTATACAGTACATTTTAGCATTTATTCTTGTTCCTCATGATAATATGAGTGTTAATGACTTTTTCAAGGAGTGATGAATACAGACATTCACTTGCTGTTGTGTTCTTAATTTATTCTGTTTTTTCATTTTAATCATTTGCACTGAAAATGAATGGATGTGTGTTTAAATGAAATTTATGCTTGTCAGGATTGCTGATACATAAGGAAGTATTTTTGTTCAATGAGATCTCTGCTGTAACAAAGCCTGGCATCCCAAAAGCACCTCTGCACTATGAACGGACAACAACAAAACCCTGCATGCAAATACACATCTTATTTATGACGGCACCAACTCTCCTGTCACAACAATAATACTCCTGCTGTCAGTAAAGACAGAGATGATCATAGTGCTTTGATGCTTTTTAAGTGTGCCACAACCGGCTGATAATGTGAACTGTTTTAAATGGATTTTTTATTGTTACAGAGAGTCTGAGAAATTGAACATGTATTCCACATGTGTATGAAATATTTAAGGTTTATAAGGTTTATATAAGATTTATTTAAGGTTAAACCAAAATAAAAGTTTAAACAACATTTGATTTAATTTCTTCTTAAGTGGCTCGGCTACATGGCAGAGGGGGGGCGGACCACCACTATGATATTTTTGATAATATCATGAATACATCTGCCAGATGGTTTGTGCTTACAGAACACATGGCCATATTGCCTGCTGTACAACATTATGTTTGGACGGATAAAGCAGCAAAAGTCAAAGTAAAGTTTGAGTCCCCTTGCGTCGCCATTTTCTGCTTCCATTGCGTAGAATCCCTGCCCCCCCATGAATGTGTAGAAATACACACACGTTCCTTTTTCATGAAGTGAAATATCAGCTTCAGATTAGGTTTTCTTGGTGAGGACATGCTGACCGCTACATGTCCATTACCACTTTACTGTTGACAAACCGAAGAGTTTTGTCAGAAACAAGGAAATGATCTAAACTGTTTTTGTGGCAGCTTATTAACACGTTAACATCACATATTTCTGCTGTAAACTTGTTTCACATGGAGGTCTATGAGGACTGAATTATAATTAGATTTTGAAACAACACTCACATTGCAAATCTACATAATAAAAATAAGAACATATGGTAAGTGTAAAAATGAGTTATAACACTATTCTGGTGTCAGCATTAAAGTATGAACAGGCTCACAATGAACAGGCTGCATTAGAGGGGCCTGTTGTTCAACCATGAAAATTTTCTGACCTTAAAGGTCCTGATCTTTAACAACAAGTGTCATTAATAAAATAATTCAAGATAAGTGCTATCACCTAAAACACCCCCTCCGGCGCTTCATATAATGCATTATAAATTTTGGTTGGTTTAATCTTTACTGTACAGTACAAACCCTATTTTGAGCAGGGCCAGTCATTATCTCGGCAGGGCGTCTATAATAACCGGCACACACAATGTCTGAAAAATGTATTTATCTTTTGTCCTCTGAGAGACACAGATAAGCAGCACTTTAAAAGCTGCAACCCTGAACAGTACCCTGTCCTCTTTTTCGACAGAACACTAATTATAGGCCTTTAACAATGCTTATTTAAAGGCCTGACAGATGTCGGGGAATTATACAGACATATCTAACAATAGGATCAGTGGGATTTTGTGTGAAAAAACAAACAAACAAACAATAACATTTCATATAATATGTCAAATTAGGAATAAGAATTCGATTTCTTACTAGAAATCCCTGCGGTTCATACTCTAAACATGTAATTCATGAACACATACAGAGACCTGCTGTATTTTTAGCACAAACACTTTCTATAGAACATAAAGCGAAGGTGGCAAAGTTACAAAGATGGTGTTTTGACACACACTGACATGCAGTATAGAAGCTAGGAATTTATAAATATATCATCCCTCGACTTTGTGCGTCTCTCAGGTTCTCTGTTCTTCTCGTCGTTGCATGGTGGTAGGGGTGCACTCCTCTCCAGTTACACCTCTGATGTAGCACATATTCCATTTGTGAATCCTCCAAATTAGATTTCCTGCCTTTTAACCAGGCTTTCACCTGAGAGTGTTAGTGGTGAAGTTGCCGTCTGAATTTTTCTTAGCAGTGATTTTAGAAATAACGCTGCTTTTCTGCATTTCCAACAATTTTACATTGATGTTTCACTGTGGAGATTATAATTTTTGTCGTTGTTTTATTTAGTATTATATTTACTGAATACTATTACAGATAGCAGTAGTCCTAAACATGTATCTTCACACCTTTTCTTCATCTTCTGGCCCTACTACCATCCTCCTCCTCCTCTCCTACCTCCTGCTTCTTCTTCCTTCGATATGCACCTCATTTCTTCTCCACCACCTTTCATTGTTCTCGCTGTAACTCTTTCTCTCAACACAATCTTGCACATCCTCTACTGTAATCCTTCCTCTTCTCAATCTTCTCGCTCACTCCTCCTCCTTCCATCTCCCCCTTCCTCCCCCCTCCATACTGCTGCATTATTCAGACTGAGTGCTATTTGGAATAGCTTGTGTTGTCCCTGAGTACCTCTCCTTTCATTGCGCTCCACAGAGCATCGCTCCAGAGTTTAACCCCTCCCTGTACAAAAAACCGACTGCACCAAACAAACAAAACGTGCATCAGTCCCAGCAGTGCATACACATACGTCCTGTCAATCACATGACAATATGATTCTCCTCTCCACAAACTGTGAGTCTGTGAGGAAGCGCTGGCGATGTCACATGTGTTTTTCTCTCTTTCTCTTTCTTCCCTAAACATCAACCAGGGCTCCACAGAGATCACTTAAGTAGCAGCTGCAGGCAGATGCAGGGCCAAACTACAACAGAACAAGACGTCTTTTATTTATAACTACCAGCAGCACAGAGCTGAAGCACTTCAACTGCAGGCACCACAGTCTTAGTGGAGCAGGGACAAGGCTGTACACTGATGCAAAAAAGGAACGAGCAGAAACATCACTGCATATTTAATCAGTTAAAAACAGGCAGGAAAACTGACAGGAAAGAAGCAAAGACTGAGGTGGAATGAGATGCAGGAATGACCAGTGAAATAGTTACTGTGAAATAAATGGGCTATGGAGTGAAGATGAAGTCTTGTCTGATCTGGCGGCGACAGAAAAACCTTTGTGCTGCTTTTCTCAAAACGTGCGGTCTGAAGTGACTCTCAAAGAGTTTTGGCAGTTGTTTCCTTTTATTCAGTTTTCTCTCTTTTCAGTAAAGTGGCCTGTGTGGCACCTCCACCATCTTTCTGTGCTGACACAAGTTTTCTTTTCATTTTTACCCAATAGCTATGCAAATGAACTCGACACACAGAACTGAACTGAAAGATAAGAGCGATACAGCTTTGGGGGGAAAAAAGCAGATTTAGTGGTTGCAAAAATGGTGATGATGTTGATGAAGGTGGCTGGGGCATCAGGGTTGAAATGTCTTTTTATAGCCGTGTGCGAGTTGTGAGGCTGTCAGCTGACTGCCAGTAAAGTGCAGTTCTTGACGTCAAACAAGACTGGGGCACTGAGTCTGTGATGTTCCATAAATGATTATCAAGTTTATTATTGTATGCAGTGTTTTTAGCAGTATTTACATGTTTCACAGAGAAGGTGTGAACACACTACAAAACCTGCATGCCTTAAAGAAGCCCATCCTCGCCAACACAACCAGTAACGTTGAAATATATCTTTCACTGCCTCGGCCAATCACACTGACTGTGCAGGATGCTGTGCAGCGAGGGATTTAGGATCCAGGCAAAAACACACTCATGCAATAAAAGTGCAATGTAGACACTTCTGTAGCAATCAGCCTATCCATCACTAATAGTACAATCAATCATGACACACACAGATATTTTCTTGCAGCTGCCTAACCAGCACATTACAACACAACATAATCAAGAACAACATGAAAAAAACTTGACAAATTAGTAATGATTTCTCTTTATGGTAATAACCAACCGTAGCACAGGGCGAGCCCTGACCTGCTGCTGTCCCTCTCCCTGAAAACTGATTCTGCTGCAGGGCAATGAGGGCAGTAAAATGAGGTGAGCCAAGGACAAAGGTGCTCATTGGCTAGCGCCGTCAGTTTACAGTGTGCAATTCTCTGAGGCGTCTGAAGGTTAGGAAATTAGCAAAGGTTAGGAAAAATGAAAATACATGGTAAATCTCCAACCCCTAGGCTTATCCTTAATGAGCCACTGCACCTTTAATTATGCTACAACTTTACACCTTAATTGCCACCAGTTTGGATGTTAATTGTCATTATTTACAGACACAGCACAGTAATATTTTCTGCAAAACTGTGCATTCTTTGGCCCTGTGATTCTAATGTAATATTTTAAATGATTGTTTTGGCCTCGTCTTACACACTGAATGGGGCCTGCTCCTCAGCCTCAGCCTCCATCTTCTGAATCATGTGAACCTTATGTGTTCATACTTTCTGTACTTCTTCCATACAAACCTGTAAAATATGAATGACTAACCTTTATAGTATACAGAAATCCCACACTCACATTTTCTTGTCACCTATTGATTGTTTGCCGTTTGTGTGGATTAAGAGGGATTACACTCCACAGACACATGCTTCAAAGCCTTCTGAGGAGTCTGTGTATATGTGTATAATTTCCATGTCATCGTGACTTTAAGCCTGTAGCGTTTACTTCATGGCATGTGATGACTGCAGACTGCTTGTGTTTCTACTCAGCAGTCTGGGTCATGTCTATAGGATGGAGAAGAGAGGCTCTTCACCAGCTGTTGTTGACAGTCACTATATTAGGATTTTATAGCAGGAGTCTCTTTCTGCATTTCATTTATGTAGCATTGACATTTCTCGTATTATCAATTCTTAATTGTGTTTCTTCTAGCAACATTGCCTCCTAAAGCTCTCCTCATCAGAAAAGTCTGCACATTTTCAATCATCCTCAAACATGGATCACGTTAGTCTATTCATTCTCCTACAGAAGATAATTTCAAACAACAATGGCAACAACAAGACTACAAATGTTTCTAATTTTCCTGCAAACAGAGCGCAGCACAGTCGATATAAAAAGACTGCTGTATTGCCATAAAACTGATCAGTTGTTACACAAGTGCGGTTTTGCTGTGAGGCACTGCTCGTTACGCTTACTGCTACAAACACTCCTTCATACATTATGCAGTGTTAGAGCAGCAATCTTTCTCATTTCACTGAAAGTAGAGGTCTTCCTTAATCACTTACCTTGTAGAGAGTTTTTCTGTTTTTAACTGCATATTTTCAGCAAAAGCTCTTCTCTGCAGGGCAAAGTGCTTCATCAGTCTGGGTATCATCATCTTTCTCACAGGAATAAAATGAGTAATCTGCTGCAGATGATGATGATGATAATCTTCTATCCTGTTTGGTGAAAAATGATCAAAGACATAAACATCTTGGAAGCTAATGTATTATTTTTCCATCTAAGGTAAACCTAGGACTGACCAGGCTGCCATTTGTTGGTATAGTCCTTTAATTTATCTCACTGCTTCCTATAACAAAATGTTAGTACACAGAGGTGTTTGCTTTGACAAGCAGCTCTGGTAGACAGAAGGTGAACACTAATATTCAAATCCACACATTTAAACACCCTAACACACACTCAAGGATTAAACAACAAATAAACAATAGCAAATAATACACATCCTTAACAGCTGCTGCAGAAGAAATGGCATCACAAACATTATTCTTACATAACCATAAACACATCAAGAATAGCGGCCGTGGGGGGGGGGGGGGGGTGGATGTGCTGATAAATACAGAAGTGTTGTAATAACCCCACAACTTTCCAAACTGCCCAGGCTCCACACAGGAAGCCAGAGTAGGCGTGTTGTTTTTGAAGGCCCACACAGTGCAGCGCCCCCAAATCAGTCAGGGCTTTGGAGCTTGTTTGATAGCTTTCCAGTGTAATAACTGCTACTCTGACATGGAAAAGAGAGAGTTTCTTATTCAGCGCCTTGGAATATCAAAAGCTATGTTACTATTAAAGCTAATAGCTAATAGTAGTTAGTATTAAAGCTAAATACTCACATACTGTACAAAACAACAGTATAGATGATCACAGCCCACTGCAACTCTCATGGAAGTGGTTACCAAAATACTTCACCATAAGTTAAATTACTACAGTAACTCATGGTGTTTTTTTAATGGCATGGCCAATAGAACAATCCCCATGACTGTAATCTGATTGCTATGAGAATGGATGGAAAGTCATTAATACTGTAGAAATGATTTCAAATCTGACATAATGATAAAAGTCTTACAGTGTGGGTGCTTTGAATGATGTGGCTCACAGTGTTTTACAAATGACTGTGACATCATTTTAATTATCTTAAAGTATTAAAATACTGACCGGCATGGAAATGAAATGTTAATCCTTGTGCTGGTTATCACTTTAACTATGAAGATTACTTTTGTTAATGTGCAGTAGGAGTATTAGTATCATGCACACAATCATCAGATGCACGGTCAGTGGATTAGGTTTACCTCACAGAATCATTTCTGACCTTTTTATGTAATCGTTTTTTAATATTTTAGATTAAGGCACTGTTTGCACAATTTTAACGATTTAGCATGTAGTAGATACAGAACACACAACCGGTATATATATATATATATATATATATATATATATATATATATATATATATATATATATATATATATATATATATCTATAGATAGAGAGAGAGAGAGAGAGAGAGAGAGAGATTTTAAATTGCTTTCTTATTAAAGGTAGGATAGGAGATTTTCAAAACTCAGTGAGAGTCAGCCAGATTTTGAAAGTAAACACATGCCCCGAAGTCACGCCTCCCAACCAGTCTGTGACTTTGGCCATCATGCACGTACCTCTCTGGTGCGCGCAGAGCAGGAAGAGAGCAGCCAACCAGCCAATACTCCGCGCAGGTGTGCCTCGCAGGATTGGCTGATGTTTTTAGCGTTTTATAGCTTCCACAGATGAATAATATTCTTCGTTTTAAAGCGAAACTGCCGAACTAATCGGTTGTTATCGGATTGTAAACAGAAGTTACACTAATTTAACAAAAAGTGCATCAGAATGAAATCTCCTACCCTACTTTTAATGATTGGTGGCACTAGAGTTTCCAGAAGGTCAAACCAAGACCACTCCTCTTCCTGTCGTGTCTGCCACGCACACTTCCACCTGCTCCTCCATAAAGTTAAAAATCCATTCACCTCCGTTTAGTCGTGTTCAGTGTGGACCCCTGGTCCCTGTGCGTGTCTTCAGTCCAGCTCCAGCAGCAGGCCATTTCCGTATTGTCCAGGAAAACACACAGACATCATCCACGGAAGGCCCCGACCAGGCTGCACCAGAAGCCCGCTGACAGAACGCAGCCTCTGTAGTCCGGTCAGTTGCATGTACTGCCAAACATTTTCTCTGCAGTCCTCTGCTCGCTTCTACACAGGCTAACCTGAAAGGTTTCACTGGCACAAAGTAATTCTTCTTTTCTTTCCTCCTGCACTCCAGGCACACACACACTGTCGCACGCAAGTGAGGTTGCCAGTTTGGCATTATTTTATGCACGTCACCCCCCTACATCTGTTTCTACATCAAACCCGTGCTGTAAATATATATCAGCTGATCAGACCCATCCTCCTCAAACTACATCCAACAAACATCACTTAATAATAAGAATAGGACCAACAACATGCTTTCATATTACCTAAACACTCTCTCTCTCTCCTCACTAACCAGTTTATTTATTCAGTGCTACCATCACTTTACATGATGTCATCATTAAAAGCACTAGGATGCCTCCTTCTCTGTCCACACCTCTTCCAAAGCCCCCCCTCCTTCTAGTTTCACTCACCACCTTCTCTTTGGGCCTGTCTCTTTCTGCCTTCCATTACTCCGTCCATATTTAATGCAGTCTTTAAATGTGTTTTTTTTCGAGAGCTGCAGATTGAAGAGTGTAAATTATGTTCTGACACATTCAATAAGCCCTCTTCCCACACTCCACCTTTCACAGGTTGTGTGCACTTTCTTAGAAAAGAAGGTGTAGGTGTTCTGTAAATGTCTGTGCACTTTTTATTAGAAGTAACCCGCAGCTCTTTGCTGTGTTTTGTACAGGCTATAATGTGGTAGTGCTGGTCTAACTCTGGGAATGTGTTAGCATGTATGAATGGTTCAGTTCACTGACTGCTTCAACAGACTGCTGTCAGTGTAGATTTCTCATCGATGTGTTGCAAAATAGAATTTTAGTTTCTTGCTGTTTTTTTTGTGGATTCCACCCTGAGTCTGAGGCAAGAGCAGAGTTCTTACACTTTCCTACAAAGACTTGCATCACACCACAGTTCATAGTGTGTGTTGAGCTACTTGTGAAACACTAACCACAGCCTGTGTTTGCTAAAAGAGAGAAAGAGAAAGAAAGAGAGAGAGAGAGAGAGAGAGAGAGAGAGACCACGTGAGGCCACGGAAGTTAAAAAGAGAACCATATAGCTGTGACAGTGTCTTTCTAATAAAGCTGTATTGATTCTTCTCTAAAACAAAATTAGACCTTTGAACACAACAGTTTAGAAGTCACAATGCACTAATATAGAAATGTATCCTTACATCATTTACTCTCCAGGTAGAACTCTGTGAATCTAAATGCAGTGTACTATTTTTTTAAGTCATAATGTTAACATACATCAGCCCATATTCACTGCACCCAGATCATCCACATTTTACAGTGTGTGAGACAGCAGTCTGCTACCTTTGTTGTGTCACAATCTCTCGTTGGCTGCTCTACCAAAAGAAGTTTGCTGCTTGACTTCCTGCACCAGTCACTTAATCTTTTTCCCTTTTCATGCTGGGCAGGGCAGCACACACAGCTTGGTGTTTGCAAGAAACAGCTACCTCATGTGTGGAGGCACTGAGCCCTACAGTTTATGAGCAAGTCAGAAAACCTAAACAAGAAACTAAAATTCACTGATGACACAGTGAGGTTAATCCATTGAACTTGTGTGTTTGCTTGGAAATATCATAAAATACATTATATGTGAGCACAGAGTGGAAGCAAAGCAAACAGATGTAAAGGTCTTAACCTCCTGAGGGTGGAGGTACAGTCACAGTTGTGTTGAAGGTACACATTGGCAGGTTCCTCCACAGCATTTATGCATAACAAATCCCTGACACATGGAGATGAATTAAAATTCATCTCGTGAATTTTACATCTCCATATTTTGTTGCATTAATTCATGTTAAATAAATGTTTTATTTCCCACTATAGCTAAGGCAAACCATCATTGTTTTTTCAGGTCAGTGTGATGAGTGTGTTGGTGACGGACATATTATCAGCACTATCAATCGTAAAGAATGGATCCATTTGCACATATGACGATTGTATGGATGCTGACACACAATCAAAAGACCTGACGGAGCCGCTGCCTCCCCCCACTGTCTCACACTGAAGACCTTAAAATGACCAGTGTCTTGTATCTGGCACCCACTAGTAGTCTTATCTTTATAGTGCATGACAAATGGGATGTTCAGAATGGGACTCGACACCATGGTAGCCAAAATGGAGGAGAGTGATGGGGCAATTTTTGCCTTATAAAGCATGTATAATATAGTGAAATAGTCAGTTATAACCAAAACTTACTAAACTTAACGTAGCATTGATGGCTGACAGAGGACACAAACTCCAGCCTCTTAGGTGAAAGTCAGGGGCAAACAGAGCATCCACCTTCCCCTCCACACCTTCTATGGATGTATGTGTGCCAACCACACTGCCAGATGTGCTGTCCAAGCTGAAAACATGATCATCTGTTGTTTTTATGAAGACCTACAGGTAAAAAACACAGCTGATGGTGTTTGCAGTGGCACTGAGCCTCCTCCATGTTTCAGCACATCTTTACATGAACTCTGCATTTATGTTGGTTACCATAACATAAATGCAGAATGAAGAGGACAAAGCTACCACACCTAAATCTCTGCTAACCCCGAGCCCTGCTGTCTAAAGTTTTCCACTCTGGTACCCGCCTATATAAGAGTGCACCACCAGGCCGCGCCACTGGGAGTATGGACGCTCTCTCTCTCTCTCTCTCTCTCTCTCTCTCGCACACATTTTTTTTACTGTTCTGACGTCAGCAACCTGCAATTGCACGAATGAACTAACAGAGGACCGAGCCCCTACCGGAGCTACCGGGAGGCAGTAGTGTTACAGAGCGAGTCCCAGCCGCCCGCCCCGGAGGAGCCAAACGGAGGAAGGTCCACTGTGAGCCACCGTGAGAACCGAGCGATGCGAGCGCAGCTCACCGCCGCCCAGTAAAGCAGACATATAGTGACGAGTGGAGAAGAAGGAGGGAACCGTTATCGTGAAGAGACCGGACAGTCCGCCGACAACAGGCTTGAGAAACGACCAGCTTGCAGAGGCTGCATCGAGTTGTTTTTGCGCCGTGGAACAAACCGAGTGGAGCCCTGATTTAAATGCTTTAACGGTGCCTCAATCCCCGGTTTGAGAGAGAAAGAGAGAGAGAGAGAAAGAGAGGGAGGGAGCTGCCCAGAGAAGAAACAGAGGGATCATAGAAGGATCGAAGGTATAGAACAGAAAAGGAGGAAATTAACCCCCCAAAAAACGGATTTGCAATCTGTTTCCACGCACACGTTTCATCTGTCCACCTATTTATTGCGTTTTCTTCCGTGGATCCCGGTACCGGTAACGCTATCAAGCTGTGTTCTTTAACCATGGGATGTACTCTGAGCGCAGAGGAGAGGGCGGCTCTGGACCGGAGCAAAGCCATCGAGAAAAACCTCAAGGAGGACGGTCTGACCGCGGCCAAAGATGTTAAACTGCTGCTGCTCGGTAAGAGACGCTGGGTACATTCCCATCAGAAGGGCTGGTAGAGCCAGAGACATGGGAGGCTGGAGGCAGCTGAAAGGTGTGGTGTGTGTGGGGGGGGGGGGGGAGGAAGGAAATGATCAGCGCTGAGGATGTGTTGGAAATGCAATTAAATCTGGTGTAAAACAAAACATGAACACATAAAAAAACTCACATGAACGAACGAAAAGTGTAGAATTCTTTAATTGTTCTCATCATTTTTATTAAAACACATTTAACCACCTGCTGTAAGATCTATTAATACTGTCAGGTAGGAAAACCGTCATAGAAAAACCGTCAGTAGTGGTCGGTAGAAGCTGGAGGCTCCACCAGTGATGGTAACTGCAGATGGATGCCAGAAAAATGGCAGTATGCAGCAATGGAGGGCCCCGCACAGGCAGTGATGCTTCATTGGTGTGGGATGGGAGATTGATTCATTATCCTCTGCAGGAAATGAACCTTTAAGTATTGTGATTTATTTGACTACATAAGTTACAGGATGGAGGTTGGAATAAGCCAGTAAAAAAGGAGGTTGGGGAAGAAAGGGTGCAGCCACTTATACTCCATCCTTTTTATCTCCACCCAGCTGCTGCTGTTCTTATTCACGTAGGTTTTTAAGAGGCTGATTCTCTTTCTTCCTCTCTCACCACCCCCACCTCTCTCTCTGTCTCCATCTTCCTCTCTCTCTCTCTCTCTCTCTCTCTCACACACACACACACACACACACACACACACATACATACATACATACACCCTGTTTACGTTGTCTTCTTGTCTCTTATCCCTCAGGGGCTGGAGAGTCAGGGAAAAGCACCATCGTCAAACAGATGAAGTAAGTCTTAAATAAGCACGGTCTAATAAGCCTGTAGTGTGCATGTGTGTCCACTCACTCTTGCTTTATCTCTTACTCATTTTACATTCTATCAAAAGAAAAAAAAAATCTGAGCCTATTGTACCCCTCCCCAACCTTAAGCCCTGGCCCTGCCCAACATGCGACCAAACGACACTCTTTCAACCCTTGTCAGACTAAAGCTGCTCATGCATAGAAGGTCATGGGGGGTTGCAGTGATTTGATGTGCTGTTACATACAGTAGCAGTATATTTGGACATAGAAAATGTGCAACTTATATCAGTTTTTATTTTTATTTATTTATTATTACAGCTTTTCTTATTTACACAGGATTAGATTGTATAGACAAGTGAGAAATTCCTACCTTAAAGTGAATGTTAATCCCACTGTACTACCAACATAAGTATGCAGTAGAGTCTCTAATAGAGTGTAACTGTTTTTAATTAATCACCTGATTTGTTTCATCTATGGAAAGTTCAGCCTGTGAGACTTTTATTTTAACACTGTGTAGTGTCTTTGCTGTGCTGTTATCTGTGAAGGCTTACTTAAAACCAAAGGTCAATTGTATATAGCCACAGTACTCTAGTTTCACTCATGCAGAGACTGATCATGTACCTCTGCTACTTAGGAGAGTTTAGTGACTTAATTAAAGCTGGCTGATAATTTTTTTCTCCAATGGTATCGTTTAAATGTACTTACTGATACTTCTATAGGGACATAACTGTGGCACTCAGTGGAGAGCTTCTGGGAATCTTATCCTGAGTATTTTTGTATTTACCATATCACTGCAATAATCCCATAATATACCTATAGGATTTATAGTTCTTTAGCATGCAGCATATAGGCTGCTGTCATAACGTTATGGTTTTTCTTCAGTCTCCTGTGCTGCGTCATTTTATGGGCAGTCAAGTGCGTTTCAGCTGATAATAGGCTTTGATTGTGGTTGTATAGTGACATATCACATGAGCACATGATTCAGTGGTTCCAGATGAGCCTGTTTCTCAGCTGTTAATGGTCATTCCAGCAGCACAGCACGTTCTTCACACTGACTGACCAATGCTCCCAGTGGGTTCATTGAATATATACATAAAGTAACCATACATTGATTACACTGGGCTGTTATAAATCACACATATATGTGACTTGCTGTCACAGGCTACTATGTTAATACCTTGCTGTGTTAGCCCATATAGATAAGCCTATAAAGGTAATACATATGCTGTAGGTGGTGACCATAAGTGTGACATACACATGCTATTACTGTGTAATAACTGTCCAATGCATTTACATGGTTGACAGAAACCTTTCATCTAGGTTATGTTGCATTCTTGAAACTGTTCCAGGCACGTCTCCATGTTTCTGTTGTCTGCTTCAGTCTGCAGGCATATTGTTGCTTATGGATAAGATGTTAAACTAGATCAGACACATTTAATACACTGCACATGCTCCTCAGGGGCCACCTATAGTTTCTGTTTAGAGAGCAGACTTATGCAATGCCTCCTTCGTAGTAAGACGTATTTGTGCTATGACGGACTTGTTATGGCCACTGGTTATGCTTTTAGGTACTTTTCTAAAAAATCACACGAAGCAGAACAAGAGCTTGAGCTGTGCTATGTAACAGTGCCCTGCCAGGGAAGCCTTTACGTTCCTGTTCAGAGGCACTCTGCTATTTCCGGAACCTCATCAGAGGGATGGAAAACCCTCACTGCATTTTCCTTCATAGTGCTTTGAACATCTGGGGCGCGCCCAAGTGACCAGTTGTGTGTTCCACTGTGTGTGTTTCTTTTGGAGAGGAAGAGGAACAGAGATGAGTGGATTAGATTTAGATTTAATGGTGTGTATATTGAGTTGCAGCGTGTGTCACAGCTGTGCCTGCAGTCTCAGTGAGGTGAAGGAGTCTATTACCGCTTTGTACAGTGGAAAAATACTGTGTATGTGCAACTGTGTCCACCTCACAGACCGTTGTTTCTGTCTGAGAAATGACTGTTGCATGTAGTCTCTCCAACCCTAGCCTGTCCTCATTTGATTGTTGCTTTCAGAGATGATGCAATCTCTGAGTGACAATAACTGACGAAGCACTGATAACATCTCTGCTGGGAGGACAGGTGCACGTCCATGTGTGTGTGTGTCTAAGAAGGGAGTGGATTACAGTTGTCAGGGTGTGAAGCTTGAACATAGTCCAGTTCAAGGCTACATTGGTAGGACATGGATGGTGGATCAGTAAAGAGTGAATGCTTGACTGAGCAGAGAGTTGTTCTAAACGTGTGAATTACGGGATTGTGTGTCTTTGTGTACATTTATGTTAAAATCGATCAAGTGAGTATGATATTTGTGCCAAGGGACTTGGTCATGTGTGAACAACATATCTATTTTGTGCAGTGTGTGTGTGTGTGTGTGTGTTTGTAGGAGTCACCATCTGTTTATGGAGCCTGTGTGTGTGTTTAGACGTGTGCAAAGGTTCTCTCACTGACCAGCTGGCAAACTGACCTCTGCAGCAGTGCTTAGTGTGTGTGTGTGAGAGAGAGTTTGTGAGAAAAGTAGTTTAATGTAAGAATATTTTCATAGAGTTTAGCAGGGCTAAGGAAGCTTATGTTAGGCACCGCCACTAAAAAAAAGTAGAAGTTCTTCCTTCCAGTGATTGGTTTAAGTGCAGTACACACCCACTTTCATGTTGTGTGTGGGCTGTTTGTGTGCTTCCATTAAAGGCTGCTTCTTCAAGGATAAACCTCAGAAACAAATGTAATTGTACCAGGAAAGGAATTAATTATTCCTGCACATGCTCTGAAGACACACAATTTTTTTGTTTGTTTTTTGTTTAGGTTTACTAATTAGTACAAGTCACGAAACTCACAAGCCACAAAACAAACAAATTACATTTTTCAGTGTCCACTTGGTGAATTAAGCGTTTTGTTGGATTAGAAGCTGTGTTCACGATTCACTACATTTTGTAATGTAGCTTAGATTTTGGAGTGTGCTGCTGTTACAGATGTAGTTTTTGTAGCTAGGAGAAAAACAGGAATCTGGCCAGGAAGATATGTTTCTTTTTTAAATATTCAAAGCTGGAAGCCTGAAGCTTGGCTTTATTTATTCTACTCGGATGCAGCACAACTTTTTTTTATTTTGTGAGAAATTAAGATGATGTGACACTAAAAATAGCAAAATGGCGCCAACAACACGTTTTTTTTTTCTCATTACTGATAATAAAATATGCATTGTGCAGTTTGCGTGAGAATAAGACTGCTTGGTCTGAAACTGTTATAACCATCTCATATAAATAACAGTATATGAATAAAGTCAGTCAAATACAATAAGAATGTGCATTTTATATTTACTCATATTAACAGTTATTAAAACGATTAATTTCAAACTAAAATAATTACAGTGTATACATTACAATACACAGAGTGGAAGTTATGTAATAGCTCTGGAGGCAGTTCCTATAATAATGGCATCACTGACTTTGTAGGAAACTAACTCGTTACAAATAAGTGTTACAATGTTTTACAAACAGACCCACAGAGAATTTTCCTAACATGAGGAAGTGAGCAGACAAAGGAGCCTTTCATGAGATCTATTTATACTTTATTAAATCTCCGGGAAAGGTTTCTTCTAATCATTAACAGTCTACAGCCCATATAAAACTATATCACGTGTGAAAGCCTTTAGCCTTGATGACAGTGAAGTTTTGTTTAGCCTGACACTATATACCGGGTTTTGAAAGCTTTTTATTAGCTCAAAAGGCCGCACACCTCTCTGAACCTATCAGAGGCAGCCGTCCATGACACCAAATATACAGAGAAAATCAACTGTCCTTGTACTGACGACTACATTTTTGGTTGTTTGGCTCGCTGAAGAAGATGCCCCATTGCTGTAGCATTTTAATTTAGGGAAAGAAACCAGCTCAGTCAGCCACTTGCTTTTTGTGTGTATTACATAAAATACATCCTATTCTATTCTGTATTTTCCTCCTTTCCTTTATCACAAGGTTTTCACATACAGGGTATATGTGTCCTGCTGACATGATCGGAGGCGACCGGCCGAAGGGAGAACAAACGCTGTCCATCCCTCACGGCTGCACTGCTTCCCACAGCCTGTTCCCACCGTGTGTGTGTGTGGTTTCCCTCTAGAACAGGAGATAATTAGGTTTAAGCCTCAGAAGAGGCGAATGAAAGGGGGAAGGGGGAAAAAATGGAGGAAAAAAAGGTGGTGGTGTTTTGTGCAGAGAGGCAAAAGGGAGGGGGTTTATAGATGTAGAAAGACAGAAAGGGAGATTTAATGAAGTAAAATAAATGTCCAGTGCACAGAAAGAAAGAAAAGAGAAAAGATCAATCTGCAAGGATGGAGAGAACTGACCACACTAGACAAAATAGGAAGTTTATCAAAGTGGCGGAAAAAAAAGAGGAGAAGGAGAAGGAGAAGGGAGCTCCCAGCTGGAGCAACCAGGAGAATTCAATTGTTTTTTGAAAGGAGGGTAAAGTGATGTGGGAGTGTGAAAAGACAGACGAGAGGACAGGAGAGGGTGAAGCAAGATATGAGGAGGGAGGCTGAGTGTGAATGAGGCTGGGGAGGTAAGAGGAGGTAACTGAACAAAAGACGAGAGACTGGCAAGTGAAAGAACATTCTCACTTATTAAGCAAGCCAGAGGAAGTGACAAAGAGAGGCTAGAACAGGGCTGTCAAGGACAGAGAGCAAAGGGCACTTCTCCCCTGGACTCTGTTCTCCTTGATAATTATTAGCCATCTTTACCTCAGATGGTTAGACACAAGGAGGGAAAATGGAAAACACAAAAAAGGAAAAAGAAAGAAAAAGGTGGGGTGGTAAGAGAGCAGGAAACTCATGTTGGCACCAACTCAAGTCAAGCATGAAGAGACAGTCTGTAACTGGTCATCTGAAACAGTCCATCAGCCAGATAGTCATCCTGCATTGGTTAAATAAAGATGTGGGCGTGTTCATCACCGGAATGATTTGATTGGCTGCCTCAGTAAGCGGTGAACTAACAGTAAGGCATCGTTATAGCTGTGTTTGTAGGTGTGCATGTGCTTACTAGCACGTCCTAGGAGTATTTGAGACCTGTATGTGTTTGAATTTAATTTGCATGTTGTAAATAGGCAAATTTAATGTCAAGTAATAAAACTGTATTAATAAACACAGTCGCACAAAAGTGCACTTACTTTCTCAGATGTCTTCAACTTACCACGTTTAGTTTCTTTAGACACGCACACACAGTTTTTAGTCTAAACACTGCAAATTTACAAGTTTATTTATATTGCTATATGTATGTATGTATGTATGTATGTATGTATGATCGCTCAATACCACCAACAGTGCACCTGTTTTCATTGATATCTGTCCAATGATTGATTCATAATTTATTGCATATTTGTTTAGAGAATAAATGACCCTTCATGTAAGCTCTAATACCTGGATTCTAGAACAGTCTTTCATCAGCAGCAGCTTACTTAAAGGTTGTCTTGAAACTAAAGCCAAAACACACATCAGCTAACAGTTTTACGACATCAGTCTGACCTCCACAGAAAAGGAAACTAGCAGGCTGTTTGGTAGGGACAGACCAAACACAGAAGAATGAACGCTCTGTTTAGTCCCATGGCTTCAGTTGTTATCATCCCAGATAATATCTTGTCAAACAAAACACCACCACAGAGGCAAATCAGCACACACACACCCTTTTTGTCTTTGCTTTCAAACATGTGGTTACAGCCAGACAACCAAGGTTCTTTGCTTCAAACCTATAAACTCTAATATACAAAAATGCACCTGTCCATTCATATGTGTTTGAATATGAGCATAAATACCACCATTTAAAATGCTGTTACAATGGAAACATCTGTATCTATACTTTTTTTGGTAAAAATGTCAAATAACATTTAATGGAAATACATACAATACATACAATACATTTTTCTGCCTACTTGAAGTATTTGAAGTATTTGCTAGGCACTAAAGACAGGCTCGGTCATTGTTACATCATTTTGTAGAGCTAATACTGCCCCTGCATTGACATAGAAGTGGTGGGGCTGTACATCAATGCAGGACAATTCACTGCTTTATTTCCTTATTTCTCTTCCATTGTTAAGAAGCTGCCATGTAGTGGATCCAAAAAAATCCCTCTGAAATGCAGTGGAGTAGTGTGGTGTAGCTCAGCTTGTTTCGATTAGATACTGAGCTGCCATAGCTCACAGTTCTCAGGTCAGGATTGATGCTACCTGCCAATTATCACACAGCTGCTTTTTCTGGGGAAAGAAGACCATATTTGCTTTAATCTCGCTCAGAACTTTCCTTCTCCTTTTCCTCTGTTGCCTTTTTATTAGAGGCTGTTTTACTCTGCTGTGAGTTGTATGAGACCAGCTCAGTATAACTGTGTGTGTGGTCCACGCGCTAATCAGGGCTTTTTATAAAAAAAAAAAAAACAGAGGTCTTTGTGTGTGTGTGTGTGCACCCCATACACATTTGAGAGTGTGTTTTCTTTCTGTGTGATGTGGTTGTGTTAATGGTGTTTGTGCAGTAGACCTATTTGGCAGATTTCGTGTCAGTTCAGCGCACTGGGAGACAATGGAGTCTTGTTACAGTGACCGCACTCAGCTGATACAAAGTCAGCTGATGGTGACCATGGCTGTGGTTGAAGCTAGAAGCTAGAGTGTGTTTGAAAGCATGCCTGTTTTTTGTCGCTGCATCACACCTAACTAAGGAAATAAAACCCCTCTACATAATAATACTTTTCTGTCAGGCACCTCTGTAATACTTAGCCTAGTTTTTTTTTACTGTGCTTTCCTTACCTTAACCCAGAGAGGCCCAGTAATATTATCACCATGTCAGTGTAGGTCTGATAAAGATGATGCCTGCAGTGACTCCTGTGTGTTGGTCTTAGGAGGAGCCACACATCTGCCAATGTACACTAACTTACTTACACTAATGTAATTACCCATCTTTATATGTTAAATCCACTACTGCAGTGACTTTATTTTCTCTGCAATTAGGCGGACAAAATATTTGCATATAGGCTATTGACATTGGCATCTGCGACTGGCCAATATAGGTTTATTGGCAAATATCCAATATCATGCATCTCTATCGCACAACACCTCTGCACACAGATAGCTTGTTTCATAGGAAATAAAAACAAACACAACAATCATCCCTACAGCCAAGTCAGAGTGGCTTTGAGCTAAATGCTAATATTAGCATTTAACTTTTGTTTGACCTCTTTCGAATAAATATGCTTAGTTTTCTTCTAGTAAGACAAACAGTTGCTCCTCATTCAGGTCTGGCTCTGGATTTTCTTGGTTGCCTTAAAGTAGGTAATTAATATTGACACAGGAGAGGACGGGATCTCTGAATAATTACATTTTAATGCTGTATCCGAGGTTTCCGGATTAAGAGGTGTCCCTCTTTCTCTCTGTCTCATTTTCTTTGTAAGGAGGACTCATCACTCTTGCAATGACGTAAACTGCCTTATGGTGGCTGCAATACTAACATTAACAACAGCTTCTGGACCAACCGCTTCCCATAATTGTACTGAGAACTAGAAATGCAGTCACATTATGTGTCTTTAATTATCGGTGATAATAAATCATAATTATTTCCACCTAGCCTTTTCCTTGTAGGTTCTCTGCCAACAGTGACTGCAAACTTCAGATTTTAGGACTAACAAGGTCTGTGGTTAGCAGCTGATATAAAAGACTGGTATGTGGACAAGAAATGACCTAAATCAAACTGAGAAGTGCAAAAAATGCAAGAGAAGGAAAATCTGTACAGGTGGCTGGTGAACTGGCAGAATTCCCAGGAAACAGATGAATAAAACTTTCACAGTATGCTAAAAGTTAGATGGCTTGTGGGCGTCTCCCGGATCTGTTGAATATGCAGCATTTGGTTTGGGTCACGAGCAATCAGTGCAGTTTTCACCAGTTCAACCTCTGTGTCGGTGTATATATTGCACATGTGACTGTTAAAATACAGCATCAGATGAGTCAGCAAGCTAATTATCTATTACATTATCCACATATGCCTCTGAATGTCAGCGAATTTGCACCAGTGGCCAGCCAGCAAAAATATGCACAGGCATATGTTTACATTTTGTTCATTGATTTTAACAGTGTATTGATATCTAATTATGAAAGAGAAGAAGGTCAAAGTGGAGATACATGTAAGTTACAAAGGTGCCATTAAAATGCTCCTAAAAAGGGGGAAAATTTACAAATTGAAGGTGTATTCATGTCTTTGCTGCAGTGTTCTGGGTGTGACTCTTTGTGAGGCTGTTGTTGCCTAACTGTTAATTAGGCAACGGTTATGACACTGCACTTTGCAACTGTAACACTAAAAGCTTTGCCAGGTAAGCACCTGTGTGGTTGTGTGCTTTTAGTGTGTGTGTGTGTGTGTGTGTGTGTGTGTGTGTGTTTGCATTTGTAGTTCCCTGTAGATATCAGTCACTGGGGAGGGAGATAGTGTGTTTTGCATCAATGCTGTGTTTTTAATTAATAGTTAATTGCAAATGGAAAATGAAAGGAAGCAGGAAGCAGGAGGACAGGAGTAAAAAAGGCAGAAATAATTAGGAATCAGGAGTGAGAAGTGTAGAAACAGGACATGACAGCGAGTGGAAGGAGCAGACAGCAAGTACGATGTTGGGAGGAAACATACATGGAGACAAGGAGAGAGGGAGGATACAGGAATAAGGGATGAAAGAGGACTTGGCAGAGGAGAGAGGCAGATAGAGATAACAGGTGACAGTGAAACAGAGAGATAATGGCAGACAGATTTAATGAGGCCTCCCTAGATGTAATACTGAACTGTAATTATTCTGCTCTCCTGTCTGCCTGGGTTTACTTGCATGTGTGTGCAGCTCCAAACATCCCTTCTGAACGAGTGTGAAGCAGACTGTGTCCCTTGGCAGCACAACTCTCCATCAGCACATGACCAAAGCTGGAGCCATGAGGGCTCCTGCCCAGCAGTACAGAGATACACTGTTAGAGCAAACTACTGAGCAACTGTGGAAACGTGTAATCTTCCTGTCGTAAAAGGAATGATGCGATTCTCCATATTTGCCAGGGGACACGAGAGAGAGGCAATTTTATTTGACTATCCCCTTTCCTATTGTTTATTATTGCTCAAACCTACTCTGTTGAACACCTCTAATGTAGCACTGATTATTATTACTATACATTTTTTTTTATTATATTGTATTACAATAATATAATATTATTTTGAAGAATCACATACTGTATATGTGCCTGTGTGTGTGTGTGAGAGAGAGAAATGTGTGCTCAGGTTGTTGGTGCTTGACCTCAAGGTGTGATGACAAGTGAGTGGAGCCAAATGATGGAGCAGCTGATGCCTCTATTTCACTGTGTGTGTGTCAGAGTGGGGGCTGTATTACTGACACCTTCAGTTATTTATAGCATTTTTTTTCTGTTTATCTCCTTTTGTCATGCCCATTATCACACGTCACATTTACATCCTTCTCCGCTCTTTGCACTTGCTCTAGCATTCACCTAGGCACTCACTATCACACACAGACGTTATGTGAGCAGCTCTTGTGGGTCGTGTTGACAGCAGTTGGTCAGCGTGCACTTTGTCACGACCAAGGGCTCTGCTGACCACAAAGTGGATGTGCAGCGTAGTGATAAAAGGAACCTGTGTGTGTGTGTGGCTGTGTGCAGTTGGGTCAGGATAAACAGTGGTCTCTAGGAACAATGCAGGGCCGAGATAAAGACCTTATTGTACAGCACGGTGTGTGGGTTTTGTGGTTGTGTGTGTTCACATAAGTAGGTGTGAGGATAAAAAAAATGAGTGTGGGGGATAATGGGAGACAGAAAGGAGAGAGGCAGACATGTTGTGTGTGATACAATTTATGTGTGTATGTGATTCTCCTTCCAGTCAAGTGTGTCATTTTAATCCATTTTAATCCTCAAAACACTGAATGATACTTTTGCACTTTGAAAGAATGATGACTACCTGATTTAAATATTTAGTTTGTATTTTTTTTTAACTTCTGGATCCACATTATTAGTGTATTATCACAGACAATCAAATGGCAACCGGCACTTCTAAAGAGACACATATTACATATAGTTCAGGGTTTCCCTTTCACATATGTAGCAGTGGGCAGCTGCTAAATAAATGCATTCTTACCTCCTGGAAATACTTAATGAGGTCGAGGTGAGGGGCCAGTGTAGTGCGTGCAGAAGAAGAACTGTTTATAGAATCAACAGAATTTGTAGAATTACATTGACTACATAGGGGAAGCAATGAATATAGTGAATTCCACAGACAATCGCCTGCTGTATTCACACATGAACGCAATTGTACATTGCATATATATTGCACATTATTTATTACAAAGACATTATGTCCAATCTGATTCAGTCAGACACACATACTCACATACAGCCTTGCTGGATGATGCCTAGGAGGATTTCAGCACTGCAGTGTCTTTAAAAGGACCACACAATCGTTTGCATAATAGCAATTTGTCTTTATGGTCTTCAAGATACTGAACTTCTGTACTCGTATGTTGCAATATCCAGTGTTTAGTTCCACATTACAGAGGAACTGCTGCAAGCACACTGTTTCAAAACCACTTTCGTTATTCACTGTTATTTAAAGACTATTGAGCTATTGAGCCTTGCTGAGAAACTTGATTAAAGAAATCACTGTTATCCCCTTCCTGTACTTCAGTGGCATATGGATCAGCAATGATATAATGACATCATCTCTGTCACGATGGTGACCACTAAGCTCCTTATCGATTGGAAATGGGTAATAGTCTTTAGTAGATAAAGTGGGTTGAGTTGGGTTCGGCTAACTAACTGAGTTACCTTTGAATTTAATACACACACACATTAGATCCTTATGGAGCAATAATGTTCAACACACATCAGAGCTGGCCTCACCAATAGACACCGAATGGTAGACTGCTAATGATGAATTTAGTGAGGCATCCTGTGAGTATTTAAATTTATATGTAAGGTTATAAAAATGTACCTAAATATAGAGAAAATGAAATACACCGATATTGAAACTGCAGTTGAACACCAGGTTGTAAAAGATCTGTAAAGTGATTATTGTTTGTGTGCTGACAGATGTCATTATATCAAACACCTGCCATTTTGGCCTCCAAAAATGGCAGCAACATAATGATATCATGGAATAATGTTGTGGTTAAATTGCCCATATGTCTGTCTCTCTGTCCATCTGTCTGGCTCAGTGTGAAACTAAACTATGTTTCAGGTCACTATGCAGATTATGCCAAAGCTACGTGAAACAGCACACATACATAACCAAAAAGACAACACACACACACACACACTGCTGACAGAAGGGCTTGGAGAGTGGGTAATGAGAAAAGGTCCTCATGCATGAAAGCTCACATCAGCAGGCCATCTAGCCACACACGTACTCACATAAAACAAGGAAGTAACACCTGTAATAGTACTTGCTACTTAAGTACAAGCTTTGCTCAGCTCTGTTCTCTGTATTTGTATTTTTGTCATTCTGTTTTGCTCTCTCTGACTTTACGTCTGGCTTTCTAGGAATATACTAATGCTTCCTGCTGTTTTTTTGCTGTGTTTTTTCATCAATCCTACCAAACTAATGTCTTCTGAACTTGGTCATAACTCACACATTAAGTTAAAAACATGGGCAGCCAATGTTGAATGATATTTAATAAACCTGGTCCTGTTTTGCACACATCACCGTCTTTCTTGGCATCTTCAGCTTGACATCATGTTTATGCAGAGTCTTTAGCATCCAATTAGGAGGTGTCCTTGCTTCACCGTTCTGGTGCAAAAAAAAGATGGAGGAGTTTTTTAAAAAAGTGTCTAGTTGGCAGCTCATTAGGACTGAACAAGAGAAGAGAGGAAAATCTTGCTAGGGCACTCAAAATTAAGAGAGAAGATGTGGAAATCTATTTGCTGCTGTGATGCAGAGGATATTGGTGCATTAGGCTCCTTACAGTATGTAGTGTTCCTGGACATGTAAGCTAATGTGCTCATCAAACATGTATGAATAAACCCATATCTCTGTCCTAGTTCCAGCGTATGGATCTGTGCTTTGGCCCTCTTTGTGAAAGTCACTGATGTAAATAGAAGTGGGGTGTATTTATGTAGGACTGGCAGGCTGCCGGATTGATCTGAAACATTACACTCCTTGGGACAGAGCTGTCCTCAAGACCACAAACACACTGAGACACACAACATAAATATATGCAGTTACACCAACAAAGATAAACCAGCATACACATGTGCAATATGGTGTATATAGTATACACTCAGGGCATTTTTTGTACATGCACATGGGTGTGTGTGTATGTATGTTTGTTATGGTAAAAAAAGTCACTTAAAGTGACTGAGTGCTTATTAAACAGTTTTAAAATGTGGTGTTGGTGCTTACCTCTCTTTAAATTTGTACCTTGATCGATTTTCTGGAAATTTTTATGAGCTTCTTAAGCGCCCTACATCAACAGGATGCTGTTCAGGTATTAAACTAACAAGACTGTGCACAGCACAAGTTAAAACTTCGTACACATGAGAAAAACACCCCTGATACTGTATGTCTGTGTGCTAAACACTGCATAAAGCTCAACCAGCAGCATCTTAGCGTAGCATAAACGTGGAAACAAATTGTTTCCATCCATTTAGTGTTTATGCTAAGCTAACTGGCTGCTGGCTCCAGCAGCCAATAATAGTGGTGCCAGTGGTTGCATCCTCTTTTGTCAATGAAGTGTCCAACTTTTACACTTTACTGCCACTGCAGCAATCCTTGATGTTTTTCTATAGCCCCCTTTCCTCTGCTCCATGTTTTTAAAACAGCTTTTTGTTGTCGGAGGAACACAAATGGAATTTTTGTGAACATTTTCCCCTGGGCTTGCTGTGTTTGTGTAACTTTCAATCAGTCGGTTATTTTGTGTTTATGTAAAAAAAGAAAGAACTCTTTAAATCACAGATTTCTGGAGGGATTCTAAATTTGAATAAATTGCCTCAAAAGTGAGGTTGGGTGACCTCCTCCTCAGCATTGAGTCAGACAGCATGTTATTTTTAAGATCTCTACTGGTGATTGATTGCCAAGCATGCAGGTGGCAGACAGGTCAGACAGTATTTCCTCCATCAAGAGCTGGTATGTCCATTGGCAAATCTCCATCAGGAGGGCAGAGCATCAATAAAAAGCATTTATACCACACAGACTGTGGGAAATGTGTAGCTAGATGGACCTGGTTTGATCTTGTGCAGGAGGCTTGTTCTCCCTGACTAATATGACCATTATATGTAGGGGTGTTGTCCATCTGCATTGCCTCACAGTGTTGCCCCAACCGGTATCTGTCTGTTTGTGTCACACACTTGTTTGTATTGTCCTGTCTGTTGTTCTTAGATGCCTATCTCCTTGCCATCTCTCTCTGTTAATGTTGTCTGATTTGTCATCATGTAGAGTGCAGTGTGTCTGTCTGTCTTTGTGTCTCTGTGTGAGCTACAGTGAAAGACATCATGGCATTTAAAACAGCAGAATAGCCTTCTGCGCGGCCTGTGTGCCTAAATGTCAGCTTGGCCCACTGGTTATGGACCTTCCTGTCCCTCCCTCTGCCACACTCACTCCTCCTCGGCATAAACTCTCTTCTAACTACCTATGTTTCCTTCCATCCCTTTTTCAAAACCTTCTTGAATGTAGTGGATATATAATGTTTGTATAAAACCACAACATACAGTACTTGACCCACTAACTAACAGCTCTGTGTTTGTGTGTGTCTAGGATCATCCACGAGGACGGTTTCTCTGGTGATGACGTAAAGCAGTACAAGCCTGTCGTTTACAGCAACACCATCCAATCTCTGGCTGCAATCGTCCGTGCCATGGATACACTGGGCCTGGAGTATGGAGACAAAGAACGCAAGGTCAGCACTTTTTTTTTTCTTTCGCACACACCCTTTGCCAAACACATCCTTCAGGTACATCAGAATCACATGCAGGCTTACTTTTTGACTTGCATACTCACTATCACTATCGAATTATTTTTAAGACCAAAATTATGAAGTGGTTAAGGCTAATTAAAGATGTTCAGTCGCGCACCAATTGCTCAGCCTTTAGTCCTGAATGCAGAAAGTAGCCACTGGATGGGTGCCATAAGAACTGATGGGGTTCACAGAGAGGCCACGCTGTGCCTTACACAGAGTTACTGTCTTTCAACCAAAGCACCAGGAGACCAGTTGTATCACACCAGATAAAGTATCTCTGTCAGCTGCCGTCCTTGCTCTGACCTGTTTAAACACATATTCCTGTATAATGATTGACAAAAAATCAAATTATTGTGATCACAGTGCCATAATTGTATTGACTCTGTTACAGTCAATGAAAGAAAATACTGCCATTAATATACACATTAGCCTGCCCTCCTGTGCAGTTGACTGTCTGACAATTATGTAATGCACTGTTGGTGGAAGGTGTTAAAGATCCATCAGACTTCTTTAACCCTGCTTTGTTATAGAGCACTGTGAGATGGTATTATAAATAATCTATTCAAAGGCCTTCAGGTGCAGCAGTATGGAAATATGGGGGATGTATACAGGACAATTCAGTATGCTCACAGGCATGCTCTTTACATAATGTGCTGATGGGTAAAGCAGTTTTAGTGCAGTTTTGACTGGTTATAAGAGTCCCTAGCAATCCACAACATACACGTGTTGATGATCAGCAAAGGCCATTTTATGAAAATATTTGTCAAATAAAAGGTCTTTATGGTTTACTGTATAGAGCCTTTCCCCGGAATACAAGCGTCAAATCTGACTGTGACTTTGTTATTGAGTGTCATCTCTTCAGCATCCTGGGTCTTTTATTTGATAAACTGTCTACACCCGCACTGATTCAGAGGCTAAAGGGAATGGCTGCCAAATAACCCTGCCATGCTTGTGCCAAAATTCCTTCATGCCATTCTAACTTAGTCCTGCTTCTAAGTCCTCTAAATCCTAAAGCATACAAGTTTAATATATGATACGCTAATTGAGGATTATAAATGTAATCCACAGAAGAGCATCAGATTTATCTCAGTATAGTGCAATAGGCCAAGGTTAATTAGGGATGTAAGGACCATCAGAACACAGTGTTGCTTTGCATCAGTGTGTGGGCTGCTTTTTGGTTTTATGATCCAAAATTCCCATTAAGCATAGGAATACAAGAAGTGATGTATTTATTACCCTTTTCATTTTTTTTTTGTTTTGCATCAAACTGTATTAGTCTGAGGAGTGTTCTTTGACAGAGTCTGAATATCAAACAGCCTTATGTGGGTTGCATGAGTCAGATGCTAAGAAGCATATACACAAACATGCTGCTGCCTGCTGGGTGCACTGCCTTGTCTTAGGTACCAAATTTCCTTGAGTATCAGAGGAAAAGAGGGTTTACTTCCCTCTCTCTCTGACAAACAACAGATACATATCATTGGCCATAACCTTATCCAAAGGCACAGTATATTTTTAATCACAATGAAGCCTTTGATACTCAGTGTGGAGGGCTGAAATAACAATACACCTATTGATTAGGAAATGATAGCTCTGTATGTGTGTGTGTGTGTGAGCTTGAGTATTTAATATATCTCGATACTGCATTTCTACACAGAGGTGAAAGGGAACAGCCTGAGGCAATGATGGCTTATTGTCACAGTAGAGAGTCACTTAAAGAGGCTGTGTTGTTTGAGGTTTTGAAGGTCAGAGGGCCCTTCTCTGTGTATCTGCACCTCTGTTCTAATGAACAGCATTGATGGGAGTTGGCCAAACAGATGACATGATGGTATAGTTGTGAACATCTCAAACTAATCAATATTTACATTTGAATATTCACCACTGTCTGTTCTTGTCAGCACAATATTAGTAACACCTTGAGGGGAATTTGTTTTTAAAGGTTCCATTTATATATGTTCCTTTAAGTTTTGAAGTCAAAGGTCAAGGTGAATTGGACTTCACAAAGCCCTTTTCATGTCATTACATGGCTTTTGAGGGCCATATCTGAGACCTGGAGGAAATGTCTTCAGATTTGGCACAAACATCCAGGTGGTATCAACAATGAACTAAATATTGATTTTAGGACCTTTGTCCATAGATTTAATATCCAAAATGTGTTTATTTTGAGCAAATAGTTTTAATTCAAAGGGTCAAAGGTCAACTTCACATTGTAATAATAAAAGTAAACCTTTCCTTTTCTTTCTAATTATGACCAAACATGGATAAACCTTTACTTGACTTGGACTACAGAGAAGACTACCTCTAGGTCGCACTGTTTCCCATTATATAGTAATAATAATAATATGGAAGGTATAAAATAAAATAAAAAATTATGTCTGATATGAAAGCCAAAAAGCAAAATAGGAAAAAAAGGAAGGAAAGTATGTTATTCAAGAGAGAATGGATGGACTATGACAGTGGACAAGAAGCAGAAAGGGAGACCAGACTGAGCTGTGTTTAAACTATACTCTACATGTGACTTCCCCACAGTGTAACCACAGGACTTTGAGACATCCTACTCACGCTAATAGAGGTTGAGGAGCATGCTTCAACATTGGACACATTTTCATACAGTATCTCTGTAAAAGAACAGATGTTTCCCACCTCGGTTCTTTTCTCTTATATTATGCTTTATCACGATCAGCTCCTCCTCTCCTACCTACCTTTTTTTTATCCTTTGCTCGTTCTCACCTCGTCTTCTGATGGCACCACCCATCTGTTTCCCTGGCCCTCACTAGTTGCTGTGGCAACCCACTGTTTTGCCTTGCTCTCAACACATTCCGCAAGCCTGTGTCCAAGGGCGGTGTGACACAGACACTTGCACACAAACATAACACATGCACACACTTTGATAGCAGGCTTGAAATAGACTGTGTGTTGTCACTGCTGTATGAATCTTTAAGCAGTTTTCACACTGGTTTTACGGGGAGAAGCTCTTAAAGCTGTGGTTGTGACTAGCTTACCTTCTGTCCCTAAAAGTGTCTTTTTTATTTTTTCATTGAAAGCTATTATAAAAAAGCAAAATGAGCTTTTACATGTGATAAGGCAGAGCATCTAAAGCCTTTGATGCAAGCTGTAACATGTTGTAGCGTTGTTGTCCAACTTGTTATATTACTATAAATGACAGTGTAGGTGCAATATGTGTGCCAGGAGGGCAACAATCACACAATCAAGAAAAAAAGGGCTACATATCAATACTACCTATACCAATACCTACCTATTCCTGTCAGGCTACAACTAGGGCTGCAACTAATGACTATTTCAATAGTCGACTAGTCATCGACTACCTTAATGACTAGTCGACTAATAGTTCAAGCCTCTAGTCACTGAGAAGCTATGGCATCTTGTTGCGCACTTGTGGCATATAAGCAGGGCTGTAGCTGCAGCGGACCTGTCCTCACTTGTAATTTATCTGATTCAAAATTCAAATTGTAGTTGTAGGGACTATTGTTGCGGGACATTTTGAGTTATGGGGGGTAAAAAAATACCTGCAGAACCCAGGTCACGGCCGGAGTAAAATGTGGAGGGTGTTTGTCGGAATCAAAATTTGGATACCACCCAACCCTAACTTGCGTGCCATGCGATGACGTCACTAACGACCCGTCGACTACTAAATTAGTCGACATAAATTTGTCGACGCATCGCTGCAGCCCTAGGCTACACTAATGCATATGTTGCATAATGGTGATAAGCAAATATTAGCCAATAATATCAGTGTGCTGCTAATAAATCCAGTTGCTGTGCAGTACTTTTGTCATGTGATCATATGAATTTGGGACTTCTGTCTACACACAAGTTAATTCTCAAGCCAGAGCTGGCCTTTCTCTCATCTCTGCTGTGCTGGTTATATAGATCTGCAATTTGGTCTCTTTCACTGATCCCTCTGAATAGCATCACTGGATCTTAAGACTCTCTTTTATCTGCGTGCCAGTGTGTGCTCTGGTGATGCATTGGCCTTAGGCTCCATTTTCTATATTGTAATTGCATCAGTGCATCTATACAGGGTTGGTGACATTACATTGTGTTTACGCAATCATGCTCAGCCTTATTTATTCAATGTCAGTGGGTCTGCTTGTAGAAGTGAATTTGGAGGGAGAACGGCACCAGTGGTAGACACACACACACACACACATTCTGTATATACATTCTGTATATTTGAAAAGTTGTTGCAAATACACTGCAACAAAAAAATATTTTAAATTTGTCAAATTGTCTTTGACTGTAAATATCATGTGGTGTGCTGATGCAGAGCTCTCACCTCACCTTTGTAGTTGTTATTGTTATACCTGATACAGGATTCAAGAGATGTAGGAGAAGATGGAGAGGAGGAAATTAAACATGCAGCTGCTGTTCACCCACAGAATGTACACACATGCACACACACTACTGACATCAGAAAAACACTTGCTGTCTCGATAGACTCTTGAAGGGAGTGAGGAGAGGAAGATAAGAGGGAAATGAAAAGAAGGATGAGATGAAGGGACAGGGAGAGAGAGAGAGAGAGAGCTGGCAGACAGGTTGCTGCCTGTTGTTGTGGCAACCAGCAAGTTATTCTCATGAGTTAGTCTGCACGTGTCTCTGTGTGTGTGTGTATGTGCTAGTGAGTTCCAAGTTGTGGTTTTGTGAACAACGCCCCTCTGATAACAATGTTCCCTCTGCTCATTAAAGAATAAAAAAAAAACTGCACATGGGCACATATGGTTATTAAGACAGATCTGTGGTAGAGTACACCTCATTTTTTACTTTAAGTATCCAAAACTTTAAAAAAAATTAAACGTTGCAGTAAAAAATCCTACATAACCTGTATTCAGTCATGTATAATATTCACCCCCTTGCAGCTGTGATTGATGGAAAAATAATTATTTCTTAGTGACAAAATTAAAATGTTCAGTTGCTGACAACCAAAGTTTTTAGGTTTTTAAAAAATGCGACTACAAATATCTTAAAACAACCAGAACCAGTCTAGTCTCCCAATTTAACTGCCCTACTGTGGAATGACCCAAAAAATGTGACACATTTTTTGTACATGAATACACAGTTTGAGATACATAAGGAAAAGGATAACTATTTTTCATATTATACTGACTGACCCACAATTTTAACTGCTGACAGAAGCAAAATTCAGAATTTGAAGGAGCATACAGGACATGTATTATACCCAGATGTATCCATGAATGATATAAGGGTGAAGTGCATATTGATAATGCAGAAGACAGGGAGGTCAGGATGTCTGCTCCCTCCATCCATCTATGAAAGGGTGGGTGGATGCTGCCTATGGCATCTGGTCACTTCCTGTGTATTACTGTATGTCCACAGTATCTAAACCAGTGAGACACATATGTGGTTATTGATCCGCATACTTTGACTGGACGTGTGTGTCATTATAGATCCACTCCAACCAGGTTAAGAAGGTCATTTTGTGGACAGAGCTTTCAATACACACACTCTAAGCTGTTTGAAGCTTTGTGTGTGTGTTTGAAGTGTGTGTTAATCTGCCACCTTCCTGCAGTGCTGAGCTCCCTTTGATTTTTGTTCTTTCCCTGCCCTCCTCCTCTTGTTATTTTCAGCATCACCCCTTTGTCTCTCTTCTCTTCGTGTCCTCTGTCCTTTATTCCCCTCTTCTACTTTTCTTTCCTCCCTGCCTGTCTCTCTTTCTTCATATCATCATTTCACCTTTTCCCCTTTCGTCCTTCCTCTTCTTCTCAATCACTCTCCTCCTGCTCTGTTGCCTTTATCCCTTCTCATGTTTTATGCCTCCCTCTCGTCACCTCCATTCAATCCCTTCTGGCTGGATTTTGTTCTGTTTCTATTCATACATTCTCTTCATCTAGTCAAAGATCAATAAGCAAAGGTCTTGACAAGACACCTGATTGACTAGTTCAATCAATAATCAAGACCCTCAATCGTTAATCCCACCCCCCACTGATGAGAGGTCATTAGTCTCTGGGTTACTGCAGCTGGCAAATTAACACACACATTCAGTGTGGATTTTAGGCCAGCTTTGTGTGTGTGTATGCATGTCTGCTGAATGTGTGCACACACAGAGGGATAAATATAGGAAACCAGAGAGAGGCTGAACAGAGAGAAAGTGTCTGCATCATTAAAGTGAGATTGAAATGAACCGTATCCTAGCAACAGAAAGGACCGTGATCACATACCTGAGATTTGGGAGTGTGGTTTATCTGTGTCATTGTTTCCATTGTGTGTTGCGGTTAAAACGTGACCATGTTGCAGCTTGTCTTTTATTATTTATAGCTGTAGAGTTCAGGTTGATACACTTTTGGGGGGTATTCATAGATGAGATTTTCATAATGATTTGGGGTTCCATGAGAAGTATTCCTCTCCCATTTCAAGTATCTGGGAGACTCACTACTGTCACTGTCACTTATCCACGAGTTGTAGCATCTTTTTTTTTTCTGTGGCCTTCGTTTTGAATGCGAGTTCTGGCTGGGTCCTACATGTACAGTTGGCAGGTTCTGCTCTGTTATCCCACAGTGCAAATACATGCAGATTTAGTGAACTGGCCACCATGAACCGCCTGTTGGTGTGAATTTGAGTATGAATGTGTCTGTCTGTGTGTGTGCGCCAGACCCTGTGATAGACTGCCAACTAGTGCACGCCGGGATCAGATCCAATGTCCTGCGACCTTGAACAGGCTAAACGGTTTAGAAAATAGATGGATGACTGACTCAGTAACATCTCGGTGATGCTTACTGAGGAGGAAACAAGCATTGTATATTTCCTCAAGGGTGTATGTGTGTGTCATCACAATGGTAGGTTATGTGACCTGTGAATCATTTGATCTCACTCTGTTAAAGGTAGAGATTTTGAAAACTCAGTGAGAATTCAAAAGTAAACATTCTTCTTTTAATGCGAAACTGCCTAATTAATTGGTTGCTATCAGATTGTAAAGAGAAGTTACACTAATTTAACAAAAAGTGCATCAGAATGAAATCTGATACCCTACCTTAGTGAGCAGCTTGTTATATTTTCTGCTGTATAACAGCCATAGAGGGACAATTTAGACCTGAGAAGAAACACAGGGGTGTGTGTTTGCATGTACATCTGATTGCGACCCACTCAGTGTGTTTGTGACTCCACTTAGCTTCAGCCTTGCATTTCATTGCCCTCGTGTCTTCCATGTGTGTGTGTGTCTGTAAGCCAACAGTGCCTTTTAGATAAAGTAAAGCCTGAACAACACGTCAAAGTGCATAAAGTCAGAAAGGCTCAGAGTCGGGCCTTTAGGCGAGGCAACATACACACACTCACCACCAAACACCACTAGAGCTCTAGTTCCATAAATTGCCCTGTAGCTTTCTAAAGAGATACACACTCACAGACAGCCACACACTTAATACACGGTCTCTCTCTCTCTCTCTCTCTCTCTCTCTCTCTCACTAACCTCCTTGCTGTATTTGCCAGACTGGTGCTGCCAGCATCATATGACAGGCACATGGACCTGTCCTGCCATGCAAGCCATAACACTGCACTACTAAGAACAAGACCATGATGCCTTGCTCCTGTCACCTCCAATTACAGAGGCCGCCAATCATTGGTGCTGGGTTGCTAAGCCCTGCATTCAGAGGGAAAAAAAATCTCACTTCCAAAAAAAATAATCAAACACATGCTCACATTCTGAGGAATATCTGCAGATGTTGAAAATAATCTGAATTCTAAATGATTCGAGCAGGAGCAGAGAACTTTAGGCTGCAAGGACAGCTGAGACTGAGACTTCAGTTTGATTTGACATCATCTATAGTCCTGTGCAAAAGATATTGGGACAGTTAGATGAAATCTTTTTTTCTTATTAATGACAGCAACAGATGGTATGACCCATCAGAGCCCTGTTCTCCCACAATGTGAAGACCTCCAGGTCATTCAGGTTCAATCCACATAAAAACTGTGGCAAGTACTCCAGAATGCCTGGAACAATGCCAACTGTGGAAAAAAAACACTCTTGTGCTGCTTCTGGGTCAAAGAGAGCTCATACCAAATACTGTTATTTAATAAATAACAACAGATAAATACTGTTGTATGATGGCATTATTATTGGAAACATGCTGGTCTTTATGGTAAAATAAAGGCTTTGGTTGCAGAGAGCCGCATAGATAGGGTTGTGATGAGTCAGTTATGAAGGCAACTGGCGTTTATGTGTGTGGTAGAGATTTCTCAAGGGGTGTGTGTGTGTATGTGTGAATGACCTCAGGGATTGGGTTCTCAGGTGGTGAGAGAGAGTGGGAGAGAACATGGGCCATACTCTCTAGAGAGATACAGAAAGAGGGGGAGGGAGGGAAAGAGGGAGTAAAATGTGAATTATTTCCCCTCAAGTGTAAAGAATGATGAATAGAGTGATGGAGGAGAGCAAAAGAGCAGAGAGAGAGGGAGAGGGGACTATGGGAGATGGTCCTCAGGGGTTAGCAGTGAAAGACCACTATGTCATTACATGCCTGTGTGTGTTTGTGTGTTTACAGAGAGGATCAGGCTGATGAAGCACCATGCATTAATCTTATCACATTTCCATTTCTTTGCAAAGAAGCCAGAGAGTCAGAAAAAGTCCCCCGAGGACAGAAGGAGACTCTGCCCCACTATTAATACCAAATCTGATCCTTTTCAAATGTTGTGAGTGTTGCTTCTAAATAATGAGCTCTTTATTTGATTGATTTTGTGTAATGATCAGGTATTTTATTCACTGGATTAGATGATCCAGTTAATCCTGTAAAAGGGATTTTAATAGAATCTCCACAGATATAACTCTGTCATTGTTTTGACTGTTGCCAAAATATTAAACTACATTAAAGCATTGTTTTTCATAGCATTTTTAGAGCCAGGGAAATGTTTTATTGTTTGTGAAATAAAATGCTCTCAGAATACAGTTACAGCTTTTAAAATGTTTTGTTGTCTACATTTTTAGATACTGTGGTATAATAATAATTATATTATGTATATTGTGCCAATTTGTGTCTATGTAGCAATTTGAGAGCCAACATGTATGAAGTCAATGCTCAAAATAATTGGCGTGTCATCCAGGTTTTGCTTTTTAGCATTGGTGCATTGTTGTGCTTCTCTGCTTCCAATCTGTCAGCCAGCTGCTGGTGCAGCTAATTAGGCCAAGCTAAAAATAGACACCTGCCTATAAGATTAATATATCACCTCAATTCAGATGTCTCTATCTTCTAATGTGTAGTTCATAAAGGATAGATATAATCCCGTCATGACCAGAACCTACTTTTTTCTTTAATCTCTAATTATTTTGATTGATGATTCTATTATTTTATATGTAAAAAGTAACATTTATTTACAAATCTTACATATTCCGGGCTGTGCTTTGTGCTTGTTGCTGCTAAATGCCTTTCAAAATGCCTCTTAATTATACCTGTCTCAAAATAGACACTAATATAATTAAAGCGTTGCTCTGTAGCAGCACAGTGGTTTGTGCTCATATGGAGAACTTATAAGAACTGGACTGCTGGAGAGCTTGGTCTGGTAAATACTGGCTGCATAATTAAATATAGGATGAGCTGATCGGATGCTCATTACTGTCCTGCACTTGCTACAAGAAAGCAGTTGCTCAGTGTGCTGTTCATACATTATGCCCTTCTTTTGAGGCTCATATTCTTGCAAAAATTTGCCTCACTGATGTAACATGATAAACTTATAGCAGTTAAATACACTCCCAATGAGTTTGTCGGCCATAATCCAGGTTTGTACTGTGTTACTGTGTGTCTTTATGTTATTGTATTAGTGTAAATTGTATAACATTTGTGGCACAGGCAAAGTAAAAACATTGACTGTCAGCATTGACTGTTTTTTTTCAAGATTTTGTCATTAATCATTGATTAAAGTACTACAGTATTTTCCGGACTATAAGTCGCACTTTTTTTCATTCTTTTGCTGGGTATGCGACTTATACTCAGGTGCGACTTATATATGAAAAAATATACAATTAGTTAGCCTTAGCCTCCTGACGTCCCGTTTAAATATAATGGTAGCTGTTCTGTCCCTCTCCTTGACGGTTCTCTTCCACCTCCGGCTTGTCCACACTTTGCATTCCGAGCATAGGTAACGCGCACATGGAACGTGTGCTTGCAGCTGAGCCAATAGGCCGACAGGTCGCTAATTCCAGACAGCTATACGAGCGCACTTAAGTTAAGAGGCAACATTACGCTAAAAACATAGTGATTTACGCTGGCCCGCTGGTGCGACCTATACTCTGGTGCAACCTATAGTCCGGAAAACACGGTAAATAAGTGCAGTTTAAAATCCAACATCAGACTGACTTTCAAACCTTTGCTATGTGCCATATCTTTATATTTCATGTTGTATTTTACAATTAACAAGATAAGAAAAAAGAGATATATGTCGATTTCTCAAAACATTTCCTAGCTTTTTTTGCAGTGTGCAGTGTTACTCTGCTGCTGTATGTCTGACCTTATTCATCTACATTACTGTGCTAGTGAATCAGCTGCAAATATAAAGACAGACAGCAGTTATATTTTTTGCTCTTAGTAAGCATTAGGCCTGTTAGCCATCCATCACCTACAAATGCAAAATCTGTAAAGCTCACCTTCACTGACAAAGCACTGTAATCAGCAACTGACTTACAGCATTACATTTACAAGTGACTCACTGCCTTTCTTGATGTAATAAGAATAATGGCAATGATGGTAATGACTTGAGATCCTCACTGTGTTTGTGTGTGTGAGACACTTCTACGTCAGTGTGGTCAGCTCATGTGTTTGTACCGAATGTTTCTTCTTTCATTTTTCTGTCCTAGTTTTGCTGCTCGGTGATGTTCACATTTACCCCTGCACCCGCAGTGAAAGGGCAGACTGTGTATATGTGCCCATGTGCCTGCCTACAGTGCCTTGTGTAAATTATGAAGAACATTTGAATCTATATTTGATGACTACTCTTTACAGCCGCTGTGGGTGTGTTCCTATGTGCCATTTTACGTTATGTGAGTACTGACATGTATTTCTGCATGGTGAGAAGGGGTTAAAGGGCTCGTCTACTGAAGTTCTTAGCCTTTGTTGCTGTGTTATTGGTATAGGGTAGTCTTGGTTAGGTCCATATTCATGCTAATTTCAAGTCAGCCTTTTATGTAGAAACTACATCAAATTTAAATCCATGTTCAGCGTGGAGTGAGTTCACCCACAAACAATAAGAACAAGTTTTAGAACAGTGATGACAGATATAGGACCTTCACCTGCTGCCGCTGAAGGTAGAAAATTCTGGTGCAGGTGAAGCTGGGCCCTTTCTGTTGAACTTTTGGTAACCTTGCCAATGTTTTCCAGCCTTAAGAGCAGGGAAAACTGCTTGCTGAGTCTGCCAGTAAATAACTGGAACTGCTGGTGCTGGGGGGAATACCCAGAAGAGGCAGGGCATCCACCTGTGAAGTTGTGTTTATTGAACATCTTGCTGCCATGAGTCACAAGAAGATTTGTTGTGTTGTTGTGGGATAATAAGGTTTCTATCTTTCTCTCTTTTTATCAGTTTAAAATGAGCTGGAAATATTCAGTTAATTGTATTTTTTGTCTAATGTTACTAGAATAATTTTAATCAGAGTTATCTTATATTTTATCAATTAGTTGTTTTTTTTTTTATTATAAATGCCGTTAAAATCTGACCTTTCACTGTGAATGTGTCATGACAAGCTAAGTCACCCATCTAACAGTATATATCAGGTACACCTGCCACCTGTGATGATGAATTCTGATGTAGTGTGACGATGCCTGTTTAAATTTACAATGTGTGAACCCTCACTTTCTGTTGCTGCAATATTACTGAAACACCACAGGTCAGTTTAGTGTGAGGGGTCGGGCCCACAGTGACTGTGACAAATCCTAATCCTGGAGATTCAGCTGTTATGGGTGCACTGTACCCACAGATGGGAAAAAAATGGAATGATACAAACTGCTTATATCAGAAAGGTCTATGTAATCTTTTTTGTAGCTCTTGTGAAAATAAGCAAAAATGACTGACATAACAACAAAATTTTATCTGTGGATGAAATCTCCTCTCATCTCTCCATCACATGATTTATGTTTATTGTATTGTATTGCTGTAATTTTAGGAAGCTATTTAAGGGGATGATCATTTCAATTCAGGAGTGTGTTGTTCTGGACTTGTCAGGAAGGAATGATGATAAATATGATGATTAAGCTGCACAGCCATGAGAATACATGTGAATGTACGTTTGCATGTCTGTGATCTATATGTGTGTGTGTGTCTGACAAGGTAATGAAAATATGACTCAGTTGTTTTTCAGCTACTTGGTGTCTACCCTGATCTATGGCTGCAGTGACGCACACACACACACACACACACCATCAGATGACACAGGCTACAAAGGCTAAGACAAGAACGTATCTGTACCTGACATGCTATGCTGATGTGGGGCCACAGACTTACACATCCTGTGAGCCACATTGAAACAGTTTATCTCTCACTCATGCACACACACACAAACACTGCAACACAGTCAGCATGCTGCTAATTCTGTTTGTCAAAGGACACATTTGTGCTCTTGCACAGTAAAAGCCAGACAGATGGAGAGCCACAGAGAATGGCAGTCAGTGAAACAGAGCAAAAGATGGGAGAAGGCTGAGATAAACAACTTTACAAAAAAAAAAACAACTGAGACCAAATAAAAAGCAAACAATAAATAGCAGCTTAGCAGTCATGAGGACAGACTCAATGAAAAGCACAGTGGCCTTTATAAATTGGAATCAAATGCAACACCCAGAGGCTACATGAAAATTGCAAATGTGAGACATGCTTAAGATCGGTGTCATCTCTATAGGTCCTCTCCCGTCACTAAGCATCCTGTCACTTAAAATAAAACCAATTTAAAGTGAAACTGAAGATGCTGGCCAATGATAAGACTCAATAAGAAACAGTCAGCTCAGTAAGAACAGACGTCTTGTTACAGTGTTGTGTAAAGCTGGTCTGGAATTGTTTTCTGAAGAGTAACTGTTGTTTGCTGGATTATTTTCCCAGTCCTCGTAAATAAGGCAATCCGGCAATGATAAATTAAGTCAGGGAAGTTAGGTTAAGCAAGTAATTTAGAAAATGCAGAGCCGTTGCATCTTTAGAGCGGACTAGAAGAGCAGGAGTCTGCTTGAATCAATTTGTCATTTACCATCCTGTTGAGAACTTCTGCATGTGCAGCATCTGTCTGACACATTTTAAGCCAAGCTAAAACCTCAGTGGCATTTATACAGAACTTTCATTTCACTAATCGTGTCTATGAACAAATAATCTCTATGAAATTACTTGTGATATTAATTTTACCTGTGTGTGTGTGTGTGTGTGTGCGTGCGCATTTCTACCTGTGTGCGTATGTGTGTGTTTGAATGTAGATGTGGGTGTTTGCACACTGCTCTGGCATTTAGAGGCAAATCAATGCCCTGCTGACTACTGCTGCTAATTGAAGGTTAGCAGATACCATCAGCGTGAGTCTCTCCCTCCCTCTCTCTCTCTCTCTCTCTTTCTCTCCCCCTCTCTCTCTGCCCTTCTCTCTTCCTGTCCTTGGTCGATCAGGCTCTTTATTTTTGTCCACCTCAAGAGCTGCATTATAGCGCACACTGACACACAAACATCAACCCTGTCAGAAGCAACTTTCCCCCTGCGTCTTGCATTTGCCATCTTCAGTTAGTGACACTACACTGTTGGTTGCAGGATTCCTTGTGGATGATGCAAATATGGCCTCACTGCCATGGCAATGAGTATTATCTGTTAATACTTGAAATTTCCATCAGCTTAGATTCCCGCTGGGTTTGGGTAGACAGCAGCAAAAAACGCACAATATAAGAGTGATGCAACTATAGGATTACTATAGTAATATAACACATTTTACACAGCAGTGATCAATGCTATAAAAGTGATTGCACCATTGTCTGAGTGGGTGCTTCTAACTCTCATAATTACACTTGTTGTGTTGTGAGTCTGAGAAGATGCTGAACAAATGTGGCGGTGATGCGTAGTCTGATGAAATTTAGGAATGGGGACAGTGTCATGTCAACCTGACACTGTGTGTGTATGTGTTTGTGTTTTCTCACAGTAGCTGCAGGAAATCGGAACGTTCAAGGTGATTAATTCTAATGTCTGCTGTTGCTGTGGCAACAAGGACACCTGAGTGAGGGGAGAGAGTGAGAAGGAGAAGAGAGAGAGAGGAAAAAAAGATGACCAGTGCTGATCTGGAAAATATGAAGAAAATGAGAGACAGGCCAGAGGACAGACAGATGAATGAGAACAGAAATATAGATGAAGCAGTAAATGGAAAGGGGGGCAAGGAGGACAGTCCTCCATTTTGAGCTTTGTAATAATCTCCACTTCCTCTTTGTCTCTCCCCTCTTTCCTTCCCTCTTTCATCTAATTCATCTTTCTTCAATTATTAACTCGATTAAAAGCTGCATCTGTCTGTTCATAAATAATTTAGCCTTAAAAGGGGTGTCCCCTGTGTGGGCGGGAGATAGAGGCATAAAGCATATTCCCCTGTGCACATGTGAGATGGAAAAATCTATCTTTCTGCTCTGTCTAGTTGTCCCATCTTCATGTTTTTTTTTCTGCCTAACCCCTCAGTCCCCTCTGTTTGCTCCATACCCTCATCTGTGTATCCACATGTGTCCACAGCCTCTCCCTCTCTACCTCTTCATCTCACTTTAATTGCAGCTCATGCCTTAGCATCTCTTCTAGCAGCTAAATTTACTCAGACAGACAGATTCTCATATATGGATGCCTGCTGATTGTCTGGTAAAACAAAGGAAGCACCACTTTATGTTAAATTAAAGGTGCTGAGGTTTTTCTTTCTGCCAATGGCATCAAGCTTGATGTCATCTTCTGACTGGCTGTGCCACATTTATTGGTCAAATGAAAATGAGTGGCAGTCTAATGTGTGAACCCAATCAAATCTGTCAAGTAGTTTGTCCCATCAGTGTGAACTCCCAGAATTATCATTAAAATAGTCACATATCAATACATTGTCATTGTTTATGTTTATTTTCCAACCCTTGTGATGGAGTTTTTTGATCACAGCAGAGCACTAACTTATTTCACAATCATGACTATGAGGTGTTCTAAACCATGATCCATCCAAGCCTGACGATAGAGATGTTTGATCCATCCCATCATCTAACCTAAAACAATCTTTTCCTGCAGCTCTTGTTGTGTTACAATCCTAAGTGGTGCTTCTGTTGATCAGCTCATGGAGAAAAGGTTAAAGGCTTGTGTGTGTATGTGTTAGGTAATGACATAACGTGGGCCTCAACGTGTCTGGAATTTTAATGAAAAGCTGGTTGGAGTTGGAGTGTCTTTCTCCACCCCCTTATCCACCCTTGGTGTCTTCATCTCTGTGAGCACCTCCTGTCTCATTATTGAATGAGATGATGCAGGTAGAACAGAGGAAATATATATATAACATCAAGGTTGATGTCATTGTCAGACAGGCTGCTTTCTATATTTTTGGTCAAATGAACATGAGTGACAGTCTAAAGGCAGATTCAGCACATATATATATATATATACATATATATATATATATATATATGTATATATGAGCTTGATTTGCCTTTCCTTTCATTCACATACATAATTGAAGTCGTTTTTATGCTTGCTTCGTTTCACAGCGTACATACATGTACATTAACTCACACACTTGTATTACAAGACAGTCACAATGCAGCTAAAGGCTTTGGTATGGGTGATGAAGATGGAGATTGTGATGAAGAGTGTGTCACACAGAGGAAGTGCAGTGAGAGCAAGACTTAATGTCTGTATGGTCTAGTGTGTTCTTTGTGGGTTCACTGCTATAGTGAGTCTTCTATGAGTGCTGTCATGCATACAGTAATATGGCTCAGCACCTCCCCCCTTCCTCTCTCTGTGGTTGAGAGAAGACAGAGGGTGTGTGTGTGTGGTGCTGCTCTCTGTCCATAGCAGCTTTTCTTCACTATTCTTCAGCCTTCTAACAGAGAGGGAATGGGGCAGCTTGAATAGAACAGAGTAATGGGCGGAGAGTGGTGAGAGAGACGAAAGATAAAAAAAGGAAAAAGATGGAGGGTGTGTGTGTTTGTGTGTGTGTGTCTTGTTAAAGCGCCCAGTCAGCCAAGCAGCTAGTGCATCACTGCTGCTTTCTAGTTTTGTGCTGCAGAAAGTTCTGCCCACGGCATGCTGACACTCTCTCTTACACACACACATGCACACTTAATGCACATGCACACAAACACACAAGCAGTGCCCAGTTTTATCATGGTAGGATGAGTGTTAGAGCCAGACAAGAGCCAGCATTTTATGACATATGCACCCACATAGACTGTCACACTCCCCAGGGTCCACAAACCTCAACCACACACACACAGTGGAGCAAAGCAACACACAAATGTACTGTTCATGTATTTTACTGTACAGTCTGTGCCTGAAAAGCATTGTTTAATCGAAAGCTTGGTCACTACTGTAATCATTCAAAGTACTGCAGTCAGTTCCTTTTAGAGGTGCTATGTAAATCTACATCGAGATTTAGATCTGTATTTAACTGTAACAACAATGCTGACCATTTGTACCATTGTACTTAAGCTATTATAATTAGCATTTGTTTCACTGAGGATTTTTTTTTGGCTTTTTGTCATATTTCATGCATCAGCTATAACCTAATACATACTGTGAATCAGTGATGTGAACGTATTGCTCCATAAGTGATTCATTAGGCTGGGCTGACATTCCCCTGTGGACATGGATATGGACAGCTGCAGACAGCACGAATATGCAGTTGTTGTTGTTGTTGTGTTACTACTTTTAAGTGCGCTTGGAAATACATTCCATACATGCACATTAGACTGGTGTCTATAGAAACCTACTATTTTTTACTGACTCACACACAATTTGTTCTCCTCTCAGAGTGTGTGATGCACAGTTCCAATAAAAGTCAGTTTGTCGTCACATGGACATTTGTGTACTCAGGTGTAGATCTTAGTTAACTCATTTATATCCTAAGTCTTGGAGATGTGACTATTTAATACATGTGATTATTTTGCCATTTTATGGGAACTTATTACACGCAAGTTAATTTGTCAATGGGGTGAAATGAAAGTAAAATTACATAAAATAAATCAATGATCAAAAGTGACTATTTAAATGACAGTGGAAGAAATTTCTGTTTCTCTCATTTGTTGTTTTTGTGTTTTTAGGATGCATGTGTACGTTTAAGTGTGTGTCACTTAATAATAAGTGACACACACTTAAACGTACACAAAAACGCTGAGCAATCATGGCATAAAAAGTCTTGTTGGCACATATCAGGCTTGGTGTTTTGCTGCTAATATTGACACTTCACTATTTACTACTAATAGTTTTCTAGGACAAAATAGGTAAATAAGAACTTAAGAAACGAGAGTGTTCACACACACACGTCACACAGATCTATTCACTGACAGATGATTCACAGGGGCCTATCCACACTGGGCTTATTAGCATACCTGTGTTTGAGTGATTTTGTGTGTGTGAGTGAACTGCCATTATTTATAGTTCAATGAAGCATCAGACCTGAATGTAGTAGCACTGTCTGTACTTTCTCTGCAGTGTGTGTGAACGGTGGGCTGTGAAAATAAGATAATCTAATTCAGTTCTTATCTGTAATGGCCACAAGACCTCAAATGCTCACACACACACACATGCCATTATATGTTTTTGAGTGTGTGTGCCTGGGTACACTCTCTGCTGTGAGACATGGGATGAGCTTTCTTCTTCTGCTCCATCTCTTTCTTTTCTCTGGGTGTCTTACCATTCACTTTTCTATAAGCCCCTTTGCCAGTCTCTAGGATACCAGTTACCATAGCAACCAGGCTAGCCGGCCACCTCTATGGAACACGCAGCCATGTGGTCACCTGACCACCTATCTTTCACATGATTGGATGCTGTGTTTTGGCCTCCTCTCTTCACATGTTATTGGTTGGAACAGGGGCCCCAACAATTTCTCTCTCATCTCATATTCATACCCTTACTCTAGCTTTCTCTTTTTCCTGTGCATCTCTCTGTCCCTTCCCCCTCTCCTTTCTCCTTGCTGTTTCTCAGCAAACACAGGGCTGTGTTACATCAGCACAACGCTACAGTCAATTCATTTGCTACTTCTTCTTTGATTGACCAGATTTAAGGAAAACAAACCAGTAGCTGCAAAGCTATTTAGCTAGTATGTGCTATTATTGTTTCCTTTTGTTTAATCATTTATTTGTTATAAAATTATATTTAATCTGGATGTTTCAGCACAGCACTGCTGATATAATGCTGCACAGGGTTTTCTTTTAACAGTTATTGAAGCAGAAGTGCTAACTTTTAACCCCCCCTTTAGATGATCTTGTGACTCCCTGATGTTCATGACCTGCAGGTTGAGATCAACCGACTTACTGTCTGAAAGGAAAAAGATTGCCACAGCTCTGGATTGTGCACAGTTGGCTCTTTGTTTAGGACTGTAACTGTAACTTAATTTACTTGATTTAGCGTGTTAATATTTTACCTTTTATTTGGTCTTCAGAAATATTCAGTTTATATGGCACAGACGAGCAACAAATCCACACATTAGAACAGATGAAATCAGTCAACAATTGAAATATTGCATGAATGATGGATAAAATAGGAGTTTTTTTTATTTTTCTCTGGATACATTTGAACAAGTAACAACGAACATCATTTCATAACTGGATATTATAAAAAACAGATTATAGTCATACTCCTTCTGCATCAACATGATCCCTCAGCTCCCCCAGGCCTGGTGGGAGATGTAGTCTTTTTTTTTTTCCAGTGTGTCATGGATTTTTCCAGAACTCTCCTCCCAGGTTCCATCAGGGCTGGTTCTACATCTGCATGTAGCAGACTCCACTCCCTGTGGAATTGATTATGGCCCCTGAGCCTGAGTTCTCAGTCTGATCCACAATCTGTCTTGATTACACTTTGTTGTGGCAGAAGATTGGAGATCACTGTCTGATCAAACTTGCCACAATGACATTACCAAACAGCAGAGATGCCTGGTTAATGTGACCAAACAACACCCTGGAGAAACCTTGTCTTTGCCTTCATATCCTCTCAATAAATATCTACAACAGACCCTGTAAAATATAAACTGCATAGAGTTGCACTAAGTGTAGAGTAACAGTGTCTCACAGCACTGCCAGCCACCGGCATATACAGGTGAACATTATCGTTAAAAAATTGACACTACACACAGACAGATAGCAACACGCATGTCTAGAATGAGTATAATTTTCCAGGGAGCCAACACCCAAACTACTAGGAACTACTTGTTACCTAAATATTGCAGCTCTTTCTCGCATGTTTATTTTCTCTTTAAATAACAGCTCTCATGGCCACCTGTGTCCAGATAGAAATGTGAGAAACTCTAGTGCAATGTGTCTAAAGAGAAGAATTCTGCTCGGCTTTTAGCTTGTTTTTAGCTTGTTTTTCCAAAGGTTGCTCAAGGGAGATTGTTTTATTGTGTATAATGTGTGTTTATTTTACACGACTGTGACCTGGTGTGTGTACATGGGTCTGTCAGCAGAGTCTACACGTGTGTGGACTGTAGATAAGACATGTTTGGAAAGAGGAGGGGTGATGGCTCAGTGCTGGATCTAAGTATAGATGAAGTGTGAGAAGACAGAGACAGTGACTGACAGAGAGGCAGATTGGACAAGAGACAGATACTCCAAAGACATTGCAGGAGAGAAACTATTAAAAAGAAACTAGTAAAAAAAAACAGAGGGAGAAGAAGAGGGAGTCTGTTTTCTGTGGAAATCCGGGGTGGAAATACAAATACAAAGAGTGTTTATATTAAGGAATAGATTTCCTTACAGCACAAAACCACCACAAACACACACCTGACATTATGCAGAAACAATCCATTAATCACTGCTTTTATCATTGGCTCACACAAGGAAGAGCAGAGCTCTGTGTCACGGGGATCAGAATTTAGAGCCAACACAGGGGACCGCAGGAATGAAAAAAATACAACATAGCGAGATCTTTAATAAAAAGTGCCATAAGAAGGAGCAGACTGGTGGAGGCAGACAGAAACATGACTGCTGTGGGTTTTTTTTAGAGAATAGCTGTTGACAAAGACAGATGGAGACCCTGATGTGTGTGTGTGTGTAGGTGTGTGTGTAGGTGTAGGAACCTTCTGAAGGTGTAGGAAGTAAATGTATTCCATCTAGTAATCCTATAATAACACACTTAGCATACAAAGCCATTTGTTTTTCAGTCATGACCCATTTTCCTCTGTCACCTAGTAATCACACTGGGCAAGGTGATAGCATTTACATCATGAACATTGCAGGTGAATGATTCATTCACATATTCATAGTTTGTTGTAGATTTAGAACACACACACACAAGCTATTACTATTGATATGTCAAATAATTGGTCAGTGCATTTAGAATATGTGCTTTCAAAAGCATCAAAATTTAAATACCTACTTGGAAGATGATTATGTGTCTACTTTGTGTGGACAAATAATGCTTTTGCATTCCACTTTCTCACATTTCTCCTCCTCATTTCTTCATCCCTGTCTGTGTGGGGACAGTAGGATTGATTTTTTTTCTGTTTTCTCTGGCTTCTATTGACTTAAGTGTATGTTAATGATCCACTCATAATAACAGCAGATACTGTACATGCTCCATATCCGTTGCCTCCTCCCTCTTTGTGTGTGTGTGATATATTGGGTGTGGTTGTAGGAAGCAAGCGTGGCAACAGAGAACTGCACTAAAACACACACACATACATATGCATAGTGTGTCAGCATATGTGTGTGTTAGGGCTCCACTGGGGCAGTCTACAGGAGGGCTGAGCAACAATTAAATATTTCATCACTTACATTATTCAGCAACTGCTGCAGAGAGGGAGGGAGGCGATGCACTTTCCTCCAGATGTTTTGGCTGTTTTTATGACATCTATTTCAGAAACATGGGTTAAAATGTAGGAATATTGCAAAAAAATGTCGAACGTTTAAAATGCATGTTAATTTCTAAGCAATACATTAGCAGAATGGAAGAGGGGTGATGCTAAGGAGGAGGGTGCGGCAGAATGGATGGGAAGGGCAAGAGAGAGAAAATCTGAGACAAGATTGCATTCCCGGGAAATGAGCATGGTCACCATGGCAACTGCAGCTGAGAGTCACATGATGCGGAGGAGTGAGAGAGAGAGAGAGAGAGAGACGAGTGAGAGAGAGAGAGCAAAAAAAGAAAAGCCAAAGTGAGTGGGTGGGGCGTCTTGCTCCACCAGCAGACAGCAGAGGAGGAGAAGGAAGAGATGGTTAATGAGATGAAATAATAAAGTGGAGGGCTGGATGGAACAACTGCAGAAGAGTGTTTGTGAAAAGTGACAAGTGATGTTCTTTTATGCCACTGGATTATAGTGATGCTCTATGGGGTTGATCAGAAGAGCAGATCATAAAGATTAAAATATGAAAGACAAAAGGGCAAAGAGAGGAGTCCAAAAATAGATAAGAGAAAACAGGAAGGGTGAAGAGAAAAGAGCCACAGAGAAAGGGAGAACACTGTTAGAGAATGCCAGTCATGGTTTTTTTTGTCCGGGGTATCTGATTGGCTGGTGCTCTCCGTGACGTCAGTAACAAACACACACAAACACACATTTGTTTGTTGAATGACCCCTTTCACCTGTGTTTTATTCATGTGTAGGCCTGCCTTGTTTTATCTGTATCAATAATTGCAACAAACTCAAACACACTAACTGACCTATCCTTGTAGGGTCTTACTTGCAGTGAAGTAGGCCTATTTAAAAATGCATTTTGAAAAGGCAATAGGCCTTCTATAAATCTCATAACCTGTATGTTCTGTATCATTTATGTGCTTTTTCACATACATACGGATGGAACTACCAGGTGACATATATTTCTGTGGAAGTTTGAGCTTGTAAGTGTGCAGGGTTTCCATTGCACTTGCCTGAAGTAAAATCACACCTGAACAACACACACACACGCTGACCCTGTCCCTCCAATATGTCTGTTTAGACAGTATCCTTGGCTTTGACTGTGGGTTTTAAGTGTGTCTGTGGCCCACTGCCCAGTACTTTAAACAGGAATACACTTGGCCTAGGCACACACACACATACACACATAACAGGAAACAGGCTCAGTTTCTTCCTGAGCTGTCCTTCATTCATACAGGCACACCCAGAGGTAGACCCACACACTCTTTCATTCCTTATCAGGCATTGTGTGGCTGCTGACGGAGAGGACAGAGCATCAGTGGCAGAGAGGAAGCTAGAACAGAGCTGTGCTCATAGCTGAACCACATTTACATCGAAATAAATCCCTCTGAGTGGGATCAGTGCCTAGTAGAGGACGACAGGGTAATGTTGTGAAGGGAGTTTGTTCGACATGTTGCTATGTCTCTGCTGGCTGAAGTGCAGACCACAGACTTGGGTTTAAATGTAGCTCATGGACACTGTCACTGCAACAGCCATTCAATGACACATGCAGGGGGCATGAGTCAAAAGCACCTCTTCTTGTGTTTGTCAGGCGTATTTTGTCACTTTTAAGATGTGTAAGACACATTAGTCTTTCTGATACCTTGATTAGAACAGAGGGAGAGTCTAGAAATGGCTGGTCACAAAAAACAGGGCAGATCTTATTTAAGCCCATGTTAAAAAGATAATGTGCTGAACATGGTTAACATTGTGCCTTAATATGATATACTTAAAAAAACACTTCAGATATTTGACATTTATTTGTCTCAAATATAAGATCAATCAGTAAACTATAAAATTGTGACGATGTTGTGAAATACTGCCCCCATGTATAAAATTAAATTGCTTTTTTTAATATTTGCCTTAAGAAGCATCTCATTTAAGATCAAATAAACAGATACACAATGCACACTCAAAACATTCTCTCTTTACACAATACATACACCCAGATTGTAAAAACCTCAAAGCAGCAGTGGAACCATTGAGTGCTTCTGGGGTTTCTGCTCATCTCCCAGGCTGGCGGTGTGAGTCATTCTCCTTCAGGCTTTGTTATATAGACTATATATACTATATAGATTATTATACAGGATGTAAGTGTGGTCAGTAAAGTAAGGAAGAGATGTGCAGAGGATTTCTCACAGTGCACATAGTAAATGACAAAGGCCAGGATAGGAGGTGTGTAATGTGTGTGTACTAATTACTGGTGCTTACTGTTTACTTCAGCCTCTACATTACACACAGAGATAGGTGGTGGGTTTTTGCATATATGTTGGGTAGCTCAGGCAGATCACTGGTTGATGTTTACATGTAGACAATGTGAGAGGAGTGAAAGGTCTAACAGCAAGCGATGAAGTGCCCTGATTGGCTATTGAATGCTGGGACGGAAGAAGAGAAAGGAACAGATGCAGAGGATGTTGGACAGATGATGATAATGAAGATGGTAGCAGTGATTGCTTATTCAATGTCCTGCCAGAAATGTAGAGTAGGAAAACACATCTGAGTCTGTTATTAGCAGGACAAGATCAAACACCACACATTTCGATCCAGTTATAATCTAGACAACTGGACTCTGCCCCGCTGCCTTGCTGTTAAACTCTTGGATATAGTAAGACCTGGACTAATTAGAGGCTTCAGACTGTCCAGACGATTAATAGTAAAAAACTACGGACAAAGCTTCTGCGACACTAGTAGGTTTCTGAAGTGCTGATTTGAGTCTCTGTGGGAGGTTTCCCAAGGGTCTGACCATCGCCATCACCAAACTCCAAATATGGACAAAGAGGTGGAGCGTGAGTGGAGCTGGGGCTGGCACAGCTCTTAGAAACAGCTGCACCATGTAATCATTACATACTATAGTTCTGTTGTTGTACAAAGACAATAAAAACAGTTAGTGTAGTCCACTAATTGGTCACAGAGGTCCTGTAAGTCTAAGTTTAATAATCAAAGTTTGTGTTTTTTTTTTAATAAACATAGCTGTAAGCAATGTGTGTGTTTGTGTTTTTCACACTTCAGAAATGTGTATATAAAAATATGCACAAAAATAAATCCATACAAAATGGTGGGACAAATGTAGACACACACTTGTCAGACATGCCCACGCACATAACCTTTAGTGACAGAGTTAAAAATGGTTGGAGATAACAGAGGGTAATGCAGCTCATGTCCCTGTGAGAAAGGGAGGAGGGGAGCGAGCCAGAGAGAAAGAGGGGAAGAGGAGTCATGAAAAGATTAAAAAAGAGAAGACAGAAAAGGATGGAAGGGGGCAAGGCAGAGGTGGAGGTTAGAAACTGAGTCTGACCAAAGAAAAGAGAAGCAGAAAGTGGAGACGCATGTGAAGGCTTAAAGTCGACGGATAGAAACACATAAATAAAGAGGGAAGTGAAACGTGATGCCAAACAGAGATGAATAAAACAAACATGGCCCTAAGCTCAGATGGAAGGAGAGACGAAGGACAGACGAATATTACAGAGAGATGAGTGCAGACAGAGGTCAGCTAGAAAGAGAGACAGAGAGATGATGATGGAGGGATCACTAATGGCTAAAAGAAAGACCTGCTGACTGCATAAGGTCAGACAGGAGGAGAGTGACAACATGAAGCCAGCCAGGGTTAAGACAGATGATAAGACAAACAGAGCAAAAAAGGAGAAAAGAAATGGAGACCATATTATGCAAGTTTAATCAGAAGGATTCAGAAAAAAGGAAAGAAAGAAAGAAAAGAAAGGAGGAGCGTGCCCTGCTTATTGTTTCATAATCAAATCAAATAGGTGTTTTATTTTGAAACAGGAAATGACCTGTTGGGCTGTGGAGGAGTCTTTGTTGACATTATTACTGTTAGTTACTAGCTCTTGTTCTAGGAGGGGGTTAGCTGTTGGCTCCACTGTCAGGCCTCCCAGTAAATGAAGTGCGCCTGTTTGGAGACTGCACTGGCTCCCAGCTCCCAGGTGTGAGTGTGTGTGTTTCTGTCTGGCTGCTACACACTGCTGTTAATTTCTGTGCTATGTGGGGAAGTCAGATAGATCATTCCTTCTGTTATTGTAATGTCAGCCTGAGTGCCTTTGCAATCTAATTATAAAGTGTGGCTAATATTACAGAACACTCATCCTGACACTATACTGTTTCTACACCTTAAAATATCCTTTATGACTTAAATCTTGAGGATATATTGTTCCAGTGATAGAGTTAGCTGGCTATTATTTTACAGAGATGATTTGATTTCAGAGCTATTTGCTTACATGGATATTTAACTGTGTTCACTGTGCATTTGCTTATTCAGCTATTCGTGGGGCCACAGCGATTCATATACCACATTGATATATGACAGATTGAAACTGTATATATACCAGTCGAGTGTGTTTTGCTCTGTTACATAAATAGTGTGTTCCTATATCTAAAGCCGCTGAAGTTGCTTTGCTTTGTTTATCATTTGTTATCATTAATAATGTACGTCTAAAAGAGGTATGAAGTTGTATGTATTTGGAAAAATACATAATTTTTTTTTACAGCTATTACAGCAGTTTTTTGATATGACGTGATGTTGGAACCACTTGGATGAGGGGTCAATGTTTTTTAGTAGACCATCATGTAGTCATTACTGCAGTATAATAATTCTGTTACAGAGAGGTGTCTATATATGCTGATAAAGGAGTACAAAGGTCAGGGCCTCAGTGTCCTGGCACTATTACCATGAGCAAGAATGATCATGTACGGTGTAAGTGCCTGAAAAAGAAATCAATAATAGAAAAGAGCAGGAGGTGGGCTCAACTGCTGGAGCTCTCTGCAGCCGGTTTCTTTCATGCTCAGTGGGTTTATGTGTTTTCCATAAACATAGAATGACTGCTGTAATTTATACTGATGAAAAAATATATAATTCACACATAATCTTGTCACACTTATGTACACAAATACAATATTTTAAAACAATAATTTCGCCATAACTATTTCATTGAGAGGGATAAGAGAGGGATATTTTGCTTATATTAAGCGCATCCTGTTGTGAACCTGAAGGCAGTGTGGCACCCTACTGACTGGATGTTTGTAATCATATGACCCATAAACAGCTTTATTAACACAGTGACTCTTTTTCAGTTATATCTGTTGGAGCAGGAGCAGGAGTCTTTGTTTAAAGGGAGTTCAGTGCAGATCAGCATGATCTGCCCCTGAAGGAAGCAGTCAGATCACAGCTGCATGACAACAGCCGTCTCGTCTTTGGCCTTCTGCAGCTAAAAACAAACACTTAAAAAAAGCTCTACCTTCATCCAAGGTTAACTTCCATGAAATATTGAAATAGGTTTTCTATTTCCATCTGTCTGGTTTTTGGGAGGCAGTATTTGCAGCTTTTAAGCATCCAGATGGATCTAAGCATCTTACTGAGGGTTTACCTACATTGCAATTTGATGACAGTACAAGAATTTCCTCTTTGTAACCTGCTGTAGAAATGTGTTGTGTTATTGCCTCAGACACATGGATCTTAATAATAATTATAACTTTATAAAGGCTGTTCACCTTCAGAACAAAAGCTGCGGGGAATGCTTGTCATCCACTCTTCTATATCTTCTCTTGCAGGTGTAATCCCACCAGGTTACACTATTTCCTTTTTTTCTACCTTATCCAATAGTTCCACTTTTAAATGCATCTAACAGTCACAAATTACATGCATTATTAGTATACTTGAATGAATAGCTTTCCCCCGTAGCACAGTGTGACACCTCTGCTTGTTTATGATTGTGACACTAATGTCTCATAATTAATCTGGTGAATAATAACACTGCTTCATTAAAGACATTCACAAAAAATCTTTTTTTCATCACTATATTAAGAGAACTAACCTCCAGCTTCCTCCTTGTTGTGTTTGATACAGGCGGATGCTAAGATGGTGTGTGACGTGGTCAGTCGTATGGAGGACACGGAGCCTTACTCTGCTGAGCTACTCTCTGCTATGATGCGCCTGTGGTCCGACTCAGGCATCCAGGAGTGCTTCAGTCGTGCCCGAGAGTACCAGCTCAATGATTCAGCGCAGTAGTAAGTCCCTTTACCTTCATTTTAATGGAAAATCAAACCCTGTAGTCATAAGTACACACAAACGCACAAAGGATTTCATAAATGACATTTTGGCAGTTATAAGCAATGCAATTAACCTTAAAGTTCAGTGAAATATTTGAGAATTAGTTTTCTGTCATAGAGCCACTAAATCTATGAGCATATCTATGAGCTGGTAGTAACCTACCCAGCTGTAGTAAGCGGCCTGAAGCTCTGTCTTATTGTCTACCAGCTCTACTTTAAGTGACAGTTATCTATTTATTTATTCATTTATTCTCCGTACCACTAAGTCCATCAGGGTCACGGTTAGGAGAAGCAGAAACCAGGCCTTTCTATCTCCACCCACTTCCTTCAGCTCCCCATGCAGAGACACCCAGCTGGCCTGACTACAGCTGTAAGATAAAACCCCTCAACAAGTCCTGGGATGGCAACAGCGTTGTGCCACATAGGCATCTAAAACTTAGTGGTCAGGGAGCATCCTTGTTCAAGATATCTAAACGTGTCATTCAAATCTAGACTCCCACCCACACACAAAAACAACATACCGTACTACATATTTACCAGTCTGAATAGCAGTCATTTGTGTGTGCAGAGAATCTTGTGGGGGAAAAAAAACATACATATAGACTTACTTGCAATGTATGTGCAATGTAACTTGTGAAATTGATTTGTGTACAGCCTAAAGGTTTTAGTTCAGTGTCAGAATTATTTAACAACCTTAATTAGGCCACCAATAATCTCTCACATTTTCAGACAATTATACATTTCCCACTTGGAATTGACTTCTAATAACCCTGTTAGTTGGGTATTAGTATTATTAAGTATTTATTATGTGTATTAATAGTGAGCAACTGGAAAAAAATTTTGTGTTTGTTTATACAGAAGTGCCATGTCAAAGACCCATTTCTGTATTATGTACAGTGTGTGTGTGTGGTTCTAAATTTCCAGATCAATATATGACTCATTTGTAGATCCTAACCCACCTACCATTAAAGAAAAACATGCGCTGCTGTTTATTTCTAATCTTCTAAATGCAATCATACACTGGCTACTATGATGTGCAATCAATCACTATTATAAGTATGGACCTAATTTATGCTGAGTGCCTATGTGTGGGTGGAGAGAGGGAGAGAGCAGGAAACACACAGCAAGGGGGAGAGAGAGGGTGGAGTAGAAAGGAAGGAGAAAGAGTTCTTTCCCTTAAGTGCCATGTTTGTGCATGTAGCCCTTTTTTAATTGTGCATCGTACATTCAGTGAAATTACACCAAGTGACATAAACCAGAGTGATGGGGAGAGATGGCACCTCTCTATTATGTGCTGCACTGACCTTTTAATAATATTAACTCACAATGTGAATCATCTTTGACACAGTAAAGTAATGCAAAAACATATACATACATTAGGTAATGCTATTAATAAATTGGCTGATAATTCTCCTCTCCAGTGTTACCAGGAGCAGTCAATAGATTTGCATCACGTTATTGCTGAGGCTGGAAATGTGTCTTAGGCCTGACGGCACGCCATCTCCATACCTCAAATGTTATTTCAGGCTGACATTAGCATTTCACATTCTGAATAAGTAGGTAACCAAGACAACAATACTTCTGCTTTATTATTGCATCAAATCTTAAACAGATGTTAATACACCTGCAAAACAAACTAGAATTAGACACTGATTTTTACATTGCTTTTCTTGGGTTGGTAACCATGTAAGAGAAGAAAATACCTGGGAGTGCAGACTCAAATTGTAACTGAAGTGCCTTTTGGTCTGGCAGTGATTATAAAGAGGGCTGTAATAAGACAACAACAAAGGGTTAAACAATACAGCCTACAAAATTATATACTGCCTATAGCTAAAAGGAACACAGACGTCATTAGCCTGCCTAGACCTGATTTATTGTAATTGACTTAACTGAGTGTAACATCTTTGATTTTACAGCCATTCTGTATATGAAATAATTTTGGCATCTGTGTTGAAATCAGGCATCAAATTCATAGTCAGATTTGATCTGACTATAGAGCAAGAAAGGTGGAGAGAGTCGATTAATCCTATCAACATTCACATGTAGCGAATTAACTCAGAACAGCATCCACATTGTATAAGCGTGTGTGTCTGTGTTAAATGTCACATTAAAGATTGATGCACACTTCCTATTATGTTGGAGTAGAACAGGCCATCCAACCAATGAACTGATAGGACAGATGTCACCTGATCAGACCACACTGGGACTGACTCTGCATGTCTCTTTATTTTAAATCCATAGCATTAAAAGGTGTTCAATGATATGTTTTAAAGTTAAGATGTTATGGGGGAGGGATGTCTTTGGTCAAAGGCATTTAGCACAGAGGGTTATGGGAATGGGAGCAGAGGGTGGGTGTGTGTTGGTAATCACACATGCATGTAATATGTGTTTTTATTACATAGAAAGCAGAACGCTGCTTTCAAAGAGGAGCAAGTCCTGCCTGAAGCCACCGCTCTCTCTCCCTCTATCTGTCTCTATTGTCCGGCATGGACTGACCTATTTATCACAATACACATACACTCTGTCTATGATTTACATCCTCTGCCTTTGTGACACACATTAAAAGCTAACACATGCACACACAAGAAATTACATAAAAAGTGCATATTAGCCACTAATAGCCGGCAGTCTGACTATACCTGAAGAGCCAGACAAACATACTACAGATATTGATTCTGCATCGTGCATTGCATTGAATAATGTAATACTCTTGCACATTATAAGGTCTGAAAGTGGAGTTACTTCTGCCATATTGATTATATTGAATAAATATAGTACATACTGGTGCTGGTGGAGCTGTTTGTCCATTTATGGCCTTGTAAAGTAGCCTCCTGTACACTGTATATGTTCTGTGTTTAACTGTCAGCAGGATTTTACTCTAAACAAAACAGATGTCAAATCAGTTATGTGTATACACATATTGTAGTGAATTTCCTGGGTTCTTTTTGATTACAGGGATTTCCTCCCTTAATTCAGATTCTATATGTTGCATCATGTCACTGCAGTTTCTGTGGAAGTCACAAGCGCCTTTTGTAACTATGTGTCAGGATATCACAGTAGGGTTACTCTGGTTACTTAGCAACCGTTCAGGGTTAAGATGTGAACTGTGGAAAGAAAAATATACAATTCTATGCATAAAAGATATAATTTTAAGACCTCTTTTGGCAGGGCTTATTGTGCCCTCCATTTTTTTTGTACAGGGATTGCAGCAGGGTACTAATGGTAACTTGCGCTTCTGTTTGATGAGTTTTATTTTTATAGTGAAGTGCATGCTAATGTAAACCAACCAACCGACCAATGTAGGTTTATTGTACTTGAGTTAATACAGTATATGATCAATATGTCTGTGCTACACTTTGGCTTCCACCCACCTGCATGCATTCATCCTTGTCTCTCATTCCCTGTTGGTTCCCTGTGGTTTCTCTGCTAGCCCTGTTTAGCATCATGTCACAGTTGCAGCTGATTACAGGTCAGTGTAATGCATGTTAAAAATACTGCGGAGGCTCTCAATCCCAACTTTTCCAAAGTTTGGGTTAGATTAGTCGTCACACTGATCCGGCTTTTTCAGTCCTAATAACAATAACTGAGCTTTTTGAAATGGCAGATTACAGTCCGATACCATTTCCTTTGCAGATATTTCAAGTAGTCGACAAACTTGTGGGTGTAGCAAGTGTGAAATACCTCCGTACAGCTGCCTCTATGGCCTTCTCCATTTTGTTGCTCTGTGTGTTTGTTGTCAGTCAAATCTACTAACATGCTGCTTGTGCTGCTGATGCATTATGTAGCACATGTTCACATAGATCACACCCCTTCCAATCCATTACTCCATCTAGCTATTTAGTCAATACCAGGGCTACTTATATTCAATGCTATTTAATTACACCAAGCTGTACCTGATTGTAACAATTTCCACTACACTGATTAGTCATCCTTCAGGACTACTGAAATCACGTTCACGAGGACACTGTATGTATGTTGTTCACATTTATCATGAGAAGCGATGTTCATCGTCATGATGTCTCATCATAGTCAATTTAACGCACTCTCTGACAGTGTATCAGAGCAGACACACACAAGTTCTCTCATCCTTGTCATTATCACATCACAGACAACATTCTTTCCAGTTGTCTGTCCTTTGTGCCCAACACTCTTTTGGTGATAATCTATAATACTGTACATCACCAGGGAAATGAGACAAGCATGCTCTGGGGCCTGGTGTTAATCGACTTAGTGCACCATGAAGATTAATATCAGTGAGGGAAAAGATTAATGCAGCGGCGGTCCTCATTCTATATGCCAGCTGAAAACACACAGACGTCGTTAGCCTGCCTAGACCTGATTTATTGTAATTTACTTAATTGAGTGTAACATCTTTGATTTTACAGCCATACTGTATGTGAAATAAGTTTGGCATCTGTGTTGGGAGTGAATTGAAATCAAAATGACTCCTGTGGTGGTAAAGGTCATGAAAGACCCAACAATTATGGCAACAGTGACTGAGCTTTCTTACTGGTTTTGTGTGTACTTTATATGAACCACATGTGAATTGATCTGCTTTGGGTTGCATTTGGATGGAAGTGCTATGGGCTGTTTGGCTGACTGACTTGTAATCTAATTCTCACCCTTTAACTTCAAATCACTATCATTAGTCCGGTCAACTGATGCTATCTGGAAGCATGTGGACGTCTGTTCAGAATGAGTATGTTTGGATGTATTTTTAATTTTAAATCGATTTTAAGTAGACCCAATTTTACCATGGCTCAGGGAAAGAAAGCTTTCTTCTTCTCACAGCATGTCTGCTCTCTTTTAGCTCTCCCTATCTGCTTCCTTTTCAAACCACAATCTAGCCCATATTCCTTTCTGTGTAATCAATAGTTCTTATCACTGAAGCTTTTTGAGTGTGTGTGTGTAATTCAGTGTGTATGTGTACCACTTCTTGTTACAAAAAACCTATATCTCCACCTTCTCAAGCCTTTATCGTTTTTGACTAAAAGTAGCTGAGCATCCGTTCTTCCCTGAAAGAAACAGCACTCTCACGATCTATAAATAAAAACTTTACATCCATTACATCAAATGGATGCGTCATACGGCCATATTCTCTCTTTTGTCTTTCTGCCTGACCGTCAGCCTGTGTTTGCTGGATTACGGTTTGATTAGTCATGTGAAAGACCTCATTTGTATGGATGCTGGGAGCTAATTCTGCAATTGATATTAGAGGTCAAACAGTGGAAGGGGATATTTAACTACAGAACGCTATACTTTAATGGTCATATAGACATTGTACATACAATATATACTTGTTCTTGTATGCTCTTGTATACCATGCCCCTTACCATGTAAAGGTATATACAGTGTTTCTTTTAGATAAAACTCAGGGATTGGATGTTATTTATTATATTTTATACTTTCATTCTATGCTATCTTTCACTTCATGATCCTTTTCAAGCTGTGACATTGCACAGGTTTAAGAGGAGACATAACACATGCCGTAAAATAACACAAGCTATTGAATAAAGAATCACAGTGATATCTTTTTCTTTGGTGGAAGGGTAAATTAATACAGATCATTTCTCAGACAGAGCTTAGGCGGAGAGGCTGAATCACCAACCTGTGCTGCTCAGGATTATTTGATTTATACCTCGACATTAAAAAATAAAGGTCCACTTCCAGGGTTATTCCATTACATAACTGAAGAGTCATCTCTCCTACTGCTTTCCTTTCACACATAAGTGCTCCTCAGTGTGGTTTGTTGCCAACCACTCTTCATTTAATGTGTGGCTCTGAGGGAGATAATGGTAATTTCTTTAATAGGAAACCACATGTAGAGTTAGAGCTGTATGCACCTCTGTGCTCCTGGAAGAGTAAATACACACTTAAGCAATGCAACACATTGCTTTCAATGCATACGTCATTTAACATGGGGAGACCATTGCAGTCACTACAGCAGAGCCTTTATTATCATTATTATTGACAATAGTTTTGTGGGTGCATCTGAGCCATAACATACACCATTAGTTTGATGTGGTAAGGCAAACCTGAGATATATGAGGTACTGGTGGATTAGAGGCAGACCTAACAATTATTTATGACATTTTTAAAGAAAGTTTTATTTTTACATCATTTATATCTGGTGCTAATGATATCTGTATAATGTAAAAGCTGTTAAGTTTAAGCAGTGATGACTGGATCGTTTGCTGCTGTTTTACAGTCTATGCCTTCTCTGTGTGTGTCTGTGTGCAGCTACCTAGACAGCTTAGATCGGATTGGTGCGGCAGACTACCAGCCGACAGAACAGGACATCCTGAGGACCAGAGTGAAGACCACAGGCATCGTCGAGACACACTTTACCTTCAAAAACCTTCACTTCAGGTCAGTATTTATATACTTTATGACTTTTAATGCCCGCCTGTTTCTCTTCCCCTGCATACAGCAGGAACCTCTGCCTGTAATTAATGAGATTAAATGCTTTAAACAAGTGTCTGTATTTATGATTCCCTGTCTTTTTAATGAGGTCTGATTCAATTAGAATGAGGAGCTGCGGGAATGATGACAGAGAGGGGAGGCGTTATGGGACCACAGCAGGAAAAGAAGCAGAAAAGAAGGGAGGAGTCTCACTCTGACCTCTACACTTATCACCATATTTCTGCCACTTTTGTGTGCATATGTGTAGACACTGACACACATTAACAAGCTGATAGAGCAGAGGAGTTAATAAACTGTAGACACCAATTATTTTTCTGCATGAATGCACCCTCACATCTGATGTTTTTTTTCCTCAATCGTTTACACTAGTGAAGGTCAAGATTCAGAAAGCTAAGTTGAAAATACAGAGATATCTTCGTTCTGCTGAGTGATGCTTTCCACTCTTTCAGTTGTGTAGGAGTTGTGCTGTGTGTGTTATTCACAGAAGCCTAAATATTGTCAGCTATTACAGACCTTAGTGCCAGTAATAGCAGTCAGGCCAGTGTGTGGGTGGCTACAGTGTTCCTGTACTGGGTGTAACCCATACTACCTACCACTATACCCATCAAACACATGGAAGGTTCCTTTTCACTGTGAATTCTCTTTTTTTTCTCTTGTGGTTTTTCTATTCTAAATACTACAAAAATATAAAAAAAACTATGTGCAGAACGACAAAATGTGGTGTTTACTGCCCGAACAACCAACCTGCTCAGTGTGTCATCAGAAATATCATCAGAAATATCCCAAGCCCTGTTTACTCTTGGTACTCTGGAAATTGTCTTTCAACTTAGATGAAATGCAAATGAGACATAAATTTACACTTAGCTTGACTTAGTTTCAGGCTAATTATCTGACAGAGTCCACAAATCTGCACCACTGACCTCCTAAAAGGTAGAGGAGCTCCATTGTTTGTTGTATTGTGCCTGAGCAGCATGACAAAGCTGAAAAGAGAAAACCGTATGTGCAGCTATAGGGGGTACAAGACGTAGAATATAGTACATATGTCATGCCATTAATATGGTGCACCATAAGTGTCCAGTTTAGTTTTCTGAAACATGCCAGGGTTTCCCGCAGAAAATCGGTTAGTCAAGCCCTGATGCAGCCTTAATTTACTGTCTATGCATGTTTTTTTGGGGGGGGACAAAGTCAAGCCAGGGGGCATTTGTTGCCAAGGTGCCCGCCAACTAAAGTAGTACTGCATGCCAAGTCAGCACACTTGATATGCAAATCAGATCTAAATTATCATCAAAAATGCAGTTGGAGAGTTGCCTGAAAGTAATATGTGCCATTATTAAATGAGTAGTCTAGCAGAAACTGCAACTGCAACTTTATTTATAACAACCACGTTGGCCAAAGTGCTACAACATATAAAAGCGTAATAGAAAAAAGCTATAAACAGAATACACCCAGAATACAATGACGTACAGTGTTTATACTATACTGTGTGAAAGCTGCAGTCCAAAAGAACCCTTCAACCTTATTTCTGATGATACTTAGAATTCGTTTGCTTCTGTTTCTGTTGTGGATTAGGCTGTTTGACGTGGGAGGTCAGAGGTCAGAGAGGAAGAAGTGGATCCACTGTTTTGAGGACGTCACGGCCATCATTTTCTGTGTGGCACTCAGTGGATATGACCAGGTGCTGCATGAGGACGAGACCACGGTAAGGACTGGCATTTGATGCCTTTTTTTTATGCTTGACATAGATAGGTAATGGTCCATGAATGCATTTTGACAAGCTGTAGGACAGCAAGTATAAAGATAGTATGTGCTTGTTCTATATGTAGAAACCACATGTAAGCCGACAGTAAGCACATGGTCTGCGTAAAATCTGGAGAAATACATGTCAAACTAAATCAAGGCATGAAAGTGTAACATTTTATAAATAAAGGCATGAGAGGTGCATACAGACCTGTTTATGCCAGATGTTGTTAAATAATGTTGAGACATCTGGACATTCCTCCTTTTAAAACTACACAGTGACTTTCTATGAATAAGTCACTGGGTCTGCTCACCACTATTCTTGTCCTGTAGCTGTACATAAAGATTAATATCACATCAGCACATGTAAATAAATCAATATGAATAATGCTGAGGGCCTCATTCAGATGTGTTGGTTTAACCAAACAGTGTCCCAACTGCAGTTCCTATGCAAAAACACAGCATCTCTGTGGGAGTTATTTTTCTCTATGCAAATCATTCTTCCTTTACACTAGAAACAAAGTTGCGTTATGAAAAAAAAACTTTTTGGGGCACCTGTGCAAGAATTTCTAAATGTTATATTCCTCTAAAGGCAATCTGTAGATTAGATTATATAATAGATTTGCCTGAGAGATAAACACGTATTGATATCCCAACACAAAAAAAAACAGAAAAAGCATAATTAGATAAGTAGAGAACTGATCTTATTATATATTATTATATTTGCACATTACAAAATAATCAGTCTAAAATAAGAATTTAAGGGTACTGAGGGGTGCAAAAAAATAATAAAATAATAATAAACACTACAATTACAGTAGGGCCTTCGCACCACTCAGTGCTCGGGCCCTAATGAGGATGTAGGAGTGGAAAAACATGGCTACAGAGTAGTATCTCAATGATTTCTCGTTAAAAAAAACTAAACAAAAAACAAATAAGCTGATTTGAAGGCATGGCGTTCACTGCTATTTATAAGCCCAAAGTGTTTCCTCTGAGAATTTTACACTGGGAAATTGTGTTCAGTAGCTGCTCTATTTATGCAGATGTCATCAAGCCTCCCTCTGAGCTGGGAGCACCAGAAGAACGTCAGACAAGGGGGAGGAAAAATCCAATAAACATACTCACAAACAGCTTCTGCTCATGTGTGCCACATATCTGAGGCCATTTGATGGTCACATAGTGTTCCTCATTCTTGTTGCAAATGTTTGTCTGCACATTTGCCACACAGTATAAGGTCACTTTGTGGCACAGCTACATGTGGTCAGTTGCAGTGCATTTTTTTTCCTCTAGTGACTATCCTTTTCTTCCCTCTGTGTAGACGATCATGAATTTTATCAGGATGTTGTGACCTCTCTACCAACATAGCTAAAGCAAGAGCATGGGTACAGCATATAGCTGACTTTCTGCATCATTCTATAACATTTAAAAACCAAAGTGGATGTATACAAGGCAATAATACAATAATACATCACATATCTGTTCACACAAAGGTAGCAGCAGGTGTGGTATTTGTTAAATCTGAGAGACTGGGTTCCTGATTAACAGTCTTAATAAAACACTAGCGTGGGAGTTTTAATTACCAGGCAAATAACCAAAGGTTTTTCAGCAAGCTCCCACGTTCTCTGCCAGCTCTACTACCAGACACTGATTCACAAATTACAAGCACTTCATACAGCAAAAATATTTTACCATCAGAAAGAAAAGATAGCACCCTCTCAGTAATAGCAGTGATAAATTAATGCATATATTCCTTCTGGGCAGTTCATTAAAGTCACGGATACACCATCAATTTAATTACAGTCGCTACATTTTACATAATACTACTACTTTCTGCACAGAGGTTAAAGAGCATAACACTCTTAAGTACAGTTTTTTTATAGTGATTGGTTAATCTTTGTTTCCTTCTTTCCACTGTTCGCTTGCGACAAAAAAATATATCAGAAGCATCACAAAGAGCATCAGAACAAAGGATAAAGTAGGAAATGTACTAGATTTAATGTTTATTACATAACAGATGATGCCCAGACAGATATTGATTTATTGTGTCATCTCATGAGTCCAGTGGATCTTAATGCCAAGGGGAAATGGCTGAAACTGGGTCCAAAGCCTTCTACTGTATTTCATGTAACATGCAGACATTGTGCCATTTGCAGTGCATTAACTATATGGAATTGCTGTCACCAGTTTTATGAGGTGTCAGAACTGCTCCATCTGTTAAATTTGTGGCTTTTTATTGTCTCCATTTGAGAGGACAAGAAAAAAATCTCATGCTAGTTTTAAAACAGAAGCATCTGTGTGCTGTATGGACACAAACACCTCCAACACCACACATACCAGTTCTGCTTTATAATTCCCTTCCTTCTATTCAAGAATCGCTTGCATTGTGTTTTTTCTGCGGCTCCTCCTTATCTTGTTTCTGTTAAAACACGCACTTACTCAATCACACACATGTGACTGTTCTCTGACATGACAGCTGCTCTGGGTGAACACTGTCTTCCTGCCTCTGAACACGTTCTTTTCAGCACTGGGGGTGTGTATCTATGTGTGTTGGGGAGAGGTGGATGTCCTCCCAGGGAAGTGGGATGTGGGTGGGGTGGGTCCCTTGCAATTTCTGTTCCTGCTCTTACGCTCGGCCCTGCAGCATCTCTGGCTCCTTCCACTCCTCCTGTCACTCTCGCCACCGACTGTCCTCTCTAACCAATCAGCAGTCAGATCTTCTACAGATGCTCCACCCACAGACAGGTATGAAACCTCCTAATAGGGTGATACACCCACAGGAGCTGAAAGCAGTTGTTCTTTGTGTTTATGATTCAAGTGTCTGTCTTTCTCTATTTCTCTCTGTCTGTCTGTCTGTCTGTGCGTTTTAACTTCTTAATACTATTAGGCTGTAGCATTTCATGGCCAGAGAAAACTGCTTTCAGCTCTTACTTAGAAAGAATCACTTTTCTTCATGAGGCATTTTACATGTGGCATCAATAGATTTTCTTCTTTTGTTTTTATTTGACACACATTCTGCCAAAAATTATAAATAAATTAGAAAATCATTCTGGTTGTGCTAAAAAATTTATAATGAAAAGTGTCTTATGATGAAAAATATTCAATACTAAAATACATTTAATCATATATAAGTTGGTTTTCAGTGATCACTAGGTTTTAATACTTTATTTTATTTATTTATTTTGAATCTGTACACCTATCATGTAATAACAAGAATAAGAATATACTTTATATACTACCCTGTGGAGTTTTCAATAGTAAATAAGTATTTGCAATAACATCACCACAATACATTGGGTCTATTCATCCTAAAAATGAAATAAGGTTACATCTATTTTTTCTTCTTCTTTTCTTCATCTTCCTCCTCCTCCTTTTTCTTTCCTTTCCTTTTTCTATTGATCCTCTCCATCTTCTACTTCCAGCATGCTGCTGAACATGTGATACAAACAATACAGTAACACTCGCCTCAAATCAGACCTTATGGTGGAAAACTCCACAGGGTACCTTTTAAGTGATTACTTATGCAATGTACCTGATAATACACCTATAGAAGTTAACAAGCTAAGTTTGCATGGCTTTGTTTAATTCACTGGCAACAAGCATTTTACTAATAATTTCTGTTACTGATATGTTGATGTAAGTACATGTACACACACAAACACATAGCAGAGAATAAACAAAAATCATTGTGTCCATAGACAAGAGGAACTCCCCAACACTACTGATCTGCTTCCCAGGTTCTATTTTCATCTCGATTCCTCTCTGTGTTTAGCAAGTGTGTATGGGGAGTGTAATAATTTTCCTAATCATGTGCATGAGTGTGGACACATTATGTAAATGCGGTGTGCCTGAACCGATGATTCTTTTTTATGTGTTTTCCAGTAATTTAAACAAACCTACAGTATGTGTCTGTGTGTTTTACACCCCATAATGCGTGCTGACCTCTTCCCTACAGAACCGCATGCACGAGTCTCTGAAGCTCTTTGATTCCATCTGTAACAACAAGTGGTTTAAGGACACCTCCATTATCCTCTTCCTGAACAAGAAGGACCTGTTTGAAAGCAAGATCAGCAAGTCACCACTGTCCATCTGCTTTCCTGAATATGCTGGTACATACTTCATTGTGAAAGTTAATTATGGGTACTTTGTATTTAGTGGTGTAGGCTTAATTGAGGTACAGCTCCTCCCATCTAGTGTTTGTTGTCCTTTTGTACAGCATAGAATAATTTAGTATTTGGGAGCTTTATCTTTTTTAATGAGTAAAAACAGAGTTATGTTCAGGATTGGTCTCACATATGCAAGAAAGACAAAACTGGCAACTAAAAACAGGGTGAGAAAAGCTTCAAGGCTATTGTTACTTTGTTGGCCTTGCATCTGTATACACATCAGCATAACAAAAAGGAGGATAACAGCAAGGAGAAGCTCTTTTTGTTGTCTTTTTGTTGCAGCTATATGCACTGTGTGATTACACTGCAGCTGTTTCTACTGCCAGTTTGAGTTATGTAGACTGAAATAGGTAGAAACATTATGGAACTGTTCTAAATAGTCTGCTTTGTAATGTGATTACAGCTTCAAAAGCCAAAAATGTTTTTTTGAGCTGATCTCAGTGATTCGAAGTCTGTTACCTGCAGGCAGCTGCTGTCTAGTGTTAGCTATACCCAAAAAAATAGGTCAAAACAGACTGACCACCATAACATTAATGTACTGTTTACAGAAGGCTGAGAGAGGAATAATGAGTAGAGTTAGACAGAAGTTTAAAAGGCAGAGTAGACAGACTCAAACTGGAACAAAACAAAGAGGAATCAAGAGAGTGAACCCATGAATGAAACTAGGAGTGCTACTGAGTTTATGCAAGAGCAGCTCGAGTGTGAGAGACACAAGAGAAAATGAGAGACAAGACAACATAGGGAGGAAAACAACAGTAAGTAAGAACGCCACAGAGAGCAAGAGTGTGAGAAAATGAAGGGGAAAAAACTGTGGGAAAGCAAGATACAGACCAAAACAGAAAGACTGTGAGAAAGAGAGAATTAGAATTCCAAACCTGTTTCTGCCCCTCTTTGCCTCCTCCTCCTCTTCATCCTCTTCCCCCTTCATCCTTGCTTCATCCTTTCATTCATTTCAACTTTGTGCCTGTTCTGATGAAGTTGCCAGACAGACAAATGGACAGAATCAGATGGATGTTAGTGACACTCCAATCACTGAGACCTGACTCATTCCAAATGCATTATACCAAATTAAAGCTGGTAATGCCAAATGGTTGTATAATAACAGGGCTAACTAACAGTTAATAATGGAGCTCAACTAAAAGGCTATACAGACGGCCACTGCTGATATATTGATCAATACAAAGTATAAATAATGGCTCCACTCTTTTTTGGCTTTCAGGACCCATATCTATCACTGACTGGAGTTGCTGAGTACTATAATAGTGTAATAGTCTCAAACTGGTGCAACAACAATAACAGAGACATATTATTTTCCATCACATTTCATTTATCTGTTTAAAATCACCCCTCCATTTTCTCTGAGAAAGTTGTCCATGTATCATATTTATTAAAACTTGGCTCGCAGTAAGCGCCGCACAGAGTACACCTCAGCAGAATGTGTGCTGAGCCAGAGAGTCAAAGGTTATATTTTCAGAAAATATCAGAAAATAGTGCTGATGCAGAAAATGAGGGGCAGCCCAAAGATATAAAGGTTCAGATGACAACTGCTTTTGAGCCTCCATCCTAACTGCCACTATATGTCATCTCCCTGTGTGTGTGTGTGTGTGTGTGTCCTTACAGGTCCAGATACTTACCAAGAGGGAATAGCCTACATTAAGTCTCAGTATGAGAGCAAGAACAAGTCGCCCAACAAAGAGGTCTACTCCCATGTGACCTGCGCCACAGACACCAACAACATCCAGTTTGTTTTTGATGCTGTCACTGATGTCATCATAGCAAATAACCTGCGGGGCTGTGGCCTGTACTGATAATGCTGATGAATGTTAGTCAATGGATGGAGAGTGGCTGTGGTACAAATATGAACCACACCGGGTGTGAGACCCATGCAAGTGAGGTCATCATGCGTCAGTTAAGTGCAGGATCATGCTAATGTACCACAAGTTCATTAATTGGTTGGTTGGTTAGTTGACACTTCTTGTAATCTATTTGATCATTTTTATCTCTCATATTGTTTCTTAAAGAAGCAGCAGCAGCAGCAGCCCGTTCCAGGGACACTGGCTTTGTTTCTACATACAGTCAAAAGTGCACCCACATTCCAGGTCCAGCAGCAACCCACGCCTAAATATATTTCTACTTATGGTATCTTAAATTACAGTATGCAATCTCCTGTGCCATAGATAATTGCCTCGGTAACATGAGAGCCAGACGTGAAACTGCATATAAACACACTATTAGTCTAAATCGAGGGTCAAGTTCAGTTCACTCCCCATTCATGTGCACAAGATTTAAACATGATGTTCATAATGCTAAGAAAAAAATCAAAGAAAAATCTCAAGCACAAAAAATGCTTGAAGCATTGCTTAAGCTAAACAATCCTCTTCTAAAGTATATCTTCTTCCTGGGAGCCTCTCCCAGCTGTCAATAGAATAGGTGGGGTAAAACCCTTTAATACTGTAAATGGGTGAACCTGGATAGGTCACCTGGCTCTCGCAGAGCTAACAAGAGAGACAAACTGTAGAAGTAAGTGGGTGATGGAGTCCGCAGTGGACCTAAGATACACCACTTAACTACTATGTTAATTATCTTCGCGCTGAGTAGTAGTGGTAGTAAGCCATTTTGGAGTTATTTATTGATCTGTAGGATGCCTTACCTGAGTAAGGCAGATCAATAACATTGTGTCTGTTTATTCCATCGTACTTACAGACACTCTATAAACATGTAGGAACAGCATGTTCATACAAACCTTGGAGCAGAGTCAGGCAACGAACGATACATGTTATTAGATCAAACATGACTGCAAAATAGTTTTAAGTAGTATTTTAAATGGAATTTGAGCATTTGACAGTCACAGCTTTGGCTTTGGATGCTTTTGGAAGTAAACTATTTGTATATACAATGTATCTTCACTTTGCTCACTTTGTATATTTCATATTAGCTCTTGCAGAGGGAGTAGTGATTTATGCTAGCTGAAAGCAGCCATCATCAATCATCTGCACTCATGTTGCACCGTGCATGGGTCCACTATGATATCACTTAAAGAGTTTCAGGAGCATGTGCTGGCTAAACCAGACAACTCCCGGATAACACTTCAGTGGAAGCATTGATTTTACAGAGCCATGGAGCTGCATCCATTGTGTGATGCGGTACAGTGTAATATCCTTATTGTCCACCACTCCACTTTAATAAGCCAGGGGTGAGCTTTGAAAGATTATGTGCTGGCGAGTACAGACGTTCCTCTGGGAGGAGAATGTCAACCCTGTGGCTATTGTTTCAGGCTGATGTTTTGCTCTCTGCTGAGTGAGTCTCAGAGCTGCTGTAGGATTGAGTTTTGATATATTATGCAGTTTAGAGGAAATGAAAAGTGATGTTAGCTGCTTGTGGTTTAGATTTGAGCCTCTGCATTAAAACTAGAGACATGTATGTTATTCCTCCTCTGTGCTCCCTATAAGCAGCAGTTTATGGCCTCATATTCAGACTGAGCTCTGTTTGTGAGCTGAGTGTTTTTACAGCTTCACTGGAACGAGTGCTCACTGGCAACAGAGAGAGCATCTTTATTTATTTATGAGCTGGGCATATGCTTCATTCCACTCATCCCTCCACACTCAAACAGCGATGTGTGTCTGCCATTTTTTTTAAACAGGTAGATGACATCATCAGCTCGTTCTACCATATCTGTGCCAAATTTCCTAATTAGAGACAGAGAGCGGCCTAAGGCTGTTGATCAGCCTGGCTGCGTGTGTGTCTCTGTGTATTTTGTGTACTGATTGTATATCATTATCTGCATTATCTGCAGTGCGTATGTCTGTTGATAGTGCCGGAAAGGTCATTGTGTGTGCTTGTGCACCTATGAAAATGTGTACGTGTTGTGTATGAGACAACATCAGCCCATGGGTGTTGTGGTGGAGTCAGTATCTGTGGATTAATTACCCAGAAGGCACCTGTCTACCCTTTCCACACACAAACCACAGACATACAAGCACACACGGAGTGAAGATACAAACATGCCCATGGGACTTCAAAATGTCACAACACCTTACTCGCTAGTGCCAAATCATGCCACCATTTCCATCCAAAGAGCCTCAGCCTTCTCTCTCTCTCTCTCCCTCTCCGTATTGCCAAACAATGAGCCTGCTGCCTGCTGTGAGCAATGAGCCTGCCTCCTGAGGATGCATAACGACACTTAATGCAAGAGCTATGAGACGCTGTAGAGTTTCAGAACAATCCAGTTGCCTCAATATGAACTCTTGGACAGCTTCAATGTAAAACAGTTTACTCCCTTTCATTAGTTTAGTTTGTATTTATTATAGAAGCCACACAGAATCCTAATGAAACAAAGACACTTGTTACACAAACAGTGTTTCAGTATGGTTATGGACGTGGTTTCTATGCTTAAAGGCCTGACACAGAAATCCTTATACTCGCCCATTTATCATGCATCTGATGGAACGGATACGCTTCATGTCTGAATGCATCCTGTGTAGACCTCTGCATCCTCTGTAGACCACTGTCCACCGTGAAGAGCAGAAACACACAAGGCGTGAGTTGTGGAAAAATATGGTGGGGAAATTTCCATCCACATTAAGTGAGCAAGCCCCACTCCAGATTCAGATGAAAGGAAATGCCTACATTTGTGTCAACCCTTCAAGTGGCAGAAGCAGCATGCTGTCAGAGCTTTGTCTTCTGGCTTCTTTCATGCCTGTGTTAACCTCAGGCAGTGCACAGAAGAAGATGTATCCAGGCCTTTGCCTTGTTCAGTGGCATACTAAATCAGTCAGTGATATAAGATGCAACATTATTTCTCAATTTGTTTTCAAATCGTAAAACCTCTTAAACTGAAAGGACCCCAACTGTGATTTTGCATCTCTTACAATATACATGAATAATACAATAATCACTTTTTTAAGCCTTTCAGCCATCCTCTGGTTACATTTCTTTTGTATACAGAATTGAAATAACCCTGCAGTGCATTTTAATTGTGTACCTCGTGAACATCATGGCTGACATTTTTTATAAAACTTCCTTTTAGCCTGTGTTAATTAAAGTTATACATAAGTAGGGAGATGCTTGGATGGACAGGTCACTAACTGTCCACCTCAGTTCCATCCACACTACTAATAATGCATGTTTTTATTCAGTGGAGTTGAGCACTGCAAAGTCCAAAAATTGTTGTGATTCTCATTGCATGAATTGACAAAGTTATGAATATGGGCCAGCCTTTACAAGTCTGAAACACAACAGCAGGCTCTGAAAGACAATTAGGGGTTGTACATAATAGGATGTACGAAGCCCATTGTACAAAAAAGTGGTAAAATTAAACCTACTTTTTAATTAAGGTCTCTGCTTGACTGGAATTTAATCTAATCTTTCATGACAACAAAATGAGAACGGTGTAGACCCATTCCTCCCATTTCTTTCTTTCTTATAGACGAACACTTTTTCATTCTGTCGTCTCAGCAGCTGTAGCTCCAAAGCTATTAGTGGTTTATTATGTGAAGGCTGAATTGATGTTTCCACAAAGAAGAGCTATGAGCCGATCACGGTGCAAGTGGTTGCGTGCATGTGTGTGTTTTCGCCTTGTACCTCCCGTCCCCACTCTTGATGAATTACCAATAAACCCAAAACAACCAGAGGGAAATATGGGCGTCAGAGCCAAAGAGAAGCCCCAAAGATGAATTATGGATTCCTGTAGGTTTCAGTGAAGTTAGATTTGTGGGTAATTTTAATTTTAAGGGTAAGTAAGACCATGCAAGATAGGTATTTTTTTTTGTTTTGCTATGTTTACAAAGCAATCAGTGGTCCATTCAGTTAACAGAGGTGTGGCTGCTTTTCTGAGCAGCAGCTGGTATTACAAGAAAAATGTTAGCACCTTACTGTATTCCATCTCAAAGCTGTGAAAATGTCAGTCACTTCAGTGCCAAATGTTTCTCATGTCAGATTTAAATGATCTCCCATGGCAGCTCCATGCTGACATATTTATGCTTGAAATTTAGCAATAGAGTGCTTATATGCTTTTGAGTCATCTTATGATTCTCGGTTCCCGCTCAGCCCTGCCAATTGATGTAATGAGCACTTAAGCTGCTGCAGAGACGAGAAGCTCTGCTCTGCTGCTGGGATGGGAGGGGGGAGTCTTGAGACCTGTGGGGCACGTGACTGTATGAACTTGTGTAGAATTAAAAAGAGACACAGTTTACAGTGGTACATACTGTATAAATGTCTCATTGCTGCAACTTTCAGCCCTACATCAATCCATGTGTCAACAACAACCAACATCTTTCTATGCTGTACAGGTCACCTGCAGTAAAATCAACCATTATTGCTGTCTTTGTGTGTGTGTGTGTGTGTGTGTGTGAGTGCTTGTGTGCGTGCGTGTGTGACATGTATCTGCTGTAACTCCCTCACTGTTGTGATAATTTATTGAAGGTTGTATTTATACAGATGATAATAAAGCATCACATGAGTACTTGATATGACTTATTTTCTTTTGGCTGAATTATTTTGTCTGAGTGTGTTTGCACTCTCAGGATTGTTGATTTAGAAGTGTTTACTCATCCCCACGTCTTTGTTCTCAGTTTGTAATTATTGTGTATTAATAATGTTGAAAAGTATTTTCTCGACTGTCTTTGACTTTTTTGTCAGTGTTTCAGTGTGAGACAATAAAGTCCCTTCTGCGTCAGTAGTTTTTTTAACTGCACAATGTGTACACAAAGTGATACAGTACACTTACATATAAAAGTGCTTCTTGCTTATTCTTTTACCGAAGTTTGAACTGGACAGTCAGAGGTGTGTGTTATTGTGTTAAAGAATGTAATACTAGCCACTCAATTGTAACTTCTGTCTTTCCTTCTTCACTCTTTATCATCACCCATTTTTCCTCTTTCCATTTTCCATCTTCTTTTTCCCACTTCTGAAAAACCCTTATGATGTCTTTTAATTTATTCCCCTAATCTCACCTAATCCCATTTTCCCTCTTTCTTTTTCTTCTCTGTCACATTCGTTCCCCATCTTTTCCATCCCTTTCTCTCTCCCTCTGCAGAATCGCATGCATGAGTCTTTGATGCTGTTCGACTCCATCTGCAACAACAAGTTCTTCATCGACACCTCCATCATCCTCTTCCTCAATAAAAAGGATCTGTTCGCAGAGAAGATCAAGAAGTCTCCACTCAGCATCTGCTTCCCTGAATACACAGGTACCACAGTGACACACATAAAACTGTGTATATATTGATGTCGGTTTCTTATTTATTATTTCTCATCAATGGTCATATGAGAAGGCAGACACAGCTTCGCTTGTTTAGCTTAGGGCTGCAAACAAAATGTAGATCTAAGGCATAGTAAAACCCCTTAAAAACATGCACTTCTTTCCATTCAGCTTTTGCATCAAAATGTGCAGACTTTATGTCTGATTGAACACCCTGGTCACTTTTCTGTAACAGTGAAAATGGCAGTCTTACTTAGTGAAAAGCACACACAAGATTACAACAACAACAAAGGAAAGCATTTGGACTGAGCACCAGGAACACAGTGTGAGAGCAGTCTTCACACAGAGATAGGAACGGGGCAGGGAAGATGGCAGTATGAAGAGAGATGAAGGTAAAATGGACAGTTCTAACACATTTTTCCCATTTTCACAAGTGTCAAATTTCTCAACTACTGACTGAAAATCTTAAGATAACAGTGCCAGGAAGCCATTATGAGGACCTGACACTGAGCTGACACTCTATGAGACAATATGAAAGTATGAATGACTGCAATCTGCCCCATCGGGTTGTGATTCCCACATATTAGATGGCTTTCTAAAACTCCTGCTGTAGTTCTGGACACTGATTAACTGTTGCTTGACAGCAATATATATATATATAAGTTCTGGACCACATCTCTAGAAGTGTGGTCATAATGTTTACTGTCTTTGAGCTGTAAACCATACTGAGAAAAGTGGTGTTTTAAATCAAAGGAGCTGTTTACAGAGTTAATTCCATTTGCAGGAGAGATGGTTGACCAAATGTTTGTAGTACTGCATAAGCTCAGATCGGAATGAGCAGTGAAGGTTTACTTCACCATGTTTACAGCAGAGAAGGAAGCAAGAGAAGACACTGATCAACAGGGGAAGGAGCAGGGCGGATGCTTAAACAAGCTGTAGGGGGAACGAAAAAAGCACACATTTATTCATGCAGGGGTGAAAGTCAGATGTAACCCTGACAGTGGAAAGAAGGGACTGCCAGTGAGAGAGCAGGAGACGGCTGCGCTTGGTCAGTCATGAAGAGAGAAGAGAGGAGATGGCAAGTGAGAGCTGCCTCCTGCCCTCTTCACCAACACGCAGAGCTGATCCTCTTCATTCCTGTCTCTCATGTTTTACTTATATTCTACTAACTGCCTTGATAGTCACTATGTCTGTTTGACTTTCGTCTCGTTCTCACATGCTTCCTCACCTTCCTGTCAGTCCTATATTAGATTAACATTGTTAAACTGTCAGATCTGCAGCAGAAGTGTGCTAATATTATGGACCATGACATAAAGATGGAGGTCGTAGAAGCTGTAAGATACAGATTTAAGAAATGGGTTTCAGTTGGTGACATCTAAAAAATCCTGTGAGGTATAACTTTAACTGTCTGTCATCTTAGTGCTTGGCTGGAATGTATGGTGTCAGCTAATGCTCAGCACATGTGCAAAAATGTCAATATCAAGGATTGACAAGGTTGACTCACTGTACTCAGTCACCATTGCCTCTGACAGGATCAGTAGCGTTTAGCAGTGGACCTTCACTCTGGTGACTGACAGCGCTCCTGTGAGCTTTGCTGTGACTCACTTTGTTGTAAAAGCAAATGGAAACCAAAATAAAGAAAAAGACAGCGATAACTCAGGCTGCTGAGTTTCAACCGTATGTGCTGTCATTGTTTATAAAATGTGTACCTGACATACCATACATACCCGAACGGCATACGCCTGTTCCACCTTTTCTCTCTTTGTTCCCTGCAGGACCCAACACCTATGAGGACGCAGCAGCTTATATTCAAGCACAGTTTGAGAGCAAGAATCGCTCTCCAAATAAGGAAATCTACTGTCACATGACCTGCGCCACAGATACAGGAAACATCCAGGTTGTGTTTGACGCCGTCACTGACATCATCATCGCCAACAACCTCCGAGGGTGTGGCTTGTACTGAGCACGTCCTGTAATATCCTCTCCCCATTTTCCCCCCTCTTCTGTCCCGCCCTCCCTGTCCTCCCCCTACCTACCCCCCACCCCCCGTGTTCCTTTGACACTGCTGTGGAAATGATGACAGTGATGACGGTGATTATTTCGCTGATTATTTAAAGAAAAAAAGAAAGAAAAATGCAACTAGGTACATATTAATAATGAGGATAATTTAAAAAAAATAGGCATACGTATATATAAATATATATATATATAATGTTTTTAGTTTTTGTCTCCTCTCTTCTTGCTCTGACTCCTCCTGATGTTCTTTGGCCTGCCGCCAAGCAAACAAATTTGTTTTAGTAGAAAACACAAAACCCTGCAGCCTTGAAAACTTCTTGAACAAAGTCGATGAAAGCCTCCGTTCCCCCGTTCTCCTCTCTTTCACTTTGTCAGCTGTGTCTTTTGTTTGTTAACAAAAACCTGTAATTTTTTTTGAATTTTTTTGAATTATTATTTTTACTTTGATTACGACCATTGTTTTATTTTTGTTGATCGTGTGTATATTTATTACATGAGTATCAGTCTGTACACTGATTTTTATTCACATTTTGCCTCACCTGACACCTGTATTTGTGTATTACTTTTTTTGTTATAGTTAGTGATTATGTAATAACCTTTTTTTTTTTGCATAAATCCATGAAAATGTCTATAGCACTAAGAAGCACCAGACAGGTCGGCCAAAATCTTGAAGAAAAAAAAAAACTCTCGAGACCTGCTGAACTGTCAGCGCTGGATTTAACATTAGTCTTTTGTTTACATTAGCCAAGAAACTTTTGTTACCAATCTCTTTTCATTTTCAATATGATTTTACTCCTGGTTTTGAGACCCAGTTTTCATCGATAGGAAGTGAGGCTTCCTGTTTCCTGAACCTGGCCTTAGCCATTAGCTGACCATCGGCTGCGGCCCTGACCTGAGAGCCAATAGGAAATGTGCTAAATGTCCTATCAGTGCCATGTAACAGAGGTACTGCACTGTAGATAGCTATGCTTTTAGAAGCAAGTACATGACATTATAACTCTACCTTGCTCACTGTTATAACCTCTAGACCTACTAACATTCTCCATGTAAGGAAACTCACTCCTGGTTTAATAATGGTTAATTAATTTATTAATTTATTTATTGATTGACCGACTGTCCCACACATCTCTCTCTCTCTCTCTCTCTCTCTCTCTCTCTCTCTCTCTCTTCGTTTACACTCCACCTTCATCCATTTCTCTTTCTTTTCGGCTTATTTCTGCATGGCGCCCTGGCGTCTGGATTTCAGGGTCAAAGGGCCCCCCCTCTCTCCTCCATTTTTGCCAGCCCTCCTCTTCCCTTCCTCCTCTGCTCCTCTTCCTCCTGAAGCCCTGACACAGATAGCATGAGATACTCAAGCTTTGTATAAAGAGACAAGTTAATTCATACAACTTATGAAATAAAGCTACACATGAATACTGTTCAGATAAAAAAAAACGTTTTGATAAAAATTGCAAAAGATAATAAAAAAAAAAGACAGGAAAAAAATAAAAGCAAAGAAGAAAGCAGCAACTGAGGCGAGAGGAGATTGGTTTTTCAATGGGGTGGGGGCACACATTTTAAAAATTATGAGAGTCATAGTTTCCAAGGATCGACAAAGTTTCCATGGAGAAGTGTGGATTTTGTCTTGCAGTGACACATAGATTGCTACAACAACAAATACAAGCATCAAACATGGGTATTACCACTGATACTAATGATCCTGTTAATATTCTCAAAAGATACTCTTTCTTGTGCTTTGTAGCTACAGAACATTTCCTTCTCTATATCTCCCTCTTTTTTTACAAATAAAAAAGGTGTTTTGCAAAGGGTTCCAGTTTGATAGTGAGCTGATGTGGAACTGTGAAGATCTCAGACTGACCCCGTGTCGTCGTAACGCTCTGAACTGTACCCCACCTCCTCTCCTTTTACCGTTTTGCCTGTTTCCCTGCATTAGAACCGTGTCCTCACATTAGCCTGACTCAGAACGATTAAATATAATATTATAACAATATCTATTTTTTATTATTTCAGAAAAAATAGAACAAAAACCACTTTTTTTGGGGAGAGCACGTTTCTCGCTGCGTCTGCTAGTTAGGGATGCCGCATGTTCACACATCAACGCTGTACAAAGTCATGCTCCTTTCTTCTTCTACTTCTTCTTCTTCTGTCTCTTTTCAGTTCAAAACTCACCTTCCAGGTCTACAATGAAAAGCACAGTTCTCACATCACACACATACACACTTTGCTCGCACTCACACACATACACACACAATAAGTAGATTTGGAACTTTGTTATCTATTCATACCTAATCTATGTTACCCCTCATCGATCTATCTATCATCTATCTATATAGACCTCTCTTTCTTGCCTTCTTGATTTCTAGTTTTTAAAAGAGAAAACAAATGTGTATGAAGACATGATAAACCTGTTTTTTCATTCTGTTCCTGTTACCTTCATATTTTTTACCTCCTCTATGTTCTGTTCTTTACCCAGTGAATGCTTTTTTTCTGTGCAGCTTTTTTTTCTCTCTCTCTCTCTCTCTCCCTCTACTCTTCTTTAGTGAATGGTTGTTATTTCATGTGGGATGTCCGTGCTGGAAAAACCAATCGAATGTAGTGTTTACATTAAAAAGCCACTGTTTTCATGACTACAAAAAAAAACATACTTGTGTCTCCATGTCTGTGATTTTTAGCTTTATTTATCTTCAAGGAGAAGACGGTCAGGTAATGACACACAGAGACCTTTCACACAGCCTGTTCAATGTAAAGCTGTTGCATCACTTTTCTGCGTAAAAAAAGGGTAAGAAGGGTATACGCTCCTGAGCCGGCACTGGAACTACTAACAGTGCCAAATCAACTATACTGTGTATAGGACTGTAGAGTGCTTTAATTGTAAATATAGCACAGTTGACATGAGGTGCACGTCTAATTGCTCACATCATTAAAGTGCAACATCTGTGTGAAAGCGGCCAAGCGGTGAGAGCATTTCCACAAACCCATGTTTGACATATGCAGGCGAAGTTGTCATTGATGAGTAAGAAAAAACCTGGTGATGAGAGATAAGCTGGTCTATCCTTGGAAACAGTGACCAAGGGAAGGATGCTGTTGGTCATACACCCCAGGGTTACTGACCTTCTCAAAAGGACAACAGCTAGCTTGCTAACATGAAGAATCAGTAGTTTAGTAATCATAGTTGTATTACTGTAGTTTGTATGGAAAGGGCTTGAATGCTACACACACTTATTAATATGAGAATGTTCTGTACTATTGTTTTAAATAAAGAGGATTTGAGGGATATCCAAAGTTCAGGTGAGATAAGTGGTACAAAGTTAGTCTGAGTGTGATCTTCACACAGAGGCTGTTTTCAGTACTGAAATATGATTTATTAGTGATTGTGTCACAAATGGTGGAATTAAAATGATTTCATTGGAACCAAAAATGCAATAACATCAATAGATAGCAACAAATGGAAATGAAATTCACAGGTATGTATATATATAAAAAACATTATCCAGGCTCACTGTGACATCTTATGAGAAAGGCTGATGATCTCAACCACCAGATGTCATGAAGCCTGTTGTTTCATCTCAGCTCCTGCTCCATCCCAAAGGTACTGCAACCATTCAAAGTGCAGACGTTACATATTGCTTCACAGTGAATTATTATAAGAGGCTATTTAATATCAAGACATTTGCATTTTCCAGACAAATAATCCTTATGACATGGTTCTTCTCCCTTCCAACTTGCAGAGTGACTCATGTTTTTGAATGAATTACTGTATCTCCTTCATAATTATTATAAGTAGTACAGCCTAGTCATCCTCCGTTGGCATTAGTGGTATTACAAAAATGTTCCAAAGTGCACTTACCCATTTATGTCTTCATTTTCATTAAAGATAAAAATAGCATGTGTGTCTGCATATATCTGGCATGTAGCTGTGAGATAACATGGATCCTGCTCATACAGTACTCACACTTTACTATGTAACACACACTCTGACCACTTATAACGGTTTGTTTGATCTGTACTCCAGGTCCTGCTGACATGAAACATCACAAAGATGAGAAAGAAGCCTGTCATGGCAGATAGAATTGTAAATGTGAGCTGAACTGATAGGAGGCAGAGTGAGAGATTCATTCACACATGACAAGAGTGAGAGAGAAGTCTTTCATCCTCACTGCTGTGGCAGTAGCTGCAAGGAGAGGACTGGTTCAGTGGGTTCAAACATTATAACAGAGAGGGGAGAAGAGAGGCTGGGTGGCTGTAGGGAGCCTTCAGACAGCAGCAGAGAAGGAGGAAGGTGAACTCAGAGAGGGGATGGACAGCTACGTCCTACTTTTCTCCACATGAAAAGGGCTTCTCTGACATTTTTAACTTGGATCCCGCTGATTTGTATCAAATGTAAGTATTACAGTGACACAGAACTATACAAGTTCATTTAACATCACCCATCCATCCAATCTCCAAGCTACTACATCAGAGTCACCATGGCAACATCCAGGCCTTTCTTCCTTCCTCCAGCTCATCCCTGGGGATCCACCTCCCACTGGGGACTCCTCAGTCAGTCCTGGGGCTCCTGCCCAGCTGGCTGTGCCTGGTAGACCTCCAAAGGGAAGCACCCAGGTGGCATCTTTATCAGGTGTGTGAACTATCTCAGCTATCTGCTTGTGAAGAAGTGATGGATCTAAGCTGTGTCTGAAATTGTACTCTCTACATGAAGCACTTGCAGTTGTTATGCAGCCGAGTTGAGATTGGACAGAGAAAAGCTGTCTGATGAGTAGATTGACTGACAGCTCCATTAGACAGTCCAGTCCAGGTCTTAAATCTTACCCTGTTCGACCTTTCACTGACTGTGGGATATTTATACTGACAAATCATCAAGCAAATAACAGCACCTATACAGACATATGAGCAGCAAGGACCACTCACCACTCAATCACCACTCTTTACTGTATAAAAATAATCAAAATAATCAAACAATCAATTTTACAACAACACACTTTGTATTGTATTGTCCCGTGTTCTGCTGTCTTGTGTGTACGTTTTCATAGTGCCAAATTATAAAAAAATTTTGCTAATAAAGTAAATATTTTTGTGCATGCAGGAATAATAGGTTGTCACTGAGAAGGAGGTGATCTTTTGCTTGTAGGACAAGAAATGATTAGCAGGTTCTGTATTATTAGTTTCTTATAACGCCCCAACTGGCAAATAATTTCTTGTGCATGATTCAGGCAATGATCTTTACTAGAGCATCATTTTAATAGCCAGGGGTGTAAAATAATACTAGAAATGTAATGCATATTGCCAGGCTGCAAATCATTATAATCAATACAGGAAGATTATTTTTTAAACAAATGCTTCTCAGCTTTAACTGTGTTGTGACAGTTCTCATTTGGTCTGACGTTGTTGCCCACATAGTTAACCAGACTTTTTAGGTCTCGCAGTCAACAAAGCAGCACTAAATGAGGCTTCCAGCAGCAAAGTGCATTAGGACACATTTTTTTGGTTGAGTTGGTTCTGTGCACCAGAATATTGGATTTAAAATGAAACTATGTGGGGGTTCTAGTGTTCATTTAACACATTTAAAAATGGAAATTAAAAAAAAGAAGTTACAAAATGACACAGACAACACATAAAAAACACAATTATTAAAACACATACACACTGCACTGCGATGCTTTTTCATGCACAACGATGAACCACAGGTGGCAGAAGTTACAGCACAGCTATCACAGATTACACTGAAAACTCAGTGTTACCGCTCAGTAGTAATATATTCTGTTGTATACATTTAGACTTTGTCCTGTACATGGTCACAACCAGCTGTCAATGGTGGAGAGACAGAGTGCACCATAGAGACACACAACCATTCCTGGTTGAATTCACACCTACAGCTACTTTAAAGTCACCAGTTCCACATGCATGCCTTTTTAGAATGCGGCAGGAAGCGAGAGTGCCTGCAGGAATCCCATGCAGGCATGAGGAGAATGTGCAAACAGGTATTGGACATGTTCATTTTTGCCTCTTTGTGAGCCACATTTTTCCTCTATCTCTGTTCAAGCAGGAGTTACAGGACTGCAGTTGAGTTTTACAGACGATTTCAGTTTTTTGTGCTGTGAGAATTGGAGTAAATAATTTTTTGGCATAACATATTGTCTAGCCTTCATGCTGCTGTCTATTGAATGTGACCAGGACACCAACTTCTGGAGGGTTAGACTAATGGGTATCAAAGACCTAGAAAGTGTTTGAGTTCTTTGATATGTCACACAGGCACACAGGGACACACAGGGACATGTAAGGACAGGCAGGCACGCGTAGGGACGCGTAGGGAGACACAGGCACACAAAGGGACGCACAGGCACATGTAAGAACAGGCAGGCACATCTAAGGACATGCAGGCACACATAGGTAGACACACACACAAAGATATTGGGTCATCAAGGAAATCAAACATGTACAGATGTCTCCTAGATACACCATGATCTGACCTATTAGATCAGGAGTGTTGTTAGCTGATACTTACATCACCAGGGTGTCGGGGGCATGTTGTTAGCTACAGGATTAGCATAGACTAGAATTAGTCTTGTCTGAATGATACTTGGTGCTCATAAAAAAAGCATTAACTTTAGTAATTTTGCATCTGTATTATCAGTAGTATTTGTATTAGATGGCAAAACAGTCTAGAGATTTGGAAGAACACAACATATGTCAAAATTCTGAGATGAATTGTGAGCAAAATGGTGCCTCTTTTATAGCATGAATTAGGAAAGGAAAATAGCAGGACATACGGTTCTACTGTATTTTCTTTTTAAAATATAGCTTTATATTGGGATTGTCAGCAGACAGCAGAAAACTACTTTTCTTTACATTGCTTCTAATCTAATTTGTTGGTGTGGAGCCATCACAATAAAAACTGAATGTATGCTTTAATGGACAATCATAAATCCAAGTGGCAGGTCTAACAATCAAATATTAATAGAGTTGGAGCAAACGTGGTCTTTATGCTACACAGAGAAATACACTCATATTTGCTCAATGTTCAAGTGCTGCATCATTAAACAGCAGAGCAGACTCAGTGCTTTGGAGCTCCATTGGAATAGCTGAGTTGACAAGAGCAACTGAAGCTGCTTCTAATTATATAGAGAAACTTCATTGACTTTGCTGCTTACTTTTATGCAAATTTCTCCTCCCAGTGCGTCAAAGCTGTGATATCAGATCCACTAATATTAGATCCACACTGGGAGGAACAGTATCAGCAGGTGTTAACAGCCACCATTAATGGGAGGTGATTCATTAAAGATTTTCAGAGCCTGATCGTCTAAGTCACATCAAATAGTCTCACATATGTTGGCATCTCTTAGGCCTGTCAGAGCCATGTTATAATTTTTTAGAAATCTGTACTGACATCATACAGAATAAGCAATCATCTCTCACCTTGAGAAGTTAAGCCAGAAACAGGCCAATTAATGATCCTGGCTCAGTGATGATGTTAACCCACCGAAGCACCACTACTCATAATAATAAGCACATTATACATAAAATGTATAAGAGTCTTTTAGCAACAGTCTTCTTCAGAAACAACAGATGATAAGCTATGGGCAGATTTCCCTCCCACTTTTATTGTTTATATTGATTTTTGTTTAACTCATGTAATCATATAATTGGACAATTATTAACACTGTCTTTCCTCCACACCAACCAACTCCCTGTCCTGACTCTTCTGCTCAGCAGCTCATTAGTTTGTAACTGCATGAGAGGCCAGTTTTGAGTGGAACTGTTTGATTGACAGCCAGTGCAGTCTGACAGATTTTCCAAGAGCACCAGCTGCCACCTCAGAGTCAGTCCACGGGCAGACTAGTGACTCTCTGGGGCTGTATCATGCTGACAATGTCGCAAAGACAAAGCTAATGTTGATGTTTAGCACCTATGATGTGTTCATCAACATTTAGCCTGTTAGCATGTGAACTGTTCCTGATGGCACTAAAGATTACACACCATCGATGCCAGTAGGTATGTAGGTTTAAATGATGATTGATGATGATTGAGATACATAAGAAGTCGAGGGAGTTATTAAAATTCATGTGGGGGTCTGGATTTGGAAGAGTTTCACAGATGTCACAGATTCAGTCTGAGCCTACTTACCCACATAAATGGCCCTTTTCTATGAATAATCTATCGAATAGACATGTAAGAATTGCTTTGATAATTCTATAATATTAAAAATAACACATTATCTAACATTATCTCACACACACAGGTGCGCACACACACAATCTGAGCAATAAATGCTGCAATAGTTCTTAAAGTCAACAGACTCCTTTAATGACAGCAGTGCCACATTGTTCATATTGTTTGTCCTCCTCCTGTCATCACGGTATGAAAATCTGAAAGTGAAACTGATTTATCACAACACATCTGTGCACCTGGATGTCATCAGCTATCATCTACCATCTGGCAGCCTTCAGGTTACACACACACACAAACTCCACCTGCACCACCTCTGTCACCCTCTCTCTCTCTGTGTAGCCTCTGGCTCAGATGGCACAAGCATATAACATACATTGGCCTCTGGTGACAAGAGGGAAAACCACAATTGGCTTGTGCTGGTTTTGATGTCAGTGTGGTGGTGTGTGTGTGTGTAAACTGTTCAGACATAGATGTTTGGTTTGGTTGATTGTTGCATATGTGTTTGTAATGGTGACATTTGCTGGGCACTGTTGACCCGCCCTTCCTATTCAAAGGGAGCTGCAAACTGACAGGATATTAGAGGAGGAAGTTCAGCTGCAGTCTGGAACAACACAGGCTTATTATGATATATTGGAAATATTATTGTTGCTGTTGTGTGAAGGTTTTAATGAAACAAACTTGTGAGAGATGCATGTCTGTAAAGCATTTAGGGATGTTTATTAATAAGGATTTGTTGTTTTTTTGCTACTTTTACAAACACTCTCACATCCATGTAGAAATGCAGAAAGACCTTGAAGTGGGATTGTGATCTGGGAGATTGAAAGATACTCCCCCTTCTCTGATATTCCACCATCCCCACTCCAAGTAGCAGAACATAAAAAGGACTGCCCCTGGCATTAAATCAAGCAGTCTGCCCCTCTCTCTCTCTCTCTCTCTCTCTCTCTCTCTCTGAAATGGAACAGGTGATCCACCTTGTGGTGAAAAAAGGGCACTGCACCACCACGCCCAGGGAGCAAGCAGCTGAATGCAGATGAGGTAACTGAACAGCAGAGTACATGTGTCATGTTGATGGGGGTGCAGCGCAGTGTATGAAGCACATAAAGCATGACTCCCTCCATCTTTTCTCTATTCCTCTATTTAGGCTTCTTACTGTCTGTGTTGCTGATACATGCACACACACACACACACACACACACACACACACACACACACACTTAGAGGAGATGTATTGTGCTCTAGCTCCAGCCTGTCTGTTGCTAGGATACCAGCCACCTCACAATTGTCAGACATTTGTTCGATTTGTTTACAAAAACGAGTACAGTTTGTCTCACACTCAAACATACACATACTTTAGTAACAGGAAATCTGTGTGTCCACACTTGACCATCTCAGAGGATCATTTTTAACTCACAGAAACAAACGCTGACAGAGTATAAAACATATGCAGAGAGGGAGAGAAAATGCTGACACTATTTATTTCACGATCTGACAGTCCCTGGTTGCTACAGCAACTGTTCTGGCTCCCTCAATAACAGAGGAAGGTGGAGGTGGGCGAACCTAAGACTCCCCATGTAGTAATCAAGCTGCCACATTGCCCTCTAGTGGTCCAGTGTAAGATCAACAAGAATACGTTGATTTCATGGAGAGTTTGTTATAAATCATGTAATTTCAGATCATTTACCTTTATAGAAAGTGCTGATTACCGTAACATGTTTTCACCATAGTGATTGCAAAATCCTTGTAAAGCATTCTATTTAATAATCTTAATCCAATTTATAATAATCCAAATCCTTGATAATCTGTTGGGTAATCTGCTAAAACTGCTGTTTGTTTCCACCCTGCAGCACTCAGAAGTTATTCATGCCTTAAACACAGCAGGAGCTCTACTTTTACGTTTACACGCTTTTACAAGGTTATTGTTTCACTAGCGCCAAGGTACAATTGACTGATTTTCACAGTCACACAGAGTTGTCATGAACTGTGAGTATAACGCCTGTTAATAATTTAAAATATATAATTATCTGAAATTCAGAATTCTGCTTTTTGAAGGAATTATTTTGTACTTTTCTATGTAAAAATGCAGTGAACCTTTAACACTACCACTAGTGAACAAAAGATAAATATTGTGCATGAACAGCAGCTGGTGTTAGAATACACCAAACATACAAATATCAGAGGTTTACTTGTAATATCAAAGCTATTTATGGCACCAAGTTTGTGTGTTTATTTTCTGCTCTCAAGACTAGGAGAACCCCCACCCACCACACACACACACACACACACACACACACTCATCTCTTTAGCAGTCAAACAGACAGACAGACAGACAGACTGGCGGACCGTAACATTGTAACTGATATACTAAAATACTGGACCATGTGCCATTCCAAATTTGTCTTCCAGCCACGGGATCCCACCGTCTGACCAGGAATAAATACACACACACATCCAGGCGTCTCTGCTGCTCCATACTGTACTCCTGTATGTGTGTGTGCGCATGTGCTGGGTACCAATGCAGGGATGTCTGGGTGAGGAAGTTTGATTCCCAGTCGCTGATGTAACTAGACTGGCAGAGTTGGGTCACCATCAATCCACGTGCAGCTTTCTTTATGGAGCCGTCTGCTAATCTGTCTGCTGCTAACTGAATCCAAAGGAGATCCAAACCCTTTATGACTGCTGTCTGTTGGGTTACTAAGAGTCACAGACCTTGCTGAACTGTCACTGACCCTCAAAAAGACTGCAAGTGACTGGCTGCAAGGAAAACGTTCCATGTCTTCCAACTGCTCACAAACATAAGTGGAAAGAAAGAGGTGAAGAAAAATAACAGCCAGCGCAGACAATGCTCTCCTCTAATACATGATGTGTTTGCTCCCTTGGCACTTTAGTTTTACAGTCAGATGGCAGTTTCCAGTCTTGGTTTCTTTGATAGAGTTGCAGACAGTCGAGAAACTTGCAAACGCCTCACTTCTGTGCTGGAGTGTGTTTGAACACTGTTGAAAAGGTGGTAATAACACCGAGGCAGAGACAGATCAGGGGCGTCACTTTGTTTCTATTCCTGCTTGCTCTCCTTTTTATAAACACATCAAGGAGTCGGGAGCATCATCTCCATACACGCAGAGACACACTGGTTTTCTGGAGTCAGCTGTGTTTCACTGTCACATCATTAGCTTTTCTGTGTTCCTGTGTTATTGATGCATTTTAAATATTTATTAGGCCACTTCCACAGCAGCAGCTGCAGCAGCATCTTTATCAACCAGCAAACATATTATTATATGAGAATACCAACAAGAAGGAACAACAATCTGAGGTGTGAGAACAGGATTTTCTGTCTTTGCAGTCCCTCATGTCTCAGATGGTAGAAAATGGCACTTGCGCTCACATGTCCTATCGGTGTATGAGATACACACAATTATTTAAAAAAATCAATTTGTTTTAGATGAATTATAAAAAATGAGTAAAGCTAAAATAGCAAGCAATTGTCATTACTGAATCTGAGTGAGACAATAAGAAAGGCCTTTGCACATGAATAGGGGTGCATGTGCAAGTAAGGGGAAACAATGACATACATGTAATGTTTATTTTACTTATCATTAGGGCTATTAACATGCTAAATTCAGAGCCAACCAAATTATTTTCTGAAGGACCAACATTTGTATAAAACATTATGGGACTTCCTTTAGTATTTGCACTGCTGCTTCAGTCCAGATTGACCAGTCTAAAAACACTTACGACCTTAGAACTACCTTCCTACTGGCAGCACTATTATAGACTTTAAAGTTCTATGGATTCCTATGACTAATGGATTATATAGACTAAACATAGGAAGCCTCTCAGCCAGTTTCAGAGGTAGTCCAGTAATTAATCATGAAATTCATGTATTTTTTACACTTCACAGATAGAGGAACAGTTGTCAGACACACAAATTCACAAGGGTTTCATCAAAGTTATTTAAAGAGACCACAGGCAAGCAACAAAAGAATGACAGAGACACACAGCACAGAGATGAACATGTCATACTACTTGCAGAGAGCGACCTGCAGTTACACTCAGGGAACAATGAAAATGATTTACAGCCATGATTTATGGAGGCTACAGCTGCTCTGCCCCTTTCCCCGCACTTCCTGTGACTTTTAGATAAAAGAAGAATAAAAGTGTTTTTTCCTTAATTATACTAAAACAACTCTATATATATTGCTTGTGAGGTTCATTTTAGATTAACTAATTGGGAATAATTACTTTAGTTAAATAATACTGTTAATACAGTAAATAGAAAGCCAAACCCACACCGACCTAAACCCGTTAAAAACAGTCAGATTAAACTGAGAAAAGGCTGACCCACATTAACGATGAAGAACTGAAACAAACTGAACTGAGTCGTGTCCAGTGTTCTGTGTAAAAATGAGACCAGACTGCATGTCAGAACTGTTCGTCATGGCAACCACAGATTTTTTGATTAATTAATGAACTTTTTAGTGCATCACCAGCTCCTGTTGTTAATCACTCATGCACTCTTTGGCCTGCAGCTACACACACATTTAGACTGGCAGTAAAACAGCAAGCTGTGTGTGTGATCTTCAGGCTGATCTGAATGAGGGAATGTTTGTTGGAAATCAATGACATGGGTGTCATAAAGGGGGTGCTTCTTTTCATGAAAAGGATTTTGAGCATATGCTGCAGCCCTGGGGTCAGTTTCAAACCCTGCAACCCTTGTCACTGTGAAATGTAATGATTTAAACATTCAGTCTCTCATTCTAAACACACACGCACCACAAATAGGCCATTTAAACATTTTTAACTAAATTCTTGAACTAAATTGTGCACTAAATTCTTATACTTATGTGCCTTCAGTACTTCTCTGATAGCATGTGTTGTTGTTACCGGTGGTGGTGTGTGGGTGTGTGTCCTTAAATGTTCATTAGGTGTATTTTACATAATCTCCCTTTTATCTAAGGGATCTTTGATCTAAGCATACATTACTCCAATCTCTCCACACACACATACACTCACCAGCAACACAAACAAGACAACATGTCACAACAGAGATGCATTTCATAATTTAAACACACAGTCTTTTAACCTGCCGGTTCTTGTTCATACTTTAATTAAGATCTCTGTGTGATATTAGGAGACTTCTCTGAGAGTCTAATTTACTTTATGTGTGTGTGTGTGTGTGTGTGTGTGCATGCCTGTATGTGTGTCTGCGGTGACTGTGCTACATTTCTGGGGCGTGTTTTTATCTGCCTCTTCATTGCATAATCAAACATTCATTCCTTGTGTTGCAAGTGCCAATATTTCTCAGCTGCAGTGCTGTAAATATAAATTATAGTCAGAATGATTAAATGCATTTGTAGTGAATCATCCCTCTGAGGTTTTGTTTCTCGTAGCTTTTTTTTTTTTTGCAAACCTCCATAAAATGTCCCTGTGTAACAGTCGGCCAACACGCCCGGCACCATGAACCTGAAACAGATCTTTTCCTTGTCAGTGAGTTGATCCTCAGGAAACTGGTCCACAACAGCTTCAGTGCCATCATTACTGTCAAAATGGCAACTGCCGAGCTCCTTCTTCATCTTAGAGAACAGGTAGTAATCTAAGGTGCCAAAGCTGGTGAATAGGATGACTGTTAGATGAGTTTGAATACATGTTCCTAGATGGCAGGCATCATCACTGTGGACCTGTGGGCTGGAGGGTTGTACCGGTGAAATAACACTCCTGTCAGTTTCCCACCATGAACCTTGTTAATTTCCGCCCAAAGCTGTCTCAGAGACCAGGGTTCTAGGTTTATGTTACAGTCTGATTTTTTTCAGCAACAGCACCCCCCCCCCCCCCCCCTGCAGATAACAGAGACCATAATGTTGCCTGTAGACTCACTGATTTGTCTTTCTTATGAGCTTTAGACTGTGTGTTTCTTGTGTCGATTGTCCTTCTGTCTCTACTTGGATCTGTAGGGTGCTATCATGTCAACATGTTACCTGCTTCTCATCAGGTCAAAGTTTTTTCAGGACAGAGTGAGCTGACACCTCAGTCATTGGTGGTGTGTTGTTGATAACTGCACTGTACTATATATGTATGTAAGGTATAGTCAGCTTTGCAACAGTAGTATTTGTTGATCATGATCTGGTCAATAATCTTGTACAGCATTTCTCTGCCACCTTTAATAAATTCAGCAGCCCACTTCTCCATCAGGCTGTACAGAGGAGCAGCCTGTAGCCACCATGTCCTCAAGGACCTTGTGGAGAACAAAGAAGCAGAATGTCTGCTCAAAGGTCAGTGTTGTCTGTTTTCACAGAGATACCACAAAATGTGTGTTCAAAATAATTTACAGTTGAAATGCACGGCAATAAATCTGTTAATCAGCCTATGGAGTTTTTTTCATTTTTTGCTTTGATATTTCAAAATATATATGCTAAGAATGGATCCATGGTATACTGGGAAGTTTCATAGCTTGGCACAGTTATCAAACTGTTAAATCAGACACATCTAATGCATATAAAATGAAGTATTTGTGTTAAGAGTTGTGTGTTGATACTTTTCTGTCTGGTGCATTTAAGTATTGTTGTAGAATTCATCTAACACAAACAGCCTGTCCACCCCCTCTCATACCTCCCTCTTTCACTTCTCACATAAGGATCCTATAAAGTTACTGCGGTCCGGACCCGACGCATGCGCACTGGCAGCCCCGAGTAGCGTGTGTAGTAGTATTATTATTGTGAATGGGGGGGAGAGGAGGTGTGCGGGGGGGTTAGGGTGGGGGCGGTATTTTGGGTGTACAGTCACAAGAGCGACTCGACGGAGCCAGGAAGTAGACTGCTGGTGCCTTCAAGGGCTTCATAAACGGTTGTAATTTTGAGATTTGGCAGCTGTGCCAGAAAAGTGTTGTTAAAGAACATAAAACCAGATAAAAGAGCTTTATGAAGGTATCAGCAAATGATAGAAAAAAGAACTGCAACTAGCCATGTGTATTCTTATTTGGAATTTTGATTCTAGTTGTTTATAAATTACGTTTTCCATTTGCTTTTAAATCTTTGGACAAAGTGTAATGTTAGCTATTTCATGACCACACGCTACTTTTGCTGAATCATGCTGATTTAGGACTTGGAATGTCATGGTAAATTAGGGTATATGCAAGATTATAGATGATGATATGAAATTATTAAATAAATAGCCTTTTAGTAAATAAAAGTGCCTTTTGGTTGTGTTTTACGCAATACTCACGTTCCAAACTCCTTTTACGCGCAAGTAATCGGCAGGCCCACAGAAAAGGAGCACTTGAAAGTTGCAGGTAGACTTGACACACAGAGAGCGCTCGTTTGTTGCCACTTGGTTGAGATCAGAGAGAGAGAGAGGGGGAGAGAGAGAGAGAGGGAGAGAGCGAGGCGCACGGTCAAATTGAGCGTTATCTTTCGCGGTGGGTCACTTAATAAGAGCCATTTGGAGCCAGAGGCGACCCGGAGCGCACAGGAGCCGCAGCCAAAGGCCGATCATCATTATATGAGCAGCAGTGGCCAGAAGCAGAGAGCACATTGCTCCACACAGGGAAGACAGACAAAACACACAGAGAGACAGACACGGAAGGGAAGTGAGTGAAAGAGAGGCTGAGTGAGGGACGGACGGCAACCCAGGCAGTTTCTAACTTGTACTCTAAAAAAAAGAGGCTAAAAAGTGAAACCCAAGTGTCCGGAAAGTGTGGGTGAAGATGCCGCGGGTAGTCCCGGACCAGAGGAGCAAGTTTGAGAATGAGGAGTTTTTCCGCAAGTTGAGCAGGGAGTGTGAGGTGAGTGTGCTGCGTGTCTACACACTGGATCCTTTCTGTTAGACGGCGGAAATAAAGAGCGAAGAAGGCTCGTTAGGGGAGAAAAGCATGCCGGCGGAATGAGCTGTTCAAAGCTGCATAAAGGCTCACTTTATTCACTTCATTTAATGACTTCAGTAGAATTCAATAAAATAAATAAAGACTGAAGTTGTTTAGTTTAACACAATACATCCTTTTATATTATTTTATTTATATTTTTCTGTTTATATATTTAATTCTCAGAATCAGTCTAAAACTTACTTTCCTTCTCCTGTGTTTGTAGATTTGACATGTTTTTAATATAAATTGCAGACATAGAATGTCTTTTCCCAAAACTCTAAATTCCTGTGATTGCAGCCTGATGCTGAGAGTGAGCATCACCTTCCACTGTCACAGTGTTTTCTATGACAAATCAAACACAGACCTGCTGTATGCTATGTTGGATATATCTGTGTTGTTTAAGTGTGTGTGTGTGTTGTGTTTTACTTGTAGATTAAATATACTGGCTTCAGAGATCGGCCCCATGAAGAGAGACAAGCTCGCTTTCAGAACGCCTGCAGGGACGGACGCTCAGAAGTAGTGAGTATCAAACTAAAGGGTTTATCCTGTTGTTAGAAAACAGCACATGTAGTAACTGGTTATTTCACACAAAGAAACAAAGAGAGGCTGTGTGTTCATGAGGCTCCTTCATTTAAACACACACAGAGATGGACAGAAAAGATGCCACAGTGTATATTATCCACTCTGTAATGAATGAAGGCAGCTATGTAAAGTAACTAGACACATGTATGTGTGGGCCTCAATGTATTGATGTGCCCCAGCAACAGGAAGTAGATGTGTTATCAGACATGCAGACCCATTCGCAGGCTCCTTCTCTCTGTGCTCTGCAGCTGCAGTCATCATTGTCTCACACATGTTATCATGCACACACACTTCCTGGTTACAACGACAACTGTCAGAGCTGTAATTTGGGTCTAATCGGTCACTTAAATCACCTGCAAGGTCTGATGTTGGATATAGCAGTCATACAATTCAGCAGCACGATAATTATTATTATTAATAACATCCTGTTTCTTAATTAATAACTATAATGGTAAGATCTGCTGTGCTTCTTTGTCTTCCATGAGGAATAACTATTATGATCAGATTAAGAAATTTACCAAGTTTAAATTATTTTAAAGATATTGTTTTGACTACTTGAATTGTGCTGTAGTTTTTTATTATGTTTTCGCATATTGAGGAGTAGCCAGCTGGTAGTTGTTGCAGCAGGACACAGTTTGTGGCATCAGAGTCGCTGTGCTGAATCTGTTTCCCTCCACTTCCAAACCGCACTCCTCTCTGGCGTCAAATGCATCCAATCTAACGTCCTGTTTAACGATGGAAGCCTCCCAGAATGCTTAAAACGAGGCAGGACTCCTCTGCCCTATGACAAGACCTCAGTGTAAAATATAGCCCATTATACAGAAAAATGTGACTTTATCAGATATATTTACTTTGTACCTAGCCCTCTGGTAGAGTTGTATGTATTATTCTAGTTTTTATATATTGTTATGATGATATATTTTTATTATAGGCCTTTTAAAAGCCTCTCCCATATTAAAAAAAACATCTCAGCCACATTGGTTTTTCATCTGGGAAACATTGAATATGCATTTAGAGTATGTTCTTTTTCTTTGTGGCTCCAGCAGTGAAAATAAAAAATTATTTTATAGGGATACACACAGACTCAGAAAAAGTATCTTTGTAATAGAAAAGTTTATAAACCTCACACATCTGCGCCGTGCTGTGCAGAAATAAGAGCATGTTTTACAAATGTATAACTAGACACATGTGACCTCTTTGCTTACTTTCACAAATACAGAGTGCAGCGATTGTGATGAGCAGTTTGTAACTTTAAAGCAAGCCCGGACACATCAGTATTCTCATTATGTAATTAGAAAACCCTTGCAGCGTGAAGTCTGTTTAAAACTTCCTAAATCATGTTTTCAATCAAAGGTGAGGTCAGGTGAAAGGCCTGCAGGCATGCACACACTCAGGGCAACTGCTGCTGTCTTAGTCATCTGTAAGGTATTTTTCACAAGCATGCTCATCATCAGGGAGGTGGGATGGGGGGGGGGGGGTATTTGCATCTAGTTTTACCATCTTTTAGTGGGACGTGATCCGTCTGTCTGCCTGTCTATCCGTCTGTCCACACTGTATTTATAAGCCTGTTCTGCTGGGTGAATTGATGGGCACGGTTTTAACAGTTTGACGGCACATGTGACATCATGCTGCTGATTTATCTATCAGCCAGACGCTGCCGAGGACCTCCTGGTATTTTCATGGTCAGTTTGAACGAGTGTTAGACACACAATATGATGCGAATGTTTTGTCAAGCTTCTCTTCTTCTGGATAAGACAGATTACAGGATGTCAAACTGTGAAGTGGCAGATCTACAAAGTTGAAAATGAATTGATGTCATTTTAAAAGTTACATTTCATCTTGAAAGTGTCTTTGGTTTGTTTTGTTCGTGTTTGGCTTTCATGGTGCCGGGCGGTTGCGCTTCAATTCAGAGTTTAAAATATCGTCCATGGTGACATCACAGCTTGTAATATGAAACTTAAAGAATCATGTACGGCATGAAATCAGTGACAAAAAAGTCATCCTGTGACACTTTACAAATTATAGCACAATCAACAGATTATTAATGTTTGAAAATTAAAATTTCTCCTTACAATATGTTTTATCCCTTTAAAAGTTAGTATTTAATTTCATTTATTAGATATATCAGGTCTCAAAGATTGCATGTGTGCCTCGAAACACAGGACAACTTTAAAATGTTCAGAATTGATCTGATAAATGGGACAATAATTCAAAGTAAATTATCTTCAGCTCAGCTCATTAGAGATGAGTCGCTTTCTAAACTGCTATTGATTTTCATGCTGCATGGCTCTCTCTCTCTCTCTCTCTCTCTGTTCATCTCCTTTTATTTCATTTCTTTGTCTCTCTTCTTCTTTATCTTTTTACTTGTTTGTCTTTCATCTCAGTTGTATTTCCTTTTCCTCTTATTCTTTCTGCCATTCTTTACACCCTGTCTCTTCCTTCTCTGTTTCAGCCTTTCCATTCTGCCTCTTTGTCTCTCAGTTTCCCTCCATCTCTCCCCTCTCTCTGCCTCGCCTTCCCTGTTTTTTTTCTCCCCAGCAGTAGTAGGCAGCAAATTAGTATCAGATGGTTGTAATCCAATACTTCAAATACAGCAGAAATGATGACTCGGGTGTTCTTTGAGCTCTCTCCTCCCTTTTATTCCCTGCTCGGTGTAGTTCTGCCCTTCTTCTCTTCCATTCAGTTTTTCTTCCTCGTTCTCTCACTCTCTGATGAGGGACAGATTTGACAGGGTGCATAATTCATATGCTTCCAGCTTGAGTCGCATCCCTAATGCCCTTAGTATTGATCTGTCTCAGCAAACACAACACATCACACAAAGACAATAGACACACACACATGCAGACACACATTAAAAAACAGACATTTTCTAACCTGATTTTCTGCCTCTCTGTAATTTATTGCTTTATGACAGCAGCAGCGAAATGCTTTCTATTGATTTTTATTTCATTCGTGTTTCTGCATGGACATGTGCGTGTGTGTGCTTCTTCAGAGGAATGTATCCCATTAGAGCAAGAAGCCATTTTACAGAAATCATAAAATGAGGAACGCTACAGTATGATGTGATTATGTGAGTGTGCGAGGAGAGCTAGCCAGTGGCTGATTTTGTGCTTTTGTTCTCAGAGGAGAGCGGTTATACCACGAAGAAACACAGAGGCAGACTACAGACAGAAAAAAACTGCTTTTATATTTCAAAATGTTAAGACATTTGTCCAAGAGTTATGAAACCATAACAACTTCAAATAAAATGTACATGCAATGCAACTGCTTTGTTTTAAAGGAACTTCCTATATATTCTTCTATATTTTGAGATAATATTGCAGCAAATTGATGCAGCAGAGGTCTGTAGATATATCCTGGTCTGGATCCATCTCTAGAAGAGCTGAGCGTGTTTCCCACAATGCCAGACAATCTTTTGATTAGATCTGCCTGGTAAACATCAGTTCCTCTCACCTTTTTGTTTTGTATTACAGGCTTGTACTTTACAAAATCCAACCAGAGATATATAGTAGACATTATACAGATGCTTCACAGCCTGTATGAACTTTTTAAAGTCATTCAAACTTTGCACCTTCCCATGGTTATGTCTATAGATGAGCCAGATGAGAAAAAAAACTTTCCATTAGCATGAATAAAAAGTTATGAAAAGGTTCAGTCTGTCCCCTGATCTTTTCCTAAACATGACAAATAGGTTTCAGTGCCGATACCTGTGCTGCATACTGCAAGCTGCAGCTGTTACTGGTAGAGGTCTGACTTTTACAGCCTGGTTTAATTTCAGATTTCAGTTGTTTTGAAGTGTAGAGACATTTCTACATAGTTACCATGCTATAACTTACCAAGGCAGGTTGTAAGGCTATATTTCCTCATACATGAATGAATATATGAATGAGGTCAACGGCCTTATATGCACTCTTTCTGTTTTTGTAATATCCACTTCTATCATTTGTGAATGAGGATGTGTTGTGTTAAAGCAGTTATTTTTGCTTTGTTATGTTATTATCTGCCAAGAAAAACAATGAGATTATGCTTTGTGACCAGTAACATATGACAGCTGAATTAATTTTTATATATTCCGGTCACTGTGGTAAAAAAAAAAAAAACTGACAAAGTTTCACCCTGATATTCTTTCTCTCTTCCTCTGCAGGCCTTTGTAGCAACAGGTACAAACCTCTCTCTGCAGTTCTTTCCGGCCAACCTCCATGGAGAACAGAGGCAGGTTCCTACAAGGGAGTACGTTGACTTTGAAAGAGAGACAGGAAAGGTAGGACCAGTGAAAGAATCCACACCCACCTCCTGACAACCACCTCACACTCACACTTCTGTTTCCTCACCGGCTGTAAAGGTCATGTGATCTGAGGTGCAGCAGAGGAGCCGAAAGGATGTATTCTGTTGTCAGTCATGTGCACTTGATGTTTTATGGTCACATGTGAAACTTACACAAAAAAAAAATAGAGAACGTGTCTGCATCTCTGCCGGCTCTTTTGCTTTCTGTTCCTCTTTTGTTTTGAGAAATGAAAATGTCACACAGGCAAAAAAAAAAACCTTCTATGTGAATTTTACTGTCAGTGCAGACAGATGTGGGTGTCAGGTTGATAGGACCACAAAGGAAAATTACAGGAATCAATCACTGATCAGTTTAATGTGGTGGAAAGTTAGGCATGTGAATCAGTGCTGCCTGTTTACTGCTCTGCCTCTTACCGTGCTGTGCTGGTTCAGGTGAAATCACCAAGCTTCTTTTCACACAACAGCAAATTGATGAAAACCTGATTTGCTCAGTAACGCTCATGCCCCTTCAAGAAGAGAGCCAAAGTTAACTAATTTAAAGAGATCAGAGGAGGTTAGTTTTGCTGCTGTTGTCAAGGTGAAATCCACTGTTCAGTACTGCAGTGCTGCTATGTTTATGTGTATGTTAATTGTGTCCCCTGGCGCCAAGCCTGGACTGGCTGTGTGTGTGAATGTCAGAAGGTCCTCCACGGACACTGGCCAGCTGAAATGAATGCCGACTGGCGGCTCATTAAAAATGCATTCTGGGGAATCGATGGACCTCCGTGCCCAAAGGCTGACGGACTAATCTCACACTGTTAATTATTTAACACAATTGCTCTGATGGTTGTGTGTGTGCTCGCGTCTGCTTGTGTTAATGGGTATAGAGGATTTTGCAGAGTTTCTGGGTTGAGTGTGTTTAATGGTTTCAGACAAAAAAGAAAGAATGTGTGTGTGTAGCTAAGAGTGTGTGTGTAAGACGATATCCTGTTTTTTGTCACCTCAACGGTGCTCACAGATCTATGAAGTTTTAATGAGGCTAGGAGTCATCGATGTAAAGCAGTTCAGTTCTTTTCAGTTCTGTAGAACTGAAGCCACACACACACTGAAGCCAAAAACTCTCTCTCTCTCTCTCTCTCTCTCTCTCCCTCTCTCTCACTCCATCACAAACGCACACACACAAGCACACACCTGAATACTGGTAAATGCTCTGTTTTAATTCATATTCATCCATAAATCATTCCATACAACAATAAACTCACGCCATGAGTTAATCCAGTTCAAGATTCTCTTTTCATGTTGCTCCAACAAAGGACATGAGTATAAGGTTTCAGTCTTTTATGTAATATTCATTTACATTCCATTTTCCATGAAAAAGAACAGGCGAGTGCAGAATGCGGTTTTCCTGAGTGCACAGAAATATTGTGGACAGCTTCACTCTTTTGTTCCAATGCTGAGCCTTTAATTGTGCACTCAGTGTACATTTTCTGCAGTGTTGCTCATCTTTAGTTTCATACACACACAAACACACTCAGGCCCTGCCTCCTGATCCCACCGGACCTCCCTGCAGAATACAACTGTCAGGCCAAGCCAGAGAACTTGTGTACGTTGCAAGTTCCTCTCTTAATTACTGTCACAGGCTTACACACACACACACACACACACACACATACACACATAGAGAGAGAGAGGGAGAGCTCCAATATTGGGGATAGTTCATATCTTACAGCATAATACAGCTTTTTATTGTCTGCCAAACATTCTGTAGAAGTAAAACAAATAATTGCTATGATTTTGGAGGTACATGTGCAAGTTTCAACTCTCCTGTTTTTTCACCTGTTTGCTATTCTTGTGACATTTTACATTTCACTTGAACTGCGTGTCTTCTCCATCCCTCTGACCACTCCCTGTATTTTTTGCATACATCCTCGTTCCCACCGTACATCCCCCACTCACTCCTCCACACAATTCCACCCTCCCTCCTTTTCTCCCTCTTTCCCGCCTTTATTTCCAAACACATATGGTGCCAAACCAAAAGCATAGCACAGCCAGGTTAAACTTGGCGACTGAATATAATGTGTGTGTGTGTGTTTTTGACAGAAGCAGTGTGGAAGTACAGGCTAATGGGAGCCAGCTGTGGAGGAGGTTAATTTTAGCACTAGCTGCTAACGTGCTAGCAAGCATTAACCCTGTACTAGACATGAAGTGTAAAGTTGCATCGACAACATTAGTGGCGACAGGCTGCTGCTGTTTTCTCATTTCAGATTGTTTTAAACTGGTCAGATTTAAACAGTTTTCTCCTCTGTTAGCAGGTCTGAGGTCTGGCTCAGGTAATAGACTGGTCTGGTTAGACTGTAATGCATCATTTAGTAAATAGCTATTGTAATCGGACAACCATTTGAGCAGAATTAAATTATTAGCACTCTACATTTGCTTGCAGAAATATTCAACTAATGAATCATAGGACAGAAATCTCTGCTTTAAGGAGAGAACAAATGCTAACAAAGGAAAGCAACATGCCACTCTTTATGAAGTGTACTCTTTTTTTATTTGGTCTGCAATAAGGAAAAGACAGATTGTCCTGCCATTATGGTGGCATGGCAAGTGTCAGCTTAGAATACTTTTTCTCTCTATAGAGCCATAATGTGTCACAAAGAAAACAAAACAGAGATCTTTGCGGTACATTCTCACTATGAAACTTAAAAAAAAAACTGCGTCCACGATCATTTGCTTATATAAAGTAATATCTAAAATAAACGTTTAATAAGGTTAACCTACAGTAATTACATCCTGCTGAGCCCCTGCATGCTGATGAGATGGTGGCGCCAGACAGGTTGCAAAGCCTTACACACAGACACATGTGCACAGAAACACACAAATAGTTAAAAAAAAAAAACTGAAACAGAGAAAAAGAAAAAGAATGAAAAGAGACAGAGAGAGATTAGTGGCTGGGGGTGGGTGGGTGGGTCTTTGGGGTAAATGAGAAGCATATGAGTGCCTGTCAGCTATGTGATGGTGAAGGGTATTATCAGGGAGGAACCCAGGGCAGAAAAGCAGTCTGTTGAGGGCGACTCAAATCAGGAAGGATGCAGTTCTTAATAAAACGGTGATCTGAAAGGACCGGGTCAGGTGACAGTTCACGGTGGGTGTACAGTGTAGTGTGAGTGACAGCTTTCACATTACACTTTGTATAATTAAATCAAACTGTGTTGGTTGGGAGTGGCTTTGCTACAAATATGTCATTCCCCAACTGGTACTTCCTGCTTCCCCTCCCTCTTTACCATGTGATCAGATACCATTATTGTCCTAGTAGATAAAAGCTGTAATAGGAGTCAATAGAAAATATAGCAAATGTGGACACAGCTGTAGATGGGCTGTGTAAATATTTTATTGTACTGCTGCAGCTCCACACCATGAATTATCTTTTGCAGTGCTCAACACTGTCATGAGGATTTTCAGAGTAAAACTCCTTCTAAAAAATGGTTTTTGCTTAAGGTGAGCATAGTAATCAATGTCAGAGCCACGTAGTGTAATATATTACTTATCATTTGTCTCTTTGGGAAGCACAGCATTTAATCATGTGTTTAAAGATTCCAGCAGGACAAATCCTCCTTTAGCTGAATTAAAGCATCATATTCAGCTCTGTGTGTAACTTTTTCTGTGATGTTTCATTTTCCTGCATGTTTTGTCCTCATGATGTTGCTTTCTTTTAATTGTGCTAGAGGTTGTTGACTTCTTTGTATCTTCTCTCAGATGCTGGTCACATGTACACAAAGCACCGAAAAAATTCTCGCAGATGGCAGTGATTTTTCTGTCCCTCTCTCGCACACACACTCACTCACCACACAACCACTCTAAAATCATTTCTTATCTGACACCTCTGTTGCTCTCTAATTTATTTATCAGCTTTAAGCCTAGAGGACTCTCCTCTGTCTCATCAAGTGTGTGTGTGTGTGTGGTATTATGTTTCCCTCTGAACGGAAGCAGTGCCATCAGTGCGTGACTTGTCAGTGACATCATCAAAGCCAGACCACTAATTGGTTCCCTCTGCTACTGCTGCTGCTCTCCATCTTACTGTGTGTGTGTGTGTGTGTGAATATTTCATATACATTCTGAGTGATTGTTGTTTTTCACAAAGTTTATTTCATTTAAATCTGTTATAGTGAACTGAACTTTAATGCAAACAAGCTTCGATATGAGACACTAATGCACACGCACACACACACTCACACACTAACTGTCGGTCTCCTCCTACAGAGTATCATATTTCCCGCTCTGGGCTTTAGATCAATGACCCCACCCACTCCACCATAAACCCTTCAGTGTCTTCTGTTCTTTGTGTGTGTCCCACTGACGCATGCTGGCATCATGTTTTTGTGTTTGAGTAAATCTCAAGATGGTAGAAGCAGTCAGACAGAAAACTGTAGAGAAACAGAAAGAGACAGGGGCCAGTCTGGTGTGAAATCCAGCATGTGTGTGTCAGCTCCATTCCGCTGTTCTTAGTCCTTCTCTTCCAGTAAAAGGCTGCTGAACTGGACCAAACACAGCTCACCTGGACCCTGACTTGACCTGTATTTCGGTTCAGATTTTATTACTAAATGTTGTTATGATATTTCATTCTGCACTGATTTTATTTTTAGAATAAAAAATCACCACATCTTTGTCTTACTGGGGAAAACAGTGCCTGCATTCCCACTAAAACATTACTGTAGTGGGTAGTAGCCAAGTAGCCAAATAGGTAAAAAAGTAGTAAAAGTAGCTTTTGCTGTGTGAATAAGGATATGTAATTTTTTTACAAAAGGACAGGAATAGCCAAAAGGAGAAGCCCTGTAACTTTACTTTGTAACATGTATAAAAAAAAGTAAAGTCGTGTAAGGCTCTGTGCTAACCCGAACTATATTAATCCTTTTCTGCACCAAAAGTGACAAAATCTAAAGCAAATGAATAGTCAGACATGAATTCCACCATCTTCCCCTTGGAGTCTGTCTTGGCCTCGATTTGTTTTTTACATGTCAGGATGTTACTCCAGTGTGTTGTGCTATGTCCTTCCATATATCTGTGTTTGGCCTCCTTTTATATCTGCTGTGCAGTGTAAGGCTCATTTCCTGAAAAAAAAAAAAAAACATTCATCATGTAATCAAGGCAGGGATACTGTCTCTGAGGCATATGTGGCCATGAAAACCAGTTTGTTTTTGGGTTAGGAATCTTTGATGAGCTGCTTTTTATTTAGTCCAAGCTACAGCTGAACCATCTTTCCCTCTAACTCCAGCATGTGTGAGGATTTGCATGACATTTCCATGCCTGTGAGAGCCACAGGAACATGCAGAGGTTTATGTCCGTCTACAGCAAGCCAAAAGGACTTTGCATAGCATTATGTGTCTACAGGCAGTTAGAGACTCAGACATAGGGGCCTTGACCTATTTATTCAACTCACAATAAAACTGTCGGGAAACTATGAACAATTATTTGCAATTACTTTGTGAAAAATCCAAGCTACTCTATGAATATGAAAGCGGTGTTAGAGCTGGGAGACAAAGAGGGAGAGACGTTGTGAGTCAGTGTGGACAGGAGTGGACAAATGAACACTGTGTCTCCACAGTGTGAAGAGTTGGGGTCAGCTTGTGACTATTGCAGGCCTTCTTTCTCACATCAAGCTCATACCCTTTAGACACCAATTTACTTGACATCATGCTGGCTGACCTGGCAGTGATGTGTGTGCGTGGTTGAGCGTCTTAAGTTGTTTTGCTGCTTTTGTAATTACAGGTTGGGAAGGCAGAAGAAGAGAGAGTGATCATGCAGTGGGAGAGTACTATACTATTATACTTCTGTTGCTTTAGCAGGTGTGTGTGTGCGTGTTTTTGTGTGTGTGAGAGAGGGAGTGAGACTGAGTGTGTTTAAGGGAGAGAGAGACGGTGAGACAATAGGCCTGAGGACGTTAGGCTGTATTCACTCAGGGATTAGGAACAGAAGGCCTGTAACGTGTTTTATCTTCACCTGCTGCTGTCACACCTGACACACACACACACACACACACACACATACACAGTTTACATCTTTAAACCCTATGCTCCTCTCTTCTCATTATTTTCTATACAGTATATATCTATCTCAGTGTGTTAATGGTGACTCTTATGCAGTCATGTTCAAAAGTTCAAAAAGTTTATACCCCCTGTTTTGATACTATACTAACATAAAAACTCATTATATAGTGAGTCTTAGTATAAGGCAGATACAGCCTCAGACAAACAATGCCATGTAACTGTTACAGCGGCATTATATATTAAGCAAAATGAAGCCAAAAAGAAAAAGACTGATTTTAAATGTCTTCTTACAGCTCCATAGGATTTAATTTGGTGAGCTGCAGCAGGTGCTGCTGATCATCAGTCCTTGATAAACTGATCAAGAAATGGAAATTCCTCCACACTGATATTAGAGATTGATCAAGTCTATTATTATTATTATTATTGCTGCCCTGGATCTACAAGCTGCTGAATCATGGGGTTACTTAGTTTTACCCAAATATGATTTCTTTTGGTTTCAGTTTTGCTAAATAAATAATGGCACAGTGAAAAAACATTGTTATCGCTCATCTGGTTGTATGTGTCTAATACTAAGACCAAAAACATTATGTTTTTACACACAAATTATAGAATTAAAAGAGGAGGTACAAAGTTTAAAAAATGACTGGCTTTAACATGGACATTTTTCTTTGGGTCTGATAAAGTATTCTATGACAAAACATTTGCCATGATTAATACTGCCATATCTACCCTTAAATATTGTAGCTACCTCTAGATGGCTATTACCAGCATCAGATTTACATCAGTGTGGCGATATCTCTTTCTCACTATTTTTCAAGAAACTAGGCGGATCTCCATTTTATCTTCTCTTTCATTCCAACTGAAGATGACACCATGGCGTCTGTGCTGGAGTCATGTTCAGCGAGGGGGGGGCATGAATCAGGAGTGATTAATGTGAAATGCACTTAAGTGTTTTGGCAGAAAGAAAGAAAGAAAGAAAGAAAGAAAGAAAGAAAGAAAGAAAGAAAGAAAGAAAGAAAGAAAGAAAGAAAGAATTGTCTGTGACTGGTGTTGACTCATAACACACACACACATCCACAACACATGCAGCCTTCTAGACACTCTGACAGTCATTGATGTAACATTCTTTTGGATAATAGCATAATTACTGTGCTAAATCAGTTGGTGCCTCTAGCTTAGACAGTAAACCCAAGCACACACACACACACACACAGAAGAGAGATGACAGAAAAAAAATGCATATAATGAATAGAGATGGAAGTGTTTTGTGTTGTTTATTTGAATCTGTGTGTGTGTGTGTAGGAGAGACTGACTGCCACAACTCACAAGGATGAAAACACAGACATCCATTGTGCTTACACACCTTGTAGGCACTGGTCTGTGTCAGGGTACACTTTCGTTTGTGTGTGTGTGCTCAGTAGTGGGTAGTTGTGCTGACTCCATGGTTGGCATCAGGCTGAATGAGAGGCAGTGTGCCAACACACCCTTCTACATCTGCGTCACACACTGACTGCCAACACACACTCTGCCCCCCTCTCTCGCACACAGTGTAGGAAGGACTCACAATAGCTTAAGGCTTAGTGAGCGTATTGTGTCTTTGCTCAACACCACGAATGGGTTAAAAAAAGAAGAAATTAGGACCACACTGGTAACCCCAAGTAAAACAGCACTCATTATTCAGGAATATATGAACTAGTGAATGAAACACTTTTTCCTCAAGCTGCAGCTCACAAAAGTTTCTTTTGTGAGATAAAATCTTTGCCCATAGTTCGAATTGACTCAAAATTACCTAGTACTATATATGATGTTTTGAAATATAGCCATCATACATTTCATGAGAACTCAAAAACATGTGATGAGAAAGACTGTCCACAAATATGTGATCTTAGGATCATAGGACAATGATGTAACACTGTAGAATATGTGAGACATTTAGAAACACAAGGCTTCAGCTTTATCACTCCTCACTGCATCACTTAACATCAATTACAACACCAACATTGATTTACAGAAATTTCTTCTAAAAACTGTAAAACCTTCTTAAAATTGAGTCAAATTAAAGCACTGTAAAGGTATGACAGGGTTAACTTACAATTTCCATTTGTTGTGTGCGCAATTTAATTGGAGTGACCACGCTTTTTGAGGTGTCCTTTGTAGGAGTTTTCTCAAAGCTGTGATATTCTTAGCACACATAAACCAATTGTGACTTTTCACATATAAAATTTATGTTGCATTCAAATAACTCGTGAGCTTATGCTTATGACAGGGGAAGTCATGCATGATTCTGAGGCAGGAACATCAGCCATAAGTCATGAGAACAGTGCTGCTGGGCAACTATTTGGCAACAAGAAGCCACCAGACACCAACAGTTTGTCCAAATAAACAGTGAGAGTAACATAACGGACGAAATGCATGATGAATATTTTCCATATTATGGAAACACAAAGAAAAGCTCTATAAGACCACATTACAATGCTCAATTCACCCTCCACAACATGCTTTCACAGCCTCTGCTCTTCATCAGGGCATTGAATCTTCTCCCAAAAATACCAAACTAACTCAAAATTAGGGAAAAAATTGGCAAATGTTTGGTGTGTAAAAAGTAATTCGAAATGAGTACACAAATTCTCCTCTGTGGTCGTTGACACATACTACACAACAAACTTACTGAGTCTGAATCTTTACTGGATTCTCTTTGCTAGTTTTTTTTATTCAGTGAGCTGCAGTGTGTGAGAGTTCTCCTGTTTTCACATGTGTGTCTTAGTAAATGGATGTGGGGGTTGACATGGTTCTCTCTCAGAGGAAGTCTGTGGTTGGGCCGTTTCTACATATTTTCCTCTCACAGACACACACACACGCACACACACACACACACGCACACGTTTTCCCTGTCAAGGCAAATGAAGCTTTCTTTTAAAAGCAGTGTGCAGCTCCACAGATGTGGAAGCCATTTCTCTTGCTCTCTCTCTTTCTCTCTCTCTCTCTCTCACACACACACACACACAGAAAAACATTCACTCGAATAAACACAAAAAACCCACAGTCTCTTGGGGTGCGGTCTCCCCTGCAACCCCGGTGCAATGTGGGTAGCTGTGGTAAAAGAGGTCCTGTGAGAGGCTGTCCAAAAATAGCCTGAGTAAAAATGCAGGAACGTGGAACTCACCCAGTGCCAGACAGAAAAGCGTTTGTGTGTGTTTTGTTGATTTATTTCTAAATGCTTGTTTACTCAGATAAAAATACCACCTAGACACTTTCTAGCCTGAGAAAAGAACAGACACCTCATCTCTGTTGTCTTCTTTATGAAGATAGTGTCATGATGAAGAGGAAACAATGAAAGAGAAGAAGAATAACCTTTCAACCTATATCTATTTACCAGACCTTACCTTGAGAAACTTTTTATTTATTAAGAATATGTTTACATCTTTTATTAAAAATATAAAAAATATCCTCACCACCAGCTACTCAGGGGCTGATGTTTAGTGTTGAATTGGTAGTGCAGTTTGTATTTTTCTAAGAACTCTTACCCACAATGGGTAAGAGTTCTTAGAGTGCTTTAGCTGTGTGTGACTATTTGCATTTAGTCCAGTTACCCACACACCAAAACGTGCCAATCATCTGTTAAAGGCAGTGTCTATGTCTTTGTCTTTGGAAGTTAGGAACAACCCTTAAGGTTAACAGTAAATCAGTATATGCATTTTCATTATCTGTCCTTGTCTCCTTCTCCTTCCATCGTTCTATTCTTGTTTGACTCTGTTGTTCTTGCCTTTTTGCTAGTTTGCCCCAAATGCCCATGTTTGATTGAAGGGAACTCTGATGTTGAGTCAGTGTCCACCCTCGGCCAATAGAAGTACATACCTAAGGTATCTACTATGTGACTTTCCACCACTGAAAGTAACCCTGACAAAAGTGCTACAGGGACAGTTCCAGTGAATAGAATAAAGGTACTGTATGTCCCCCTAAGTTCCTGCAGTGGAAAAACACCACTTAGCATCGACTGGCATTTATCTCTGTGGTTACAGTAGCTGAAAAACAGAGCTGAAAGGAAAGTGAACATTGGATGTAAATCAGCCACATGTTGCTCTGCATCTGCTGGATGTAGAATCAACTGTTTTATGAGGCAATATGACTTGAGTATGAAGAGCCTGTTTCTACAGGCCCTAGAAGACAAACATCCATCCATCTTCTAAACCCACGTTGTCCTGGAGTACAGGGTCATGGACGAGAAGCCAAACAGGGCAGATTTAAATAGTTTTAAAGAAGGCTAAAATAAATTAGCCATCTATTTGACATCAGAAAACTACCAAATGAAGATTTTTTTATACTTTCTTTTTCTTAAACAGATCATTTTTATTACCACATGTAAAGAAATAGTCGCAGCAGACAGGATTTTCCTACAGCCCAGCAAATCCCAACACTGAAGTGGTCTACACATACCCTGTACCTCACAAAGACATGTGTGTCGGTGGTTACTGTGCAGTCATCCTGGCATTTAGCCATATGTAACATAAGCAGGAGTGTAGACAGAGACAAAGTCTGACCCTCCCCTGTCTGTCTGATGGTCCTAACGTGTAAGATCGGACTTATTGTGCTACTCAGTGTTCACAAGGAAGAGAAAGGGGTTAATGAAACATAAGCACGCACTTCTAGTCCCATTATTATCACCTCTATTTCGTCTACTGTCCTTCCCTCTCATTCACTGCCAGACAAAACAGACACAACACAAGGTCAAACAAGATGGACACGAACAGTTGATCAGGGAATGTTTTTTCTGTACTTTCTTCAGTTGTTATCTGTCTTAACTGACGATACATGAGAACTAAAGCAGCATGCGTTTATTTTCAATGAATAAATAAGTAAAGGAAGAGCTCAAAGCTGTACAGCCTGAGATCATTATCCTGGGATGAAAGACCACAAAGTCATATTTTAGCTGCCAGTGTGTGAATAAAACCATTTACGAAGGCACAGACCCGAAGCAACAGCCGTAAAAATTAACTCATGCACACTCAAAAATGACAAAAAGAAACAAATCCTTTAAGACACATGATATTTACACTTCTCCTAACACATTCAAATGAACTGTATGGTACATGAGCAGTCACAACCTGCAACAAACACACAAACATACAAGTGATTGTGTTACAGGCGCACATATTTATAAATGCATGACAAAGTGTGTAATTTACTTGTGCAGCATTCAGTTGTCCTGGAGAGTTTTTGACGTAGTTGGTGGTTTTTCTGTGTAAGAGCAATTAGAGCAAGGGGGAGGGTAGAGAGAGGCCTCCATCTCCTGAACACAGAGCTTGTTATTATCCAGGAGAAACAGCTGATGGGTTCAGATCAGAAAATTGTGATTTTGCATGAAATCTTCACCCTAAAGCTAAAGCATGGTCATGTGTATAGACAGTTTTTCACCTTGGTCATGACAGGGCCGAGATTGGATTCTCTTGCTTTTAATATGACGTTCTGTTATGTTTTTACCTCAAGATTTTTTTAGAGTTAGTCACACAAACACAGCTCGAGGTCACTAAAATATCTGACCTAAAACATTTTGGGAAACTACTGCAGGACCTCATAGTGTGTGCTGGTATTCTGCAAAAATAGTGCAAGTGCTAATTTTTGACGAAGAAAAGTAGTCACTGCTGAGGAGGCTTCAGAATTTGCATTGGAAATCAATACTTATGAAGAATATACCATGATGATGTGTTAACTGAAAAAGACTTAACAAACAGAACAAATATCCCACTCCTCACAAGAAACATACCAGTGCTAAGTTTCAAATGTGTTCATTAATATTTCTCTCTCTCTGCAGGTCTATTTAAAGGCCCCTATGATCTTGAACGGGGTGTGTGTGATCTGGAGAGGCTGGATTGATCTACACAGGCTTGATGGGATGGGATATCTGGAGTATGATGATGAGAGAGCACAGGTATCACAAGTCACACAACGGTGACATAGAAACAAAAAAACATAAATTTTCTTCTTATAATCACCTGTGTGTGTGTGTTTGTGTGTGCACGCAGCATGAGGATGCTTTGGCTCAGGCAGCCTTCGAAGAGGCTCGGCGCAGAACCAGAGACTTTGAGGACAGAGACCGATCACACAGAGAGGACTTAGAGGTGAGGGGGAAGAGGCTGTTGTCATGTTGGGCTGATGTTGGTCTGCCATCTCAAAGACTGGAGAAAATCTGCTTTCTGACTGAACTTGTTTTAGCCTTGCAAAGCCACTCCAAAATGATTCTGGTGTTAACAAAAACAGCTCAACTATTCTACATATTAATTGTGATATTGGGATTGACACCACAATAACAGTGTTGCACCTCTAACCACAACTATTATCACCAGTGGGTGTTGTCAGAAGTGTGATGCCCTGCACCTGTAACCCACCCAGCAGTGAAGTATTTTCTGCATCACTGGAGGTCAGCATGAGAATTCCGATCATCTAAAATCTGGAGAACACTTATTACCATGTCTTTGTGTGGTGATGTTCCAAATGATTTTCTCTGGCACACATAGATAGGACATGTGTCCATTTTAGCCTACAGGGAACATTTGTGGACTGGCTTTGTAATGCGGCCTGCTTACAGTGCAGCTTCTGGCTTTACTTGACTGACTTTAATAAAAAACTGGGTCTCTGAATAGCAAGTTTCTGATGAGATTCCCAGCATCAGCTGGTGTACCTATTGAGCCCCCTATTGGGGTGGCTCAGGGCTGTGTGATGTGTGCTTGTGTGCTTTATCTCTTTTAATAATTTTAATAGTATTTCTACAGTTTGAATCATAGGTTTAGTGCATGATCAGTTGACAATAAATCTAATCTGATAATTGATTTGATTTGATATTAATGAATATTGAATGACTGATTCAGTTTTGTCAGGTGTCCCAAAAGCCTGAAAGGGGAAAGTAGTTTACTCACTTATAGAAACACTAACAACATTATTATTCTACTCTGATTTTATGTTTAAATAAAATCAAATTGAATCTCACGTAGTGTATAAAAATGTGTTGCCCTGTCTAAGATGTAATTTACATTCACATTTGTAAAACTGTCCCAAATGAGTATAATCACCGTACATGAGACAAACTCACTTTCCCAGCAAGGCTTTGGGGAGATCAGTGGCATCCTTCTGAAGTTGATGCCCTCCGAATGAACCCCAAATTTTTTATTTTTTTAGGACTCTGTGGTTTCTAAAATCTGGGACTGATGACACACAGACAGACAGCCAGCAGAAAAGAACAGGGTCTGTGTCCTTTATTTCTCACCATCTATCACACTGTCATGCACTAAACCACTGTGCGTGTGTGTGTATGCGTGCGTGTGTGTGTGTGTGTGTGTGTGTGTGTGTGTGTGCATGTGCGTGTTGTTTATCTGTCTGCATTTTGTTTTTATTAATTTATTGTCTGTGAGCGCCAGCAGCTCTGTGTGTGTGTGCCCATGAGTGTGCATGCACTAATGATTTTCATGACTATTAATTTATATGCTGGTTTACTGCTTGTGTGGCGTGAGAGTCAGAAAGAACTGGAGAGCATTTCTTAATGTGTATTCACACACACAAACACACACACAGAAAGAAAGAAAGAAAGAAAGAAAGAAAGAAAGAAAGAAAGAAAGAAAGAAAGAAAGAAAGAAAGAAAGAAAGAGCTTTTTATTGAAGATCGTCTTTCATCTGACTCATCTCATGTTTCTTCCCTGAGGCTCTGAGAGAAAAAAGAAAATGTTGTGTCTCCTTCTAAATCAATATAGGTGCCGTCACAATCTCCTAAAACACTGATATCTCTGTACAAAATAATCTTATTTCGTACTAAAGATATTTATTCACATCTTGGAATGCTGTCCTAAATAAGGCTCTAAGGCATTACATCACCCACTGGCCTGACATGTCCATTTACATGACTATTAGGTTACTAAAATATTTCAGCGTTCTGAGAAATATGCATATTGGATTTCTTGACAAGAATTGAATGAGAAAACTGATGCCTTCCTGTGTGTGAGGCAAATTTATTCACTCAGCAAGTCCACTAGCAACCTAAAATAGATTACTGCATTCAGTTGTATTTTAAACTATCTTTAAAATAATATAAAGTCAACCAATTGAACCCTTTGAGTATATGTAAACATTTGGATGACAATGATTACAGCTGCATATCTGAGGGGTCTGTAGCTGTCGGTGTCCGTATCAGTGCTCTTATCTCAACAGCAGGAAGACAAATAGGGGTGTTTGCCCCATTCATTGAGGTCTGGAATGACATGTGCAACCCTACAGGCTAAGAAAAAAAATAGCAGCAAGCAGAAAATAGAGATACTGTTGTAGTTTAGAAGGAGCTCTAACTCAACAGGCTGTTTTGTTGTACTCACTGAAAATTCCACCACTTTTAATTAGTCAGGGTAAATACAAGGTTTTGTATTAAATTATATTTTCTGTTTTGCTTTAAAGTATTTTATTAGTCAGTTATCAGCTTATCTCTGTGTCTTGGTGACTTCAATAGACTGTGGGTGTGCAACAGAGGAACAATAGTGAGTAAAAAGTCTAATGTGAGGTGTAGGAGGATGCAGATGAAGACTGATGTTTGATGGGACTATTGAAATGCTCCTTTTGTCTTCCTTAGCTTGTAAAACGTCTTTCCTAACATCCATGTGAATCAAATCTGAGTGCTGATAGAAGCGGCAGTCACAGTGGGATCCTGTAACTTTTTCTCTGGGTGTGACAGATGAGTATGGCTGAATAGCTGCACAGATTCAGCCTCTGCATTTCTGCGGTCTGATCTCCACCTCTCCGTCTGTTGCTCTCTATGACTCTCTGTGTCTTGGTAGCTGGTGATCCAGTTATCTCTGGGCCCCGTCTGTAGCTCAAAGACACAGTTAATGTATTTCTTTTTTCTGTGAGATAGATCAGTAAGACAGGAAGGAGACCTGTTTTTATGCTGATTTTTTTTATTTGTTGTGACGTATAAAGGCAAATAAAACAACTTTAATTTATCCAGATCTACAGTCTAAAGTATAATACTAACTATAAAATCATCTCTCTCTCATATCGCTCTCTCACCTGCACATGCACGCATGATGTGTCTCAGGATCAAAATAAAATCTCAGAGAAATAATGAAGCCAGGAACACATTTTTAAAAATTCCGCACCAATAGTTAGAGTGAGTTGAGATGATTTTGTATGTAGCTGATCATTGAATATAAAGCCCCCTCAAATCCTTGTCATTTTGGCAGAAACAACATTTTTCATTTTAAAGCAGTGATTTCCAGTCACTCAAGGTCAGAAGCTACCTGTCAGAATGATAGATGGAGAAGCAATAGATTTAGAAGCAATGTGCTGTTTTACTCCACTGCACACATACACACACACATATTACACACACACACCAAGTGCTCAGCAGAAAGAGATTTGGTGGTGAATGATGAGCTGGCACTGAAAGCATTAATATATCATTAGTATTGATCGCCATCAGACCCCCTGCTTTGACTCTCACGCACAAATACATTCAGACACTGTAGAGGCGCATATGTGCACAAACTCGCAGATACAGCAAATCTGCTCCAAGTTCATCAAGACACACACACATATACACACTTCACCAGTATTGAGTTGCGGTTAAGCAGCCTATAGTGGCCCAGCAGGCTTCCATCTGTGTGTGTGGATCAATACAGAAAGCTCTCCTGCCTCTATGATTAGCAGAGGGACCACTCCCTCCTACAAACACTTAAGCGTTCTGTGTCAGATTTAAATGTTAGCCATATTCACCATCGGAATGGCTGTTCAGAGAAGGTGACAAACATATAAAGTGAATAGGTTTTTTTTTTTCCTCCACAGTAGACAATTTGACTCCTCTGGCATATTTGAAATTAATAATTCATTAATTATTCAGAAAGCTAGTTCTTACACTTGCAATAATAATAATACAAAAAAACACCCGAGACTGCATCCTGCAGCAAGCTCTTTATACAACCTCTCCATGGTAGGCAATAGAGGGAGTTTTATAAAGTGACAGTAAGGGATACCTGAGACATCTGCATGTGGTGAACAGGCAGGAAGGCTGTGTTGGATTTTTGCTCTAAGCAAGCTATAAAACTGAATATTTAAAAATCATGATAATAATTACAGTATAATTTTTCTATGCAGGTGAAGATCTGCTTTAAGCTCTAATTTTGAACTCCATCCCCTCTACTACAAACTGTATTCTCATAAAAACATGCTATATGGCTCTTCAGAGGTTTTTCAGATCCCCGTAAAAGTAACAAGTCTTAATTTGATGTCTTAAACATTTATTAACAGTCTGGGTAAAATTATTACCATGTTGGTTAAAGGAAGTAATTGTTGGTGTTTTTGAAAGTTGGATGTGAACACACTGCCGAATTAACACATATTAAAGTAAATATTAAAGAGCGACCATGAGGACACGGACAGAGCCCATGGTGCTGTGTTGAAGAATTCAGTTCATTGCCGCTCCACTTTGATGCAGAGTTCTAATAGAGCCACATATGAATATTTAATAGCTCCAGTTTTGATAAAACAACAGAAGGCTTTCCAGACAGAAACTGGAGTCAGTCTGGCTGCGAGGAGTCAAAATGGTAGTATGACATACTGTATGTGTGCGTGTGCATGTGACTGCGTGTATGTTGCTATTATGGTGAGTCACTGACATGACACAAACTACATTCCACTTGAACTAAGCAACCCCTTTACTATCTCTGTCTGCATTTCTGTCTGCTCTGCTCTCTGCTTCACCTCGCCCTGCACCTTCTCACCTCTCTCTCTCTCTCCCTCTCTCTGCTTTCACTCGACCCCTGCCAAATTCCCTCAGCTATCACTTAAGTGTAAACATATAACCACAGGTATTTTTTTTACAGCAGGAGAAGGTCATGCCACGGCATCACAAACACGCTCACACTGCACCCAGTCAGGAAATATTTTTAAAAGTCTTGTCATGCTGATGGTTTCTATTGATGACCTAATGATCCACTTTGTGTGTGTGTTTGTGTGTGTGTGTTTATCTGTGTAATACAGCCTGCATGTCAGCCAGTCTGTCTGTCTGTCTGTCTGTCTGTCTGTCTATGTGTCTGCCAACTACCTTGACTAAAATATCAACATCAGTAAAGTGTATAAACAGCAGCATGGAGACATGTTCTCTGGCTACCTCTAGTGATAGTTTGTGGTATTACAACTTCTTTGCACTTATGACTGCATCAGACTGAACATTTGCTTTTTTTTAAATAACAACTTTTACTCCTGAGTGACATGTCAAAAAACCACAGATCCTACGTTGCTATATACAGCACATTCCATCATCTTAATGACCTAATGCAGACAACAATAATGACCTAAACAGAATCTCAAAGTCTAACATAACAACATAATAAAACATTTAAACCCTACCCACAAATAATTTGTACATTAAAAGGAAAATCACTTAACAAATGTTCATGACACAATGATAATTAAACAGTAATAATCATTTACTAATGACCATTTAGAGAAAGATATCAACTGAGCTGCACTGAAAAGGACATTGTTCATGGACTAACATCAAGTTTTATAAGAGATTTAATCAAACCTATGATTTGGTTAGCCTGTTCTTGTTGGATGGATTGTTGCAGCTGCAGGTTATTGCTTCAGCTCCTAAATCTGCCTCAGATTTATGTGCTCAGTCAGAGCAACTTTTAAAAACTCTTCATGGTAAGTTTTCAGACTACAAACTGTATATCAAATGGGTAGCTGGTGTAGTGAGGCTGAAGTGATATTTCTCCTGTTAGTTACAACATTATAAGTGTAGTGACCACAAATTGTAGGAGCTATACTGTAGTCCAGTTTAGAGAATGCAGTGCAATATGTGTATTGTATTTCTCAAACTTCACATATGGTAATATAAATATACTTAATTTGTTGTCTTCTTCTCTCTGAACTATTCTTTTTCCCCACCTGTCTGTTACTTCTCCACTTCCCATCTCCCCCTCTCTCCTCTTTCATCCTTCCATCCCTCTCTCTCCCCAGTCCAGACGACAGCAGGACCCCAGCCCTGGCTCAAACATGGCCAACGCTGACGTAGAACACAAGATGCGCTGAGGAGGACTATGAAGGTGGAGGAAGAGCAGCAAACCAGGGCCGGCAGTCCATTCACTTTCAGAACACAATCAAATGAACAGAAAAACCGAACAAAAAAACTTCTTCAGACCAGTTGTTTATTGTTATTTCCTCAAAGGTTTGATTATGGTAATTCTCACATGCCAAACATTTTTCAATATTTTAATGTAGAAAATAAACTGCCTGGATTGGTTGAAGGGAAAGTAAATAAAGGAAGAGTAGGCAAAAGGATGCAGTAGACCTGAGCAAAAAGTAGATTGATATATTTTATTGCAGAAGAATGAACTTGATTTTACATGATATTTAAAATGTGACCTGTCCACAGGTAAAGGGAGGATCTTTCACACTCAAAGGCTTTATTATTTTTTGTTCAGGTCTAAAAGGATTTGGCAGATAGGCGTAGTTTCAAGTACCAAAATATATTTTCTATAATAATAATACAAGAAGTTCAAGAAGAGAGTGGGGTGGGTTGAAGGGGGTGTAGGTGTCATTAACAGGGGGAAAAGAGATGTAGAAATTAGAAAGTGCCGAAAAAAAGAGAGATTACTGTGGCTCAGGGTTAAGATCAGGGCTTACTTGTGGAGCGTGCATCAAACGTGAGCTGTTGTTCCTTGTTCAGTGTTGTGCAACACGTCACATTTGTTCACATGCCCTTGTTAACCCCCTTTATACCTGTCTCACTTCCTAAAACCTGCTGTTTTCTGAGACCAAAGTTCACTTTGCTGGAGTGGGAGAGGGAAGGGAGGGAATAAAAGAGGGAGGGAAACTTTAGTTGCATTTAAAAAAGATGAGCAGACAGCATCCAAAGAGCCCTTTATCAGGCTGCGGTTTGCTGTACTATAACTTTCTCAAAACGTCACAGTGGTGACAAACCTGTGACAGTAAAAATCACAGGTTATGTAGCAAGAACCTGAAGACAGGACATTAAACAAAGACAACCGCTACAAAAGGTTTGTGTCTGGAAATGTTTGCAAGAAAGGGGGTGGGGTTGCCGATGTGGTGGGGTGGGTGGTTGATTCAAATGTTCTTTGTCTTCCGAGGGGTTTTGCACTATGTGATACAATCAGTCTCCACATGGATATGCATGAAACCAAACACAGGCCTACCTATGTTTTTGTAGCTCCCTATGCAGCCTAGCACTCTTTTAATGAATAATAACCGGGTGATTCAAAGTTATGAAAAGTGATCGATACATTTAGATGTTAAAATTTGGTCATGCAGCTCTTGTAGAGATTTTGCAAGAAGGTTGATGGTGCATGTAAAAATAGCTGCATAAGTCCACACTAGCTGTCCAAAGCTGTAGTTGACTCTGCTCTGCTGTGACCTCTATATAATTTGTGCACACATCTCAGAGAAACATTTAAACTCTCTAAAATGATCCCATAGTATTCAAATGGGGATTAACCAAACTCATAACCCTAACAAAAATCATCAACATTGATCATTTATGAGCCAAGTCTATGCTACAGGAACATTAAAGAATCTATTTATTGATCTATCAATCACCCAGTTATTCCTCATTATTAAAGGACTGTAAAAGCCTAAATGCAGTCTAATACTTCCTGTCCTGTTACAGCACTATTGCAATGGAATGGTATGTTCTGTTTGTTTTGTTATCTTATCGTTTTGTTTGTGTGAAAGTCATGATGTTTACTTTTTATAATACTTCCCACCTCTGTGTATGCATTTGTGTTTGTTCAGCTTTCAGCTTTAACCAATAGCAGCAGCATTAGGCTCTTTTATGTAAAGTTGAAAAAAAATGTCCCCAGAAATTTTGGAGGTTTGAGGACTTTTGTTGCTTTTATCTATCATGTGTACGTTTATTAATGTTTTTTTTAAGGATATCCACTTCCTGGGTTAAAACACATTAAATGTGGATTAACTCAAACCCTCCCTGTTATCAGACAACATAAATGTTTTTATATATATATATATATTTTGCAACTAGACGCTTATTTCATTTTTCCAGTTTGTTTTACATTTGGTGCACTCAACGGTTTTTATTATTATTATTATTATTATTATTATTATTATATATTTACTTTTGTTCATGTCATGCTTTCTTCTAAGTCTTTTTTCAAAGTTGTATTGAGCGCTACATAAAATTAGAAAACATTTATATGTTGATAGCCATGTGTTTGTTACATTTCACAAGGTGTTGCTAAAAGTGATAGTTGAAAGTAAAATAAAATGTGGAAAATTGATGAATAATCAACAGACAGACTTGATGAAGTTACATCGTTTAAAAAGACCTCGAGATCCAAACAATCAAATGTCAACAAGGTTGTCTTTTTGTTTTCCCTGCAACTGCAATCAGATTATCAAGGTACAATCCTGGCAATTTAGGTAATAAGGTCAGAAAAATGAGCTTGAATGTTTTTATTACCACAGGGATTTGGAGAAAAACTCTTCTCTGCTCCTGCAGTCAGAACAGCCTGTTACTAATCAGCTTTAGAATGTGGAAGAAATATGTTCTGTCTAAGGGCAACTGAAAAGTGTGAAAGGATGGATTTCTGTTATGATGTTAAAATGTTCAGCAGTGAAGTAGAATAAAGAGCTTTGAATGACATATGGCAGCCATAGCTGCCATATTTTTACAGGAACAGGTGATGGTGGTACTTTATGCCATTTGCTGGTTTAATTGAACTTGACAGAGGGTGCTTTAATGGAGTACATTGAGATACACAGTGTTGATGCTTTAGCCAGGGTTCATTGTATTTTAAGGAAGCAGTGAGTTTACCTGTCTGCAACATAGGGGCAATTTGATAAGTTGCTCAGTGTCAGCATTAATGTGACAAATATGGCAAATGTATCAAACAAAAATCTTGGCTGGGGTTGTGAAATACCTTTTAAATGCTTTGCTCCTTTTAACAAAGTTTTTTTTTAAGTTATACAGTTCCTACATGCACCCAGTTAAAAATTAAGATCTTTAAATGAGTCCACCCTTCATTTTCTTAATGCAGGCATTAAGGCAAAGAAACTCAATAATTAACTTTTTTCCTACTTTTTTTTAAACTTAAGCTGCTCTTATGTGTTTAAGTTATTTATACTTTAGAACAACTCTGTGCTGTTTAGTAGCTTGTGCACTCTTCTCCTGTGTGTGGTCTGTTTCCCTCTGTTTTAGGGTTGAGCTTGTCCTCCAGAAGAAATCTGAATTATTCAATTTAAATTGTTGGATGTTTTTCATAATAAACATGTATTAATTCTTGTATGTGTTTGTTTTATTAGCGCAACATACATGACATTACCCTGGTGTGCACTGAGTAGAGGTCTCCTGTGGACTGCGCACAGTCAGGTTTTATTTAGACCTTTGTTGTTACTATAAAGACATTGTGATTTGTCATATGAAAGGAATCACCGAAATCTAAGACCATTCACATAAAAGAGAGCTGGGTTATTATATCATAGAATATTGTTTCAACAAAACTCCGCATAAGCCTAGTCAAATAAGCACAAGTATTTGACAAAGTTAGGAAAACAGCATCTTATGTCACAAAACTGGGATAAAGAGCATCATGGTCATCTGCAACATAATAATTTGCACGGCTGGAAATCTATTGATTCATAATAAATAAAGCTCTGAAGTAAAGTGATGAGATGTTCAGGACGATCTGTTCAAAAAAGCAAACTTTTTCAGTGGTTTCCAGACCCCAGATGTATGAAATTTGTTGGAGTTGTGTTTAAATATATAGAACTACTAAAATTTTGCACTTATTATTATTATTATTTTGTTATTTTTGGAGTAATGTTTTTAGATTTATAACCTGATAATAAAAACGCTGTCGAATTTGGGCAATTTTGTGTCAGCTGACCATTGCGTCATCACGTAGCCAAACGTATAACGAACACAGGAAGTGGAATTATCAGCTGATCCTGCTGGCTGTTGTTGATGCCTGAAGTTGCTGTTGTTTGGACACTGTGTTGCTCTTATCTGCTCCTGACATTGGGGACATATTAAAGCCGAGAAAGGGACACGGTGGGCATTTACTGGCTGACAAGCTTAAAAGGAACGAGGGACGCGGCGCATCGCGAGCACTTAAGAATTTGCGCACTAGCGGCAGAAGAGCTAGCTCTTAAGCTTGAACCTTCGGTGAAACGAAGAAAGAAAAAGCAGCATAGACAGCCAGCGGCTTGTGCTTTCTTTGTTTATGTCGTGCCAGTCGGAACCGCAATATTAATTTCCATTGTCTTGAATTTAGCATTGTTTTCTTTCTATACGTTATTTATATTTTTACTTCTTCATTACATACACAGTACGCGAACAGGGCAGCTAGTGCGTCCGCTAACGTTAGCTCATAGCGCGAAGAAAACAGTGTTGTTGTCATGTTTTGATGCATTCGTAACCGCCCGACAGTGTCAGATAAGAAAATTAACGGTGAAGCTACTCGGGCTGAAGGAAATATTTAGGTGCCTGTTGTTTAGTTGTCTGCCACTGGATGAGGTACTCTGTTGGACACAACACTGTAGCCAAATATGATCAGATGTTCAGCTAAATCCTTTTAGATACGTTTGTTAAACAACGCTGGTGTCTCTGATTGATTATTCTTATCATTTGTTTCAGTGAAATTAGGTTGTTTTTTTATCTATCGATTTTTAGAACCACACAAACAAGCAGTAATTTGACAGCTGGCCTTGTGCGCTTTAGGTTTGCTGACAGGTTGCGTAATTTGCTTGTGTGCAGTCAGCCAATGCTGGGTAACGGTAACTTGTTGAGTTGACAAACCGACGTGTCTTAGAAAGTTGTAGGTAGGCCTTCGCTCTGGATGTCGTTTTAAATATTTAACACGTGCAATTAAACGGCTTTGGTACCGTTTTAATGTCAAGAACGCCTGACATGAGATAAAAAAGCTAAACTTTTTACTGTAACCTACAGACTTGAGTAGGTGCTTGATGCTCATGCTCATGAATTTGGCAGCTTCAGAAAAATAAGTAGATAGAGTTATGAATTGAAGTAGCCATCTGAAAACTGTTGTGAGACAGTGCTGTGATCAGTAAGAGATAAGCGGGGTGAGAAAGGGTCCCTCAGAGGGTCCCATTGTGTCTTGAAGTGAGGTGAGCTGCCCCCCACTACTTGCCAATGCTGGATCTTGAGGTGGTGCCTGAGAGATCACTAGGAAATGAGCAATGGGAATTTGCCTTAGGTGGGTATGAAACACGGTTAACTTGAAAAGAATTAAGAGTTAGAGCATACTAATGTTAGACTTATTGTGCTTCACCTTGTGTTTGTGTGTCTGTTTTCAGGGATGCCATTTTCCCAGGCCATCTCTATCCTTCAGAAACACTGCCGCATCATCAAAAATGTCCAGGTGCTTTACAGTGAACAGGTAAAACAGCCATTTTTTATAACCTCTCTCACATCCATAATCACAAAAAAATGTTAATCTGCTTGGTCAGAATTCCAGTTTTGGGCAGCAGTACAAGTTTTTGAGGTAGCAGACTTTTCAGTTGTTTCACTTCAACAAATAGTTCAGTGTTCTCCAATCATTCTTCCTAAACTGGTGTGTGTGTATCTGGGATGTGGCAACTAAGACATGCCAAATGTTCAGTGAAATTTGAGTAATAACATACTTTGTCCACCAGAGAGCACTAAAGTTTGTTTTTTAACTTAAATTTAGATGTTTGCACATATCTGAGGTCATAAATAAAAAAGCAGTTTATCCAGTATTTTTGTGTGTTTTTTAAAGTTAACACTGAGACTACATTTTTTTCTTTCTTTTCTAGATGAAATACAGGGCTTGATTGATAAGCCACAGCCTAAACTGAAGCACATGGGTTGTGTAGCTCACATTATGTGCCTGTGCAGTTCAGCTCATCGAGCAATTTTGCAAAAAAATTTAAAATGTGTCCTGTTTGTGGTATTTTGTATAATAGAATGGCAAATCATTGTCAACAGCTTAAGAAAACTGACATATTGGTAAAACCAGGGGAAGACATCTTTTGATAATGGTTTAAAAGTGGGCTGGTGAATTCAAACAGTGTTCAGCATCTGTATTTGTCCATTTGCTGTCTGCAATGTTCAATTACCTGAAGTATATACCACATAGATTATTGACTTTACTCAGCTGGTTGTACTGCATGTTTTTAACAGATCTCCTTGCCAATCTGCCTAAGGCCACTGACTTTTTAATCACCCTTTATGGTCATAGAATCTATAGAAACATCTATCAGGGGGTGCTTTGTGAACACTATGACTCAGGTTTAAGATTGATTAAATTCTGCCAATCTGAGGCACCACCCACTGGCCAGGCACTGGCCTGTTTATTAATTAGTTTGTTTATCTCCCCTCCAGACTCCCCTCTGCCATGACCTCATACTGAACTTGACTCAGGATGGGATTAAACTGCTGTTTGATGCCACAAGTCAGAGACTCAAGGTGAAAACTGTTGATTCTACATATTGAGTAAAGATGTTATTTGTTTCTACAAATGTTTTCATTTTTCCTCTGTTACAGGTGATTGAAGTGTATGACCTGAGCAAAGTCAAGTTGAAATACTGGTGAGTAGATATTTCATGTTTACCTGTTTATTAGAGTTTAGCTATTGTTCTATACCCTCCATCTACCTATAGAAGATTGTGGTGATGTGCAACATGTTGTTCACTTCCAACTTAAAGCCAGAGCTCCCTGCAGTTAGACCTTCAGCTGCTCAATAATTAAGTCTGGATACATCAATGTTTTTCTTTTTCAATGTATGTTTACAGTTATGTTGTTTTCAGTGGAATCTAATTCCTGTCATTGACATTTGCCCTAATCTAATCTAATGCAGTGCTGGTCGTATGATTGTTAATAGATTTAAAGCTGGCTCTTATGTGTGTGTGTGTGTATTATGTTTCAGTGGAGTCCATTTCAACTCTCAGGCCATTGCCCCCACAATAGAGCAAATAGACCAGTCTTTTGGAGCTACTCACCCTGGAGGTAGTTTACAAAGCTTAGTCACACTTTCAGTGTTTACACTCAACAATAATTAAATAAGGATTTCTTTTATCTTCACACCTCTCTGTTCAGTTTACAATGCTGCAGAACAGTTGTTCCATCTCAACTTTCGAGGACTGTCCTTTTCCTTTCAACTGGACTCATGGAATGAAGCTCCTAAATACGAGGTGAGAACATTCTGATCCATCTGCTTGTCGTTTGTTCTGGTCGCAGTGATTCAGGCCAGCCTTGTGATATAAGCAATTCCACTGCATATGCACAGCCTGAAGTCAAGGTCTTTGTTTGTCATGCCTAATCACACACGTACTGGTATATGGTGACAGATGGATGTCCTGTGAGCTAAGTGATTACAGATAACAGTGACAATAGGTGTACATTGTGCTATGTTCAGGCCATGTTTATTCTGTTTCAGCTTTTATGCATTCTGTTGTAACAAAAAAAAATCACTCAGCGTACATGTGGTGACAATTACAAAATATGTATTATTCAGTCGAAGTTTGTCACTGAATGAATGCTGTGTTCACTCTGTACATGTGCATCATTTGTCACAGTTATCTGTGTCAGACACATATTTTGCAGCCTGTTTGAGTTTGTGCTTGTGTAGATTACACAGGAGGAACATTCATCTATAATGGTAACAAGATGTTGATATAAAAAAATGAAAGTGTTGAGCCCTCCAAACTCTGCACCTTCATGTTCATAAATACTTAAATTCTCCTGCTCGATGCACAAATGAGTTCAACTGCACTTTACACAGACATCGGAGCTGTTAAGATAAAGTCTGTGTAATGTTCAGTCTTCATACGTACAGCTCTGCTGGGTGATGTCCAGAAAATGTCAGGCAAACATTGCATGTCTGAAAGTGGCTTCAGAGACTTAATTGTTACGGTTTCTGTGTGATTTGTGTTTACTCTATGCTGCTGTTTTCAATCCAAACCAAATGTGCTCTCATTTTTCTGTTAGTAAGTTCATACTGAAACCTGTCTTCTGTGACAGCCAAGAAACCAAAGTATGCACATTTATAACAAGCTTTTGTTTGTATTTCATATCAGTGTGACTCATGCAAGAATTTCAACACAAAAAGAAATACAGTGTTACGTGTTACAGTGTTAAGTCAAATTGATTTGTGATTGCATGTTAGAGCGTGCAGATTAAAGGTTTCGATCTGACAGAGATCCAAGTTTAATCAAAATACAGTGTCAAACAAGACACAGTATTCCACACAGTACAATGGAAAAAAGGTATTTGTATGATGCTACACTAACATGCATTTTGATGAGCACATGAGCCTTAGTCCTTTACTACTCCCAGCTGTTTTGCCTTGACAGCCTAACTTTGCCATGGGTTTGGCCTCCCTGCAGATTCCACATGGGGCCATGGTTAAGAGGATGCACATCTACACTGGCAACAACCTGCAGGAAACAAGGTACATCGTAATCACAATGCTCCTGTCTGGCCAGGAGATGTCTCTCCTTTTTTTACAAATTATGTTTATAGAGTTTTAAGCCTCCACAGTTTGACAAACATCATTAATAAATAGTCACAATGAATAAAGTGCACATATACCCTTGTCTTTGCCTCTTCAGAGCTCCTGCCATGCCGTTGGCATGTTTCCTTGGCAACATCTATGCAGAGTGCGTGGATGTCCTGAGAGATCGGGCTGGACCTCTGGGGCTCAAACTCCGTCTTCTCACTGCAGGTATCACAAGTCTCCGGGTCTGTGTTTGAGGACTGTGAATAAGGATTTATGATCAAAATCTATGCTTTTACACATGTTTTCCGGCTGTTTTCCATACATACTGTTTTTTTCTCCTTCGCCACTCTAAATCTGATGTTTTTTTCATATTAATGTGTAATACAGCTGGACAGTTTTAAATGACTTTTCATTCTATAAGCATTAACAGCAACACAGATTTTTACAACTGTTATTTACAGATCAGTTTAATTGTTTGTTTTTGTTTTTTTCTGTCAATTATATGATAACTGAATGATTTCCCTTCCTGCTGTATTGTCCTGTGTGAGTACAGGCTCTGGTCTGGGTGTGATGGCTGATGCTAAAGTCAGATCTTTAGAGAGAAATATCTACTTTGGAGATTCCTGTCAGGATGTACTGGGTGCTCTGGGTTCACCACATAAAGTCTTTTACAAGTCAGAGGACAAGGTAGGAACTCTTTCATTTCTTGTTATAGCTAGTTATAGTTAGATTTATGCATTGCATACCTTAACAGTGTTTCACATTTTCATTGTTGCTTGACTAAAAGGGAAAATAGAGCAGTTAGTTCAAATCTGTGTTATCACTATTTTTTATTTTTAGATGAAGATCCACTCTCCATCACCTCATAAGCAGGTTCCTTCCAAGTGTAATGACTACTTCTTCAACTACTTCACCCTTGGAGTGGTGCGTAAGCTTAGCCTAGGCTTGTTTGTGTGTGTTTGTATACGTTTTTGTGAATGTTTTAGGGTTATGAACTAAACCTCTTAGAACAGTATGTTTTACAGTAGTCTTAGATCAACTGTACTGCACTCCTAACAATGCAGGTGGTGTTGTAGTCTTGTCTTTATCAGCATGTACTCACTCAGTGTTTCTAGTAGATAGGACAATAATAGTCAAGCTTTACCACACATATGGTACAGTAATGCAAGAAAACACCTTGATGATTACATTTTCCTGTTTTTCAGGATATCTTGTTTGACTCATCAACTCACCTGGTTAAGAAGTTTGTACTCCATACAAACTATCCTGGACATTACAACTTCAATATGTAAATGCATTTTGTGCAGTCAGCTCTTTTCTTATGCTTCCTTTACCTTACCTTATCCTCTTTTTCATTGTGGCTTTTTAACAGATACCATCGATGTGACTTTAAGATTCCACTAGTTATCAAAAAAGGTGAGACAGTTCTCAGTCACAAATTCTCACATATAATGCATGTGTCTCAGTATTAATACTTTTATTTGATTGTTTCTGTTCTTAAATTTAGAAGGAGCCGAGTCTCAGACTGAGGACTGCATCTTGACCACCTACAGCAAGGTCAGTCGGGAGGAGCTGCATGTTTGATTTGGTGATTTTCTAATAAACCCTTTGCCCATGTGTGATTAATGTGGTGGAGCAGCACAGATTTTTATTGTCTGTGCGCGGTTGTCTACTAACCATAAGGTTGGCAGTTTGATTCCCAACCCTGGCTGTATGCCGATGTGTCCCTGGGCAAGACACGTAACCCTTAGTTGCTGAGTAGGTAGAAGGAAGCACTGCATAAATATACAGCTTTTTTATGTAAAGCTGATCTAACCACAGCTCTCTTATCTCTCAGTCAACCTTTTTATAGATATACAATGACATTAGTGACAAACGTGCAGTGGTGCTGGAAAGTGTCCTTATCTGAACTTTCTGCACTATTTGTTTCTCTCAGTGGGATCAGATTCAGGAACTGCTGGGCCATCCAATGGAAAAGCCTGTAGTGCTTCACAGGTAAACCACACACTGACGATCAGTCCTACATAGACTATGAGAAGATTTAAGATACTGTCAAATTGAGTGTCCTCTGACACTGTTATATGTTTGTGTGTTGGCAGATCCTCTTCAGCCAACAACACCAACCCCTTTGGCTCTACCTTCTGCTTTGGACTGCAGAGGATGATCTTTGAGGTGAAAACACAGTATTTTTTGCTGTTAACTAGAATAAGTCAATTTTTAGGTGTCTCAAGGCACTTTACAGAAAGGAAAAACTCTTTTAACAGGAAGAAATCTTGAGCAGGACCCCAATCATAGGGGGGGGGGCTTCCTGCTGATAGCTGGCTGGGTAAAGGGAAAAAAGAGGTAGACAGGACAGAGAGTATGCTGCAGGGTGTAATAATCTCCGTTTCAATCCTCTTCAGGTGATGCAGAATAACCACATAGCTTCAGTGACCCTCTACGGTGCTCCACGAACCACCAGTCAAGCCCGGCCTGAGTCCAGTAGTAGTTCCCACTGAACAAGTAACAAGACCTTCGTCCATTTCTGGCCTGTCCTTAATCTATTCTACTGACTGTAATTCTAATCCAGAGTCAGATTCTTAACCGAGCAGACCTAACCGAACAACAAAGTTACTCTTGCCAGCAAGGGTGCTAAACACTGAACAGAGAAACGACTAAATCAGACCTGCGTTTAATCAACCTTCCCTGTTGGGAAGTACCCTTCGGCCAGACAAACTCACTTAGCATGGTCAACCCATCTCAGACTATCCACGAACACCCAAGAGCTAGTAGCATGGTCACAGTCCTGGAGCAGTGAGCATGCTTTAAAGAGAAACCGATGAAATGTTATCTCGGTGGTGCTGCAAAGTGAGACAGTGAAGAAGTCTGCATTCTGGTAGAGCTCAGCTGTTTCCATCCTGCGTTCACGCTGTAGCATGGTTCCACAACTAAAACATATGTCACAGTGACCTCTATAATATTATGGGGGTGAGACAGCAAGCATTAAAATTCATGTGCTTCAGATCTCAAATTGCTCATCCAAGCTAGTATGGCTGTCGCTAAAAAACTGCTGTGTCCAGAGTGTTGAGACAAACTCTGGTTTGACACACCGAATTCACACCAACCAACCACACTGCCAGCCCGACCAGAACAACCTGTCTTCCTGCCTCAACATCAGAACCGGACCCGACCGGCTAAGTCAAAACCGTTGGACGCATACTAACCGCCAGAACCAAACCAGTCAATTCCCGCCCAGAGCCAAACACATCGAAAGCTGGAGAGGACATTTACTAAAAGTGGAAGAAAAATCCTGATTTTTGTCATGTGAGAGAAGATCCAATCACACTCAGGGTTTGGAGAAAGACGTTCCAAACGTTACCTTCTCGTTGTCCAGGCCAGTCCAATCACACTGAACAGAGCGATCCAAACACCATTATTGTCTCCCTCCTCATGTTCTTACTCTTCCATCTTTGTTCAGCGGTGCCCACAGACACATAGATACAAGCACATGTAACGGCAGTAAACACTCTACTAACCCACAGCTTCGGACGTTAGCGTGACTGTCTCCCTGCTTAACCACACACACCCGCATAATAGAGCATCTGCATGTGTTAGGCTGCTGATTTTTAAATCGACATTTCAACAGACTTTAATTCAAGCACATGCAAACAAACAGCATTTCAGTCCTGTCACTACTATATACATGTATTTCCAATACATGAGAAACCTTTCTTAGTCTTGTAAAATGACATGCAGGCATGACACAGGTATTTGCATGAATGTGGCAGGCCTTTCTTGAATGAGAGGAGACTGATTACAAGCACAAACTGACAGCCCAGGTTTTGTTTGTCTGATTATTATCTTCCTGCATGTTGTGAGAGGCAGACTTGGCACACACTTTTCTTTCTCTCTGCCCTCTGTTCAACCATTCAAAACCATTCTCATTGTGTACTGTTTTTAAATCCGTTTTTACATTTGCACTAATACACAACTTTTTACTTGATTGTGCTCTGGAGAAATTAGGAGAGATGACGTGTGTGCATGTGAATGTGTGTGTGTGTGTGTGTGTGTATGATCCATAGGTTTGGACAGAAAAAGTCCGGTGTAGGTGCATGGTGTTTGTAGTCCTGTCTTTGTTAACTCCATCTTCCCTGTATTCGTTCTTTCATCTCTACATTTGATTGATGCATTGCAATTCATCTCTCAGCGATGTCTGCATTTATTTCTTCATTGAATTGCCAAATGCTACAGCCAAAGACGTTTCAGGATGTTTTCACTTGTTCTGCTGACATTATCCATGTTATCTCTTTGACAGTCATTGTGTCAGCGCTCTCTGTTCTGTTGCATCTTTTGTTTTTAACTTGCACATCATAGTCATCGCTGTGATAATGCCTCTAAATTCAGCTCCTGGTTTCTGTAACAGCTGACTCAGTCCATTTGTTGTCCGGATTTGGTCCAAGCTTAAGACGTGAACTTGTTAAAGTGTCTACTTGTACAGAGTGGTAATAATCAGTGAGCTGTAATTTAAAGAATTACCATTGTTTCTCTGTGGATTTAGTACATTTGCACCCATTTTGGAAATGGGAAGTCATTCCTTCATCCTAACATGTGATGGCATTCTACCACCCCTCCTCCCCCCATGTATGAATTTACATTCATTTTAATTTCAAGCAAATTAATAAACTGTGTATTAATTGTAATACACACATTCTCATCATTGATCCTTGGTACAAACAGCATTTGCTTGTTTCTTATATGTATCGACAGCTTATGTGAAGGTGTCATGGTAGGACCTATATACACGATAAAAGGATAACAGTACTCTGCAGACGTTTGTCTTCGCGTTATATTTTTTATTCTAGCATTGCCATTCAAATGCCAATGTGGTATCTTATTTTTGCGTGTTCTTCGGCAACCACCGATACATTCGGCTACATTTGATAAATTGATTTTTATCTGTTTTTTCTTATTTTCTTTGTCTAAGCCTTCATGTTATGTGCATCAAACCAGAATCCGTTGACCACCTTTAAACAGTAATTAAAAATATAATATTAGGATATTTAAAGTTCCTAAATCACAATCTAAGGTAACAATTCTAACGTGATAAATGTTTTTTTTTTTATTTATTCAGGCCCTAATGCTTATGGAGTTAATGTTGTTGTACAAAGACTGTAAATAGTTGTGTGGTTTTTTTTTTTCTGATGTCCCTTATGATATTAATGGCTTGGCATTCATTCAGGCACTGGCTGACTATCCTAATATCCCCTCCCCTATCAGAAGAAGGCACAGTATCTGCTCACAAATCCCCCAAAATATTCTTAAGTTTGAATTCTACACCACTCAGTATTGCATTTTTTTTACATACACAGGCAGGAAAAACACTAGTATGTGTCCATGTTTGGGCTGGAAGAAACCATTGGTTGTTTTTGTCAAATGGGCAAAGTAAGATTGGAGACGAGCTTTGGTTTAGTACAAAAAATTCTCTGGCTGCAGTGCTCTTGGTGAGGTAATGTGGTTTCTTAAACTGAGACACCAACAGACTCATTCTCTGACTGGATCCACAGGTTTCATATGTTTAAAAGCAGTGTGTGTCCAGTCTAATACAACAGTGTCCCCTATTTAAACTGAATGGGAAACAGATTTAACTGTCATGAACGCCATATCCAAATATTTAACCACCACTTGCTTTAGTGCAAGCGAACATGGGGAAAAAATAACAACATACTTGTTGAACATTGTGCCTCATCTCCCACCAAGCCTGTCTTTGACTTCTGTCTATATCTTCTCTGTTTAAGAAAAAGAAAGAATTTCCTTGTACATACAATTGAAAATGCATTTGAGCTGTATCGGTGTACAGTATGTATGTGTGCGTGTCACTGAGCCCTAGCAACAAGCTAACATAGTATTATGGCCGTCTCAGTCATTTTTGTTTTTTACTTTTTTTCTTCAGCAAGTTGTAGGTTGGGTTTGCCAAAACGGGGAGGTTTAGATTTGAGATGATGCTGTTTGGCAATCTGTTAAATAGTCAATTACATGTCAGTGGAGAGATTTAATTTTTTTTACTCCCTCCACCCACTGCAGAGTTTCAATAAAGTGGAAATTTCCCAAAACATACAGAGCCTTCATCCATTAGAAGCAGACGGAGAAAAGAAACTGGAGAAACAGAAGAGATAATGTACATGAATATCCAGTTATTTTGGGAAAACTAAGAGACAGAGAGGAGAAACGGACAGGGAGGGTGCTGGGTTGGTAATCTCACCCAAACTCAGGTGGACATATCACATCCTTGTTTTTCTAAGATTTTTCAGATGGAAAAACAAGTGAGGTCTGTGCGTATGCGTAGCTTTTCAATTTTTGATTTCATTAAATGCGGGAGTGAGTGATGATCACAGTCTGATTGTTGTTATTTATAATGGACAGCTTTAGTTTAGTGTAAAGATAATCTCATATTTACGCTTTGTATTGTCTGTTCTTGGTATTATAATGTTCTGTTGCCCATCTCCCCGACTCCCCTCAGATTATTTTTGTGTACATTTTAAGCCCATTTCTGGAAATGGGGCAATTATACATGATTAAAACTCGTGAAATTCATTGGAATGTGGCGTTTTATATTTTGAATACTCTAACTTTCTGTATGAACAACTTATGTAGATTTATCCAGCATGTCCACTGGGGAAAAAAAGGCAATAACAAAACCATGTAGTGCAAAGAAAAGAGCTGACTGAACGCTTTGCTCCTGCAAATTACCTTGACGGTGTGTTGGTGGTTGTTGAGATGTGCTCCTGCTGTGCAACCTCAAACAACTACAATGCAGCATTTGGACTTTATGAACTCAAATGTTCACTGTTCAATAACATCAAAGTTCATTTTCTGTGTGCGCAACCAGGATATGAAAAAAATAATAATAAAAATGTGGATGTGGAAAAGACTAAGCTTTTTCTTTCTGAGTTTTACTACTCACAAAATGAATTTTAATTTGTCAAATAATGTCTTTTTGATCCCTGTACGTATTTTCCCCTGAAGCATAGTCCTCAGTTGGTCCATTAGAAGAGAGGAGGACATAGCCTCTTTATCCACAATTTATCACTGCTTTGTCTAAATGCACAATACAGCTCATTGTGTTGAACGTGTCAGGTTAGCATCCTAACATGTAGCACTAAACACAAATACAAGTAATGAGAAGGAGGCATTCCCCATCCGATTGACCTTGTTTCTGGTCAATATGAAAAACAGATCTTATTATTATTATTACTGAATGATTTGATGAGGGAAGTATACAGCAGAAACATGACTGAGTAAAAGGCACCAGCATGGCTGGAGTCCAGAGAGCATGCAATCGTTTGACAATTATTCTAACAGACAATTAAAAGCTATAAAAATGTGTGAATGTGTCACAGCTGAGTGTGAATCATCATCCTTACAGCTTTGTTAACACTGAATGATGTCAAAACTAATGAGGCTAAAGAGGTGCAAAGAAAATCTGAGAATTATACAAAACCCAGAAGCACACCCTACTTTCAGCAGAGGATTTGTGTGTGTGTGTGTGTGTTGGTGTGTTCTCATCGTGCAGCTGGTTTCCATTTAGACTCCATTTGTTTCTCCAGGGAACAGATAATGCGAAGGTCCATTCGTGCTCCTATCCAACGTGACAAAGAGAAGAAGGTCTCTGCTAAAAATTCATGTCATGACAGGGGAAGTCTCTGCTGTCTTCTTACTGTTTAAAGACACAGTCTAGGCAATGCCATTTTCTCAAAATTGCAGCTGTGCAGTTAAACCAGCTAACCACACTTTGTTATAATCTCCTTCTGTAATTCAACACATGGTAAAGTGGAGGACATGGACTTACTTTCAAATAACAACAAAAAAAGACAGATGGGGCACTGATGGCCAAAACGTCTTTGAGAACATTTTGCTTTTGCCAATTCATCCCCCCCACCAAAAGACAACGTGCCAGCTTGGCTTAAGTGTCATATGACTCAACACAAGCCTTTCAAATTGACCACAGATCCTGAGTTACAACCATTTTCTACTTGCCAGGGTTTTTGAGGATCCCATTCAGCCCTGCAGAAAGCAGCTAATGCATGACAAACACCTGCTTCTCTCCGTAGTCCGTCTCGTCTTCCACCATTTCTCCCATTCTCCCCCTCCATTTAAAGGGCCAGGATGTCAGGCTGGTCCTGTTGTGGCAGCTCAGTTTGGGGTCATGCAGGAGGTTCCACATGAGCCAGATCTGAGGGACGCTTAGGCTGTGAACAACCATAAGTTCTCTGTAAAAGCAGGGGTCAAAAGTCTGAAGGTGGGGTGCTGCAGATGGGCGGGGGATTCCGAACGTCCGAAAGCCCTGATGGCGTGACGGTTTGACGCCGATCAGCTGGAGGCACATTCCCAGAAAGACATCATCAATTGGGAACAACTCCACCTAGGAGAATGTTTTAAAACTCATTAGCAATCGAATATAATTATAAAAACAATATGTAATCTTCTTGTTTCCTAATTTTGAAGTACCTGTTGACAGGCAGAGCTTAGTCTCCGAGCTGTATGTCCTGACATAACAAAGCCTCCTCCGCCAGCATAATTTGGGTACAAACCCCCTCCATACACAAACTCTGGCACATAGTACTTGGATGTGCGCCTGCGAATGGGTTTGGCATTGAAAATAATATCACCGACAAACAGATCCTCATCTGGCTCTTTACCTTGTAGCATCTCTAGTATGTTTTCAACATTAACATACACATCAGCATCACCTTTGAAGATGAACCTGGAAGAGAAAAGATAAAAGTAAACCAAGGATTCAGGTAAAAATGTTGCTTTGGTACACTAATTAACACTGACTTGACATGAGGACAGCTGCTGTTGACCCATTTCAAGAAGTGAGTCTCCTTTAGAGTCAGGTTAAAGAAGGTATCTTCAAAGTCCCAGAGCAGGATGTCTCGGAAGGTTTGACTCTCGTAGGCCAGAAGTCGATCCCACAGAGGCAGAGCAGTGCGATTCCTGGGAACCCCAAGCAGGAACACAGTACGGATGGACACACCATTTTGGAAATGACCTTCTTTACCCCATGTCCGACGGACCACCTAAAAGGAGAGAAGGGTTGTTTCATTAACCACCACATATGACACATCATTTCTTTCTAAAACACACATACGTGCAGCATCATTTTACCTGGCGCTTATCAAAGTCTGCGGCCACGGATTTCACTGCTATGAGCATGTAGGGCGCCGTCTCAGGTCCTCCGTCCTCCTCTGCTGCTATGATGTGACATTTCACCGGCTGGTCGATGAGCAGCTTAAAGTCTCTGTTGTCTTTTTCTCTCAGATAGCCCTCAAAGTCAAATGGTGGCAAAGTGGGCAGAGGATTCACAGCTGCTTTGGTTGGTACAGCATTCTTTCTGCGGGACTTGGATTTGCTCTTAGACTTAGCCTGGGGCTTAGATTTGGGTTTAGGAGGTTTAGACTTGGGCTGGGGCTTGCAGGGGGGCAGTTTTGGCTCTGACGCACTGGGTGAGAACTGCTGGAAAGAGAGAAAATGAGTAAATGTCACCTTAAGGGGAACAACACAATGTCCATTTTCAGAGTCCTGAGTTGAAAGTTTACAAATATATTATTTGCTTTTATTTTAAGCCATCAGTTGCCCATCATTTGTTTATTAACACCAATCATTTAAAATAAAAACAAATATGGAGTCTAATATGTGTCTTTATGTCTAAATCACACACAGACACGTCTGTCTAAAAGATAATTTTGTAAATTAAAAAAACTGCAATTTGTTGTAAAATTGTTAAGTTATGTCACGGTGGAAACAGTCGTACCCCTTGAGAGTCTGGGCCCACTTTGGCCCCGCTGGCTCCCAGCAGGGTCCGACTGGAGCTGGTAGAGCCGTGGATTTCCAGTTTCCACATCGGCCTGTCCCATCCTGAGGAAAGCACAACCTAGAAACATGGGTGAATTTGTTTTTATCCGTCATGAGGCAATTATGAAGCAAAAATATATGATGTTAATATAAAGTCTGTGTTGTGGTTTGTCCCATCCTGACCTGTCGTGCATAGAGCAGCAGGCAGAAGAGCACCAGCAGCAGAACTGTGCACATCACATCTCCCTTCACATAGAGGATCCTCCTCATCATCGTCCTTCTCAGCATCTTCTGAAGATACTGACTTTAGTTCAGTGTTGAACAGCAGTACACTGAAGAGAGGAGCCGCATCAGTGCCAGGCTGCTAAAGGTCTAGGTGCAGAACATTTGGGGATTTTCCTTCGTCCTGTCTGCAGCATTCTTGCGTACCATTTCAAACCTGCTGTGTGTTGTTCTTGTACAGTGATCAGGTTGGTATTCTCAAGCCATAACAAGACTACAAGTTTGCGTTAGCAGCAAAGAAATATAGATTGAGTCAGTTATTGAGCATGTCCATCCTGCTGGACTGTGTCCCTGTGGTCTCTGGCACCAGCATCCTGGAAAACATCAGAAAACAACAATCACACAGGTCAGCTATAACAAGGAGCTCTTTACAAATCAAGATACTTTTTACCAAGCTGATGCTCCATGTTGCTAAGTCTGTTATTCTATTCTGTCTTTTCTGATTTACTACCTGGAAATAAACCCTGATTGTAAAACTGTTAGTCATGCATTAAATCTTATTTTGGCCAATTTTCATGAAGAAAAGTCTTCCACAACCACACATCTTTCTTTTTTGCAGTGATTATTCATCATGTTTGATACATTTGCATGGTTTGGCGCATGCAATATGAATAATTAAAAGTAAGTCAACATGTTGATGACTGTTCTTGCATTAGCTACTCTCTTGTTTTATTCCCATCCCAAATTTATAACCGTGTTCAGGAGGGGGGAGTCTGCGCCTTATGTAAGAGAAAATGAATATTCCAAAGAACACGGTGTCCCTGCGTTTATTTTAATGTACCAGCACATGCCACTTAACAGGAGAATACTTTGTGTTAGCCTGGCAGTGATCCGAGTGACTTTAAATGCATCTTTATGTCTCTGTGCGATAAATTCCAGAGATCCACGGCCAAAAAACGTCATGAGCAACTGACGCGACGTATCCCAGCCGTCTTGATTTATCAATATAATTTTCCCTTTTCTATAATCTTGAAGTACTTAGCAAATTTCCCCAATTAGTCCAAGTCTTTTAAACTTACCAGACAGACGGAGGAGGAGGTCAAAGTGAAAACAGCTGTGCAGCAGCTCCTTCTGCACGCTTCACCCAAAACAAAGTGACTTCCACCGACTCTAAACACGAAGATCCAGCGAGGAGCTGACGGAGGGCAGTCCAGACGCTGTTTGATGGCTGGGCGTGCGTGTGTGTGTGCGTGAGAGCAAAACGGGACAGAAGATGAGACGAGCTTGATTTGACCTGGCTGGCGTGGAGCAGCTTTACGAGCTGGTGCGTTCAAGTGCTGTAGGAAACATTGCGTTTAGAAGAAAGCATCGTGGAAGAAAAGGCTGTGCTTAGTCAGCGATAATGTTTGTGTTTTTGCTTTGTTAAAATGTGAACTAATGACTAAATATGTGTACCAAACAGACCAACGGCTCATGGACATTTTTTGAGTTGTGAATCACTATTTTAACGGCTGATGTTTAGGCTATCACATTGTTGGAGGGGATCAAATGGACGGCAGCATCATCCACTGGTTTAAACACGTGATTTAAACTAGAGCTTTGCAAGCCAGATGCCAGCACAGCAAGTAAGGAAGGAGGAATAAACAAGAGAGGGGGAGTGTTGAGGAAAAGTTGCATCGTCTTGTTTTTTTTACTGAGTCCAAGTGAAGATAATTCTGTAACAGAGAAACTGAATAAAGATGTTGCTCAGTGACATCATCAGGACTGATGCTTTCTATCACCAAGACACATTGTTTAGTTGTATACTATTAGAATAAATGATGCATTTAAATAGGACTTGCTCCTCACTAAACCATATGCAGCACCTATAGACTACAGCTGAGTATAGGCAGTGATTGACACAGTGTAATAAAGTTAATCTGACACAATATAACAGAAAGCAGTCCACGCATTTCCCTTTGTCTTTGTGTTTTATTTATGTTTCAGTATACTAGTGTTGCATCTGTTTTTTTCATGCTCAGGCTGTGTGCCAAACTCTGGACAAGTGGGATTTTAGCAAGGGCTAAGACATTTCTACCTCAACATAAAAAAAAACGTTTAACCATACTTACTTCTGTGTGCTGCAAAGATAGCACTGTGAATGTGATGGTAGGCAAGTCTGTTGTCTGTAAACTGTACAAAGGTTGACATGGCTGGTTTCTACAGTTGAGTGCTCAGTAGTCACCCATTGTGATAAATACACTGGAGACCTCTTTAATAGTGTCTACTTGTCTTTAAAACCTATCACGCCTACAGGACCTTTGGATTTGTGGAAACTTGGCTTTAAGTGGGCTAAATGTATTGTTGCTTAACATCTGTCCTGCTGTTTGAAGGAGACATTGAGACTAAAATTCTGACTGCTCTTTCTGAAAAATGACGTCATTTTCTTCTTGGAGCGCTGAGAGCTGGAACAAGTTTCTCTGTTCTTGTGGAGCAAACAGCCTTTAGCTTCTATGTTTTAATCCAATGAGAACTGCACACAGAATAGTTGCTTTTGCAACAAAGTCAACTAACATTTACAAATGTTTAAGATTTAATTTAATAATAGTTTTTGCCACAAACACAAAAATCACATCAACATTATATGAGAACGTTCTATAAAAGATAAACACACAACTCTGGTCCTCTGTGACATTCATCATTTTAAAATAGCTTTTCTTTGGCTACAAACATCACACAAACACAACAGCTGAGAGCGGACGCTTGGCTGTTAGCAAGTTCTCACACAGAAGTATCGGAGCCATCCGTGATTTTAATAGCCTGACTTGACTCTCCCTGAAGGAAGAGGAAGCTGCTGCTCGCTGCCTCGCTCCAGCTGTGCTCTTTCTAAACATCTCTGTGTCAGCTGAATTAAACAGTCACTCTACTGATCCAGCAAGCAGTCGATTTCTCCAAATGTTCACATCTGTGTGTGCACAGTCTGGGTGGCTTTACAGTCTTTTTTTAGACAAAAAAAACATCATCTACGAGAGGACTTCTAGTATGTTACCTCTAATTTTTTGATGCCAATAGACTGTTGCTTTTCAGAAATATTTTGGCAAAAGCCCCCCCCTTCCTGTTTGGTTCAGACTGAACTCACTAAACTGATCTGTTTCTAATACCAGCTGACAACTACATTCATTTTACTGTGCTAAATCAAACCCCTCCAAACAGCCACATAGCTAAAATGGATGACAATTTCACAACTCTGCTCAGCATTTTATTCCTGTGAGCGAGCAGAATTTCAAGTTTCTAGAAGCTGGTGCCAAGCATTGCTGCCAGGCTGTTGCTTCAAACTAAGTCATGGAAAAAGTGGGTTAAGGCTGCAACAGTATCACCATTCCAGAGTCCTGCTGTCTTCTGATTCTCTTGATCCGGATCATTTTGGTGAGACATAAGTGCTGGTCAGAGTTACAGTACTCATCAGTTGTCATTGCAAACATCTCTCTCTCTCGTCAGTCCACTGATCCATATTGGTGCATCCTTCCTCTGTCTGACCTCAGGAAGAGGCAGTGCCCGCCCTCATGATCCTGAAGAGGGCATTGATGTTATTGCTTTTGATGGCGTCTCGACAGGCAGAGATCACCTGGTTCTTGGGCTTACCCACTGAAGAGAGGGATGAAAACATACAGATATATTTAAGGACACAGGCATTTTTCTTTATAGATACTGTGTAAAAATAATTTTTTCATGTGGTGCAAAAAGTATAGAAAGAAGCACACAAGAAGTATATAAGCTGATGTTCTGGGCCCAGAACATCAGCTTATATATATATATTCACACTACACATTGTACTGTATTGTATGTAATGTAAAAGTCACAGGAAACACTAGAGACACTTGAGTGTCTAGCTCTACATATAGCATATGTACACACACTGACACACAGTGGCCTACCTCGTAGTCTCCCGGCCCGCTGAATGGCCTGGTTTACAGACTTGAGACAGGCCAGAAGTGCATTGTGATTGTTAGAGCGGATCTTGTATTCATTGATAAGATCTCTGTTTAGATCATACAGCTCCCTGTAACGCTTCTTCATAGTCATCCTAGAGAGGACAGACGACAGAGTGGATAATGCACAAGTTACAATCACTTTATGGTAAAAATCTATATGAAATGGCACATGTTGTGGTAACTCACATGTCACCCATAAGGCGAGCATCTTCCGCTTGCACCAGCATGTTCCTGATGTAGTTAGAGTGGTCAGCCATAGCTGCAGTTAACTTCTGGTGGACTGCGTGGAACTCATCCACCTGACAAGTAATATTAATACACAGCAGAATCAGTAAAGTATGTCTGTTGTCTTTTAGAAAACAGGCAGGACTGCTTTGTCTTCATGGTAGATTAAACAGAGGCTTGTACATAAAAGTGAGACACGTGCACTTGCAATTGTTTGAACCAATAATAACATATTATATTAGTATTTATTGAAATTATTAGTGATTTGAGTCTTTTTACACAGTATTGTGGCAGTGACAGTGACAGTATTGTGCCTTATTTTTCCCTTTTTCAAATGTTGTAGTTTCACCCCAACAGACCTATGTTAACTACAACCAGCATCACACAACTGTTGCTAAGTGAATGGTCTGTCAGTTCCTACGTTCGTGGTTGTCTTTTCCTAATTCCTTAAGAATTCTTCTCTCCTTCCCGTCCACATGTTTCGTTTACCACTGAGGTCAAGGAACAGTGAATAAGAAAGGATTTTGGAGTTTTTTTGTCCATGACCCAGCTCTGGGTAGATGTATTCTTAAGGCTGGTGAAAAGCAAATATGGACCTATTTCTGAGGTCCTGGGTAATGTTTCTTTGCCACATGGAACAGATACTAGATGCACTACTGTATACTCTCATTTTGTCAAGAATGAATATCTCATATGACTCCTTGACTTCTCCTTGCCCCAACAAAGGAGCCCTTCTTGATGCTGTTATACTAAATTGTACAGTTCAGTATAAACAATAGTGTCTTGGACTCACTGCACTACATAGCACGAAATGGTTGTCTATGACAACAGATGTCAACCTAAGCCAAACCTCAGTGAGTGTAGTGCGTAGATCCTCAAAGTATGTGGGGAAGTCTGCTTCTGCTGACAAGTCCTCTATAGCCAGGAAGGAGGCTAGTGACTGGACCAGGTCTCCTGCTAGGTCGATGTCATCAGTTCTGATGATGATCTGATTAGACAGGTTAGATGTTTATTATTTAACACAGAAAATGTAAAGTAACTATAAACAATTTAACACCAAATATAGCTGAACACCTGAAGCGTGTCTTGTAAAACTGACTACTGCTGAACTACTGCTGTATTTGTGTTTACCTGTCCATTACTGGCCATTTTAAAGGACAATAGTCCACCTGCTCTTAATGAATGAAAGGTGACATCAGGACTCTCCACTCCTTCTGGAAGCAAGAAGTTCTGATTCAGCCACATCACCACCTGTGCACATAAACACACATGCAGAGAAAAATAGCAGACGCAAGGACAGAAGTCAGATTTAAACATACAAACATGTCTTTGCCTGAGACATAAAGTGCATCTGATCAAAACTACTCTTGCCTGCTTACCCTCTGTGGTCTGTCATTGATGCTAAAGGTAACTTTTCCTGTGGGCAGAGCAGCTGAGGAGTCAAATGTGACGTCATACATAGAGAAACGAGGCAGCTGACGAGTGATTTCAAACACATGGAACTGGGTGCTGGAGAGGACAAAAAGAAGATCAGAAAACAATCAAACAATTACTATAATCTTTACAGCACAGCAAGGATTTGTTCTTCTACCTAATATACCTGGTTTTTCCTCCAACAAAGGCTTTTATGTGCAGATCCACTGGTACGTCTTTAGGGGGAATGATGGGCACTTGGATGCAGCCCGACAAGTTCTGGACACTGGGGTGAACAACATGACTCTCACCCTCAAATATCCCCTCTGCAAAGATGAGCACTGCACGGATAATGGTCTCTGGAGAAGATGAAGAAGAGATGCAGATTAGTACCTGCTTGTACCTGTCACATATTCTGTACTGCTGCTCGTCTTGGCCAGGACATCCTTGAAAAAGAGATTATTAATTTTTTCCTGAATAAATAAAGGTGAAATAAATAGTATACTTAGCAGGAACATATTTATGTTTATGCTCAGATACCAAACAATTTTACCATTTGGTGTTGAAATGCTGAGCTCCACATGTGCCTTCTGGTCATCTGTAGCAGCTTTTACTGACAGTGCTGTTTGAAGCTGAGTGTTCGCTGGTATGACACCCATGCCACTGTTCACCTCTGGCACCCCCTGAAACAAAAGGGAGTATGAGTAGTAGTATAAGATACAAAATCATGTAGAATGTTGAATGTAGTGGATTTTTTTAATCGTACCATTATTTAGCAAATAGTGGGCAATACTAAGTTTCTAATTGTAGAAATCTACATACAACAATGTTGATCTTAGGTACTATATAAATATGTGCACCTTAGCATTCTCCTCATAGTTGCGTAACTCGAGCAGAAGATTCTGTCTTCGTTGGCTAAGCTCTCGGATGAGGTCCTGTTCAGCACTGGAATCCATGAGATTGCCTTTTAGGTCCTTACTAGCTGGCAGGTAACCACGAACTAGAAGAGACACATATTGTCACCACTTATTCATATGATGACCAGTGCATTTGTTTGTCCACACACATTTATTTGTGCATTTGCAATATGATGGCCTACACTCAACCTGTTCCAATATTCACACACACACACAGGCAGACCCACAGCACCTACCCTCTCCCTCTATGGAGGTGCAGATGAGTTGTTTCTGTCCATCCAACCTGTAATCTCCCTCCACCACTCCAGCCACAGAAGAGGAGAAATTATCTTTAAAAATAACCTCACCCGTGCGGTCGCTTCGAGCATCGATCTAGAGAGCAAAAGGAATCACAGAGCAATGAGAGCTACAGAAAACAAAGCTGTCAAAATGTAAGGTAAAAGTTGTTTACAATTTTAGAATAACATTTTACATTCTTATGGTGTGTGAAGCTGTTTCTAGATACCAAGCCTGCTAAGTGTACAGACCTTCCCATTGGACCATCCAGTAATAAGCTCCACAACACCATCAGCATTTAAGTCAAAGGCATGGATGCTCATTGCATGATTCTTGGACTGAGAGAGGAGAGAAATAAAACATAGAACAAAAAGGTAGACAGCTTTATACAGTGACATGACAAAGAAATGTTATATGTACAATATCTATAACCACTTGTAGTAAAGGTTAGCCTTTAGTCGAAGAAATACACAATCATGAGCGATTATGGTACCTTGATCCTCCAGTAGCGAGCAGTGCGGTCATAGACTCCCACAGTACCATTGGCCAGGGCATAGCCAAACCTGCTTCCATGCATATAGCACAATGATGTGACTGTCTGTATTAAGAAGGATAGGCAGAGCACAGGATATAAGTCTACACAACCTACAGCACTGCTATGATGATAAGAGTGGTATACACTGAATGCCTGGATTTACCTCATTTTCAGTCATTTCTGACACAAGTTCGTCCTCTTTGAATACTCGAATGTCAAAGTCCTCAGATCCTACCAGAAGCTGTAAATATAGTTAAAACACAATATATTTATTTAGAGCAAACTACACAAAGACTATTAAGATTAAGATTAAGAAACCTTTATTAGTCCCACAATGGGGAAATTGCAATTAAAAATACAACAAGAATAGCAGGTGACCGCTCCCCATCAATTGTCACTATCACCAGGGACTGCCAGGGAGCAAAGACTCACCTCATTTTTACCATCCCCAGTGAAGTCACAGAGCACCAGAGACCTAACATTATCTCCAGTTACCTGTGGACAAGAAACTTCATGATAACAACCCACAAATAAATAATCAAATAAAGAACAATCCATGACGGAGACTGAAACACTGAAACAAGCAGTGGTAAGTAAACAAGCATGTAGTCTGACTGAAAGTGCCTTACTGTCCAAAAGTGGTCATTGCCCACATAGTCAAATCCTTGCAAGGCACAATTCCCTCCAATGATGGCAAGAGGAGAAGGGATGTCCCCAAGTTTCCCCAATACAATGGCATTGGCCCCATCTGTCACCTGTACGGCAAAAACAGTTTTAATCTGTGTGAAGAATGTCTTCATTAACTTTTTCAAGATGTAATCATACAGCATAAACTTAACATGCTTTTAAATCAAAGTGTTACTGGGACAAACCTCTCTATAAAATATATCAGCATTGTCATGGACATCATAGGCCAGCAGGTTAGTTTGTGATCCCACTAATAGTGTGTCTCCAGTGGTATTTGGCCCCAGTGTTCCTGCAGTCAAACAAGTGACTGCCTGGTTGATGTTGAGCAGAGAAATGTCAGAGTCCTGGGTGCTCTGGCTCAGTCGATGAGCCACAGTTCTCTGACCACGAGTGTAAGGGTTGTGGATAAAAACCTTTTGATGATAAAGAAAAAGAATAGTCAAACTGTCAAAGTATTGTAGAGATGTAGATGTAACAGCATAAAGGAGCAGAGGACATGGGTAAAAAAAAACAATCTTATCACATATATATTATATCAGATATATCACCTTTCCAGCTTGTGTGGCAGCTGTAAGACATGGGTGTACTCCGTCAAATTTCCCAATAGTCACCATGCGAGGGTTAATTTTATGGTTTAGCTTCAGCGTAAATATGGGGACCAACATGGCGCTTACTCCGTATCCCTAAACAAACAAGGTGATTAAGACACACAAGTAGAGGAACAATTTTTAATAATTTCAGATAGTAATTTATATATTGACAGAATTCAGCACATTTGCAAAGTAGGTTGCCATTGATATGACAATGCGTGTTTTTGCTACACTAATGTAATTACAGGCTTTAACTCAGCCACCCTGTGGCGAGGTCCGTTGCCTAGCAACACAGAAACGGAAGCTAAAGCTTTTCATCTGGCTAATCTCCCTGTTCTTTACTGTACAAGAATGCCAATTATACGACAGAAAATAAACTTTTAACATGTCTCGTTAACATGCTGTTTTATGTACATCAAACACATCAAGCTTTCGTAGAAATTAATTTTGACCTTATTTTATTGCCTGTACTTACGAGCATAGCATGGTTAGCTAACATTAACGTCAATGTCTTTACAACACCTGCTGAATGAAATTTTAAAGTGACGACACTACAGCATAAGACAAAAGTGATTTGGAAAATCATACCGCGTAGTGCAAACAACCCCACTTGCCCCTCTGTTCAGCTGTAAATGTTTACTTTTCTGCTGCAATAACCCAGCAAGCTAATGAGCTAGCGGCAACACAGGACAGGTAACAGGATTTCAGCAAACTTCCTGTCTGCTGTTTTCAAAATAAAAGACTGTAGGCAATGGCTGCTTTGTAACTCAATTTCAGTCTGTCTCGTTGGTCCCCGGACAGCTCCTGACTGCTGAATGCAGCAGGCTTCGTGGGTTAAAATCGGAAAACAGAATCGGAAAATAAGCGTTTACTATAGGTAAAATAGTGTTTTTTGGCCATTTGAGGCATGTTGTTCACCTGATTGGTTGATGTTAAAAATGTCTTTCAATGTGCAAATACATACAATACTTTCAAATCATCTCCAGGTGCTGTACTAATATAGCCTACCATCTTATTCAAGGTCTTTTCTTAACAATTAGGCATCAGGTTAATTAGGTTAGCTATTATGCTTCTTTATCATCAATTTTAGACAAAACAGGTAACACAAAGCACACACCCATTACTCAGAAAATGATGTGTAGGCCTACATTTTTATATTAGGAACATGTTATTGTAATAAGTATTTTTTAGTTTTTTCTTCAAGCTTGTGGAGGATGAAAGAAAGAAGACATTATGAGAAGTTGAAGAAGTAGACATTTATTTGTATTGATTTTCAGAAGTAATAAGTATGTATGGTGGCCTTATGTGTTGGTTTGCTGAGGTTATCGTCACCATGTCTGTATTCTCTGCGGCTGCATCAGTGAAACTTTAGCCTTTTGTTAAAATTTAGTGCATTGTTTAGGTTACTGGTCTTGTATTGAAAACATTTTTCAGATAACATTTTATAATTCCTTATCAGTATAGAGGTATTGTTCACATACTGTCTGAAGTATGTGTAACGCTGGAATTTTACATTGTTTGTTTTCACTGTACAAATTACAAGATGTAGTTACACAGTTACATGATGGTGGTCAATAATACTCTCACTGCAACAATGTGGGTTAGGGTTAGGGTGGTTATAAGGTCTATGGGGTCCTCAGTGTGTGTAAAAGGGCTCGTCCGGGATTTGACCCCGGGACCTCTCGCACCCTAAGCGAGAATCATACCCCTAGACCAACGAGCCTCCATGTATGTGGACTTCACATCTGTAGTTGTGTTACACAAAGACCTGTAACTGTCTGAACTGGTGATGTGGCACCTTGGGTTTTTACTTTTAGTCCAGACCAACAGCACCACCTAGTGGTGAAAGACAGTGAATCAGTGACCCAGAGAGTATTGAGTGTTAGAAGACAATGGCAATGTTTACATGCAACACAAAGGTTTTTTGGGTAGTGAGGCAGTGTTGTCTGTAGAATTGAATTAAACAGAAATATTTTATAGGCCCATGGATTCATTTATAATTTACGTTCTATTTTTTTGTTAACTAGATACATGAGCCATCATTTCTAACACAAATCAGCATTATATATCTGTGAAATTTTTGATTCAAACGACTTCTTCATCTTTTAAAAAAAGCAAACCATCACAAACCAGCCACCCAGTCTCTCTTCCAAGATGGCCCTCTGAAGTTCCTCCATCAGACTTCATAGTGACTCCAGAGCAAAAAGTCTGTGCCACTGAGTTAGGACCCCTACACGACCCCCACTGAAGACCCAGAGGCAGCCTCACAGTATCCTTTGATAACACTTCACACTTTGAACCGTTCACCTGTTGAGACAAAAAGAGGAGGACAGCATGCACGGTGAGGCCTCTCAGTAAAAACACTGAATACACATTTACTTCTGCTGATTTTATACAATCAGTTTGTACAATCGTATATTCACAACTCCTCTAATAACAGACACGATAACAAACAAGACGCTGACAGAAGAAGCAGGAGGTGACAACATGAAGACAGTGATGAGGGAAGATAAATTTATAACATTGCACTTATTTCATATTTGTCACCATATCTGTCGTTATTCTTCTCAGATCTCAGATTTGTCATACCTTGGTAGTGAAACTTTGGTATGTTGATAAAATTGAGTGCATTATTTTTCTACATCTTATTATTGAGGTAACATTTCATAATTCCTTGTCAGCATAGAGGTATTGCTCATAGGACGTTTGATTTTTTTCAATGTGGGTTTTACATGATGATGGTTAATAACACACCCACTACTTTTTCACCACAATATTGTGTGTGTTTTCTTTTTTTTTCAAGAATTTAAATCGAGGCAACTGGACTCAAGTTAACTGGACAGCAAGAAGACTTGGGGATTTCCACAGATATATTGTGTGCGTTAAGATTTATGAGACCCTCAGCGTGTGTAAAAGGGCTCGTCCGGGATTTGAACCCGGGACCTCTCGCACCCTAAGCGAGAATCATACCCCTAGACCAACGAGCCTCTGTATGGGCAGGCTTTACATCTGTAGTTGTGTTACACAAAGACATGTAACTTAACTGTCTGAACTGCTGATGTGGCACCTTAGGATTTTACGTTTACTCGAGAGCAACAGCACCACCTAGTGGTGAGAATTAAATATTCACCTTGCTCACCCTAGTCTAGTGACAGACCTTTACAAATTTACTGAACAAGGGCCAAAACTAAATGAGTGAAGCAAAGGACAATTGGAGGACAATGTGTTTACATGCAGTAGCAAAAGGGTTTTGGCAGGATGGTGCTGGGAGGAAGTGTTGTCTGTAGAACACACATACACATTTCAAATGGTGGAATTTTATACTGAACTTCATAAATTACTTTTTTATGTTGATGTCTTGATTTCTGTAACACTCCAAGTTCAGGAAAGAGCTTATTTGAACCTGCTTACAGGCTCACTGTTATCTGTTGCAACAGCAACCCTGATAGGAATCATGAATGCATCTTGAAGCACATTACATAAAAGCACTGAACCCTTAAACATGCACACTAGTGATGGTGTGCTTAGATAGTGGGAATAGTAACAATACCAACTGAACTTTGAACATTTAAACATATATCATTGCCACATTTTTTTGCATGTTAGTACAAAGTAAACAATATTTCGAACGTCCTACCTCTGTGACAGTAGTCTTGAACCAAAATACTTACAAAACAGTATTACCGTACATGAGTTATAACCGCACTTATGCCTAAAAAGACACAGACAGTAACCTTAAAAAAGTCAGTAAAAAATGAAGAGTCCTTCAAGTACGTGCAGTGTACTTGAGGTAATGCTGTCATGGACCCCCCAGCCCAAGGGGGAGTCCATGTTGTGAATGGATGGAAAATGAACTGTAGTCAAGCATCCATCTGCTGAGCTAAAATTTATTACCAGATGCACTCTCACTTTTGAATCATCTGCCCAGTGGCTATCGCCATGACTACGGGAGCATAGAGAGTAATGTAGCAGATGGGAAGTGAAACTTATTAACGTACACCCCCACCCCTCTGGAAACACAAGTCCTCTCTCTCTCTCTCTTTCTCTCTCTCTGTTGTCACCTATTGTCTACCATACAAGGAGGAGGAGGGAACCTTCAGGCATAAAGTCATGGCTTCATTAGCTGAGATGCTCACTCCCATTAAAAGCCACTCTTAGGCATGTTTCCAGGGCTTTGAAAAATTAAGACACATTTAGGAACATTTTACTATGCTCTATCTTTAGTTTAGACAATGATGTGTGATTGTGTATTGACTTTGTGGCTTGCAATAAAAAGTAGGTACTAGCTCATGTAAAGGGCCATGTGGCACACACACAGACCTGAAAACCTAAATAATGGAAAATCAATTTGGCATAAATGAACAGAAGGATTACAGAGGGCAGGCTCAAATGCAGCACTTTCAATCCAAATCAAAAGGAACATAGCGGCCCTTTGTTTTTTTATCTCATCATGTATGTGCATTTGAATCCATTTGAAATGATAATGAAGTGACATTTTAGCAGTGGAATAGCTCATAATAAAGTGTCTCCATCTGTAGAGTAACAATAAAAATCTGAGACAGTCAGGTTTCATCCCCAAGGGGAACAGTTGTGCTGCCAAGAACACTGTGTGAAAATGAGACACTTGCAGAGGCTGTAAATAAAAAAAAAAAAGCTTTGTTTGCTTTGTGAGTTGTCTCACTTTCTAATAACATTTAATTACATATTTATGAATGTAAACCTGCAATAACAGTTTGCTTTTCTGCTGACACCTTCAGACCAAACTGAATATTTAGGTGTACTGTCATTTTGTTTTGTTTTTTTTCCATCTTAACAATAGGTTTACAATTGTTTAAATGAGCCAATTTTGTCTCTTCTGATATAGGAAAACCTTTTCATGCTGCTGTAGCCCATATGGTCTCCTTTGTGGGATGCAGTCATGCAGTCCCAAAATGCAGACAGCTAAATGTAAGTTCTGTCTTTAAAGTCAGTATTCTGAAAAAAACGAAACAGAATTCAAATAGACAGTGGGAGTGTATTAAAACGTTATTCTGGTGCCATTGCAGATTGAACTTATCTTTTGTTAACAGTCGGCGCACCTTTAGACTTATTATGACCAATAAATCTGTGGCAGACACATGATAAATATGCAGTACTTAACCAGGAAAACAGTCATGTTTGCATGAGTCCATATGACCCACGTCAGTCATCTCCTCTTAAAGGGGCGACAGGGTTAAAAAGTGGTCTCTCTCTGCGGAGTTGTAGCTTCCCACAGCTAGTCTCAAAGTCCTTCTTAGTGCCATTTAGGACCTCCAGACTACCTGTCCTTACATCATAACCCAGTGTCTTGAGTCGCTGAATGCGATAGTTCACTATCTGCGTGGTCAGCTCCATGACGGTCGGAGTCGCTGTGATCAGAGACATGCGGATTCCAGCGCTGAGGAGACCCTTAAAGCGCTCAGCCAGAATGGATTCAGGGTAGTAAAGCAGAGCTGGACACCTCAGGACGATGTCCCGCAGCTCAGCCTCAGAGCAGCCAATGGCTTCCTGGGAGTAAGTCAGGGTACGATGCATGTTGTCTGGGTTCAGCTCAGTGACGAAGCCCCTAAGATTGGAGAGAAGACGAAGTAGCTCAGCTGTGCTGAAGCCCTTGTCTCTCAGGAACAGCAGGTTCTGCCTCAGCACCTCAGGAGGCTTGAGAAGAACAAACGGGTTCTGACTAAGCAGCTTTTGGAGCCATACTTTCATGTTGGCCTCCTCCCCTCCAAGCTCCCGGTAGGCCTCCTGGAGGGTTCTCACCATCAGCTCATTCTGCTCTATGGGCCGGCTGAAACTCTGGGGAGCGCTGGCCATGAGTTTGGTGATGATTCGCTTGTTAAGGTTTAAACTCTGAAAATAAGCAATGTTGTTCCGCTGGTTGTCATGGTGGCTGGAAGAGGTGAAGAAGGAAGCTGGGAATTTTTCGATGATACCGACCAACTCTCTCTGGCTTGGACACACAGACATCCACAGCTCCTTCTGAGCCTGTATCTTCTCCGGATTACAAAGGACAGCCTCAGGATGGACTGCTAGGATCCGAGCGATAATGGGGCCCGAGGCTCCCATGTCCATCAGCAGGTCAGCTACCTCTTTAGTGTAGGCTGGACTCTGATGCAGCACCCAGCCCTTGAGTTTCCGGACCTTCTGGATGTCCACGGAGAGATCATAAAGAGCCTCCACGGTCTGCTGGTTCTCTTCTGAGTGCAGAGTTGCACATGGCCTGAGGTTTAGAGGTAGAGCAGGGGCACGCTGGCAGCGGAGGCACAGAGATGTTGCGATGATGCGCAACATTGATGATTGAATTACTGCAAGAGATGATAGCAGAGGAAACTTAAAATGATTTACAACACACATTAACACCAACCAATTATTGGTAGAGATGCACCATGTGTTTGTGCTTATATCTGATGTATGCACAAATAGAGAACACAGAGTCTCTCCCAAAGAGGGATAAATATATGTCAGATCACATGTCATGTCACAACACTTAAAGCACATTTTACCATAAAAAAATTTGATGCTCACAGTGGGGTTACAGCTAGACATTTTTACAAATTTTATTTGAAAGCCTTCACTGGCTGACTTGCAATACTGTGGTCAAATGTCCATATCTGTATCATGACTATATTTTATACCACATATTACCACATATATTTCATGTCATGAAAAAAACGCACTACGGTCATCATGCAGAGCTGAGAAGATTTCTCAGGCTTCTAGAGAAACATTATTGCACTATGTAGAGAAGATTGAAGCAAGGCGTCTGGACTTGTAGAGTTTTCTTGAAGACGTCGTCCAAGTAGCTTCATCAGTTCTAACTGTTTGGTGGGGAAACATGGTTTATATGTGGTTGCAGACCTCAGTGGGTGGGTCTGGGTAAAACTTAAAAAAAAAAAAAAAAAAACAAAGCTTGGATGAGCAGCGGAACGTCTTCAAGAAAACTCTACAAGACTTCAATCTTCTTTGCGTATGATGACCTGGATGACTGAGAATCTTCATCAACATTATTGCAGTATGAACTACAACAAAAAATGAGTCACCACACCATAAATCCTCCTTGTATTAAGCACAGCTTTGCGTATTATAGGAACTGACACACTGTTTATCTAAGTCCACAAATCTCTATTACAAATCACTGTAACCTAATCCTCCAGCTTTGACACTGTGCTTGTTTGATTAACATCACTCATCTGAGCCCTGCTTTCCTAACAAAATGTTTTTTCTGCCCTGCTGGTCCCCGACGTTTCAAACGGAGAGAAGCATGAGCCAACATGATTATTTGGCTCGATCATGATTATGTGACTGCTGATAGATATCTACCAGTGTAACGTACCGTAAAAAAAAACCCACAGGCGGATTTCAAAATAAAAGTCTTAGTGAGTTGAGTAAACGAAGAATCATACATCAAGGTATTTAGCTTGCTAGCTAACAGAGACAGACTGTTACAGTCTGCTGGCAGCAGCACTCCATATCAGTATTACGTATCTGTATTAATACAGTGAAGTATTCAAGACGTTATGGCCTATTACTAAACTGTGGTGTGTAAATGTCAGCAAGTCAGATAGTATAAGGACAAAACAGTGCCTTAGAATTTGAGTTACCTTTAGCAGCGGTCAGAGGATGTGACGTTTTGTTATGAAACTGTTTTCTTCATCTACAGTCTGTGTTGTTTTGTTTGCCACAGCGACACTAAGAGGCAGAGACCGGTACTGCAGGGAAGAGAAACTAACCGCAAACTGAATGTTAAAAACAAATTAATTCAGGCTGAATGTAAACAAGAAGTTGTAGGATTGTGTCACTAATTTAAGCTGCTATTTGTGTTGTTTCTCTCTGCTTTTCTGCTTCTTTATTGCAACCCATATGTCCAGTAATAAAAAATAATTTTGGCAAAAATCTGCATCTCAAACAGCAGTTGGTGCAGCTCCAAACCCTGCAGCATATGGGGTCCTGATGAGTGTAATCAGTGGCAGGCTGAATTGGACTGAACACACGGAGCGATTTCTCGCAGTTGGTGCTTAATCATGATGCTTGATCACCAGCCCTGCAAGCTGTTCCCTCAGCAGTGCGAGAGCCACTGCTGCTGCTGGATGAGTATCTGGGTTCATTATAGTTTATGTACTAGTAAACAGATTATCCGTCTCAGAGGAATACAGGTTGATGCTTTTTTTACTGTCCCATATGTTGATGGAAGTGGTCAACACAGTGTTTGTTTCTCTCAGATAATGGACATTTGTGAAAACTTAGACACAGACAACAAGTTGCAATATAATGAGCAGCAACTGACAGACATCTATGATGTCATCCCAACTACACACTGTTGGTTGTCTGCTTTTTTTATTTTTGTATAGACCACTTCATACACTGGGTACCTCAAAATGCCCTACACAATCAAAAGACATAATCTAATACATCATTTAGAACAAGAATAAAAGATAAATATATTATAACTTTTAACAGTTGTTCCAGCTTTCACAGCAAGCTGTGGGCAACTTGTTAAAGTATTAAGTGTGTTATTTATACTCAAGTAAAATTTAAATGCACAATCCTCCACATAATACAGATCAAAGAAGAGACAAAATAGAGAGCAGAAAATCCCTGGGAAATCTTTTGTGTTCTGCAAACACAGCCAGTTTCACCAACCTTTATCCACAAAAACACCAATAGGTTGCTAAAGAAAACAAGCACCTGTTTCCTGTGATCTGATGTTGGGGTTTTCCCTGCTTATGTCTTTGTCCTCTGCAGAGAAAACATTAACTAAAGGACATTAACTAAAGGGCAGAGCAGGACAATCCACTTTATTGCAAAGCATCTCAATACATGCATAATCTGTTATTGTTTATATAACAATGAGCCTTTAGCTATCAGGCACCCCTATGGAACCATGTTGCCAATCTGAGTTCAAGAAGCAGACACCGCCTCCACCTTTAAGGCCAGACTTTTCTGTTTAATAAAGCATGTAGAGTTAGCTGACTAACTCCTTGTCTTTAATCTTTAATAGATAATAGATAAACATCTATGTAGAATTAACTTGAACAACATATCAGCTACAAAACAAATAAATACACATATAGTTTTTCAACCTGCTCAACCCTTCATTCAGTGAAGATATATGACATGTATAATCAAAACTGTCTGCTGCTTTATAGCTGATCAAAGTCAGTGTTTTATTAGTGCTGATATATTCACACATTGGCCTTCTAACTAACCTACGGCAGGCAGAGATGCGTTATTTAGCTCTCTTTATGCATGCATGTGCAATTTGTGATTATATTTGAGCTCAATATCTGTTTTGGGAAACTTATAATTGCAAGTTAGGACTGTTTGGGAAATAAACCAGATGTCAGCATCATGAGATGAAAGTTGTAAAAATTGTATCAGTAAAAACACCTACAGCAGCTTCCAGGAGGTTTGCAGACAAGGTGATGACATCTTCACTGCTAATTTATATCGTATTTCTCACTTCCTATATATGCAATACCTTTAAAGTTGTGAAGAAGCACTGAATGTGAATGTTTTGCGTTTCCTCACAGCAACAACAGAAAAGAGACTGAAACATAACCCCCTGATTACCTGATACATCTAGATGTAGTCCAGATTACTCCTCTCACTCAATGAGGGTGTGATGGTACAAAAACACCGACTGTGAGACATGTATTTGTAAATGTGCAATCATCCTTACTTGCACGGAATTCTCATAACAGCACTCTCATAAACACTCCCTGTAAGTGCTGTCAAGCGACGTTTCATGGTGACTGACCGCACCCACAGCTGAGTGAAGACCTGCACAACTACACTTCAGTGCTGTTAATGTACAACTAGGAGGAGAACGTTTTAGCTGTTTGTTGAGTGTCTTGGCTTTTGTTAAACACCATTGGCTGTCTCAGGCGTGTCACAGTAAATTAATGACTTGAATGACTTTAATGCCTTCCCGCTTGCTCCTGTCACTCACAGAGTAACTCGACATGTGCGTGCGTGTGTCTGTCCCTGTGTGTCAGGTAAATGTGTGACTGTGAGGCAGAGAGCGTGTTTGTGCGAAAGAATGTTGAAGAGGAGGAAACTGATATTAGCTGGAGGCGGAACTAAAGCGACAAGGTGGATACATTAAAAACAGGTTTATGTAGCACACTACCCAGAGTGGCCTGGAAGAGACTGACAGCATGACCTGCATCAAGTTTAAAGCGCTCCTTCTTTTCCTCCTGTTGCAGCAGGTTCGCAGCGAGGAGCCAGAGCCTCTGTTCAGGGTAGAGGGCAGCACTATTGAGATGGGATACTGTTTTGGAGCAGATTATATTCTTGTTTATAGATCTACTCCTGAGGGCGACCTGCTGCTTGGCAACTCTTCAAACAGGAACATACCCAACGTGCCTCCTGCTGACCTGCAGGGCCGCACCGAAATCAACGAAGACCCTCAACTTCTCGGACTGCAGATCAGCCACCTTACACACTTGGACTCTGGGATTTACAAGAGGGAATGCTGGCAAAACCAGACACGGATCAGCCAGCACACCCAGCAGTTGACTGTGTGTAATGAGGAGATAGAGGCTGAAGAGATCATTGTGAAGAAAAAAGGAGAAGGGGCTGAGGTTCTGTGCAACAGTACTTCCATCGGTTTAGAAGGAACCTCTGTGCACTGGTACTTTGAGATTTATCCGTTCTATAAGCCCACACTCTTCCTGGACACTAATCTTTCAACTCAGCCTTTCACAGATCATCCAGGTGTTGTACAGGTCAGAGACGGCGCAGCAAGGCTCATGCTCGATGACAGCGTGTTTAAGAACAACCAGCATTTTCACTGTCTTGTGATCAAAGGTCCAAAGTGTCTCAGCTTCCAAAACATGTATCCACCAGACAACAGTCGAAGCACGGACATGTTTGCCTCACGGGGTGAAAGAGTGGTTCTGTCTTGTCCTGCCGATGGTGATAAGCAGCAATGGGAGACACCACAGGGAACATTCAATGCCGGCAACATGGGAAACAGTAAGATACACATATCAGTTGATGATGAATCAGAAGACTTCTCCCTGGTTATTCCTGTCCTCACTGATGAACACAGCGGGTACTATTCATGTATCTCCACTTCACAGGAGGTCCAGTATTCCTTGGCTGTTTGTCCTAAGATCTCCCAACAAAGAGTTATCCTTGAAAAGGAGACGGTCTCACTGCAGTGCGACTTTGGCCAAGGTGATTCCCAACAAGTGCAGTGGCACCGCCACAAGTTATCAGGGCAGTCTGAACTCATCTGTGACTCACGTGATAGAAGTCATCCCATTCCAGAGGATCTGAGGGGCAGACTCAATGTGACTGGGAACAGCTCTGTGCTGACAATCTCTAAAATGCATGTGATGGATGAAGGGCTGTACTGGTGCATTGTTATAAAAAGCCTGGAGAGTCTTGATGACTACTATGACTTCGATGGCTTTGATGGCTACGATGAGGACACTCACTCATTATTTTCTGAAATACGTAACTGTACCCTTAAACAGGAGACTAATCTGATTATTTCAAAGACAGGAAGCAGAGGTATGGACTTAAAATCTGTGAACTCTGGGTCAGTGCCTCCCATCACAGCAGACCCACAGCCTGCATCAAACACTGTTGCATTTGCTGTGGCAGCAGGAGTGGTGGGGCTGCTGCTAGTTGGAGCAATTGTTATTATTGTATTGAAGAAGAGGGCAAATGCTTCACCGACACACAGAGAAGCAGCTTCCTCTTCTGGAACACAAATGGACCAAAGACTAGATCCTGGTTGTACCGACAAGTTAACTAATGACAATATTGCTTAATGGCTCCAAGGCATTTATATCCACCTGACGTAAACTGTAAAATCTTATGCATAAATGTCTCTGTAACAGATTTTAGCAGTTGTTTATCATACATTTGTATTTATACTTTCATTTTCTGTTTAGGCTGCCTCACTTCCTTCTTTCTAGGTGGAGATTTATTTAAACAAACAAATTTTCACTTGACACTAAAAATGTCAACAGATATTTAAATGTTTTTCCTCTCACTGGTGGACAGTACAATGCAAAAAAGTGACATGTGTGACATGAAATAATGACTAAAAACCAGTCAGGACACTCCTGTCAACTGATTGTTGGATGCCAATAAGGCAAAGAGCAACAGCCAAAAAGTACCTGATGTTCCAGTGTAAAAGAATTTAAACCGCATGACAATACTCTGGCTGTGCTACACTTTAAAATAATGAATATAACTGCTGCTGCTGTGGTAACATGTGTAACTCTGAGTTATAGTATGATTTATGGTGTGTGCTGGACAGTGAATCAAGCTGTAATTTTTTCTTTCTTTTTTTACTGGTGTTTCATGTCTGATGTTACAGGTTTAAAGCAGAGTGACAGGAAGTCTGTGAGAATTTTAGGATGGAAGCTTTTTTAAATCATTGAGTTGTTCATCCTGTTGCTTTATTTTTTTAAGACCTTAATCAATAGTTCTTCATTTTCTTACTTTTGGTTAGGGTATTTTGGAATTGTTTTGAAAACACAAAATAAAATGCACTATATTATATTAAGTGATTATATGTGATTATAGGTGTTTGATCAGCATCATGTAATCTGATCATGATTGCATCACAACAGGCAGCAACAAGTGAAGCAGCTTGATCAGTCCTGGCTGTTTTGGGAGAGAGCATAAAAACCTGAGCTGGTGACACTCTTTGATGACACGTTGTTTTTTTTATGGGAGCGCTGTAAATTACAGTGAAACTTCCTCAATACTGACACACAGGGGAAAGCCATATTCTACATGTGAGTTATACAAGTTTGGAAATACCATTAAAACATTACAAAAACAAGAAAAAAATACTTTTTATTTCTATTATTTTAAGATATATTGAATGGAGTCCAGCATGAATATCACCACAGCTGCATACGAAATGAGTCTGCTGTCTACCTCAATTATGGCCTTATTAAATTTAGCCAAGAGGTTTTCATTAATTGAACCTAATCACTCTTGTCCTTGTTGGAATGTGGGAGGAGATTACAAAATGACTTAAAACCCAGAAATTAGATTTTTTTTTTAACAGGTTTTATATAATTTACACAAGCTGAAAAGTTTTTGGTCTTCCTTTTTGTGCTCTTAAAAAGAGACAGTGATATAGATAGATACACACACATAAAGATACTACTTTTTACATCAACAAACTGCCACAGTATTGATGAGAACATCACATGAACAGAGAGGATTCTTTCTCTTGCTGTTCTAAATATCAATTGTTTCCTTGGGCGATATTTCGCACCTTAAGTGGACAATGCAGGTGAGAAAATGACATCAACACCTATTAAACTGGCACAAAACACGGAAGCTAATGTATATGATTTGAAATTCCGATGCATTTAACAGCCTTGGTTTGTTCAGACTCTCTATTTAGTCTTAACACTCCTCCGTGTATCAGTGAACCACTTTGAAAAAACCTACTTGAAGTATTTTCCATGTTCACTGTGTTAATTTTCCACCGATAAAATAACACATGTGTAGTGATATTATGTGATGTGAAGGACACTCAGTAGCCCCTGTGCTTTGTTGAAGGGTTGCGACTTGAAAACAATCTGGAGATGTTGTGTCTCTGCAATATTTTCAACTGCCAGGTTCTATTACTCCCACACACTTAACCATTCGTAGCTCTGATAAATATTTATGGCGCCAATACTTCAGTGGTGCCAATACTTCCAAAGAAGGAATATGGTGTTCTGTTAGGTTGTATTTGCTCAGCTGGTTACATCTCAAAACATTACATCTCCTACGTTTTGTTCTCCATATGATGTTGGTTGTTGTTGTTTAGGATTCTGGTATTATTAATAAACACATTTTTGCAATGCAAACCATCGCCACTTCCTTTTTTTGCTAACACTGTCACTCTATCCACAGTTTTACATCCCTCAAATGAAGCGCTTATTTAAAAAAAAACATAAAAAAAATAAAGTGCTGAGTTGATCTTTAAAATTACCCACACTAGAAAGGACTAAGAGAAAGGGTTTGAACGCCCATTCACATCCTTTGTTTTCTAAAAATAACTTTTTATTACAATCAAGGTGAACTTTGTCAGACAGACTGAAGAGAAGAAGGTCTTCCGTATTTGCCAGTTTGCTCTGCATGCACCCCAGCCACAGAGTTGACGGAAACACAGATGTGGAAGAGGAACAGCTGTTTGGTGCTCTCAGGTGTAATTAAGAAAAGACTCGGTCACACAGAAAGGCCTCGGGGAGCCAGACAGAGCGCAGAGGATTCAGCATGCCTCAGAGAACAGCAAGATCCCGCAGTAGGCAGCCTTCGGCTTGTTACAGTGAGAGACTTTAAATGGATCAGCCTAATTGCCGAGGCATCTCTCAGACCATCTGTGAGTGTGGGAGGGCGTGTTTGAGCTGCGAGTGCATGCCTCTCTCAGTCTGTGTGTTCAAGTTTAAGCAAACTGCACCATTCGCAGTGATGGAGCAGAACTAAAGTTAGAAAAATAATCAATGAAATCAGCCAGGAAATTGTGTTCAGACAAGTCGCTCGTGTTCACTTGGGCTAGTTCAGCTTCTGCAGAACACACCGAGATGTGTGACTAGACTTCCAATGTGAAGATTATCTAAAGTGTTCTCTCTCTCTGCACACACACACAAACACACAGGTCCATTATTCTCACCGATGCAACAATCAAAACCACAGCTGGCAGATGTTAGCATGATTCCTCTTTGGTTCCCTCCACCCGAACGCCTCTGACACACGCCACCATCCAAGGGCAGCTCTTTCTGCCTGATCAGGAGAGCATGTTCAGTAGAATCAGCACGTCTGCTCTGTGCTCCCTGGTGGTCACCCAGTGGAGCCTGCTGAGACCCGATCTGCTGTAATTTGCCAGGTCCATTACTCCCACAATGTGATGGCTGTGAGCCCTGTGAGTGTGAAACAGTTGGTGGGATAAAGAGAAACAGAGAGAGCAGGGTACTGAGTTTTGCTGCTGTCTATAGCCACATTGTGTGAGAGTGTTCTGTGCATCGTGGTAATGGCACCAATTATGCACCAGAGAGCTCTGCTGATGGGCTGGTTGTACAGTGGAAGTGCTTGCAGAGGGAGGCCTATGGGTCCAAAATGGGATGTTAGAGACAGGAGGGAGATGAGCCACTAGGGGGTTTTCTTCCCTAATAACAGTCTGTTTGCTACCCCGACATGTGGAGGTGTCTGGTTGGATCGCAGCCACACAGGAATTTATGCATGTTATTTTGAGAGGGGCAATTCTTGTGGGACTATAGAGCCAATCAAACTCTCAATAAAACTGTCTTCCTCCTGGAAGTCCCAAAAGCTTTCAGTAGATTTTATTTGAAGTCTATAACCTAGAAACTGATGGGTGTGCGGCTGAGTTGCTGCGATACATACTTTGTGTCGAATTGTAAAACTTTCAGCCATCTGTCTGATGAAACTGTTGGAGAGCAGAAGTTTCGCATACCCTGCAGTAATTGTGTGTTGACAAGCGAAATGTAAGTTTTATGTAAGGAGCAGCGATCAACTGGTTAGACTAGAAGTCTCTTAGTCATTTTATTGGCTCTTCTGGCATGTAGGAAGCTCCAGAGTTAAAAGTGAAAGTCTTGAAAGGCAGCTGGAGAAAACTTTTAATATTACTGACTAGAACTTGCATTCATACAGCAGATTATTACGAGTCTTAGCTCTGAAGCTCTGGTTTGCTTTTTGTTCCTCCTTTCCTTTTGCTCTGCAGGGTCTAACAACAAAAACAGCAAAGCAGACTTGTTCAGTCATGTGCAGATACTGTTAGATTAAAGCTGAAATAAAAAATAGGAGAAGTCACTCGACAGGAAAGTGAAAATGAGACCATCTATATTCAAGAGATCTCTCATTCAAAAACAATCACACAGACGTGTATCGTGAAGGCGAGCCAGCACAGCCACGCCTTTGATGCACAGATGGTGTGTGTAAACTTTTTCATTCCACCTTCTGCTCCTCCTCTCCGCTGTAATCTCTGTCTCCCGTTCTCTCTCTCTCTCTCTCTGTGTATCTTCCTCAACCTCTGTGTCCCACATTCTTCCTTCCTCTCATCATCCTAAAGTGTCACTCTGTGGATTTCTCACTCTGCCAGCAGCAACGCACCTCAGCTTGAATCCCGTCCCACCTAAATTTAAAAAATGAAGCCTTGCAAAATTGGCAAGCAGGGCGGGTGCACCATGGCTGTGTAAATGATAGCTGAAAGCTTCGGTTTATAAAGACAGCCTGCTCCGTCTGTAATTTTAGAGTCTTCATAGAAAACAGGCAGTGAGGGGGTTGTGTATTGGTAAGAGAAATTCGTGTCAGGTGATCCTCGTCACTCTGAATGGCTCAGTGAACAGGAGACAGGAGGGCAGGACACAGCTCTGAGATAACAAGCAATCAAACCAGCTACTGTAAATGTGACTGGAGTCAGAATGTTTCTATTCATAACCTCCCATTAGCAGCAAGAAATTCTACACATGCAATTACTTTTGTAATTTTTAGCTTTTAAAACTCAGTATTGTAGTTCTGGTGTTCAGCACCTGCAGAGCCTGACTCCACCTAACTCCCAGCTTATCCACAAACAGGCAAAAAGGTGGAGTGTGAGTGGGCAGAGGCAGGTGGTTAATATATGGGCCATAAATGTGTTGTGAATGAGTACATTGTCTATAGCGACAGAAAAGAAGATCTGCTGTAGACTTGGGCATTTTAACATGTGGGCTGACTCAATCCTGGTGCCAGCCTCAAGCAGGCCTTTAGAGGGCCCTCAGTTTTTGGCATTTCCATGTTGCCGTAATCGTTCAGTTCTTTTCTTCATGAGGAGCCAGGCTGACTGTTTCACCCTTTCCCATTTATGAAGTTGTCTGTTTTTACTCCAGGAAACAAAAAAAAACATTAAATGAACACTTTATTTCTCCAGTGGAATTGCAATCAGACACAGGCAAACCTCAAAACTGCAGCAGACAGATGCAGCACAAACCTTCATTTGTTAGACTCTAAGTTGACCAGGAAATCCAAATTACTTTAAGTAAATGCTGATGTGTCTCCCAATAGAATAAGTGCATTCACACGGCCCCTTTGTCCTTGTCACATCTTTATGATGAATAAAAATCAGCCTCTGAGCACTCTGGACTAAATTCTCCGAATGTGAAACAAACATGCTGTATGAGGTGAGCTCAACAGCCGAAGAGGTAAATTTTACACTAGACAGCTTCAAAGACAAAGACAGTAAATTTCTCTATGACATCAGAGAATGTCAGCCTGACATCTGGATTTCAGGTGGCACTCAGACACTTCTGCATTTTGGACTCTATAATGTGGTTTTCATAGGAATTGTGCTTCAATCATAGAATTTTGATTAATCTTATGACTGAGCCAAATGAATGAATTGTGAGCCTGCACAGTGTTTTTAAAAGGCAATAACTTGTTGGGAAGTTCTTCGTTGTTGCCAGTGCAATACTGTGGTGAAATAGAGACAGCCTGGTGTGCTGTGTGTTGGTTGTTTGCTGAATTAAATTTAGCTGTCTCTGCTGGCATACTTGTGGGTAAAATGAGATTTCTTTCCAACCTGCTTATTGCACTTACAGCGAGGAAGGCATAAAATAAAGGGACTGTTTTTTTTGTTTCAAATGAGATGGAGTGTACAGAAACACCAGCTTTCCTCCACAGGCAAACTTGGTGAAACATGCACTCCCTTGTGACAAGCTGACTGACAGATAACCTGACTGATGGATCCTGCTTTTTAAAGGCAGCGGAAGGTGTAGAAGCTGCCAAGCCCCAGATGGAGAAAAGTAGTCAGTGAGAGAAGGAGACAAGGTTATCCCTGAAAGTGGAGACATCCTCTTTATGATGAAATCCTTCTGTCATGTTAAAGATCAGATACAGGGGAGAATCATACAGATATGAAGAAAAAAGGAGTGCAGATTGGCGATGCTTTGTTAAGAGGTTTGGAAAAGGGGAAAATGAGAGGTACTGAATCTTTAATATAAGAGTCTGCATGTCTGATTCTGTGCTCTTTGCGTGTGCTGAAGAACAAGTGTGGGCATAGCTAAACGGGGAGGTCCCTGGAGGATTCAGTGTTTCACTTACAAAAAAAATTCAACTTTTTCTCATTGCCTGCTTCAGATCTCACTAAGAAGCTGTGGGGGCGTTCAGCAGCTCAGAGCCGGGGAATCGATGCTGTAGGCAGCCAGAGAGGAGCGGAGGAAGGGCCACTCTTGTATCACTCACAGGAGGTTCTTGGCAGCGGAAAAAAACCTTGTTGTTGTAGATCTGCATAGGTACTCCATGACATGATTTTTTTTTTTATTTTTTGCATTACCACTTGAACTGCTTAAAAGGATTTCAACATGCGGAAAACTTGGAGCAACTAATACAAAGTTTAAGGCTTCTGATGCTTTGTCAGACATCATAGGAGACAAGTGAGGATGGTTGCACAAACACATCATTTCACCAATATCTCTGTGAATCTCAGTGTAGACACAGTTTACACACAGCGGTGCCACAGAGGGAGATAAATCTGAGCCCACAAAGAGAATCCACCCCACCCACCACCCTCCCCCCATTCCCAGAAGTAATGGAGCTGTCACTGGGTAAATCTGACCCCACAGTCACCCCCAGTGGCAATGATACGGTACCCATCCGTCCATACCAGAGGGTCGGGTGCTGAGTGAGGGGGGGGGGGGGGGGCACATCTGATGATAACAGTCTTCCTCACTGAAATGAGGAAAAATAGAGGTCATTGTGTCAGTGTGATCCCACAGGGACAGTGTGTTTGTGTGTGTTCAGAGAGAATACCTGCAGAGAGAGTGAAGGAGAAGTGACACTCCTGTGGGATGCTGAAGTGATGCTCAGGAGGAGCTGATGAAGCCAGCAGCATCCAGTGAAATATGAGAAGTATCTGATCCTCACAGTTACATTTCAGATGCCAAAGGAAGCATTGCCACGTTTTAGTCATCTCTCTCCCTCTCTCTCTCTCTCTCTACTTCTATGTAGGTTAAGATCGCAAGCCTTTCCAAGACGTAATGAAACGTACCCTACGGCATCAAAGCGTAATGCATGGCAAGGCAATCTTGCACCCAATCTAGTGAGTGAGCTCCAGTAGGCTGTGTGGTCTCTGGAGGGGTGAGACATGCTTCCTCCTCGCTCAGCCTCTCTCCGCTCTCCATCCACGGCGCATCTCCCGCTCTGAAGACGCTTCGGCTGTGGACAGCGGCGGCAGCAGCGCTCGATCTCTCTGCCCCACAAATGTACACACGCACTTTTAGAGATGACACGTACAGCAAGACTGGACCGGCCGAAGAATTCCTAACAGACTGAGCACGTTGATGGTAAGGCAACATGCTTTATTTGTTTGTTTTTGTTTTTTGATCTGTTTACGCGCAGCGAGACAGCACGTTGAATGAGAACAAGAGATGAAATACGATTTGCAAACAGCTGCTGAAAGTGTGTCCCAGCTACTCATAGTGACTTTATAGTTTCTAACTGTACTCCGTTTATTTGATATTACTCAGTTGCAATTCTGCTATTTGGTTAAAAACACAGGTTTAATTCTAGCACTGTTTTCAGATGCAAATTAAATGTAGGGCTTTTAACCTATTTTACTGCTTCTTTAGCCTCAATCCACGTGTTTTATTATAGGCAAACTTTATTATAAATTATATATTGTTCATCAGATTACATGACAGCTTTTATCTTCCTTTTCTGCTCTCAGTCATGTGTGTGTGTGTGCTGAAGGAGTCATGTAGAACCAGATTCATCTTTTCTTCTATCACAGGAGCTCCTCTGTAGCCCGGGGTCAGTTGCATCTCCTCTGAGCTCTGCAGTGCTCTGCTCAGCTCTCTGCCTGTGGCTGGATGTGTGTGTGTGTGTGTTTGGTGTTTTTGTGTGTGTATATAAAAAAAAGAAAAAAATATGGATATATAGAACAGAGCGAAAAGGATCAACTGGAGGCTTGAAGCTCCTCCTGGTGTTGCTACTGTTGCTCAGTTCTCTGTGTTTTCCAGGTTTGCCAATAGACAGCCTCACTCCAAGGAGTGGTGAACACACTAAGGTGCCTTAATAGAAAAATCTTTGGCACTGTCACGTCCCTCAATCACTTGCATCCTAAATCCCTCGGTCCCATCCTCATCACTAACTTCTAACCTCATTTGTTCCCTTTATTTTCCACTGAGGCAATTACCTCTCTTGGATCATTCTACTAGCTATCTCAGCAGCAGCAGTAATGCCTGTGCTCACTGAATTTACAACTCAAACCTGCCAGAGGAACCTTGCACCAAACAGTGTAATCTTTGGTTGATCCTGTCCCTGAGGCTTTTATCCCTTGTAAGCACAGTTATTGTATGAAGGATAGAGAAGCTGAGACTATCTGAAGCCTGCAGTCCCCTTCCAGCTGTTGACAGAGTGTCTATTATTCCTGGTGTGAGTCCCTATGTGGGAGAAGTTATAAGCCGGAGAGAAAGGAAGACTTGCAAATCAAATTGCTTTAATCCATCTGTCTTCATTCTCCAGAGGGCAGCAGGGTGTGCAGCGGAGGAGCTCTGTGCCCTGATCATGACTGGAAAAGGAAAACAAAAGCATGATGTGCCTGCTTGGCCAGCTGTGCAGTAGCTATATGTGGTGGAGTGATGGCACGTTTTCTTTGTCATTATATTTTCTGTCTTTCAACGAGCAGAAGCTGCTTTAAAGTTGTTCTGAAAGAGAAAAAAACGTCAGCCTGAGAAACAAAGTTTCTCCCCCTGATGGGTTCATTGTGCAGTTTTAAGCCATATACTCGAACTGAACGGCTCATGATATCAGCTCGATTTCTTTTCCTCTCACCCACAGAGTAAATGTCTTTGGTTTGGTGCTGTTTGTGATTAATGGAACATCAAAAGCTCAGTGTGATACATTCCTGAGGAAATGAATCTGCCAGGGCCACGTAAACATCATTAATGAACAAGAGGCAGACCGGAGAGTGACAGAAAGATGGGGAGGAAGCAAACAGGAAGGGGTTATTTATGTTTGTCAGGGTAATATGATGTATATTTACCTGTGCTTTTGATGATGATTGCCTCTGTGCTGCCACTTTGAGTGATGAAGAGTCAGTTTGCACCCAGGGATATCATGTGATTACCTACCATCAGTTTGGTGCACATACAACGAATGGGAGACTGACCCTTTTTTCTAAATCCATTTGGAAAATCACATCTCCCCTTGCTCTTTCATGCCCAGTGGCAAAGAACACGGAAGTGTACAAAGGAAACTTCAACGCTCATCTTTGTGAAGACAGCTATATTTATCTGGGTATGTAGCTCTCTGTCAGGCTTAGAGGCTTAATTACCTGAAAAGGAGGAAAACAAAAATGACATGCAATTATGCAATAGTGGGCATATAACCCCGGATAGAGGGGCTGTAATAGATAGGAACATTACTGCTACATTTCAAGATCTGACCTTTGAGCTGAGAATCCTAAAGGAAACAAATCCTGAAGCTTTAAACTGTTTATTCAGAGAATTTAAGCTACTTATAGTAGACATGCTTTAAGGTGCTGTGAAGGTGGAATGGTCGCTGGATTTTATAGAACACACTGCATGTGTGTATTTGGTTTGACATTTTGTTGACACTTTAATCAGTTCGTTAGCTTGATAGCTTAGCTTTATGCTTTGAAGATGCAAGTGTTTCTTTTTAGTATTGAGGTCTTTTTGCTCAGGGTTGGACTGAAGACACGCATGCTTAAAAAAAGAACCAGCGTTCTCAGAGGACGAGGAAGAGTGCCAAAACTGTAGTTCCTCGCGTGGCCACTTGAAGTGGCTCTTTAACTGATGTGCCACTCGCTTGCTGTTTGCCCATATTTCTATTAGTTGCAAGTGAACAAGTGTTTAAAATTGACCACACAAATAAGATCAGTCCATCTTTGCAAAAAATTGAATAACCAAATTGTTCCTTTATTCACTGAATTCAGGTCTGAAATTAGACAAAACTGCTGCTGTTGAAGGACAAAGGTGTACATTCTGACCTAGCAGGGAAAATCTTTGATGGGAAAAGTTAATGACATGCCTTTTTTTTCTCAAGTGCCCTTGAGCAAGAGCTGCTCAGAAGGCCATCAGTAGAGACCTGTAGGCGTGGAAGCTGTACATGTATAAAGCTGGAAAAAAAACCTTAAAATTGAAATCTCATTGTCTACCTGTCTCCATGGCTTCAGCGTGAAGGATGTAGAGCCAGAGGTGGGGGCAGGATGGAGTGCTCCTGGAAGACGGTGCTGCTGCTGGTGTGTGCATCTCTGGGGGTCCAGTACACGGCCATCCGAACCCTGAGGGACTCGCTGTCGGGGCCCTGTCAGGGAGCCTATCGCTGCCAGACAAGACACTACAAAGGTACAACCTGACGGCAAACTCAGATTGCCCCACATACTGTAACCTACTAAATCTTGATGTGTGAATAGCAGTTAGCATGTGTTCAGGTATAGGCTCATATATAATGCAAAAAGAGCATAAATAACTTAAAATGCATGCGTATTGTTATAGTATTTGTTTGAACAGCACCTGCAGGCATACACAGATATGCTCTCAACACTTTAATGGTAATATATATTTTAGCATTTTGGAGCTTCATGCAAAGACATTCAGTGAAGAAAGAAACAGGCTGCAGCAAGAAAAAGGAAAGCAGATCATCAGACCAGGGAATTCCCTACAAGTGGAGAGAATCGAGAGATGAAATATGCGTGATTCGCTTTACAATTATCCTCCAATTTATCTCCATTAATCCCCTCTCAGAGCGCAGATGTAGCTTGCCGGCAATGAGCTCCTGTGTACAAAAGTAGCATCCCTTTGCAATCAGCTCCTCATCAGCAGTAATTACATGTTAGCTATTTGCGCTATATTTAGAGAGCCGCCATTTCATAAACCCCTTTGACAACCACTGGCAGACAAACAACTTATTCATGCATGTTTACGTCCTAAATTATTTACACTTTATTGGCTCAATTCAGTAGTTTACTTTCTCCTGAGAAAAAAACGCTGACTTTGGTTGACTGGTAGTACCTTAAAGTTAGTAACTAACATGTAACATGGTTTGTAACCAACTGACCATGTTTTCTGTCTTTTTTCAGACTCCAGGTGGAGAGCCTTGTGTGATGACAGTTGGGTGCCCATAGAGTCACCTCATAAGCACATCTTGCTGTTTGCCACTACACGCAGCGGCTCCTCCTTCACCGGGCAGCTCCTAAACCAGCATCCTGGGATCTTTTACGTGTTTGAACCCCTCTACCACGTCCAGCAGGCCTTCACCAACTCCAGCAGCAGGCTGCGTCGCACCTTGGACCGCCGGGCCCTACTGGGAGCTTACAGGGACCTCCTGCTCAATCTTTACACATGTGACCTTCATTTTATGGAGAATTACATCCGCCCCGAGCCCCAGGAACACATCACAAGCTCTTTCTTCCGCAGGAGCTCCAGCCATGCCCTCTGCTCTCCTCCTGTGTGCTTGGAAGGTGCAGATGCTGCAGCCTCTGATCTCCCAGATGAAACCTGGTGTCCTAAGAAGTGTGGGGCCCTGAACCTTACTTTAGCCTCTATGTCATGTCTGTCTAAAGGACATGTGGCCATAAAGACTGTGCGGGTTCCTGAGGTAGGGGACCTGCGCACTCTGACAGAAGATCCACGCTTAGACCTCAGGATCATCCACCTGGTGAGGGACCCTAGAGCCATCCTCGCCTCACGCATGATGGCGTTTTCCGATCAGTTCCGTGCTTGGAAAATATGGAATGCGACAGGACGGCAGCCTCGATATGTGGACCTGTCGCAGATCACTAGCACCTGTAAGGACATGATGGCCTCTGTGATCACAGGCCTGCAGAGACCAGCATGGCTGCATGGACGCTACCTGCTGGTGCGCTATGAGGATTTGGCATTCAACCCAAAGGATAAAGCCACTGAGATCTACAGGTTTGTGGGGCTGGAGATGGAGGACAGGGTGCAGATGTGGATTGCAAAGAACACCAATAGTAATGTGTCATCTGAGTGGAACTACAGATACTCCACCACCAGAGACTCCAGAGTGACGGCAGAGAGCTGGAGGCTTCGTCTCAGCTTTGACATTGTGAGAACGGTCCAGCATCTGTGTAACGACACTCTGGCTGTGCTTGGTTATAAGCAGGTTCACTCCGCAGCTGAACTGCGAAACCTGTCACATAGTTTAGTAGAACACAGAACATTGCAACCGGTCACATGGTAGATCTTAATGTATGATTAATATAATGTATTTACCGTATTTATTTATTTATTTATTTATTTATTTATTTATTTACTCACTCATTCATTCATTCATTTACTCAGAGTTTCTGGTCAGTTACACACTGATAAAATGAATGTAACTTAACATTTTCTTTCTTTTTAAATTAAACATGCTTAAAGTAATTTAAAGGAAACAATTTGGTCACTTTTACAAGCACAAACTTGTCATCATGGCTAGATAGATTTTGACAGTTCTAAGCTTGCTGCAAGTTTGTGTTACACGTAACACACACAGAATCTTTGGATTATCCTTTGTAACTGAGTCATGATTTTTTACGTGTACTGAAGTGAAGGAAGAAATCTCACATCAAAATAATGTAAATGGACAAACAGCATTGCAGGAATACAGGAAAAGTCCATCCATCCATTTTTGACCGCTTATCCGGGGCCGGGTCGCGGGGGCAGCAGTCTAAGCAGGGACGCCCAGACTTCCCTCTCACCAGACACTTCCTCCAGCTCTTCTGGGGAAATCCTGAGGCGTTCCCAGGCCAGCCGAGAGACATAGTCTCTCCACTGCGTCCTGGGTCTTCCCCGGGGTTTCCTCCCAGTGGGACATGCCCGGAACACCTCTCCAAGGGGGCGTCCAGGAGGCATCCGAGATGCCCGAGCCACCTCAGCTGACTCCTCTCGGGTGACCGAGCTCCTCACCCTATCTCTAAGGGAGTGCCCAGCCACCCTTTAAAGGAAACTGATTTCGGGCGCTGGTCATTATCCAGAGCTCATGACCATAGGTGACAGGAAAAATCAGTTAGGTTATTTATTTAGCCTATATTGTTATTGGGTTTGTTTGTTTATTTTACTTATTATTAAAGATGTTTTTAAAGTGCCATTTTTGAAGTGTGTGTGATGCATAAAGTCTGTACTGTAACATGTGTTGAATGCTCTTCTGGACTTGACTAAATAATATTCAGTTACTCTTTTTCAACATTTCATTGTATCATTTCAGTATTTAGAGTTAAATGTCATAAAATAATGCATCGGAGAAAAATTTTTTTTCAGGTCTAGTCTCTTTCTGTGTCTAATTTGGACAATGATTAAAATGTGACATATGGTAGGTATACGCACTAGCAGCTTTGTTTTCAGGATGTCAGGAATATGAATACATATTTGTTGCTTCTTCACTGCTTAACCCTGTAAATACTGTTGCAATGAAAGTGTGCAAATGCTGTTTGCTGGACTTTTTTTGTCAGTGTAACAATACTGTTTATATTTTTTAGACTTTTTAAAATAAATTATTCATAATGTAAAATCTGCCACACTGCTGAAATCTTCTTGCAACCACATTTGTTTGATGTGTTTTTATTTCTTTAATCCTGAGAGCAAAGTGGATAAGTGGCTGAGTTTTAGAGCTGAAAACTGAGAATTTGTTTTCTTTTTATCTGGTAATCCCTCTGTTTTTGGTTTGTCTTTGAGCCACGTTTTAATCCTGCTGATGTGTTTGTAGTTACAGATATATTTTTGACTCAAGAGAACACATAATGTACATGCTGTGTTTAGGTCTTTGAGCCTAATAAGAATAATACCAGAATCCTTCGGCTTAGTCTGCAGTGAAGCATAGTCAGAGAGAGACAGCTGCAGGTTTCCTGCTATTTGAAATTGGTCTTTGTGTCTAAACAGAAAAAGAAGGCACACAATCTCCAAACACCAGCCCATTTATTTCCATGTAGCACTGTTCTCTTGAGATAAATGCTGGGAGTCGTTTCTGAGGAAGAACTCATTGCATGAATCATAGACAAACCACTGATTGGCTGTGATTTTCCTGCCTTTTAACATCTTCCTATGGAGACTGCAATTATAGCCCACTGGGAGATACATGCTTTAATGCTCATGCTGCTGAAGAATCCACTCAAGAATGAAGGAAAATGCTGTTCAGTGACTGCTTTTAAGTATGAGGTAAAACGGTCCTTTTATTAATGTATTTTTAGACACTTCCATCCTTCCTGTAGCTGTCCTGTAGCTGCTGACACCAGGCATTTCTCAGCACTGCCCAAAGAATTGATCTACAGACCCAACTGAGAAGAAACAGGATTTAAGATGCATAGAGAAAAGAGAGGCTGCTTTTCTTTGAACTTAATCTGCAAGGCTACACAAACTGGCCATAAAGCAAAGCTTTATGACACCCGGGGAGCTGGGCTTCATTGGTTTTTCCATCCCCATCCTGACACACAAAGCTGGAAGTGGCCTGAGTCAGCCGCCAGCTAATTACCCATCTCTACTGCACTCGATACGGACAAGCCTTTACTTTCTGTCTCCTTAAGCGGACAAATTCGGGTCCTATCAATACTGAAAACAAATATGAGGTGTATACCAATAAGGGGGAGCCTCTCCGTTCCAGTGGTTTCAATGTCTGCTATTGACTGATTACAACATGATACTACAGACATCTGTATATTGAGTAGCTACACTGTTACAGTAGCATGACATACAAAACAAATCTGCAGAGGTCAGAGCAAATGCAAGAGCTTACACATTTAGGGAATAAAAAATGCTCCCAAGGTATAAAAAAGGCAGCAGAAGGATTTTTTATTCTGTAAATGGGTTGTGATCACGCAGAGAGAGACCACGCTGACATCTGTCACACCCACAGTGTCTCAGAATTATGCAGGGCAACACTTTGACTGCCCTCCTTCTGCTGTTTTCGGAAGCAGACAAGTTGTTTTCAGATGTTCATTTATTTTTTCCTTCAGTGGGTAAGAGCTGCTCTTACATCAGCCAGGCGACAATGGACTGTGTTATATATGAGACAAAGAGATAGACTTGAAAGTGTTGAGATATTTTTCATTAAGTCTTTTATTGCAGCGTAGTAGAACAAATTGTATAAACTAAAGCTTCTGTGAAGATGGTGGTTTGAGGTGGAAGCAGCCTCAAGTATGCGCTCTCATCTACACAGAAAGAAACAGCAGCAAGAAGACAAATTTTTCCCACAGGGATCAATAAAATATGGTGTCCAATATTGTGTTTAATAACTCAAAATCAACAGACTTGTGGTTTGCGCTAATTACAGCAATAGCAGCAACTGTTGTTCTGAGCTTAATCTACCATTAGAATTTAAGACAGATGAGTTTAACAGTGTCATTGCTCAGATTAAGGAGCTCGGGCACAGTGTGAACCACCATCCAACAATGTTTTGATAAGCACCCTCTTGACCTTCCTGCACCACTCTGGAGTCAGTGTCAGTTCTATCAGCTCTATCTTATAAATCCACCTCTGCTCGGTCCCTGTGCTCGTCTGTAATCAGCAGGCTTAACCATTTGTTGGTCATAATGAGATGAGGGAGCAGAGAAATGTTGTGAGACGTCCTTGGAGTTGCTCCTCCAGCTGCAGGTGTGTCATCCAGTATCATTATCCTATGGTTGATTTTTTTTATGGTCCTTATCTGGGCAAGCAGCCAGAAAGACTGCAAATTATGAGCTCTCTGGCTGTCACACTGACACATGACTGCTTGCAAAATCGACATTATCTTGTGCACGTGTGCATACATAAACACACATGCACCTCTGTGTTCAACACATAATATAGATGCACCAAAGGAGGCACCTAGAAGAGAGGCAGGGAGCAATTTCTGCCCTTGTGCGAGCTCCACAAATTGCTCTCCTTATAGCAAAGCATTGATTTGGGAAAGGTCAGATGCTGGTAAGAGCAGAAAACACAACATATTGACAATCCTGATAAAATTGTGAAAAGTACTGCTGGAGAAACATCACCAGGAAATAGTTTTTCCTATTTTGCATCAGGCCATCCGTACATAGGCAGTTAAGGATGACTTTCCACTGCGAACACTGCAAAGATTTCATTTCTCAGTCTCAAATGCTGAGAGATACTGTGGGCACCACTTTTTACACAAACTAAGCATATGCACTCTATCATATCTGAATGTTTAATATGAAAATCATAAGAAAATAAATACTCGTGGCATTTAGGCTGAGCATCATTTTCTCCACCGACATGACCATAAAGTCCCAGTTAACAGTTTGCATTCTTCACTCATCCTTAAAGGAACCAAATATGTCATTTATGGAGAGATTAAGGAGCATTTAAGACTGAATGAAACCACTTTCAGCCTCAGTATCTTTATTACTGGAGCCACACAGGCCCTGAGCAGACATCCGACTCTGTCATGCCCATCATTCAAATACTGTTATTTTCCCCCATGCACCCACAGCACAGACACACACAAGCATACACAAGCCTTATGTGCCCCTCCTCTTCATTGGTCATACTTACCTCTCTGTCTTTGCTGTTTACTTTAACATTTTTAGACAAAAAGTATCTTTAAGTCTGTGGAATATCTTTTGCTGCATTTTTAAGACTTTTACAGCTGTGTTTTCTGAAGGTCCTGATAAAGGGTTGTCATAGAAAACGTGAAATGGCCAGTTTGCAGAGCTGCATCTTGTGCAGAGCTCCTCATTGTCAGCAGTATCACCCTCCAGTTTAAAAAATCAGTGAATTATCTTTACCATTATTACCTGTCAACAAAATGTAAATTTGATGTTTAAAGATTTCCTATAAAGTAAGACTTAATTGTTGTCCATGAAGGCATGTGATGACTGCTAAACTGCTGATGTTGCAAATTAGGTATATTACAATCTCATTAAACAATTTAACTTTAAAGAAGCATCGAAGACATGCTGCCGTTATTTTCAGCTTTTTTCGTGATGCACAATGAAGCAGCGGGAGGAGCTCTAGCAAGAGACAGCGAACTCATCTAGAGTGAGAAAATGAGAAATAACACAGCATCAAGCATGAGGCAAGTAACAGCAGGCTCTTTCTGAGTGGGTAAATAACTGAATATTCACAGTCTGCCTGTTTGTAATGTAGTCATTCTTTGCTCGGTTCCAATAAGAATTTAAAAGATTCTTTGCAATGAGAAATGAAGTTAAACATAACATAATAAAATGGTCTCAGGTCCCGCATATAAAAATGCTTCTTACATAAAAGTAATGATTTTTAATATATACGCAGAAAACCACAGAAAATGTTTCTCATCACTGTATGCATATGGGGTCGTTTATGCACGTGAACTTCACACATTATCCCAAGCTAACCAAAACTTGACTTAAGCACATAAATGCTACCCAAATCCTACACATTCTATGTTTTTACCACAATAATGCAAATGAAAAAAAAAGTTTCTATAAAGCTGTTTTGAATTTAGAGTGGGAGGATCCGGTCATTCTCATGTTTGGTTTGACCAGAGTCCACCTGAACCCTGATTACTCCACATAAGGTGGGTCACAGCTTCCTAATTTTCCATTTTTGTAGATTTTTTTGTTGTTTTTTCAAACATTTTTTTCAAAAGTAACTTTCTGTGAAATCGCTCTCTTGCCCTGGTTTTTTATGTGCAACATTTATCTGAATGACATGTAACTCAAGCTGTCAAATATCTAATGATTCCTGTTAGAAATCCAGTAATTAGTAAATATATATTTAAAAATAAGATAGCAGAAATCACTGGTCGCTTTTAGCTCCAAGCAAAGCACCAGCTTTTATTCTCCTGGTCTGGGTGCATGAGACTATTGAGTCACTCTCAGCCATGACATCCCACACAAGCCAGAACCTGAGCTTTCCTAGATGATCGTACCCTGAGGAGAGTCTTTTTTTTTTTTTTGGAAACCCAGGTTAGAACCTTTTTGAAGTGACTAACACATGTTTAGATGTGCTCCTCTGCTGCCCTCTCACTCCTCCACTGCTTGGAATATCTTTCTTCCTTTCACTCCCAGCTCCACTTTCAGAGGACAGTAGGTGTGAAATGTCTGTGGGTTTTTTAAATATATATTATTTACTCTTCTCCTTTATGGAGGTCTTTTACACACTGAGGACTATAGAGAGACGTGGGCTGCAGTATCACTCAGGCAGTAGGAGGAAGGTGTGATCACAACGCTGTGGGCTCAGATCTGATCACACGTCATTGGTCTTTGTGTCTTCCCGGCCCACACAGCCATACTTTGCAGCAGGGAAGCAAGTTTAAACACAGACTTTCCTTTTCTTTGTCTGGCTTTTATCTAACATACTTTGAATTGACCCACCATCCCTCTCTGTTTCCCCCCTCAGTTCATACTGTCTAGATAAAGGTATACCAACAGAGTCAGCAGTTCCTCAGTGAATTCCCAACTAGCTTTAATTTTCAGACTCATCCATAATTCACCAACACTGGGCACCTAGCACAGCAGCATCTAGCAGGATTAAAGGCCCAAGAACTGTATCTTTTCCATTCAGTTTAATTTGAATAGATTTCATATTCATTGAAATTCAATGTGTTGAAAAAGGAACCGAAATAGACTGGATGGAGTCGGGGTGACGGGGAGATGGACCCTGACTACAAAAACATCAGTATGAGTGGCTGTGAGCTGAATTGAGGAAACTGAGGGATGTCAAGTTGTCTTTTGCAGATATTGTCTCCCAGAATTCGGTTGCACTTCAGAAGTGAATATTTGTGGTGTGGGGACTTTTACAGACAGATTAAAAAAAGAATACATATAAGATGCAATGGCTCAGTGGGCCGAATTGGACCAAAACCCTGTGCAAGCCTCCTGGATCCTCCTGCTCAGTTGAGGTCTGTATGACAGCAGGGCATTAGGTTAGGTTGTCTTTCTGTCAGTCTATGACATCACAGACTGTGTATGCCATACACTGTTTGATTTAAGTGTCAACTGTAACACACATCACCATCACTGCATGTCTCATGAACATAATAAAAAAAATGGCCCATTAGGTCGATAATACATCCCCCAGATATAAGTTGTTAAACATAAGATCGTATTACCCGCATTGTCTGAACATGGGACTGGTACAGCTGCATGCAACATGGCCGACTTTCAATCAGGTGTCTGAGGTTAGAGTTCCCCCCGACACCATGAGCTGTTTTTTTACCTACTGTTACGTCTTGTTCTCACCTTAGGTTCAGCATTAAAAACAGGGCTTAGGTAAAGATCATCATAAAATGCACTACTTTGTAACATAAACACATTTCACAATAAAATCTGTTCCCTTACTTGGTTGCTATTTTTGGCTAGTCCTCATCCTCATGCTAGAGACATACACACACATTTGTGTTCCCGGTGAGGCTTATTGTGTTTGTGTGTAGAACCAGTCAAGGAAGAGAACCAGGTTGTGTCTTCTTCTCTTGCATGTGAAGTGGATTGCTGACTCCACCTGCTTTCTATCTCTCAAATGGACATATATGCCTTTAAATGACTGCAGGCTCTTCAGGGCTACTGTATGCTGCCCTGCTTGTAAACCTCACTCAGCACTGCTCCTCCTCCCCTCAGTCTTTCTGTCTTACTCTTTCTTTTCCGCCCTTCTTTTGTTTCCAGTCACACAGCCTCAGTCCCATCAGTGCTTCAGGGCTGACATGTCTGCTGATGCTAACAAATGACGAGCGTCCCCACTGACAGCAAGTCCATCTGTCTGTGTCAGAGTAATTGAATTTCATAAATATAATCAGAGGGGTCTGTTATGAAGGGACCTGTAGTCTGGTCTCCTCTGCATCAGGGCTGGGTATTATTCCACACACCACCAACACTGTCTGTAGCCAGATTAACAAGAAGGAGCAAAGGCGCTAAACACAATTAGACGTGCATCTGACAATTAATGAACAGAGCCTGTGTTTCACCATTTCCCCTGGAATCTAATAGGAGGAGGAAGTGGCCACTTGCTTTCTGGCTTGATTGATTGAGTAATGGAAGGGCAATTGATGCTCCGCTACAACAACATCATGGTGATTCTCTGTGGTTTTAAAAGGAATTGTGCTTAGAAACTTTACTGGAGAATTTGACATTATTCAAATGAATTAATGTACTGCAGGCAGCCCGCCACTATTGATCAAACAAAAAGGAAAATCTGAACCCAGAGAAGGCGAATAGACTTGAAACCATAGATCCTCCTCATTATTAGCCAGAGCAGGTCCACGCTGTTCCCACTGACCAGCATGTGCAAATTCAGCATTAACTCTGTGTTCTGCTGAAACAGATGCTTCAAAAGAACCATATGTTCAATAGAATGCATCTAATTAGCTGTTAAATGGGCCCAGCTTTGACCTGAGAAGCTCCCTCAGAGGAGTAGTTAATCCCCGTCGATGCAGTTTGAGGAATTATTGATCCAACGGCCCATCAGGCTTTGCTTCATGAAGATGTTATCGACCAAATCACCCAGAGTCCCTCAACTCAAACTATAAACTTATAAAAAATAGACACTCCACATGTAGATGATTACAACAAAGTGTGACCTGACAGGGCCTTCAGGGGTTCTCGAAGACGGCAAACTAATTAGCAGCAATAAAGATCTCAAAAACTCCTCTGATGTCGGCTCTCTCAGCAGAGATTATCTCGCTCCCTGGCTGAAGAGCAGCAAGCCGAGATCAGGATTCTCCAGATGCCACTGTGAGGGGATTCTTGTGAGAAATCTGTTTGGAATAAATCCATCTGAAGCTATATTTGCTCCATCTGAAGCCAACATGGATTTAATTAATGACCAAAAGTAACAACCAGCTCTCACACAGCAGTAGTTTTATGAGATTTTTATTTTCAGCAGCATTGTTATGCAAAGATCAAAGCAAACTAAATGCAGGACAGATGACCACATGTTACCAGCTCCCTCTGGCTTGCCTTCAGACGGAGGATTCTGCCAAAAAGCTAAACCTGTCTGGAAAAGGCCAGGAGCATCGCCTGGCAGATTCTCTCACCCTCTCATGTTCAAGTCCTGATAGATTTCATTTTCAAAAACAATTGACAGTTTGTCACATCTGTTGTGCTGTGGGACACACAGCCTGGGATGTGAAGGGAGTGCTAACATATGGCAGATTTAATTAATGTGAATGTGTGCCTCCCACAGACAGTTTAGAAGACCCCACAGACCTCCTGTGCTGCTGGGATTCGCAGGCGTTTCCAGTCGCCCTGTTGGATTCATTTGACTGAATTATTTAGCGTGCTCTCTGCCCACCTGAGCCTGAGTTTCACACGCTGCGACACAAAGCTGCCAACTTGGACTAAAGTTGCGAAAAAATGAAAAAAACTGAATTTAGTTTGAAAGTTCCCTGTGTGATATTTATTCCATGACTTGCAGAAAAAACACAACTTGAAATTGGATTTGTCTGCTTGAGATTCAGTCACTGACTTTTGGGTGAGATGCAGAAGCTTATTTCTCAGATCCAACAGATCAATGAGCGTCTTTTGAGGCACTGCTTGTACTCAGTCCTTTTTTTTTCTCTTCTACTAAGGAGAGTGCTCCTTTAATGGATTTGAACGCTAAACTGATGAAGGAGCATTTATTGGCTTATCGGGACAAATCACATTTTTGAGCAGGCTCTGTGAATCAGAGCTCCTGCCTGTAATGGGATAAACAAAATGGCCCCGTCTCAAAAGAGAGAGTGTGTGTGTGTGTGTGTGTGTGTGTGTGTGTGTGTGTGACTCCACAGCTGCTAGTAGAAAAATATATATTTCAAAAGAGATAGTGAGAGATGTTGGCTCCTGCACATGGCTTTGTGAAAATGTGATTAAAATGATTGAGCTCTGTGCCTGCTGGCAACTTAAATCCCTCTCTGGTTGTTAACCCTTTATTTGCACACATCCAATAAATAAACTTTTAGGTTCAGTATTTTACTATTTACAAACAAAAAAAATATATTTGGGATGAATTAGGTAAAACTGAAAAATAATATATGACCAGATTCATAACCTGAGCCAACACATCCAACACTTCAAGCTGTCTGCTTTGTATAAGCCTGAACATACAAAGTACCTGGAAATAGAAATGCTATGAAATATTGAGATTTTATAGAAAAACGTTGATATCATTTTGCCGTCCCCTGTGGTGCTTCACTGTTTTATTCCTGCACTAATTCAGTCCACAAAGAGAGAGCTGACATAGAGCGGATAAAATAAAAAAAACAAACATCATCACTCACCATCTGACAGCATGACAGCTATATTTAACAGCACAATCTAATATGCAACATCTTTGAGCTATAAAAACAGCTCACCCTGAGGAAATGTAAGAAAGCAGCATTGATTGGAGGGCCAACACGGTGCTCTGTCATTATCGACTGACCCGGCTGTCAGCAAGCAACCTGACAATCTATTCACTGTGGAAACACAAAGAACAACAACTAGACAATCCAGCCATCACATGCTGGCGGGGTCAGATAATTTACAGGTAACTTTCTTCAAGTAGGCATAATTCATTCAAACCAATCCTTCAGTTTCATATTTTCAGTCCTGTATGACAAAGGAGGAGAATGAATATGAGCACGGTAGCCAATATATGCCATGTATATGTAGCTTTCTATTACTTTGATAAACACCAAAAACACCCACCAAAAACTGACTGAAAAGAAAGTGAGTGGAGCTCCACGTTTCACTGGCTTGGTGTGAAATCTTATATAAAATATTATCTTTCTCATGAATGGCTGAAACTGTGGAAAATGAACTGGAGCAGATTCTTATAAAGCCTTTTGAAATCAAGCAGGAGGGAAGAGAAGGAGACAGACACAACAAAGCACGCATGCCAAAATAAGAAGGTTTACACTATTACTGTGCTTGTGTAACCTATACAAGGCTAACATGTTAGCAAACAATTTCATATTTACACATCTAGGAGGTAAAGAGACACATCAGAATTTATTGGAATGAGTTTAGGTCCAATATTGGCTGTCCTGTGGGCTTTAGTGTCACAGCTTTTTACTGTTATGACTTCACTGTTGTATTGTTTAGTTGAGTGTTATTTGGTCAATTATGGCCAAGTAATAAATAGCACATTAGTGTGCAACCCACAACCAGAGAGGTTGTGACTTTTTCTGGAGGGGGATTCCTGCTGTTCTCTCAATTAAAGCCATCCAGTTGCTTCAGCCACCCACTGATCCACAGAGAAACCCCATGATTGCAACAGACACTGTACTCACGGCAGGCTGCATGAAGCATGGTCATGTTCCCTCTCCACCTCTAAAGTTTCCAAGCTGCTGACCTTGAATGTGTTCTAGAAAAATCTAACTCAGATGGTCTGCAGCAGACATTTGCAAATGAAGACTCATGAAGTCACCTTTCAGAGTTTTGTTTTGTTGCAACAACAGGCCAAACTGTGATACAGACCAGGCAGTCTGTAGGCGAAACACAACACCCTGCAAAGGCTTCTTATAAGGAGTGACTTTATAAACACTGGCATCTCCAAACGAGAAACTAATTATTTTTAAGGTCTATCACTTGAGAAGATGCCCAGAACAATGATAGACAATCATGAGCTGGGAAGTTAACAATAACAACAATATATCATAAGGTCATCCAAATTTCACCTAAACAACAACAGTCTTAGTCTAATGAAGCAGTTACACAGCAGGTAAAATAAAGTTTATATGTAAGTTTGTGATGAAAACAAAACATACACATACATATGGGTTGAATGGAGTTTTGCCAGTGGACACCAGAGAGACTTCAGGCACAAATTAGGTCCAAGAAACTCTGAAGATGTTTTCCATCTCCTTATTGAGATGTTGCTATGCTACCTAACTGGCTGCTGCTCTTTTCTCAGAGTGGAAAACTCTTCACATTCACAGTTTGCTGGCTGTAACAACATGGCTGATGGGATCTCTGGTTACTCAAGAGCTGAATGCCATTCACGAGCAGGAAGCATTAGTGATGCTTCAATCGTGAGAGCAGCACAGAGGCTCTTTCCAGGATAGAGCCATGTTACAGTTAAAAGACATGTCTGATATGAGCTGTGTATCTCATGTCTGCTGGATTCAACAGGAAGATTATACACAATAGATAAAAGACATTGATTCGTGTGATTATGATGATACATTTTCCAAAATGTTTCCTGCTTGTGTGATCAGTAAAATAGTGCATTGCATCTTCGTGTATGCATTAGAAAAAAAATGAACCCATCAAAACAGGTAGCTCAGACCTTAAAATGAGCTTATAGCTTGTTTAGATTGGGGAACATGGGTAAAGTGAAGTTTGGACTAAACTGTGACCTTAGCATGTCCAGTCTCCAGTGACTGGTTGTAAATGTGGCTGTCCTATTTGGAAGAAGGAAGGAATAATCCAGAATCAAGTAGTTGCGCCTCATTAACTGTATTTTTTTCAAGGGACCATACATTTTGGCACCTGAGCAACACTTGTTTAATTGTAAGAATCAACAGCAGCTGTCATGTCAGGCGACAGAAGCACTTTATGTCAGCTGGTGGCACAATTGGGAAATCCATTTAACAACTCTGGATTTGACTTTTGAGGCTGTTAGGGAAGACCTTCTGGACCCTGATGTTCATCTTCCCAGGTTCTTTGATTAAGAAGAAGTGGACAATATCTGGTCTCAAAATTACTATTTATTCTAACATCGAAGAAGCACAAACAGAAATCTCTGTGGTTGCCCAGCATCAAGGTAGGAGAACAACATGCTCCTCTTACAAACACCTTTTATCCTATCTTGAGATCCACATAGGTACCATAAAATGACACGTCCTCCACTAATCCTGCACCAATGGGGTCAGCTCACCTGCTTTTTAGTTTACTTTATTTAGTAATGGTTAAACCTAAGAGTCAGGAGAAAAACAGGAAGGGTCCCATTCAGGGGGTCCCATTCTGGGGGTCCCATTCTGTTGATAATAAGCTTATGTTGAACATAATTTCCCCCACAGGAATGATCACTTTCCCATAAGAGAGTGACTTTATGACGCACCAGAAAAGCTTCCCCCATGTAAGTTCACTTCAAGTCCTGAAATCTCATAAGCTGTGGGTCAGATCTGGAGGTGACCGGGAAGAGAAACTCACGGGAGGGGCGCGTCATAAAATGGGGTCTAGGAGATGAACACATTCTTTCGGTCAAGATCTCGATTTACAACCTTAGCTTGATATCAACCAGAGCTGTCTCCAAAGTGCAGAAAATAACTAACAGAGGGATTTAATTACAAAGTCTATGAGAAGAAGAAAATTCCACACTTCTCAATACTTCAGTGTACCTGGCTTATTTTGATTTTCTATAAAACTTACTAACACATAAACACTCATAAAAAAACATTACAGTATGTAGTATGTATAAAGTACGGTAATAAACACAAGAATGAAAACTTCATATATCTACTTCACATATCTACTTCTAGATATGTGGACCCACACTACATAATAACACCATACAGAATAAAACCTTTCACCCGACAAGGCCCATGAACTGAGACGCAGCAACAGTCTGTTGTTATTAAACTAAAACATTATTGCAGCTTCAGAGACACTAGGTGGGTTTTGTCACTTTTGGACAGAGTTAAGCTAGCAGTTTTCAAGTTTTTAAGCTAAGCTAAGATAAGTCTACTCATTTAACCCAGCAAAAATACAAATAGCCTATGTCAAAATATCCCTTAGGGCTCAGAAAGCTTCTTATATGTGTGTAGTCGCCTTACAGCACTAAGATTTGTGAAATGAAATGAAATGACTTAAACCTTTTGATGCTCAGGAATTCAGTCGAGTAGAGAGAGAGAGCATCAGTGTGCGTCTGTTTCTGAACCTTGGGCAGATGGTGCTTTCTTAAACCAGCTTACATGCACAGATGGGGGCCACAAACACCATTCAAAGTCAAGGGTAAAAAGATTCACACTGTGTAACATCATATTAGTTTGTGGTGTCACTTTTGAGTCAATTCATGACTGCAACAATGGTATACCCAAGGACTATATATCCTTCACATTTTAAATCCCCACCAACCTTGCTGTGAATATTTTAATTCAAGTTACCGTACTATTATGAAACATCTGTCCTACATATAGCTATATACTCAAACATATAGAGTGTCTAATTAATGCAGAATCTGAACACAAACTAAACGTAACAACACATTTAAACTGCAGTTATTTGTTGGTTAGAATGTCTAAAAACAATGTGTGAGTGATCTGACCTGAACAATGGCACATCTTTAATGTGCACAACTGGGTACAGGAGGTGGCTGTGAACAGTGAGTGCCAATACACACAACAATGATTTGCAATAATCAAGGCTGTGCTCATGGGATGGAAAACATGAATCAGCAAAAAAAAAGCATGAAATCACCAGTTTACAAAAAACATCAAGTCACTGTTAATGGACAGGGTCCTGGTTTATGCAGCAAAAGTATTGATGTATTAGGTGAAATGTCATAACAGGATGAACCACAGTTGCCTTATTGTTGTTATTGTTTTTTTGTTTCAGTTTTTTTTATATCCCACAATAAAAGCAGCTCTGCTTAGTTCAACCACATTGCATTGGTGAGTTCAACCTATTCTCCAACATAGACCCCTTCTAAATTTACACATCCACTCCAGGACTTACTGACATCATTTTCACTACACTACAGTAACACATGAGGTCTTGGTTCATGGTGGGAAAGAGTTAGTGTCCTGTGGATGGACTGGGATACTTTTCTATTTAGACTACCAGCAGTGCCCCCTTAGCATTTGAGAAAACACTCATCCCATTGCCTGCTTACATCACAGATTTGTCTCTCCTGGTAGCTGTTGACTGTGTGTTCTCTGTTCTGTATTTGGAAGTGTTTAAACCCAGTCTCATTACTCAGAAGTCTCTCAGGATCCATCTAAAAATAGTACTAAAGAAAGTCTCACCTGACTTGCTGTGCCTGGTCAACAGAGAAACACGCAGACACGTGATGAAAAGATGTCATTAATTATTCAGAGCTAATGAGCTGGAGATGCAAGAGGTCATGGTCATCATGGATGAGAGACATCTGCACATCCTCCAGTTCTGTAAGAAAGAGCACAAAGAATGGTGCTGGTAGATGTGTTGAATAGGCACTGATGAAGCTTGTTTTCTTAGTTTCAGATGAAAGGTTAAAGGTCAAATACATCCTGTTAACAGTGGATGCTTTATGTTCACAGGATGGTGTGCCTGGTGTGTTCATCTGCTTTGCTGTGAAGCTTCTGCTTCCCAAGACCCTTAAGTCAAACCCTTAGTCACAACATGTGTGCTGCTGCAGAGTTTTAAAATGTGTCACAGAAGATGACAAGAGCGAGGACGCTAACAGAGAGCTGCTCTCAGGTATAAACGATGAATGGTTTTTTGTTACTTCTTTGTTGTTTGCTACCGGATGGTTATGGTTCTTGTTTTCAGTTTGGGCCTAAACTCTAATTGCAGACAAGGAACTGTCCTTGTGTGTTTGTACTTACAATGTCAACACTTAGCTCTCTTAGCTGCTTCACAGAAACCCCTGTGTACTCACACCCCCGCATGCTGTCAGTGAGCTGAGAGTTCTGCTTTAACCTTGAACTACCTGGGAATCCTCCCCACCGTGATCCGTCTATTTTCTCTCTCAGTACAAATAATCTTTTGAGATCAAGCAGAGCACCGAGTGGTGACCCACTCCCCAAAAGCTCTCCTGGGATGTTAAACACGGCCCCCCGCCGGTGATTCAAACTGGTTGACACAGGGAGTATTCGGAGAGATGAGTCTACTGGCAGCAGGTGCTTTCTGTCTTCTGCCCCCACCATCTCTTTTTCTCTAAGTGTTATCAGAGCTACTGCCTCCTCCTGCTTCACATCTTACAGCACAAGCATTTGAGGGGAAATGGCCCATTTTGTTCTGTTTTGATGTGACATTTTTATGAGTGTGCAGCTCTCTGGGGAGCAGCAGCTTCAAGTCTATATTTTGTGCCAAAAACTTTCTAATAGAGGTTTGATAACCCCCCCCTCTCTCTCTCTCTCTGAGTGTAGCTCTTCATCTCCCCTCTTTTCCCTCCCTGTCTCTCTCCTGTCTGACCATCTATGTTTAGTGTCATTTGTCTCCTTTTCCTTGCTGCTACAAATCAAGCACACACATGCAATTCTCTGCTGGGCTCTGCCTCTATCTGACAGCAACTTGCTGCCATCTGGAGATAGGTTTAAAGTCAACCCAAAGCTCTGAACTAGAAACATAAAAAAGGCAAATCTATGAAAGAAAATAATTGATTCAGTTTGTGAGACACCAACTAAATCAAAACCTTTGACAGAAAGAGCGTAGCCAGTACAAGGACGACTAATTAAACAGATAATGGGTTTCATCAGTAACACTTTCTTCTTCCAGCTGGGCCTTTTTTATCTCCTGTTTTTTTTTTTCTGGGACTGTTTGTCTCGCAGTTGAAGACTTGTTTGGAAGCAGCTCAGTTATCAATTAGCACTAGTGTGACCTGATTTAATGAGATTTATGTGCTGTTCATGTAAGTGAGTCTGGTAAATGCATATGCAGCTGCACACTGGCTACAAACACATGAACTGCAGCTACACCTGCATCGATCATGTTGTGCTGTTCCCATGGTTCCCCTCTTTAAAACAGAAAATAATCCCTTCGTTCAAAAAAAGTGTTGACACTTGACACGGTCTTCATTTCCCTCTTTGTACATCTTGACTTTTGAAAATGTGCAGACTAAAACATGCAGCTGAACTGACTGATGGATGTTTAGAAATGTTTACTGCACACTGTGGGCTCACCATATGGCACTCAGCTTATATATTTTCACCTTATAGCAGATGGGACAGCTCATCAGCACATGTACCTCGCTGCAGATGGCCATTAATATGCTCCCAAACTGTCCACACTTTATTCCAACAAAAACATTTTCACATTTTTATTTGTATTTAATGATTTTTGTCAAGACAATTCAAGAAGGAAGCGATCGGCAGACCTCTGAAGTGATTGTTTCTTGTTACAAGAAGATTATTGTCAATAAAATTTTAAGCAAGAGGAAACAATGACTCATCTTCTTGACTCAACTGAGAACAGATTTCATTCTTCTGAGGATATTACTGAGGTAACACTTGCACAAAGCTTTATTCTCCTGAAGTATATTAATTGGGTTATTTGCATATATGGAGAAATGAGTTGTTAGTAATAGAAGAATAGCAAAAAGACACTAGTGTACATTTTTATCATCTCTCTCGACTCTAACATGAAACATATCTTTCAATCAGTGCTGCGGCAACAACTGTGAATACAACCTTTGGCATACTGTTTAATTATTTCACCGAGCCCCAAATCACATTCAGTAATAATTAAAAGGAGGAAAAAATCAATTTAGTGCAACTCATTGTTTTGATCTGTATTTATCAAAGAGTTGACTCTCTAAATAAATTATGCTCTCTGAATTTTCTGGCAAGAATTTTCTCTGGCACCCTACTGTGCACATTTGTCCACTGATTCAAACATGTTCAAAGACCAAAGCTACTTTCCACAAACCAAATGGGAAAAAGAATCAGCTATGACTTCATAAGTGGTTTGCATGATGCTTCATGAATGTATCTGTCACAACACATGGATCTATTGTTGATATCTGGATGGACTATAGGTGCATGGGTGGAGAAAAAAAAACTGCTGTTGGATGCTGGGTGCCAACATTAGATGTGCAAAAATATAGGTGTTTACTATATGCAAGATATAATAAAATACACTACAAATGAGGCAGATATGAGGTATGTGCAATGTACAGAGGAATTTAAGATGTGCAAATGCTACCACTGGTAGCTTACCACTGCCACTGTGTGAATGTGGTGTGAAAGAATAATGCATCTCAATGTAAGCGCTTTGAGTGTCTGCAGAGAAGAGAAGAAAAGCGCAATATAAGACCAATGCATTATTATTATTATACAAAATATACAGCATATCAAGAGCATATGTAAGAGGCTTAACACATGGCTCAGGTCCTGCTGACAGAGAGAAGTTGAAGAGTCGTACAGCCTGAGGGACAGATGACTTCCTCAGTCTGTCTGTGGAGCAGGCCAGGGACAACAGCCTGTCACTGAAGAAGCTCCTCTGCCTGATGATGGTCTGTCTGGACATTGTCCAGGATGGACAATATCTTGCTGAGTATCCTCTTCTCAGCTACAGATATTAAAGAGTCCAGCTCAGCACCTACTACTCATAATAATTATTACCTGAACAAGGTAAGTCAGTATCAGTGGAGCAGGGTTATGAAATGTTAACCTGCAGAATGGGAATGCCACATTGTAATCAGTATCAAATAAAAAGTAAAATAAAGGTTTTCTTAGTTCAGTGTGAATGTAAATCAGTGAGTGTTTATCTGGCATCCTGTCATGTGTGGGCGATGGCCTTGAGCCCCGCACATTCTTCAGCTCATTCATGACAGAATGGAGAGAAAGTGCACTTTGACCCTCGAAGCACACATACATACGTACACTGATGTTAAACCTTGATTCTCCAGTCACCCCTGTCTGAAACGATAATGAGCATTGTGAGAAAATGAGCAAATAAGGATGTGGGAGACTGTGTTCAGAGTACACGGGCAATGAACTGGCTGCAGGCCCTGATTAAGCAGCAAGGTTTGACCTCCATTATAATAACCATCATAATGAAGCAAGATGAACTAAGATGCACACATCACTTATCTTGCTTTGTCATGATTTACAAGAGGGAAGAGACAGTCTTTGTTACAGCAAACCATACAATTAAATTGAAGAGAGAAGAAATGACATTTTGAGCTATAGAAAGTAAAATATTAACATAATAATATGCATACAACAGCCAGACATTCTTCCTTCTTCCTGCTCATCAGTGCATGAAACAATACCACAATTAATTTCCTAGTATTAGTATGTGAATGCATCACACTTATTGAACCAATGTTTCTACTTCTGTCTCCAAAAAAATAGTTAAAATTAAGTTTTAAGTAAATTGTTATTCTACCCCATCCTGATTTTAATCACTTCTTCCCCGTTTCTGTTATCTCTAATTTCTGTGTCAAGCTAAAGCAGGAACTGTTACCAAAACTTCAACAAACATGAAAGTGTGAGTGGCCTCATCCAGGCTACGGGGTCAGCTTAGCTCCAGGTGGCTTCAATGACAAGAATAAAAAGTACCCATTAGGCCTATACCTTCTTCATCAAAAAGCAATACCTTTACACAAGATGAAATCATAACAGGTCCTGTGGTTACAGCTTCAGGCTCTAGTCCCCACTGCCACTGGATAAACTGCCAGGTGATTCTGTGAACAGCCTGCTCATACAAATGCTGCTGCATTTTGAACCCCTACAGCAATCGCTTTATCAAGTTTACCAGGGAAATCAGGGCTTATTAAATATTCTAAAATCCAGTATTTCTCTGTAGCTTTTTATAAAATCTGAAATATGTCATATGTTTATTAATTATGATATTGATGATTGCCTGTAGTGTAAGCCATACAGACATTTAAAGTTATTGATCAACTTGCTTTCATGCATATCATAGCAGTTAATAAAAGATTTACTGTCATTATTTTTTTTTCGTCGTTAATTTAATAAATCATGCATTCATACTCGACTGACTGGTAAAACGGAACGAATGAGGTATGGGAACCTTTATGATAGGAACCAAGATTGCATGGGTTGTTTCCTGTAGGTAGATGGAATCTTTGTCCGTCACTATTATGTGTTCGACTGAAAAATGGCACCTAGTTCTGAGCATATTCTTATTTTTGAGGTTTGGTTGCTTGAATAAGTTAGAGTTGTGTTGCAGAGTCAAGTATTAGTCGCTTTAATAAGGCACCAGTGTGGAGTACTTTACAAGCAGCACCCTTAGCTAGCTAAACGGCTAAAGAGCAAGAGTTTTATTAAAGTCTTCGAGTCACTTTAACAGTATGTCGGGGGTTTTAACTCGGACATGCACGCGCTATGTTAAAATATTTTCCACACTGTTTACACAAACAAACAGACATAGATATATGTCAAAAACCGCCCATTCTGGTGAGTACATCCGGAGATTTATTTCCGAGAACACCGAGATAGTTGGAGAGAAGAGTCTGACCCCTGAGGTCAAACTGAGATTATTTACACCAGGCTGCAGATTTTGGCGAGAAAGACCAGAGCTCTGGCCTTTTGATGACCCATACTGGGCCATATACTGGCCAGGAGGACAGGCTCTCTCACGGTAAGCCTCTCCATGACGAACTGACATTTAATATGTGAGGCTTCCTGCTCTTATATCACATTTAATACCATCTTCTTGAAGGTACGTCCTAGATAATCCCGAGGTGTGTCGGGGTAAAAAGGTCCTTGATCTGGGGAGCGGCTGTGGAGCCTCAGCAATCTCTGCAAAGCTTTGTGGAGCTGCTCATGTTGTGGCAAATGACATTGACATTGGTATGCATTTATTTTATATCATTGTTTTATATATTTATATATTACACAATATTAAATTATTTCTAGTCAGAAGTGTTAGTGTGTTAGTGGCATTAACAATAGAAACATATATATAATTACATTGCATTATGCAAAATAAACAGATTGAACACATCACATCTTTTAAATATAGAGTGGTCGTTTACTTACAGATCTTTTGCTGAAATCTCAGGTTTTGATTTTAAGGTCTTGGAAATTGAAACTGTAACATGACATTAAGTATTGTCTAGCTTAAAAAGTGTAATAGACTAAATAAGCTCCATTTGTCTTACAGTTGCAGCCGTTGCAACCCACATCAACTGTGAACTGAATAGCCTGGAGCCGCCTGTTTGTGTGACTGACAACATGATCGGTTCAGAGCCTCAGGGCTTCAACCTCATCCTCCTGGGAGACATGTTCTATGATGAGGCCCTTGCTGATAGCCTTTACATCTGGCTGGACCACTGCATTAAAATCCATGGCACTAAAGTCCTTATCGGAGATCCTGGGCGAGCCCAGTTTGAAAGTCATGACATCCGACGACGCCTTCAACAGCTGGCCCATTTTGAGCTGCCAGAGACTGTCAGAGAGGAGAACTATGGTCTGACTAGCAGCAGTGTTTGGTGCTACCAGGACTGGACATGACTGTGTGAACAGTGTTAAAATAAAGGAGAAAACACCCTTCATGCTAAGTGATGATGTTTGCATAGGCAATATGAAAGTGATCTACAGTTCACATAAATAATGCAACATGCAACATTTGTCTCTGTGTAGTTCACCTCAGGGCTGTCTGGAACAGAAATACTCTTACTGATAAGGTTGTATCTTTAACCGTCACTAGAGGTCACCATATTCTATCTCAAGATGAATAGCTCAGTCAAACTGTATACCTTACTGTACAGGGTCTAAGTCTAACCAAGAGAGTTAGACCACTGGGATCATTTTAATAATATGATAAAAGGAGGAGGTGGTAGGAGCTCTGAAGAGGACAAAAACAACCACAGCACCAGGTCCTGACAACATCAGCGGACATGTCTTATGGCACTGTCCAGAGCAGCTGGGAGGTGCGTTGCAGCTTTTGCTCTAGTTCCCTAGTTCCCCAGCTGTGGAAGCATCCTACAGTGGTCCCCATTCCAAAGAAGAGCTCTGTTAAGGCTCTAAAAGACCTCAGGACAGTGGCTCTCATATTGCCTTATTTGAGCTTATCTGACTGGAAATATGTAAATGACAGATAGAGAAGAACAGCACCTGCATCACACTCATAGAAGGTCATATTATGCCTGGTGTTATTTAGTAAAAGGTGAAGGACATTTTTAAGATATAAAAGATGCAACTGCCTCCCGCTTGGCAGAGAACCACAGCAAGAGCTGCGTCAGACCTGTTTATGTGCTTCTCTCCATGCAATTGCTTGTAATAAACTATAAATTTTCAGTGATCATTTCAGAGTCTTTTTAGAATCTTTATTTTTTTCCCTCGATATTCTTACTAACTTTCAAAGCCCTGCCCCACAATGAGTTAACTTTGTTTAACTAAGTTTGGCCGGAACAGAGGCGTGGAGAATAAAAACTTTTTATATCACTTCTAATCGATGGAAACATCCTTCTAAAAAGCCTAAAACAATTCATATGTAATGTTGACTTAACTTGTTGAACATCAGAAAGACTGCAGTTTTAGAACATAGAACAAGTGTTTAGCTTATAAGTGCTTTTCAAACTTGTTTGCTGTAACTTGAATTAAATGACATCCTTCTGTGGGCTCTCCACCACAACTTCACTGCAAAAAAAGTGTTTGGGGAAAAAAAAGGCAAAAATCACAGTGGGCAGGGTCAAGTGCAGTAGAAATTTAAACAAAGACAATGGAAAATAATAGTGTTCCCAATAATCTCATAAAAATAACCTGACATAGAAAGTTTCATAACCTTTAAAGTTTAATCTAAAAGGTTACAATCTAGTATTGACCATCCGAATACACTGTTTATATTCTACTGAAATACATCACACTTCACAACAGATTTATGCAGATCTTAAACAAATCCAGTGTGCATGTCCAACATTTACCATTTAAACCACAACACCTCCTTCCACAATCTGCACAAAATTGTTGTTGAATGTGAATGATACATACTTGCAGATAACCACACAGTGGTGTTGTTGATCAAAGAAGACATGTGACTATAAGCCTGTCCCAGCAGCGTTAACGTACAATGCAATTGGCCTGACAAACAATTGGCCTTGACAAAACTGACAATATAAAGAACAAAAAAGTACAAAAATATATATTTATCTGTAACAACAATCTCTGAGGTCAAAAAAAATATTTGTAAAAAAAGTCTGCAACATTATTCATCGGTGGATGCCTGTGTCTTCTCTTTATATCTCTTCTTAAACTCCTGGAAGGTGACGGTGGTCTTTGGAACAGGAGATGGAAGGTGACGCTTTCTCTCGTTTGGACACCATGTACCTGCACCGATGTGCATAAACGGTTACCAACACAGAGAAAGAAACCGAAAAACAATCATGTATATTTAGTGTTGTTTCTTACCCTTTGGCTTCATGACAGCTTTGTGGCGGCTCTGATTCTTTTCTTTAATAAGGGCTGGCTTGTCTGAAAGAAGGCACAAACCACATGGAAAAAGGTTTATCTCACCTCCAAGCTGGTCAGACATAATAAGCATGACTGCATATCGTATTTTGTCATTAATTAAGTAATTTCAGCAAAATTAATATTTTGCATCTACATATATAATACACAAAGTTCATTAGTAAAGTATTGGAAGTGGGTGTTGGGTGAAAGCCAAAAATAGGCCAAATGGCTGTCTGGATCCAAAACATCCAGGAGTGCACGTGAGGGCCCGGAGAGAACCATTACAATCAAAAATCAGAAAAAGGTGAGGTGAGAGGTGTGTGTGTCATCATAGGTTTTTAGGGAACATGCTGCAGTGTTGCCATATTTACCTGAAACAGGACAGGTGGTTTCCTTCTGCCTGTTGGTTCCCTCTTTAAAGTTGAATGTCTCAGATAACATGCTGAATCTCAACTGGGCGGGCATGGCATGGTCTTTAGTGTTGCTTCCCTTATCATCCTCGGGCTCTTCACGTGTGACATCCTTTTTTGTCTTCTTTTGACAAAGCCTCTGCTTATTCAGACTCTGGGATGTAACTTTTCCCTTGCCGACTCTCTTCTGAGGTGAAGCTGTCCACTTCTCTTTCTTGAGGCACACTCTGGATGAAGATGCATCAGGATGTGTCTTTGTTTTCAGTACGTTTCTGTGGCTGTGTTTAATTTGTAAAAAACTTCTCCTCCAGCTTTCATGAAGCCATTGTTTGACTGAATATCCCCCCCTGTGGAGTTGGTCACTTGACTTCTTCTTAAAGGAGCTCACATTCACAGACAAAACTTCTGGAGGTCTCTCTCTTGCACTGTGTAAAGATATAAATGGGAGCTTTTTCTCATTGCTTGAAATACCATAAGACCTTTTTGTGGAGCCAAACAGGGTCAGTTTTACAGTGTGGGCAACTGCCATCTTTCCACTTTTCTCCAGCTGTGTATTGTGATTAGCATGCAGCTTGCGTTTCTTTAATTCTTTTCTGAACGTAGTGTCATCTTCACTCCTCGGCCTCTTCTGCACTTGGCTGCGGCTAAAAGGTGTCTGCACCTGTGTTTGTTCTTTGGTTTGCTGTGGTGACTCTGCTGCACCTGCAGATTTCTGCTTTGCTTCTCCACAGCCTTCTTCTGTGTCTGACCTCTGCATGACAACTTCATTAGTGCTTTCAGTTTGTTTGTTTTCACTGATCAAAGCACCTGACTCCATAGTTACTGTACAATTTAATAGTTCTAGTAAATCATCCTCAAGTTGGCTGAAGACGTCACCATCACTGCTGGAGGAATTCCCATCTTCGGTTTTACTTTTGGGAATAATGCTTGACTGGCTTGTACTATTCTTCGTTTCCTCATCAGATGATGAGCATGGTTGGTCATTATCTTCGGTTAAGTCGATGATCTTGGTTTGTACTCCTTCATCTTCTTTCTCTAGGTTCCCGTCAGTCCCTTCTTTTTCACTTTGTTTTTCCTTGCAATCACAAACAATTGAAAAAGCAGAGTCTGATTCTAAAATTGATGCCACCCATTTTGTTACACAGCAAAACTGTTCAATTGGACAGACTGTCCTGTCCTTCGGATTTGCCTCGCTTAATGTGACATCTGTGTTCTCGGCTTTCACACACTCTACAGAAACACTCGAGACTTGAGACTCTAATTCTTCAACTGTGTCCGTAATTTGCGGCGTCTCACTTTGTGCTTGGTCAAAGAAAAGTCTGGCCTCTTCTGGAGACAAAACTTCAATTTTAAATGAATAGTGTGGGTCACTGGACATGTCACTTTCAGACATGTTGGGGGACACCGGTTGAGTTGAGGTATCTGCAGCAGTGGAGTTTTCTTCTTTACTTTCTTTTAAGTCAACAGATTCTGGCTCTGCTTGTGACAAGACGTTGGGCTCCTCATTCACAGCTGATTCAGGGGTACTATCAATTGTTGTTTCAGGGTGACTCTGGCTTTCACCGTCTTGCATGTCAGAGTGAAAGGTCATAGTCAAAGGGAAGCCAAATTCTTTGTCTATGTCATCCAACTTCTCATTAACATTTAACCATGAAGACTTGTAAGGTGGTTCTGAATACACTTCGTTGTCTTCGAGGACGTACATGTTTTTGAGATACTTCCGATGGGAGCGCTTTACTTGACGCAGTATAATAGAATCTGGGGTTAGATGTGTTTTGCAAAAATGTTCAGCCTCACTGACGACATCTGCATGGCAGCCTGTTTTGATCTTACTGATCAATGCTTTAATGCTGTTATTCCAATAAATCTCTATCATTTTTTGAAAAGCATCTGTAACAGCTGTGGATTGTTTCAACTTCTTCAGAGCCACAAGGCGTCCTAGTTGCGTGAGACATGTAGCTTGTGTTAATGTAATTTCATTTGTTGGGAGTGAGGAAAGCTGAAATGTTTCTGCCGGTGTTTCCATCGCACTGTTCTGTTCAGGTGAGTTTTGCCTTTCTGGTATTTGAGAATGAGCCTTTACTTGACCAGCTAGTGTAATATTAACATTCAGGTCAGAAGTTTGCATTGATTCTGGTGGCCCCAAATCTGAACTTGACAAAAGACTGCCATCGTTGGATGAACATCCGTCTACAGCCTGGCTGGACATCATTTGATCTTGGTTTTCTGGGTACAGACTGGATTCTTTATGTTCTGTCACAGGGGAACAAAGTACTTTCTCAGGGTTATATAAAAAGTCATCTTTTGTGGTGTTGGAGGTCTGCTGACAAGCAATCTGAGAACTTTCCTGTGACAATGGTTGTACAACAGCAACAACTCTGGTGCCAGTATGACCATGTGACATATGAATGGAGCCATCATTTACATTGACAGTTTCAAGCATGTCAGACCTTTCAGCGATCTTGCTGCTGCTTGCTAGAGATGACTGGGTGCCGTTTGTCTTTGATGGAATTTTCTCAAGCACTTGCCTTAGCAGAGATGAATCACTCAATAATTCAAGTACTTTTCCTTTTGATTTTAGACAAACTGGATTATCTGCCTGGATTTTGCCACTTTTATCTCCTGCACTAGGGAGGCAGGGGGCATTTGGTACAACATTTGGCTGCAGTGATGAGTTTGCAACAGGCTGTGTTCTTGACATAACCGTTCCAAAATTAAGGGCTAAGGACTGAATTATATTCAAGTTACGATGTTCCAAAACACCTGAAGTCACGGGCGGCGTATTCTGACCAGTCGCTTGGGCGTTGCTGACAAACTGCTGGACTCTACAAGCTGAAGCAGAGTAAGATGGATGACCGGAAGACTCGTAGGCACTGTCTGGAGGCATCTTGTGCCTAAGGGGTTGCTGTTGTGTTACAGGAAGATTTAAGGCATTCGTTTGGTTGAATTGAGGTAGGTTATAATGGGTTTTCTGACTCCTGTTGTAAGGAGGCAGTAGATTAGAGGGGATGTATTGATTCTGTGTGTTGTTTTGTCTAGGGATCTGGTACTGAGCGGATTCTCTGTGTATGGTGGCAGATGCTAATGTGTTGGTATACACCGCCTGTTCACATGGAAGTGACAAAGTTGTAGTTGGAATAGGCTGCATTAAGACACAATTTGCATTTTGATACCAGCCTTGAGGAGCTCTACCATTTGGGGGATTCTGTATATTTACCGTTTGTCTCTTGTTGACTAATAACTGTTGCTGACCATAAGCATTGTTAATGCTGTTGGACGAAGTCTGTGTTGTCAAATTCATGCTGGAACCCTGAAGTCCACTAATGCTGTAACATGAAAATGGTGACACATTATTGGATTGGTTTGGCTGATTGGCAGCTACAAGACAATGACTGTTCATCTTCCATTCCTCTGTCTGCTGGGAAGAAAGAACCTGATTAGGGCCTGCAGAAGTGTGCCAATTTGATGCCTGTCTATTAGTGTGGGCTCCATTGTGCAAGTTGAAATGAGTGGTCTGTGGTGGTTGGGCTCTATGGTGCAGTGTCCCATACTGATAAGAGTTATTTGCTGCCCCAGCTTGATGATTTGTTATTGTATTGCGAGTATGATGAGAAGTGGCTTGTGGGGTTTGTGAGGTAGGTCCAATGTGTTGTAGCTGTCCATTCATGAAAGCATAGGAATCCATTAATGTCCTCCTCCAAGTCTTGGGGTTTGTTTAGGACGTAATGCTCCTGAAAGCAAAAAAAAATTGAAACATCACATTGCAGCTTACATTACATTACACCTGCATGTTGTATAACTGACCGTCGGTTTCTTTAGAGTATTTCCATTCTGTCAAATTAGTGAATTTTCAAGTACAACATACTGAAAACAGAAAAGAATTTGATGCTAAAGCAGAAAATGTAAGCTCATGCATGCTGCTTACTGTCAATAAGATCCATATATTTATCCACAGCTTCTACAGCCACCACACCTAATCACCATTCCAACTACCTCTCCAATTTCACTCTGACAAGCATCTATTCCATGAGATCAGAAACAGCCACACAGTTTGCTGCAAAAAAGCTACAGCAACCATGTGGCATGTACTGAGTTTATACTGAGGAGGAGCTCAAGAAGAGGAGTGAAAAATGCAGATCGGTCTACTCACTCCTCATTCAGGATATCAGGAGAAGCATTAAAACTAGAAAAATGCAATTCCTGAAGAAAATGCAAGTTTGATTGCTGCAGCTGAAGCATTGCTTTGAATGCTGATGTGAAGGATTGCTCTAAATTGCTGAAGAATCAGAAATTCAGAGCTCTTGTATGCCTCTGTGTATTGTTGTGACCTGATCTGGTCACCCCGGATTCCCAGACTCCGTCCCCGAAGCACAGAACATTGAATGAAAACCAGTACTGATCAGTTTCAGTTTCGCCTTTATATAAAGGGAGAATGCACAGCTCAATACAGACCCCTCGATCTGCTCCTGCAGCTGACCATTTGCATTCTGTCTGTCCCATGCATTAGGCTCGTTTTATTAATCTCACAACAAGGTGTGGTTACATTTACATAGAAAGGCATAAAAGGTAATGTTTTTCAGTGAAACATGCATATTCAATAATCACAAGGTGGAGGGCGTATACGAAACTAAAAGACATTGAAGCTCTCCAGTCACATCTTTGATGTGAGGGTGTGTGTGTATTCACACAGATCCTCCTGTTACGGCCTTGAGTATATCTTGTCTTTTTGGCAAGCTTGTGTTTACATCTCTGGGTCAACTAGGGGTTTGCAGTTCGAATATCTAAACACACCATTAAACATCAGAATGCTTTATGACCTCAGCCAGAGGTCTGGATCTATGCACAACCATACACTTTTACCATATATGCAGACAAACATATATTTTGACCAAGTTTGACCATATATTTCCACAGTATGCCTCTGTGTGTCAGCCTGTCACCATGGTAACAGCAGAGGAGACCTCAAAAACCACTCCAACTTTGAGAGCCTGGCACGCAGAAATGATTGGGAATTAGAAAATTCTGAATACAAGTGTGACCGAGCAGCATCTAATGAGCATTTTAAGACTAAAATGGAGTCTGTAGCTTGAAATTTGTAGGAGGAGATACATTTGGCAGATGACCCTTGTTGAAGGGCTCTCTCATAGACTCCCATGTTAATGACACTGAAACTGCTTAATATTTGAAAAATTAAAATATATTTGATAGTTGAATGGCTGAAATCGGTCAATGTATGCTGAAGGTACGCTGCGCCAAAAAAACATACAGAAGAATAAAAAAGAAGAAGAAGAAGAAAGAGAGTGAAGAATAAGAGTTTGCTTGCCTAGCAACGGCAACTAATAAATCAATCGAAGCATCCTCACTGCAAACACTACAACAATCAATAGCTCTCAGACACTTAACAAGCCCAGAAGTCCCTGCTGATCAGGAGGAAGTGCTTGTTGATTAAACTACAAGGAACCCCAGTGGATGTAACACAACTGTGGTTTGACTTTCCATGTCTCTTGATAGAACTTAAAATGTCTGCTATCCCATTAGAGACCCAACTATAACCAAAATTGAACTAATGCAGTCCAAACAATGAACTCAAGCATGCCAACCATAAACATACAAACACTCTGAAACACAAAAACTCAAGCATCCACACCTTGCCTCAAAAGATTCACAAAGACCTTGAACCAAGTTGACCTTTGTAGTCCTAAATGTGTGTTGACACTAGGCATGGGACAGTTCAGGAAAAAAATCTGAACCGTTCAGTACACGTGTGTCGGTTCAGGACGTACGCGTGTTTTGTTCAGGACATGCACATCAAGTAATGCAGGTATGCATTTTTTTTACTGCTGCACAGGAGTGTTGACAACTTGGCATAGTTTCAGCTGCAGTCAGAACAGAGAGGAGACCCACACCACAAACTGTGACCTCAGAACCATGATACAAACCGAACCGTGGAGCGGTACCATAAAGTCACATGTCTTCCCCCAGTACTGGTCAGGCCTGAGAATCAGAAGAAAAGCAAGAAGGAAATGGTAGGGGGTCGTTCTGTCGACCATAAACCTGAGTTGAAAACACACTCCCCCACGAGAATGATTACCTTCCCATGGGAGAGTAATTTTATGACTTACACGAGGTTTTCACCTCATGTAAGTTACTTAAATTCCTTATAGTAATTATTGCACATGCTTCATGGTAATAAGTTGCCTGCTGAAAATTCTTTCACCCTTCACAAGACAATGCTGTCGCTTCACTAAAGACTTTAGCCACAAAAAAAACACCTGAACCAACAGAATACAACACCTCGAGCGCTTCAACAAAGCTAGTTTTCTAGGTAACTATAAAATACCCACAGACAGCCTAATCAACACAAAAGCAAAGTCACTTATTTGTGCAAGTTCTACAATTAAACACACACTATGGGCATATAAAAACGCATTAACTGGTATGTGTTGGATGCACATTGTCTTTTTAATGAAAAACAATGAAGGGGCATGCAATGCACTGCCGCAGGCCACAGTGCGGACCAGTGCGGTGTGTCAGCCTCAGGTCTTCACTGGCCTCACCTGGCCAGCCTTATCAAAGTGTTCTGTGGGCGCCACTGGGCAGAGCTTCTCCGGTTTTTGTTTTAAAGTGCGACTTTTACTTGCACGATCAAGATGATGCAGCAACACACCCCAAGCCAACAACTCCACACACACACACAGACGCTGTGGAAAGCGTGATTTAGTTGATGTAGTCAATTCATGTTCTCCATGACACTCCAGCTCCACTCACTGAGCAAACGACACACGACAAAAGCTACATGGGAACTCGGGTGTAGTTGAAGTTGAGGTCAAAATGGTAGCGGATCAACACAAACTGTCGATATCATTGAAGGAATGCACATCCGCTTCCAGCTTAAGTGAACAGCAGACACCGCCCCGCAAAAGCGCACAGCGTGTGTTTCTGGACACGAGTGGCTGTAGCCCAGACTTACCTTTTCACCAAGAGGTCCAAGTGAGCGGCAGTTCAGACATCAGCGCAGCTCCTGGTCTTGTCGTGAGGCTAGTCCTGTTTACGCACTTTCAGTCCCCTGTCCGCCCCCGCCTTCCTCTTATAATGAGCAACTTTCTTCTTCTCGCTCTTCTGAGTTCAGCGCACTGGGTGATGTCACGTCCAGCAGGAGGAGTGAAAGGGGAAAACTCAGGGGCGGAACTACACATGTATGCAAAGCGTAGTGAATTGCTATCATTGCTATCCTTCTATTACCCTGCCCCCCCTCTCCACTACTCGTGTTCTTCCCATAATGTCCATTATGGTGTATGGGGGAGGGGTTGGGGGAAGTTTTTCCTCTGCTCCCCATTCCACTCATGTTCTGTGTTGTCAGAGCTGTTGTCAGAGCCGGCTGCTTTTTAGGGGTTTGGCCTTGTGGAAATATATGGTCAAACCTGGTCAAAATATATGTTTGTTTGCACATATGGTAAAAGTGTATGGTTGCTCATAGATCGAGACCTCTGACTGAGGCCATAAAGCATTCTGATGTTTAATGGTTAGTCTAGAAATTCGAACTGCAAACCCCTTAGTTGACCCCAAAGATGAAAACACAAGCTTGCCAAAGAGACAAGATATACTCAAGGTCGTGTAGCAGGAGGACCTGTGAGAATACACACACACACTCACATCAAAGATGTGAGTGGAGAACTTCAATGTCTTTTAAGTTTCGTATACGCCCTCCACCTTGTGATTATTGAATATGCATGTTTCACTGAAAAACATTACCTTTTATGCCTTTCTATGTAAATGTAACCACACCTTGTTGTAAGATTAATAAAACGAGCCTAATGCATGGGACGGACAGAATGCAAATGGTCAGCTGCTGGAGCAGATCGAGGGGTCTGTATGGAGCTGTGCATTCTCCCTTTATAAAGGCGAAACTGAAACTGATCAGTACTGGTTTTCATTCAATGTTCTGTGCATCGGGGACGGAGTCTGGGAATCCGGGGTGACCAGATCAGGTCACAACACTCTGCTCCCCATTCCACTCATGTTCTCATATTTCCAGATTTTTCTTTCTCTTTCCCATGCAGGTCCGTAAGCAGTGTTTTATAAATACTACTGTCCAAAACTTCTCCACTACAGAAAATATAAACAGGTTGAAAAGTTTAAATATGTCAAATTAAATTCATCTTTGAAACCATAGCTATATTTCACTCAAAATGGTATTAAATGGCTATATAAGGCTTCAAGATGAATACACCTTTTTGTTCTCTTTGACTCTCTATATATTTTGTCTCTTTAGATGCTCATTGTCACAGCGACTCTCTCTCACTTCGACTGAGGTGTGCAGGGCTCTGAGGAGGCCAAACCCCTAAAAAGCAGCCGGCTCTGACAACATCCCCAGCCGTGCTTTGGAGTCGGCTCTTTGGAGCCAGCTGAGGTTTTTACAGACATTTTCAATGTGTCCCTCTCTCAGTCATCTGTGCCCACATGCTTCAAAGCCACCAAACTACCTATTTCCCCTTTGTATTGACTTCTATTGTAATGAAGTGTTTTTACATGCCCCACATCAAGGAGACCATCCCAGGTTCTTTAGACCCCCTGCAGTTTGGACATAGTCAGAACCGTTCCACTAACAATGCTGTAACTCACAAGGGTCCCTGATCGCGCCAACATTTGACATTTTTACCAAAAAACTACGCCATGTGTAGCACTGCTGATCACATCATTGGAAAGTGCAGATTCGAAACATTGCCCCAGTTTTTATTTGATGTTGATAGACCCAGTAAAAACGCATGGTAATTATTCCTATATATTTTTACCAAATTTCAATTTGACCTTTCTTTGTTCATATTTGCTACCTATGTTTACTTTTTCAAGTTCCAAAACAGTTCATTTTGCATTTTTGTAATTTTTTTATTGTCATAAATAGTTTTTTTTTTCCGCTTGGGTGCTTTTTGGGCCCAACATGTTAATAGAGTAAGTTAAAGTTAAAAAATAATGATCAGATCATATAGGTGAGGTTGTGCTGGGAAAAAAAGATACCAAACATACGTATGGTACATTTCTCTGCAGCCATCCACACAGCTCTTTTTTCTTCTTCTCTGCTCAGACCCACACTCTGTCATTGGAAGTCCACCGTATACTGGTATGCCATTAAAACAGTTCCAGTTCTTTGGATGAATAAAGTTAATTTAGCAAAATGCTCTCTGTGCAGTCTCCCATGGGGCTGTTATCAAGCCTGTAAGGTCATGCCAGGTCAGATGTGTTTATCTAATGTGAACATTTAGAATACACTACAGATGAGTCTAGGTGTTTCAGTAACAGATAGAAAAAACACTAATATAACATATTTTTGGATTTTTGTGTTATGCATGCAGCCTAAAAATGATTTGAAAGTGGGTTTTAAAGAATATTGTCTTTGCGTAAGCAGTCCTGTATTTCACATTGCATGTCAGTGCATTTAGGTGTGTTTGTGGGAATATTATCCAGACTTGGCAGAACAATATTTAAGTTCTAGGACTAGCCTATGCGACAACGCTGGGCAGGCCAAGACTAGAACCAATCAATGTAAAGGGCGTGTGCAGTATAAAGACTGACTGCACACCTCTCAACACAAATTGGCATAAAAACACCTTAACGTACAAAGGTTTGTTTAGCCTCACAAGGCAACAAGTAATGTAGTGTGATTACGCTTCGTATACAAGTTTGTCCTCTTTTAAAGGGGCACCACCCTGGAACAAACTTCCTGAATACCTGAGGTCTGCTCAAACACTCACTTTACTTAAGTCACACCTGAAAACACTTTTGTTTACTGCAGCATTCTCTTAAAATAATCTTAACTATTTATTGACTGCTGTCTTAACTTTCTCATTTTATTTTATTTTATTTTGTTTTAATGTATAATGTTTTAAAATGTTGCTTTTTATTCTGTGATTTTAATGTCCTCCGTAAAGCACTCTGAATTGCTCTGAATGTTCCAGTAAGTTTTATGTCTGCTCTGGTCAGTCTTTTATCTCCCAGCATGACATGGCTGTGAGGAGGAATAGTCGTAACTCTGGAGCCCTGTTGTCCTTGTTGGGTCAATCTGAGGTGATGAATACAAATCAATGATAGCTAGCTGTCCACAGTTCCTGTATGTTGATTGCAAAGTGTTTGCTTAGCTTAGTCTTTGAAGTATCACATTCAAGTGATCGCCAATGTAAATCTTATTGTCAGTTAGATGGTGGTCTGAGGAATGTTCATTCATTCGTGGAGTATCAGAGTTGACAGTTTATTGAGTTTTCTCACACCAAGATCGTCTCTTTAGAGGAAGCTAAAATGCAGCTATGGCCATATTGCTACACCCTCAGCAAACACTTTGAAGATGTGAGGTAATGGACCACTGCTGCATCTCTTCTTGACACCCACTTGAGCAGGGAAACAGATCCAGCAGGCTGATAAAACAAGCTCTGTGATCCACTTCACTGGAGGTAATGGTGGGTAACTGGTCATTGAAGTTATTTATTGACCATAACAAAATTTACAAATTGTAAAGCTCTGCCACACCATGTTTTCTTAGCTATTAGGTGTGAATGAAGAGAGGTAATGCTTATTAGTCTGAGTAGTGTACCCTGTACATGTGCAGGTATGCAGTATTTGTGGGTCTTTTTTTCTCTTCAGCTCATGTGAAAGGCAACAAACAGGCCATCTCTGGAAAAGTGTAAAAGCATTCTCTAAGTGCTTTATCAAGCCTACCAGAAAACACAAGCCTTTACGTGGTAGTAACATTAGTTTGTACCTGTCAGGTCAGTCAGAATAATTCTGAGATAACCCGGGAGTTGGCTCAGACAGCTCGGTTGTCTTAAGGACTGCTGCAAGGAATCTTTTCTGCCACATGGCATTGGACTCTATAATACCTCATCTGTCAATGCCATGGTTCTGGTTCAGATATCTTCTAAACTCAATGGTGTCTTTTGATGTTTTTCTTTGGTAAATGAGTAAACATTTACACTAAACAAAAATATTTTTATTCATCTGTTCTCCTGAAACTCTAGAAATCCAGTTGCCTTGAATGAAAATGACCTGGGTGACTAAGAATCTTCATCGACGGAAACAGGGTTGTATCAGATCACTTTCAAGAAGACAAATTGTAAAACACACAACTTGCCTTAATAGAGGAACAAAAAGTGGAGGGTGATGATGGACAAGTTTACATAGTGAAAAACAAAACTGCCATCAGAGCTCACACAGTTGTATGAAGCTGCTGATAATAATTCAATATTTGAATGTATTTAAATTAAAACAAAGTGACCAAGGCAGCTTATATCTGCAACCATCAGTGATTACTCTGTGAATATTGTTCAAGGTATAGATATAGAAAGGCACCACCTGCTGCACATTTCAGTCAGGAGACAAAAAAACACATTATAAACGTGCCACTGTCAGCTGGACACTTATGAAGTTGAAACAATTTCAATGTATGTTCTGTTGGAGATTTTTAAACAGGTCTTATGCCAGAGTCACCAATGTACCACAGTATGAGAAAAGCAAGAGAGAGAAGGGCAGTCCCTAGAAGGTCTCCAAGGGCTGTGAGGTAGGGTATTGAGTAACTGTCAGGGTCTTTATTCCTCCTCCACAGGCAGTGCACCATGCAGTCAGTAATACTGAGGAGGCAGAAGACCTGAGATATTCAAAAACATATTACAGTTACTGCAGGCCACACCAGTCATGGTATATCACTGCATGGTTGACTCACCTGAATCAGAGAAGCAGATAAGAAGAACACAGTGAAGAGGGGACTGGGCACAGTATGGCCTCCTTTCAAAAGGTGAATAGTATACAGGAAGATCAGCTGACCAGGAATGACCATGAGAAGCAGAACCTGGGCAGATCGATGGTTTGCTCCTGCTTTGACAAAACACAGAACATCAGTTTGTAGCCCCCTAATGTTTACAGTTTAAATAGTTGATCTTACCTGAACCAAAGAAACTGCGAAAAGGGTTGCAGCAGCCATTGTGACCCTCTGGAAGATTTCCAGGTGAGTAATACATATGCAGATTGGTTGAAATGCGGCTTGACTGTATGGACACAAGGTTCCCTCCAACTCCTGTTAAATACAAAAAAGGCAGAAGACATGTGTCTTCAATGAATTGAGGAGGATTGCCATGAGTTCTAATAAAAATATCAGTAAACAAAGAGATAATAGGTGCTGCTGCATAAATGGTGTGGTTATTTGGTTCAGTTAGGTCCTGCAATGCTGCAAAAATAGGCAGGCTGAAGTGAGATTTGGAGCCAGTCATAGTCTTTTCCATCTTAATGAAGACTTATGGTATCCTGTAGTGGAAAATATTGAATCACTCATCTCTGTATCCATTGCTGTCCATGTGTAACCCTGTTTAGGCTGATGAGCTGATGTGTACATGACAGGGAGGAAGAAGTGGCTACATAAAAGGACACCATGTAGCCAAAATATCTGGTACATTGTTGCGTGATGAAAGTTGAAGGTTTGCTAGCAGAGCCTCAAGATAAGAGTGCAAGGTTAAATTCCTCTTCTTTGACGCACACAAAGGTTTGAAAAGAAAAAAAAATGCTTCCTGCTCAGCGGAGAACCACAGAGAAATGTCAAACCTGTTCGATGTACTTCTGCATGTAATACAACATATCTTTTCAGTTATCATTTCAGAATCTTTATTTGCCACTAATATCCTCATGTAAAAAGGAGAACTCACCATTTATAACAGGAGCATAAATTATGATTCCTGCCAAGTTTGGATCTAACACAGTCATGTCCAGAATAAGTCCTCCAATACTGAAAGAAAGACATTGGAAAAACACAATGTTATTTTCATACTAGACAGATACAGTTAAAATAAGATCACATAATAACAGATATTGCACAGATGAGTGGTTTGTAGATGTATATAGTGCATCAAGAACTAAATAAATAAATAAATATTGTGCTTTACACAGCAAGAAGCTCCCTGTGCCTGCATGGGTTTTCTCCGGGTCTAAATTGCCCATAGGTGTGAGTGTAAGTGAGAATGGTTGTTTGTCTGTGTATGTTGTACCCTGTCTCTTTGGATAGCTGGGATAGGCTCCAGCTCCCCGTGACCCTGAAGAAGCGGGTTCAGATTATGGATGGATGGACAATGTGGTGTAGGAATATTGCTGTTGGGGGAAAAATGGTTCCCCCTAGTTCGGGCTGCAAACAGACTCGGAGACAGAGACAGGTTTACTTGGCCAAGGAGAAGTGCCTCACCGGAGTGCCGACAGTTCTGGCTTTTCCGGGGTTGCTTCCTTTATTTATACACAGTGTGAATATCATATGGGTGTAGACATCTGTAAGCATTCGTTTCCTGAGATAAGTATAGCAGAAAAAACGAAATTGCCAAATAGGGTAATAGATCATAAATGGGGAAGCATACATGGGGAGGGTCAGTACATTTATACTGAATCTAACATAGTTTTCTTCTAACAATTGCACATGATCAGGAAGGAAATTTATTTTTTATTGCAACTCTCGGCGCTCCGAGAAGATAATGTCACTGTTCTCTGACTGCTGGTTCAGCATTTCTCGCACCTTGTTTTTGAAACATCCTCTGGGCATAACTTGATAGTGTCCGAAAACTATTGCGTGATATTGTGATTGTAATTTCAGAGTGGCGTGACCAATGTAAAGTAGAAAAAGGCTTTTGATGTGCAGAATCCACACAGGTCAAACAATACTGTCTGCCATACCTATTGTTCAGTCTATTATCATGCTATGTACGTGTCTACCTCTCATAACTCGTTATTATCTCTCTTTCAGGTAAACAGATATTTGGGCAAACAAGTGAAATCCCAAATTGAAGCAACATCTTCCTCCTCCTCCGCTTTAAACATGTTCACCTAAACTCCTGTTCTGATCTGCCATTGTTCAGCAGCAAACAAGCCAATAGCACTGACCATATGAGGGTCATGGAGCGACTGGTGCTGTCACACCTCAGACCCCTGGTGAGCCCATTCCAAGACCCACTGCAGTTTGCATATCAGTACCTACATACATGCCGCAGAGGGCTTACTCCTCCCTGGACAGACTAAACACAACTGTGTAGGTCATGTTCTCTTCTGTCCTCAACACCATCCAATCGAGACAGTTGAGGGCTAAGTTGGAGAAGATCCAGGTGGATGCTCCCTTCTCGTGGACTGAAGCCTAACTGACAGGTCGACCACAGTTTGTGAGACTGCAGAGCTGTGTGTCTGACACCCTGACAAGCAACACTGAAGCTCCCCAAGAAGCCAGTCTGTGTTAGTGGGAAAGATGTGGAAATAGTCTCATCTTACATGTTTCTGAGTGTCCAACTGGACAATAAACTGGACAATCATGGACAATTCCACGCACCCTCTTCACAACACTGTGGACAAACTAAGAAGCAGCTTCAGCAACAGACTCCTGCTGCCCCGCTGCTCTAAGGAACGGTACAGGAAGTCATTCCTGCCGTCCGCCATCAGACTCTATAACTCATCTGTGCTCACAAACTTAAACTAAAGCATCATCTCAGGTGCACTTCAGCCTTCTAAGTTACATTAACTGTGTATTTATGTCCATTTGTCTGAAGAGATTTTCCTGTGTATATTGTAGTTATTGTTCTTCGATATATGTTGCTACTACAACTTAATTTCCCTACGGGGATTAATAAAGTAAATCTTAATCCTAATTTTCAACAATGTAATAGAGATTCTATTGAATGTGTATTCTAACCTATGATTCCTTGAGGTAATGTAACATAACAGGTAACAATTATGGCTGCTCATGTTGAGAATGATATTTTTAGCTTATGTGGGAGGATTTAACAGAAGCAGAGGTTGGAAGCTGCACAGAAGATGGAAACTTCTAGTAAGTGTCTTTAAGTTGAACTGAGTTGACCTGGTTGGAAGAACACCATAAAAGCATTTATGGCACTATGTTTGTTGACACTGAGCAGAGAGACCAGATGCTTTGTTTTAAGTGACTTAGGTATGTGCAATTGACCATAGGTGTGTGTGAATGTGTAAGTTGAGATGTATATTCAGGAGAGGGCTGTTTACAAGTATTTGGCAGGAAACCAAAATAGCAACCTCACCCCATAATGTGCAGCTGGCAACGCCTATTAATGATTGTGTTCTATAACTTGTTGAATAAGTTTGTGTATGAGTCATGTGACCAGCGTGAGAGGGGACTGCCCCTGAACGCTATAAAGAGTGTGTGATATTTCCTGATGCGCTGTGGCGAAGAACATCTGCTCATCTCCAGATATATCTGTATCACTATTCCTGCTTATGCATCTTATCCTGACCCTTGTTTGGATATGTTATACACACATTACAATGATTTCTATTTAATGCAAACTAATTATAACTACACATAAACACTGTCGTGACCTTCCCCGGTCACCCCGGATTGTCAGACTCCGTCTTCTGTATTCAGAACATTGAGTGAAAGACAATACCCTGGGTTTGTAGTTTTGCCTTTGCAAAGGGAGAACACTCAGTGAACACAGGCCTCTCAGTCTGCTTCACTCCCCTCCATAAGTGTTCTGCCCCTCCCTGGGCACAGGCTCGTTTTATTGAAAAGTGGAGGTACATTTGCATACTAGATAAACAGTTTTACCATATTGGGAAATGTTGCCCTTTTATTCCCACCTACTAATTATAATAATTGGTCTAACATATTTATGACTGTGAAACACTCTGCATCCTTCCTATGTTGGATGATTTATCTTATGTCCGATGCCTCCATAACTCTCTGTAAGGGTGTATGTGTGTGTGTGTGTGTAGAGAGTGAAAACCTCCCTTTTTCTCTGAGTGTAAGCATATATAATCGAGTACATATGTGCTCTATATCATGTCAGTGCGTAGGTAACCTTATATAATTCCACAACACACAATATTAACATGTTAATGTATTAACATTAACATATTAACATGTATCAACACATTCCAGAGGTCAAACACTACTGTACAGGCAGACCTATTGTTTAGTCCATTATTATGCTTATGCCCTTACAGGTCTACCTCTCTGAACAGTATCGCACCTTGTACTCATTCGCCATTCAGAAAACAGATGTTTGGGCAAACGAGCAAAAACCTGAAAAAGGATGATCTACACATATCACTTGTTACAGCAAAAAATATTTCTTAAGAATAAGAAATATTTTTTTTTTATCTGTTTAAACATTTGAAAGTGATTTAATACTGATTTTTCATTTCAAGCAGACTTTGAGGGGATCCACTCCCCCCAGTCTGATGTACTTATTTAAAACACACATTCTATTTTGTGTGTTTTCCATTATAATAAATCTGCTTACAGATTTTACGCAAGCTGTAGAGGAGTTGCAAGAGCTCAGACAGTTTTGCTGAAGTTCAGCCGTGTGTTTTACATCTCTCTGCTCCTGCTATGTGATGCCCTGCAGCTGTTTGTCCAGCTGTCTTTTTTAAATCAGTTGTGGGATGCAGGAGCATTCAGCACTGTGTTTAGGTGTACCACGGCCCATGGCTAATTGTCTCTGGCCGCCGTTGAAAAAAAAAACTTCGGGCCAAAAGAGACCTAGTAAAAAAAGCAAACCATGTACTGCAGCGCAACTTGGTGCTGATGCAGTATTATGTAGTAGGCAAGCCGGTTCTGTGGGTGACAAGCTTTTTCATACAACCCCCAACAAGGTCTGTTCACCCTCCTCCCCTCAGGCCGAAGGTACAGGAGTGCGAAGTGCAGGACCACCAGACCCAGGAACTCTTTCTTCCCCTCTGACATCAGACTTCTCAACAGCTGACAGGAGTCTGTAACAATGGACTGTACCCCGCACATACACACTGACTGTTTACATACTGACATGTTTACATACTGACTGTTTACATGCTGACATGTTTACATGCAGTAACAGTAACTGCAATACTGTTTATCTATTTATTTCTTTATGCACCTTAGTATCCAGTCCAATAACTGCTCATGTACAATTGTTTACCTCCTGTTTTTGCACTATGATTCATTCTCTGCTCAATTTGCACAACAGCTAATGTAGCACACATGCACATTTATGCACATTTCTATGTATTTAGCTTCATTTACTTCCATAGTTTATATTTTGTGTACTTATTTGCATCTTTTTGCTCTTCAAATTGCTCTTTTGCAAATTATTCTATTTTGACTTCTTAAACCTTTATGGCATTCAGTGTGAGCAGCAAAGTAAGAATTTAATTGTACTGGGAAACCAGTTACTTTACTGTGCACATGACAATAAATGCTTTGAATCTTGAATCTTTGAATCTAAATCTCTTTACAAAGTTGTCCTCCGTCAGCACATCTAATACGAATACTCTCTCTGGCTAGCATCATAGTGGTACAAGGGTGAGTGAACCTGTGTCGATGCATCCGAACTGGAGGAAAGACCAAAAGAACAGAAGAAAGCCATCAGGTCTGGTGACAGGGATGAGATGAGAAGAATGCTAAGAGACTCTCAACAAAAGCTGGAGAATAAACTCCAGCTGAGCAACATGAGGTATGGATAGGCATAAAGTAGTTAGGCTACAACATCAAAGCAGCCTGAAGAAAGCCAACTGGACCCCCTGCTGGCCCTCCCCCCACTGGACCAGTCTTCACACCCTCATGTCACCCTCATCACACTTTCAGTGTTTCCACCCCAAGCCCCCACTGTGTAATCTGATCACAACCCTCCTACTACAACCCCCTACTGCAGACTACTTTCTGAGGAATCTCAGATCCTTCAGTGGGTGAGGCAAGATGCTGGAGATCTCCTACCAGTCTGTGGTTGTGAGTGCCACTGTGCATCCACTGTGCATCCATCCATCCATCCATCCATCTATCCATCCATCCATCCATCCATCCATCCATCTATCATCTGAACCTGCTTTGTCCTGCAGCGCAGGGTCACAGGGGGCTGGAGCCTATGCCAGCTATGTCTGGGTGAGAGGCGGGGTACACCCTGGACAGGTGAATGTATTACCCATATATTAATTTACGCCATTGTCATCCTACCTAAATTCAAGGTGTTCAACTTTTTGATTAGGATACGCCCACTAAACAATAGAACAACAGATCTGTCAAAATTTGACAAGACATGTATAGATCTTCTCTCTTTTGCCAGTGTGTGGAGGCCATTGCCCAAACTTTAAATCTAACTAAATAGTACACATAAAGGTGCAAAATATCAAGTGATCTAAATATGTAAAGCTGTAGGCAGATCCAGCTACAAGTCCAAGGGCAGTACCTGCTGATGACCATTGCTGTAATGATTGGTTCCCAGCCTGTGCGAAGCAACAGTTGACTGGCTGGATGTTTGGAGGAGACGGCCATCCAGACAGGGATCAGGCATAAATATAACAGATCCACCAGGTACAACACATAGGGGTAAAGGTCTGTCAGAAGAAATAAAAAGGATCTATACTTTTATTTTCTGGTAGCACTGTCTAAAACAGCACCAAACGTTATGACTGAAAATGTTAGGAATGGTGCCCTCTGATGACTGAAAGTGGAAGATGCATGGCCTCTGGTTCAGATCGGATGTACTGTTTCAGTATGTGTCATGTAATTATTAAACCAAACAGAGGTGATTGTCACTCTCACCTATGAAGGAGTAGAACCACTGACTGAAGCTGGCCAACAATGCCAAAGTGATGAGATCTCCAAAGCTGGCTGCCATGGGTGTGGCCACATTGTCAGGATTTATCCCCATCCGCTTTGAACCAAGGATCACGCCCACTGTAAGAATACCTGAGGAAAGCAAAACATCCTTATGAATGAACTGTTTGAGAACTTTATTTTATAACTTTAAAATCACTTCAATTTCCATCCTGAATGAAAGGGATCAGAGAATACACAAGATTTTTAGCTTAATGAGAGTAATATGGAGGCAAAGGAAAAAGTAAGGCATGAATCAGATGTCCCGCTACATGCAGCCTATAATTCCCAGCTACCCCTCATGCCTCTGTGGCCCTGAATTATAAATAATAATTCTTTTATTCGATTTAAATTGTGATTTAAAGACAGTCAAAGAAGGGGCACAACTACCATGATGAACATATCTACATGTAAATGATGGAGTCCCTGCAGGGCATATTACTTTTCTAGGACAATTTTGATCATTTCAACATGACTTAGTTAAAAACGTTAAAAAAGTTAAAATATTTAGGAAAAGTGCATTATTTTTACTCTCTTTGTTTGGTCAAATGCAAACAAACATGCTGGAGACAGCAGGCTCCACAGAATCTATAGTGCAGAAATTAGTGAATGGATTTCACATCAATGCAGAGGCCAGGATGCCAACCTGCAGTGTTATCAACACAAAAACAGACTGGCAGCATTGTGTTTTCACCTATTTGAGCCTTTTACACTCTAATAAAGAAGTTTAAAGAAAAGACACAGTGTTTCACCTTGCAGCAGTGAAGCCACAAAGGCCGTGGACACACTGGTTGAACACAGGAGCACCATGTGATTTAAGGGCATCTTTCCCTCTCCTATCCAGCCCAGCACAGTCGCCATCAGGGAGGCTAATAAGCTGAGCACTGTAGCTTGTAACTGTGAAATGAAGGTAGCAGTAATAATATTCACAGTGATTGCAATGCACTTGCATTCCAGGTCAACAGGTGTTATTGGAGGATTATACCTAAACAATTAGTGCCAGTGTCTGTTACTCAAGTGAAGACAATGTACCTGTTTGAGCGCCAGATTCCCAACAATCATCATCCATTTTTCCTGTGCAGATTCCATTTTTCCTGCATTCACCTGAAACCATATAAAGTAATAAAAATAAACTAAAGAAGACAAGCACATGACTGAAATATTTAATCAATAGGCCTCTTTAACTTCACCTTTACTCAGTGTAATGGAATAAGCATTTGGTGAGGGCATCAGAATGGGACACTCAAAATATACTACATTCCTCATTGTAATAATCATGAGGGAACACATTTCTCACAGTTGTTATATTTCTTTTGTTCACTGTTATTATTATAACATTGGATGATCCTGTATATTTTCCAGGATGATGTAATGTCTGATGTGATCTCTTCAGCCTTGCAGGTTGTTGTAATGTAACATCATCTGCTGCCACAGTGGTCTTTACACATCAGTGAGGACTTTCACACCATTGATGTAAGAAGGCAAAAGTAATGCTACTTTCTCTGGTGTGTTATGTTTCTTGGAATACAGTGTGTCACTGATACTTTGGAATGTCAAGGTCAAGGTATTGCCTTCCTCACGAGATGTCAAAGTCAGTTTACTGTGTGTTTTTAATTAAGTGTTGTTTGTGTGTCTCTGTGTGCGTTTAGATGCACGTGCTCACTGCAGTCGAGAGTCTTGAGGCCAGAGTCATTTCCAGGTTCCCCTTCATGCCTAACACAGCAGGGACTAGGATGAAGATCTCTGTGATTTCCTGGAAGACCTCCCAGTTCTGTCATAAACACACATACACAGGAAGAAAAACAGAAGCCCTAACACTCACAACACATTGTATCAGCAGCATGACACACTACATCATATCCATGTCAACATTTTCCACTTAACTCCTTTTTCACTGAGGTTCTTTAATTTGCTCACTGAGGCATTTTTTCCCTTATTGTCATATTCTAACTTTAAAGACAGTTTAAAAGACGTGCAGATCATCTGCTTCCCCTGTCTCCTCACCTGAACCACGTCCAGCAGCATCCCTGCACAAACTGTGCCCAGCCCAGCCAGCAGAAATGGCACCAGGATCTGCAGCAAAATGGAGCGGACGGACTCGGCGGGCGCACCTGAGACGTCTGCATGCTTTGCTCTCAGAGATCTGGTGAGGCTAGACTCACCATAGAGTTTACAAGGGAGCAGATAGTCTGTTTCAGTGCACTCCTGGCGATCATCATGGAGACCTACATTAACAGATGATTCTCTATTTCCGTTTGAGACTGAATGTTGTGGACCTTGGTACAGATGGGATGAGTTTGTGTGTGTTCCCACTGAGCCATTTTGGAGCTCAGGAACAACCATGATAAAAAGTTGGGTTTGGAAGGATGTTAATCCTCCTGCTGTGACTCCTAAAAAGAAAATGAGGAGGACCTCCATCAATGTTCTGTTTTTTGTATGTTGTGTCACATTGAAAAGCTTAGCCTATCCCATGTAAAGACATCTAGAGTGCAGCTTTAGAAAGCGTGGCTGTTGCTGCTTCAGAATCATCTGATGGCACGGATTGCCTGCATTATCATTCTTCATGCTTGTTTCCCCTCAGCAACACAGGATGCGTTGTTTTACAGAGACAATGCACTTTATGTGAAATTCCTAAGAGATGAGCATGTAGTAAACAGTGTAGGTCATCAAGTCTCAGGGGCAGCATTTTACAAAACGTGTATTCACAAGCTGACAGTCAAAAAAATGAGTTTAGTGTACTTATATTTTCTTTACTTTTTTCTTAATTGTGTATATTATATAATACAACCGTTAAAAACTCAAACTTGATTGTGATTCTGATTCTGATTTAAAATGAGTGTAGGCCTACATGAAACAACTTCCAGTTTCTGTAGTTCAGTACAAAAATGTTTCAAGACCAATAACAAACTGATAAAGACAAAAATTAGAACTAATCAAAGTCTGATTCTTGTGGTTTGTCTTAATCACAATTAATCACAGTTTTCGGTCTTAAACATCTAGGTTTAAATATTTAAACAATGATCTTTATCTGTGATAAGTAAGATGGAAAAAGGACCTTACCTCTTTGTTACACCATCGGAGGAGAAAGGGCATCTATTCTGACACACTGCTGCTGACTGTGACACTTCCTCGTGGCCTCTGTCTTCTGAATGGTGTTGTCAGTCTGCACTGAGGCTTTCCTTACTGCACCATGCGCGTGCACACACACACATACACACAGAGAAAGAGAGAGAGAGAGAAAGAGAGGGAGGAAATTATTAATCTATTGATCTATCCTGATTGTCAACTCCTCTGGACTCCATTTCCCATGAGCACTAGCGGCCAGTCACAGAATCATAAGATCCATCATGGGATCGGGCAGCCCTGCTTTTTAACAGCACTGTGGGGCGTTTTGTTGCGTATATTCAGGCAGTATGGCGGTAGAAACGATCGCACCCGACTGGGAGTTTGACCGTTTTGACGATGGTTCTCAAAGTAAGTGTTCCCTTTTCTCCTGACATGCAGAGAAAGACAGCGCTAAAGTTCACTCATTAGCATCCAGTGCTAGCATACGCTGCTAGCACGGTATACTGCCACAGTGTTCACTGCAAGAAAACACTCTTTAATCTTTCTGTAAACACTTACTAAGTATCCGGTGTAATATACAGTTAAAGTGGACGCCCAGCATGTCTATACCAGCTACACTGCCCAGTGTACCTTTAGAAATAGCTATAGCTAAGTTAGCAAACATGTATCATCGCAGTTTGTCACGTACAGCTGATCGGTCTGTCTGTGACAGCGACAGCAATAAACAGAGCTCCTACATTCATATATTTTTGTTAAACAGGACCCCAACAAAGCCTAACGTGGGGATTTGGTTGCTTGCATTAGTTTGTGTATTTTGTGCATGTTTGTGTTGTTGCTTCCTCTTTCAGTCACAAAATACTTATTTACACGTAGCCGGTTATTAGCAAACTGTCAAGAGCAACTAAGCCATGGACCATAACCATGAAATCATTTGTTAAAGGAGCTCAGTAACCTCCATGTAAACCTTTTTAGTTTTTGTACATCAGGGTCAAATGAATACTTTCAGGCACATTTCCTTTCTTTCTCTTCAAAACTCTGTGTGCAGACTGGGGCCTGTTAATCCCTGCTGCACTATTATGAATATCTCATGTAAAATTTGGGATTTCTTTATATTTATGGTTTATTACATCTACACAATTCAGCATTTGGTGGCTTTATTTGGTAAAGGTGATGTTCAGTGCTTTTGTCTTTAAATTTTGTATAAAAATGGTGCATAGTAGATGCAAAAGCACTTGTTTAGAGTGTAAATATACTGTAAAATGTCACTGAGTCAGTCCTTTTACATGACAGAAATACACACAGAGGTTCAAATGAAGAACTACAGCAAGTTTCTGGAGGAGTACACTTCTCAGCTGAAGGGTATTGAAGAGGCTCTGGATGACTCGATTGGAGATGTGTGGGATTTCACTCTGGACCCCATCGCTCTGAAGGTTAAACACCTGTCGCTGTCCATCAAGCTGAGAATGCTTATGTCAATTTTACACTTAAACTTGTGCAGCATCCTTTCTAATACCCTCTGTTCTCTTACAGCTTCTTCCTTACGAGCAGTCATCCATATTAGAGTTAATAAAGACAGACAACAAGGTAAATCAGGACAAACTGAATATGTGCTTTTATAATTCTTCTTTTAATATTCTGGGTAATGACCACCAACTTGTGTGCAGGTTCTGAACAAAGTCATCACAGTTTATGCTGCTCTCTGTAGTGAGGTTAAAAAGCTCAAGTATGAGGTAAGCTTTAAACCATGTGTTATTATGTGGTTATTTTTCATTCCTCCTATCCTCCTAGTGTATTGAAAACAAGCTAAATGTTACAAAAGCAATGTGTGCAAGACCTCACAGACCCTTTTCAGTACTCTTCTTTTGGTTTATCTTGGTGTGTCACTATCACCCAATAATGTTTGTATCAGCGTGACACTGCCAGTGTCAGATGCTGATGTCCTTTTGTTTTGTTTAAAGAAAGACTCATCTGCTCTGGATTTATCTTTATCTGCAGGCAGAAACCAAGTTCTACAATGGCCTGTTATACTATGGAGAGGGAGGTAAGCTGTCAGCTATTACTGTTTATGTTCATTCCACTGTCTCCTAATCATCTAATGAAAAATAAAACATATATATGTGGATTTGTGTTGCAGTGTCTGACACCAGTGTTGTTGAAGGGGAGTCCCAGATTCAGATGGGTAGATTTATTTCATTCCTGCAGGTGCGTAGTTATTAATTTTAAACATTTATTAAAGTCTAGGAAACATCAGTAATTTCTCTTTCTGTCATAGGAACTGTCCTGCTTTGTATCAAGATGTTATGAAGTGGTGGTCAGCATCGTTCATCAGCTGGCTGCTCTCTACAACAGCAACAAGTAAGATCAAGTTACAGAACAAAAGTGACACAGTCAGTACTGCTCTCGTGGAAAGGACAGGCTGTGCACTTTATGCAGACAAAACACTGTTCGCTGGGATGTTTTATGATTCCTGGAACAAAAGCATCTTTCTTCTTGCTTCAGGGGTGCAACAAAGATCATTGAGTCATCAGGTGTCCATTTTCAGGTGGGTTATATAATTTAACAAGGGATTTTTGTTTATCAGATATTACTATATCAAATATATGTGTGTGTATGTGTGTATACGTGACATGTTTATGTATATGGAATGTTTTCTGTAGATGTCATCAATTGAATCGGACAAAAAGTCAAGAGCCAGGAGTCAGCCTTCAGTGGGAATTTATTAAGATCAATTGTTGACACGTATCAGCCAGCAATTTCAGATAAAAACCCCCAAACCTAAAACTGAAGATCTTTTATAGCCAAGCCTGCCTGTGTGTGTGTATGCGTGTGGGTGTGGGTGTAGGTTTGTGTCCAGATTTGGCAACTAATTCTGGCATTGTGTGTGCTTCCACATCTGGTTCCTATCAACTGCCTTGTTTTTAGGCACGCAGACAGGTCAGAGGAGGACAAGCCGAGTCATTCTGACCTAGCTCTTCAACTCTTGAACTCTTGAGCATTTCCTTAGTTCTGGGAAGTACCAAGAAAAAGTATTCTGAGAACCAAATCTAACAATAACATGAACATTTCTCTTCCACATAGATAGTGTATGAACACCTGGGAGAGTTGTTAGTTGTACTGCTCACGCTCGATGAGATTATGGAAAACCATGGCACGCTTAAAGACCACTGGAAAATGTATAAAAGGTACACACACACTAATTTATGTTCTTCTATTTTGTCTAAATCTTGTTAATAACTGCAGTATTTTGTTGTAGGTTATTGAAGTCTGTACACCACAACCCTGGAAAGTTTTCAATTCCTGAAGAGAAACTGAAACCATTTGAGAAGCTTCTGCTCACGCTGGAGGGGCAGCTGTTGGATGGCATGATACTGCAGGTGAATTCCTCTCATATCTCTGTCATTTTTTTGAAGTTGAGATGATGAAACTTAGTAAATTGAACAGAAATCTAGGCTGAACAGTGCTAACTTTGTGATGTTTGGTAGGCCTGTGTGGAGCAGAGATTTGATGATCCAGGGGAAGGGGTAGCTGTTGCCAAAAACAGTGCCTTCGCAGAGGAGTTCACCTTCAACATTCGAACCATATTCACAAATATTGAGTCTAAAATTGGTCAGTTTCTCCTCTCAGCAGACTTTTTTCATTCTTTCTTTCGAGCCTCGAACTGATTTATTTATTTTTTTTCAGGTGAACCTTCAGAAATCGACCAGAGAGATAAATATGCTGCCGTCTGTTGTCTCTTTGTGCTGCACTTTCACATCTTCAGGAGCGTTGACAAAAAGCTCTACAAGGCGCTGCTGGATGTTTGTAAAAAGGTGACTTTGTGTTCTTAGCCCTTATTCATACTTGTTCTACGACAGCGTTCATTTTGTCTTAATCTTGCAACATTGTGCTCATGTGTTTGCATCCACACCTTGAAACAGGTTCCAGCTGTCACTTTGACTGCAAATATCATCTGGTTTCCTGACACTTTCCTCACTGCGAAGGTTCCTGCTGCAGCTAAAATGATCGACAAGAAGAGTTTACAAGCCATCAAAGCACAGAGAGACGCCTACCTGCAGCAGAAAGCGCCGACATTAACAAAGTTTGTAGCACTAAAAATTTGACACATTCGTTCGCATCTGATTCTTAGATTGAGAATCTGATAATTTCTACCTTTGTACTCAGGGATGTTCAGTCCTACTACGTTTTTGTAACTTCCTGGATGATGAAGATGGAGTCCATCTTGTCAAAGGAAAATAAGAGTGACAAACTAGCAGAAGATCTTAACAGCAGGTGTAATGTGTTTGTGCAGGTAACAGCTGCCAGTAAGGCAAAAGCAGAACATGCCACAGAATACAAAATATTTTAAGTTGTTTTTTTTCATTTATCTAAAAGTATTTCCTGTTTGACTGTTTTCTGTGTCCCTCACAGGGCATCCTGTACGCATACAGCATCAGCACAATCATCAAGACCACTATGAACATGTACATGTCAATGCAGCGGCCCATGACTAAAACCTCTGTCAAAGCACTCTGTCGCCTGGTTGAGTTGCTCAAGGTGTGTGTGTGTTTCTCCATATTTCTACAGTGCATTTACTACCCATTTCAGTAATGTAAATATCTGTGATTCCCCTCAGGCTGTGGAGCACACATTTCACAGGAGGTCCATGGTTGTAGCTGACTCCGTTTCTCACATCACTCAGCAGCTGCAGTCACAGGCCCTCAACGCCATTGGCATGGCTAAGGTGACACATGTTATCTACATTTAAGGTTTTGACAAAATGTTGGAACACAGTCTCTGTTTTATATAACACTATAAATTTCCTGATAGAAAAGGGCGATCTCTGACAAGAAGTACAGCGAGCAGCGGCTGGATGTGCTGTCATCTTTGGTGCTGGCAGAAAATGCTCTGAGTGGGCCGAGCACAAAGGAGCGACGTCTCGTTGTGTCTCTGGCTCTGTGTGTTGGCACTCAGCTGGTATGTTGTGAGAAGTCAGTGAATAATGTTTTAGACAGATCTCTGTTTCCTCTGTGTTTCTTTTGATGTTTGTTTTTTTTTTGCAACTTTCTTCCAGAAAACCTTCAAAGATGAGGAGCTGCTTCCACTGCAGCTTGTACTGAAGAAGCTGGATCTAATAAGTGAGCTGAGTGAAAGGTGGGATGTTTTTCTCCTGTCACACTTTCTTCTGTCTGTTTTTGCTTGATTTCCCAGTAGTCAGGGAACTGATTAGCCAGGTAGTAACGGTGTGGTGTGGGATTTCTTTGATGTATACTTTAACCTACTTTTAGATTCTTCTTGCATACTTAGTCTGTTTTTCTTTGTCCCTCAGGGTCAGGCTGCAGTGCGACTGTAGTTTTCTTTACTGGCATCGAGCTGTGTTTCCCATCTACCTAGATGATGTCTATGAAAATGCTGTGGATGCGGCACGAATACATGTAAACTGACAAGCTCCTATTTTCCTAATTTCTATGAACAATTCCTTATTTTATTTGTTACCTCTTCTTTTCCTGATAATGCTTACCTGCATGGTGCTGGGGATTGGCCGGGGCAGTACATGTTCAGTGCACTAAGGGACAGCGTGCCATCCATGCTATATGCCAAACACATGGAGTCATGTGATCAGCTGCTGGAGAGCTATGACAAGGAGATCATGGGTGTGTTCAACGAGGTGAGAACATATGAAAAATAAGACAGCACAGAGGAGAAAGAAACTGCATATACAACATTTTCACTTTCCTTCCTTCCTTCCCCACCAAACCACGCAGCACCTGCTCGACAAGCTGTGCAAGGAAATTGAAAAGGATCTGCGTCTCTCTGTTCACACCCACCTGAAGCTTGATGACAGGAACCCTTTTAAAGTTGGCATGAAGGATCTGGCTCACTTCTTCTCCCTCAAACCTATTCGATTCTTTAACCGCTTCATTCATATCAAAGGTGCAGAAAAACATACACATAAATATTATTTCCAGGTCTATTCTTGTACATCTTTTCATTGTGAGGAGAATATCCAAAATAACTTTAATGTCTTTGCAGCATATGTGACCCACTACCTGGACAAAACTTTCTACAACCTGACCACTGTTGCTCTGCATGACTGGGCCACCTACAGTGAGATGAGAAACCTTGCTACACAGCGCTATGGACTCACAATGACGGAGGCGCATCTGCCGAGCCAGACCTTGGAGCAGGTCTGGATGTTTGGCATCTCACATATTAAACGGACAATACAACACACATTACTACAGCTTTAGTTAAGGTTTTGCACTCTTTGTAGGAACTGCTACATCACTACATTGTGTGTTTGCAAAGCTAGCTGGTTGAACAAAGCAGACACAGGAGCTCAGGCAGACTGGTTTCCAAGATCTTTACTTAAGCACACGTGTGCTTAAGTAAAGATCTTGGAAACCATTTATAATTAAGGATGAACTGTCTTCTGTGTTTTTCTATCAGGGTTTGGATGTATTGGAGATCATGAGGAACATTCACGTTTTTGTCTCACGCTACCTTTACAACCTCAACAACCAGGTAAGACTCCATACACACCATGTCACTCGGTGTTTTGTTTTTGGCAGTTTGTACTGAACTCATTGCTCTTCAACAGATTTTCATAGAGAAGGCCAGTAACAACAAGCACTTAAACACCATCAATATCCGTCACATTGCCAACTCAATCCGGACACACGGCACAGGCATTATGAACACCACTGTAAGTGTCCAGGAAAGAAATCTGTGAGTTTTTAGTGGGTCCTGTCCTCTCAAATGTGTCTCATTGTTGCTTGTCTCCTCTTTTCTTTGACCAGGTCAATTTTACGTACCAGTTCCTGCGGAAAAAGTTTTACATCTTCAGTCAGTTTATGTATGATGAACACATCAAATCAAGACTTATCAAGGACATACGATTCTTCAGAGAAACAAAGGATCAGTCTGATCAAAAGGTAACTTGATTGATTAAAGTGAATTTTGTTCATATGACACAAGCTGTCAGTAAATACTGGAGCTTTTGTAGACTGTAGATTTCTTGTACAGCTGCCTGTCTACCTTTAGATGTTTACAGTATCTTGTTGTTGTAGTACCCATTTGAGAGGGCAGAGAAGTTCAACCGTGGTATCAGGAAACTGGGCATCACTCCTGATGGACAGAGCTACTTGGACCAGTTCAGACAGCTCATCAGCCAGATCGGTAAGAATTTTTTTATTGGGTGTATATTCAACTACTAATGCTGGCAAGGACATTGTGAATTTATGCTGTTATATTGCAGGTAATGCCATGGGCTATGTGCGTATGATCCGATCTGGAGGTCTCCATTGTTGCAGCAGTGCGATCAGGTACATTTGTGCTCAATTTGATTGCAGTTTGTGCCAAAATATCCCCTTAATGGACTGTAGAATGATATGATGGTTTTGCCATATTCGTGTATTTCCGAGGTTAAATTTGACATGAAAATATCTCATCAGTAGGATTTTGTTTTTTTGTGTCATTTCCAGATTTGTCCCAGACCTGGAGGACATTGTCAACTTTGAGGAGCTGGTGAAGGAGGAGGGGCTGTCAGAGGATACTCAGAGAGCTGCTAGGTAACTGAAGTTTATAACACCCTGTCTCTACAGGTGTGACCTGCATGTGTTTGTCAAGCAGGCACTTATTGCACTGAATTGTATGGATGGTTAAATTTTTGATCGTGCAAACCAACATGTGTGCACCAATGTGTGTTTAAGTGTATTTCTGTGATTTTACCTGCAGGGGGTGCTACTGCTAAACAAATAAAAGCGGAAGCTTTACCTGATTTTTGCACACTCCTTCCTTAACATTGTGTCTTTCCCAGCGTCCTGGATTCAGTGTTGGGAGATTTGACCAGCAACTCTGCTGAAGGGACAGAGTACTTCAAGATGCTGGTGGCAGTATTTGCACCCGAGTTTCGCAGTGCAAAGAATATGCACCTGAGGAACTTCTACATGATTGTACCCCCACTGGTCAGTGCTAAAAGCCTTTTGTATTTTTTTCCCCCCAGTTTTTCCTTTTCACTTTCAATAATGAATTCTCTTGTGTAGACTGTGAATTTTGTGGAGCACTCCATCAGCTGCAAAGAGAAACTCAACAAAAAGAATAAAACTGGTGCTGCATTCACAGACGATGGCTTTGCAATGGGTGAGTGGGCTAAAGTGATACATCATGCGCAACTTAAAAAGCAGCCTCACTATTGACATTCTTTTTCTTTTCTTTTCTCTTTGAGGTGTGGCATACATTCTGAAGCTGCTGGACCAGTATCTGGAGTTTGATTCTCTGCACTGGTTCCAAGCTGTTAGAGATAAGTACAAGAAAGAGATGAATGCAGTGGTGAAGGAGCAGAATGTGCAGTCTACCAATCAGGATGAAAAGCTGCTGCAAACTATGAATCTCACGCAAAAGAGGCTAGACATCTACCTCCAGGTACGGTGGATCTCTTGAGTCTGTCCACTTGCAGGTCATTTCTGGGCTAGTTGTGGTTGTTGTGAGAGATGTTGGTGAACTCTTGTCCTTTCATTGCAGGAGTTCGAGCTTCTTTACTTCTCTTTAAGCAGCGCCCGGATCTTCTTCAGAGCTGACAAGACTGCAGCTGAGGAAACTCAGGAGAAGAAAGATAAAGGTTAGAGTGTGCTGCCTTGATTAATGGAGTCTTTTAATTATGCAAAACCATTAGCTCAGCCACACTGATGTGCAAGGTTTTGTAGATGATTTTTCATATGTAGGAAGAAGGATTGTATCCTGATTAACAAATCATGAAGTCCGTAGCCCCTTTCAGACTCTCTGTTCCATTAATCTGAACGTTAGCCTAATAGCTTTTGTGTAAATTTGCTATGGTCGGATATAGTCGTAAAGTTTACAATTTTATTTTTAAAATGGCCCACATTTGAGCGGCACGCAGTCCCATTAACAGATTTGCAACCAGGAGATTTTGGGTATTTAGGGTCACATATTAACATTGTAATTTTTTTTTTGCAGAAGAAGCAGACAAATCTGGAGGTTCTTCAGATGGCTCCACCCCCACTGAATCCACCTCAAAGTAACCCTTAGTGAGCAGAAGATTGTGACTCAGAGGGTTGCAGAGTGAAAGGTAGCATGCACCTGAACAGAAGAGCTTGAGCAGCAGACTGCACTGGTGTGTGTGTGTGTATAAATGAAAGACAAAAGACTGAAAACTGCATAGAACAAAAGATGGATCATGTTTCTGAGACTTTTTCTGTCCAGCAGAAACAGCCACTTTTCCACTTTGAGAAAGAATGTGGACTTTAAGTGCTAGAACAGGAAGTGTCTTTTTTGTTTCAGTTCCACAGGAACATCTGTGTAACATCCTTAACTGGCTTTGTAGCTTTTATTTGTAACTACAATTTAAAAAGAGTAGCTGGTGTTGAAAAAAAATAATTGTAAGGAGTAACTCCTTTGGATTTGATACAGGGATTCTCAGACTGCATTGTTTTTCTACAGTAGAAGCCTGTATGATCATCCTCTGCTGACCAGAGATGACTTTAGTCAAATCAGACTAATCTTTGTTTTAATTGACCTCCTTCGCTCCGGTTCGTTCCTGCTCATGTACTGATTGTGATTGAATGTCCACAGCATTTAAATGGAAGCTCTGTAATGAAGTTTTCTTATGTTTGTGTGCCATATTTTTTATCATCGCTTTTATACATTGTACTAATTAATTGGTGTAATGTGCCTTTATAAACTGTGGATACTTGTTTTGAGTAACCTAATTTGGAGATAATATGATAATGCATGTGATGCAGTACTGATTATTTTTCTGCTGTGTTGGAGCTCTGTCATTACAGTTTACTGTATTTATCAACATGTGGTACATTCCATAAATTAACTTTTGAGACAACTTCAGTTATTCTTTTGTGGACTAATGAAATTTGCACTTTGATGACAGAGTTTAGGTTGAAAGCTGTAAAGGTTTAGGAGACTGAACCTTCAAACATTTTTTTCCTCTGGCCTGTTGTGCTATGTATCCATCTAGATCATGGAGGGAAGGCAGACAGTCTTCAAAACACTGCAGCTTAAGTTAAAACAAAGCACACTGCACACCACATCAACATTTTCCTTCAGAATTTTGGGGGTTAACTGTCCTTTTAGGACACAAAAGATTTTAAAGCACAGGTTACATGTTTGCTATGGATGATTCCAGGTGTAAACAGTCAATTTGTGGCTGCAGGCTGCAGATGTGTACATTATAAATAAACCTCTAGGAAACGTGAGTTGAAGTTTTATAATAAACAACACACACAGCAGTTCAGGAAAGCCTTTTCTGCTTTAATACAAAGAAAAGCTTTTAACTTCAGAAAATACAAGATTGGTCTGAATTTTTTTTTTCTTCCTCCAATTTTCAGTTTTCCATTTGCTATGAAATGCTGCTGCTCACAGCTGTTCAAACAGCTTGAATTCAAACACATCCCTTCTTTTGTTTTGGACTTGAAACTCAAATGCTGATCATAATATTTATTTCCTTGTTTTATTTGGCTGAGAATCAGGCCTTTCCTTTAATATTTTATTTTTGTATTATTTTAATGTAAGTGCCCAGTGTCATGTGACACCCTGTCCAGCAGATCCAGAAAATTCCTGTTACGCCCACATATTGCATCCATGCTCACCTCATAAAAACGAGGCACAAGGCAGGGCAAAGTTTTTTCCAAAATAGATGTCATATATATAGCAATTATATATACACATTCGTACATACATTTACTAATTTATGTGATGCAAAGAAAAAAATGTACACATTTCTTACAAAATCGTAACAAAGACTGCAAAGTGTTTTCTTTGCTCTAAAGAAAGGTTGAGTAGTTGTCTAGCCTCTGTGGGGATTTCTCCACATGTGTAGAAACCAGAGTAGCCTCCAGGATTTGTGTCATCACAGAGAGATGTGCAGAGGAAAAACAGGCAGAAAAGTTTGGTGGTGCAAATACAGAGGTTGGAACATGAAAAAATTAGAGATGGAAAGTGATGCATGTGGAAAAGTTGCATGAATTCCCTGACTGAAACAAATGAAATGGAAAAAATATCAGGGAGTGTTCACATAAAAAAGCACAAACAAATTTTGTGTTCTTTTATTACTAAATATAGTGCAACAATAAACATTGCAATTCTTTCACTTGTGTCTGAGGATGTTTTTGCTTTGCTTTCCCCCCTTCTTAACGCTTGCTGTAACTGCAAGGTGTAACCTTTGTTCTGTCACTGTCCCTGCGCCACAAGGTCAATCCTCCTTTCTGGGAGAAAACAAGCTTCAGATTTAGAGACGTAAACATAACACAGACCCTGCTCAAAATGAGAGGGGGAAAAAATCAGGAGGAACATAAAGAATAAAAACAGAACAAGTGTTGGTGTTTTGGGCAGCATGTAAATTTGGAAAGGCAGGGCAATTTTAATGGTGGCGTTGACCCCCGCAGTCAAATAGCCAAATCCTTGAGGAATAAAAACCTAGCTGTGTGAACCACAGTTCCTCCTGGACAACAGTGTTGAGTGCAGGAACAGCTGCGGATTTGGTTGGGCCTCAGAAGGCCTGCTGAGCTGGGTTGTAGTTGAATGTTGTTGGCACGTGTGGCCTCTCTTCCAGCTTGTCATACTCCAGATGAAATTCCTAAGAAATGCAAACAGTCTTAACGGAAGGATTCACATCCAAAACAAATGCCTGTAAAACACATCACAGGTAACGATGACTCTTACCTTGGCTACTTTCCTCCAGTTAACACAATCAAAAAAGTAGTAGGTACCCCTCTCGTAGGTGTTGGTCTTCAGTGTAGGCTCCATGCCAGGCGCCCTAGTAATCCAAACCCGCTCCTCTTTGTGGTACCTCCAGTCCCGGTTAAAGCTGGAGAGCAATATGACGAATGAGAGAAAACCTCAATGGAGAAACTTAGAAACCACATAGAAAAGGTTCCTGCAGACAATTTGTCAAACAAACAAAGCTCAGCTGTGACTTTGGCTGAATTTCTGCATCAATAGAACCTTTGCAGCTCTGGAATCAGTTCAATATCTGTCTACCTTATTTAACTGATGCTTGAAGTCACCCCTCTGTAGGTCAACTCTCTAAATACTCACAGTTCTACTGCTGCCAGTAGCTGTAGCAGATCTCCACCATTCATGTAGTACAGGTAGAACAACAGGTCTTCGCCATATCGAGCCAGTTTTATTGCAGCCAGCTAGACACAACATAAGAAGAATTAGTTTTAAAAATAAGGGGAATTAGTTTTATAACACCTGAATCCTGGAAACACTACCCAGGATCTCATAATTACCTTGTCCCTTATGTGGATATTGGTTAAATACTCCGATGGAACATGGAAGTCTGCAAATGCAGATACAAGTTTTTATTTATTTGCACTACAACAGGTGTCCTAGAAGCTATTCTGATCCACCTCTAAATAATATTTTACATTAGTAGGTCTCACCGATGTCTTGAGGTCGACAAGGTGCTGAAGCCCAAGGAGAGGCAAACTTGGGGTACAGGTTTCTGTCAAAGAGAACATTTGAACCATACGCATTTTAGATAAAACTAAAAGTAACAAAAGTAATTGGAGTAAATTATTGGACATAGTCAAATCTGTCTGTACTTAAAACTTAAGTTTATATTTAAGGAATTAATTAATGTAAATTATTTCATTACTAATTTATCAATTCTAATTTGTTGTTTATGGCCAAGCCTAATTTGGCATTTACCTGCAGGCTACTGAAACCCTACAAGTAACCGTATTCAGGGTGTCTGTCTTACTCTGGTGAATTCAGATTGAGTCCCAAGGTTGTGAGGTCACTTCCTAGTGCCAGATGGACCATCCCCGGGTCAGTCTCTGCCGCTCGAATGAATGTTAGCAGACCGATCATGCCGAATTGGTCTGTCACCATTCCTGTGGGAATGTTCGTCACCCGACCTGCAACAGAAGGACAATCTGGAGTTCAACACACTGCAGAAACTGAGATGTACAGAACATATTTACTGTCAAACATCACCTTATTTCTAAAGCTCACTTTGTGTACACCAATTACTCCTTTCCAATGAGTGTCACAGACAAGCTAATGGAAAGATGGCGCATGATCTGTATTACACTGAAATTATTCTTTTGGTTTTCTTACTGCAATCTGTCAGATTATTTTCTAAATGCACGGCAGAGAAGCCAACTGCCTCATTCAAGCTGTACGATTTAAAGGGGGATGTCTCAGTAGAAATGGAGGAATATCATTAGCTGTGAGGTCTCACCATCAGGCAACACCTGGATCCCTTTCTTCTGGTTGTTGTTCTGTGCTGAGGCTGTCTTGTCTCCAGGGAACTTGGGCCCATCTGCATTGGATGTGCTCTTGCCTGTGGAGTTCAAGTTCTAAGAGGAAAACAAAAAAAACCCCACAAACTTAAAAAAACAGAAAAAATATTTTTTTAATCTGACACAAATAAAATCAAATGACATCCTGCCTGCGTGTGCTCCCTAACCATCAATGGCTTAAACTTACTGTTTTGCTGTCTTCATTGTTCAACGTGGGGTCCTTGTAGTTGGGGCCTGGCAGTGCGGGAAAGTCCTCGTTATGGATGGAGAAATCTTGTGTCTGTTCAGTTGATGGCTTGGTCACCATGCCAACTTGATTAAGAACATAATGAGATAAAGAAAAAGCATATGGGGGTTGTTATTATAAGCCAATAGTAAGTATAGTATAGTATAGTCATTAGATATGCACTGAAACAAATCCTTAGCTACCCCGAAGATGAAAGCCATTTGTTGTACCAGGGGAATATCCTGCCTGTAGATTACTATGTGTAGAAATGAGACATTTCTCTCCAGCCTAATGGCCTACCATAAGGAGCCCGTCCAGCCAGTGGATTGAGCACCGGTGTTGGATTTCCAGTCCCTTCTCGTCGACTCCTGTCTGCTAATGCAGGAAAGTCTGACAGATCCAGTCCTGTTACATTTTCACTTCCATCTGCATCAAGAGGACAGTTGCCATGTAAATACATACATCTGTTTATGTAAATAGTGAATAGTAAATAAAACCTGATTGCACATTAATGCCTTAGTTATTCTTTGTGCTTCAGTAATCAAAGGTAATTTTACACAAATGTGTTTCCTTCTTACATTTTTTAAGAGTGAGATCAGTTCCAACTATTATTACTACATCGAAGGTTTGTTGTGTTTTTTTTGATGAGGACACTGAAATTCAACTTGTGCATAAGTCAGTTACAGAATATCCATCCATCCATCTTTTGTCCTGCAGTGCAGGGGGACGGGGGGCTGGAGCCTATCCCAGCTAGCTACGGGTGAGAGGCGGGGCACACCCTGAACAGGTCAGTTACAGAATATACCACAAAAAAAATCTATATTGCAGAATGCTTAAAAACTATACATACGTATATAAAACCATATGTAGAATACTGTAATGATTAAATACACTAACCCGTGCCATTGAAAATGTTGCTTGATAATGAGTTGTTCATCCCGAACGCCTGATTGCGGTTCATGCCGAATCCTGACATGCTGCAGGTGCAGAAGAAAACCAAGAAAAGCACATCTTTAAATTAAAATAAGGCACACTGGTGAAATAGTCAAGTCATTATAAATCTGTGTTACCTGTTAATGGTAAAGGGCTGACGTGCTGGCTGTTGTTTGGGCATACAAATGATACTGGGTGAGCTGCGGTTAGGGCTTCCCAGCCCCGAGCTGCCCATACTATTGGTCCTGCCGCTCATCCCAATGCCTTGGCCAACCTGAGAGTGGTTCAGCATGTTCCTTGAACTTATCGGTAATGCCCCTCTGTTTAAAGAAAAAAAAACACAGGCAAACTTTTCAAAGTCATTAACTATCAACTGCCATTTTCCACAGTACACGTGTGTCCTTTGTAACTGTGTGTGAAGCCTCACTAAAAAGAAATCACACAAACCTGCTTGGTGATGGAGGGGTATGAAGGGACATGGTAGGGACCCCTGTTGAAGGGGTGATATGACTTGGTAGCTGCGTGCCTTGTGTTAAATTTCTGTTTAACTGCGGCGTACTGTTCCCCATGCCCCTTACCGAGAAACCGAGTGCACCTGTGGAAAGACACAGAATAAACACATGGAGAAAACTACTAGTGCCAGATAACTATGAGAGGATTCTTCTGCTAATGCAAATGAGAAAACACTCACTTTGTGGACCGTACAAGCTCGCACCAAGCTGTGAAAGCTGACCTGATGACGATGGTGAGGGGGAGGACAGCATCTACAGGATGATTGGAGAGAGTAAGACAACTGGAAAAAAACATCTGGCATACCAGCCCAAAAAATAGCAATGAAGTCTGCAGATATGGGTACAAAACTCACATCTTTGTCCGTTCGATGTGGGAACATCGACGGTTGGTTGTAATACATGCTTTCATCAGTGAAGTCGTTATCGACTACCTCAACGAAATCTGGAAATTTCTTCCTAGCACCAAACATGCCTTTCGTCACCTGAAGAAAGAGAGCAAGTGCTATTAAAGAGGAGTGAGGAAAAGTAAACAGAACTTTTATTGTGACCTACATATTGAATTTTAATACTTCTTTTTCCTTTGACACTACTGTTGGATTTTAACAGTTATTGTCATTACACTGGCTGCTCTACAGTGTATTTACTTTCTCTGTAAGAGCACATGAGACACTACATAACCCTACTTCAGTTTCCACAGTGACTGCATCTTCACATTAAACAACTTAATGCAATTGTATCATTTATTCGTCTTTAAACGCCAACACGACATATCCTGATCTTGTTAAAATGAAGTTCTTGACAAACTTAAGTTTGCGCATATGGGATAGAGATGTTGAACTATCATCACAAAATACACAGATTCATAATATCTAAAGTGTGTACTAAACAATACAATGGACAGCAGAATTGATCGATATGTTTACAGTGTTAAACGGGCTATAAGCAAATCTTTAACTTTATAAAAAAAGTTGCCTCACATTCTTTAGAGAATTACCAGCATCAATGCTAATAAAGCTAGTTAGCCAACACTAAGTAGCTAACGTTAGCAGGCTATGTGATTGATGGGCTAGGTGTCTCTAAGCTAGCTTAGCTAGCTTAACGCCAGTTACGGACTATCCTGATGAGTAAACATGACATTTTACCTCTTAAACGCTGTAATTTAGCTAGAAAGAGGCAGTCACTATCGGACAGCAATATGGTCCCTCTCTGTCTCCATATATCCTCAATCAGCTGTCGGTTTTCTCGGCTCAGTTTACGCTCCGTTTGCAGGCAGCAGCAGCAGCAACACAGGCAGCTATCCGCTGGTGCTAAAGGCTAACGACCCGCTTCATATCGACACGGAAGATAATGAGGCTAACAGCACAAGTTCACCGGATTACATCAAACCTTTCTGATATGACGAAAAAACAACTAAAATACTCTCACCGCATTAATTTCCTTCACTTCGTTAGATCCAAGATGGCTGTGTGTATTCTCAATCGAAAGAGGTATAGCCTTTACCCTCTGACCTTACAACCTGCTGACCACTTCCGTACACAAAACTCAAAATCTGCTCCACCTCTCCTGCAGGATGCTGGCAGACAGGAACGAAACAAGACAACAGTTTTTACAATTAATAATAATAATAATAATAATAATAATAAAAATAAACACACCTGCCAAGCCCCTGTCTCCCCCGTGTTTAGCATCATTAGTGCAGACTAATCAAACTTTAGTTCTTCTACTTTTATATTTTTATTATTTTTATTATTATATTTTCTTCCGTACACTTTTTGGCTCAGCGTATCTTGGGCATACTTTGTGCTATTGAAACCGTTCAAATGTCAAAATATTCAGCTTATTGAGGACATGATGGGTCAACTTATTTATTTATTTATTTTATTTTTTCAGCTATTTATAGTTTTTAAAATATTAATTTTTCTTTCTTAAATTAATTTAACATTAAAGTCTATGAGAGATTTTTCAACTTTTAAGCTTTCAGCGTTGGCATACTTTCAGCTACAGAAACCATTCAAAGATCAAAATGTTTAGCTTTTTCAGGTCTTTTCAGCTGTTACTTTTCAGAGTTCAGCTATTTATAGTTTTTAAAATATTAAGCGTTTTATAAAATTAATTTAACATTAAAGTCTATGAGAGAGTTCTTCAGAGTCTTCAACTTTTAAAAGTTTTCAGCGCCTGCATACTTTCAGCTACAGAAACCGTTTATATATCAAAATGTCCAGCTTCTTCTGCTCTTTTCAGCTATTACTTTTCAGTTCTGCAGTTTATAGTTTTCAAATGGTTAACAGTTTTATACCAAGTGGTTTTGAAGTCTCCTCTGAGTTTAACATTAGTGTGTATTGCGTTTTAACTTCAAAGGCAGAGTGGGTGGTGTCATCGCTCAGAGTCCGGGAGGGAAAAAAATTAAACCAGTTTCTGTGTTTCTATCCTGCTGCCACGTCTGCACCTTTTATCTGACAGGGATAATTTGGCCACCAGTTCGAAGGAAAAATGGGTTCTGATGGTGTCGGTCTTAAAACTCAACACCAAACCGTTTTGCCTGTAGAGCCAGCTGTTCTGGGAGAGTGCCGGTCATTCCTCCATTAAGACATAATGTAAAACCAAAAACAGAGAAGCAGAGCTGCCATATTTTCTAACTCACCGCCATCTCCACATCTTTAATGTCACAGCCATAAAAATTATACTGTGTGTACAGCAACTTCTTGGGATTCTGACGGTGTTCTTATTTTTTGTCTGAAGGCTTCGGTTTGGACAGAAAGAGACATTGTTCGGAGGGTGGTTTTACATAGGAAATGCATTAGGAGGGGGAAAGAAAGAGCTGCAGTTAGGGGCAGCTGATAAACATTCAGGTTGCCATGGATGCAGGCAGGCAGGGCCGTTACCATGGTGACAGACTGACACACTAGAAGCATACAAAGCAGCCATATTTGTAGTCTTTATCAGACTTTAAGCATTATATCTGTCATATTGATCATCCTTCAGCTGTATACTACTTTTCCACATTCAAATCACACAGCCTGGGCTTCTTATAGTCTTATGGTATTATTCCACCCTCAGACCTTTCATATGGTATATTCACAGGCTATTCTTTAAGGTCATGACTTCATACTGTTCTTTTCTTCAGCTGTTTCTCTTTCATATCTTCATAATATTAAAACATTTTCTACTTTTCCAAATAAGAGCTTCATCTTTCTAAATTCTTAACTGTGTTTCAGCAAATTAAGTTCAGATTGCAGATTCTCCAGCAATTCAGAGCAATCCTTCACATCAGCGTTCAAAGCAATGCTTCAGCTGCGGCAATCAAACTTGCATTTTCTTCAGGAAATGCTTTTCTAGTTATAATAACTGCTGTGTTGGTACCATTGATGCCACTTGAACAGAAGGAAAATGTATAAGCATTTATTGTGTTAAACAAATTCAACTTTGACCTGTCTTTAAGAGAAGTCTAAGTTTAGGTCACAATCCTTTTTTAATCACCAGAATTATTTTAATTGCCTGTTAGTAATAGAAAAATAATACATCTTATTTACTGAGCTCAGGAACAGCAGCCTATACAACATGTGGCTTTCCAGTTTTCATAGACATGGTTTAGAGATAGTTTCAGACTTTTATTTTAAACTAAACTTTCTCAGTCTAATGTGTCTGCTGAAGAATACCACTAGGTGTGGCTGAAAGCTTTGAAAAACAACTTTCTCTATGTGTAAAAATAGACCAGAACCCGCCACTTCTTTCTGTGCGCCTGGTTAACACACACACACACACACACACTGTAAGTGGAACCAATGTGTTAGTGAGTGAGACCAGATGAGGCTCCTTATGATAAAGAAAATGAAATCTCTTTCCATGTTATCTTCGCCCCAATGAAGGTATGCAAGATAGCTCCCACACCTCAGGCGGGCTGCTGGGAGAGCTGTGCTGACATGCAGCCTCTCTGCAGACTCTTTCTAAAACTTATACTGTGTTATATTATATTAGACTTTGGATTGATGGGACTTGTAGAGTGACTCCACACTGCCCCTGCGATTATTATCTAAGCAGGCTTTTAGAATGTGGCACTGACAGCCACCACACACAGTAAAGCCACCAAACTTGCCTCTTATTGAACCTGCAGCTGTGTTTTGCTGTGGAATGAGCAAAACACTCAACACATGGAAGTAAATAAACACCCTATTTGGTATCCCTGACAAATTCCTGAGGCCCACCGTTTGGCCCAGTGGCCCAAACCCAGACATGTATCCTGGCTGATCAGAACAGAATGTAAATGACCTGCCCTGCTTTTACATCACAAAGTACTTCTTCTGCTTGTCCATGGCACCCTGCCCCCCCCTCCCTCTCTCTCTCTCTCTCTCTCTTTCTCCCACCTCTGTCATCTCAGAGAAGATGAGGGGGAAAGTCATTAGGCACAAATGGGGAGGAGAGAAGCAGCGGTTGCTATAGCTGTGAGAGTCGGGGCAGAGCTGAGAGTCACTGAGAGATAGCGAGAGGTCTGCTTTGGGAAATATCTGCTTAGGGAATACGATACGTTTTCAGCTCATTAAGTTGGATAAACAAATGGCTTACTGTAGGAGATGCTGGGAGTCGTGGATGTCAGCAGGAAGAAACTAGAAAGTAGGTGTTTCGACTTCTTAGTATTACTGTCTTGATACTTTGTTTTCTTGTTGGACACTGGTGGTAACTATTTATCACAAAGAAAAGATGCACTTCAATATCATTACCATGAAACCGCACCCCATGCTCATTATTATAAAGACACGTTGCAATTTTGTTTTTCAGCATCACTCAGATCAATAAATCCAGATGGGCGGTGGAGAAGTGTTAATGGGACACCATGAAATTCACTTCAAGACGCCAACAGTCAGTTTGTCAGTAAACTGATGTGGAGGACCAGTGGAAAATGGGCAATGCGATGCGAGGTGTCATCGCCTTCATTCCCTCTGAGCGATGTCAACACTTCTTAGTAGGGGATCTGAAAGAGATGCCACTGGATCGGACCCTGGACCTGAGCAGCCGGCAGCTGCGTCGGATGCCTATTGCTGTCTGTGTCTTTGATGAGCTGGTGAAGCTCTATCTGAGTGACAACAACCTCAGCAGTTTACCAGCCGAAGTGCAGCGTCTGAAGAAGCTGCAGCTCCTGGCCCTGGACTTTAACTGCTTTGAGGAGCTCCCTCCAGCTGTTTGCAGATTGCCCCAACTTAACATCCTTTACCTGGGTAACAATAGGCTTTATTACCTCCCCAGAGAACTAAGCGAGCTCAAGGAACTTACTACTCTGTGGCTGGAGACTAATTGCTTCACTGTTTTCCCTAAGGTGGTTTGTGAGCTCCCAAACCTTAAGACCCTGCACCTTGGCTATAACCAGATACGTAGTTTACCCAAAGAACTTCAACGGCTGGAGGAGCTTCGAAGTATCTGGCTTGCTGGGAACCAGCTGGGAGATTTTCCGCCAGTGTTGCTGGAAATGCACTTCCTGGCAGTCATTGACGTGGATCGGAACAGAATACGCCACTTCCCAAGCCTCGCTCATATGCAAGGGTTAAAGCTCGTCATCTACGACCACAATCCCTGCGTTAACGCTCCAGTGGTGAGTGAGGGAGTCAGAAGGGTGGGGCGCTGGGCAGACAGCTCAGATGATGAGCAGGATGACGATGGGTCAAAAGCAGCAAATGAGACTACGGCTGAGGCAGTGGAGGTCCACCCTGAGATACCACACAGCGTTTGAGGTTCACAAGGGACCTGGTGACCTTCAGCTGTGGTGAAACATGACTGGCAGGCCTCACACTTGGGTGGCGTCCTGGAGCACTTAAAGCAGAGTGGCATGTTATTAGGGTGATGTTCATATTTGGTAAACTTTATTATAGCTTTAACAAACAAGGAAGTCAAAATGTGTCCTGTACAAAAAGTGTCAATGACGTTGTACGAGTCTGAACTTTGCATGTCTTAAAATAATTATATTACAACAATTGTCATTCAGTTTGAGTTTTTAATGACTAAAATTTTACACAATGTTAGTGCATGGACAATTCTGTATTTTTCCTTATATATGTATTTACAGAACAGAAATACTTTTCATTAAATTGACTATACGCAATTGTTATGGCTGTGCCTTATTTATTTAACCATATCCAAAACTGCTAATGTGTGCAGAGAGTTACAAGAGAAGAGAACTCAGCTAAAACTCCTGTTCCAGCAGCAGTTATAAGATAATATCTGCACCTGCTGAGGCTAAAAACAGGTTTTTAATACGTGATGAATGGTCAATTATTCAATTAGTGCACTCCTCATCCAGACCAATGCATAATTCATCTGACAGATTGGGCCTGTGGCTTTAAAAAAAAGGGACTTCTAATGGGCTTGATATCACTAGAAGGTTGTGGTTTGAAAGAGATCATAAAATCTGCTGCTCAACCCCGCAATGTACCAGGAAATTATTCAATAAATGAGAAAATAATACATCAACATTCCAAGAATCTATATAAATATTATGATTTCTATTTACCTCTCTATTTCCAGCCATTGTTTGAAACAATGTATTGGGTGTGTCTAGGTAATTCAAAGGTTCTTTGTGTTGTTTTTTCTTATACTTTAACAATCCCAGAAGGGAAGTTGCTTACGGCTACCAGCAAGTAGCGCCACACACCAGTGAGTGCACTGGAGTCAATGCAGGTAAAGTGCCTTGCCCAAGGACACACAACAATGACTAGGGAGGAGTTGGGATTGAACCACCAACCTTCTGGTTATTGGACAACCCTGCTCTACCACTGACCCACTGCTGCCATATTTTTTAGTTTTTCCATTTAAACACCAGGTATGTCAAAGATTAACTCCTTATTGCCACTAAAAGCACAATTTGTAATCCTCTAAGATTCTGTACGCATTGTATTTTATAATCTTTAAGTTTTTACAGGAAGTTACACATTTAGTTATTGTAGGACTCAATTCAAATATATACATAAATGTTCCAGATTATTTCTGGTTTATTATGTGATAGCAGGGCAATGAACAAGGAGAAGTGCACATATATTTGTGAATATATTTATTGAATTTGTTCAATGCATAAATCACACCTATTCTTTTCTGTATATCTTCAGAGGATCGAAGATGACAGATTATGAACACATCATCATCTTTGGTAGAAAGTCCTACATAAACACAACTTGCTCCTCGTTACATAAACTGCCGTAAACCACAGCTAGCCTGACTTAACACATGGGGGCTATGCCAAACACCAACAAATCCTACATCACCTTCAATTCCAACAGCAATAACTTCACTTCCTTCTTATGCTGAAGACACATGTTGAAAAAGCTTACATCACCTAAAAGACCCATCTAAAAGTCGTGGTGTACAATGAAAACAGAATAAATACAAATTTCACAGCAAACTGCACTTATCTTAAATACAGAGATCTTATGGAATGAACATTGTCAAGTAAACGTGCAACAGCAGTTAAGCCACCCATCACACTGAGAAGTATCTATTTGCATGAAGAGAAAATAATTAAGGGAACAGATTGCTTATGTCCTTCAGGCTGGATTCATAAGAAATTTTTCTAAGAAGTCATGTAAAAACAAAGAGTCTTTTGGGGCACATTTTCTATATCCAATTGCTCTGAAAGAGCTTCTAAGAAAGAAAATAATCACGAGAACTTAACCCGCAGAGCCAAGAGAGCCACTGTGACACATTAGTGTGCCTCATTCACTGAGGCTTGGACCTGATACATGGAAATACCATTTTTATAGGCATCAATATTTAAAAGGCTGTGGCAAACACTGAATAAGGAACAATACTGGTAAACAGGCCAGACCTGATTGGACACCAACAAAACTCAAATGACACAAACATGAGACTTGTAACAGAGTTGTGTTCATATGAAGGAGATCAGCAAAGGTCAACAAGGGATCAAGACATTAAGCTATATTGTGCCAGCTACAACACACAGATAACTAATTCTCATGCATATCACATTTATTTAACTAAGCTTGCATTAATCTGCTATTATCTGCCAAAGTACATTCACATGGGGCACATAACCATAAATGAGTTGACGTGTTTCACAGGCTCATCCAGGGACCAGGTCTCTGCCGGAGGGCTGTCTCACCAGGTGGAGGTGCTAGGCATCCATCCGGCATGTCTGAGCTGTCGTTCTCCTCGGGTCCATCAGAGTCATGAGACTCCTCTTCCTTGCTCTCTGCCACATCAGCCCCAGAGGAATCTGTGATTACAGTGCTGTTCTTTGATGACTGCTCTGCGGCACTGTGATTTCCCTGAAAATCAGATGCATCAGTCACAGAACCAATCACCTTAGGAGCAGTGAGGTCCTTCAGTGAATTCTCCTTCTCCATGCGCTTCTTGGCCTCCTCTTTCCTCTGCTGGATGCGGGTGTTGTCTCCCATCATAACCCTGACTCTTACTTGATCAGGAGGCCAGATCCCACCCCATACAAACTGCAGGTAGCTGAACAGCACAATGACACTGAGGAAGGCAAAGTTGGTGGCCACACCTATCACTGCAGATGTCAGGGGGAAATTGTACAGAACATATCGTATACCAGTGAAGTAGGCATGGATACGGAGCTGAGATGAGTAGATCTGGACTCGTCTGGACTGGATCTCAACGACTGCACCGACAGTTGGTTGATAAGCGTTCGTCTTGTAGTCGGAGAAGAGCTCCACTTCTATGAGCTGCTTCTGCTCAGTTATCCCGGTCAGCAGGAGAGGAGAGAACAGTAAAGTGCTCATGCTCTGGAGAAGGTTGGAGCGGAAATGCAGCATTGTAGATCGCCCCACAGATGAGACAGTCTTCCCTCCCTTGGTGTAAAATGACATCTTAACCATGAACATTCCTAGGTGTTCATTCACTGGAGACTCGGGCATCTCTAACTCCAAAGATATTCGGTAGGGTTGACCATTTGCCATCACCTGGTCTCTTTCATTCTTCATAAAAGAGATGTTGGCTGTGGGAAAGGAGCAGAGTGGGGCTGACTCTGAGGCGTCACAATCAGAAGTGTAGTAGAAGTGCACAGGGGTGGAAAAGCTCACAGTGGGCATGTAGGAGTAATAGAAGCTCCCATAGAGAAAGATGGACACCCAGAGCAGCAGCACTAGGACACAAAAAAGGATGGCAGCCTGAAATAATGTCCGCCGAGCTTTCAGGAGAGTCACAGCTGCCACATCTTGCAGCCAGTGAAGTACTGGTCCCGTCGTACCCCCCATCGTGTCGGATCCAGAGCTAGCTGACCTTCTTCTGGTCCTGGTTTGGGCAGTTGTTCCTTCTCCGAGTCCTGTGGACTGCTGCCTCTGCGGTGGATCCTTATTTTCATACATCAGTGGGTGGCAACTCTACAAAACTGTATAATCGATTATCTTTACCCACCCATAACAAGCTTCTCTCGTCAACCGGCTGCACACTCGTAGCCAGAGTTAGCTTATTAACTTCGATAGATACCAAACTTCTCGATGAACATTAAATATATTCTGAGATAGTAAAAACGGAATGATGATGTTTTCTTGTAACTTAGTCGAAGGCTGTTTACGCTCGTTAGCAACTAAGCTTGCATTCATAGCTACACACAAACATGACCCCGCGACCCGGAAGTTGATACATTCTTTTGTGTCAGATCGACTCAGCAGCGCTGAACTGCCACAACGACGCCAGAGACGGGAGAAGGCCCACAGAAAGACACTTAGAAATGGGGAAGAAAAGCCGTCTCACAGGAGGAGCAGTCGGTCGGAGAACAATCCTACAGCTGTCTCCTCCCGGGATCCGTGGAGGAAATGCTGGAGAGAGGGAAGAAGCGGCTTCGGGATCCGATGGTAATACGTTCTTTCAGTAGCACGTTAGCGACAGGCTAGCTTAATGCTAAATGCTAGAGGTTCGGAGGATGGGCCCATCTGGTTGAAAGCAACACTAAAGACGATATTTATATTCTTTGCATATAGTTAGCACAGTGTTTAACAAAAACGCTAATGGGTAGCTATACGTTACGGCACCTCAAGTTAAAAGGGACTAAATTCTACGAGTTAGCATGGTTAGACATCGGCTAGCAGATTAATAGCATTTGTAGATTGGCCTGCCGAAATAGCCTAATGTCAAATGAGTAGTGCTCAGTCTAACACAAACCTCATTTACAAAGCACAGCAGCTATGCATGTCTAAGTTCAGCTTTTATTAATTTACATTATTATTTTTTGTATTGTTTTGGCAGATGAACAGGATGGCGACGCTCCCAAATTCCTGAGACGTACAAACACAAAGACACCAGCTGTAAAAGCCACAGGTGAAGCGTCTCTCTCTCTCTCTCTGTGAATCTTTCATGACTTATTGAAAAAAAGGACAAATGATTACATTGATTGATTAATTTTGTTTTGCCTTCATGTATAGAGGGGTTGACCTTGCTTGGAGCCTATGAGGATAGTGATGAAGAGGATGCTGGGGACTCTCACCGTTCAGCTGCAAATTCTCAACACAATCAGTCAGCTGACATTGACAGTACATTGGCTAATTTTATGGCTGTGAGTAAAGTAATATTCTAGAAATTCTAAAGTGATTGTGCTAAGTTATGTTCCTTTAGAGAGCAAAAGTCAATGTGAATCCTGCTCTTATATGTAAATTACTGTATGTTTGCTTTTGTTAGGTACAGACATCTATAATTGGAGTGCCTATTCATCTCTGAGTGATCAGCACAAATCACAGAGTTAAATAGATTATTTGTTTAATTGCTATTGCTTCATATACTAAGCTTTATTCTTGTCTGTGTACCTCAATTTAGTAAAAAAAAAAATTATTGTTGCCATTTTTCTCATTTTAGGAAATTGATGCAATCACAACTCAACCAGCTTCAGAAGATGGCTCTCACCCCTCTGTTCCAAATCCCACCTCACCCAAACCTGCGGTTAACTCTCAGCAGCCAGCTGCTGGTGAACGACAGAATCAACAAAGCACAGACTTTGAGTACAATACTCAGTACTCACTAGCTGGCGGTAACTATGTTTGCTGTATTAAATATTGAATGTGCTGTGCATGCTGTTAGTGGACTCTGTCTCAAGTCCTTGTCATAGTTTTTGAACAAAAGCATCATTACTTGTTGTATTATTAACATGTGTAGAAGAGTGTGTCATTTTAGCTGTTTAGGACCAAGCACAAATGGGTTAATTTGATAATGAAGTCCACCAGCCATGTTTTAGTATAGAAGACTTTTGATCGCTGCCTTTTGTTTATGCACCATTTCATGTGTATGCAGTGGGTGTAGAAATGGGAGACTGGCAGGAGGTATGGGACGAGAACTCTGGCTGCTATTACTACTGGAACACTCTGACCAATGAGGTGTCCTGGGAACTGCCACACTATCTAGCTGATCAAGTTCAAAGCCTGGGACAGTATGCAAACAGGTAGAGAAAATGACAATCAGCATCTTTATCTTTTAAACCTGATAAATTACTTTAATAACAGGGTCTAAAGAGCCCAGTTCAGTTTCCTGATGGTCTGTCCTAATACAGAATTTCAGTTGTTAATTTAGAGTTTTGTTTTTTTTTTGGTACGTCTAGTGTCAATGGCAATGGCACAGTCCACGCAGCTTATTACACAGAGGAAAATGCAGCCTCTGCTGCAGCCTCAGAATCAGTGAAAGAGACCAAAGTAAAGGCAAGTGTAACTTAAATCCATCTCAAACATTTTGTTAAAAAAACACTGCTATATTTTGAAATGTACGTCTTTGTCTCAAAAGGAGGTAATTGAGAGTGTTGTAGGCCTTACGAGTGAAGAGGAGGAGCATCGTGGAGTAGCTGCATCACTCCTTGGTCCTCTGATCCCCTCTGATGTGAAAGAAACTGAGGAAAAATGGAGAAAAAGACTGCTTAAAGGTCTGGATGAAACTGAGAATAGTATGGATTCTGATGAAGGTGTTCATGCTGTTGCATCCCCTGCCACACCTCTTCGGGACTCGGACTCCTCCCCTGCTGTCCAGAAGGATATTTGCACTAAGAAGCAGTCGGTAGACAACTCAGATGCTGAGGAAGAGCCTGAGGAGGACACAGTGGAGCTGGAGCTGGCTCTGGAGAGAAAAAAGGTGGGGATTTAATACAGTGTTGAAACCTGGCAGGAATCACAAATGCACAGTAGAAATGTGGAAAATAGTCTACGACTCAGCTGCACACTCAGCCCAGTATCTTTTCTTTTAGGCTGAGCTGCGGGCACTGGAGGAGGGAGATGTGAGTGCTGGTGGCTCCAGTCCTTGTTCTGAGACAAGCCAAGAAGCCTCCAGTTCTCGTAGTCTTCTGCTGAAGAAGAATCGTTGGAAGACTGTCTTCCCCTGCGCTGCCAGCCCTGACTCTAACAGTAGAAGCTCAGACGTACAGGAGAACACAGAGACAGGTAAGTCCCAATCTTGGTGTTGGTGACACTGCATTAAAATGTCCATGATTCTGACCTGCATGGTCCTCTTGTGTCTTTTAGCACTCCCCAAAGTATTGGAAAATGTTGTGGAAGCAGAAGATAAGGAAATTGATAGTGCTGATGACAAAATGGGTTCAAAACCTCCTGTGAAAGAGGAGGGGGAGCCGGCCGAGCTCAAGGTAAAAACAATGTTACTTGTACTTACTCATAATTGTTACCATCACTTTGAAATTTTAAGACTTTAAAATGTAGTTTCAGATAGGAGAACTGGCTAACACCTTAACCAGCAAGATGGAGTTCCTGGGAATAAACAAAAAAGCCATCTCAAACTTTCAGCTGCTTCTGCTTCAAACTGAGGTAAGAGGTTTACAAGAAGTTATAATAGCTTGCAGTTGTAGTCACTGTTGTGTGATATGTAAAATATTCAACTCTTAATTTTTTTTACATATGGTTTTTACAGACATATGGTCGTACTTAATTTTTAATATTCTTAAAATAATTCATCACAGGGTGTACCTGGGAACTTAGCTTTTCTGTCTTTTAGCCCTCAACATTCACGGCTCTTTTTTGCTATGTTTTCCTAGACACGTATTGCTGACTGGAGGGAAGGTGCTCTGAATGGGGTTTATCTCCGCCGAAGGCTGCAGGAAGCTGCTGAACACATAAAATATTACGAACTTAACGCCACCCCTAAAGGCTGGTCCTGCCACTGGGACAGGTACGCGCTCCTTACCTTTCACATCTCTAAACTCCCTCGTCCCACAAAAGTCTTTCCGTGTGACTACACCCCTCTCAGTGCCGAGGTTGCAGACTTTGTAACATGACTTGGGGAGAAGTTTAACCAGTCCAAGTGGATCAAAATACTTATCAGAACCAGACTTTTGAGGTTTCTTTGACGCAGACCTTGCACGTACTGATAAGGAAGCATCCACTCTGGGCCCGACTGCTTCCTGTTAAATTTACCTGCCAGAGATGACTCCCTGTCACTATAACAGACTCTTAAGCCCTCTGTTGTAAAGGCTTTTGATTATGGGTACAGTCAGTGGAAAATTCTGGAGGGGGTGTATGGTAGGAAGGTTGGTTGCGCGGGAGAGCTTTGCACTTTACAGGACTACAACCCCAGAATGCAATGCAGACAGACCGGTGCCCTGGAAACTACGAGTGTCACGCATCAAATAAAAGGTGAAGATGGAACAATGACGGGAATCCAGCAGGTCAGACCAACTCTATTTCATATGTCTTCCTGTTTTTTATTTTCTTCTTCCTGATGTTAAATGAGTTGACTGTGCACTTGTTATTTCTGACCTATGGTTGTTGTTGATGATGATGATGGTGCTTCCTCCCTGGCGTTTTCGTGTGTCTGGGAGGAAATGGTTGTCTAAAACAGAACAAATAAGACAACCATGAGGTGTGAGCTGCTACTTTCAGGACCTATAGATGATTTATTTTATTTTATTTATTCTTGACAGCAAGGATAAATAAGATGAGGTGGGTTCCCTATCCAGATCCATAACCAATTAGACCTTTGTTTTGGATGGCTAAAATCGCTGTCCATGCCAACATTGGCACCCCATACACTGTGGCCACTTTATCTACTTCCTTGCGCCACTGCTCCAGGGTATCTTGCCATTCCGCTAGTTTTAAGACCAGTGGTTGAGACTCTTGCTTTCTATCTCTGTTGTCCCACTTTTTAGAGAGCACAGGCGGTATTTCTATGTGAGGGACCGGACCGGAGAATCTCAGTGGGATTTCCCAACAGAGGAGGACAAGGAGGAGGACCTGAAAGGCAGCCAAAGTACCCAATCGCAGACTTCTAGCCAAGGGGATACTAAAACATCATCTGCATCAGCTGGTGGAGTCACAGGTCAGTATTGCATGATGGTCCTCTTTTTAGTGACTTAAGAAATTGCCACACTATTGTGACACCTATTGTGTGTGTGTCTTTTTTTTTGTTTTTTTTGCAGCTGCTGCACCAACTCTACCACCACCACCACCACCAGTACCACCACCACCACCACCACCTCAGCCCAGTGCATCATCCTTCTGGTCTGCATCTCAGCCTCCTCTTCCTGACAACCCTCCTCCTCCTCCTCCACCATCCAGCTATCCCCCACCTCCACCTCTCCCTGAGGGCTCTCCTCCTCCCCCTCCCCCTCCTCCTGATAGTGATGGAGAGATCATGGAGGTGGAGATGGAAATGGATGATGATAATGACGAGGAGCCTCCAGCTCCTGGAACTGAGGAAGATGGCAGCGGGAGGCCGTTACCCCCTGGCAGCGCTAGCATGAAGGTAAGGAAGTAATAAAGCTTCTGCTTTAAATTTCCTCCATTTGCATTGCAAGTGCAGCATAGCACAGCAACTTTTATTGTCTATCATGTTATTCATACAGATAGAGTCATCGGCCACCGCAGGGAAAGGTCAAAAACGTAAAGCCGGTCAGCTGAGTAAAACCGTCACTATTGGCAGCAGTCCCATTATCTACACCCAGACAGCCGTCAGCACAGGTAAAAACAGACTCATTTTCACTGTCATCCTAAGGTCTATATTGAGATGCAGATAATCAGTAACATTTAAAAAGGTTTCTCTTTTTTTGCAGCTCCTCTAATGTCGGCAGCTGCCTACTGGGGTGTGCCGGCTGTCGCCACCCCTTTGGTTCCTTGTGAACCTCCAGCCCCACCTGTTCAAGCCCTTCCTCCTCAACCACCACTGCCACCATCACAGCCACCTTTTGAACCTCCAGCCAAAGCTTTGCCTGTTGACAAGTCCAAGAAAGCAAAAAAGGATAAGGTCAGAATTAAGTTTAATATTATCTATTTATTGTCTCTGCAAAATCCAGTCCTTTTAAACTGTTCCTTAAATGTCACAGGAAAACAACATCCAGCTCAGTTTATCCTTATCTCTTTGTAGGTAAAGAAGAGTAAGACCAAAATGCCTTCACTGGTGAAGAAGTGGCAGAGTATCCAGAAGGAGTTGGATGAGGAAGAGAAGAGCAGTTCCAGTGATGAAGACAGAGAACAACTCAATAAGAAGAGCATAGAGGAGTGGAAGCAACAGCAGCTCATGACGTAGGTTTTGCTGTAGTTTCATAGAATTGAGCTTTTCTGTGCTTATTGGCATATCTGACTTTATACTCATATTTTACTGTTTTTAATTCTACAGAGGAAAGGCTTCAAAGAATGCCAACTTTGAGGCACTTCCAGAGGACTGGAGGGAGCGCCTGAAGAAACGGAAGATGAATACGTAACATCTGGCCTGTGGTCAAACATTGCCCAGTGTCAGTGTTTCTAAATTTGCTACAGCCATTACTATGAGGTTGTCTTTCCTTGATTTTTGTTTAATGACCAGTGGACTATGTTTATTCGTGACGGAGACATTTAGATGCCCTTACATGCAGGCCATTCACACAGAGGGGTTTGAATGTCATTTTCCTGGTTTTTGTAACCACAACTGTAAATGTGCCAAATGTCTTGATTTAATGAGTTTATCAATATTTTGTGGCTTACTTGTATAGACACCATGTACGTGCCTACCACAGTTTGTTTGGTAGGATTGTCTGTTGTTAAGCATTTTTACAACTTTGTATATAAAATGTTTGGAAGTGGAGGGAGCGTTATTGAACTTGTGTATTTTGTAAAAAGCTTATTAAAACCTTTTTTTCTAGAGCTAATTTGTTATACCTTTTTAACCCTGAGGCAAGGTAATCTGTCTCAGGGTTGAAATTTAATGTGTCTGCAATGACAAGGGCAGTTACAATCTGAAGGAGAAGAGGGAAAGATTGGGGTTTTTTAGCCCTGAATTGTGAGCTACTTGTCCCTCTGTCCAATGCAGGGTCTACATGCATTTGCCAGGAGCACACCACTCCACAACACCTCCAAGGATATTTGACCAGAGATAAACACAAATGAAATTAAGCTTCAATCCCTCCATCAATGTGTATTTTCTTGTATGAGCTAACAATAACATAATCCACCTCTACATCTGCTGATCAGACTTACGAAAGGGAATTAAATTCATCTAGAAACAGCCTGTCTCTGTAACATGTGCCTAGCATGTCTTCACTGGCTGTCCTGGTGGCATCCAGCAAATATCACGGTGTTCATAGATCATTGACTTTTGGGAAAAATGTGCAGCTCTCATTTCTAACAGCTGTGATTTTATACCACCGCCTAAAACTATAATCATAAACATAAGAAGAAAACAGTGCTGGTTCCCTGCCAGTTTAGTAATTGACCATCAGATTGATATTATATTGTCTTACAGAGAAGTGGTTGAAGGAGGAAGAGTGTGTCAGGCTGAATGAATTAACTACTCTAGTAATAATAATTCTCATTCCTGGAGGACACAGGTGGAGGAGGAGGAGTGGCTATTATCTACCACTCCCGTTTTAAGTTCTCCTCCAAACAGCTTAGCTCGTCAGTGAATTTTGTTCACCGACGTCACCGTCTATTTTGTGAAAGAAAATCTCGATTTCTGAAGAGGAGTCAACTGCACCCTGCCGGTGTATGTATTGCAGTTAAAGGATCTTCCACATTGGCATCATTTTTCCATAGATAAACCCAATGGATATACAATGCCCACTTCCGCTTCCGGCCGACAATATCGCCATGGCAACTACCGTGTTGTTAAAGCGATTCCGTGGCCTGGGAACGACGGACAATGGGATAAAGTTGTTTTTTTCCACGCAGGTTCGCTCTTAAGCTTATAAATGAAAGTTTATTGAAAGATAAACGAAGTGAGCAGCTGTGAGTCTGATGTGGTGGTAGCAGTCATAAAGCGAGGAAATAACCACAGGAACGAGCTTGTAAAGATTCACGAGTGTTTAGCTAATTAGATAATTAGCGCAGAAAATTGATGCAAGATGCATACAGAAGATTCCAACATTAGCTCTTCTCATGTAAGTTCTAGCACTGAATACAATTCATTTTTTCTTGTTAGTTAGCAACAAACTAAACCAATTCCTGTATTAAGTTTTTGTACAGTTAAACTCTTGGAAATGACTATGACCTGGATGAATGAGAGCATCCACAGACAAATTGGCTGTATATATCATTTTTATTCCACATTACAAGCTTAGATTTGTACAGTGGCTAACTAAATACAATTCGGACAGGTAATTAGGAAGCAGCACTGATAACGTATATTGTCCTCAGCAGGCAGAGAAGACAGCGGAAGACATGGCTGTCTCTGTCATCAGGAGCTGGTGGAGCACCTACCAGCTGGACAAATCACGCATCAATGACAACACAGAGGAAGATAAGGATGAGTTAGCACGGAGAAGGCAGTGTAAGTAGACTGCATTTGGAGGATTCTCTGTAGAGTAAACTGTAAATGTAATGTAATAGAGAACTAAACCTCCTATAAAATCTGTCAAGTGAAGGTGTGATTTATGTTCCACCCAGTATCTATAGACCTGAGTCAGACACTGAGGACCCGGCAGCTGCTTATAAACTTTGATGGTGACCGGCCAACTCTGAGTCTCAGGGCTCCGCTGGACCTGGTTAACTTCCCGCCTGTCTCCCGTCCCCTTTGGCCCATAGAGTGTGAGGTTATTAGTGACATTATCCAACACATAGGTAAGCTTTCACAATTTAAATGTAAATGTTTGCCTGCTGTTTCAGTGGTAATGGGACAGGGAGTATGTGTTTTACAGAGTGGGACCCACCAGTGCCAGAGCCTTTCTATCAGCCTACAGGGCAGGAGAAGACATCCATGTCAGTTGGAGATGAGAGGGGGAAGGTAGTCTACTGCATTGACCCTGGTAACATGCATTATAATCATGATTTGATTATAATTGTTTTAGGTTTTTGTTTGAACATGGAAGCATGTTGAGAGGAACCTTTTGCTAACAGCCTTCAAATATGGATTTCACATGTATTTTAAATGATACCAAGGACTACATTTAGGTAATTAAAATAAAAAAGGTAATGTCACAATGTTAATGTTTCATGTTGTTTCTCTTCTTTGAAGCCACTAAGCATCCCTATTTCACCTGCTCCCGTGTTGGAGGAAGCAGGGGGCCTATTAAGAGCGCTACTCCTTTTGATGTCAAACAGACAGACTTGACACTTGAGTTTGAGTCCCGCTTTGAGAGTGGAAACCTTCTGAAGGCTGTCCAAGTGTAAGTCTGTGCAGGCTAATCTTTCAATTTATTAGCTATTTTATTATCCTCCCCTTGTTAGGTTTTCTGCTCTAATTCTCTGCTCGTGTGTTTTTTGGAATGGTTAGGGGTGTCTACGAATATGAGCTCACCCTGCGTACAGACATGTACACGGAAAAGCACACACAGTGGTTTTACTTCAGGGTTCGTAACATGAAAGCTGGAGCCACGTACCGCTTCACCATCATCAACTTGATGAAGAGCAGCAGTCTTTATTCTCAGGGTATGAGACCACTCCTCTACTCAGAGAGGGCTGCTAAGGAGAATGGGGTTGGATGGCAACGCACAGGCTCCAATATAAGATACTATCGAAACAGCAGTCAGGTAAATTGCATTTGAATCACTCTAATAAAGCAGCCAGTTCCCTAAGTGTACAGTAGCTTTTGTTTTCAATTAGCATGGAAAATTCAACATATACACATATGGAGTTTTGTCTTCCCTTCATGGTACGGGGGTGTAGAAAAAACACATTTGTTAAGTTTAACACATTGTGCTTAAGAAAAATATTAATTAAAATAGGGTTTTTATAATGCTGACATCTTCTAACAGCCATTGTCTCTCTATAGAACCCAAAGGAAAACAATAACAGTGATGTTGCCACCTTGTACTCACTCACCTGGACCCTCCAGTTCCCCTATGACTCAGACATCTGCTACCTGGCCCACTGCTACCCTTACACTTATTCACACCTGCAGCACTACCTTAGGTGCATTTCCTCTAACCCAGCCGTTGCTTCATACTGCAAAGTGCGGGTTCTGTGCCACAGCCTTGCTGGGAATGCTGTGTATGTAATGACGATAACATCCAGGGTGGTCTGCAGGCTGGAGGGCAGGACCAAAAAGGCTGTGGTGGTGACAGCCCGAGTGCACCCTGGTGAAACCAACAGCTCCTGGATGATGGAGGGATTCCTGGACTTTCTGCTTGGGGACTCAGATGATGCTCGACTTCTCAGAGACACCTTTATTTTTAAGGTGCTTATTGCTTGCTTTTTGTGTAGGTAGTATTGTGCTTAATTAGCAAAGGAAATATGTGACATAAATATTTAACTTTGATATGGTTTTTCTCTGTGGGTGCTTTAGGTGGTGCCGATGCTGAACCCAGATGGTGTTGTTGTGGGCAACTATCGCTGCTCTCTAGCAGGCAGGGACCTCAACAGAAACTACAAGACATTGCTCAGGGACTCCTTTCCCTGTGTGTGGCACACCCAAAACATGGTGGAAAGGTAAGAGCCTGTACTTGCATGAACAGTGAGTGTTTGTCACCAGCTTACTATACAGTTGTGCTTTTTATGCTATTTGTTCCTCAGACTAATGGCTGAGGTGGATGTTGTCCTTTACTGTGACTTTCATGGCCATAGCCGTAAAAACAACGTCTTCATGTATGGCTGTAACAACCGAGGTGATGCATCACCCAAACTTCAAGAGAGAGTCTTTCCACTGATGATGAGCAAGAATGCCAGTAACAAGGTAAAGTAACCTTTTGTCTGAAAAATGTACTTCCAGACAGTGTTATTGTTTTGCCCTCAACATCTCAGCTGTCTCTTCTTTAGTTCTCCTTTAAGAGCTGCAGATTCCGAGTGCAGAAGAGCAAAGAGGGCACAGGACGAATCGCCATGTGGAGACTTGGCATCAAAAACAGCTACACCATGGAGGCCACCTTTGGAGGTTCCACTCTGGGTGAGTGCAGACTCTCTGAATGTGTGTACAAAGTGTGTGTGTGTGTTTGTGTGTGTGTGCACATTTGATGACGATTTGATTAATATCAGGTGACAGAAAAGGAACACATTTCACTACTCGAGACCTAAAGTCCCTTGGCTTTTACCTTTGTGACACCCTTCTGGACTACTGTGACCCTGATCCAACAAAGGTTAGAGTCAAGGCAATGTGTCATGCTTCCATTTAAGGTATACTTGTTGTAAAAACCATTGTCAGTATTTCTTTTTTGGTTTTTATTTCAGACCAAATACTGTTTGACAGAGCTGGCAGCGTTGTTGAGGAAAGAGGTCAAAGAAAGACTGGGCAAAGATTTAGGCACTGACTGTAACATCTCTGTGTCTGAGCTGGAAACAAGGTCTCAATATTAATCCCAGAACTCATGCACAAACCAGACCTGGGCATTATGGGTTAGAATATTTATATTTCCCCCTCCCTTTACAGCACCAGTGGATCAAATAGTTCCGATACAGATGGACTGCCAGTTCATTTACTGAGGCAACCACAAACAGCCCTACAACAGGTGTGCTGAAATCTAATATTGTTTTACACCTTAATGCATTATTGTTTGTATAAGGAGGTCAAACATTTGCCTCTATCTTATGAAATTCTGTAGACTATGCTTTCTTCCACAGCAAACTACAGTGAAGAAGAAAAAGAAACGCCTGAGAAGTCGTAAGGAAAGAAACAGGCTGCAATCAGACAGAGTGAAGAATAATGTGCAGCCAAAAGTGCTGCTAAGCAGCATCAAGTATTGTGTAAGAATATATTACACAGTGTTTATCCTCACTTAACAGGTAAATGTACTTCAAAAGACACTGATGAGTAATTGTTTTTTCAGGAGTCCAACCTGACCCCTGACAGTGCAGAGAAAGAGAGAATCCAAGAGCGGCCTGTTGGAAGACACAGACAGAAATGGCAGGTGGGACAGTGAGTGTGAATACATTTTCTAAACAGAGCCACACAGGTACCTAGCAAGGTTCCTTAGATCATGTTACAGTCCATCTTGCAGGTTATGTTACCTGTGATGAAGGTTTATTATGATGACAGACAGCAAAAACGAAATCTGATGGTTTTACTTAGACAGTGACAGGTGGATAGGTTATCCATTCCAGATGGGTCTGTGTAACTAATATTGTCTTGTCTATAAAGGTCAATGGCTTGATAAGAAAAGATGCAATACCTCCTTCCACCACCGACTCCAGCGATGTCAGCCAGACGACGCTATGGCAGGGCTGCAAGCCTGTCAGGGTAAGAACATCTCAGATATAGAGAAAATCTATTACTCTCTTTTGTCTTGTTTGGCCACCTATATCAATACACTATTGGTTATCCATAAGGTTTTTTATTTGATAATAATACAATTTGTAAATGTCACAATTCTTGTGATACTTGTCAATAGAATATATTATAACTTAAAATATGTGTTTTAGGACATCTGTCTAGAAAACCTGCATCATGGGACAAAAGCATCTTTACATCATACAGGTAAAGTGTGTATTGGCCATCACAGCATCAGAAAATGTCCTCTGTCGCAGAGAACGATATGTTTGCCCTTCTTCACAGGTGACCCAGAGATGAATACAAGGCAGTGGAGATGCCCCTCTCAGCTGCTGCACCTTAGTGCTCTGCTCCCACCTGTGCCAAAATCTACACATTCTAGCCACCAACAGCATTGCATCCCTAAGCAATCCTTAAAGCTCTACAAAGGTTTGTCTACACACATGCAACTTTGCCTCAAATTGTCACTTCTGGGTAGTAAAAATGTTCTTTCATTATTCAGAGAGAGCATCTTTCCTTACAGCATCCCACAGGTAGTCATCAGTATGAAATGATATCATAATCAATACCTACACACATCGGTCCCATTCATAATTCATGTTTTTTCTCCATGGCAGACCTCCCACATCCATCCATATGACATTGGTTCCAACTAAGAGCTTGATCTCAAATTTCAAAATCAACAGCAGCCGACAAGGTTTCGGAGACAGAAAGTCTCTCTGTGTCTCAAGACAGGGAGATTCTTTCACCTCACACACCAAACAGCACGATGAGGAACTGGAAGAGTTCTCAGGTTAACATGCATGCATAGTATGTGTGTTTGTTTGACAATTAGGTTTCATAAAAACCTGTTAGCTAACTTAACATATGCCTCTTTATTGTTTATGGTGAATGTGTCACTGTTGATAGGTGTGGCATGTGGAGAACACAACCAAGCAGAAATCCCCACTGCATCATGCAGCAGTTTATTTGTGCCTGTGCTTAGGGACCAAAAAGTACAAAAAGAAATGTTAATGCAGTGATAATAAGGAAGCAATTTTAATTTCTCTCAGACCTTGCAGAGACAAAGCCTTCTGCTCCCATGAAGATGGAACCTCCACGTCCACAGAGTGACAGCCACAGTCGACTTAAGGCTAAAGACATCAGCCATTGTCTCTTTGGAACAGAAAGCCAACCACGTAATGCTATACACAAAGCAACTGTCACAAGACCATCACAGTCAGCCCCATTGTAGGGCATCAGGTTCTGAACACTCATGTTATCAACATATTACTTTTTACATATAGAGGTTAAACCCTCTCAGACTCTGTTATACATTCCAATACTTGGGCAAGATTTACTAATGGACAACCTTGATGTTTAGATAATAAATGATGATGAACAAACAGAATGTTATATTCATGTTTTTAATGCAAAACCACAAGAACAATCCAATGGGAATGTGAATAAAATACAAAAATACATATGTACAAACATGTTTTTTTAATATTCAAACTCATATTTAATCTGTGGAGCTACATAATATACATGTACACAATATATATGTGAGGCATGAATGAGAACTAGAAAAGCATTTCCTGAAGAAAATGCAAGTTTGATTGCTGCAGCTGAATCATTGCTTTGAATGCTGATGTGAAGGATTGCTCTGAATTGAGTATCTGCAATCTAAATTAATTTGCTTATTTTGAAAAGTAGAAAATCTTTGAATATTGGGAAGATATGAAAAAGAAACAGCTGAAGACAAGAACAGTATGAAGTCCCTGACCTTAAAGAATAGCCTGTGAATATACCATAAGAAAGGTCTGAGGCTGGAATAATACCATAAGCTTATAAGAAGCTCAGGCTGTGTGATTTGAATGTGGAAAAGTAGTATAAAGCTGAAGGATGATCAATATGACAGATATATTGCTTAGTCTGATAAAGACTACAAATATGGCTGCTTTGTATGCCTCTGTGTGTCAGCCTGTCAGCTTTCAGCTACGGTTTCTGTAGCTGAAAGCATGTGGAACTAGTTACATGTCAAATTTGAAGGTGGTTGTGAAGGCTCCTCCATAGACTCCCATGTTAAAAATGATGCAGAAATTGCTTAATATTTTAAAAAATTATATATTTTTAAAAAAAAAAAAAAACTTGAAGTTGACCCGGAATGTCCTCTATGAGATGAACATTTTGATAGTTGAATGGCTGAAATCGGTCTATGTATGCTGAAGATGCACTGCTCCAAAAAACGTACGGAAGAATAAAAAAGACGAAAGAGGGTGAAGAACAATTGCCTTGCAGCAATCAAACTAATAAGTCCTTGTTGTGATGCCACAGATACCCCTTCACCACTCAGTCAAACTGTCTGAGGTGAAATTGGCTTTCGGTGTGTCTGACCATGTCCCGGAGTGCCACAAAACCAAAGAGGGCCTGGATCATTCAGGACACACACACACAAAAAAACATGTGTTAAACAAATGACAATACCAACATGAGAAATATAGCTATACATTAAGTTTAAGATGAAACAGTACAACTATATTGGTTTTGAAAAACAATAGGATCATACCTGCGTTAGTATGAAAATGGCGAGAACTATGTGAACACCCCTCTCTAAAGGCTGAATGAGAATGGCCTCATTAAAAAGCTGAAACAGGATCAGTGGGAACTGCAGCAGGATGCTCAGCAGCCAAAATCCAGCCAACTCCGGAACCTTCCACAAACACAGACATGAAGTTTTCATTTCTCTGCTTCTATCCCCAGGGTTCCTATATTTCAAGTAAACTGTCTGAAGGATGTACCTTTTCTTGTAGGTTCCCGGTGTAACCAAGATAGAGTCTAATGGCCTCAATGAGAGTCATCAGCATGAGAATAGTCACAAGGATGAACTTGTAGTAGTCTGGCAGGGCAGGATACTGAGGAACAGTTTAAACAAAGAAGCATAGGTGGTGCTGTCTCCATAAGCGAGTCAATCCCGTGTTAAATACACAACTTTACAGCAGAAATAAACATATCTCAGCATCGGCAGCATGCAAATTCAAATATGAAATGTTTAGTCTGGGCCCTCTCCTGTTTACTATCTCTCCGTTTGTCTTACCTTGAGGTGCAGCATAACCGTTTCACTGATCCACCACCAGGGGATGAACCACATGTTAAAGTACAGAGACATCTGGAGCGGGAGACTGGACTGCACCCGTTTGTCTGAATACAACAGAACACATATAGATCAGAACAAATACACAGATTTCAGCCTGCAAATCTCGGCATGGCGCGGTGCACACAATGAAACTATTCACACTGCTGCTCGCTGCTAACATCCATGCTAGTTAACGTTAGCTGTAGTTTTACCGTGTGACAAAAACGTGTCCTGCTCTTTTGAGAAAGGCTCAGTTCGACTCGGGTCGAATAAAACATTGCGAGAAAAGTCTTCTAAACGTTTCCTAATGGTTTCCGGGAGTTCCATTATATAAAATCCTCTCTGGTTGACCCAAACAGGACCAAAGGAGAAACACACCGCCTCTTCCTCATTGCAAGACACTGAACGCTTGCGACTTGTTTCCATGGAAACTGAAGAAATCTCGCGTAACGCGAGATCTGGGCACAACTTGTGCCCAGATCGCACTCTTGTTCTTCAAAGTGTTTCTGTTTTTCCACATACTAGTGCCGAACAATGTACACAGTGGATAAATCATTATCATTATTTAACGTGATTAAAAACAAAGAATCCTTGTCATATATTTGTGGCTTTGCACAGTTGAACAGTTCAACATCAGTTTCACTTTCAGTGAAAGGGAAAGTTACAGGGGGTTCTAAGGCTATAAGGAAGATGGCAGAGAGCACACAAGCGTCCGATGCTATCTCCTGCTCCATATGTTTGGATGTACTGAAGAGCCCTGTTACACTTCACTGTGGCCATAGCTACTGCATGGATTGTGTCAATGGCTACTGGGACCAGGAGGATCAGAATGGTGTTTACAGCTGTCCTCAGTGCAGACACACCTTCAGCCCAAGACCCGTGCTAAACAAGAACACAGTGCTGGCTGACTTGATGGTAAAAATGTCTGTTGCAGCCATGTGGAGTGTGATTTCTGCACTGAGAGGAAGCTGAGAGCTGTCAAAACTTGCCTGGTGTGTCTGGCCTCTTACTGTGCCACTCATGTGCAGCCTCACTACAAGTCAGCTGCTTTCAAAAGGCACAACCTGGTGGATGTGTCAACCTCCATACAAGAGAAGATCTGCTCCAAGCATGACAAGCTCCTTGAAGTCTACTGTCGCAGTGATGACCAGTGCATTTGTCTGCTTTGTGTGATGGATGACCACAAAGGTCACAATACTGTCTCAGCCGCAGCAGAGAGGGGAGAAAAACAAGTAAGGACAGCTTTTTTTTTCAGCAACTCATGTTGTGAAGATGTTTTTCAGAAGCTGTTTTTTCTCATCTTTTTACTCAGAATTCTCATTTTGATGTCAGATTTGGCCTTTTTTCTTTTTTCTTTTTTTAAAATATTTCATGTTTTTTCATCACTTGGTCATGGTCTATATTTGTTTTGTTTTTAGAAACAATTTGGAAAGAAGAAACAAAGATATCAGCAAAGAATACAAGAAAAAGAGAAGCAGCTGCGACAGCTGAAAATGAACATGAAATCACTGCAGGTAACATGATGCACATGTTTCTCTTATGTCTCTTGCTTTCAAAGTACACCACATTGCTTCTTTTTTTACTTTCAGAGTTCTAGAGATGCAGCAATTGATCAAAATGAGAAGGCCTATGCTGAAATTGTCCTGATGGCAGAGAAAAGGCGTGCTGATGTAAAGGAGATGATTAAAACTCAGGAGAAGGCTGCAGTGAGCCGGGTGGAAGCGCTCGTGGATCAACTGGAGAAGGAGATCAGTGAGCTGAAGAAGAGACAGGATGAATTGAAGCAGCTGTCTCAAACGGAGGATCACATTCATTTCCTGCTGGTACATAAAACATTTAAATACAGAGTTGTTTTGTGTGAGGCTGTTATAAGCATGTTGTGTTTCTTTTTTGTAGCACTGCCAGCCCATATTTCACTGCAGAGAGCCTGATGCATCCTCTGATGTCAACATCCATCTGCATACCCCCTTTGACTTTGTAACAAAGGCTGTTTCAGACTTGAGGGACAAACTAGACACCATGGCAAAAGCTATTACAGAGATATCTGAGACAAGTGAGCCGATAACATTGTTTAAATAAGTGTCTCTGTGTATGTCAAATTATATTAAAAAAGGAATACCTGGTGTTTTCTGTTTTTTAGTTCAAGCTGATCCAGATCCTAAAACAAGAGAGGAGATGGCCATATGTAAGTCTTGGTTTACACAAGTAATGCATAGGTTCAAATATGAATCAATAAGATTGTGAAACTGTAACTATTTAGCTCCTACACTTCTGAGAGACCTTTAAGAGCCATTTACTTAATAGATGTAGGCTGTATACTACTGTAATAGCTGTCATTAGAGGCAGCTATCAATTCTAATTAGGCCTACACCCATCCATATGGATACCATGATTTTATCTGTTTTTCTTTAAATGCTTGACTCATGCTGACTAATGTTTTCTAACATTTCAGATTCATGCATTCTTAGTTTGGATCCCAACACTGCATTCGAAAACCTGTTGCTCTCTCAAGAGAACAGTAAGGCAACCTGGATCAAAAAGGCCCAGGAGTACCCAGACCACCCAGAGAGATTCACCAAATATGATCAAGTGTTGTGCGCCGAGGGTTTATCTGGAGTTTGCTACTGGGAGGTTGAGTGGAGGGGGCCCAGGGTGGAGGTTGCTGTGTGCTATAAAGGGGAAGAGCTAGAAGAGAGTGGCTTTGGATACACTGATCAGTCATGGTGCATTTCCATTTCAAATTCTGGTTGCACCTTTTGGCATGATGCAATTAAAACTAAAATATCTGTCCCCTGTTCCTCTACAGTGGGAGTGTATCTGAACCATAATGCAGGGAGCCTGTCTTTCTACAGTGTGTCTGATTCTGGTGAAATGATGCTTCTTCATAGGGTTCAGTCCAAATTCTCCCAGTCTCTGTACCCTGGCTTCATGGTCTCCAGAGGATCCTCTGTTAAGATAATCACACCGAAGTAAAAAAGCATTGTGTTCAATCATTACAGTTTGACTGAGAGTAAAAATGTGGTCCTTTCTCCTGTTGTCAATACATCTGTTGAACTGTATTGAATAAAACTGACCACATATGTGAATGAAGAATTTGACATCATATCTGTTAAAACTGGCACATATTTGGTGTGCATTTAACCATACTGACATAACACAAAACTAAGAAGAGATACTTAAGTGACTGCTAGATACTGCACATACATACAGTATTTATGTAGAGGCAACATGTAACTGTAAACAAATCATTTTATGTTGTTGTGTTAACGAGCTGTGTTGTTATGGCATCTATGTATAATAGATATGTATAAATATGTTAAAAAAATAATAGACATCAGACACATGTGTTTACTAATGATAAGACTGAATACCAGTTTCTGGTATGCTGCTGTATAAGATATGCCTCCCAGTGCTTCTTGTGTTGACAAATTAAACCAAATCCATTTGGCAAAAATCTCTGAAAGTGTGTGTTTCTGTCTTTAACTTTTCTCAACAACCATTTGTCCAATCTGCTTCACACTGGAATGACTATGGGAACATTAGGGGCACAGCTGTAAACTGCATCATGAAATCCTGAATAAAAATAAGGCTCCTATTACACTCCATAACACACAAAATACATAACAACACAGATAAAATAGACAATTTCACAGAATAGAATAGAAATACTTTATTCATCACCAGCTGGGAAATGTGGCTCTCACAGTGGTGTATATTATAGCCCTATATATGTACAATTACTCTACAGGTAGCCAAAAGGGATTTTACTTTAATTGGTTCCACTACTTGTCCAAGGAAAGAATTGTACTTTCAATTCTACAAAATTTATTTAACAGCTATTTTAGGATGCTGATTTGACATACAGAATAATGTTACCATCTTTTACAATAAAACTCATTGTTTACAATTAACAACATGCACATAATATTTAAATATTTAACACATCATTTCTCAAGATACATACTCGGACATTGTAAAAATGCAGCGCCAGCGCCACTGATAGGAGGAACGCCAATGACGGCAGTCATAAAATACAATCAATGGAGGAGTGATCAACAGTATCATAGAAACGCAGCCTGGTCTTGTAATGCAGCAGCTTCTCAGTCAGTAGGCTGGTGGTCAGTGCTTTCCCCTGCACACTCAGGTCTATGTACCTGCACAATATGCAAATAGGAAAATACAATTAGAATAAGCCACTTCAGAACACACAATGTGAATCTGTTTTTTAAATTTGGATCTAATTGCAACCTTGATTCCATCTTATCATTAAGTACTAAGAGAAAATTGCATACCTCTTTGATACGCCCCAAAACACTACAGTATTTATAGCCATCAGTGCAGCCAGAAGGAAGAAGAATCTCTCCAGATGGCCATCATGTAGTACATTTGGGTAGAAGGTACCTGTAGTAATAGAGTATTGCTGGTGTTCATAACAGCATCAATTTGAAACTGTACCACGTTGTTATATTGTCTACATTTATTCTACCTCCAGAGAAAAAGTACACCAGCTGAATGATGAGGGCTCCTAGAAAACAGCCCCCTCCGTAGGATAGTGTGAGGAAGTGCAGGGAGATCCCTCTGATGTGGCTTGGGGTCAGCTGAAAAGATATCAGGGAGCCTGCCACAAAGGAGGAGGAAATGTTTGGCCAACTTTGGAAAGATGAACCAAAGAAAAGACAGCTATTTATTGTAACCACAGACACCTGTATTTCCCACTCACATGCAGGGGTAACCAGAGCCTCTGCCACACCGAGGAGGATGTACTGAGGAGCCAAATGGAAACAGGGCATGGACGACACTTGCAGAACCTTCCCGGATAGAGTCTGCTCGACCAGGGGGTAGGCCTTCCTGTGCACTTCAGACAAACCTGCTACAAGCACCGACAGAGTGGCACACACATGGCCCAGAGCTGGAAGGGGAGGATGGACAGGGTGGGGTGATGAGAGAGGAGGGCTGCAGAATGGGGGTTGTGATTGTGGGAGGAGAGAGGGAGTGAGAGAGACATATAGGGTGTATTTAGGCGAAGACCTTAAAATCATACATGAACATCATGTGTGAAAATACTCACTGATGAGCTTTGCAGGTGCCAGAGGAGTTTTTTCCATGGAGAGGTAGCAGGTCATCACACACGCTATGAGAGGAGCTAACAGCAGCAGAGGGAGGATGCTAATCACATTCATGACACCAATGGGCAACAGGAGGTCGTTCAGGTGAAGGTTAGAGTTCATCGTCTGTATGTAGTACCCCGAGGGAATCTGTTGACAAAATATTCTTAACCTGGCTGCATATGAAAAATGTAAAATTATACTGTTTTGTGTTTTTCAGTGAGGATGCATTGCCTGTGTAATGCAGGCTCTGTACAGCAGCTGAAGCCCGTAAAGAGGGAAGAGCTTGGCCAGGACTTTGACATTTTCTACATGTGTCTCGCTGTACCGGCCACCATTGTTCTCTTTCGCCCGGTCCAGCCAAGATGTCACGTCTCCACTCAGGTGGCGATAATGAAGGCAACACATCTTAACTGAGTTACAAAAAACTCCAAGTGTGGTCAGTAATGATCCACCTAAGACCCATCATAAGAAAAACACATGTCAAGTCTGCTTTTATGTGATTTAGGATGTACCAGATGACTTTCTGTTGGTTACCTTTCTTAGGTTTGTAGGTCAGTTTGTTGCACATCATGTGAATAGCAATGAGTGCCAGCAGCACAGAAGTGAAGGGGATCAGGAAGCCCAGGCTTTTGGCCACAGATTGCTGGATGTAAGCAATGCCCAGAAAGACAACAGTGGAATTCAGGTTCACCAACCAGTAGAACCTAAATACAAAGGAAATCATTCACTGCAACAAACACAACTTATTTCATGGTTACATAATGAAAACACAACCAAAGCTAAATAATGATATTTGCACATTCTTTGTGGCAGGGTCTATCTACTGGGGGGCTAAGGTAAAAAATCAACCGTAGTTTTTCCACTAACCAAGAATGCAACATCACTCACCAGTTGAAGAAGCACAAGAGCTGATGCTGGTTGTTGCCCTGTAGACTATAGGCTCCCATGGGACAGAGGATAGCCCGGATGCCACCAATGCCCAGTGCAGCAGCCAGGAGGCCGAGATAGAACAAGATCTGCTGCTCCCGAGGCTCCAGCTGGTGGGTCATGTGATGGGTGTCAATATAAAAATCTTCGAAGGGAAATGCAACCACAGGCAGCATGGCCGTGCCTAGTGTACAATCACAAGGAGAGGTTAGACCAGGAGAGGTTAGGTCATGTTTCAACTTTTTAAACTGCACCGTTTCTTACCAACGAAATGAAGAAATGCACACAAATAGAGCACCTTAGTCCTTCCTAAGCAGGTTTCTGCGAACCAACCCACCAAAACAGGAGTGAGTGTGCTGGCTCCTACAAAGCATAGGTTGACTGTCGCAGCTAGGTAGCTGTCATAGCCCAGCTTCACAGTGCAAAAAAGAATCATGTTGCATACAATCCCAAAGAAAGTGAATCTTTCACACAGCTCCACCAGCAGCACACAGATGATGACCTGGAGCTTCTTGTGTGACTTCCTCTGTGGTCCTCGGTCTCGACAGGGGGTCAGGGAGACTTGGCGGCGCGGGCGTTTGCCCTCTGGAAGTCTTTGAAAGTCTCCTGCTCCCATACAGGCTTGGTCAGTGGGCTGGCTGTTGGGCTGCTTGGATAGATGAATGCTGGTGAGCAGTGAACCAGGCACAGCTCTGAATGAGCAGTCCTGCCTTTTAGGATAGCATTTTAAGTTGGAATCCCACAGCCAGGTGTGACTCTGGACCAAGACACACCCACCTGCATTCTGCACGTGCTGGTGTCATGGTGGAGTCATCAGCTTTCTCAGAACTATAAATGTCTTATAGGGATCTGACACATTATGAAAAATTGTATCAAGGAGGAGTGATGGATGGAAGCTGTTTAGAGACCATCTCTAAAGTATTTCTATAATTATCAACAACAGCAGACATATTGTTGTGTTGTGATTTATGCATGCACTGTGGAGTCTGCATCGCCAGTTGGGCAAAACAGAGAAATTTGTTGGAAATCTGTACACCAGCTCCTCCAAGAGCAGGGTTTTGTATTATTAAGTTCAATATAACATGACCAATAGCAGCGGGTGATTACAAACGGTCACAGAATGTCACATCTCTTTGTGACAGCAGTCCTTTTCTGTACGAGCTCATTTGGGTTCACCTACTGGTAATTAGACTCACAGTGTTAAGTGGGAGGGAGACAGAGGGCAGGTGACCTTCAAGTGGGTCAGAGCTGTGGGATAAACAAGCACCTTTTATCATAGAAGGCAACTGACTTCTAAAATACACTGCCCATGGGCCATACCAGCACTGAACAGCTTCCTGTAAAGTGAAAAATAAAATGAAAACATGTCCTAAACAGTGAAACTGGATCAGTTATTGGGGTCTGAATAACAGTCGGCTGATTATGTTACGTATTACACACAACAAAGGGAAACAAGGCCTTATGCGTTGTATCCAAACAATCTTCTAGGCCTACACGTTGCTCTCAGATGGTTAGGGATGAGTTGCAGTTGTAACAGACACGGTATATGTGTAAGGGGTACTCAAGCATCTATAAAGTGGGAGATATTCAGACGTAAAGAAATATGGTATATGCAATATAGATATGTATGATACAATTGAGGTGTAGGCCTATGTGTAAATTAAAATAAGAATACACAATGAAATCAGTTGTTGTCAAATCATATAATGCAGTCAAGTACTAATATTGTAAACACAACGTTAGACGCAAGATTGCAACAAGCGTGGAGTGGACGGCGTCAAGCGTCACCGTGGTTACCGAGACAGCGCGTCTAGTTGAGCGTTGTGGGCGTGGTGTATTTTGGGAAAACAAAAGTTGTCTGTGGTAAATCACTTCCAGCTCTCCTCGTTACACTCAGCTCTGGGAAAGTGCACGCAGCAAGACATTCTGAATTGTAACATTAAGGTAACGAGAGCATATTGCGATTGTTTTGAAAGTTGGGGATAGCACTATGCACACATAAACTAGGAGTTAGCATGTAAGGTTCTGTAGCGTTACTACGTTAGCTATCTGCTAGCTGTTACCTTTCCTTGCTAGCGTTAGCTTAACAAGGCTAACAGCTAAACAACTCTGTTGATAACTGGTCGCGTCAGGCATATAGTTACCGTATTAATGTGTGTGTTTATAAAAAGGTTGCTGACGCAATATGTGCAAAAGTAAGGAAATAACTAAACATCTTATTCACTTAAATTGAACTTGTCGTGATTCGCCACAGACAGCGGTGAGTAATGCCTGGAGGGAGGATGCTTAGCTCTGCGTCTAATGGCTTCAGCTCGACCCCGGTCAAAAGCAGCCAGGGAAAATACCTCCACTCATCCAAGGGCTTCGACGGCGACGTCCTGTCTGACGACGAAGACACATTTTCGCTGCTCTCTCCAATCTATCATGACAGTTTTGACAGTGACGAAGAAGACGTGGAATCAATCTCTGCTCAACAGAATTCCTCGAGACAGCGCGATGACTCCAGGCTCAGCATGTCACCAGTCAGGTACTGCAGGTTAAAAAAACGTATGAAACTTTGACTATGAGTCTTTTGTGAAGTGAGAACTTGTATGTTTGTGCTTTTTTTAGATGTGAGTTACCACAAACGCCCTCTGATCAGATGTTAGGACCTGCTGTGCAGCCTGCAGCTTCACCTGCTCTCAGTGCATGGGAGATGTGGCTGGTGAACAAAGCTAAAGAGGATCGTCTTAAGATGGAAAAGAAAGCAGACGAGGCAAGCTGCCCTTATTTTGAATTCTAAGTAAAAAAAAGTTTTTACCTTTCTATCTACGTACTTATATATCACTGACAAAAATGTGTATATCCCATGACTTAGGAGCGCTTTCTCAAAGAAAAGAAAGAGCAAGAAGAAAGGCAGCGGGAACAGAAGAATATCATCACAGAAGAGAAGATCCAAGGATGGCTAAAGATAAAAAATGACCAGGTGAACAGCAGCTTCTGTAACTAAGTAAAGTGTACATAAGCAGAGTTACACTATGCTACAGTCATTTTAAGTTGATGTGAATGTGCAATCCTAGGAGAGGAACAAGCAACTTGAAAAACAGAGAAAAGATGAGGAGGAGATGCAGAAACAACTGGAGAAACAGAGGGAGATTCATCTGAAAGCTGAGCAAAAATACAAAGACTGGCTACAGAAAAAGAACCAAGAGAAGAAAGAAAAGGAGCAGAGGGAGAGGGTAATGTGTTTTTTTTTTCACAAATCGACTTTTCTGAAGTGATTCAGCTACAGAAAGGTGTTTTAATGCATTTCCTGACAGCTGTTACTATGTAATATATTTACTTTGTGTAAATGTTGATTTTGGTGGTGGTGTTTAAATAGAATGAGGCAGCCCTGAAAGAGCAGCAGGAGAAGGAGCGCCGTGGGAGGGCAGAAGAGAAGTTTAAGGACTGGCTGGTAAAGGCCAATGAAAAGAGCAGAGCTACTCCAAAATCACCTCGCTGCACTACAAGTAAGGTCATTTAAGTAATCTGGGAATGATTAACTTTGTATTTGTCCATCTAGTAACAGTAGCAATAAACCTGTTATGTATTTTCCTAGTTATGTATCACTGTTGTTATGGTTTGTTTTTCTGCAGGTCCCTATGACAAATCATATACATCACCCAGCTTCTACAATCCAATCCCATGGAAACCAATTCACAACCCTCCTCCTGAAACATCACTGAATAAAACACCTGGCAAGAAAAGTCAAAAACAGAAGAAAAGCCAACAGAGCACAAAAACTGCGTTTAGACCGAGCAACACTCTGAGTGCAGCGTATTTGCTGCAGAGGAGATGACACAGAACGTCTGTGACTGACACATGGTAGCTTAGTTACCGATGAAACATGATTTCACCATGACAGCTCTACAGCAGCACAGATCACTGAGACTCTGCTGAGTCACCAATGGATTTCTGTCCTTTAAAGCAGGTTGTGGTGGTGATGACATGCTACCAGATTGACACTTTGCTTTGCTATTTTTAGTACAATGACCAGTTTGAATGTCAAGATGTCTGAATGACTGGGGATGTTCTAGATTTCAGATGATTTTACAGAGATGTTTATAATTTGTTTTGTTGATACTATAATCTGAATTTAAAATGTACATGCTTGATTTAACATTGTAATGTAAATGTTATTCATTTTCTGTTTGGAAAAAGAGGTACAATCAAAGCTCCTTTTTATTTGTGTCTTGTTTGTTCCATCCCTCAGTGGTCAACAAAACCACATTACACTCACACTCACAACGTGGCACCAACCACACAACACAAAGAAGGTGGTTGGTGGTCACAACCAAAGATAGACCCGGCTGGCTTGGTCAAGTGCCCCTCACACTTCACGCATTGTTCTGTGTCCAACAGGGCCTTGTTCTTCTGTGGGCTGAGATGACGACAGTAACTAGTGAGGGGGTGGAGAGAGAGAGAGAGAGTGTTTGTGTGTGTTTCAGCAGTATGCTCATTCTGTTAGCATCTCACTGATGTGTGAAGCCTGAGGTAAAATCATTTCATTGACACTTTAAAATAACCTTCTGTCGTATTCTTCTCTGTTGTCTTTTTACCCTTTGTGTCTCTCAGCTGCTGATTGCTCTGGTTTGTGTTATTTGACAGCAGTCAATAAGAGGGCTGATAACGGACGTATTTAAATGAGTATGGTGGTTCAGCAGATAGCCGCTGAGAAAAAAACTGTTTACTTTTTGTCACGAGAAGTAGCATTTTAGGACTTATTAAGCTGTTTTCTTAGGGGTATTTGCACACCGAGTCTTGTAAGTAGAGCTTGTCCCCATACAGAGAGGAATGTGTTTGCAGTTAGCCTGCAGCCATTTGGCTCTCTGTGGCAATATGAGTTTTAACCAGTTAATCATAAACAACACACACACACACACACGTAACTATATATATGATGTTTCAGGTCACTGAGTTTTATACCTCCTTTCCAGGACGTGTGTCCTATTGTGTCCTTTTACACCACCTGAATAGGAAATCCATATCCCAAGATGCAGTGGTGTAGGTGGGCTGGCAGTTGGAGACCACACCTACAAAGACAGGTATGAGGCGTGTCCTAAATAGTCCCAGAATGAAAGTGTGTGAGGTGTAGCGTGCAAGAGTGACGGTCTAAAGGGCAGAAGTACAGACTGCACTTGTGTTTTGACTTGAAGAATGTAGCTGATAGTGTTACGTAGATATGGAAAGAGGAAAAACGGCCTTTTGGATTCTGACTACAAAATGGAGTTTGAATTCTTCACTATGGGATAATTATTATTACCTGAGTAGAGCCAGTGAATAGAGTTAAATGACAGGGGAAACAAACAGCTGGGAGTGAATGAGAGTATTCCTGATTATTTTTTTTTAAACTTTAAATGGAACTAAATCATCTGGAATGACATTGCCTGCTCTGCAACAACTGGTATAAACCTGATTTCCCCCTTTTTTTCTGACAAGGATGTGACTGCTGTTTCTGTAAATACTCTCAGGTATTATTGACACAACTTGTGAGGAACCAGTTCAGTTGTACATATATAGGCACAGAGGTCTTGGATCTAACATTTCAACACCAGTGTTTTTTTCCTTTATTCCTCCTGCCACCATGCAGTCTGCAGGGTCGGAGATAGAGGACTCTTTTGACTTTCTTTTTAAAATCATCCTGGTTGGAGACTCGGATGTGGGGAAGACTTGTGTGGTGCAGAGCTTCAAGTCTGGCATATTCATTGAAAAGCAGCAAAACACCATCGGGGTTGACTTCACTGTCAGAACACTGGACATTGATGGCAAGAAGGTGAAGGTAGATGACTCAGTTTGCATCAAACTTTTTGTTGTGCCTCATGGGGTTAGTTTAGTCTTTAAGTAAACACTCCTTTTGTTTGTTTCAGTTTATTAATGTTTTCCTTCAGAGAAAGAGGAGTGGCAGACTGCATCTTTCTGGATTACATCATCAGTGTGTTAGCTTTTTAGGTGTGTTGACCTCATGAGTATCTTGTTATACTTATTAGTTTGAGGCATTACATTTTAGACATTGTTAACACACAGTATGTAACTGGTTAACCCATATTTGTGTTTTGTTCTTTGTGTCAGATGCAGGTGTGGGACACGGCAGGACAGGAGCGTTTCAGGACCATCACTCAGAGCTACTACCGCAGTGCCCACGGGGCGATGGTGGCCTATGACATCAGCCGCCGCAGCACTTTTGAATCTGTTCCCCACTGGATCAGAGAAGTGGAGCAGTATGGAGCTGCCAGCGTGGTACTGATACTTATTGGTGTGTGCAACAAGGATACAGATTCTTTATGTTGGCCTGTCCACATCCAAACATACTGTTCTCACAAATACTTTTTTTAAAGCAAATAGATGTGCATTTAAAGCTGTCCTCTACTTTTAGTACTTATCATACCAGATAGGATATTTTTATTTTTCAAGACATTGTGGTCATTTTTAATAATGCTTGGGATTTAAGAAAGTAATTATTAGTTACATCCCTGAAGTATTTTTGCTACAATATAATTCAACAATCAGTCTTGCCCCGAGGTTTATTATTGGTAATGTCATATTTAACAGTATCTCCACTTCACCACTTCCTTTTTGTTGCACTGCAGGTAACAAATCTGACCTCCACACTCAGAGACAGGTGCTGTTTGAGGATGCGTGCACTCTGGCAGAAAATAACAATGTGCTTGCTGCTTTGGAAACCTCAGCCAAGGAGGCGCAGAATGTGGAGGCTGCCTTCATCCTCATGGCCCGGGAGCTACTTGCACGCAATGGCATGACCATCACAGATGAGCCCTCTCAAGACTCGTCTCAGTTTATGTTGAATAACAGCTCTCACCCAGTTTCCGGCACTCTGACATCAGATAAAAAATGTGGGTGCTGAGCAGTTTTTAAAGCACAGATATGTTGATGACAAAATAGAGGTGGAAGCCTAAATATTCAATTCATGTGTTTGTTTTTCTGTAAAGTTATTTAAAGGTAAGCTGTGGGGTGTATTGTGAGTGTGTGAATAAAGATTGTATATGTTATAACTTTCTCTGATCATCAATCAGTAACATAGGTTTTAAATTGCTTGCTGGTCAAACAAACTTTGTAATAGTCTGAGGGAAACTGCAGTTAAACGTGACAAACCACCCCCTGCTGGTGAATTCCATAGTGAGCCTAGACCACAGTAAACATGTTTTCACTGGATGTTCAACAACCTTTGATCCTTTTTAATCCTTCTTTGACACATTCATTTTCACACAGTTTTCTGTCAGTTACAAATACAACAAACTAGCATTTTAACATGTTGTCGCTAATGCGGCAAATGCCATTACATTCACAAAACACGTAATATTCCAACAGCTATAACCTCAATCATGTATGCTTAGACTGTTACTGTAAAATCTGACAACTGATCAGTTACACTAGATTGTTTAAAAAACAAACTCTTAACACACTCCTGATTGACACTACATTAAAAGACTACTGAGGTACAACTATGAAATCTCATCTGCATTAGTGGTTAGCTTATTAATAAATCCAGCTGCAACATGACAGCTGTAAAAACTAACTAATGAAGACCTGAGAGGCAAGTTGACCAATTTTGTTGGATCTGAACAATAGGTAGCTCCTGTTGAATGACATGTAGCTGTCTTTGAACTCTAATGTCTCAACTCTCATTCATGAACTTACACGTAAAAACATGTAGTAAAAGGTGTGTAACTCAGCAACTAGTCTTAGGTGTGCTGTTAAAGACAGGAAGCTGATTTGATTGTACAAAGGCAAGAAAGGGCAGCTACTGAACATGCACTGCACCACCAGAAACAGTGATGTGTGTTATTAAGAACATAAAAATTTGCAGTCTGACGAGCCTGCATATCTTATATATAGTGTTATCTAGTGTTAAAACTGCATATTTGTTGCTTTTTCAGCTGTTTCTATGGCACTTAAAACTACCGCATAACATATTACCAGCAACATAAAAAAACACACGCAGCAACTCTTACTCCAGAGAGCAGCCTTCTTGCTTGAACACCAGCTCCACTGCTTCTTTCACATCGTGCACCACAAAGGACGGCTGGGTGAGGCTGGGGTCAAAGCGGAAGTCCCTGTGACCATGGAAGATGCGTTGTTCAGTGACGGTTTGGGCAGGGTCTGAAGGAAGCTCCTGCTGGTCCCTGCTGTACACTCCTGTGCAGACCAGGATGGAGCTACACCCCTCAGGGAGGTCGTTTGCTGTGCCATACGAACTTAATGCCCCACCCAGTTCTGCTGATGTCATTTTAGGGGTGTCATCAACATGCAAAGGATCGACACCTCCTCCGCCACTCTTAGCCTGCATCTGGGCCTTAGTGTGGTGGGACATCTGGAGGTAGCGGTTATAGAGGTTGGCACCATAAATATCAGCCATGGGGTTATCACTATAAAAAGAGATGATATGCCAAGGAGAGAATTTAAAGATCTGTGTGAATTAATTATAACAATCCTTTTTCTGTTCAATTTCAGTGATGCTAGCTTTTCTGCTAATACAAAAAGAGCAACCTGTATAGTTAACAAGTGGATAATGTCTTCATAAAATTCAATGCAACAACTATAAACTACTGTTCTGTGATTCTTGGATTTTGTCTCAGTGGTAGTGTCTGATGAAAACATGTTCATGAATCATCTTGCACTTGGAGACATAGATTGAGTGCAAACTGGGTCACTCACCCTATAGCATAGAGCCTCTTAACAGGTGTGGCCCAGCCAAGTCTCTCAGCCTGCTGTCTGATCAGCAGCTCGGCATAGTTGTAAGTTACCACACTGGGTTTACCAATCAGAGCCTCGTACTTCAGCTCATAGCCTGTGACCTTCTTGTACAGATTCTCCAAGCACACCAGAAACATACCGTGACCAAACCTACAATGCAAGGGGGGTTATTAAGTGTAACAACACTACTGTCACATTCAAATAAAATAAAAAAAACCTTACACAGTATACCTAGGATTCTTTGCCTCTGCCATCCACAGCAGGTCCATGTTACAGGCCAGGACCGGGATGTGAGGGTACTGCACTGAATTCCAGTTGTTGTCTGGCCTTCCACTAGTCAGGAGCACATCAATGATAAGCTGGAGGTTGGTCTCCCATCTAATTGGCTCACCAAATAAGATAACAGCTGTAGGGCCACAGCAATGAAAAGAAACATATAAACCAGACACAAACATTTTCAGGAATTATGTGCAACATGTATGTGAACACATACCATCTATTGACTGTAAGCCCTTAGTGGGTGGAATCTGTAAGACACAGCACACCATTAGTAAAAACTTAACATAGGTGAGTGCCCATGGCTTCAATATCAATACAACTTACACTGTCCTTTGGCCTTCGGTTGTGATCTACAACATCCAGGACTGGATATGCCTCTCTGACCATATCTATGGTAACAACATTCTCAAAGCCGAGACTGGTGTTTGGTGGGTTAAAGTCAAACACAGATGAACAGAAACTACAAAACGCTCAACAACAACAATATTTGCAAATACTACTTGCTCACAATCTTGAAAGTGTGTTGATAATTTGTCTTGTCTTGGCAATTTCAATCCATTTTACCTGGACACCATACTTGAAATAAAAATGACCACAAGGAAGGGTTCACTGAGACAGAAATACAGCAAAGGGAACAAAGGGTACAAACATTAAATACTGATAACAGTGGAACAAAAAATACACTGAATAAACAGAACATGCAGTTTTAAAGGTCAACATCCAGAAGGACCACAGTGCAGTTAGGATACTTGTATGCGACTTCCTCAACTGGACCCTGTCCTGAGACGAGCACACACATTTTATGGAACTGAGTAAACATTCGCAGAGGGCTGTGGGACAGCATCACCTGGTCAGGAGACACCTGCGATAAAGAGAACACAGGAGAGATTAAAAAAATGTACACACAACACAAAGCAAGCTGATAGTGCTTTCAAAAGTGCTCAGTTTACCTCCACTTCCAGCATATGTGACAGATGTTCGGCTTTGGTCTGCCTCATGCAGTTCCCGGCGTTGGTGACAAACACCACAGGAACCTTGTATTTGCCATTGCTGTCCACCAGGTTCCTGAAGCACTGCTTGGCTGCAGGGATTGGCGTCCTGCCTCGTACCAGCACCCCATCGATGTCGAAAAGGAGCCCAAAGGAGCAGGGGCCCTGAGGAGGCAGCTGGGTCAGACAGCAGTGACATGAATAGAGTGCTGAGTCAAGGTTGTTCATTAACTTGTATTGATACACAATGAGAGTTGTGTGATCTTGTCACATCAGACATGTTGCACTGGGTGGGACTTTGTTCCCTGAGTAGTCTACAGTATATAAAGTACATGGTGGAGTTTTATATATTTTTAGATAACTTCTCCTGATTTTCTTTTCAATATAATATTAAACTAAAAGAGAAACTAAGAAAAGAAAGAGCACCACCGTCACTACAGGTCAATTGTAATAAAGTTTGAACAAAACATTCACTTACATGGCTATAATTTCTCGAGGTCGAAGAAGACGAGGTGTTTACTAGCTTTGTTGCGCCCTCACAGCTGGACTTCAGTAACTGCCAGCCACTTTTAAAACACCGTATTCTTTGCATGTCTCCAGGCACTTGGAAAAGCCGGAGCAGGTAAACAAATAGCAGCCACTCGGTAGAGCTAACTTTAGATAGAGCTAACGGTCACAGACTCAGCAGATGTAGCGACTAAGAAAATGGCTCATGATATCTCCAGGAGTGACAGTCAATACTGAACTGCGCGCTATCTACTCATGATGTCAGTATAGCTGCCACCATTCAGTACAGCGCTACAACCGCAAATGACAACAGAGGCGCATGCGCAAGAGCAACAAATGTACAACTTCCTCATTCTCTTAACGTCATATATGACAGCCGGAAACACATGCCAGTGTTTTCATTTCTAGAGAAATGAGACTCAAAGTCATTTGATCTAGGTTTCATGTATTTAACCCTCATGTGTTGTTCGGGACATTTTTGTCCTCTGAGAGAAATTTTTCTGTTTATTTTGGCCATAACTTTGTCAATATGTGGACAAATTGAATCATTTTTCCTCAATAAGCTTAATTTAACATAAATTTTGTTAATATGATTTTAAAATTTTTCATAGGTCAACGGTACACTGTGGGCAAATTTTACCCCCTAATGTGTTGTTCGGGGACAAAAACGTCCCCTAACTTTAACGGTTTTAAAAATATATTAGATAAATATTTTTTTGAAATTTTTTTGCATAGACCTTTTAATTAACTTCAGTTCTAATCAACAGTAGTGAAAAAATCATTTTCCCCCAAGATTTTAACCCTTTAATCACCAATTTTATAAGGGGTGGTGCTGAAAATTGAAAAAAAAAAACACAAAATGGCTCATTTTTAATAGAAAAGGTGAATGTGGACTGGATTCTTTTGAACCTTTATTACAGTCTTGGTCATGTCAAACATCAGTAAAAAAATTGACTTTATTGCATTATTAGTTTTTGCACAGCACTGGATTTTCTTTTTTTCTCCCATTTTGTCCCATAGACTTACATTATAAACACACTTTTTTTGACTGCACAGCCATGGCACTAAATAATCATGCATTCTTGATTGTTGGTGGTTTACCCTGTTGGTAGGAGGTAACATTTGTGATTTTTACAGTTAACAACTTAATTACCATATTAACCCTTTACCTGCAGGCCTGTGCTCATGTAGTGTAGTTTCTGGCTTGTATATGGAGTTATAGGGAGTATTTTAGCACATAATTGTGTGTCTACACACTGTGTGTGTATGTTAGAGAGGAAGAGAGCCATTTGCACACTGTCAGGGAAGGAAAGTCAGGAAAATAAAGTTACTAAGTAAGTGAAGTGTACCTAATTCAGACGTACAACGGCGATGCATAAGCATGTAAAATGAAAACATCCAGGAGTTCTGGCGTCTGAAGTTGTGGATGGGTAAAATAGCTGTTTTTTTTTTTTTAGCTTTCGGAAAACACGTCCTCCAGTAGAGTGACTTTACTTTTAGGTTAGTGTCTCAGTTGAGATCACTGAATTAGTCTAAGTGAAGTCTAAGTGCCCCTTTTCCATGGTGTGTTGCGCTCCACATGACCATACGTACATGTGCATGTTACTAAATAGACACCATAGATAGATAACTTGATAACATAATAAATAATCATTGACTAACCAAATCTAATCTACAGTTTAGTCCCCTACTAAAATTAGTATTAAAAGTAGTTTAGTAAAGTAAAGTAAAGTAAATTTGTTGCAGCCCTAAAAGTAAGTGCCGGGCCCTTTGATGCTGAGAGGTTCAGACTAAACAAAACAAAAACACTAGTGGACTTGCATGCATCCTCCTGGTCATTTAATGGTGACAAGAGCAGCAAGCAGCATGAAGAGAGGATTCACCTGTGCATGAGTGAAGGATTCACTTGTGAACGAATGAAGGATTCACTTGTGAACGAATGAAGGATTCGCTTGTGAACAAGTGACGGATCTACTTGTGCAGCCTTCACAGCTTCACAGCCTGGCCCTTCATAGAGCCAGGCTGCACAATCATTTCCAGAGATTGTGCACAAGTGAATCCTCTCTTCACGTTGCTTTCTGCTCTTCTCACCATCAAATGACCACAAGGTCACATGTAAGACCACTTGCCTTTTTGTTTTGTTTAGTCTTTGCACTTGTAGACATCAAAGGGCCACACATGCATAGCAACACTTTCTTTGTTTTTGTTTACTATGAAGACTCTGTGGTTGTGTGTACTCACAGACAACAAGGTCAGTGTGCAAATGGCTCTCTTCCTCTCTAACATACACACACAGTGTGTAGACACACAATTATGTGCTAAAATACTCCCTATAACTCCATATACAAGCCAGAAACTACAGTACATGAGCACAGGCCTGCAGGTAAAGGGTTAATATGGTAATTAAGTTGTTAACTGTAAAAATCACAAATGTTACCTCCTACCAACAGGGTAAACCACCAACAATCAAGAATGCATGATTATGTAGTGCCATGGCTGTGCAGTCAAAAAAAGTGTGTTTATAATGTAAGTCTATGGGACAAAATGGGAGAAAAAAAGAAAATCCAGTGCTGTGCAAAAACTAATAATGCAATAAAGTCAATTTTTTTACTGATGTTTGACATGACCAAGACTGTAATAAAGGTTCAAAAGAATCCAGTCCACATTCACCTTTTCTATTAAAAATGAGCCATATTGTGTGTTTTTTTTTTCAATTTTCAGCACCACCCCTTATAAAATTGGTGATTAAAGGGTTAAAATCCTTGGGGAAAATGCTTTTTTCACTACTGTTGATTAGAACTGAAGTTAATTAAAAGGTCTATGCAAAAAAAATTCAAAAAAATATTTATCTAATATATTTTTAAAACTGTTAAAGTTAGGGGACGTTTTTGTCCCCGAACAACACATTAGGGAGAAAAAAAGAAAATCCAGTGCTGTGCAAAAACTAATAATGCAATAAAGTCATTTTTTTTACTGATGTTTGACATGACCAAGACTGTAATAAAGGTTAAAAAGAATCCAGTCCACATTCACCTTTTCTATTAAAAATGAGACATTTTGTGTGTTTTTTTTTCAATCTTCAGCACCACCCCTTATAAAATTGGTGATTAAAGGGTTAAAATCCTGGGGGAAAATGTTTTTTTCACTACTGTTGATTAGAACTGAAGTTAATTAAAAGGTCTATGCAAAAAAATTTCAAAAAAATATTTATCTAATATATTTTTAAAACCGTTAAAGTTAGGGGACGTTTTTGTCCCCGAACAACACATTAGGGTAGTGTTTGTGAACAATGCATGAGGGTTAATTGCATTTTTGTATTATTATTTATGTATTTGCTAAGAGAAAACTCAAGGTAACATTATGAAACACTATAGGTTTGAAAGATGAATTCAAATTGATTTATGTATCAACTATTCTGTTTATTTCATCCTATGTTATGGTTGTATGCATGTAGATTACACTGCATGATAAGAATGAAGGAATAGTATGTTCACTGATTTTCAAGTTTTTATTAGTTCAAATCACAAAATGTCAACAATCAGTCATCAATTCAATTCTGTCTTTGATAATAAACACAGAAGAACAAGTGTTTATAACAAATAGAATAATAAACACACGAGGGCATTGCGCAGAGAATTTGCCTGTATTCTTCAGCTAATTCTCAGCTCATTTTCCAGTCCATAGATTTTGGCCTTCAGTGCCATCAACTCGCCTTGAACCTTTTTTGTCCTAGTGTTGGTCTGACGCACTTCATGCAGAATGGCTAAGTCCTGGTTGGGCCCAATATTTAAGGTAACCTAAAAAATAAATTGCATTTCTCAGTTAATTTGAGCAGTAAGAAGAACGCTGTGGGAAAAAAATAAAAGTCTGAATTTTGTTTCTCATAAAAATAAAACAGTATTTATAATCTTGACAAAACATGTCTGGTCCATATGTTGAGATCCAAAATAATTCTTCATGACATCTTTTTTTTTACCTTTAGTAGCTGTTTTTCTACGTCTTTGAGTTTCTGTCTAAGGTGTTTGAGGTCTGTCTTGAAGCCCTCCACCTCCATGACCCTCCTCTTCTCCAGTGCCTCATAACGCTGAGTCATCAGTTGAAGACGCTTGGCCATTTTGTCTGAGCGCTCCTGCACACACAAGTAAGAACCAATGGTAAATCTGGGAACCATCAATATTATTATAAACTAAAAAATGTTTATGAAGATTTTACAGACATGAGCATTGCCCAAACTAGTGTACCTTGAATATTTCTCTGCCTACGTCCCCTTCTTCTCTGATTTGAGACAGGTCAGTCTCCAGAGTAATGCACTGCTCTCTGTACATCTCTGCGAGACGGTGGGCTTGCTTTAGATCCTCCTGCATTGCCTGGTAATATACCACAAGGAAAAAAATAACCATATCCTGTCCAAGAAAGCCACTAACATTCCTAATTAAAGGCAAAACATATTGAAACTATTATGGAATACTGAATCTATAATTAACATAACGGGGTAGTTATAGTTACCTTTAGCTCCTCCTTGTAGGGATGCTGTGACTCTGGCTGTGACTGAGGGAGGAGGAGAGCTGTGCTGCTGCTGGGCTGCCACGTTCGTCCAGGCTCAGTGCCAGCAGACCCGGCCTTTCTCAGACGGTTGTGGCAGGAATCCAATTCCCTCAGCAGCCGGTCCTTTTCTGCCATCCAGTGCTTTTCATGAGCCCGTGTATCAAACTTTAGTTGTAAGAAATCTCTGGTGCTCTCATGCAAAAGGTTCTGGGTCCGCTGGAGCCTGACATGTCAAAAAAATGTAATGTTAGGCTGGAGGCCTATTGTCGGCCGCAGTGTTATCAGTTGATAAAGAAAAAGAAATCCGATCTTTTAAATATGATTAAAGTGTAGTGACTGTGTTTGACTGCTGACCACAGTATTTAGCAAAACAAAACAAAAAAAAACAAAATGATGTAACTCACTTGTCAGTCAGAGCACTGAGGCGTTCCTGGTCCCTCAGCCTCTGCACTTGTGCCTCCTCTGTTTTGATCTTTCGATCTTCCAGCAGAGCATCTACCTGCTCTTTGGCCAAACGGGTTTGTTCTTCCATCTGAGCCTGTAGTGCCTCCACCTGGAAGCATGAGCCACAATGTATACCTTGGTTATAATACATTTAATTTAGCTTCAAGAGATGAGCCCCTGAATTCTACCACAGTTATTTATATTGTAGAGCCATACCTGTAGTAACAGTGTCTGGTTGTCATTCTTGTAATGCTCCAAGCTCTCTCCATTTACTCCTTCAGCTGATTTTGTTCTCCTGCTACTCTCTACCCAAATATGAAATCCTAGTTAGTATTCATTACAAAAGACCTTAGTGCAGAAGTAGCACTGAAGCTAATAAAGATCCTAAATCAGCTACAAAAACTTCAGTTATATCTAGAAAATATTAAGAAGAAATTGTCTTTATACCTTTCCGGGTTGCAGCAGGTTTTAACTTTGTTGGCCGGAGATTAAGATGTTCCTCCAGTCTGGACTCTGAATTCCTTTGTGTGATGGTGACCTGAAACAAAGTTACTGCATACTGTATCTGTGTGTTGTTGTCACAGACTAAATAAATGCTGTAGACAAATATTGATGTATTATTTAAACAAATCTGTTGTATAAAAAAATGGACAAATGTCTAACTGAAGACTTAACCTATATTATAAGTACTTCTAAGAGCACTAAGTAATTTAACAGTGAGCAAGCTTTTAAACCTGTGAGAATAAATTCTGGAAATGTTATTTTTAGAAATAAAAAGCACACCTTCACCAATTCACTGGCAGCTATAGTTAAAAATGCACAGGTGTAAAAAAAATAACAACGCTTGTTTTCTACTTAGCCGTTTACTGAATCCAACTTATTCTACACCTCTTCCTCGATGAATTAAACACACACCTTGTGAGGAGGTTCCCGGTGAAAATATGTGATCTCTCCTTCATCAGGACCCACAAGTGCAAGAAGATGCTGAATTTTTTTTCTGTCCTCTAACTCTCTGTAAAACAGTGATTAGACAGAATAGCAATACATTATTAAGATACATCCCAAAAGGCCCTGCACACAGACTAGTGTCAAGATAGCAGACAATTTGTTTATAAACCTACCTGATCTTAAGACGGTCGTTTTCTGCATAAAGTCGCAGCGACTGCTCTCTCTCTTGGAAAAGGTAGACCTGCATGTCACTTAGAGCATTCTGAAGTTCCGCAATCTCTCCCTCGCGCTGTCGGACCTCCCATTGTAGCTTATGCTGGAAAGAAGATCATCATGGAAGGATTATAAGGAGGGTTAAAAAAATATTATTACATACAGTCACTCCAAACTCTCACCTGGTCCTCTGTGATGCCTCTATACTTCTCCAGCATTTGCAGAAGCTCCTCATGTTCACTATCAAACTGGGCAATCTTCTGCCTGTAAAACTCCAGAAGCTCTCGGGATGGACGCAGATAGGCCAGACGCTCATGAATCGGGGGGAGTGGGGAGTCAGATTCCTGCCCCATAGTGCGGCTGATGCCTCTGTAAATATAGATATATATATATATATATAAATCATATTTAAGTATTAAACACACTGCTGACCCTGTTTTTTGTTTGGTCACTTGCAGCTGAAAACCATTTATATGATCTTTCTCTTGTATAAAGAAAACAAAAACAATTGTCCTCCTTAAAGTTCCTACCTGTTTGGTGTCGCATGTTTCGTTGGAGATCCCATTCAGATACAGAATACTGAAAACAAGAATATATATATTATTATGTTATATAGGAAAACTCTAGCTGTCATTTTTAGATGCCAGTAGCACAGAGATATTCTCGAAGGCTCGACATTCACAAACTTTACTTTCAGACAGAAGTGGTGGAATTGGTGACAAAAAAAATTGTAAATCAAAATATATTACTTACTAGATAAGTAACGTGCAATGTAACTCATTCAACGTAACATAATCATCTCGAAAAATGATGTTGTTTATTTTATTCTCCATATAGGAGTAACAGGGTAACACCACTCGCTACAGAAGATGCCATGTTGCCATGGTTTGGGCGGCAGGCAGAGCGGGACGTTTGAAAGCTGACCACGATTCTCATAACTGCAGACACATTTTCAATCGTTTTAAACAAATATTAGTACTGTGTGTACAGTACTTTGTTTGTTCCCTTACATGGGAACGCCATTGTTCATGAGGAAAAACAAGGCTGGTTACTAAGCAAGTTTAGGTTGCATTTAATAATTATTTTAGCAAAATAAAGTCACTGTATAAACGTTTAACTAAACATATAAAGTAGATTTATCTTTTGGACATTTAGCATAATATTACTACATTTAACATACCACTCACTGTCTCGCAGATACTTTAAACTCTCGGTCAGGCAGCGCAGCGGTGTTATTTTAAAACCCGGAAGTTCACGCCTCCTCGTCTTCTTTGTGGAAAACTTGAGTGACCGCCACCTTTTCCGCCACCTAACGGTGGTATTCTCTTCTGATGGCGGGGCATTGTAAACGATGACACAAAATGCTTTTGAATGTTTAATACTTATTACGACAACTCGTTATGTTTACTACTTTACAATAAGCGCCATAGTGTCAGAGTACTGCACACCGTGAGAGACCAGACAGGTTTTTATGCTGACCACGAGATAAAAGCCCAACCCTTCAAAATAAGGGTACTAATGTAAAAATGTAAAATGTGTGAAGACAATAAACCACAATAAAATAATATTTATGATTGTTGACGTGTATCTTACAATCTAACTTTGATTACAAGTCACATTTATACTACCAACAGATGCCTTAATATAAAGTATCTAAACCGGAAGTGTTAATTTTTACCAGCTTGACAGGCCTGACTCACTGACCCCGGCCGGGTGAAGTCCTGTCAAACTTAACCGACAACAGGATATCAGCGATCCGTTTTCTTCAGTGTCTTAGCGATGGAGCGGAAGGTTGCACGCGAATTCAGACATAAGGTAACATGAAATACTTTTTTTTTTTTTATCTCGATTAGCTAAGAAGTGGCTGTTAAAAGCTCTCCTTTATCTACCTGGTTGGTTGTCTCTTCACTGGCTCAGGTGTCTGCCGATGGGATGTCGCGCAGACAGAGGCCTGCTCTACAAACAAAAGCTTGATCAACCGATACGTAATTAAGAAAAAAAAACAGGAGAAGGCTGTGGAAGTTCATATTTAAAAATGAAAAACGTTAAAATGTGAAAATTTGAGGTTGTTTTGGAGTCGAGGTTTAAAGCAGCATTAGTAGGCTATTTCCCAAACTATTCAAACATGTCAAATATTTATTTTATTTTTTTTAGTTTGGGTTGAATTCAAATAGTTTTCGTGTATTAGTTAGGTTAATTATTTCTTGCTTTAAAGGAACTGTAAGGATTGAAAGCTAGTTGAGATCCATGAACTAATTGAAGCCTGCATTATACTGTGATTATTGTGTTGGCATATTACAGCATTGAGTCAGCCCTGTACATATAACTGAGCCAAAGGTAACAGAGGGAAGGAACATGATATGTTTAGGGTATATGAAGAGATCACCACACAGCCATCTGTGCTGCAGGCAGGGAGGCAGGGTCCTATGTTGTTGGCTGTTCACAAAGGGCAACTTAGCATTAGCTAATGTGTCAGATATGAGCAGCTGAGCGGAAGGGATGGGTGCAATTTATGGGTTTAATTAGAGACTGAGGGGACAGCACCACACAGTCAGGCATTGTTTCATTTCATAGAGGTTGTACTCATGTTACGTCGGTCTTACTGTTCTGATTCACTCAGAAGAATTGGATTATTGTGTTTTATTGGTGCCAAAGGATTAAAGGCAGATTTTTCTAAATATTTATGCATTATGTGTACACTGACGATAATCCTGATCTCTACAGTGGACATTGCTCTTTAATTTAACTGATGACTGACATCCAGCCCTATTGGTTTATGGTGCCAAAGTCTGCATGTAGTTCAGCCTGGCTAAAGTCTCACTGGCCTGAGCAAGACAAATTTATGACAGTCATAAAGGCTACATGTCACACACACCCTCTGTCGCTTAGTTGATCTCCAGTCGTGTGTCTTATATGGGTAGCAGGTGATTTCCAATTCTTTACAAATGCATTTTTATACCTGCTACCATGATGGAGGCTGAGTAAATCACACATCACTACACAATCTCATCTGCACTTAGATAGCAGTGAGTGCTGTTTTCCAGTGGTGGTATTGTCCCTAATACTAGTTTTTAGAGGCTTGTAGTCAGGCTGGCCAAGATATGGCGTGTGTGAGTGAGTGTGTGATTGTTCACCTCTATTTATGTCTCTATTTAAGATGTAAGGTGACACTGCTGACCTTCCTCCCGCAGCCTCTCCTCAGCTGCCATTATTACCTCCTGTTGGTTTGATGGTTAGACAAGAGCAGCGTTTACACCTGCCTCAGTCCAAGAAGCTTCCTTATTCCAAAGCTTACTGTAGCTTTAACCTGAACTTACCACAAAGTCTCAGCATAGTTTGGGACAGATTTAGTTTGGATGAAATGTGTTATGTCAGTGACTGGCCGAAGCGTTTCCTTAAAACTGTCCTGCTACATCTGAGCCAGCATCAGGTCTGTATGACTCCTGCACACACACAGACACACACAGATGGCTAACCCTCTGTGGTGCCAGACCCTACCAAACAGGAACAGTGTGTGTCAGTGGGCTGACTGAGGAAGTATGGTACCAGATGTTTGTGTTTTCTTGTTTTTTGCAGGTGGAGTTGCTGATAGAAAATGAAGCAGAAAAGGATTACCTGTATGATGTCCTCCGCATGTATCACCAGTGAGTATCATCTGCCACTGCTCAGTGTTGTGGTTTGTATATTTAAAGACTTTAATAAAAGTATTAATAAACTGTTAATTTAATGACTAGATTATGTGCTTAAATATGAATAAATTGTAGAGAAGCCAGTGTGTTAACATGGACTATTTATTATTGTCTAACCTCTCAACATTTTCTCGATAAATGTTGATATTTCAGCCAGGTTTAATGCAGTGCTCCGGTTTAAACTGTGGTCTCTGTCATGGTTTCTAATAACAGCATGGTCTGGGAGGAGAGGTGGAGTTGGGTCGATTAGAGGCAGGTGTGGGGGGGCTTAAAGGTCTAGGTTTCAATTAATCTTTGTACAGAGGCAGAGCCCTGTGGCCTTATTGGTTAAGCCTCTGATCAGTTTCCACTGTGCTCCGACAAGCCTGGCCAGTTGTCAACAAAAGCTCTTTTAATGTTCATTCTCCAAACGGGACTAAAATGGCATGTGTTAATAATTCAACAAGTAGGCCACATGTTTGGATTTTATACAGCAGTGTGTGTGTGTGTTTTTTTTTAATTCAGGAATATTTAGTTTTAGACATGGTTTCAGTTTTTGATTTTGAAAAACGATGAACGCTTTATCAAACCTCTTATGGCTCTAGAGGGTGTGAATAAATTCTATTAGTTGAACTATGAAAAAAAAAAACCATCGCTGTGGTTAGAGAGAATTAAGCTTCCCACACCTGAGTGGCCTCTGTGTGTTTGTGCTACATGTGTGAATGTGTGAAAAATGATACTGCAGATTCCTCTGCATTAAGGTTCATTGTGGGTCTGGTATAGTCTTGTAGTAGGAAATATCCTGCGTTGGGCATTTTCAAAAATTTACAACTCTAGTACAGCTTCTGTATTATTGTAAATGATGTTTTTAAGTCTCTGAAACAGTACAGGGCTTACTGTTTGACCCTTAGGTGGATTAATAGTTAGATAATAATCAACAAATTCATGAAAGCCATTTACAGAGGGGTTTGACAAATCCATGATAAGAATAATTTCCAGTGTTGCTATGTCAGATTTTATTATGTTGTCAGATGTTGATGCTTAATTGATTTTCAGTTTTGTTTTAATGCAGCTGATACTGATACTTCCACACATGCCTCTACAACCACTATGCAAAACAACCTCACCCAAACTCAATTTGTTAGATTTCAAAGGGCCTTGTCTAAAGAAAAGTAACCCTCCTGTTACCCTCCTGTTTCTCTCAGGTCGATGGATCTGCCAGTGCTGGTTGGAGATTTGAAGCTCGTCATCAATGAACCAAAGCGCCTCCCCCTGTTTGATGCCATCCGACCCCTCATCCCACTCAAACACCAGGTGGAGTATGACCTGCTCACACCCAAGAGGTCACGGTGAGTACAACAAGGCATTTCATAATGACTTTTTTCATATACATTTTCTGAGGCTCAGCCATCATGTTTTGGATTTTCCTGTCTGTTGTGATGGTGCAGGAAGCTGAAGGAGGTGCGTTTGGATCGGACGCATCGCGATGGCCTGGGTCTGAGTGTACGAGGCGGGCTGGAGTTTGGCTGTGGTCTCTACATATCACAGATTGTCAAAGATGGACAGGCTGATAATGTCGGCCTTCAGGTATGAACCTATAAGTTCCGTTTAAGGTTTATTAATTGGTTTTGCATTGTATTGTCATAAATGTATTTATTAAATACAAGTACTCATTTTAGCATGTTATTCCACACACTTTTTTGCATGCATCTTAATTTTATTGCATTTTATTTTTGTGTAGACCCTGCTTGTTACCCATAGTGGGGATGTCTACAATCTGTGAAATTGCAATGTTTTGTCTTGTGGCCTGTGTATGGGTGTCATAATATCAGAATCCACAAGGTGGAGTAAAGCACCATTGTTTTTTATACTCACAATGCCTTAATGGTTATTGCCAAAAGGTTTTAAGCACAGATAAAATAATAGTCTTCTGTCAGCCAGTTTCCTCTTTAAAACTTGTTCTGAAAGATGTATAGACTTTAATATATAAACAGGTCACACAGCCTAATCAATCATTACATTCAGCACGCTCATCATATTAGCAGGATGCTGGATTGATATTTCGAAATTGAATGTGTCATCTATAACATCCCCTCCTGGGCTGATTTATAGGTTGGTGATGAGATTGTGCGCATCAATGGATACTCCATCTCCTCCTGTATACACGAGGAGGTCATCAGTCTCATCAAAACAAAGAAGATTGTGTCACTCAAAGTCCGCCGTATGTCAAACTTATTTTCTAATGACAGCAGCATGACTGACGTATCAGTTGTTATTTATATTGCATTAATGGTTTTTGTTTTTTGTGCTTATTTGCAGATGTGGGAATGATTCCAGTTAAAAGGTAAGACATGAACTGATTTGAATATGAAGTGTTCAGTGAAAACTTTCTTTACTGTTGTTTTTTTTCCTTGATTCTGCAGCTCATCGGATGAACCTCTTAAGTGGCAGTTTGTTGACCAGTTTGTGTCTGAGTCGGGGGTAAGACAGGGATTCTGTTCGCTCCTCCTGGCTTATGTTCAGTATCCAGTTTCATGTCTTTCATTCATTTCACTTTTTTTTTCTGCCCCAGGAGAAAAAAAGCAGCGTGGCAGGCCTGGCTTCTATCGGAGGAAAGGAGATCAAAGAGAAGAAGGTCTTCCTCAGTCTGGTGGGTACTAAGGGCATGGGCATCAGCATCTCTAGTGGTCCTACCCAGAAACCTGGAATCTACATCAGTAATGTGAAACCAGGCTCCCTTTCTGCAGAAGTTGGACTTGAGGTGATTTCTAAAAACAAACCACAACAGATGTATAAATGTTGACTCTCATTAACCGACCTACTGTGAACTGCACCTGCGTGTGTAGGTTGGAGACCAGATTGTGGAGGTGAATGGAGTGGATTTCACCAACGTGGATCATAAAGAGGTACATTTCACTAGGAATGCTATTTCATGTATTGTATCTTTCATTTTTCTTACCACATGTTTTCTATTTGTCCTTTTAGCCAAAGCACCAGTAGCACCACAAGGGAATCTGATTTTAATTATGGTCCTAATGTCAATTAAGCTCCCTATTACAGCCAGTGTTCTCTTCTTAACTCACTGAGCTGCACAATCACAGCCAAATCTGTTTAACCAGCCAAAACTCCTCTCTGTGGCTTATGGCAAAACCAAAGCCTGCAGTATTTGCCAGTACTTCATAGGAGCTAGAGATTAATCACAGCCTGATAAATACACATATCACACCATGTAGTGCAGTCTTTGTGAGTGATGTATTAATTTTGAGTTCCTTCAATAAAAATACAATAAAATGTTTTTATGATCAAATTTTCAGGCAGTGAGAGTCCTGAAGAGCAGCAGGAGTTTGACTATCACAGTTCTGACAGGAGCTGTAAGTACACTCACACTGCACTGTGTACAATAATGTGTTTACATTACTTTGTTTTGCCAGGCCCCCTGTAGCTGGGCCCCCAAAGGGTACCCTTGTTAGGGTTTTTCTATGGTTTTCTATGGGTGGCTGAGTGAAGCCTCGCATAAGCTACCTGTGTGGAAGGTGTACCTGCAGCAGTAAAACACTGATGGAAAACTAACTTTTGATACTCAAAGTGTCTAAAATGTCTCCCATGTGCTCACAGTCTGATCCTTGTGCGGTGATGGTGAAACAACAGTGTGTACAAAATAGGAGAATTGTGGTCATACATAGAGAAAGAGAGAGCAGGAATTTAGATACAATCTCTTTAATGAGATTGTGTTCATAAGTGAAACAGTTTAAGTATTATCTACCACAGAACACAGACACCTCCACCAGATAGACCATTTGTTTTGGAGACATCACATTACCTCGCCTGTGGCTCCGCCCGTCTGTCTGCAGGAGCAGCGTTTATCATCACTCAAGTTACTTGGCAGGTTGTTTACTCTGGGATGAGGACTGCATGACTCAGACAAGCAGTCCCATCATATTTACTGTGTTGCCTGCTACCAGTCTGATGTACGAGTATTTAATTGAACATGCATAAATAGAGAACCCTGCAAAAAATATATAGGGAGGGATTTTAATTGTGTTTTGTGCTTGTGTGTAGTCACAAGTCTGCCCTTGGTTATGATTTGCCACTCTCTAGAGCCAAAAAGTTTGAGGCCTGCTGCTGCTCTTGATGTATTTCCCTGATTATGGTCTCTGGCTGTTGTCGCCCTCTCAGGGCAGCGAGCTGTTTATGACAGACGAGGAGCGTCTGGCAGTGGAGGCCCGCAGGGAGCTGGAGAGGCAGGAGCTGATGCATCAGAAGAGGGTGGCATTGGAGACCAACAAAATCATTAAAGAGCAGCAGGAGAAGGAGAGACAGTGAGTGAACAGCACAAAACTTGTAATTAACCATGTCTTGACATGAGACACATCTGCGGTACCACATGTGGGAGTTAGTCTGTTATGGAAGATGCTGACTCCATGCTTGTAAGCAAGATTGATGTTGTCTCTTTAACTTAATGTGTACCACTGTGATCTGACTCAGTTGAAAATGACATTGTTGGATAATTAGTATATCACAAGAAGAAAAGTCCGACAGAGATTAAGACTTCCTGGTCTAAAACAAATCCAGAAAAACATACTTTACTGGATTGCTGTTTTGTTGCTGTCAAATGCAGCTACCCATCAAGAAAATGTACAAAGTATGCAGCTGAAAGTCATCACTAAAGAAAAGGTGTTACCTGACACTGAATGCATGTTGTTTGTGAAGCAGCCTTTTCTGCATCCTGCCAGTGTCTCAGTTGTCCATCAAACCTGTCCTGTCAGAGAGATTAATTTTCTCATGTGCATTTAGATCAGTGCAGGACTTGAATTGCTGTGTAGATACATCACATGTAGATTTATGTTTATTTCAATTAATTGCAGTTTTTTCAGGCAGTAAATTCAGAAGACATCCTCAATATTATGACAGCAGTATATTTGGATGAATAATATTAGAGGATGGTTACATTCAATAGCAGCCATAAATTTTGTTAAACCACGTATTTATATAGCTCTGTACACCAGCGGGTTGTTTTTAATCCTTTTTATTTATGATGTGTATAACAGGAGAAAGATGGAGATCTCTCAGAAAACTGCAGAAGAAGAGGACCGCTATAAGAAGGAGATGGAAAAGTACAGGACATTTTTTTATAGTTGCTAGGTGCAAATTCAAGCTTGTTTTAATGCAATATTTCACTCTCTTTTAGGATTGAAGCTATCGAGAAGAAACACAGCAAAGAGTGGGAGGAGGACTGGGGCACGAAAGACAGGTCAAAAAGCCCTAAAAGTCCCCGCACTCCACAGAGCCCATCACCTGCCCCCCCTGAGATGAAATCCTCCGACACACCAAAGGCCAAGAGCTCACGTAAGGCCACGTGGCACAATCTTCTGCATGAAACCTTTTGTTTGCTTTTTTTCTTGAGACCATATAGTCACTTGTGTGTTTTACCTCATTTACCTTTTTTCTCTCTGCATGCACGCTGTCTTTCTGTCACTGCTGTGTGCTGTGCTGCTTTTTATGGCCTCTCCTCTAAACCGTTGAAGCCTTCACAGCAGAAGATGAGGATGATGAGCAAGTGAGTCTGTACCCTTAGTCTGCATTGTTACAGCTGTTGGAGGATGTCTGTGCAAAGCATATAGCATGCACAAAGAAGTGTGAGATTTCCTTTGACAACCAAAATATAACCATGGGAGACAAATTGTTCAGTTATTATTTCACCAATTTGTTATTAATAGCTGCTGAAGGATAAGTGACAAATAATTCCAGCTCTTGTATGTTTTTTTTTCAGATGCAGTTTGCATCCTTAGCCTTAACTAAGTTGCTGTAGCTGTTTTGGCTTCAGTGCTGTGTTATGGGCCTTTTTTCATGTAAAAAAAAAACAAGATACACTGCATGTAGATTGCTGTGGCTGTGTATACATTTTGAGTGAGAGTGACTTGTGTTCATCTCCATCCATAGCATTTGGCTGGTTTTATCGATATGAAGGAAAACTGCCGTCCATTCGTAAGGTATGGTCACCTGTGTGTGCAGTTTGCTGTGAGAGTGGCTACAGAGGGAAGGTGGTTTTTACATCAGTCATTACATCAGCCTGATGAAGTAGCGGAGAATGATTAACAAAGTGTTATCCGTTTGAAAGCATATAATGTAGCAGAGTGGTGGTGGTTTTATTCTGACTAACTGGTTACACCTCAGAAAGGGGAAAAGAAGAAGAAAAAGAAGAAAATGTCCAACACAGACACACTGCAGGAGCAGAGAAAAAACAAGAAGGAGATGGAGTTTGAGCTGAAACTTGCCAAGGAGAAAGAAGAGATGTACGAAAAAGAGAAGCAGCTTAAGATCAACCGGCTGGTTCAGGAGGTATGAAAGTAGGGAGTTGTTGGAAAAAGACACTAGATTTAAGTTGCAGTTTTTCCTGTGCAGTCCTGACGTGTGCCTTTGGATATGTAATAGCTGAGTGTGTGTGAAGGACCAACTTGTGTTGTCTGTTGCTGCCCGGCTCTACTGCACCAGGTTTCAGAAACAGAGAGGGAAGACCTGGAAGAGTCGGAAAAAGTGCAACACTGGGTGGAGCGTCTTTGTCAGACGCGGTTGGAGCAGATCTCATGTGTGGAGAATGATTCTCCAGAGGTATAGATTGAGACATCTTAGATCTTTGACACAGATGTGTTGTTCCTGTAATGTTCTGACATTTTTTGCAAGGACAAAAATAGGAGAATTAACACTGAAGGTGAAACATTTCCTGTTTGACTGTAGCTCTCCCCACCACGCTCCCCTGCCTCTGAGCCAAAGGTGAAGCGCTTTCCTGGCGGCCTCCATCTGGCCACCACAGATCTGGATGACATTAACCTGGACGAGGTGGATCAGAGCCTGAGGGGGCCTTTAAAAAGGCTAGCACCTACCCAGCCCAGCACTAGCCAGCCTCCCCCTCCTTTGCCTCTCCCTCCACCTTCACCCAAGCTGAACCCAACCATCCCTAGCTTCTCTGCACCTGCCTCTCAAGCACCTCCACAGCGCCGCCCAGCCTCTCCACCCAGCACTAGAAAACCTCCCTCTTCCACATCAACTTTAACCAACAAGGGACGCAGGCCTCACCCACAGCCTCATCCCTCCCAACCCCCTCGCATGTCTTCCTCTCACTACCCTCCCCCCTCTCATTCATCATTGTCTCCATCCTCTCCTCAACCTGCCCCACGACCTCCTCCGCCGCCACCTCCTCCTCCCCCTCCTCCGCCGCCACCACCACCTCCCCCTCCACCACCCCCGCCACAGCACTCGGAAGAACGTGTGGGCACCCTCAGTGGGTACCGCCAGCATCACCATCACCATCACCACCAACATACTCCCAGTCCTCCAGAACACAGGAGCGAGTGGGAGACGGGCGGGTATCTCCCCAGAGGAGGGATTTATTCCTCTAACAACAGTGAAATGTCCTACCCTCCTAGTCCAAAGGTGCGAGGATCATGTGATGAGTCTGGCTTGATTTTCCGCTATTTCTGTTTTTCACTTTAGATATGCACATTTTCTGTAGCGGGACTTGGTTTCTCTTGCATGCAGGTGTTTCATGTATTTGCATGTTTTATGCACGAAGAAAGAGAAATGCAGTTGTTGATGTTGTTATCCTGAGCTGGGTGGTGCATGGTGTGCTAAGGAGATATTACAGTTCATGAGAGAAGTAGTTCTTTAAAAAAAAAACGCCTGTGTGCTTGCAGCCTCTCTGTTTCCATGGGTTCTTGATTCCTTTGAAGTCTCAGCCTTGCTCTGATATCTCATGAAATGAGAGTGAGTCTTGGTATGTGTTGCCGTCATACTCCTGCAGCGCTCTGTATGTGCTTGAGGGCTGAAAGGTTTTCTGTATTTCACCGCGGTGCAGGTGATGAGAAATACTTCCCACGCCAGTCGTATTTCCAATTCGAGCAGTCCTTTGGTGAGTCACTTCCTGTTGTTTTCTTGTGTTTTTTGGGGGAGGGCAAAATAATGATGTTGGGAAGAATTTGTACATTTGTACAGTACATTCCTTGCTTTCACCAATAGCAACTAGCTCCCAGTCCCCCCAATCAAAGACGTCAGATGGCTCCTGTAATGTCGAAGCCTGTCATGCTCCCCCAGTCACAGGCCCACAGACCAGAACCACTCAGACCTGCAGCCCGTTCTGATGGCCTGGTATGACACACACCACACTGCAATCATGTCCTTCCTGCACAAAACCTGGTTCCGGCTTAATAGACTCATAATACATTTGACAACTGTGTGCCACCAGCTGGCACCAATATTAATCTCTGCCTCATTCTGGGGTCCTGGTGAGTTTCCAGCTGAAGCACCATCTGAGTTTTAAATTAGGAAGGTAATCAATTCTCCTTGCTGTCAGAAATCTAAATTAACCTGGGAACTTTGTTATTTATTTTTGTTTTAGTATGTATTTATCTCTGAGCAACCTCACACCTGATAACCAAGCACAGTACCACTTCCTCTGCTCACTGTGGTAACCGTAGCAGGAGATTCAATAAATCACTTACTTTGAATGAGTATGTGAGCTGGTGAACAAAGCAGTAAATTGCAGTTGCACTCAACATTACTATTGATGTTTGTGATATACCCATCTTGGCTGGATTTTATCAATTAAATTAGAAATGTTAGCATCAAAGATAAAACACTACAGAGGAAAGATATATACTAGTATACTAACTAGATAGTATCTTGTTTTAGTCCTGTATGTGCTCGTTGTGAAGACATATCACATCCTTTTTACCCTTTTTGTCATTTCCTAACCATTATTGTCACTAACACTAACTAACATGAACATTGTAATTCAGTTTTTCTTAGATTATATCGGGACAAGTGAAGACAAGCTTAGAGAAACATATTCACTCATAGAAGCTGTAACCCTCTCCTGTGTTTCAGCCTCCAGAAATGCTAAAGAGGATGGTGCCTTTTAACTCATCTTTTAAAGCAAACCACAAACAAGTAATCCTTACCTTTCTGTCATCTATTATTACTCCGGAGTGCTTTTTTTCTGTGCTTTCTGATGTTCACACATCAGATTAACGCATGGCTGAGTGGATCGCTCTCCTGTATTTTTTTTTAATTCTTTCTCTGTGGGCTGCAACAGTCTCCTGATCCAGTTGTGCAGCTTATGCATGACTGCATTGTTATTGATCAGGACAGGCCACAATGTAAACATGCTGCGAGGGAATGCATGTCTGTCTGGTTGTAATTTTAGCGCAGTGTGCAACATCTCTTTGCTCAGAGCCAGATTACATTTATTTAAATAACATTTTTTTAACATCCATCTGCATAGCCGCAGGAAATGAACTGTTAGATTAATGCATGTTTACTTTGCAGGGAGAAAAATGGTTCTGAGAATAAATGTGACGTTCTTCCTTTGAGAGCTTTGTACTGGTTCCTTCCCATAAAATTAAATAGCTGCCGCCTCTGATTAGGGAGGATTTTTTCTGTGTGAGTGTGTGCGTGCATGAATGAACATGCTGCTGTGAATTATTCTTCTCATTATTGAATTAAGGTGTGCGGCTTTAAAAGCCTCTGCGCTTTTTGAAATAATGACTGAGTGTCTCCTTGGTTTCCATTTACTCAGGCTTGTATTAAACCTTTTAAGAGAGGACAGATTGTCAAAGGAAATCTGAGCACCACTTCACTCCTCACACCTCCTGTTCACAGAGATGCTGTGTTTTACATGCTGACTTATTGATCTGTTTTAATGATCTGCATGTTGATTCTTTTTCAGGGATTTCAGAAATATGTGGAAGACTTCGACCCCTTCTCTATGGTATTGAATATCTGATCTTCTAATGCTGCAGCACTGCAGAACGAGCTGCAAATGCTGTGTGGTTGTTTAACTTATTACTATGAGCTCTTCTCTTAATTATATTATACAAGATTTATCAAAACTTTCAATTCTTAAACATGATACAGTAAATTCCAACTTCATGAACTGCCAGGGTTTACCAGGTAAGTTACCAGTGTCTCAAGTATAAAACATTATGCAGTTCTCTGCAGCAGCAACTGGTCATGATTTATAAAACCTCTATTGCCATTTTTCTGCTGACACTAGGAAGCCATTCTTTATGTTGCCACCTCTGTTTATTATATTACTACTCACCATGCAATCTCATCTAATTTGTGCTTTTTTCACCCTCAATCTTTTCTCATCCATTAGTTCTCTGCGGACCAGATAGCTGGTCGAGATGTGAGACTGCTGAGAATTAAAAAGGTACTCACAGCCTTCACTTTAGATAAGTACTATTCAGCTTATTGCTTTTAAAGACTAACGTTGTCCTTATCTGTCTTAAGACCGGACAGCTCGACCTGGCTTTGGAGGGGGGCGCAGACTCTCCTCTGGGAAAGCTGGTGGTGTCTTCAGTGTACGAAGGTGGCGCTGCCGACAAGCATGGTCAGATCCTTTTTTTGTGCTTTGCTGTAACTCAAAATCAGAGTTTACATAGTAGGTAGTTTACATAAAGGAATACATAGTAGTGCAATACAATACTTACAGCAGCTGATATTTCTAGTTTTATTTTATTATGTCTTGTTTGTGTATACACCAAACTAGGTCATTAACGATTTCACACAAAACTGTCATGTATCTTTCTTAAAGTCTTATTTACTCTCCAGTTGTACACACAGGAAGACCTATTTATTCAGCTCATAGGTCTTCCTGTGTGTACAGCTGGAGAGTAAATACGATTTTAAGAAAGATATAGGACAGTTTTGTTTTGACTCTGCTGTCAATACTGTGTATATGACAAACCTCTTTGAATCTTTGAATCTTCCTCATAGTCATATGCCACCTTCGGACCAAAAGTCATTATATTTATCTGTGCGTGTGTAATCTGACTTATTATTGCACCACTGTTTCTGCCTCAGTGTTTGGCAGTTAAGCGTCTGTGTGTGTGTGCAGGTGGGATCGTCCCCGGGGATGAACTCATGGCTGTGAATGGAAAGATCCTGATCGATGCCACGCTGGCTGAGGGACAAAACTCTCTGGCCCGAGCCTGGAACAGTGGAGGGGTATGGGTCAAGTTTTGAATAAGAGGGCATGCTCATTTTTAAATGGACATTATTCACCTTTGCACAGCAACTGGTAGTTTTATTGATTATAGGTAAACACTTTCTACCCTGAATGATTATTTGTGTGTAGTAGATTTAACCAGGTTGCAGGAGCTCATATTGTTTATTGATTTGGCCAAAATGAAAGTGTTTTTACTTTCAGGACTGGATCGATGTTGTGATTGCTGTGTCCCCTCCAAAAGAGTATGAAGATGAAGTGTAAGTGTTCCTATTGATACTAATAATTATGCACATTCAGCATTTCTGGTGCAATTTACATGACAAGCTAGTAATTTAAAGAACCATTTAGTGTAGTAGTTTACAGTTTGTGGCTTGTGTGTCTGTGTGTGCATGTGTATGCAGCCCTATGTCAGCATCAGTCAGTCCCACTGTGAACAGAAAGGTGTTTGAAGGCAGTGCAACACTGTACAGACATGGCTACCTGCTTCAGCACTAGCCATCCCTCTGCTCCTACCTCACCTTCGTCCTGGTAATCGGATTGGTCTTTAAATCTCCTCCTCTTCACTGCACGTCAGAGGGGATGTTTGGTGTGCTTCTGCTTGGCCCCATCTTTGTTCTTGAGGACATGTGACAGTCTCCCTGCCAATCAGAGGAGTGTTTGTTTCTTTGTCAGATTTATGTCTCGGCTAGTTCAATGAAAAGCCAGCATATGAGGGAGCATACACGCTGTAAAGTTAAAATAAATGTGCCTCCAGGCAACACTCTGCAGTGTTACAGCAGTGCTATTTGAGTGAAGACATTTAGACCTAATGTGATCAGCAACCCATCCCATCATATATCTGCCAAAGGCTTTCCCCAGGGGGCCATATATAACCTCGCATACAGTATGTACATGTGTGGCCTTGTATTATTGCCCTGTGTTGTCAGGTCATGGACGCCCGCCAGCCTTCAGCAGTTGTTCTGATTGATGTTGTTCCCTGGGACTGTTACATGTTCTGAGATATGTTCTCTAACTTGATTCAGGATTGTGTTTGATACTCGAATCAACATCTTTAATGTTCCTCTTGTGTTTCTGTAACTCACCTGAATGTTTGGTGTGTTCAGTGTGCAGCAGCTTTTGTTTGGTACAGTTTACTTACAAAATGACGTCCTATTCATTCTTTTCCTTCTTTTCTCCTGTAGGACATTCTTCTAGTTTCAACAACAGTTTGCCAAGAAATTCAGGCTGGTTAAGAAGCATTTCTGATTCTTCCACACAATCACCCGTGAAAAGAACATCATGAGATGTTGATGAAGACTCTCATTCATTCACACCCTCTCAGTCATCCAGGTCATTTTCATTCAAAAGTTCGAAGCCAGGCGTCTGGACTTTCAAGTTTTCTTGAAGATGTTTGGCTGCTCCTCCAAGCAGCTTCATCAGTCCTTCAGTTTCATCATTTTGAGATAATTCTTTCTTTTTTGTTGCTATGTGAGCCTCATGTCATGTATTCCTAAATTGACACTATGCAATCAATATTCATTCTCTCTGCCTTAAAGGATGTTTCAGTCAATATTTTGCTGTCTCCAGTAATCTTCTTAACCTCTAGGAAGCCTAGAAATGGTCACACATGATCTTTCTTTACATCTGTCAGTATAGAGAAAGGAAAACTATAATCAATAGCAGCTCTCTATTCTGCCTTCTAATAAAGGACTGCTCAGAACAAAAACAAGGTCGTTACACTGATTTTCTGCTTCTCAGGTGAAATGCTTTTCACAGGTTAATGGTTAACAGGTTAACAAATACAAACCACATCCAGGTTGTGCCCTAAAATGGTATGTATAATTTCTTTATTGATGATATGATATAGTTCTTAATGTTCCCTTTTTTCAATTTCCTGATAAGTTTCAGGGATTGGCAGTTTAATAAAACTGTAGTCTCATAAAATCTCAGGGACCACCACTTGATAATAGTAATGGCATTTTATTCTTCCAAGGGAGGACCCCAAATAACAAAATAAAAAAAGGAAAGTGGATAAAGGGATTTTCAAACATGGTGTTTATATCCTGTTTGTTGCTTCTCACAGTGGCTGAGGTTTTGAATTGCTGTGTTTATTGTAAAAATTCCTGCTAAAACTGCTATGAGGAGCTCTACTGTTTTGTTAAAAAAAATGTCCACAGGGGGCAATAGTGCTCCTTGTCGAATATGACGCTACCCCGTTAATGTGAGTCTGGACAGTGTCTATAATTCTGTTTCTGGTCGACCTCGCCGTCATTAAGCAGGGCACGTTTTATTTGTAGGGGGGTATTTGTGGTAGATGTAGCTTAAACATAAACTACAACCCGTGTGTAACACACCATGTAATGTTACATGTGTGTTGCATCCCTCTTCTTATATAACAGCTCTGTGCTGTCATCCGTTCCCGCTTCATTGTGGCATACGTGACTTCTGTCCGGTGCTAGTTTCAGCGTCCTGTCGACCCCCTCTGGTGTGTGTTTGTGGGACTGAGGAACCTCCTGCTGCTGCTGTGACTCCGGGTACAAAGGTGGCCTCGAAAGATCTGCCTCTTCCTTCCTCCTCCTCCTCCTCCTCCTCCCCCTTCTCCTCCAACTCCTTTTGCGCGGTACTCGGGTTCAGCACCGTGGACAGTTCCCAGCCTCCTCCTCCACCCTTGAACCGCCGCCTGCGGTCTGGTGCTCAAACACAAGGAGGACGGCAGGAACTGGGATGAACACATGAGAGACTGCAGCTTGGATTTGACCTCTTTGCTGTTTTTCTTTGTTCCGTTCAAGCGGCGGATGTGACAGCAGCCACAGAAGCAGTCAGAGAAACGAGGCTGAAACCATGATCTCACGATATAAACCGGTAAGTTCTGCTAAAGGTATCACCTGGTCACTTTGATTGACACTTTCCTTTTGATCAGAAGGCTGCTGCTGTGTGAGTATTTCCTAATCACACACATGGGCATGGTAGACATGAATGTTACATCATTTACAGGCTGAGCATTAAATCCTCTCTAAATGATGCTGTAAGTCATTTTAGGTCATGTTTAGTCAGTGGATCTATGCTATAATGGGAGGGTGCATCATGAGCTAGTGTTAAACAGTGGATGTGCAGTGGATACAGTGGATGTGCTGGTTTTGCAGCAGGGCTGTTACACTGTGGTGACACATTTTCACAGCCAGAATGAGAACATTTTTACAAAAAATAAAACCCTCTCTAGGAATGAGTGAGACCTGCAGGACAGCTGCCACACATGATTCATCTTTCACCTCTTACCCCCACTTTACTCCCACTGACTAAATCATCACATCAGCTCAGACTCTCTTTCCCTAGCTATGCCAGTTACATTTAGTTGGCATCTGTCTGTATCTAAGGCTTTATGGGTACATAACAGCTCAGTGAGTCATTGATTTTGAAAAGCACTGCTCTGCGTATTGCTACGTGCAGGGCTTTCTGCTGTTTTTCTTTATTTCTGCACTCTCTCTCCCCAGGCCATCCATTGAGAGCTAATCTGTAATGTAGGACAGCCACAGAACTATAATCTGCCCAGTTATCCCAGCTGGAGTGTAACTGGTGTTCTGTTTAAGGAGATAATTAATGCGTAGGCTACAGGAAGTGAGTTAACAGCTGCAAACCTCATTTTGTGTTGAAATAAAAAGACCACCTGGAATTTCTGTACTACTTATTGGGTATTTCAGTCATTCTAATGCAACAGCTGACCTTCACTGGAGATCCTATCTGTTTATGTTCTCTGCAAAGAGCACCGTTTATGAATACCGCTGTGCAGAGTTGCATTGTCTCCATGAACTAACATGACTCCCATTGTTTCAAGTTCCTTTCTGAACCACTTGTTAACACATACAGTGTAAAAGTTCACTGTGTGGCAAACATGATGTCATCAGTTGCAATAACTAAAAAGGAACATTGCATTCTTTTACTACTATGCAATTCAATTACCAATCTTAATATATTTATTTTCACTACAGGAGACACTTGATGTAAACATGAAACTTTTCATGTTATAATGTGATATTTTGTTGTTATAACGTGATAGTGATTCTACTTTGGTAGTTTACAGCTTCTGTAGTTATTTAATGGAGTAAGTGCTGGCAAATTCTAAGAGACTGCTATGGAGTTAAATCCATGGTGTGCTGCCTGCCTGTCCTGTACGGTCTGTCTCGCTATAATAAATACATCATTAGACCAAAATGTAACAACTGCTCATCCATTTCACACTTGGCTGCGTTTAAGTGGAACACCAGCAATACACCCGCTAAGTGTGAAGTTGTCACTAACACACACACTTACACCCACACACACACAGATGTCGGCTTTATGCCTACTTTTTCTAGACATAATGGTACTTAACACTGTGCTCTGTTGTACTCTTGAACAGGAGTGACAGGAGCTGTCACTGAACTGCAGTTGAACTACACTCTAAGTTATATTCTTTTACATGTTGCATTATTGTTGTTATGTCATGTAGGTGTGTGTGTAAACACTCCTGTAAACTGTTCATTGCATTTGAGCTTATCTCCTGTTATAATGTGAAGGTCAGCGTGGCATGGATGACATTAACTGTAAATCATTTTACCCACTCCCATGACTCTGGTGCTGATGGATTATTGAAATCTGTTACCCATGTGGGTCCTCGCTGATCCCTCTGTACCCGTCAGCTGCCATTGGCTGCAGCATGATCTCTCTCTGCATACCGGACGCACAATGCTCTTTCCCAGGGTTTCATAAATATTAAATGGGACTATTTTTTCTTGCGTGCAGCCTAGTTATTGTGTGTGTACTGTGCAGGTTCAATTTGAATAAATGAATGGGGGGGTTGAGTTATGTAATTCCTGAAAATGTAGTGTTTGGATTTAGATTATGAGCGCTTGCTCATGCTTCACACGTACCTCTGTTTGACGTTTATCCAGCTGCCATGCCCCCATCGCTCGTCTTTCCCTCTCTCTCTCTCTCTTCATCACTCTTCCCTCCTGCCCTTGCCTTCCTACCTTTCTGTTGCTTATTCCTCCAGCTCGCTTGCTCACTCTGCCCCCCTCTGCTGCTCCAAGGTCAATTTTGAGCTCTTGTTTGCTAAGAGACAGGAATAGCAGGTGCACTGCAGAATGCCGCCGCTGCTCTAGCTGTGTGTGTTTGTGCATGTGTGTGTGTTAGATGAAGGATGTGAGCATATCTGTAGGCATTCTTGTTGAGCTGTGCAGCGCTGCCTCAGCCTTTAGACGATGTCTGCAGACTGCAGGCAGAGGGGATGCAGATGTTTCTCTTCAGCATGGCCGGGAAAGCTGCTTAGACTATTAGAGAGGAGAGGGAGCCGCTGCTGCTACTGCACTGCACTGTGACTGCCTCTGACCCTTTTTCCTCCCTCCCTCTCTGCCTCCTCTCTTTCACTGGATATTTGGGAGCTGGATTAAAGAGCGAACAGGAAGGAGTTCACTTTGGGAATTACTGGGATCTTCTAAAGACGCAGTCAGTGTTCCCTGTAAAAAAAAACAAAAAAACGGAAGACGACATGCTCTGAGAAGCTTCTCTTTTAAAGCTCTCTCTCCCCCCTCTCTGTCCTCCTTCTCCCTCCTCCATCTCCTCCTCCTCTTGTTCCTCTGGCCGGTTCCCTGCAGAGTCCTGGTTCCACCATGTCCTTGGCGTTCTGTGGGAATGAGAATAACTCGGTGGCCTACAATGTGGATGGAGGGGTTCTCAACAACGGCTGCTTCTTGGATGCGCTCAATGTGGTCCCACATGTTTTCCTCCTCTTCATCACCTTTCCCATCCTCTTCATCGGTGAGTGTCTCTGAGAGGTGAGATTCTCAACCTCTACACTCTGCACCGTCCTGCACAGACCACACACACTCAGGTGATGTGTCAGCATGTAGATTAATGGACTTCAGTGTGTTCTCTATCTGCCCTTCTCTGTTTTCTCTTTATCAGCATGTTTACCTTTGCACAGGATTAATGAGCTAGGATCAGTGATTTCTATGCTCTAATATACACACATTTTAGGTAGCTTTCTGACTAAAACAAATATCTGTATGTTAGGAGAAATTTTTAAGATTCAAACATGTGTGCATGTAAATGCATACTCTGGCATTAGGTCACACCTTATTTGCTCTCCTTTCTGGCTGTTGGACTATCAGTCATCACCTGCATGTAACAGACAAACTCGGAGGTCTGCATACACTTTGTTGCTACAGTCACATGTGGTCTGGTCACATCATCTGTTATGTGTATGTGTGTATTTGTGCATCTATTTAATGCCTTTACACAAAACAACACTTATTCAGTGCAGCAGTTGGGTTGACACCGGCTCTGTGTTTCTGTTGCCCATTGTGTTTGAGAAAGTGGAAGAATACCGAAATCATTTATTACCATGCAGACACACAGAGGCCATTGCACTGACTTACATTCACTTCTTGGAAGCTAAAAAAAATACCCACTAATCGGCTGACCTTAAAACATTCTTCAGCAGTGTAATGATTTAAGAGGACTTCTTACAACACACCTCTGTGTGTGTGGCCTCCTATTCATCAGCGTTTCTCACATTCTCACCTCCATATATACATTTCTGTCTCTCCTTTCTTTTTTAAAAAATCAATTCACAAGTCCAGTGTTAATTTTGTTGACGAATCATTTTCGTCATAGTTTTCGTTAACGACCTTTTTTTGCTGATAAAAACGAGACGATAACTAAATAAAAACTAACGCACGGTGCCAAAAACGAAGACGAAATGTATTGACACTTTCGTCAACGAATAAAAACGAGACGAAATTATTGATGGAGACGAGATCCAATCAGAGCAAATTTTGTTTGTGGAAAGGGAGGGACGAATCAGGAGACGGCGGCAGAGAGCCAATCAGAAGTGCTCTCTCTGTGTAAGGACGTTGCGCCGCGATGCTGGAAGAAGGCGTCCTCATGCATGGTCACACAAAACAGGAGAACAGACACACGGACACGTTTAATTTCAAGACAATCAAGACGGTTTACAAACCGTGCGGAGCGACTATCAGCGGTAAAAACAATAAACCTGAAGCGACATTTGCAGACGAGTCGTCTTAACTTCCGTTCAAAGATACACGTGACAAAATCTATAAATGAAGACACCGCTGCTGATGGTTTTACAGCATGCGACCTGTTTCTAAGTTGTCACTGAAGTGTTTTGCTGTAGTTATGGAGGATTCATGAAGAAGGTCATGACTGAACAGTGTATTCAGGGAGAGCAGCTCACTGTTCACTGGTTCTTTTGTGAAAAGGTAATAGCAATTAAATAAAGAGATGTTTGTTTCAAATAACACAAGTTAAAGCTGTGCCTGTTTTTATTGCACAATCAAACCTTAAATATTTCATGAAAAATATATATCATAGAATTTTAGTCGACTAAATCCACGGCAGATTTAGTCGACTAAAATTATTTGATATTTAGTCGACTAAAACTAGACTAAAACTTTAAAAATGTTGATGACTAAAATGTGACTAAAATCAAATGACATTTTAGTCACAAGACTAAAATAAAAACTAAATCCGAAATTGCTGCCAAAATTAACACTGTTCACAACACTTACCAACTTTCAGCTAAAGAGCAGGTTTAAAGTGACAACTACTAAAGGGCAGTGTGAGTCTGTTGTTGGATGCTAACCCAGCTGTAAACTGTAGGGATTCCTCTCTCTCCTCTGTCACACAGAACTCAGGCCCTTTCACTAACAACTTCAGACAAACCTCAGAGGTGTGAAAGCTTTTCTGTTCACCTCAACTCACTTGACAAAAGCTATTGTTCTGCACCTTTTGTTCCCTGCAGTTATGTGATGTGTTGCTCTTTAAAGTGCTGCCTCATAATTTTACCTATAGTCACATGAAGGTCTGCTGATATAAGATACACACAGTACAACACCTACCACAGCCTTCTGTTGCACAAACCGAGTCCTGATCATCTGCAGCTGGCTGAAGGATACTGTGATGGTGATTTTAATCACATGGAGCAGTATGTGGGCAGAGTGAATTTAAGAGGAAGAGGCAGAGGCGCAGTACTGTGTATGCCCTTCCTGTGGCAACACTTCTCTGTGAGATAAACTGCTTTGGTGCCAAAAACAGACAGGTATTGGCATCATTTAAAACAGAGAGGTGTTAACTCACTCAATATCAAACTGCATTTGGTGTCAGTCTTTGTCCTCTGGTTGTATTATATTATAGTGTGGGCTGAGACATCTGTCTTATTAATGGGACAAAGGACAAAGAAGCTACAACAATTGACTGATTAGTGTCAGGCCAGCAGCCACTGAGTCACTCTTACCGCTATGAAGTGATGTAAATAAAGTGATGACAGTTCCTCCTTTACTCCTGGAAGTCAACTCTGGTTTGCTGCCATCTAGTAGTACACTGCCAGCAGGCTGAATAACGTACAGAGACTGTAAGTTATTCAGCTGGCGTGTATGAGGGTACTTTGTCATGTAGCACGATGAATTTAAGGCTGCCAACAGGTTTATTTTTTGTCTATCATCTCAGTCTCTGTTGACCATGTCTGTATGTATGTGTGTGTGTGTGGTGTGTGTGTAAAACACTTCTGAGATTTATAAAGGTTTCTTTTCTTTTTCCTGTGTTGAGGTTGGGGCAGCCAAAGCTCAAAGGTCCACATCCACCACAGCACCTGGCTGCATTTTCCTGGTCACAACCTGCGATGGTTACTCACCTTTGTCCTGCTTTTCATCCTCGTCTGTGAGATCGCTGAGGGTATTGTCTCAGATGGGTATGTTAAAAATGCAAAAAAACTTTGGCATGAGTTTAACAACAAATCCATTTCTTTGTTACAATAAAATATAAAAAGAGCACACAGTGGAAAAAGAGAGGCTTTATAATGTGTGTCCTTATTATGTGGTTTTTTAACTCCACTGCTTATACAAAGACGTGCTACAGTACCATCGGCCAGAAATAGACACAAACAGAGCAGTCAGAAGCCAAGTGTTTGTGTTCTGCTCCATTTCTCATCACTGCCAACTGAAAACAAGTCGATGAGCTGCACTGAGTCAACCCTGCATGGACAACGGCACCAGAGCACATATGACACATATCCATCAGGAGCCAACACAAATAGAGCTGCTGCTTTTTCTCTGGTTGCTGAATGGATGTGTTAGTTCTGCAGAAAATATAGGTAACGAACATATGCTCCAATATTATTATAAAAAACATTATAATCATGTCTGCTCATGAAACAGCTCAGGAGGCTGAGCTCCTCAGACTATAGTCAATGAATAGTCTCTGTGAGGCACAGCTGGAAGACTCTCTGCACTCATTTTCTCCTTTCTCTCTGACTGGAGACTGTGTGTCCGTCCATAACCTGATTGAGCAAATGGTCCAGTAAACATTCAGCCTTTTCAGCAGATTGTGCTTTTACTAAAGTGAAGAGGAGAGTTCTCCACCGTTTTGCCACTTCATAGGCCCTTTTTTATTCTGACATCAGAGCTGAAGAGCCTGTGATGGTTGGTTACATCTGTCTGTATCAGAAGGTCAGCACATCTTAATGTATGAGTTAGATTTGGTTGATGTTTCCAAAAACAACACATGGCCAGATTTGGCCACATTGCTAGAACAATAAATCTTTACTTGGACTGGCCTTCAAACAGAAGTGGAGGACCAGATGGTGGCTATGACATTACTCCAAACATTTATCGTTTATGCCCTGTGTTTACATTTCACTTTGATTTTGTTTTTAGTCACTGTCTAGGGTCAAGCACATGACTTTGTGAGTTTAGAAAAAGATCATGATGTTAAAAAGAATACCTTTTAACAACATTTTTGAGGTGAAATTCTCTGATCTGCAAGAAGCTTCTCTGCCATCTTTTTGGCTGCAATTGGGCTGCTTTATTAGCCTTAAAAATTCAAACACTATTGTCATTACCCTGCTCATGGCCTAAATATGTGTCTATCCAAGCCAAAAACTGCCTTTCTGACTATGATGTCCCTGGTCCCCTTACCATGTGTGCTCATTTTAACCTGATCATGTTCTTTCTTTTGCAGGTTCAGCCAATCCCTCCATCTTCACCTGTACATGCCTGCAGCTCTGGCCTTCATGGCTGCCATCACCTCTATTGTCTACTATCATAACATCGAGACCTCCAACTTCCCCAAACTACTATTAGGTGCAGTATTACCTTCATCTCTGCTCCATAGCAGCTCTCAGCTTTATAAATGATGTAATTTAAAACTTGTCAACCCTTTCATTCAGAACAACAGCTGATTTTTTTCAGACGTAATTGGGATGATATAATGATAGAAAAAGGGAAGCAGGGTCAGTGTTCATACATTCACACTTTAATGGCTCAGGTAAGACTGCAAAATAATTGAAGGCAATATCATCAGCAACATCCTGTTCTCCTCTGAGTGGGTATTAATTACGGTAGTTTTAAAAGAAAGAAACCTGCATATATTTAGTGTAGTGTTATAATCTTTCTTCACCCCCAATTTCTTGTCCATATTCTTCTTTGTTCATTAGTTCTTATTATATAACACCCACGTTTGCTTGTGGAGTGGTTAGACCTCTGCTCTGCTTCTCATGCATCATTAGCTCCTCCGTGTGCTGCCCTTGATTCACTCCTCTCTACTCCCATCAAGTCATCAAACTCCCTTTGACTGTAGGTCTCCATATCACATGCAGACAGAGTTTCATCTTGTAAACAGGGATCCGGCTGTACATGATTGCACAGCAGGATCTGTCTGGACATGACTGATTGTCACGCTATGCTATGTTCATCAGGCACTGTATATGATTAATTGCAGAGTGGGACTGGATGACTAGCCACTCTGCTCTAAGTGTAGACTTATTCTGAAAACACGTTATCAGTGTTTTTACAATCAATCTTTCAATATTTACAATAAACCTGTTGAACTGGCATGGCTCTATCAAAACATCTGTATGAAAGAAAGGCAATTGACCTACCGTACCTTATATTTGCTGGATTGTAGGTGTTGATCTTGACAGCAGTCACACACAGCATCAGGAGGAAGAAACACACAGCATATAGGACACATCAGAACTGAGCTAAATGATAAATGCTGCCTGCCTGCATATAGAATGATCAGTTGGTTGACACATATAAATGTGCCTAAGATTGTAACAAAACACAATTGAACAAAATTGAACAAATCCAGTTTGAGTTACAGTGATCTAATATTGGTGACACACCTTCGATTCAGACTGTAATGTAAGTCTGCATTATTTATCTTCTGGCCTGAAATTTATTGTGTTTATGTTCTCTGCTCCCAGCCCTGCTGATCTACTGGGTCCTGGCCTTCACCATGAAGACCATCAAGTTTGCCAAGTACACTGAGCATGGCATCGGCCTGAGGCAGCTACGCTACTGCATCACTGGACTGCTGGTGCTGCTCTATGGGCTCCTACTCGCTGTTGAGATCAATGTTATCCTGGGCAGGGTGAGTGTGTGTTTGTGTGTGTTTGGTCTCGTGTGTGGAGGCGTGTGTGGCTGAATATAGCCTGCTTCTAGCTTCAGTTATCTCTGCTTGTTTGAATTCAAATGGCTCAAGTGATGAGTGATCAGAGAAGCCTCACAAAGTGTTAAAAATAGGTCAGATGCAGAGATTTATCTTTGGTTACATGTGATGGTGACAGCTTTCACACAGCTGTCATTGCTGTCAATAAATTGGTAGCATACTGTTAGCTGACACATTATCGAAGCGCCAATACCGCTTATCTCACTATCACTATGTGAGATGATAGAAAAGCATGTGCCTTAACTTGAATGTTAGCATCAGCATGCTAACATTACATTGCTGCCAGTTTTTCCAGCTGGTAAAATGAGCTTATCATTTTAGTATAGTTTTGCATGTTTTAGGTTGAAGCATTGGTCAAATATTGAGTCTAGAGGCTGCTAAATGTGGCTAAAACTGGATTAACATGGTCTGCAGAACTGATTGACTAAAATCTTCTAACACACACTTGGTGATCTGTTGTTGGGTTTGTATAGTTGTATTTTGTTGGTCACACTGTTTGTGCTTGTATTTGTACTAGGCTTTTGATTTTTTAGCTTTTGACATTTTCAGCCATCTGACTCTTTTTGAACAGGAAAGAAAATGTCAGAACACTTTCCCCTCATTTTCCCTCTCACAGTTTAGAGGGTGTTTGTCATTGTTAACCTCTGCATTGAGCACACACCTCTAACTGTGTCTGACTCTGTCTGAAAATGATTTCCCACCATGCCCTGCAGTTAGCATTGTAAAGGTCTGCACAGAGCACAGTTATCCACTATATCATAAACATTAGTATTATGAAAGCATATATATGATAAGTAATTACATTGTTAAAATTAATTATTACTGATGTGATTGAATACTCAGTAATCCACCCATGACTTGCTTTGATTGGCTGCCATCATTTAAATTAGCTGGTCCTTATTTATGCAAATTTGACTGATATACTGCATTAATGGATACATAATAAATACAATTGTTGAATATTCTTCACATGCCAATTTTTTTCCCTAATGTATTTTAATTAGACTTTTAATCACAAAAATAAACAGACACTACAGACGAAACCACCATAATAATATTATAGATAACAGCATATTGACAGAAATGTAAACATAGAAACAAGATAAACAGAAATATTAAAAGGGAAACTAAACACAAAAAAAAGTGACTCCCATGACAATTTTGAAACAAAATCCTAAAACCCAAAGGACCTGGTCCTTTATGTGTTTAAAGAAAACACACTGTGCTCTTCCTCTTCATTACAGAACATCACAAAGCTAAAATTAACTGTGGCACATCTTTATGGTGGCTTTTTCCATTCAGCTGACATTTGCAGGGATGGAGGAATATCCATATGAAGCTTTGCAAGTGTTGAAAATTGCCATGGCGATATCAAGCAACTAGTAATTATTGCACAGTAAAGACAATCTATCTTTCAGTGCTCTAATTTAACCCAGTAATAAGAGTGTCTTCTGCTGACATAACCAGTATGTGGTAGCTCCCATACACACTGTGTGTGCAAAATTATAAATGCTACTTTCCCCTCAACTATAACAATAAATCCTGCTTCTTTCTGTCACAGCGCTACATGTGTTTTGCCAATCCGACAGAGGTGAAGCCCCCTGAAGACCTTCAGGACCTCGGCGTTCGTTTCCTGCAGCCCTTCGTCAACCTGCTGTCCAAAGCCACCTACTGGTGGATGAACACCTTCATTACCTCCGCCCACAGACGGCCCATCGACCTCAAGGTCATAGGAAAATTGCCCATTGCGATGAGAGCGCTCACCAACTATATCAAGCTCCGCAAAGCGTTTGAAGACCAGAAGGTCGGTTCACACTACTGAGCATGCAAAAACTGTACAAGTACATTTTGTTATAGCAGAGATATTAAGAGCTCAGCTTATCTTACTCTGATGTCCCCACTACACTTTATTTAAGCCCATTTGTTGGTCAGTTATCCTAATAAAGCTGTTTAAGGTCAGGCAGACATGTGCATTAAGTGATCTAGAAAACCCACAATGTTTTCCTTCTGAAGTTTTCTTAAAAACAGAGTTTAATCTGATGACTCAGTCATGGCTGATCTGGGACCACTAAACTTCATTCAGACGTCATAGATTTGATTACTGCGTGGTGTAAACACTTTAATGGAACACTGCCACAACCGGCATGCACATCCTCTTTTTAGAAAACCGCATCACTTTGTGGTGGTTGCAAATTTGCACACACTGGCTGCTGTTCTGTTTTACCAGGTTGCTTTGCTGATCACTGTAGGGTGTTTGTTGTCTCACCTCCAACATGAAGGTGGCACAGTCATTGTCAGCACTGGTCACTTCACATCAGTTTCTTCCAGTATTGGCTTTGCATGTTGATCTTTGTGGGTTTTTGGAACAAGAGTTCATCTAAGAATTAGGAATTTACACCTTTTAAATCCTCCTCCTCCTCTTCCACTGACACTTGTAGTAGTAGTTCTTTAAAATCACATTTGAAAAATGAATGATTCAATGATATATTATTAAGGACACGGTGCTGACACTGCTTTTGCCTGGTTTTCAGTCTCTCTGTATGTCTAAGTCCAGGATGTTTCCTGGTAACATTTGCCTTTGCCGTTCTTTCTGCTCACTTTTGGAGCGTGTGTCAGAGGTCAGCGGTGAAGGGGCCTCCTCTGCAGGGTCATTGTTTTCCAGTGTTTGGAAGGTCACAGAGATTCGTCACTGCTGCCGTCCGGTGTGAATGCAACCCCACTTCCTTCCGGCAGGAGCGAGGGATGAGAGAGACTGAGAGATCCCAGTGGAGCAGTGGGGAAGGGTGGTGGCGCATTTAGAGGAGGGCCCGGAGGCGCCGGGTCATTCCCATTCTACTGTGAACGAGGTGACATCTCGACCCCTGCGGGGGTGAAAGCACTGCGCTTCATGGGAAGCTTGTTTCACTCAGAGTGTGAGAATGAAGCATCCCCCTTCTTTAGCTGTTTGAAGCCTAGGTGGAATGAACGAAGATGTGTGTGTGTGTGATGTGCACAGTGAGAGTACGGCTGCTGAGGTTTAGTTTGTGCTCAAATGGAAACATAGACAGACGTGATAATGGTCACGTCGGTTCTCACAGTGCTGAGAATGACTCAGTCATGTTCGAGCACACGCAGTGAAATTGTTGTGGGACTGTTTACAGCACCGCGATGGTCCAGATGTTCCTCTGATCATCACTAACTGACTCATGGAACTGAGCTGTTGCGTTGTTTGTGACGTTAATGTATTGAACGTTATTAATAATTACAAACCTTCCTTGGAGATTTGTTTGACCCTGTGATTTAATAAGACAGGCTTCTGTCTCGTTAAATTGCCGGTTTGATCCTCTGCATCACTGATGTGGTTTTTCAGCATCAGTACTTACAGAGCAATTCTGCTGTATGTATGAGGTGGACTGAGCTGCAGGGAGGGAAGCCTTGAACTTGACCTGATTTTGCAGCTTTCTGTAGCAGCGGTGGACCAACTCTTGAGTTAATGGTGTTGATTCAGCTTTTATGTTCAAGCAATTATTTCCCCTTGCTTACTCAGTAGCTATTTTTCATCTAACCTCATTTCTTTTCATTCTTTTCTGCTGCCAGTGCAGCTCCTCAGAGAAGAGCCACTCCAGCCTAGTTACTCTGCCATGCAGTTTGCTCATTTCTGCATTGATGGCTGTGTGTCACTAGATGCTTGTGATTCATTTTTGTAATTTAGATCTTAATTACCCAAGTCATTTGAGGAAGCAAACATTGTATTTAACCCTAACCTGTACTGATTCAGTATCAGAACATGTCATTTCTCCTCAGGATATTCACTCATCCTTCTCATGTTTCTCTCCCTTTGACCCTTTTTCTTTGTATCGTCCTCTAGAGACCTCAGGGCACAGCACCACTGGGTCCAAAATGGATCTGGCAGGCCTTGAGAAAAGCCTTCGGCAGACCTCTCATCCTCAGCATCACATTTCGTTTCATGGCTGACCTGCTGGGCTTCGCTGGCCCTCTCTGCATCTCTGGCATTGTACACCACATCAGCAAAGACAATCGCACCATTCAGCAACCGGTGAGGGATCCACACCATAACAGAGGGAATAAAGTCTCTGCCTTTGTGCTACATCATGCTGCTGACTTTTATGAAAAAAAAACTGTCACATGGCCTGTTGCTTCTCAAAGGTTAAAGTTGCAGTTTGGTAGGACTCTTACTGTGCCATCCTCTCCCCTGTACACCTGCCCGATGGTGCACTAATTTAAGCCTTATCAAATATTTAGATACTTATTGCTGCCGGAGCTGTCTCGGTTTCTTAGATTCCACTCAGGGCAGTCCTTTAAGAATAACTCTTCAATTATTTGTTTGAAAGTCACTTCTAAGCATTGCAATGGAATAGAGTTGCTCTGAGAGTGATAAAAAGAAACCTACAGCACTCACAGTGAATGTTCTAGACAGTGAATCCGTTTAGAGATAAGGAGCTATTTTGAGTCTGTATCTCAGAGAAAGGCAAAACTTTTGGTTGCTTAATTTGTGCTGCCAGCTTCAAGGAGGGGTTTGTATGTGCTGAAGCACTTTACTAATTAATAGTCTGTAATTTCCCCCTGGGGAATTAATTCATCTCTGGGACAGATACAGAGTCTGAACATTGTTCTTGAGTTTCCAGCTCATGCCCACTTATCAGCTGTGTTCACTTCAGTTTAATAGAGTTTCACACATATATTTAAAGGCCTGCTGTGGAATGAAATTGATATTTTAATTTAATGTAAATTAGAAGGAATAATGTGGTTAAATTCTTTTCTGAACTGAAATGATTTCAATCCTGAAATCCAATCCTGCAGGGTCCAGCCCGTATTATTGACCTTGGTTTCTGCCTGACATACAATTATAAATTGGTCAATACCTCTCTCCCTTCTTCTCCCTGCCTCCCCCTCCAGATGAGACTGCTTGGTATCTATTTCATTTCCTCCAAGGAGTTCCTTGAGAATGCATATGTGCTGGCAGTGCTGCTGTTCTTTGCCCTGCTCCTGCAGAGGACTTTTCTCCAGGCCTCCTACTACGTGGCTATTGAGACTGGCATCAACCTGCGAGGAGCCATACAGGTATGAGAGAAGATGTGATGTGTTTGCCATCACAATGAAGAAAATCATCTTTTGTTTGCAGGTGTGCTGTGTGTGAACATTTTGTGTCCTCTCCTCAGACAAAAATCTACAACAAGATCATGCGTCTGTGCACCTCTAACATGTCCATGGGCGAGCTAACTGTTGGTCAGATCTGCAACCTGGTTGCCATAGATACCAACCAGCTCATGTGGTTCTTCTTCCTGTGTCCCAACCTGTGCGCCATGCCAGTACAGGTGAGAAACATGTTTTTCTTTCTAGCTCACTGACAGCGAGATGCAGTGCACCACGTACAGTAGATGTTGGTTTGGATGTATTACAGCTTCACATTGTTTCACTGGGGAGAGCAGATGTTGGTATGAGCGGTATAAGCAGCATCTTCTTTAAAGCTGATTTTTTCTTTACTTAATGCTGTGTTGTTTACATCAATAATTTCAGACCTCTGTAAAATGAGATGTGAGGAACTGCACCTCTATGTCTGCTCAGCTCTCACCCTGAGGTTAAACAGCTGTCCAAAAACAACTCAACTTTAAATGTGTTTTCTATCAACAATTTATTGATTTATTGAAGCACACTATGACAGGTCACAGGTGTCACACTGTTCTCTTAACCCTGTTATGCATGAAAACTCCTTTACTAAACTGTAATTATTAAGCACAGACATATTAGGTTGTGTATAATTTGATGGTTCTGTTGTGTTTTCCTCATTAAGCTGTTTTAAAGGTGAAGCTGTCTTTACAATCATGTAGAATTAAGGGTCGTACACAAAGCGCTGATAAGTGAGCGTCAGGTGTTAAAACCCCTCAATAAGTCAATAATAGTTTAACAGTAAATATGTGTGGTCAGTTGCAGGCCTGTAACCTTCATGCTTTGAAACACTGTCCTAAGTAGATTGTGTGTTATTGTTATGATCATTCATGTAGCGTTACATGCAAGCCTTGTGCTGCATAATGAAAATATAATGTCACCCCCTCTGGATGTCATGTGGCTTCTCAGAATCACAGAAAATCTGCTGAAATATTTACACATATCATCACTTGTCTACAGATAGTTTCCCTCTAGCCTTTTATTTAATCTGTGTGAAACAGATTCCACCTGCTGTGGCTTTAAATGTGTTTACACACACAGTGCTGGCAGACGGTTGGATGGCACACTATACCATTCTGTAATTGTCTGTTAGATGCTTTTCTATAATATTTTGTATGACTTCGCACATGATTTGCATTCCCTCCTTCACTCCCGTCAGCCTGCTGGTATCTCCTAGATTTCAGCTACATTAGTATTCACTGTCTGTACCCACCTCTCTGTTACAGACTGTAAATGAATCCATTGTACCTGCAGCCTGGGGAGATGTGTTGCTGGGCTTTTGATGCTGGCCAGTGATCACAGAGGTGTTTTATTGTGTTGCACTCCAGTCTTTAAATTCCAATGTTTTTTGTTCTTTTTTGGTGATTAGCCTATTTGTAGTCTCACCAGACACATAATAACATTGGTGTTTGCAAAAGCACATGTCCTTTAACCAGCTCTGTGCTGTGCTCTGTGAGCCAGTGATTTGACATTGACACAAAAATAGCAGGAAACATACTGCAGGTGCCCGAAGCAGCGGGACAAATGCATCCTCATAAGCAACAGGCATCAGTATCATGGCCATCCATGTCAAAACACACCGGTACTTTTACTGGTACTTAGAGTGTGTATCAGAAATTTGATACTGGTACACAACTGTACTTTTACGTCACAAACAATATCTATACCTCTGAATAAAATATAATGGCTGCTGCAAGGAATTAAATATCAGCATGTCTAAACCAATACCAGTCCTTGTACCGACACTGGTACAGAAATTGATACCAGTATCCAACAGTCACATTTTTGCGTTCACATTTGTTGATCTGATGCCTGTGTCAGTGACTGTTTGGAGAAAATAAATGACACAAAAGTCCTAACAGAGTTTTGAGGAAATGTAGATTGATAATACGTAGGTGGTCAAAGGTCAAAGGTCAAAGGTCATTGGTTAAAGGTGTGAAAATATATCAGCCTGGACAGACATGAATATAAGTGCAGACTGACAGTTTGGTGGGGGTGAACTCATTAATTTTTAAAGAGCTTATCCTGTTATGATCAGTCAACACATCTTTTATAGACTACATGAAAGCATTTGTGTGTCAGTATGACTGTGATGTATATTGTGTGACCATATGTCAACACAAAAATCCTTTATTCGTCAGGGACATTTGACATTTAGGATCTGACATCCAGTTTTATCACCAATGATGTTGATCCATCAAGAGTGGAGTAAGCTGTGACGAGTCAGCATGATAACAGTATAGCCAGCTAAGCTGAGTGGAATTCAGGTGTTTACCATCTTTGTTGTTTCTGTGCAGATTTCAGAAATACCAAAAAATACTTGCCTTGTCTTGTTTCTTCCGCCTTTTCGTCTCCCTCTGTTGTGTTTCTCACCTTGTCTCCCGCAGTTCGCATTTTCCTGTGACAGATGAAGGAGGGTGTGAGAGTGTGAAATGTCACATCCATCTCCATCTGGTTTAGTGCGTCCTGGAGATTTCTGAATGCTGTAGCAAGGGCAATGACTGGAAGGGAGCCAATAACAGGAGGAAGCATGCATGGCTTGTCTCCTTGTCTCTGTTGTAGGCCATTAATTACTGAGATGCTTAACAATCAGAGCACTGGAGGATGCAGAAATCCTCATTTTAATCAAAAGCCTTTAATTCAATTTAATTTCATCAAAAAATACAATGTTGAGTATTGGCCCCAGACCTAGTAAAAATGTTTGAATCTATTGAATGACATTTTTTCTGTGTCCTGCTGCATTGACAATGCCCAGGGTCACCTTGACTCACAGAGAGGTGCAGTGACTTTGGTTTTTAAGAAGGTCAGAGCGAGCATTGTGTAACTGAAAACTGCTTTTGTTTTCCCACTACACAGTTAATATTTTCTGCTTTGTGTGCATCTTCCCCTCACAGATTGTCGTGGGAGTGATCCTGCTCTACTACCTCTTGGGAATCAGTGCCTTGATTGGAGCGACCGTCATCACTGTGTTAGCTCCTGTTCAATACTTTGTGGCCACAAAGCTTTCACATACACAGAAGAGCACTCTGGTGAGTTTTTTTCTGAATCATTTTATACAGTGATGTGGTACTATTTTCATTTATTTTTAGTGATGCTATATTCACTGTGGGAGGTATAGACACTAGCTATTTTCCCCTGTTGGATAAAGCATCATGAACCACTGTTTTTTTCAAGGTCTGTCAGACAGCTTGCACATAATATAAGCTCATCTTGCTCGTCTCCTGCTTCCCACTGATAAACTGAACTCAATAGGGAAAATGTAATAAGGTTTTCCACAAACCGCATGAAATCAAATTTGAGGTTTGTGTTTTTTATAATATGCCTTGCACTTTATTTCACCTTATAATAGGTATTCTGACATGTTGGTGACTCTAATTTTGCATCCAATAATTTATTTGCATCTCTTCTTCATTGACCAAGATATGAATAACCATAAACAAATATCACTCCACTGCTTATTTTACAGAAACTTTAAAACACTTTGGTGTCTTAGATGTTTAGTTAAGAGGTGATTACTTGTGATGGGGGGTGGTTAGTGTCCTCGATGTGTCGGGCTGCCGTTTAAGTAATCAAAGTCCATCTTTCAGGAGTACTCAAGTGAGCGTCTAAAGAAGACCAACGAGCTGCTTCGGGGCATCAAACTGCTGAAGCTGTATGCCTGGGAGAACATCTTCTGTGACAGTGTGGAGGAGACCAGGGGAAAGGAGCTCACCAGCCTGCAGGCCTTCGCTCTTTACACATCCATATCCAGTAAGACACTGACCTCCATACAGAGCAAAGGGTGCAATTATAATATCTTTGTAGAATAAATGCCATTCTGTTCAACGAGTAAACCAGTGATAGATGTGGCAGTAACTAATGTTTGATCTTGTTTACATGTATCTGTGTACAGTCTGTCCTCTGTGTTTTCTTCCACCCTCTTGATAAAGAGCAGCTGCAGTCTGCATGGCTCCAGTCCTGTGACCATCTAATCTAAAATCAATAAGTGCAGATTTAATCATTAATTTCCCTGAATTCAGAGTAATGAAGCAATAATAATTTTTTCACCACCATCTCAGCACAGCGGTTGCTTCATTTTTATCTTTACATCCATGCAGTTTCTTTTACATATAGTTTTAATTTGCCACATAAACGTAAAGGAAAACAGCAGAAAAGCCACGAGCAACAGATATCAATGAGGATTCATATCCAGGATGTTAGGAAACATTGAAGAAATTATATTTATTAAATCCTGAAAAAGGCTTCTCAGTTCTCTATGGTTTTGTGTTCTTCTTTCAGTTTTCATGAATGCAGCCATTCCTATCGCAGCTGTGTTGACGGTGAGTGTGAAGTCTTTAATAAATTCATTCATTCATTCATTCATTCATTTTCATTCAAAACCTATGCTTATGATGGCTGTGTCTGCTTATGATATTGACTAGAGTGCATCCTAATGTCTGTCTCTCACTGTAAAGGACAGAGCAGAGACAGTCTGACTGGTAGATGTCTGGTGACATTTGCCAGGGACTGAGAGGACTTTCTGACAGCACTACAGCCTGTCTGTATTTATAAAAGTCCTTCACGGCTGCAGACCTAAATGGTGACAAATTAGAAAAGTCAGACAGGTACCAAGGAGCAGGGTGACTCGAGGACAAACCCAGAAAGATGTTTGATCTTTGATTTTAATTTAATCCTCAAACTCCTGACAAGACAACACATTGTTGAAGGATTTGTGCTTCTGAGACTCTCTTTATCTTCACTTTGATCCTGCAGACGTTTGTGGTTCACGTGCACATCTCCGAGGACGCTGATCTGTCTCCAGCTGTGGCCTTTGCCTCTCTGTCCCTCTTTCACATCCTGGTCACGCCCCTCTTCCTCCTCTCCAGTGTGGTACGCTCCACGGTCAAAGCTCTCGTTAGGTGAGAAACCAAATTCATGCAGATTTTTATGTAAATTATTAAATTATAGGGTGAGCGGATTCTTAACAGTTTTAGGAGCGTGTAGTAGCGTGTTTAGTAGAGTGAGCAGAGTAGTGATACAAACAGGAAGCCCTTGAGCTTTTTTTCCTGCTGTAGAACACATGCCTTCTCTCCTCTTTATTTTGTACATTGACATTTATTTATTTCAGTTCAATAGGTCTGCAGTTAGTGAACCACAACATTGGTCGATTCAGCACAACCAATTCTTTGTTATCTGACATCCTTCTGGTGGCTTTGCTTATTAAATAAAGTGATCATTATCAATGAAGACGTATCTTCCATTTTCTCTACTTCAGATGTAGAAGTAGATTTCTTAACTGTTTATAGCCCTGTGCTGTGCTAGTTATGTATATTTGTGTTTACTGATTCAAAGTATAAATGGGAAATCGTCTGTAAAAAAAAAGCACTGTACACTGTTTCACAAATACAAATACACACACACATTCACACACCAATAGAGCAACTTGAGTTAAGTGTTTTGCCCAAGGAAACATCAGCATGCATGCAGTCAGGGCGGGGGAGGGAAGTGGAAAACTCTAATCTAGCTCTATACCGCACCAGCCACAGCCATATTTATGTACAGTATGTAACATACCATATATAAATAACCTGTGGAGGTAATCCATTATTCCACCTCAGATGTGAGGCTGTACAGAGGGTTGACCCATTTACTGTCCAGCTCGGCACAGACTGGTGGCCTCTTGGCCTTCTATAATGAAAGGAAGTCTGGTGTGTGCTGTTAGTCAAGTAGTTTTATACAGTTTTATTGTTGCAGGATTTCTAGGTCTTCTGTAGACCTGAAGGCAGATAGATGCTACATTGACTTGTAGCTGTATAAGCTATACACCCTGGTCATTCGAAAAAAATCAACTATGAATGAATTTACCGTGAAAGGGATTGATGCCCTCTAAGGACACCTCATAAAATCAATGAAGCAGAGCCCTTTAGGGCAAGTCTCTCTAAATCCTGTCATCTCTGTCATGTTGTAATGATCACAGCTCTGTGGTTAGTGGCGATTAAAATGGTTACAGGAATGGCTTCATAGATCATATGATGTATGTTAATGAGGCTGTGTTGGTAGTTTAGCTATAGGAGGGATGTGGAAGCAGCCTCTGATCCTTTGAAGTGTGTATTTCAGAACAGCATGATCTGACACACTTTATAAGTCTCCAAGCGTGGACTCACTCAGCATGAAAACATTTCTGTAATGATGGTAACAATATGAAGAACCAATGCTGCAAAATCTCTCTCCAATTTAACATGTTCACTTGTACACCTCTGGGCTGAAGATGTTGATGCTTCATAGCTCATAATTCTCTCAGTACAGGGATGTGGATGACCTAACTCTAAATTCATTGTAGCAAGATACTGCAGTTGTGTCTCTTCAATGAAGGAAATATGAGCCAATGGAGATCAGTTACAGTAATCAATAATTTACCACAGATATACGTAATTAGCTTTAAGTGGTATATTTCAGCTGAGTGGAGTATTTTTTTTTTCAAATATTAGGGGGTATAAATATAAACTACAAGTGACTTGATGCAGGGATGTGAGTTTTAATTTCCATTATCAATGACTGTTCTCTTTCAGTGTTCAGAAGCTCAGCGAGTTTTTCTCCAGCGATGAGATCGGAGATGAGCAAGAGCCCAAAGCAATGCTGACCTGTGGCTCCAGCAATCACAACCAGAATAAGTACCAGGCAGTGGTGAGTACAAGGGTGGATAGCATCTGTTTCACATTAACCCTTTTGCTGGTGTGTACAGGCTGTCTCACTCTGCTTTAAATGGTGTCCCTCACCTCACCTGTCATCTGGTTACCATTACCTCTTTGTCCTTTGTGCCGGATGTGACACTTTCCCTCCTCCACTAGTCATCCTCTAAAACTTTCCCTGTGTCCTCCTCCTCTTCCTCCTTGTCCCGATACCTTCAGCCACTGAAGGTTGTGAACCGCAAGCGACCCCTGAGGGACGACTGGAACAACTACAGCTCGCAGGGGGACCAAGAGGGTGACGGACCCTCACAGGACATGGACCAAGACATCTGTATCAGGGTGAGAGAGATAACTTTCAGACTGATGTGTCATCCTCTATACTGAGTATCAACTATTTGAGTAAAAAGATAATGGAAGAGATTATTTTTCCAACTTTTATGATAGTCAACAGCTTTAGGATGCCCATCAAATTTAGAATATTTTACAAACCGTTTGATCTCTCAGTGTGGACCTGGCCTTCAGTCAGAGTGTTGCTGGTAACAAGAGATCCAATATTAACCGAGCAAACAGGAGCAAAACAGGATTAACATCCAGATGTTGTCATAGCCCTTTATTGGATAACGTACCAGATGGGAACTTGAATGACCTTTGCAGTGTGTTGTGTTGTGTATGGCAGTGCTGTGGTGTATTTGGTCCTGGTACTGTTTGGGGCTTTTTGGGGTACAGCTGTATTTTCTCCTCTCTCATATGCACACTATGGCTCGAGGTGTCAACATCACAGCTCAGTTTGCACATCACATAAAGTACTTTGACTGAACAGCATTTCTTTAATCGGCTCTGTGGGTCATAAATTTGCACTAGTTTGAGCTGCTGTTTTACATTTGTTATTGCAAACTGTGAGATGGAATTAGTTAAACATCTCTCCCCATGCTGTGGTTTTACTCACCTGCTCTATTAATCCCTCTTTATGTCCCTTAAAAACGCAACCACCAAATACCCTTCTTCCCCTTCATGCAATTTCCCCATTGTGGGATAAATAAAGGTTTTTAAAATGACAGTAGGATGATACGTTATTTTTGACCAGTCGCTCATGTGTTTCCAGATAACAAGCGCTTACTTTACCTGGACTGATGGACCACCAACACTTTCTAATGTGGACATCAAAGTTCCTTTTGGTGAGCATCAGGCAGTGTGCTGTGCAGCCTTCTGTTTGTGTATATGTCTCTCTGCACTTAGTTACTTCTTCCTTTTATCTCTCAGGTAAGCTGACTATGATTGTGGGTCAGGTGGGTTGTGGGAAGTCATCTCTGCTGCTGGCAGCGCTGGGAGAGATGCAGAGAGTGTCAGGAACCGTCATTTGGAACAGGTCAGTGGTACTTCTGTGCTCATTTCTATGCTCATTACTTACAAAGAAATTACAGCTATGTGATGTTTTAATGATTAGGTGGCTCCTTCAGTATATCACCACCTTTCTCATCCAATCAGTTACAAAGCAATATGACCTGCCCTCAGGCCCTACATGTTACTGTTCACTCTAGAAACCTAACCCAGAGGTTAAAGGTAAAATTGAATTGCTCCCCACAGAAATCCTGGCAACCCTGTTTAATGGTTCCTCTTCCACTTCCTCTTTCTTCCTATTTTATTCACGCTTTTCCAAACATCCCTGGTAATTGGTCTGACAGCAGCGGCTGTGTGATTTTATTTACTTCGTTTTTTTGTGCAGTGAATAATTGTGCATCTCTGATGTAATGTATGTACAATGTAATATGCCACTAAATCAGACCTGCAAATGCCTTCTTGCCATGACACAGCAATATAACATTATCGGATTTGTAGGTCAGTAAAATGCAGCTGAGGCTGCAGCTTTTATTTTTATTTTTAACAGTGTGGGGATCCTTTCATGCACCACTGACCCAAAATGAGTCAGGTGCATTTGGGATAAACATAAATTCCACTTGTGTTACTATATAGTAGCTGCAGGCCTTGGACACATCACTGCAGATCTGTGTAATCCCTTATAAATTTCAGCAAACTACATAGCATACATTGGAAATAAACACTCAAGCAAATATCTTGTCACCTGCCCAGGATAGCACTGCTATCACTCTCCATTTGTCAACAAAGTTCAGGCCAGCCCCCACTTGATTATCCCTGGTAACAAGAAACACACACACAAGCGCTCCTTCTATGCCAAGGTTGTGCTGGCACTCCTGCTAATATTAGGTTAGATTCACCACCCCACTGAATACCAAAGGCTCTAACCTATCCTGAAGTCTGTGGAGCTGTCATTCAGAAGGGTTTGGGCACACATTCTGTGGACAGGTCTGTGTTTCCACCATGTTTGTTGATGTTATTGTTGTGTTGTCTTTCAGCCTGGAAAATTTATAGCTGCAGGGATAAGCAGTTGTATCTGGGAGGTGGCTGCACAGCTGCTGACTGATTCAGCAAAGCAAACAGATGAGATAAGAAGCACACAAGTTTCCTGGCTGTAGGATGTGTCTGGCTGGAATAGAAAGGACGACCTATTGGAAAAGTGGGAGTCTCGTTGGCTTATTAGACGATAATTGGTGATAATCGGTGACTCTGAGTGTGCCGTTTCTGATCAGTTGATGATGTTCCTGTTCTGAGCCCAGCATACTCCATGTGTTTGTTTCATCAAGCCCTATTTTTGTCTTGTGACAAAACCCTCACCACAAGGGTCATTCAGCAGCTGCTGTGGAGCTTTCAGCAATATCACATGATCTTACCATACAAGGCAAGTTGACATTAAATGTTTATGAGTGACCTCACAGATTAGCAGGAGGTATAAACTACAAGTTATTTCCAAGATGAAAAACTTTAAGTGTCATTGCTGCTTTGTTAAATTAGACATTATTGACCTGCCCACCTGCTCTGTATGATCCCTGTTGTCTGTCTGTCTCCTGGCACTGAGCCGGGCGAAGTGCCTGAGATTTCTTTGTACTTACTGTGCAGTTCTGTGCTGCAGGTCAGATATCGCAGAGAAGCACACAGCACAGCCAGCTGGAAAATAAGGCTATGACACCACAACATACCTGCAGAAGCAATAATAAATGACAGCCAGTTGACCCTCTGTATTGAATCCTGTGTAGAGAAGAGAACTTTGTTGGAGAGGATCAATGGCAGATAATTGAAGTGTGATGTGTGGCTTCAGTTATTGATCTTAGGAGAAGCTCCAAACATCTCTACGAAAAAAGATCACCTTGAACGTCCTCTATATCTTTAATTGAAGATATATTTATTGAAGAAGGTCAGAGGTTTAGAGTCTGGCACAGGTCCTTCACAAGCTGTTCTGTCCTCTATTGTGACCTTAAGTCCTTGAAGGCAGTGATGGATATGATTCCTTTGTAATTGAATCAGCTCAAGTCATCAGCTCCAACATGATTAGCTTGTTGTTTCAATGGCTGCAGGACAAAGACAATCAGACTTTCATTTACACTTCAAAACACAGAGTGCCTCACTTTAAGTGTCATTAGGTGATGAGGTTATCTGTTGAAGAGGTTTTTACTCTGCGTTGTCAGAAAATTGATCAGTTCAGGTCTTAGGATGGAGAGAAGTCTGTAGTTAAGCAACATACAGTCTTTAGATACATATTGTTTATGTCAAAGACACAAAAATATCATAGTGCCCTATTAGAACAGTTTCTAATATTTATTTGTTTGTTTCTGAATAATTGGATTGGATAATTGAATAATTGGCTTCTTTTAGTAATGTTTTAAAGTATTATATTTATAGTACAGGGTTTGTTTCATTAAGCATTAATATTTATTTGTGTCACCATCTCACTACACGGGTCACTCAGCAGCTGTTCTGCAGCTTTCAGTAAGTCACATGATGTTCCTTGGCAGATTTAGTTGCCCTGCTTTGCTTGAATTTCCATTTTTCTGAGCATTTTCTGAGCACAGACCTTAATAACAACGTTAAAGGATTGTACCCCTCACACATCTTTCAGGATTAACACATCCTGGGTAGATCTGTTGACCTTGTTTGCCTCCATTTCTTCCCGTAGTCGCCGTGTTTACATGTACTCATGTAACATGTCTGAGCTTCTTAGATGTCAGTCACCACTTCCCTTCCTAACAGCTGTGGTCTCTGGAGGTGTAATGGCTGCTGTTTTAAAGCTGCTGCAGTGGACTGGTGTAAATCAGGCCTTGCCCTCTCTGGTTATACTCAGACATGATTGGAGTCACCTTCCCAGGATGACTTCAAGAGGTGTCAACGTAGCAAAGTTAAAAATACACTGAAGCTTCTACTGAGCATGTGCAAAGCCACAAACATCGTGTCCTATCTATCCTATCAGATCCTAATGAATTGTATGCGCTCTTAAAAAGACACAGGCTTAGGAGTTCAAATTACAGTAAATAGCCAGAATTGCTCTAAAGGGGGTGAGAGAGAGACACTTTTATTAAAATATCTATATCTGTGTGTTACAGCCTGCCAATCCTGGAGTCTGAAGGAGATGAAAGGTGAGTGCTGCAAATATAGCTTCAACAACATAAAACACGTAAACGCACACTGTCATGGACAACATTTTCAAAATAAATCTCTCAGACAGACTCATACACTAAACATATTTGCAGCCTGGATCACTGTTTAACACACTGTTCTGGGTGAGAGGAAACACATTTGACTCAACAGAAACAATGATATACATTATAAATCATTATTCTACATAAAGCTCTGATGGCACTTAGCACTGTGGATTATTGTTTCTATTTATTTATTCTTGTTTTTTACATGTACTAACACAATATGGGAGCCACATCGCTCTTTACTGTACATTAAACCATTTATATGTGTTATATCCATTTATTTGAACAGATCAATATAGAAAAATGGGGTTAGATGACCTTAGTACTTCCTTTAGTTATTTACACAAAAAATTAGTCAGATCTGAATGTGTTTTAGTAATAGTAATTTAGTAATATGTTCCCCCCACATTCATATTCACCCTAAATGGTGCCAGACAGTCTGTCACCAGCTAAAATATTAAATATCCCAACAACCAGCAAGAAAAACATCCCAACAGCTGTTGTCTCAGTGGTGATGTACTTCTCACAACTTGAGGAATCAGATTCCTCAGAGAACTGTGTGCGTCACAGTCCAAACGGGTTGATGCTGATTTCCAGATCAGCAAATTATCGGAAGAAAAACTGGGAGGAGAGAGATGTGGTTGTTATTTATAGACAGGATAAGATCACTGGTAACGATAGACGTGTTCATGTGGGGCGGTAGTCAGTCTGTTGATTGCTGTAATGAGGGAAGTGAATGGGTCAGTGTGTGTTTTGTTAATCATTACAGGATAACACTTGTTTTGGGTGGGTCTCTGATGTTTCTGATGTTTCTCTGCAGTCCCACAGACAGAGATGCAGCAGGTGATGGAGAAATCAGGTGAGCCTAGACACAACAAGTGGTCTCTGTGGAGACACATTACCAATAACAGCAAAGCCCTTACTGTGCTTTTCTGGAAATACACTTAGTATAATAAGGAATGAGCTACGTCCTGTGTTCACATACTTGCCCCTGACCCCTGGCCGCATGATAACTGCACAAACACACTGCCTGATCTGAGCCTATACATTAATGCAGCACCAGCCGCTGAGTCCCTGTGGTCTGGACGCTAAACAGCATTTTAACCTTAACCCATGTGTGTCACCCATGTCATTAAAAAGTCACATTTAAACATAGGAAGCTTGTGTTTGTTTGAGACCTCTGCATGTGAATGTTGTGAATGTCCGGCAGGAAGAGAGGCGCCGTGGCCTACGCTTCCCAGAAGCCCTGGCTGTTGAACGCCACTCTGGTAGAGAACATCACCTTTGAGATGCCCATGATAAAATCCAGGTAGGATACCTTATCTACTGTACCTTAAGCAGGATTACTGTTTATTTTAGTATGGCATTTATTGATGAGGGATGGCAGGAGATTATTCCCAGCTCCCGCTGCATGGATACACAGTTCAGTTCTCTTTTATTTGTAACTTGTGTGATAAGCGAGTGATGTCCACCAGACACATTGAAGAGGCTTGTTTACACTGACAGGCAGAGTTGTTAATTATAACAAAGTAATCTATTTTCTGTCGAACCAACATCCTTTCTACTCCCTGAGGCCGGTGTAGTAAATTGGAAGTGTCAATCTCAGATTAAGTCAATACTTGGAGTACTGAAGCAAAATAACAGCTGGACAATCTGCAAATTGACTCTCCTGACACATCTTGAGCCAGAAGCTTGCCAACATACATTGTGTGTATAGATGTCAGCTGGGCAGTGCAGTCTTTAAACATCTCTTGCTAGTTTTCCCTAACCCTAAACCTAAGCAGTTTACAGAGTCTCCACTTTGTTTAAGGCATGAAGTTCTCAAGAGTGAGTGTGGCATGTCTACATGGATGTCCTCAATGGTTGTTAGTATCCAGCATATGTCTCATTCATATAATTATTAGCCAATAAAATACGAATGATTGGATCCATATTTTTCCTTTGTCTGTATTATCAGCTGCTCTCTATCCTCATCTGTATTCTGTCTGCGTTTGCCAGATACAAAGCAGTCATAGAGGCCTGCTCTCTCCAGCCTGATATCGACATCCTTCCACAGGGGGACCAGACAGTGATCGGGGAGCGGGTCAGTATGATTTTCTGGCTCCCGCTGTATCTCACTATTCTGCGGAATCATCTGTCATTATTACTGTGCAGCCAGAATACGATGTGTGTGTGTGTGTACAGGGAGCTGGCCTGACCTTCTTCAGCCAGAGTGCTGTCATGTTGGATTTCCTCAAGCACCACTAATGCCTGGAAACACACCGTGGTCTCCTTTGTTTCTCAGGCTGTTCTCTGAGTGCCTCACATTATTTCGGTCATTCATTCTTATATGCGTCTCTGTCCTCTGTGCAGGGGATCATCCTATCAGGCGGACAGAAACAGAGGATCAGTGTGGCCAGAGCCTTGTACCAGCAGACCAATGTGGTCTTCCTGGTGAGTCTGCACATGGACAGTCAAAAGATTTGATCAAAAGAAATGCTGTTTGATGACTCTGAATTCATCAGTATTCACTCTAAAACTGTATTTCTGAAACTGTCTTAAGACTCAGATGTGATTCTATTTTTACTGTCCTCATACGTGATAAAAATAGCAATGTGCTTTCTATAGCCCAGAGCAGAGGACTTTGAGATTGCTGGTTCCTGATGGATGTTACTGCCTATCTTACATTACATTTGTATCAAATGGTTGAAAGCAACACTGCTGCAGACTCATTGTAACATCTGCCTCTGTGCTTTTAGGACGACCCATTTTCTGCCTTAGACATCCACCTGAGTGACCATCTGATGCAGGACGGCATCCTGAAGCTCCTGAGAGAAGAGAAGAGGACGGTGGTGCTGGTCACACACAAACTGCAGTATCTACCACATGCAGACTGGGTAGGAGTGTGTATGTGTGCTACACAGCTGCATAAACTGTGGACTTACAGAGCCTTTAACCATTTAACAGTCAAAGTAATTGCTGCTGATGTATTATGCATGATGCAGACAGTTTATCTCAAAGCACATAAAGATTGATTGTCTGTCTTGGATAACTACAAGCTGCATTTCTTTTATGTGGGTATAATCAGATTATCGCCATGAAAGATGGCACCATCCAGACTGAAGGGACTCTGAAGGACATCCAGAACTCTGAGCCTGAACTGTTTGAACAGTGGAAAATTCTGATGCACAGACAGGACCAGGAGTTTGAGAAGGTGATTTATATCTCTAGTGACCTCCATTAAGTGTCTAATAATCCCCAGTCAATTTGAAAATTGAAGTTAAATTGCTGATATGAAAAAGTCAATATTTCTCTCTCATTCAGGAGACAGAGGCAGCGAGCATGACAGATATGGAAAGGAAAAACCTGCGCAGAGCAATGTACTCCAGAGAGGCAGCCAGGACAGAAGAGGATGAGGAAGGTGAGAAGTTACAAGAAATGACAATTAATCACTGATTTAAATGCTAATCTGGTAATTGTCACTATGCTCCTCCTGTTGTGTCAGGACCTTATTTTTACTGTTTAAACCTTCTGTAACATCAGCACAACTTTTAAATACTGTAGACCTTCCTGTTTTCACGGTTTGGTGTTTCGTCTCCTTTGACTTCTTCAGTAACCAGATACGTCACTGCCACCTTCTCAGCAGCTTCCTGCTGTGGTCTGAACACTGAATGTGATCCTGTATGTGTGTGCATGTGTGTGCTGTTGAAGGTGTTATTGTAGTGGAGGGTGCTAAGGTGCAGTGGCTGTACTCTTTACCTGTGTTCTGTGTTGTCTCCCGTGTGCTGGTGGCACCCCAGGCTGGACTGGTGTGATGTCTTCAGCACTAGGTGCTGCCAACGTGTTCGATCGAGCAGGTGTGGCCAGAAAGCATGATGGTTTGAAAAAAGACTACAGCAAAAAAAACATATTTGTGGCATTGTGACACTGCTAGCAAATCGCAGATGTATCAGCTTCCCTAGCCATTTTAGAAATTCATTTTCTTTTCTCTTCTCTCGTTTCTTCTTCTCGCTTCTCACATTTGCTAGTGTCGTTCCTGAAAGCCTGCTTAACACTGCATGCATGTAGAATGCAGTTCGGCCCCGCCAGTCATTCGTTCCCTTCTGTTTCCTGCTTCCATTGTGCCCTCAGCATGTCTAAGCCTCCCAGCCTCCCTGCTGCATGATGTGATGTATATATTTATATACATATTGGGGGTGGGGAGAAGGCAGGAGGTCGGACACATTGGCTCCTCACCCCCCTCATCAGTGTGTTGTGGCTGCCTCGTTTCCCCTGAAAAACACGAGGTTCATGGGAATGAGCATCTGCTTGGTGTTGCAGTATAAAGCAGCCTGCAGCGTGCTTTCTCTGGGGATTCTCCTCTCCTTTAGACTTTGGATGACACAAAGACACAGGAAGAGAAAAAAATGAATGTGTCCTGGAAGAAGGGAAAGAGGAAAACATCAGAAATGTTAGCGAGCGGTTGAGCAGTGAGTCACAGCAGAGGAGAGCTCAGTTAAACACTGAAATACATTTACAAAATAAAAAAGGTGCGACAGCAAAGGTAGAATGGCTAAGTCAAAGGTTTAACTCATATCTGTCTTGACCCTAGAAGAATCTGTGGAGAGTGACGAGGATGACAACCTGTCACAGGTGATGCGACAGCGAGCCACCATCCCTTGGCGGTCCTGCGGCACCTACCTGTCCTCTGCTGGGTTCCTCCTGCTTACCCTGCTGCTCCTGTCACAGCTCCTCAAACACTCCCTCATGGTTGCCATTGACTACTGGCTGGCGTACTGGACGTCACATGTCATCAAAGCCAAGATTAAAGCCACAGCTGGCAACTGTACAGTTGTTCAGGTAAGAGGTGAATCTAGTTAGAGGTTGAGGCCTTTTGTTTTCAGCTCAGAAGCACAAAGGTCATTCAGAGATGAGATCTTTCCAGTGACGTTGACAGATTCATAAGAAAAGAAATCTGAATTCTTGTATAAAACACCAATATATATATGGTACACAAACAAAAATGGTGGTGAATAATAAAGTCTAATGTTCTCAGGTACAGTGGAGTGCAAAATGAAATGAAATGATGTAACAGCTACCTCCTGTGAATCCCAGTAAACTGGAGCTGACCTAAAACACAAACACACACGCTGCCAACTCGAGGTGGAGCGTTCACTAATTCATGTTAGTCATTTACTCTGTAGTAGCAGTGCATAAAAATCAGTGCCTAACATTCAAAGCATTTGAACTTAAGTTCACATAATGCTGATTAAGCCTACCAGCACCATGTAAACGTCTTTTGCATTTATTCAGATTCATCTGCCGGACAGCAGAGACGATAGTATTGCACTGCAGCTTTAAAGTTCATTTTGCTTTCAGCTCTACTTTTTCTGTCCTCCCCAATACAGCCTCTGACATTCAGAGAAAACACACACACATTCAGAGAAAGCAGAGTCACTCATGAATATAAATATAAATGTAAGGAAGGTTAAGCTGTGTCTGTCACATTCAGAGGTCACAGCAGCTGTTGGCAGGTCATGTTCCAGAATCAGTGAAGCTGCACTGCTATCCGTGGTGTGTGTGTGTGTCCTGTGAACCAGGATGTCAGGTCACAATTAGCACATTTTTTCTGGACTACAGAGTCAGTTGTCTGAAAAGCTAAATACAACCAACATCTATCTGACACACACTGCAGCAGCCATGTTCAGATGAGTTGTTGCTTGTGTTCTGGGCACATCTTATTGGCTGAGCCTCAGTGTCTCTTGAAGGTTTATCTAATCTGCTCTGTACTGTTGACTAATCCATGTGGGGACACTTAGAAGTCCTGTTCTGCTATCAAACACTACTCTGCTACTCAACATTACTGGTGTCTGATAGCACAGGCTGCAATTAAAACTGCATGTTCACATTACTATAAAGAGTCTTAGTCCTTCAGGACACCGGAAATAAAGGATAAACATGACGGCACGCCTACATATTCAGCGTGGAGATTTGACTGATATCACCAATACTTTTTAGTTTTTTCTCAGATTATTGAAGCAGAGAAATAAAAGGCATTGAGTGAGATGGAGAAACATAAACAAGCATTTGAGTAATGATCCACGTATTTAAAGAAGAGCTGTAAATGTATGTGTCAGGCCTGCATACATGGTTGAACACTAATCACAGATTTTAAACTAATGACGCATGCTGTGTTAGCATTAGCTGTGACTGCTCATTCAGGCTTCACAATCATGGGGCTCATTCTGGTAAGTGAGCTGCTAATTAGTGAGAACCCATTAGATCCAAACTGAAAGTGTCCTTTAGGGCGTAGAAGGTTTTTCCATCATTTATACATTTATATTATTTCCATTAAATGTATTTGGTTTCCCACCTTTTTTGCATCAAAGGTTTATTTTTTTTGTATGTTATCATTTTTATTTTCATTTTGTCTCTGTGTATGTGTGTTTGTGTATTGTAGGACTGTGGCTTCAGTCATTCATGGTATCTGACAGTGTTCAGCATACTCTGCTGCCTGGGCATCATCCTCTGTCTGGCTACCTCTGTGGCTGTGGAGTGGACCGGGCTCAAAGTGGCCAAGGAGCTCCACCACAACCTGCTCAACAAGATCATACTGGCACCCATGAGGTATGACGCTCAGTGTGTGTGTGTAGGTGTGTGTGTTTGCAGCTCTGCCTCCTGATGTGTGAAAAGGCCGGGAAATGTGTGTTTGTGTGTGTGCAACCGATCATTTATAAGAGAAGACACAGTTAAAAGCATCTACTTTCACCTCATTACTCAGAGTGCCATCTGCTTCCCTCACATAAAACCCAGGAGACCTCGCTCACCTGAGCATGCTCTGCTTTAATGCACATTTACATGGGCTGCATACAGCATTACATAAGCAGCTGAATAAACAGCTAGATCTGAACCAGCAGACTGCACAGTACAAAGTATGTTATTTTCTGTAATCCTATATATTTCTGACATTTATAAAGACCCAGATGATGATAAATATTTTGTGAAATGTGAAAGTAAATAATCTGCTAAATTAAAAGAAATTATTTTTTCTTCATCCCCGCAGGCTTTTTGAGACGACTCCACTCGGCAGCATCCTCAACAGGTTTTCCACCGACACCAACACAATCGACCAGCACATACCCACCACACTGGAGTGTCTCTCCCGCTCCACCCTGCTGTGTGTGTCCGCCCTGGGTGTCATCTCCTACGTGACACCCGTCTTCCTCTTTGCCCTGCTGCCGCTGGCCGTCGCCTGCTACTTCATTCAGAAATACTTCAGGGTGGCCTCCAGGTGAGTCTGACAGAAGGTCAGGAGTCAGCATTATTAGTTTGTTTGTTTGTTTGAGATTTTCATGTCATTATCTCTTTACATTTTATGAAGCTTGCTTCATTCCTCTCTCTGTTTCCTCTGTCTTGTGCTCAGAGACCTGCAGCAGCTTGAGGACAGCACTCAGCTCCCTTTACTCTCCCACTTCTCCGAGACAGTCGAGGGTCTCACCACGATAAGAGCCCTCAGGTAATCGTACATCAGTCTCAGTAGGAGATTCCTGACTCAGACAGTGAGAAAAACCTCAGCCATTAAATCCAAGATGGCTGCTTCATTCATTTTGACAGTACTGACAGCTGTTTATTAGCAGATGTGCTGAAGACATTGGACTGTCCACCTTCTATCTGAGGACATGTTATGTTATAGTTGTTGCTTAAAGAGTATCAGGCAGGCGGGCATTTAATGTGATATGATACAATAATATATGGATTTTCATTGGCAGGTACGAGCCCAGGTTCAGACAGAGGTTACTACAGTTCACTGATGCCAACAACATCGCCTCTCTCTTCCTCACAGCTGCCAACCGTTGGCTGGAAGTCCGCATGGTAATGATCCGCCATTAGTTCTGCTTTTCTGTCTGTCACACAGCTGCTGCACCTTTGTGCTGATGCTGCCGTGTAACTGCTCCCTCTGTTGGGACGCTGAAACACTGAATTTTTCCGTCTCATATTAACAAGCGGTCTTCATGTCATGTTTTATGCATCAACTGTATGCGCGCTGCTCGAGTTTCACAGCAACAGAAAAGATGACCTTGAGGTGTTTATTGATGTACGTGATGCAAAAGCAGGTGCAGAGGCTCCTCGCTGTCGTGTGTGTTGATAATAAAACCATCTAAAATAATGGATCTCTTTATGTGTCATTTACTTTTTTCTCCATTATTCAGTGGGGCGTTAATGTTGACATTGTGTCTCTGCAGGAGTACATCGGAGCCTGTGTGGTGCTGGTGGCAGCTGTGGCCTCCATCACGAACTGTCTCTATAATCATCTGTCCACTGGCCTGGTGGGACTCGGCCTGACGTACGCACTCATGGTGAGTGTTTATTCCATCTGTACTGTAGCTGTGTACTGTCTCTTCTTTAAAAAAGTTTTTAAGGATTAATACAATTCAACTGAATTTCAACAAATAATTTTCAAGATAAAAGACTCTTGATAAGATTCTTGTATTATACTCAAGTTGTTGAATTTTCCTGCACTTTTTCAGTATGTTTATAAAACGTTCTGATTTTACACGTCTTAGAAATAATACATAATTATTCATACTGCAGATTAATATAGACCAAAACCAGAAATAATGTTCTTTATTAGACTTTAAACCAATTGACACACTATAGACCTAAAATATGTTATGATTACACATGATCAAATATATTATCATACAAATATGAGATCATTAACTCATAGTCAAATCAAAAATAAAATACAGACAGACCAACAGTGAGACAACATGCAGCAATTAAATGTGAGCCTTTCTTAGATTAGGGGACACTACAGAAATGTTTATAAAAAACATTTAATTCTCCTGACAGCAAAAATATGGTGAATCAGACACTTGTTCATTTGTCATGTGATCATTTCTCTGCTATAATCATTTTATTTTATGGTGATATTTTGCGGATAGATTTGTTCTTTTTGAGCTAAAACCTGCAAACAGGCCTTATTGCACTTAGACTCCACATGAGTGTTCAGACTGAAAGCACTGCGTGTCTCTGAGATGACATTTGCTTGACTCAGCTCTCCTCCTTTCCCTCATGTATCAGGTGTCCAACTACATGAACTGGATGGTGCGCAACTTGGCAGACATGGAGGTGCAGCTTGGCTCGGTCAAGAGGATTAACGGCCTGCTCAAAACTGAACCAGAGAATTACGAAGGACTGCTCAGTGAGTGCTGCAAAGCAGTCTCACTAACATCTATAATCAAACTGTCTTTCACTAATACAGCAGATGCACAAAGTCAAAATCAAGTCTTTATGATCTCTTTTTTACTCTACTCACATCATCTTGAAGTCATCTCTGTCAGCTCGAATCACTGTGCTCCTGAGAGCACCCTCTGATGATTTTTATCCCTTCATAATCTGGCTTACACGCATAAACTGGAAGGAATTTTACCATGTGTCTGTGAAATCATCTGTGAGCTAACGAGAAAGTCTAACATTTCATTTCAAATATAAATGGAGAGATCAGTTATATTTTGGATTAAGGAAGGTGAAAGCTAAATCCCTGTGGCATGTCTCAGCTGTGTCTCAGGTTCCTGACGGCTGGCCTCAGCACGGAGAGATCAAGATCCAGAATCTGAGTGTCCGATATGATGCCACGCTAAAGGCTGTGCTCAAGAACGTCAATGCACACGTCAACCCTGGACAGAAGGTAGCAACAAACAAAAAAGGAAACAGAAGAAGGAAAAATATGTCATGTAACAGAGTGTTGATGATGGAACTGTGTTTGTGTTCAGGTGGGCATCTGTGGCAGGACGGGCAGCGGCAAATCCTCCTTCTCCTTGGCCTTCTTCCGCATGGTGGATATGTTTGAGGGTAAAATATCAGCAGAGAAAAACACGATAAATAAAAATTGAGCAAGAAAAGCTTCATTTAGAATAAAAAGAAAATTCACAGCTTCTAATGTAAATCTTTTGTCGTCCACCCACAGGGAGGATTGTGATTGACAACATTGACATCGCCAAGCTGCCTCTGCAGACCCTCAGGTCTCGCCTGTCCATTATCCTCCAAGACCCTTTCCTGTTCAGTGGCACCATCCGGTACAGTACGCTCCTCTATCATAACAGTGGGCTTGATGCAGCAGTGTAGATTGCTGACACTGATAATAAGTGTAATATATGCAGGGAAACGCAAAAGGTTTCAAGTAAGGTGAGCTCTTAGCAAACTGCGACACACTTCAGTGATGCATCTCAAACATGAGGACTTTAGATAAGAGGACTTTTGAAAATTCCAGTGGGCGTGTTAATTTTTAGACTCCAGCCACAAAAGACAGTCAGTTGTTTGTACATCACAGCACTTAAACATTCATAAGAAAAGAGTATCAGTGTTTATTTGTGTGTATTTTTATATTGGAATACATCACACTGAGCTCTGGGATATGTTTTACTGACTCAATGAATGAGTGTAGATTACAATTTTTTAGTGCCTAATGTAGTTTTGTGTGTGTGTGTGTGTAGGTTCAACCTGGACCCAGAGATGAAGGCGACAGACGAGATGCTGTGGGAAGCACTGGAGATCGCTCAGCTGAAGCCTGTTGTGAAAACACTTCCAGGAGGCCTGGGTGAGATAGAGAACATCCGTGTTTGTTTTCCTGTGTGTGTTGATGTTATCAAATGTGCAAACATGTACAAATGTGCATATTTATTTTAAAAAGGCAGACTGAGAGTAGACTGTGTGTGCACTGATCTGTACAGTAGATACAGATTTTTCCTCCTCGGCGGTCACATGCGTGCCGAGATCATCGCGGCTGCTCGAGTGTCTCCATGCTAAGATGAAGCTGCTGTATCAGATTACACAAGTATCCATTTTTAACTCCATGTGATAACTGTTTAATGTGTGCTGCTGCTGAGTTTTTTTTATTCACAGCTCACGTCAGGCTCTGACACAGGAGACCTGACTGTTACAGCAGACTCACACACAGGCCTAACCTACATACATGATGAATGCTTGCTATGCCGTGGCACCAGGTCCTCCTCTCTGCACTGAGGCTTTTTTTAGCTCCTCCTCGGCCCCAATTTATCACTCAGTCCTTTTTGGCTCAGCGACCATCTGCATGTTGAGAAACCATTTGCTGCTCTTGTTGACAACAGCTCAGCTCACCTCACGTATTTCTGCATCACTTGTACTGTTTGACAGTGACAAATGTGTGTGTCATGGTGTGACGTGTTCAAGTTAAGCGACTCAGTTTATCTTTACTGGCGCCTCATGTTCAATAGGATATTGATTGATTGATTGATTAAGGTTAATGGATGGTTCAGTTACACTTTAACATAATGAAAATATTGTTGACCTTGCATATAAAACAGTCTGTAAATATCTAAGGTCAAGAAAGCTCATTTTAAAGAAAGCTTGTTTTAAAAATAAAAAGTCAGAGCTTGCAATATGTCATTAATCATATTTTAAGCTAGCTAACAAACAAAAAACAAATTATACTAATAAATCTCTAGAAAGCAGTTTGAACTGATTTCTATGACAGGAAAATACATGAGAAATCAAAAACTTGATCTGTAACCCAAAACCTAATGGCCAATTATCTGTGCCTTCTCGTAGTTTAAAATTTTTAGTTAGCTGTACATTGTTAGTGTGTATAAATGTGTGGTTCCTTTACTATTAAAACTATTAACAACATATCTTTATGTTTTCAGACGCCATGGTGACGGAGGGGGGAGAAAATTTCAGCCAAGGCCAAAGACAGTTGTTCTGTCTGGCCAGAGCCTTTGTCAGGAAGAGCAGCATCCTCATCATGGATGAAGCCACAGCTTCCATCGACATGGCAACGGTCAGTGAGAGAATGTGTCTTTAGGCTGTGAAGAAAGAGAGAGCAGATGATAAAAGGTGTAACAAAGCTTACATGGACATTTTAATCTGTTGGCATGGAAACAATTATAGACATCAGATGAAGGCAGGTGTGTGTGGGTGTGTGACCACTCAGCTAATGGCCACATCTTAATTGATCTTAAATACAAATGCTGAGAAGGAAAGAAGGAGATGGGGGGGGAAGGCAGAAAAATTGAAGTAGGAGTATAATAGTGAGCACAGTTAGAGCCTGAGGGGAGTGTGAGCAAATGGCTGCTTCTTACTTAAGAGCCTCTTGTGAATGGTTGGCCACAAAGTGCCGGTTGTAGCTTACAATAATGCAGTAGTACTGCCCTTAAGCGAAAACCAAATGGAGCTTTTCATCAGGGACATGATGAGGAACAGGAGAGGTGACAGTTTGAAAAATAAACTTTTTTTTCTTTTTGTCTGTTCCCACAGGAGAGCATCCTGCAGAAAGTGGTGATGACTGCCTTTGCTGACCGAACAGTAGTTACTATAGCAGTGAGTATTTCCCCTATAGTATGGTGCTGCAGCAATTAACAGCAATGCAGCTCTGCATCCCCGCCCCGAGAGTCCTGACTTTCCCTTTGTCATGCACTGTTAGTAAACTGGTGCAAAGCTGCACATCAATACAGGACAGTGCTGCACAATAAAGAGTTAAAAATAGAAAGCTGAAAAAAAAGCCCCAGTAACACGCAGTGTGATGTGATGTCTGCTCTTTCAGCATCGCGTCCACACCATCCTGAATGCCGACCTGGTGATTGTGATGAAGCGTGGGATCATCCTGGAGTATGACAGACCCCAGGCCCTGCTGGACAAGGAGGACAGCGTCTTTGCCTCCTTTGTACGAGCAGACAAGTAGCACAAGAAGAGGAAAAGCCTTGGAAGCGTTGAAGGAACACATTCAAAGTGCAATTGTCCCATGGAAATATATTCCTTTTATTTTTTAAATCATGGTGTATTATATTTGTACATAAAATATGAATTCTTTGTTAATAAAACATAAATTATCATTAAAATGTGTGTTGAAAGATGTCTGAGGTTAGGACTACAGTGTGCATGCTTCATGACAGGACTGCAGGTTTGAAATGACTGGGTCAATAAACACATGCAGTCCAAATATCTCCTTGTACTCATGGTTGGATGAGAGGCTGCCATCTGAATTAAAAACGTTACATGGCTGCCAGAGGGGCACACTGGCATTTTAAATGAAGCCGTCCATTGGTGGGAAACAGATTTTAAAATCAGGGCCGCAGGTTAATAAAACCCTAAATCTGGTCCCTGTGATCTCACTGACCCTTCCTTCATGCGTAAAGCCTGAAGGCGAGTTACTGTAGAGCTAACCTTTATTTAATGTGTAAACATATGCCGTTTATGTGAGGTGTCTTTGGCGTTAAAGCTGCACAACCGGACGGCTTTAAAGCGCATGGGCCCCGTCTCCACAGAAAGGGAACCAAACGCATGGTAGAGGGAGGGACTGCCTCCCCACCTCACAACTTCTCCCATCTCACGTTACCCAGCTATAATGAACCATCAGCCAGACTGCGCTGCATGAACCTGCCTCCTCATCCAAACGTAAAAAAAATACCCTCAGCTCCTTACGCTCAACATTTTTACATTTCACTGACTTTTTATTACGCAGGAGGCCCCGGCTAAAGCGTGTCAATACACGGGAGGGTCCATACACGGTGGGACGGCGGCGAAACCGAACTGTGACCGGTAGGTCAGTGCTGTGAGTGACGGCGGCAGCTGCGGAGCTGGAAGAAGAATCTTCTCATGGGACTTAGCGGTTGTGAAGCGCCTGCTCTGGAGGCAACGTGAGGAGCAAGCATTCCTCCAGAAATCGTGGTGACAAGAAGACTCTCTCCTGCGCCCGACAGCTGCCGAGGAGCTGACGCTGGTAAGTGCCGACTGGTAGAATAAACAAAAAAAGAAAAGAAAAAAAAACACCAGAAGAGACGAGGAAACCATCCTCCAGTCGGGCACGAGCAGTACCCTCAAAGGCAGAAAGGCTGTGGGTACATAGTATGGGAGCGCTATGTTGTCCAGGAAAGGACTCATTCCTGAGGATTACCTGCTAACACGTTTGGCTGAGGATGTCCTGCAGCCTAAGTTCAAGGCGAAGCAGGGGAAAGCTCGTTTCGTCGCCAAGAACGGCGCCTGCAATGTGGCGCACACCAACATCCGAGAACAGGGCCGATTCTTACAGGACGTGTTCACAACTCTCGTGGATTTAAAATGGCTTCACACGATCATCATTTTTACCATGTCCTTCCTGTGCAGCTGGCTCCTTTTCGGGATGATCTGGTGGCTTGTTGCCTTTGCGCACGGCGACTTGGACCAAAGAGGAGACGACTTTGTCCCGTGCGTAACGGACATTCACTCCTTCTCCTCCGCTTTCCTCTTCTCCATAGAGGTCCAGGTGACCATCGGCTTCGGAGGCCGGATGATTACGGAGGAATGCGTCTCAGCCATCATCATCCTGATTGTGCAGAACATCGTCGGACTGGTCATCAACGCCATCATGCTGGGCTGCATCTTTATGAAAACTGCACAGGCCAACCGACGCGCAGAGACGCTCATTTTCAGCAAGCACGCCGTCATCTCCGTCAGAAACAACAAGCTGTGCTTCATGATACGTATCGGGGACCTGCGGAAAAGCATGATCATCAGCGCCACCGTGCGGATGCAGGTGGTCAGGAGAACTACAACTGAGGAGGGAGAAGTGGTGCCACTGGACCAAATCGACATCCACATGGATAACCCGGTGGGGACTAACGGCGTCTTCCTGGTTTCCCCCCTCATCATCTCCCACGTGATCGACAAGGACAGCCCTCTGTACGAACTGTCAGCGCCTGACCTGCTACACGAGGACATCGAGGTGATCGTGGTGTTGGAGGGGGTGGTGGAGACCACCGGCATCACCACGCAGGCCAGGACCTCCTACGTGTCAGAGGAGATCCTGTGGGGACAGCGCTTCGTGCCCACAGTCTCGGAGGAAGACGGAATGTATGCGGTGGATTACTCAAAGTTCGGCAACACCATAAAAGTCCCGACGCCGTGCTGCAGCGCCAAGCAACTGGACGAAGTAGGCGGCATCGCTCAGTTTAAACTAAAGGAGGGTGTCACCTTGCGGGCGTCTGTGAGAAGGCGGCGCGGCACCATGGCGGTGCGCAGGTCCAGGATAGAGAGCCAGTAAACCGATGGCGTGTGTCAGCACTTTGTATGACTTACCTGATTAAGCTTGAGGATCATAAAATGACACAAGTATTTTATAATAAGTAGTACATGTTGTGGCTTACCAGTAATGAATAATCCACATCACGTCTCTATATGCAGTTTAATGTATGCTTTAACTCAGGGTCAAAAAGCACAGGCAGAATGCACTGGGGATTAACAGAGGTGGCTGCTATGCAGATAGAATCTTTTTTGTTCAGTTTTAGTTAAGATTGACTGCATGTATCTAAATCAACTAAAGGTGAATGCTTCATGTAAAGTGTGTTGTGGATTAAAGGTCTAAACATATGGTTTAAAGAAACACTTCAACGGCTGAGTTTGGATTTGATGTCATCACATCTGAGAGACATTTAAACACCTCAGACATCCACACTGGAAGTTTGGACTGCATAATTCACACAAAAATATATTTGGAAAAAATAAAGCTTATGAATCAGTGTGCCTCTATAGCAGATCACAGAGCCCTGCAGATCTCTTTAACTTAAACACACTGTAAGAAGCCCAAACAATAATGGCAAAGTTGTGACCAGCCAGGTTGAAGGCTGATCTGAAAGGCAAATTTGTTGGATGCAACAGCAACTTTAGAGCTACTTAATTTGGATGATTCTTGTACCTCCAATAATGAAGCCATATTTGTGCCATCATCAAAGCCTTATAAAGCCATTTCACCCACTGAGCAGAGCTCCGTTCTTACAGTGACTTTTCTTCCAAGTTGATGGAGTAACAGACATTTATGTTACAAATGACACTGAAACCAGGTGGCATTTCTCTCTTTTATTAGATTATAATCCGCAGAGCTTAAAATATTAAATTGCTTTTAACTTAGTTAATAATTAAAATACATAAAAACGAGAGCCAGAACTGAAGAACCCTGCAAAAGAAAAAAAAAAACTTAAAATAAATAAAAAAGGAGAATTATAAATCCAATCCTCCTCCATACAGAGGCTATGTCTGACAGGACCCGCTTGTGATTCTTTGTACAGTAAAGTCCAAGCAGACTGTGCATTTTCTATACATGTGTAATGATATCTCTAATTGTCATCTGATAATAAAAGCAAATTTAAAGGGACTGGTAGAAATAAAAATGTTTAGTTTTGTACTGTGAGTAACAGCAGAGCAGCTTCACACCTCTCTCCCCCTCTCCCTCTCTGTTTCCCTCTCTGGGCCTGCAGACATTACCTCATGTCTTTGTCCTCCTGTGCTGCTGGAGTGGGTGGAGGTGCTGTTGGTGTTTTGAGGGGCTGCCGCTGTGCTGAACAACAGCTCTGATGCAGCTGAAATGGCCACCAGTCTGTCTCCTCCAATCTCTGATCAGATTAAATATCTAGCATACAATCTTTATATTTTCTTCTCGGTCTCCTTGTTACTGCGGCTTTGTCTACATGTTTGTTGCCCTCTACAGGCAGGCTCCGGAACATGTTTGTTAGGGGTTCACCAGGTGATTACTGTACTGTAGTTAAACATGATCAACATCTGTCAGTCTGGTGAACAAAGGGACAGAGAATGAAAAAGAGAGTTATTTCCTCTCTGCAGCAGTGACATATTCTCTCAGATCCTGAGTAAGAAGCGCTTTAATCATCCCCTACATAAACAACCCAAACAGTGATTTGCTAGCATCACCCCATTCGGCAGTAACGTGGCTCCTTACAGGCCAGCATAGTGGCCGTGTGCCTGCGGGCTGCCTCCCACTGCTGGAGATGGGAAAGACAAGCCCACAGGTGAGCAGAGAGGCCTCCTCTCTAGGCATCAACAACACTGTACAATAGTAGGTTGAAGCAAAGCAGAGCCCCCTTCCTGTACTGTATGATAGGTAGAGGACAGAGGGAGGCTGATGGACACACTGCACCCCCAGCCTCAATCAACAAAAAATAAAACTGAGTAAAACTTCAACAAAAATAAAAGAAATAAAATAAAAACCAAAAGTAAAACATACACATACTTTTTTTGTTCCTAGTTTAAATTGCAGAGAAGATGGGAGGGATTTGCCCCTGGGAGGAACGCTCACGCCAATTCCTGCTGGCGTGACAAACCCCTCCCCGTCAACCCAACCCTACCAAAACACCTTCTCCCCCTTTCTTTCCGGCTGGTTGATTGGTGTTGTAGCGAAATATAAGGGTTGTGGAAGGTCTCTTAAGTCCTGCTTGCACCAAGAAAGGGGGCCAGGCTGTGTTTCCTTCTCTCCACTATCTGATCTTCTATCACCCCCAGGGCTACCGTGTGCTGACACCCCTGCTCATCTCTCCGTCACGTGATTTTGTGAAGAGGGAGAGGGTGCCGAGGCAGGGGTGGAGGGTGCCGGGGTCGGTGCAGGCGGCGGGGCGGGGGTGCAGAGGATTTCGGACAGGTCGTCCATGATACAGGTCTCCTTGGGGTCGACCAGGTTGAATTCCCTTACGAAAACGATGAAATGTGCATACAGAGTGTTCAAGTGGCCCTGCAGATCCAGAGCCACCGTCTCTTTAAAGTGCGCCCAGTAGAGGTGAGCCAGCACGTGGAACAGGTACCGGCAGATCTTCTTTACCAAGGACTCGAAGGAGTTGGGAAACTCTTTGCCTGAAGGGAGGAAAAAGGCAAAGAAAGACAGGAGAGAATGCTTTACAAATGGAAATCATCACAAGGAAGGAAAACATTTTAACAACTTTATTACAGACAGTTTGGGATGTTAAGCTCTAACAAACATAACATGATTTGTGCTGCTTTTACAAGTCAGAATTCAAGAGCTAAAAGAGTTTGTTGATGAGAAGAATATTTGTTCCTATCTCTAATGACTTTCTATTGAAGAATTTCATGTATTTCCTCACATTTTAATGCTTATTAATGCAAAAGAGTGTAAGATATAAACAGTGTCCCTGTTTTTAATAATGATAAAGCTCAATGTTTTTAGTAGTGGAAGAAATATGTCTGCATCTTTCTAGTCTTGTCCCTTAATAAGATCAAAGTCTGGCCACTCATTTGAGGCAGCAGGGGGCAGCACAACATCGGTTACTTCTGACAGCTCTCAATGGTAAACAGGAATACTCACCATATTTTGTGGGAAAGATTTCCTCATCTGTGACCAGTTTCTGACAAAGACTCATTACGAAGTCGACATATTGTGGAGCAGTGCACTTTGTCTTCTTCCCTTTCTCGTCATACCAGTAGTATATTCTAGAAAGAAAAGAAAAAGAACTTTAGTCAGTCCCTGCTGTAACCTACGTGTTTCATAGTAACATGGAAACATACTATTGAAGAACCAGATCTGATTACACAACTGTCAGTTCAGCTTGATTAATCATAATGAACGTTTGTGGCAGCATGTGAGATGTAAACAGGAGTGTTTCCTGGAACAACAACAAACCACAGGTGACCCATGACACACAACTGTCCTATGAAACATCAGCTGCTGTCCTCATTTTGGGAAAACATGAAATGAAATCTCAATTACACTACAAGTACTGTATGTCCCACACTATCATGTTAGCATTTTAGCTGCACTTGACCCTGATCTTTTTTCCTGTTTGGATCAAATTCTTTGCTGTTGAGGCCCCCCTCTGTCCCCCTGCTGGTCAACAACTCCCCTGGAGCTGACCCAGATATGTGAATTGCAAGTAGTTGGCTTGGAATCAGAAAGTTGACTAAAGGAAAGTTGACTAAAGGTAAAGTTGGCAGCACCAAGCTAGTCACGCAATCAGGTCAGCAGACCCCTAACAGATAACAAATATGGTACTCAGGCAATCACAATTAATGAGCAGCTAAACAAATGAAAAGAATTTGAGTGCAGGTGAAGCTGTTTGCAATGTAGGTCTCAGACATTACAAATCCTGAGGAATGTCAAGTGTTCATGTAACTGACCCTGTAGGAGGAGACCCACTGACCACAGCACCAGGAACCCACTGACAATATATTTACTCCTACAGCATTAGGAGTAAATGAAGGAGGCCTCAGAGATAAAAGACAACACAAAGACTCTTTGCTTTTAAATGTCTTAATACTTAAAGAATCTGCTTATGTTAACCAACTAAATCCAAAAAGGAAGCAGCTATTACGCACACTAATGAACACAGCAAGCACATTTCTCCACCCAACCATACAAAATGGGTCTAAATAGCTACCAAATGGTTCTGTTCCCTCATAGGTCATGGAAACATTTCCTTCCAAAAATAGTGTTGAGTTCTGCCCTTAGGCAGGGGCACTGACGCTGCTCTGACTGTGGCTCAGTCAGTTTTCACCACAGAGGGGGTGTGGGTGCCAGGTCTGCATGGGCAGGAAAAGGGTGGGGTGCTAGGCAGCAGGCGGTGGAAGGAGGTATGATCAGTGTTGCAAGCTTTGGTGTTGCAGTTAAAACAAACTAATATATGTAAGTTACAGTCTATGTTTTTTCTCTTAATTAAGATATTGTTGTTTCCATAGCCCTGTTAATCTGCTGCCTCCTCTGCTCACATACCGCAGGCAAGGCACGTTTGTTTACTCCATTTCTCAGGGTGTGGGTTAGAAGCAGTAGCTTAAGGTGACACCGGTGGAAAAATCCACTGTTGACGGAGAGGTTAACTCGTGACATATTGCTCTCTGGCAGCAAATCTGTCATATTACTGTCATCTGTCAACAGCTGTTTGTCATTGTCATAGTTCTCGTGAAGTGAGTGTGTGGGTGAGCATGTGCATTTTTGTGGCTTTTCAAGGTGTTTGTAGTCCAGTTTTTCCAGCCTTGAGTAGACGCGCGGGAATAAAGGCCTCTCATACATAAAGATGGCACCCCACCCTGACAGGGCAAAGTAGGTAGATAAATACTTATCTATTCCTGGTGAGCTGACCCCAGCTGACCAGGGAAACATGGCCTTAATAAATAAAGCAATGGGACACCAGATTCCAATGGGGCTCGGCAGGTGCACAATGAATAAACCAAACATGTGGCAGATAACTTACGTGTTGCAGGCTGTCATGGCTTGACAGGTGTCCCCAGTGCAGAACTCTGAGATGGTGCTGTACTGCAGGTTGATAAGATTAAAGAATGTTGTCGCTGCGGAAACATCAAAAGAGGAGGTAATACGTTACACACTACACGTGATCTGCTTACAAGGATATATCACAGGTGGTAAAACAGTTTTATGTCATAGCATATTTTTTGTCACATTATCTTCCATCTGGTAAAGACACACCTGTGAGTTTACGGTCGCATACATAAAAGCACAAACACACAGACTAATCTATCATGTCAACACATCCTTCACTAGTGTGTGAGCCTCAGAAACAAAGATGGAAGAATGGGAGGTGGCTGCAGCTTTGACATGTATTCCGGTTGTTGAAACAGGTATTTGTGTGTTGTGAGGGAAACTCCCTCACTCCCAAGTACACTGCAAAAACAGCAGGGTCTGTATGTTAAGACGTAATCTTCTGGACTGGTGAGATTCTTTAAATTGTATGACTTCCTTGACTGCAAACAGTTTACCTAAACCTTTCAGCTACAAGGGAAAAAAGCATTCTTAGACCCATTCGGACTTGTGTAATTAGATTGATTTTTTTCTCCATCTGAACAGCGGAACTCCGGTTAAAGTCGGATTTCCACTTGATTTCAGTTTGACTGAGGTCTGAATGCAAACACGGCTAGTGAATCCTACTTGACATCATACATCTGGGTTCATGGGGAAAGTATCCAGGTCATCCAGGTATGTGAGTAAGCATCCGAGGAAAGCTTAGCCAGGAGTTTATTTTCGACATGGCTACAAAGACATCAACTGCACTTTGGAATGAAAACAAACAACAACAAAAAAAAAAAGAACTAACGAAGCAAAAGAAACCATGCATGTGTGCACCCTGTCCTACCGCGGTCTAAATTGTACAATGCGACACCTAGCATGTGTGCAAGAGCCGAACTTCAAAATAGGTCTTAACATATTCATAAAGCAATACGGATTCGATCCCACTCTGGCTGGATTGACCTTCCCCTGTCTGAATGGTATCTTTAATCGTATAATTATCTCAAACTAGCTAAGGAACTCAGTAAATCTGTGCAATGAACAGTTTGAGTGTCCAACACTGAATATTATTTTCCATTACAATTACTTGCAAGGCAGTGTTTTTTTTAACCTGCTATTTATGTTAAAATATGGTGAGTAACTTTTGTGTTAATTGAACCTGTGTGTGTTCACAGTAAGTGATGGCTGCAACAAATTACATCACTTTCAATGTTACTCCTCCAAAAAAGAAGTATTGGCTTTCTCTTATGAATTGCACCATATGACACTCATACCATACCACTTTACTTGCTTGACAAAGTAATCACTATGTCAATTTTAAATTTGGATGATTTAAACATGTCTATAATTGTGGTTGCTCAGCACCTTTTTCTTGCCACAAAACAGCTCATTTAGTGATGGCCACAAGTTGATACAAGCTGGCTTAAATAACTTTCAAATTTATGTTGAAAAACACATCAACATGTGAAAACCTGCAAGTATTTTATCAGCCTAAAATGAAAGGAAGATTGCTTGCTTTTCTTCTTCCCTCAGCCAGCACCTGGCAAGTTTGGACATGTAACCAAAACAAAGTCAAGGAGACAGACAAAATAAAGAGCCTCCTGAGATCGATCAACCAGCCAGGCTGTGGAGAGGTTTACTAAACTTCAGAAAACAATTCTCCTAATGACACAGAGAGCAGCAGTAAACAACAAGTGTTTACAGAAAGTACAATAAGGAAGACTCAATATAGTGCCAGGCCTGGACTGTGTTAAGGTCTTGGCTGGTCCGCATCGCTAGAACATCTTGTTATCTCCAGATGACAAGTGCATACAGACCTAAATAACATTTCCAAACGAAAGTTTCACAAGTTGCAGCCTTAACAAATTTCATATAGTTAAGATACTAAACTGTAACTCAGCATGATCAATACAATCTACCCTCCCAGACACTTACTGTTGCTGGCTAGCCATTCATTGAGGTCTATCTCTCTGGGCAGCACCACCAGTTCCTTGAGGTCAAAGTCAACCACACGGATTTTTGTGAACTCTGGTTCCAAGTACTGCTTCTTCTCTTCTGCCGGAGGCTTCTTTCCATTTGGCTTCGTCTTTGACTTCCTGCAACACAGAGGAGGACAGGTTAAGAAAGAGTAATATAAGAATTAATATATAAGAGTAAATAAGAATTATGCAAATGTAACAAAATGGTCTGAAAAGTACTTAAAAGTTTTACAACATTCTCCATGTAGAGCCAAACAAATACAATTCCACTGAGGAACAGGAACACCAGCACAAATTATTTAGAATGCTTAAAATGCAAATCCAAGAATCTACTTGCAGACAGAAAGATCTCAGATCCACAACATAAGGGGCCGAATATAAAATATTCAGACTTAAAAAATATAAACATCATGTGACTTTTCCTAACACTGGATGAGTTCTCACCAGCTGAAACAGACAAAACAGAGGTTTTTGTTGCCATACCTGACCTCTAACTCTGACCTCTGACATAATGTTGAGTCTATAGCTTCCCACAGACAGCCATCCCTAGTGCCTTGTACTTCCACTGCTAGTTTTAGCACAGGGATGTCATATCACACTCTTCCTGCACTTCCAGGGCTCTAACCTCCCTCCCCCCAGCTACTGCTCTGTCTGTGTCAGTAGAGGCAGTGCAACCTAGGGTCAAAGGTTGGAAGGTTTGATAGAAAATCATACATACAAACATACTAACGCAATTGACTGCCCCACAGTCTGCATATACATGACTTCCTGACTCAATTCAAGTTCTCAATGTCCCCCTACATCTCTATTTCGTTCCACTTGGCTCTGTTACTTCTATTTGGGTTTGCTTAAGGACAAGGGAGTTTCAGTTTGCTCCCTGAATTTATTGTGCTTTTGTTGACCCTCATTTCCGGCCTTGTTGCGCTCACCCACTCTATCCCTACTTCTCATCCTCCTCTCTCCGCACCCTATGTCCAAACACAATGATCCTGCACATGTGTTCTTGGCTCTCGCTTATCCCCTTTCCTTCCTATTTGCACTCCCATATCCCTAACTGTTGTCGAAAGATTGCAACTCTAGCTCCATTTCTGAGGAAAGCTGTTCTCACAGCACTAATGACATGGGATCACAAACATGAATTCCCTTCTCACTTTCACTAGGGCTGACAGTGGAGTGTGGGGAAAGGGGTATTACACAGTCATGCAGCCAGAAAAAATTGAGAGACCAGAAGGGCTTAAAAGAAGGAAGAGAAAAGGCAGATCAACACAGACCCAAATGACAACCATGGGAACTAATAAACACTTTCAAAACATCTCTGGACTATGAGGCACAAGTCAGCTTGGACAGGAGCACTCAAACACCCTCTGCAGTTGCATTCTCTTCCCCAGCAAAGGCCACACAGTTTTCCACCTCAGCAAACAAGGGAAGGCATGTCAACATCACGCATACAGAGCCTGCAGCCTTTTACTTTGTAATTGTTTAAATTTGCCCTCTCTTCACATGTTGGCCGTTGTTTCTAATTAACATGTCAAACTGCCTTTAGGATTCTTGTGGAAAACTATTAAGATCTAAAGGACAGACAGTTGCACAAACATACTGCATTGCTCAGGTTCTCATTTGCTTGGTAATGATTCACCAAGCTGCTCAGTTCTTCCTATCAGACAGCACCTGAGCTTGTTTTGGCCTCATTTAAAACCAAGGACACAGCAGATTACACTGCTGGGTAATTATTAATGACTGACTACTTTCTGTTTTACCCCATCTCTCTTTCTCCGTCTCTCTCTTAAACAGATATCTTGTCTTCCTTTGAGCTTATAGGCGTTTCTTTCTGTTCCGTCTGTCTTTGGGCTGCTGGCTCACCTGTCTAATCATCCTATTGTTCAGGGTCAAAAGCCTCAGGCCTCTGCCCCGTCCTTACCCTCTCTTTTCATCCCTTCGTGCTCTTTTCCCTTCATCTTTCTGTCCCCACCTATTATCCTGCCCGACTAACTCCCCATTTAACTCATGACCTGTACTGACTCACATTTTAATTACTGTTCATTCCCATGCTTGTTTTATAATGTCTTTCATTTTTCCTTATCTCTGTATGCTTCCTTGCCCAAAACAGGAAAAAAAAATCTTCCGGCTCACGAGGACACAGAGATAATCATGTGGTCTGTGTGGTTTTGTGCTGTGAGTTACATGTTCTGTCATGTGAAAGAGCTTTAGCCAAGGAACAAGCTTCATCTTCAGATACTGTCAAGCCTTCACAACTTTTCAAAGGCTTTGCTAAGCCTCTCAGAAACACTGGTCGGTTCCTATGAAAGGATCCTTTTGAAAACATTCTGTTTCATTGAGCTATTTCCTGCCTCTGTAATTTCATCATTTTCTGTACAAATGCCTCCTCCACTTCTTGTGAACATTTGTGTGGTAATGGGAGGTGAAATTCTGGGGCCATTAGTTTATTTTAGGATAAAGAAAACTTCCTCTGTGCCAGCACTCCTCCCCTCACATGTACATAGTCTCTCCAACACACACACACTTTGTCTGTTCTTGGTAAAGTTCTCCAAGGCAAGTCTTTGCCATAAAAGGCAGCCGATGCCTCTTTCTCCTTACCAGATCAGGGACAGATCAGGGCAGGGGTAGAGGGGAACTGAAGCCAAGGCCAGGCACATGTCTCCAGGATGGGTGGGGGGAGCAATAGCCTGCCTGGCACCAATAGGACCAAGACTATGACATAGGATCACATGGGATCAGAAAAACCTGGTCAGCCATAAGTCAAATGTGTAAAACTGCTGATTCTTTTGGAGCACTTAAAAGTGGGGGACGAGAGGATGGGAAAATACCTGCTTATGTTTATCTGCCACAAAAACAGTGAGGAAATAGGGTTGTATAGTTGGGTGACAGGGAGGTCAGCCCTGCAGAGTGACTGACTCAACAGCTGTTCAGTTCAGTCTGTTAGAGACTCTCACCCTTTCACTTTTCCCAGTAATTCCACCTCCCCCATCATCAAGCCCTCCACTCATTACCTTTCCCCTTGTACAATGCCACAGATACTCAGCACACCTGTGACTCTAAGTACACACTGACGTACACACATACTCAGACTAGGCTTTGGCTGTACTCCCCTTTCACTGTTCATGGTCAATCCAGCTGGTCACAACAGCTGCGTCATGGGCCTGATCCCACCAGAGACCCCGAGAAAATCTAGAAGAAGCAGGTTCTGTCTGGTCTGAGAGGCTGTGTTTGTACAAGCATGTGTATGCCCACCAAAACTGTTCAGTCAAGCACACATCCCTCTGGCCTCCAACTGGCGCAAATACTTGCTGCTGTATATTAGCTGACGGTGTGCCAGATGAATACTGTATACATTTAGTTCTACAATAAGCTTTGTGTGAAGAGGGGAAGCCCACTAGCAGGTACGCAACAAACATGTTCTATTAGAGAGAACCTGGTTCCAATTAATCTGGGACTAATATGAGGTCATATTACAGAACTATGCTAGAATTAATTGCGTATTAAATTCCTTCTCTAAAATACATTTGCTACTTAATAGCTTTCCCCTTCCCTCCTCCATGCTTGTTCTTTACTAATTTATCACCTAAACACCACATCAGAAATAAATTCCATCAATACTCATGCTCTTGTAAAGCCGCCAAGGCCTGGGATTTTGTGTATTTACTGGTTCCACTGACATGTTGTAAACACAACTAAATTCTGGAACCTGTTTGACAAAATGCATGTAATGACTTTCCCCTTAGGTCTGCGGCTCCTGCCAAGCCAGATATTGCGCAAACATTGCATGAACTGGCCTCCTGGAGCACAGGGAAATCTAACTATGGGCATATGGATGCAGTTAATGCAATCTCCTAGGGTGAGTAGCACGAGCAACACTGACGACAAAGAGCAGCATTCATACCTACTATCTAGTCTCAGATGGCTGATTCTTACAGCGATTGAAAAGATGTGATTTGAGTAATAACAGCAGGCAAAGAGTTTCCTCCTTTAAAATAAAATAAACAAGCACAGAAAGTGTAGGTCTTTTTGTCACCTCTAAAGGAAGAGGATGAGCTCTAAGGTGTGAACATATGCTCTTTTTTGTTTAAGAGGAGATAAAGTCACAGAGTTATACAAAAGACCATTGTACCACAGAACACAATTAGAGGTTTTTGATTGATATCAATTCCAAAGGAAAAAACCCACACCTGAGAGTAGTAGGTAGTAAGTAGCAAGGACTGAAAAACTGCAATAAAACAGCAACAGGATATCACTCCGATCTTAGAAGATAAGAAGTGAGAAATGAGTGAATGTAAAAAGAGCTTTTGTTGGTTGACTTTTCTCCAGGGCTGCTGATCTATTTCAGAATTCAAATTGAATGGACTCTGTGGCTCTTTTCCCTGAAAAACCACAGACAGAGGAAAAGCAGGCAAACCACAGGCTAAAAAGAGGCAGGCTTAAGGACAAACCTAAGATTTAACACTCTGTCAGAGTTGTTCCTGAAGTTTGAAGTTTGACGCACAGATAATCAGCTCCAGTTTTAGTTCTGGAGTAAAGAGATAAGAAGGAAACAAAGATAATGAAGGTGCAGCTGCCTCCAATTAATCGGTAGCATTACTTTACAGCAAAAGCAGTGCTGTAAATTATTAGGAACTGTAGCCAGGGTGCAGGCTTAAACATGTGTGCATACACACAAACACACAGAAAAAAAATTCTGGCTGCCTCCTCTTCCCCTTGTCATCCTGTGCTAAATCCTATTCAGGTCCTCAATCCTGCAGAGTGTGTAAGGACCCCCTGCCAGTTCCACAATGGACCCTCATCAACATCACAACACACATCTGTGAGAGGAAGGGGGTTTGGGACAAGATAAGACCAGGCCAGTAGTTAAGCACTTGGCAACTGTAACCTTACAGGAACATGACTAGCCCTGACATTGACTTGGCATGACAGAAAGCAACACAGATAAACTCTGATCAATCTAATCAGTCTATCTGATTTGTTCTGATGTTTACTGAATCAAGTGGTAAAACAAAAACCACTGATGGGAGAGTACAGATTTGATCCAAACTATTCAATTAATCTATATAACAAAAGAAAGCAGTAGAGATCATACAAGGCAGCATGTTTACCCTCAGGGGAATACACTGTTAAAAGCTTTGACACTTCGGTAGTATAGCATTCATACCTGCTTCCAAGCCAAGGGCATTCAATTATTCACTAGAAGTGGAAACAGGTTAAAACTGGAGCTATAAACAGCTCTACATGCCCCCCACCCCTAATAAAATTCCAAACTATGCATCCTTGTTAACTTTGATGATGTGATTTGTGCTCAGTATTTCCCCATGACAGAAAATCTGTGAAACCTCACACCCCTCTTTTCCTCCCACACACATAACAATGTGTATTTCCAGCTGATTTCTTAAGCATCATCAGGCTGACTTTCCAGTAAAACAAAAGCAGCGAAACTTGTCTCTACCTGTCACATGTCTTTCAAAATTGTACTAAAACATTCCCTGCTCTGCCCAACACATCATGGTCTAACAATCTATTTAGGGATCTTAAAACGGTGGATATTCTTCTCACTATCGCTCATCACATCTTCTCAAAACATAACAGGTTTTCACCCACATGCCCCTTGGCTGCTGCCTGGAAAAACACACCTGTCCCCAGATTTGAAAGGTAAAGAGGAAACCAGCATTAACAGACAGAATGGTGTGTCCCCTGGAGGAGCACACTCACAGGCACTGCATGCCTTCTTCACATGACTCAGACAGGGCAAATACACAAATGTAAACTAGGTTAGGGTTTGTCTTGAACTGCACTAATTCTCCACACCATCTTGACTGCATAGTTGTTTGTGACACTCTGTATGTATGACAAACACAAAAAGAATCCTACTGGGTCATGCATGTTTTAAGTATTGGTCTACTTACTCACATTAGAACTTTTTTTGTGACAGCACCTTAAAATTCTTCACATTTACAGACAACTTTGGCCCGTTTCAAAGACAGCAAAAAGAACTTGTGCTTGCAGATCCAGAAATTAAAAATAATATTTCCTCCATTTTTGTGTTTACAATGTAGTGACAGTCTAAATGGGTCACTGTGAGAAAAGATTAGAAGGTAGCTTCAATTATATTTTCAGACACGCTGCACTTAGTTTGTTTCTGTCATTCTGTCATTTAAAATAATTTCTCCTCTAGTTGCCCACATTAAACCATTACATGTGTCGTAAATAATTGGACGAAATGAGGAGTCACGTTTCTTGTTGAGGCTTGTTAGGAAGAGGGATTAGGCTTCCAATTTACACGGCTGGAAATTGTTGTGACTCTTCTCCGCGTTGTTTAAAGAGGACGAGACATTTACGCAACGTAACCCCATGGCTCAACTAAAAGTCTGTAAGACTGTAATACAAGGTAGTACTAAAGGTGAAAACCGACGTCAGAAAAAATAACACACTGAACATACAGGCGACGAAGGTTTAGCGGAAAAAAGAAAAATGCGACAATTTAAATTAGTTACACATTGTTGACGTTGTAGTTACAACTTAATACCATTTTGTAAGCGCTTTACAGTACAAACTCGACTCAAATGTCATAATGTCACCAACTGATACAATATAGTTTTTTTTACCTGAGTACTTTTCCGACTGCCTGAAGCACCATTTTGCAACTTAGTCCGTTTTTTGAGTTTTTCTGAGGGTGCATGTCCGTCTTATCTCCAGAAAAGGAGCAATAATCTCCGACCATAGTTTAAAACATGAAGAAAAGTTTGCAGAACGTCTCCCTTTCAGGTCGTTCAGCTGTAATATGTCCTGCGTGAAACTGACTCACTGTACAGCAGAGAAGAAACTCTTGGTAGTTACATTTCAGAGGGAGCCCTTCCTCCTCCTGACGCTGTCGCCCAATCAGAGAAGGAGAAAGAGGACCAGGTGGGCGGTGCGTCATGACGCCAGAGTCTGCCCATATGGACGTCCTTTTCCCTGAAGTGTAGTTACAATGTAGCAACAGGTGGCCAGCTAGTAACTGTGTGCTATAAGGAAATAAAAAAGAAAGGTGCCGCTACGGTTTATATGTCTGCTGTAAGATAACAGGTGACACAAGATTAACTTTTGCAACAACAGCAAAATTACTCATACAGCAGATTTTAAACTCTTGCATTATTAAAACAAGTGGGGTGCTCTTTGGTGGAGGGTAGTAAATGAATGTGTTTGTCTTCCCTTATCCATGTTTCATGAATTGACTTTCCTACTAATTAAGAGTCCGCAGAGCATCACTTCTATTTTGCAGGGTGAGAACTAGCGGCAGGCCTGCAGAGACTGCTAGGCCACATTCCTCTGTTGATTTTGAACTTCATCAGGAGGTCCAGTTATGACAAGCTGGCAGCAGTCAGACGTGTTCAAACACGTCTTGAAGTTGAAGAACCAGTACAGAGAATCAAACAAAGCCAGTTTGAGAGCCAAAAAAGGTGGATCTGTAAAAATGTTGAGAAGTTTCTTTTTGCACTTCTGAATAATCAGAACAAGAACTTGACATAATAACTTCAGACAGACATTATTCGAAGCATGAGGATGATATAAATTCTAATTAAATTGTCAACAAAAAGCAGAGCCGACAACAGCAGAGAACACAATGAACAAAAGGAAGTAAACATCGACAATTGAAAGACGTTCCACTCATGAGAAGATTACAGCTGGCGTTACCAAACTATCATTCCGTTGCTGTTGTTCCCTCTAATTAGTGCTTCTCAACAGACTTCCCCCTCTTATTCTCCCTCTTCTACTGCTCTCTTCACACATTCTCCTCCCTTCTTTAGGGTTTGTTGTCGTCACCTCTTCCCTTCATTGTCTTCTGCTCTACAAAAAGCCTGTTTTACATTTTTTGTCTCCTCAAAAGACAAAACTTGCTGGGCTACAGATGTGACATGTACAGGAGCAACAGCATGGATGCACACAAACCCACACAAATCTGTTGAATCTGTGGAGCTATGTCCACTCCTTTTATGTGGGTACAAAGATAAAAGAGATGAGGGAGTTGTGTGAGGACTCTGTACTATATGTAAGTTGGTGTGTGTAGCATCTGCTGACATTCCAGTGCAGCTTGTTTTCAGGTGGACTGTTGGACCTATGAGCTTGTTTGTGTTCAGAAATGAAAGGAAATGCTCTGAAGGGCTACAGGGTCTGCAGTACTGAATGTTTCCCAAATGCCATACTGAACCTGAGTTCTGTGGAGGAGATAGGTAATCTAGAGGCCCACTGAGGCTCCAGCTGTGGTACTTACAGTGAGGAGTCTGGTGTGATATTGCTGTTGTAGTGGCTAAATGTAATCACAAAAAAGCCATGTTGCTATAATGGAAATCCTGTGCTCAAGAAACTTTCCATTAATTTGCTTCTAACTATTGGATCCATGCAATCACAGTCAAGACATCCATTTATGATAGCTGGGCCTTGCCACTATGCAGTTACTAGTGTGTGTATTAGTGAAATAAGCATGGACATTGTAAGAGCATGTGGCATTTATCCTAAAGTTTTTTTTTTTACTAGGCTGGTAGTATATGGTCGCACCTTAACTGTAGTTTGTCTTGTTATGTGAGCAGGTGGAGACAGAGATGCCACATGTCTGACCCTTCTTATGCAACGCCTGACGTGGATGGAAACCAATGGTCACATTCCATTGTCTGGCAGACAGAGGTTTACTTTCTTCTTTGCTAACGTCATAGTCACCTTTGTTTCCACTATACAGACATGACATGGAATAAGTCATCTGCTTGTTGTAAACCAGGTGTTGCTGTAAAGACAGATGTTGGTGCTACATTTACTGTATATATACAGTATATATACACTGTGTAAATATGTGTTCTGTAATGACCAGATAAAAATATATATAAAAAATACATAATACTAATAATAATTACTATAATTTTGTTAAGCCTTAATCTGATGAGCAAAAGAAATAATAAGCATGATAACTATGAGAAAAACTGATTACACAACAGATAGCAGAGGTGAAAATGAAGACAAAGAGAAAAAATGTTTTTCTTACTCCACTATTGACGTCATAATGCAACAGTAACGGGCGTTCCTGTGTGGAATGAAATCCCACACTGGTATGTTGAAGTGTGCTACATAGAACAGAAAATGATGCGATAAAAAGTGTTTTAATGGACAAAGCATGATGACCAGCAGCAGTCTCCTCACTGATGAAAAAGGATGGCTGGCCCAACAGGTTGGGTCTGAAAGTCAGCGGACATTCCACCTATTTGAGACAAAGAAAACACTGATTCCAGGCCAACAGTACATGAGTCACAACCACAGCAGTTGCGCCTTGGGGCCTGGCAGCAGCCCAGTCCCAGCTTTACCAAAGTGAATCTCCAACCACAGCTGGGATCAAAATGACAGACAAGTCAAGTGCCCAATCGTATTAAAACTGGATGAAAATGGATGAGTTTAAATTAAAAACAAGAAAAAAGAAAGAGCAGTTTTAAGTTTCTCTGTAAGACCTGTTGGTGTTGCGTTCTGGGTGTGTGGGAGTGTGTTTAGGTAAGGTCTTAGGCAGTGAAAACAGAGCTGACTGAAAGTCTTTAGTGCCTGGGGGTTTTCTATAGGCCCGAATAAAAGGTCAGCAGGGCCAGGAGACACTCTGCACACTGAACTCGGCGACCTGCCATACAATGCCAAATTTTTCAATTAGACAGAGAAGGGTTTTGCTTGCTGCCACAACTAGAAAAAACATAAAATGCATATCTACTACCACCTAGTACAGAGATGATTAAAGGAACGGCATAGTCAGTCAAGAATTAGAACCATTTAAATTCTTGAACTTTTGCTTCTGCAGCACTGTACAGATAGATGGACTCAGTGGCAGGAGTACACAACGACCTTATGAATCTTTTTGTATCTATTAAAAGTACCAACAGGTACCACTTTCAGCATATACACCAATGCATTCATACTGTTGATAACATAGCACACTACATTAATGCATGGGACCCATTAACAGTGATTAGTATCTAACTAGTTACCCTCTCCTCTACAGCTTCATGTATGATTCTCTCCTTTTCCTTGGCTTCATCTTACTCTGCATTCCTGTAGGGGAAGGGCTGCATGCAAAGACATGCCAATGCTCTCTGCACACACTGCCTGGCTAAACAAAGGACTGAAGAGGAGAGCTGAAGAGCAAAAGCAACATAAAGGGTGAACTAAAGGAGAGACACGTCAGCTCAGTTTTTCTTGTTTGGGATAGCTGTTTGCACTTCATGAGCAAACATTACAGAGTTGAGCTTCACGCTCCATTTGGCTGCGCCGATGCATGAAGTAAAATACCTGTCTAAATGCTGCTGCATTCCTAATCCAATTAAAAGTCAGGTTAGGTTAGATTTTTGCAAAAAAGAAGAGTAAACAAAGCTGGATTTAGCAAGAAGAAGGCAAGACATGAAAAATAACAGACTCATGTCCAGACATAAATCACCATCACCATGGAGACTTCATGGATCGTGTCAGCTGGAATGAACCAGAATGGAATACAAAGAGTAGAAATGGATGAAATGGGAGATGGAAAGGTATGAGGCAAGAAGTTTATTAATTAAAATATTTAATTAGGGAAGTGAAAAACAGAACCGAAAAGAGTGTGAATTAAATAACATTGGACAAAATGAGAAGAGTGAAAAAGTTCAAATCAGAGTAGGAGGTTGTCACAGCATGCCCTGGCTACCCACTGCACTCCTCCTCCCTACATTCCTTAAGAAGGGTGAGTCTTTGTCCATCCATTACTATCCCTATTTGGGCAGTCTAACACCTGTCTGTCAAGTGTAAGTGCAGACGAACACACAGAGTGACCTGTTGGGTCCCAAAGGCTCAAGCGAAAGACCGGTTTTCAGCTAAATGACTGATAGATGAGAACATGAAGGTGAAGTAGCTGACCTGTGGAGTCACCTGTGATGTGCACAGGTGTTCACAGCAAGGTCGGAATGTGACTTTGTCCTCAAGCTTGTAAAAGTAAAAGTGATACACTTATGAAGCTTTGTTTGGTAAGGGCTACAGGTCTATGATGAGGTTACGCCATCAGTGTCATGAGATTAATCACATGACAGAAGAACAAAAGAGCACAGAGACAGAGATGTGGCTGCACATATTAAATATGACACAGGAGTGAGGGCCATTTGCAGCTCCAGGGATATACGAGCTGTGACACTAGCACTTGTTCAAAGCGCAGGTATGTGTGGATGTTATTGCCCTTGCATTGCTGGAGGAAACAGAAAAGCCTCCCCAAGTCTACCCAGATCTCTAATAAACCTCAAAAAAGGAAAAGAATGTCTCTTCCTGGGAAGCGTACATTAACCTTGCACTAAAACCAAATGTACTGATTACACAACTGCAGATAAAATTCTGAACATTTCTGAAGCAAACCAAAACATCACCTTCAGATTACAGCTACAGAGTGCAGAGTGGTTTGACATTAGTGCCCAACATTCCTTGTTTTATACACACACAGATGGGACTGGTGTGGGGCTAACACTGCCATCTACTGGAAATACAATGCAGGTGTGAACAGTCTGATATAAGGTAAATCAAATACAAAATGTTTCAATGGAAAAAAAATGGATTTTATTTCTTTGAGTAGTGTGTAGCCTACCTATTCCTGACAACTGATAACTTACACAAAACTTACAGCTAGACTGAGACTCCCTCTTTTTCTTTCCAGGTTTTATAATAAGGGTGTGGATGCTCAGACGTGTGTGCGCGCTTTTTGTGACACTTGAAACTGAACCAGGATTGTGCTTACGTTGCAGACGTCAGCATCCTCTGCAGACTGTAAAACTTGATGAGTTACTTTCCACTGCTGGTGATGCTAAGTGTGAAAAAGACCCACAGAGTCTTGGTACAACAACTCTTTAGTAAAACCACTAAACAAGGTTAGGTGACAGGGGGGAGTTTGTGACGTCAAGGCGAGGTGCAAGCAAAAAAGGGGGGAGTGCTGTGGTCAGACATAGGCAACTGTTTGCTCAGGAGTACAAGAGGCAGTCTGTGTGTGCATATGCATAAGAGTGTGTGTGAGAGCAATAGAGAAAAGGTGGAGGGGACTGGAAGGGGAAGAAAGATCGTCACGGAAAGGTAAGGTGGTGGGAAAGGGGTATGGGGTAGCGCCTATGTTTGCACAGGATGTATGTGTGCAGGGTGGAGTATGATGGGGTAGACCATGGCTGGACAGAGCTCTTTTCATGATCCAAAGAAGATTACATATACATATATATATATTATAAAAAACACAACACCAGAGGCCTCTGCCAGCATGGCCCTTTTACTCTGGGTATAGCACCATTCAGTAGATATCTCTGCAACAGATGTTTGACATTACATGGATTTCTTCTCATTCTAGTGATGACTGTATTGTGATTTTTGTATTGTGTGTTTAAAGCAACAATCTCACAAATTGCTCCTACAAAGAGAGTAGAGAATCACACTTGCACAAGTCCTGCAAAATAGATATATCTCAAAGATACTAATGGGCTTAAAGAGATGAAACAAAAATGAGGCACACAAATCACAAAAAGGGATGTCGGTAAGTCTGAAAGCAAACGATGCAGAGATAAACAGAAGGGTGTGGGGTTCCTGCAGAGTTTGGTTAGTTTTTGGCTGTGCATGCCTGGCCTGATCCAGCTCATTAACTCCTAAGCGAGGGCATTTATTCACAGATTCCTTATCGTAGATGCGTGTAACCCATACGCTTCCAAGAAGAGACTCAAACCACCACACACAACACACTAAAAGGCACAGAATGTTCCTTAAACGTGGACATTTAATTGGTGCACTAGAGTTGAACTACATGTCAGCTGGGAATAAGTGACTGATTCATGTCAAGTAGCTTGTTCAACTCCACCCGAGTGACTATGCAGACATATTATACATATCTCTGACTCTAATGGCCTGTGTATAAATTCAGTGTGACAACTGAAAAATGTTTATAAGCTGCACGACATGAAGTAAAGCTCACATCGGCCTGCAATCGCAGTGACAGAAAATAATGAGTTAAAAACATGCTGCATTAAGACCACGTACCAAATTACAGCAGACCACTACAGACTCACACACCAATATGTTTCTAGCATATTACATAACTCTGCATCCTCTAAACTTGGGAGACAAGAACAACAAATGGAAATGAGCAATGAGAGGTTCAACTCTTTTCCCAGAGGAAAAGGTCTTCATTTCAGTAAGCACTAAGTTCAACTCCATCAGACTGTGTGGCATGTTTGATTTGTCATTTGTTATGGTAAAGCTGAACTGAGACTACTGACAAATGAAAACGAGTATGCTTCTTAAGGAATGGCAAAAAGACTGATAAGGAAATATATATATATATATATATATATATATATATATATTTTGTCTCAATTACAATAAATAAAATACAGAAGCATGAAACTTAAGTGAATCGGCTTCTACATATCCCAGTACTCAGTTCTGGTTCTAACGCTGTTGCCCACAGATGTGAGAAAGTTACATATGTCAGCTCAAGTGTGTTTTGTACAGTAGCGGTTATCTCCAAAGAGCATTGCTTGTGCTGCCACAGCAGCCCCTGAGACTCTACTTGGCTTTAAAAACAGCCAACTCACATCTGCGGCTCTGCTTATCACCACAACCACACGGTCAAACAGAGAGACCAAGGACGTTTTTCAGAGAACAGTACAGCCAGTGCCTCTCCGTCACACACATCCTCTGAGTGGTGCAGTTCATTAGTGTTGTCAAGTGAACACCTCAGTTCAGAAGGAGCTTGATTAAAAACTAAAATCAAACACTCTTAGATATGTTATTGTTCATCCAAAAACCTATACAAACACAAACTTCCTTTGAGTTCAGGAGGGTCACAAACAAATTCTACCTCCCAGATGACTAGACGAGATCTTCCCACCATCTGATAGCAGAGGAAATTCTGGTCTATTGTGTGAGTCTGATTAACACTGGGAGTGATGAAGGCGTAGGAAGTGGTCACACCCTGGAGCTTGCAAATAGGTGACGAGCACCCCGTGACTGACGGAAACCAATAGATTAACAAAGCAAAAACTGAAGCTGGTGGAAAATATGAGTGAGTAAGTCCTCCTTGTAGAACCTTCTGGCACGTGTGTGTGTGCATTTTGACCTCTAATTGGCTTAGAGGTGTACAGATTCAGTTAATGTAAGTCTGTGTTTGTGCAACAGCTCTCCTGCACAGAGAGGAAGTCGGATCTCTCCAAGGAAGCAACATGGAAGGAAGGCAGGCATGTGCCAACCAGCAGCACTCCATCCTCTTGTGGACATCCACCCTTAACGACAACAATAGCACTAAACAGTAGCAGCATAGCAGCAGCTTTACATATAACAGGCTTTCCACCCAAAGACTTACTTTCCTGTAATTAGCAACAACAAAGTTCATGCCAGTACATATCAGTCTCTAGAGAGTAATCAGAAGGCAAAACACAGCACATGTTTGTCAGAGGTGTTGCTAGGTATAACGTGCAGATGGAATTCATGTGTTTCTGTGTGGCGACCACACCAGAGGAGGGTAATGGGTGCATTGGAGAGGCGAGGGATGCTTGGAGACAAAGAGAAGAACAAGAAAATGTGGAAATTCTGGAACGAAGCCATGTTTTGTCCCTTGCTGAGATGACAGTAAAAGCTACACTGAAGCTTTGGCCTTTGTTACAGTCAGGGAGGAAATAGTACAGTGTGTCCCTTGTTAGCCTGCTGAGGGGGAAAATATGCACAGCAGACATGTAAACAAACACTAATCTAAGAAAAACAACTAAAGACTCTTTTTGTCAACAAGACATATGGTATCAAACAAAAATGGCTGTCATTCACAGATGGTACATCAATGAGCGAAGAAGTGGGCACAGGCAGCTGTTGCTGGTGTAAGAATGGGAAAAGAAGAGATGGATAGAAAGGAAACACAAGAGAGGTCAAGTCAATAGATGTCCTTGGAGCAGTGAGAACAGGGACGTGTGCACCAAACACTGACGAGTGCTGACGTTCATCTTGCCCTACACAGGCCCTACGTTAAAGGATGAGCTGTGGTGAGGCTGACATAATCTGATCCTTTTATGAGAAGATGAGATCAGCAGCTGTTAAGACATACAACTTCATAGTGTGTCTCCACACCAGGGGATTCAGGTGTAAACAAGCCTCTGATTGGCTGTAAGCAGAGGAGTATCTGGCTCCCACCTGGGAAGATGGGCTTAGGCAGTGACATCATCTGTCTGGGGGAAGGAAGGACTGGTGCACATCTGTCTGCGACACAAAAGTCTTCAACAATAGTAACAACAATGCTCTGCACCTATGACCAATAACATCCATTGCTACAAAAGGGTATTTAAGGTTAGTCTGGCCCGGAGCATTGGAATAAACATTAGGTTCCTGAGAACATGCTGGAGTCAGCACTCTGCAGCAATCCCTGTTTGCTCCGCAGTCACAGCTACACTCTGATTAAATATAGTTTCACAAGGTGGGAGATGCTTGTGTGTGAGCCTGAAAGTGACGCAAACAAGCTTTTAAAGTGTGAATTATGGTAAGATGTGCTTACCAACACTGCCTTTCTGGAGGCTACTTATAACTTTGCCTGTCTGTTTTGTCTCTCAGGCTATCCTTGGTAACAGCACCAAGTCAGATGGTAGATAATTGAAACAAATGAGGGAGTACTGCTTCCAGAGGCACTGCAGCACAGAGGCAATTACACATCTTTGCAGTCAAGTGTGTATGTTTTAGTTTGAGACAGAAAGCGAATAAGGAAGTCTTACCTACTCACTACCATGTTCTCCATTCAATTAGGCTGTACCAGACCACCCCTCCCTTTCACCCTTGCCTGGGACAAACTTGATAAACAGGAAGTGAAACGCCCAGGGACTTCCTGTCTCCCTTCAAATGGGCCTCTTGTTCCCAGAGGCAGAACGGAGAAGCCACGGGCTGCTGCAACAACTGCTACAACCAATTTTACCAGCCCATACAAAGCCTGCAGGCGTGTTGTTTTGGTAGTGAATTCTGTCTAACCCCTTTCCTGCCACCTGACCAACCTCCAAACTGAGCCAAACACAATGAAGCCATTATCCACTTGCCAATTGGGCCACCATGCAGCTGTAACACGTCTTTCCATGCCTACAGGGCACCTGCTGCCACACAGAGACAACTTTTACTCAGCCATGCAGTACAGCTCAGTGTGTTACAGTGTGTGCTCTGATTCCATTACAGAGTAATGTTACTTTTGTTTCACTTCTTAAAATTCCTAGCTAATGAAAAAACTGAATTAAGTTGTTTTGGTAACAAAAGCCTTGCAATGAGGTCTGGTGGTTTTTATTTAAGCCTGTGTGTGCCTGGGTGTGTGCTGACTGTGATGATCTAAATGTGGAGGTGAGGTTAGTGCAAGGCCATCTCTTTCTCCTCCGCCTGAGCCAGCAGATCTAGGCTGCTCCTGAAACACACACATACACACAATGTTATGCAACTGGCCTTGTGTGTGAGGTCTGCCCTCTGCAGTGACTAGAGATCAGGTGAAAGTAGAGAAAGCACATGTAAGAAGACGTCTGTCAAGACTGACAGACGTCTTCTTACATGTGCTCAGAACAACCTGTGTGTCTCTCCATCAGAGACTAATGTAGTACATGTCCTGACTCTCAGGAGTTTCTCTTCCATTATCTGCAGATGAAATTCAGTCAAGCTTAAACAACAGACGAAAAGGCAGATCTAATTTCCGGGGGTCCCCTAAAGTCTGAAACCCGGAAGAAATGCAAAAACGTAAACCAGGTCTGCTCATTGAGACTCTGTCTACTAGCCAGTTAAAATTTAAAAACAGCTTGATTTTAAAATAATTAAAATTACAAACAACAAGTACCCACAGAACACTTTGTTACCTCTTTTACATGCAGACATATGTTTTCTCCTACTGTGCAGGTGTAGAAGGAACCACAGAAGAAACATTATACCACTTATATTTGTGTGTAGGCCTCGACAATATACCGTAATGCACTGTTAATTGCAAGTTTAAAAAAACTAAAAATTCAGCAAGAGAAAATTTAGAATTATGGTTTTATTGCTGAAGAATCAGTTGGTATAAAGTTGGCAAAGAATGATTGATCTTGGTAAAACTCAGTTTGTAGGGGTGTGACCAGGCATTTAGTTGGACAGAAAAATGGACAGAAAAAGATGGATTAACAAATCTACCATGCATAATGTGGAATGAACTGTCCCTTATCAAGATGTAATTGTAAACTTTGAAGTCCAGGGCTGAGATAAAAATCCTGTTACACATGCAGTTTAACTCTTTGGGTCATTACGAAGAAAGTTTAGTAACGTGAGTGGCATTTTAGTTTTGGGTAATTTAAAATTGCAAGTCAGCACTATCTGAAAGTCCTCTGTGTTTATGGCTGCAATCCCGGAATGCCATCAAGATTTAAACTCATTCAGCTCTGATTTGGCACCCTCAGACATCTACCTCTTTTTAAGATGAGGCAGCTCAGGGGTCACCATTTTGACCATAATGTTAATATACATTATTAGTTTAGGTTAATAAACAATGGTTAGGTTGTAGGGTCCACAGAAAAAAAAGTTATTATTCAAATTTCAATATCTAGAAAATATTTTTGGAAAAAATTTCCTAGACGTCCTTCCTAGAAGCAGATCTTCAACAGACCATCACGCTTTCATTTTAAAATTAAAGAGCTGATTTTGCTCTTTAGTTTCATGTCCTCCAGCCAGAATGACAGAGCAGCTCTACTGTAAAGTACAAAAGCCACAGGAAATAATGTCATCCAACTCCTCTGGGCAAAGCTTTTAATAGATAATGATTTCATCAGCTTTCTATGCACTAATCACAGCTTTTATTTTGACCAAACTTTCCTGAAAGCCTTCTACATTTCAGCCTGATTCAAATGAGCCCATCTGAGTGACAAGCTGCCACGGGAGCAAGGAGTTTGCAGGACATAGGGGAAGAAGTGCAGGGTTTGTTGGTGAAGAATAGTGTTCTTGTTGAGCTGCACGTCTCAGCTCTCTGGAAGCAGCCAAGCCTGCCAAAGATAGTCTAATGAGAGACACATGGCAACCAATATGGTCTGCTATGCTAATACAACACACAGTATGCTGATATACTCAGACCTATTGTCCCACACAATGCATTATAAAATTTACCAACTGATCTGCTGCATGTGATGAAGCCTCCAAGCCTCCAACACATCAACAACAATATGTCTAATGGGTACAGAAACATTACAGCACAGATTGAGGAAAATGGAATTTTCTTTCGTTTCATGCTGCAGTTGGGTGATGGGCAATGATGACCATATCAATCTGATGTTTATAGACAAATGCTAAATGAACACCTGACCCAACATTTAATATTAGTACTTGCCTCAGGACTGGTGTGTTGAAAGAGGCCATTGAAAATCAGTTAGTTTTATAGTCACACACACAAACCTATGTTAACATGTGACAATGTACATATGTAAAGAAGCAATAAAGAGGCAATTGGTATCATAGGTCTCTACAAAGATTGACGACTTTGTTTCATCTACTCGTGGAATAGTTACCCTGAGAACAATATGTGTGATATTTTTCAGGCTCTATGTTAGACCACTGATTCTTAAATCCCAGCCAGACTAGCTAATCTGTCAGCAGACAACGAACACATGGAGCACACATTAGATTAAAACACAGTGGCACAACCTTGAACACAAGTTAAACCTTATTATACACATTACCATTGCTTAAGAGGCTTGAAGGTCAACAATGCGAATACATAGAGTGATTTTCATTTAACTGCCAGGCTGACAAAATGTTTCTAATAATCTTATCAGATATTTCATAATACCTAATACTCTTAAGTCTTACTTGCTAATATGTGATTTTAGCAAAAAATGGCAGCTTAAACTTACAATGTTGTTGACTCATGGTCTTAGCAGAATGAATCAGGCTTCTCTCAATAGCATCACTGCCTGCATAAAACAGTCACTGTAAAAATCAACGTTTATGTCAAACAACGATAACATGCTATTCAATTGCTCTGTTCTAAACAGGATGATCAACATTAGAGTTGACAGGGTTTGACGGAGTGCTGGCAGCCTGTTTCTATCCCAAACAATGCTACTGTTGAAAGCTGAAACACCAGACCCCAGGGGACGAAGGGTTGGCTTGAGCCGAGGTCAATGAGGACCCATTTTGATGGGTGTGCCTCCAAAAACACACATCAGTCAAGGAGTATAACATCACCACTAAGACATCCGATTGGCTGATGGAGACGACAAGGGAGGAGGAATGCTAAAAATAGACACAAAAGCCCATTTTGGCTTAATGAGCCTGTGAGACATCAGTGCGTTGTCCAGGTCCCACCCCTGCCTTGAGAAAAGCACATAAGTATCTCTGGCACAAGCTCGCCTTCACAAGGCTTCTGTATGTGTTTCACTGAGTCCTGCAGTGCTTAACACATGTGGAGCCTCAGATTTACATGACACGCACATAAACGGCTGGCTGTTATTCATTTTAAGTGTAGCACTGAAGTGTAAACAAAGTTCTGAATCACAGCAAGGCCTAATCTTAACCAGCTGTGCAGTGTGTGTCTGTGTTAAAGCTACAATTTTACTCTCACCATCAAAACCCTCCTTTGGACCTAGAAAGTTATATTTAGACTTTATATTATACTTTATACAGCAGTTAAGGCACGCTCAGACTGGCTAACCCCTAACCACAAAAGAGGAGAACCAGATCCTTTCTGCTCCAGCTGCCAGAGAACCTAACCAAAATCATTTTAGCCTTTTTCTCAAGCAAAATAAACAGTTACATGGAAGCCAGTCAGATTTCAAGACTGACACAAACTCTGCAGCATAGGATAGCTACTGCCAGGGAACCAAATGGAAAGCAAAGGTTAAAAAAAAGAGCCAAGTCTGTTGAGTCCAATGCTCTGCAAATAATAACACAAAAAAGGGAAAAAGCATATCCCTATCCCCTTATAAGGGAACACTGTGTCCAAACAAACACAGTTGCCCGGCCATAGGGGCACACATCAGGAGCAGGAGAAAACTTGGACAAGCTTGAATGACTAGCTGCCTTTTTGCAGGATTCCATTTCATTCCAAAGTCCTAACCTACCCTCCAAACAAACCCTGTAACCAGCAAGGTCCCACACTCCTCCTTTTCAGTCAGCTATAGGAGACTGGCTGTTTGCCATTGCTGTCCCTGTGTCCGCAGCTCCCTCCCTCTTTCCCTCCCACAATTCAAGATACCCTGTGTGTCTGACTACAGCAGAATCTCTGCCTGCTACAGCAGCACTGTCCTCAAATGTCTCCTCCAACTGCAGCACAATAACAGAGACAGCAAGAAGAGTCGGGGGACAGAGCAAGTCAGACAACAGAAGTTAAGTCAGAAAATTTAAAGGATGCTGCAAAGCCAAGTACATATGTCGCACAATAACAGTACAATGAAGGAAAGGTCAAGAGAGGAGACAAGACAACTACCTATAGAAGAAGCAGTCGCAGCACACCAGAACCCCCATCCAGTAGGTGATGAAGAAAAGCAGAGGTGACAACCCGCAGCACCCTTTCTCTCGTTCACCTCTGCGTCTCTGCAAACTTGGCTACAGGTGCACCTGGATAATGGGTCCCAGCTCCAGCATAGCACGTTGTGCAAACATTTGGTGTCTGAAACAGTCTTCAACTTCGACACAGGTCACCAAGGTGGATGCTGACGCAGTAAGGCCGAGAAAAGACTTCGAAGCCAAAAAAATCATTCACAAAAATCAGACACACTTCTCAAGCATGTTCTTTTCTCCCTTCTACTACTGCAACTGCGTAGCTCACTTTCACACTCTTGCACTGTCTCCCTGTCTCCCTTCCTCCCTCTCCCTCCCTCTCTCTCGCTGGCTCCCACTTGAAAGGCGGGAAGATTAGCTTGGCAAACAGAGTCCCATAAACAAACTGCTGACTGCTGGGCAGTACAGAGTGGACTGCAGGGGAGAGAGAAAGAGATGGAGAAGAGTGAGAGTGAACGAGAGCGAGCTAGAGAAAGACAAGGGGAGGGAGGGGGGGAGAGAGAGAGAGAGAGAGAGAGAGAAGGAGAGAGTAGGAGGAAATAATCCCTGGGACGCAGAGATATCATCTGTATACATCCTAAACAAAGGCTAAACATCCTATCTCCACCCATCAAAAACCAAAAAACACTGTTTGCTAAATCTGAGTCTGACTTAAATCCTGTCAAAACAAAGTTAATCAGTGTTTCAAGGCAACAACGTCTCCAGCCTTTTGCACCTCCAGTAATAAGCAACTTAAAAATATAAAAGCAGATGGCTTATTATTAACTCTTTTGTCAACACTGGGCAGGGGCTAAACACGTGACTGTACACAGGTTCATGAATGCAAACAATAATTGTGACTTCATTCACACAATTGATGCAGAGGTACAGGATAGGAGGGGCTACTGTGGAGACAAGCCCCCAGGATGCGAGCCAATCACTGCAGAGGACTGTAGCTATGGTATGGGCAAATAAGGTGAAGGACACAGAGTGAATTATGGCCCTTGTTACATTGCCTTCTCTCCTCCCCACATCCTTAAACTAAAGCAATCACTTTTGCTTTCCAATATTGACTTGCTGCCTCCTTACAATTAAACACACATACACACACCTTTAAGAGGCTGCAACACACAGCTCAAAGTGTGCTGCTGTAATTGAAGGCTGCAGACACTGCTGGACTCAAACACACACAGGATTAACCGACCATGACGAGGGCAGCCGGTGCCACTGAATACTGACGCTCAATGTCAGATAGGCCAAATGCACTCTGCTGCACAACAAAACAAATCACTGCAGTCTGACGAGAAAAAGACAGCGAGATTACAGAGGTAGAGGCAACAGTCACCTTCAGGAGACGGCGGTTATGTAACAACCATGTGGAGGAGGTGGTGGTGGTGGGTCGGTGGGTGGTAGATGTGTCAGCTGTTGCTGACTTAAAGAATTTGAGATAGATTTAAAAGTAACCAGAGCTCATACATATTCTCACAAAAACATCAAACAGCACTGAAGACTCTACTTCTTTACTTCTGCTCGTATTCAGTCTGAGATACTGGATGACAAAGAACTGCTGCATCCCAGCACAGCTCTTTTACATCCAATGACGTCACCCCCCCCCTCCTCCAACATCACCACCACCTTCTCTTCCTCCTCCTCCTGCTCCCTGGAAGACAGTCGCTAGGAGCTCCAGCTCACACGCATCCTCTTTCACTGCTTAATTACCTCATCTCTCTCTCTCTCACCTGCACACACATATACAGTACACAATCCTCACTGTCATTAACACACTTCTTATGTGAAAACAGAGGAGGGAGGTGGGAAGGCACAGGGTGATATCATTATTTGTGTGATGAAGTGACGGTTTGAGCTTGGCTCTTGTTATGCTTTCTTTGTGTTTCACTACCTGAGAATCAGGATGTGAGTTGTGAGTGTGTTGAGTACAGCGGAAAGCCATGTGCCCTGCACTGATGAAAAGTGGAAAGGGCGTGCCAGAGGAAATAAAACTGCCTATATCAACTGTCACTTTCAACAACATATAAGTTCTCCATCTTGTGTGTATTCGTCTGTACTTCCTCATCATAAAATCCAGAGACGCAATAATAGCAAGACATCTGGAGTAATACATTTTAAGAAAGCTGTGTGAGTGAGCTGTTTGGACAGCATAAGGACAAAGACAGTATTCATTTGTATAAACTTGTGACTTGGAATAATAACACAACGTTAAAAAAGAACTGAAAGAACTGAACCAATGAACTGGGGAAAGACCCTACTCGTGACCGGGTTTAAAAACACTGTGATGTGAATAGAGGCCGTTACAATCATGTCAACTGAAAGTGGGTTAAAGGGGGTAAAAGAGGCAGAGGCACATCATTCTTACTGCCACACACACACACACACACACACACACAAAGTTGCTAGGTGATGAAACCTCACGAAGGGCTATTTGTGGAGGGAAAGGAGAGAGGGAGACAAAGAAAGGAAAGAGGAGAGGGGGAAGAAAAGGAGAGGAAAGAAAGATTTCCAAAGTGGAAGAGGGAACACAAAAGGGAGAGCCCAACCTTTTATAGAGCGGGACAGACAGGTTTCTCCTGATCCAGCCTCCCACGCTGGATTACACGTGGGTACCATGTTGGTGAAAGAGCACCCATGACAGAAATGTATGAGCCACAATCAATGGTCTGACCATACTGAGTGGTTATCAAAACTAAGACATGTAGTGTAAATAGTTGTACTCACTAATGATATTAATGAGAATCAGCATTCACATGTGCCATTGCAACTTGTATGAGAATAATAGTGAAAAATGCCATAAAGGCTGTATGAGCAGCACTGTAAGACTCTGTGGAAATATCACACAGAAAAGCAGTGATTTATGATCTGAGGATATGACAGAACCTACTGCCTCCCTCCTCCTCCTCACACAGACACACACACACACATTACAGCATTCTCTGCTTACCTATTCAACGTATAGGAGCCGTTCCTTTTAAACCTCATCCTGGACGACAGGAAGCGGATAAAGAAATCCAGAATTGACGACGTTTCAGTTGTTTGTCGCACCTCGAAAGAAACAAACCCCACCGACCGTGTCTTTCTGTGTCTGTGCCTCTGCAGAACAAACAAACGCGGAACAATACGGAGTTGCTTTTTTGCAGACCTCTCTCACTCCTCCGACACCGTTCTCTCCTTTTCCCAGACCTCCACCCTCTCCTCCTTCTCCTCCTCCTCCTCTTCTAGTCCTCCCCCTCCCCTTGATTTAGTTTCCGTGGGCAGGGTTAACGAGTATTCTTGCTGCAGGCGTTTCGATTAAAACAAAAAAACAGAACTCACACCGGTGACATGTGCGCGCACCGCAGAGATGCAACTTGGAAACAAAATCTGCTGACATCCACACGGAGTCTGGTTGAGGCTGCTCGGCTTTGTGTGCAGGCTCGCTGACGTAAACCACCGCGTTTTTCTACAAAAAAAAAAAATATTAAAAAAATAAAAACACAGATGAAACTTTCGGTATGTTCATATCTACACCCACGTCTCCGGCTCCATGCGTCGATATAAAACCGACATAAAGTTAAAACGTAGGCTATATATAAAAAAAAGTAAATTACAAGCCGGCGGTCCCTTTATGAGAAATTGCCATCGATGCGAGCCAGCTCCCCTCATTCACTCCAGAGGAGGCTCTCATGTTTCAACCGCGTTTCCTATCACAGGAGCTATATATACGCATTTCTATTCTTCCATAGGCTGAACACTAACCAGACTCCGCCGCCCAAACGCAGCGACTGTCAGCGCCTGAAGGGTGAGACAGATTTGAGGCTAAGAATAGGGATGAAGATCTATTAATGCCATTTAAATCCAAAGTATCCTTCCAAGTGTATGTGTCTTTCTTCCTCACACAAATACTTAATTAACTTCACATTTGAAGCAGTTCTTAAACGTGCCTGAGCTCTAAATGCAGATTAGGGCGCTTATTTTGATATAAATTAAGGGATTAACTCAATCATAGATGATTCTGTTTTAATAAAACCACCATTGTGAAAATTAATCTTAATTATGGACTGCATCAAAGAACTCTTGACCTCACATTAGGTGCATTTCAGACGTGTTATAGTAATATCCACACTGTGCAGCAGTGTCAGCATTCTCTCTGACAACAAAATGACCCACAGGAATGTTAAAGTGTGGAGACATGACAGGCAGTATACCTCAAAGTGACTGTGAGCAGACAGAGAAGTGACACTGGAATGGCTTTTACAACGATAACATGTGATGTTTATCACTGTGACCAGCACTCTCCTTGAAGCTATAGCCTCAGGTGTGCATGCATGTCCCCTGGGGAAGAAGGCTCAGAGGACACCTTTATCTGTAGTCTGTGTACACATACTGCAGATAAAGGTGATTTAAAGCTCTTGTTTTGTCAAGTATGGATTTGTGTAATGCTGGAGAAGTGCAAAGAAGGATGCACTGAGAGAATATATATATATATATATATATATATATATATATATATATATATATATATATATATATATATATATATATATATATATATATGCAGCAGGCCAGACCACAAAGGCTGAATAATGGAGAGATCAGATGTGCTTTTCCTATTCAAGAGGCTTTAGGACAGGGACGAAGACATCCACTCCAGAATGATGTTATATCTTGAGGTTGTCAAGACATATTACACTTACTTTTGGATTTTTTTTTGTTACAAAGAATTAGGAAAAATGCAAGTGCAGCTCTTCTGGGAGTCCAAAAATTCAAGCGAAAATAAAGGATTGTTTTTTTTTTCCTTGGAAGATGTTTCGCCATTCTCTGAGTGGCTTCTTCAGTTCTGCTCAACTGAAGAAGCCACTTGGGAGAGTGGCAAAAACCCTTGAGTCCTGTTGCTTTGTGTCGATTCTAACTCTTGGACACAAGCACTAAATGGTGAATCCAGGAAAGTGGTTCAGTTTAGTTATTCAGCATTACATCATAGAAGTGCAATGTAGCATCAATGTGTGTGTGCTTCCTCCGCTCCCACAAAATGCTCAGGGTTGGTTTCACGGCTTCAAGCTCGTTTATTACAATAAGAGCAGCCTGGCACTAAAACTGCTGATCAATTGCTCTGCTGCTGCTCTGTTAGTCACTGCAGAGTTACACAACAGTCACTGGAGGAAGAAGATGAGGAGGAAGATGATGATGATGAGAGGCAGGAATATGAGAGGGAAGAAGCTTTTTAGAAAATTCAGAGTTGTACAGATGGACGAGGCTGGTGGAGGGTGAATACTGCAGACCACAGACGCACAATCAGCTTGTGCTTTATTGTTCCAGTTCAAAACAGCCCCCTTTCTTTTCTCCTTCCTCAACCCATTCCTTCCACTCTATCCTGCACTGATTAATTGCCTGCACCTTAACTGCCCTTGATTTTAGTGCTCCTTTTGCAGTCCCTTCATTAAGCTAATCTGAGCTCTTTTTTCTTCACTTCATTCCTATTTGTGATGTGTGTTGTGTGAAAACGATGTGAACTTTTAAGTGCGTGTCCATGCATACTAACAGAATTAAAGATATCTGTCAGTGCATAATGCCCTCACTTTTATCTAAAGATGAAGCTGCAGATTTTCTGTGAGGTTAAAACAAAATACCCATAAACCCTCTTTTCTGCCTCATTCCCAATGACAGGAAAGCTTCCAGAAAGTAGTCATCATCGCTGGCTGCGGCATGGCTGTGAAATAGCCCTGGCCCCTCCACTCCTACTCAGGCTTTCCAGGAATACATTGCAAGTCTAACACTGGACCGCAGTGCACAAACACACACAAATAGACCCACAAACCCACTGTACTGGAAGCCAGCATTGGAGGGACTATATTACTGCATTGGCGAGCACAGACAGAGGTGATACTGACAGAAAGCACACACACACACCACTCCCTGCTGTAAAGCCAAAAAAAGATTGATCTTATGAAACCACTAACATGTGTGTATTATGCAATTTAATATACACAAGTATACTGTTTTTCTGTCTCTCACACAAGTAGGCACACTCTAAATATGTTTCAGCACACACAAACAAACACACAGAGCACAGCTAGAGGTATACGTGAGCTGGGGCCCAGCCAAAAGGTGCAGTATGAAAGGGTCTATATATATAGTCAGGCATGGTGACGCCTGAAGGTAGTCAGTTTGTCTGTGTCCATCTTTCACATACTGCAGAGAGACGACACCACTATAATGCAACCTTTATTGAAAGCCACATGTAAAAAATATGTATATAAAATGACTTGTTGTATTTTCTGCAATCACTCCTGACATGTGCAGCATCTCAGGAGCAGCTCAGAGCTGACATGTGCAGCAGTGTATGTGAAGATGATGTACGTTATGGATGTCCGCAAAAGGTAAATGTTGGATGCTTTCTGGGCTCTGCACCCAATCAGCATCATCTTTCTAAATCAGAGTTGGTTTGAATTCAAATTCTATCTGATGTGGGAAATAAATTGGAACCTTGTCCAATCATTTATTACTTCTCAAGCAGTTTGATAATGAAAAAAGTCAACTTCTATAGATAATTTGCTGTTAAAACAGTACAATGAACATGTATTATGAGTGTTACAATGCACTGGAGTGTGTCTTTAATATTTATGTCTGAAAATATGCCTAAATGTAGCCATATTCCTGTAATTCTGAATCTGTTAACAGTATACTGCTTTGTTTAGGACCTCACATTCCAAAGAGGAGGTGAAGCGCCAATGCTGGAGTGGTGGGATTATAATGCCACCTACTGTTGTATAGACATAATGCACCTAAGGAAAGAGCATCTCTCATTTGTTTCTGTGTTGTGCTGAGGAGCAGTGATGAGAGAAAGGCAGCAGGCAGGCAGGACAGGAAACCTACAAGCTGAGGTGTGTGCCGTCAGTGATGTCCTGTTGACTGGTATGCAGTCTAGTATTGTTGGCATGTGAATAAAGGTTTTGCACTGGTGATGAAAGGGAGGAGGCAATGACAGATTAGAAAAAGATAAGGTAAGTGTAAAGCAGCGCTGATGCTCACAATGACATTTGGTATTGTAGGTATGTGAATGAAAGCAGGCAGCAAGGCCTCTAGCGTTAACTAAACTACTGCAATGAGTTTTGGCTTTCTTCAGGGCCCACTACGTGTACAAACCGTAAAAACAAGAACACATATCCACTATCAATTCTATTTTTTCTTTCATTAAATAAAATAGAGCATGCCTCAGTGCAGAGAACTGCACTATTGATCACTATGTGCATCTGGCTGGTGGTGGACTTGTATTGCTGGTTTAATACTGCAGCAGCCTGATACAATCATGTGATACTGGAAAGAGCCCGGTGCATACTGGGAAGGCCTGCAAGCCATGATTATGCAACAAGATCTGATTTCATGCCCACTGGATCTCTCTCTCTTTCATTACTATATCTACTTTTAGCTACATTTCACTAGCAACAAAGAGTGTTTAAAACATCTCCATTGTTCTTCAATCCTTCCTCTGATTAGTCACTCACAGGGGGACAAGTACACCAAAATAATGATCTCATATGACCTTAACTCTATCAATGCGACTGACTAAATAAAGTTACCTTACTGCTGACAGGTAATCATTTTTATTTATCCAAAATCATGGGAATTGGATATGTCCTACCCTCGTGTGGCCCAAAGAAACATTAAAATCTGTCTACAATACGTATCAATAATTCCTGCAGAGGAGCGGGGGTTATGGAGTTGCAATACTCATGAGACTGAGGAGTACTCGGGCTGGGGTAAAGTTGGTAGACAGAAAAGAATGCTAAATAGAGCTGGGCAAGCTCGTCGAACCAGAACAGCTTGGGAGTATCCAGATAATGAAAGGTGGAGAGCGTAAAAACAACAAGTAAATCAAAGTTCAAGGGATTTTAATAACAAGCTAATGTTCGTCTAAAGATAAACTATTTTTTATGCTATCCAGTCCCTCATTAAAACTTTCAAGGCCTTACTGGGTTTTATTGAGAACAAAACGTCCATAATGTCGTCCTATAAAAAGGACGTCAACTGTGCAGCGACCCATCCTGATCCAGAATCACCTAAACGTGGTGAAGTCCACACCAGCCAATGGTTATGTAAGAGCTGACATGTGCAGCAGTGTATGTGAAGATGATGTACGTTATCCAGGTATCAGCTTCTGTGTAGTCTAGTTCTCTGTGCAGACCAATGACCTTCAACCACCTCTGACCACAGCCTATCAGCTCTCCAGACAGATGGCTCCAATAAACCAACTTCAGTGAAGACTGCAATGTAATATAAGGCAATAGGAGCTAATATAGCAAGGTGCACTGCCCCAAGCAACACAAAGAATGGGCACAATTAACAATTTATGTCTGTCATTCAAGTTTCTAGGAGAGCTAATGGAAAGAAAACGATTTCAAGAAAGCTTCCACTGTCATCATGTAAAAAGAAATACAGATGCTCTGTTTATCTCTTATGTGAAAGCATTCAGGGATGGAGTATGGCTGCACAGCTAGAGTGTTTTCACTAACAGTAGACTAAGTAAGATGGGGGAGATAGAAAGACGTGAAAAGACACATGTGGTTAAAGCCAGAGCTCACGTTGCCGCTTTCTGATAACTGGAGCAGTGACAGGCGCCCAGCCGGAGCCTGTGTGAGGAAAGCAGCACTTCCTGTGTTTGTGCATCTCACCGTTTGCTTTTCCTTTAGCACAACAGCTGACAAGGCTTCCTGCAAGCTGCTGTTCCAAACTCCTTGCCCTGGCAGAGAAGCAGAACAATGAAGAGGAAAAAGAAAAGCACATTATGAAGCAGGGGGTACACAGGCGAACATGAGGCCAGATGCAAACACAGGCACAGACACAGGTGCACATGAGGACACACACCCTGGTCAAACAAGCACTCATGCCAGCAGAGCGCAGATAACAATAACGCCAAATTATAAATAAATAATGTGAAAAAGGAGAAGCAAAAGGACCATAAAAGAGATGTATGTCTAAATCTGTCCCGAGCAGCCCCCGGCAGTCAGCTTGTCAAAACCAAGATTTAAGAGCTGCAAAATGTTTCCTTCCATCATTTAAACTGCGACAGCCTCATTTAAAATATCTACCAAGCAGCAGGATACAATACACTAATATTTTCTTAAACTTAATTCAGCACAAGTGGCTGCCACCTCATATAGGTTTCTTGGACTCCTTAGTGATTATAATAAACATCCCATCTGTGTACCCTCCCTCCCTCGTCCCTGGCCCTGAGTGACACATGAACTCACCAGAGCGAACCAAACCCCTGACCTACTGTTCCTCTATGAGAGGAAACGGATGTGGGGAATGTCTCTTACTCTTTTCTTTTTCATGTTGCACATGCAAAATAAACGTGCAAACTGACACATCATCCAAAGTACCGGCTTACAGAGCGGATATCCACCATAGAAGACTTCCTACACACACAGCCCTGTTCAGAATCCAGAGCCATAGATAGACCTTTTCTATTTGTATCTGTTACTGAAAATCATAGCTTTTGAAGTGGAGTCAGAGAAGGTCAGATTGACACAGTATTGAATGTTTTAGAAAGAATTTGATGATTAGGGGGACCTTTCATCTGTTTTGGTTTTAGCTTTGTACATGTGGTATATACTTTTTGTAAGACAGGGAGAGTGGAGGCCTAAAAATAGTGAAATTTAGTCTCATTGTAGAAAACTAACTAAAAGAGATTGTTTGTAAATGTCAGATTTTCAACGTGAAAAAGCAAGAAAGACAAAATAAATGTAGACATAAAACAAACAAAATGTGCTGTCAGAATACGCTGACATGTTGACATTTTAAGCACTTCCTCACTGCCCAATTGCAGAAGAACATTATTATACAGAGCAGCACGTTTAAAAATAGAGGTGCATATACATGTGGTACATTACATACGCTATGCGAATGTGACCGAGATAAGCTCAGGCTGTGGTTCCGCACACAGCATAATAATCTCTGTCAGTGACAGTCACAAGTGCTGGGAGTTGTAGCATATTAATTAGGATACTGTACATACAGTTAAACATAGGCAGCAATGCTTTGCAGAGACAAAATAACAAACTTTGCTGTAATTTTAAATCCTATATTAGGATAGGATATATGAGGAAGACAAAGAAGAGCAGAAGAGGAGATAGGAACAAGACAGGAGGTCAGGAGTCACTGGCTTTTTTTCTTTTTTTTTTTTACAGATCCTCTGCCTTTGTTGTTCTTTATGTAGGCTAATCTCCTCCATCTCACCTCCCTAAACTGACTGGCTCACTTAGCCTCATGTAACTAGCTATGAGCTGGTAATAAATCAGCAGCACACTCCTCTCACCTCTAATCTTTAGTAGCTTGTTCTGCTCTGCATGCTTCCCCTGATATATGACTCAGTCCACTCTGGCTTCCACTGTGAGGCAGTTACTGTAGGTAGAAAACCACTGTTGGGAGTATGAATTAGACAGCAAGGACAAAAAATGTAGACTGGAAACTAAAGGAAAGCAGATCAGACCTTCTAGTTATAAAGATATGTATTTTTTTTTATTTAGTTGTCTTATCATTCACCAAATATTTATGATTTGATTTTAATTAGAACAACAAATATGACTGATGAGATCTAGTTAAATAAAACTAGCAATAATGGAAGAGTTTTGAATTATGTTTTAAACTTTCATCATTTTTTGCCATATCTGCATAAATACTTGGACTAAGTACCTAATACTAGCCAGCACTTGTTTACCAGCTACGTCTTGGTATTTAGTTACCGGTAATCAAAACAATAAAATGACCCGCTCTCTGTTATTACTTCGCATACGCCATAACCAACGTACAGCAGTGTGCTTGATTGCTCACTAATATTATCACTTGCAAGATGATATCTAAATGGCCAGTTGACAAGCTTACCAAATTACTTCAACAGTTATTGTGGACAGCGAGACACATCTTTAGCAAGAATTTTGCAGGCTACATGGCTAGAAAGCGGGTTTACTTCACTTGATGACCACCTATAACCACAAGTAAGGAATAAAAAGTGACAATTTAAGATGTAGAAAAATACACATAGGGATACCGCATTTGCTTTGCACAGCCTCCTGGATTAAAGTGTGGCAAACTGAGCTGCTGGTCGGTCAACCCCCCCCACACACAGACTCCACATAATACCCTGTGTTCTCAGTCATTCTTTAGCACAGTAAGCTTGTAACTTAGCTTCCTGTGCTAGCATTTATCAGAAGCCATCCAGCTCAGAGACCACTGATGATTAGAAAGTATTTTACAAAAGGTCATGCTTAGCAGGTCTATGACTAGGAAATACCAACAGAGAAGAGACTAGTGTTGTGACACCATGTCAGACAGCTGTGCATGCAGGGCCTTGACTGTGTTATAATTAAATACAGTGTATGTATAAGGGCGACACATGGACAGTGCATGTTCCCCAATGTGGTCCTCTGCAAGCCCTCAGTTGATCAGACTTATCTGTGTTTACACATACACACTTCGTCAAGGGATATCTGAGGCCTTATAGGGGTCAAACACTCTGTTGTGTGTCTTGCATTTTTGTGCTGTGTCCAACCTTTAGCTTTCCAGTTCCACTTTTGGGAGGCCCTGTCAGCAGTTCCCATACAGTGACCCTAACCCAGCAGCGGAAATCTGACAACCCTGAACACCAGCTCCCTCTCCGTTCTCTCCCTTTTGCTTTCATTACAAGTCAAACTCTTCCCTCAAAAACATCTCCCTCCTCCTCCTCCTCCTCCTCCATATCCATTTTTAGATGTGAAGCACCTCATAGAGCTGTTTTGCTGCAGACTCACAATCTCACACATTCACGTTAAGAATGTTGCAGCAAGCAAGGCACACAAGGTGACGTTGCATCCTACAAAACTAATGTAATAGCTGTGGAGATAAATCTCTAATACCTATTACCGGTACATCTGGAGGTCTGCTGCTCACCCCCTGCTGGGTTTTTTTTTGTTGATGATACAGTATATGGGTGCAGGTTCAAATGGATGACATCAGCTGGGCGTGGACTTGGGTGTTTGCATCAATTACAGTGCATCCTTGCTTTAAGATTATCCCACATTAGAGCAACACCCTCCTCTCTATCTCTGTCCACAGGCTGTCCGATCACTCCCTCACATGTTGAAGAGATATACAGAACATATGGAAGGATCAGAGCCATACGGCAGGGCTGTCAGCAGACACATATGAAACATATGGCTGCTGGTGCTGGCCTGTCAGCCATTAAGCCTGTTCTATCACTGTCTCCCTCTAATCTTACATACTGCCTCTCTGCTGTTTAATGTCTTGCCTCGACCACATCCACATGTGCTGGATGATTGTTAACGCACATACACACACAAAAAAAAATTAAACCACAGAGTACCATGAAACTGTTTTTTTCCCCTCATAGTACTTTTAGTAAGTTGATCTCTTAAACCTGGACAGCATTATATGGATGGGGATAGTTAGATAAGCGTCTATGGTCACCTCCACCTAACCCCTTGGTAATGAAATGTATTTAAATGTTATGAATGAGTGGCTGATGACGAAAAAGGAAAGAAGTCACTTTACAGAAAATGGAGAGCTGCAGGACTGTGTGCAAGCAAAGTCAAGGCCCTGATTCAAAAGTGACAATTTCACGATATATAAATCACATGACTGAGCCACAAAGTGAGACAGACACATTTATATAATAAGAGACGTTGGTCCAGGTTCATCTAACTCAGTTTAGATAAATTAGAACAATTTAACATGAGCCTTTTTCTCCTTTGTTAAGTGAAGAAACTCCTAGCAGATAAAGCCTCAGCACACCAATATAGAGGCAATCAGGATGCACACCACCCATGACATCACCTTCTACTTCCTGTCCAATGCTGCCAAACAGGAAATTCTCTTAAGTAGAACAGCTTCATTTTCACATAGATCATGTTCAGTTTGAGGACTTGCATCATTATGTACATTTAATTACTTCTCTCTTTCTTTTTTCTGTCCTTTATTCTGACACATGATCTCAGCATAAGCTCAACTGCAACTCCTGTAATCTCATTTAGAGAGTGTCTAGGCACAGAGATGATCCATAAATATTGCACACTAACATGCTCATACACAAAAATACATACACCTACACATGTTTATAAGAGTCGTAGAGAAGGGGTGGCTTACGGATTAAAAAGGGGATAAAGAAAATAATGGAATGCTGATGGAAGAAAAAAATAAGGTGAGAAAAGACAACAGCTTTGAGTACTGAGATGAACTTGGCTCCCCGAGGAGCCAAGCTGATGTCAGTTTGTGTTTTTGCATGTGTATGCTCAGCTTGCCTTGCCTGGTGCAACAAAGAGATCTCTAATCTAATTATAGTTCAGAATAGTTCAGCCTAGTGGCCTAGCCTCAGCAACCAAGGACAAACCTAGCTAGCTTACACCAACGCCAGAAGCCCACCAGCTTTGCACAGAATTAGCAGCTCACCGCCCAGCTGGAACCTCACCCGGAGGTGCCGACCACATCTTGGTAAAAAGTAAATAAATGTCCTAGAATTACAGGCTTCCTTCTCCAAGACAAATTAAGGTACATTGGTTTAATTAGGATCCACTCTTCTACAAGAGAAACACTCAAACCTTTATGGTTTAAAATCAATAAGTGCATAATCCTGAGCTATTCACTGCACTTTTATTTCTCAATCCCTCTGTTGGATCCAACTCTATTTCTGACCTGCACACAGCTCCAAACTACATTTCTCCCTCTGTCACTGGCAGCTTGGGCCCCTGCTGTTAAATCTTCCTCTCTGTCCTCTGTTGCAGGCCTCTGCTGTTTCTAATCTAGCTTTCTGACCCACGTCACCGCTCCCCATTTATCTCAATATCTCACCTATTGCCTCTGCACCACTATCGTTTCCCTCCTTCCCTTCGCTCTTTCTATATTCTCATGCTGCTCTCCTTCTTATCAGGTGCCCTCTCTTCCTCTGTCCCCGCTTTCCTTTTTTCCTTGATGTTTTCAATTTGCTCCAATACTCCCAATTTCACATCCTAACTCTTCATCGAGATAGCAAAGTGTTGGGCAATTTTCTTTAACTGACGGCAGCACAAGGCTATGTTAATGACTAATTAAGTTACTACTATAGTCCAGTTCTTCATCAAATCTAAACGATGAGGTTTATCAATACATTAGACACCCTGATGTGACTCTGCAGGATACTGACACAAATGATGTGTGCGACCTTACTAAATACACATATGCAGAGTATGCCAACATGAATAATACATGCATATAAAGAAGAATGGTATCATTTAATGTAATTTATAGCAGGACATTAATTTAAAAAACTACCACCAGTCTTAAAAAATAATGCATCTAACTTTTGTGAAGATGGCAACGACAACCCTACATCCTACTGCAGGGGGTTCAACTTATTTTAGCTGATCTTAAGACAGCTCTAGCCGGCAGCGGTCCATGACTATGATACACTCTGACAGAACAGTAACTCCTCCAAGGGCTCTAGCAGCCAGTCCTTTCACCAGAGTAGCCAAAGAGACCTGAGAGATCTTTGTGGTGAAGTTGGCTTTTGTTTAAAATAACATTTTTTGAGAGAAAATGTCTTGTTTTGACCAACAACATGAGAGATAAGCAGCTGATTAGTCACGTCTGCCCCTGCCCTCTGTCAGGCTTTTCTCTTCCTCTTGTCTGGCCCTCTCCCTCCATTCGTTGGCAGTGCCAGCTGTGTTTGCCGGGCAGGGCTGCACTGAGCGTTACGAAAGAGTAAACACAGTCACAGCATGGTGCCACTCTCCTGCCAAGTGAAATAGAGGCAACACACACACACACGAGCTAGGCCATGCCAGGAACTGAACTCAACCCAACTGAGCAGGCCATCTTTAAAGTGAGAACAGTGACTCTCTGTATCATCTAGTTCGATTTTAGCACTAAAATAACTGCATGTATGTTTTTTTTTTTTAACATGACATTACAGTAGAGGAATTTGCATATATTTTTGCTGGTGTATCATGTTTAACATCAATGGAGATGTCCTGGAGACATAAGCAAGTCCACGCAGATGTCAGGTTAATGAGCTGATCAGAGCCGGAGCTCACATAGTACCAGTGAGCATGGTGTGAGTTTTCTAACCAGTGTGTGAATTCTAACTCGACAAATGTTTTTTTGTCCAGTGGAAAGCTGTGTGAATATATATAAAATCACAAACATAGGAACTTTCATATTAAAGGATCTCTGCCCCAGTCTGCTGGTTATATGTCTACATGCCTTTGACATTGTGAAAAGTAGTTGATTCAAGCTTCTGAACAGGTCAGGACCCATTGGAGTGGGCAGAAGAAGCATCACAAGGGCAGCCAATTCCAGGTGTTGAGCTGGGTTTCATTTGCAGCCTCTTAATCATCACAGTATTCAGTTGCACTGTACTTACACAGCACATTCTGTCCCAAGGCTTTTGAAACCTTATCTTGACTAAAACATATTAGCAAAAATAACTTGAAAAAATAAAAGACACACCTAGCAAGAGCTTCCATCTCAAGTGCTTCCCAAAGTGCTTAAACAAGCCTGTGCATGCATTTGGATTCTCTAGTTATCCACTTATGCATATTCAGTAAAAGGCAAACTGCAGAGTCATTCTGGTATCACGTTTATTTCTGGGCCTCTCCCTGTGCCTGCCCCAGAGAATAGGAAGAGGAGTCAGGGAAGTAGAGCGGCATCTTGAGAGACAAGCCAGAGAAGAGAGCACACCAGTATTTACTCAGGAGTGCGCATGTGTGTGTTCTCGTACCCAGGCTATTTGCCTCCTCAAAAGGCGTTCAATAGAGCCTTTATGTGTCCCTCAATGTTGAACACTGATGTCCTAAAAACAGTCTATGATATAGTATTGTGTCTTCAAGCCTGGGAAAAGCTCACTTAAGAGTCACTCAGACCTTTTATTTGGATTTTAGCTGCTTCAAGAGAAAACTGCATCATGATGTAGTATGACTACCAACCTTTCTTAGAAGTGTTTTACACAATAAGACTGTTCCCTTGTGACTGTGCTAATCGTGGTTGTTACTAGGTTGACTACTTGCTCTAGGTGTCACCTTTCTGTGAAACCTGAAGTCACCACCTTTGATCTATGACAGTTGAGCTTTTATGGTGCAGCTTTTATTTCTAGGAAGACAAAAACTGAAATTTGAAAATACGGCAGCATTGATGACAAGTCAAAGATGTTACTGGGGGAGATGAGTACTTTTTTAGACTATGCAGCCCCTCTGTATTCCTTCCCGTCTCTCTTAGCCAAAGACACACGAAGCAAACAAATACAGCAGGACAGAGCTTGTTAAATATTTCTCAGCATATAAGTTTTCCTCTTTAAAGCTCTGTTACAAATGCAGCTAAGATCCAGCTAGCTTCTGTTGTTAAATATCTTTCAGAGAGGGCCGAGGCTTGCCCTGGGCCTGTTCAATGTTGTCGTGCTCGCTCCGGCTGAACAGTCCAGGCAGCAGCCAAGCACGCAAATGTCTCTGCACATCAGCATCCCAGGAGACAAGAGAATTAAAAAGAAGGGCAGCCAGAGAGAGAGACAAACAGAAGCAGGGTGTGAAATACAAAGTGTGTTGTACACACTTTGTATTTCAAGATGCTGTACCACAGCATCTTGTCTTTCAGGAGGAAATAAACCTTCATGGTGGAATGGATTTAGATGATCCTAGCTTGAACTGGATAGAAATCAATGTGTAAAACAACACTACATTATTGTTGGCTGTGTTATATGGTCTTAAACCTTGGCCTGAGCTGTGTGGATGAAGCTGTACAGCCAATTTAGTACTGGACACAATAAATTGATCCTTAATAGAATGGGATACTTCCACCCTCCAATTCACAGGAAGCCAACAGAAACTCTGTTTGCTATAAGAGTAAGACCTTAAGCTGGCTGTTTTTCCAGCCATCAGGTGGTGCACAATAAGCAAATAGAGTACCAGAGAAACATGCAGGTGAGCGTAAAGTCAGACAGCAGACTAGTCAACAATATACCACACTGATGCACTGACGCCACTGGTTAGTTTTGATTCCTGGGCAGGCGACTGCTTTAAGATAATGTCTGCTAATCTGTCACAGACTAGTTATCAGAGTTGCATCTGCATTGCGAGCAGCAGAAACAGCCACCTGGGCTGAGACTGTGGGCATGTGTTTTCACGTGTGTGTGCTTGAATAGTGTAGATGGAAATAAGGTGCTGGGGTTGCATGAGGACAGGAGGTGGTGGTGGGGGAGGAGGAGAGGTAACGATAAAGAAAAGAAAAGAACATGTGACATCAATGAGTGTCAGACACCGGAAAACACTTCTTTTTTGAAGCCACAGTGGTGAGTCAGATCATTACAAAGTGATAGGCGTTTGCCACTGTAGAGACATTCAGCCTGTAAGTTCATGTCCTCTTTCACCTGACAGAATGTTCACACCTCTCATCCTATCAAACATTTTAACACTTGTTTTCTCTAAATAATCATTATTATCAAGATTCATGGAAGGCAGAACCCCAAAGACAAGTGATAACATGTATAATGTGATCCTAACCTTGAAAAGGGTCCCACAGCATTTGTAACGCACTGTGTATTATTCTGCCCTGTGTATTTTTATATAAATATTAACAAAGTAAAAATAATACCTCTGTAAAATGCCCCAAAAAACTGGAAAAACCAACATGTTTAAGATTTGATGCCCACGCACTAAAAGCATACAATAAGAAGGTCCCTCACTTCTAGAATTATTCATGTTATTCCTCAAATTCACTGATCAGTTAAAGTCAGTGATGATGTGCAGTGCGAGCTAGGCGTGAATTAAACACCCCCCCTTGTTCAGGTCAGGCAGACTAAAGCAGTGCTCCACTTCAGCTGCTGTAGCTTCCATTCTCTCGCTCCTCGTTCAGCATTACCAAGCCATCACTCAAAAGCAAGGGGATTAAACATCTGTCAAAGCCTACCCATTTCACCCAGCAGGAAAAGACGCATTTAGGCGCTGCACATCTCCAGAGTGATTTAAGGTCCTGTCTGACACCGAATCTGGACACACAAGGTCAATCAGCTCTACAATAATGCTCTCTGTTGTCCGAAATAACTAGGGTTGGGCGATATTGGCAAAATAATTAATCACGATTAATTGTGGCATTTAGCCGATAACGATTCATTTGACGATTAATTGATGACAATTACACTTGCATGTTTTTGACTCTAAATCACCACATTGTTCTAAAATGATACTGACAAATCATCAGTCAAGTCAACTACTTCATTCTAACAGGTTAAGCTGGTAAGTAGTGATTAGGCACAAACCAGCCATGTTTGAAATATGTATTGATAAGATGCATTACACAAACTGCATCAAAATGATAATGAAGCAAATATTTAAAGTAACTTTGTCCTTCACATGTTCTTATCTTAAGAACAGTGCATATCAACATTAAAATTAAACAGGACAAACAAGTTCAGAAAAGTCACATCAATGATTATTTCAAGTTAAAAAAATGTCTGTGCAAATTAACCTGTGACTGGAATGTCGCACACTAGTGCACGTTTTCACTCATACTGTAGATCAGCAGCAGAAAAAACAAACAAACCGGACAATTTCATATTTAATTTTATATTGTGTGCAAATCAACCTGCCTTATGTTCTTCCAGCGCTTAGTTTGGTCATAAAGAGCACAATGACTAAACGTACCGCAGATTCTCGGCTCAGTGGAATTCTTTCCAATATCTGCTGGAGGAGACTTCGCTGTTGTAATGTTTTTCTATCTTGCTGTGGAGTCAATAAATAAAGATTGGGAGGCAGCTTCTCCAGTCGGAGTTCATTCTTTTGATATGAGCAAATATTCGGTTACTATGGCAACAACCAACGCTCCACGCTTCACACCTAATGCATGTCGCGTACGCATGCGCGGCACTATATACTACAGCTGTAGCCGGCGTTGTGGCCTCATTATGCTTTCTTCGGCTTTCTTCATACTCCTTCTTATGGTAACAGACGTTGAACCTCTGTTAGGAGCGTGCTGCTCCGCATCACTTAACTGAATACCACTGCCTTCAGCCATTATTGTTATTGTGGGCTCACATGTACGCGCTTGTGGGTGACGGTGAGTACGTCACACACAAAAATGTGTCATCATGGCGAGGCACTAATCGCCGTACTCGATAAGTGGCAAATATTAATCGGTGACAGTTTTTCTGACGATTAATTGCACACGATACGATTTTGCACAAGCCTAGAAATAACACAGCACACCTTAGCAAACACATAGGCGATATGCACACCCATACTTGGATGTTAGCTCATAGTACAGATAAAATTAGGTTCTTGTGATGGGTCACTTCCTTTAGTCTTTTTATACACCATTTGCAGGCCGTCAGAGGCTTGCTGGGCTATTGTAAACCTGCATTTAAATCCCTTCGGAGCATCATCTTTCCCTCCTTCCCTTCCCATTTTTCTCCCTAATCAACCAATTCTATCAAAAGCATCCCCACCCCCTTCCTCCATACTATCGCATCCGTGTCATCTCCAATTTCTCCATCACCCAGCCCTTCCATTGTCATACCATCTCTTCATCTACACAAGCTCCACTCTTTCTTCCATCATCCTTCAACTCACTCATTTTCTACCTCCATGGGACTTGGCTGTGGCGTCCTTCACCCGGGGTCTGTATTCAGAGTGATTGCACGCTTGGTTAACTCATTCATGGACTCCACTCTGTTGGTGACGCATGTTGGATGTGTTCCTACTCTCTGCTTTCCAATGCATTCACCTCATATACACACCTGGCCTGCATACATAATATACTATACCAAACTGCTCCTTTAACCAACTGTAATCATGAACAAATGCCATCAATCACTTGAGACATAACTTGAGACAGGTTGCTGCAAAGACAACCAGTTAGCTCAAATACACAATAACTAATTTAAAAACTAAAAACACATCCAAAATGTGACTGTGTAATGAAGGAAAATGTGTGTGGGCACAAATGAGTAAGACAGAGATAAATGTGTTAAAGCAGGCAGTGGAACATTTTTATAAGTGAGAACAGCTTAATAAAATTACAATAAGGTGGTGCTCCATGAACAATTTTTTGATGCTTGTCTTATGTGTCTGCTGAATTTCATTGAAGTCTGCACATTACTTTCTCAGATATCCTGATAAATAGCAGCCAAAAACACTCACTGGCAGCAACAGTCAGACAACGTGAATTATCTCTCCGCCAAACGGTCGAGATGTGAAGGAACACCCCGGACAACAAGGCTCCACCCTTCCTTGTCTGCTTTTTAAAGTGAAGCAGCCAGCCATCCAAATAACCAGTCAATAACCTCACAGACGACAAAATGTACTCTTTAAGTAAAACCCGTATGTGGCTACCATTAGACCTCATGATCTCCTGATATCAGAAGATATTCAATTCCACAGACGCAAGCAAAGATGAAATTAAAGCTGCAGACACACCTTCAGACAGGAGTCCCTCTTTTGCTTACAGACAAGACAATCTAGTGCCTTGAAATTTGCATAGCAAATACATGATTTAAAACAATTTAACATATCTGACTTCTATGACAGGTGATTAGGCTGTTAAGATGTGAGAAGTTACTCTTGCACTGATGCCACGAGTTAACCCTAAATACAATGACGATGGCTTTGACCTTTGGCGTATAGCAGGTGTCACACAGGTGTCTCATTACTGATCACACGCTCTCATTGAGACTCATGAGGTGGACACCTCTGAGCTAAAAATAAAGTGTCACAGTGTCTCATCAATATCTGCCAGGTGTCTACATCAAGAAAAAAAAATACACAAACTGCTGCATTAGTCAGAGGTCCCCTATATTATTATACCTGCAGCCTGGTAGCTGTGGTAGCTCTCCTGCAGCATGCTCTGTTTAGACCCACAGGTTGCACATTAAGACAAGTTAGCATGCCTGCTAACAGTACTTCCCGATAAAGCGTCCGGCGCACCTTGCACGGGAAATAAACCCAAAGCGGTCATAGCTGCGTGACAGGCTGCTAACGTTAGCCCATTACCGTGTTAATCATTCCTCTAAATGAGCCCTCTGTACAGTAAACTAGTCTCGACATAGACATTATCGAATAAGTGTGCTGCCATCGTCGGGTAGTTATGTGAAGGCCATTAAAATGCCGAAAAAGCCCTCCTTCTCCGGGTAACGTTATCATGAGGCTGGTTAACCATTGCAGGATGAGACGGTTGCCAGCTTTGCTACAAAGCTAGCCTCTCGGAGCGAAGCTATGCTAAGCAACATGCTACCCGCTTACAGACAATATGTATGCGTTAAAGTGGAAATTCAACAGTATTCAGCACGACAGTGCACCTGTCTAATGCTGGCTCCCGTGGTGTCAGCCACCCAAAAGTGAATTTGCAGCCAGCATCAGAAAGACTGCGCAGTTGACCTGTCACAGGAGAGTGAGCTAGCTGGGCAGTTAGCGGTCTGTACTCACCCCATTAACCAATCCATGGTGCTGTTGGAGGCTAGCTTAGCTAACGTTAGCTGGCAGGGGATAAATCCACCAGAAGCTGGAGGCAACCCCCGGGTTTATGTAGCCACCACACTCGCTACCCGGGCTGCCTGGTCCCCGAGTCCTGTCGCTCTCTCCGGGACCCTTGTCTCTCCCAGCTGCTGGATCCTGGCCGGTGAGGCACAGACGCCGCTTAAACTTTGAGCGATTGTCCTTGTTTTGATCCCCAGCTAGCTCGGATCATGAAGTGGCAGGAACACAGTCAGATCAGTCAGTTAGCTGGTAGCAGGAGCGCAGCATTGAGTGACTTTGAGCGCGCAGGAGAGCAGGGCAGCGGTGTGAATCCGCCTGGAGTCGCGGTGGTCCAGTGTGCACTGGCGCCTTGACTGGTGGGATGCCGCTGGTCAACCCGGTAACCTCTGTCATGAAGCCTTGTATGGCTACCAAGCTAGCTGCCAGCCTAAACCTCCACTGGAGCTGCTGCTTTCTGAGCGAAGTCTAAATCGGAGTCCGGAAGTAAACACTGACCCGACCCACTGTCTGTCTGTGCGTAAAATGCGTAAAATGAGCAGAGATGCAATGGGATATGTAGTTGACAGATATAAAAAGAAAGCAAAGTCTGTACGCTATAAATAAACATCCACAGCCAGATATGCCACACTTTAAAGGAAATTATTATTACATGATATAAAAATAGCTAAGGAACTTGTCTAATAGTAGTTCCCAACTCAGTGTCCCTTCAAATAAATAGGGGGCCTCCTTAAAAAAATGATGATGACTAAAAACATTTGCATAACATAAATGTCACCATCACCATTCATCTTCGGTATTTTTAGAGCATAGAGGGTGCTAATGTTTATTCACAGTGAAAATAAACTGATGCACTGTACAAAATGTTGACATCTCATTTTGGTAAGTAAGACTTCCTTAATTTAATTACACAATTTATGTAGTCCTTACTAAAAAAACAGATTGGGTCAGTATCAGAGATGTGGTGGATATCAGTGTAAAAATAATGTGTTTGCCTTGCCCTTCAGTTTTGATCACTATAACACACAGACCAGAAGTGACTCTTCAAACAAAACCATATGAAACATCACAGGAGCCTATAAGTCTCAACAGGAAGGCACTCATGCACGCTGACCCCTCACTCTGAACCTGTGAAGGCAGGGCCACAAAGTACCACTGGCTAAATTATGATATATATACACTCTTGACTGCACTGCTCCAGTGGTTCTCAGAGGCAGACTGTCCCCACAGAGAGGAAACTGATACTGCTACATGCATTTCCTCCACCTGAAAGTTGATACTGATCAACAATTGCTAAACATAGGCTCATTTAGCTCAGAGATTTATTGTGCTGTTTTCTGATATCTTGGTAAATTTATGTTTAATATTTTAATTTGTATTTTTAGAATATGTTATGTTGTTATTTTTCATGAGGTTGCTTGTATTTAATCATCATTCATCATACGTTTACTCCAGCCCCTTCACTATATGCAGTATTTAACTTTTAATACCACTCCCCTGTCTGTTATTGCCTCTTTCTCCTTCCTCCCAGTTTCCCTCTTTAAGAGAAGCATCGATCAGACAGATGCAGTCTGAAAGGATGGGATCAATATGTGCTCTGCCCTGTGAAGATGACTGGTCTGCTCTGCTGCTGCCTATCTATCTCTGAGCGATCATTAGAGCAAGACGTATGGCCGTCACCCCCCCACCCCTCTGTCTGCATCCCCCTCCCTCTGCACTTCCTCCACCGTGCTCCACCGTGCATCTATAAATAACAGAATCTACACAGGCGACAGAGAGGGCATTTAGAGCACGAGCCCTGTTAACAGGAGGAAGAGCCACGTGATTGGCCCGTGGAAGGCTCTAGCGCTGTGCTGTCCACCAATCTATACAGCGTAAGGCGGAGTTAGTGTCATGATTGACAGGAAGCTGGTGGTACGTGCCAGACATGGTGTTAATGCCGGTAATGACCACGCGGGGGCAGTGTGGGATGTTTGTTGAAGCCACAGTCAGCGTCAGCGGTGTAACTGCAGAATCAGCTGGTACCAATCACAATCAAACACTCAATGGATGGTTATAGATACAATCACAACACAATCTGAAGAAGCTAAAACACAATTATGAGATATATTATTATGGCTACAAAATCTACAAACTCAGTTAACACAAAAAAATAGGATAAATTCTGTAAAATAATCTTTTGGCCGTTGTGAACTCTTTCAGACACCAACAGTTTATGATCTATTCCAATTACCAAGTTTATGACATTTCAGCATGACCACAGTGACCAAAATCTGCCATGACCTCAGGTCAGTCTGGTGAAGCATGTTTACTTCTCACAAGGATATGACCCACAGTGTGATTTCATGGAGGTGGAGCTGGTGCCAGAGATGTGCTCAGTGGGAAAACGAGCCGGGGCTTTGGTCAGGTGCTCGTCTGAGTTAGCCAAGGTCACTTCCTGAAATCCATCCGCTTGTCGATACAGAGCCGTCCAGGGGTCGATATGTTCCCATTCCACACCATCCCAGCCAAGCACAGTGCACAACAGAGATCCGCATCAGTTCACCAAGCTTAATCTGAGAGATACAGTCTGTAAAAACAACTGCACGATGTCATGCAATCCAACAATCCTCAATTACAGGCATATATATATATATATATATATATATCACTATGCAGTTTGTTCAGTTAGGTGAGATGGATGGAAATGTTGATTAACCTTGACTCTGTTTGTGGTGGATTTGTAAACAATACTCCCTTTTCACGTCATACAAAATAATGATCTATAATGATCCAGCTTTTCCTGCTGTGACACATCAACATATCAGCCTACAGTCTGTGATTCAGTCTACAGGATCATACGTCTTTAAATGCATCACAAAGGGAGTACTGTTGTCTAGCTTTCATAGCTGCACTGCATTACTGAAGGCCTTCCTCTGTTGTGTGGACCTGCTTGAAGTGGATGTTATTTAAAATATCAGACCTGATCGCAGCAGCATTTATTTAGACCTCAGGCCTTTTCTTTCTCTAAATATTTTTAAAGGGAACACACACACACACACACCGCATACCTATAGATCATCTCAGTGCCGCAGGCTGAGTGAGGCACTGGCTGCGCCATGACTGATATGATTTATTCATAGCTAGCAGTGGTAACTCAAAAAGCCATTAGAAGGCATTAAAACGGAGACACCTCACATTACTCTTGCATGAATAATAAATGTTTAATAGATGCCATGAGGAGTGTGGTAAGATGTGTGCAGATTTGTGTTTATATAAATTACACACTAATGAGGTGAAACATTTTCATAAAATAATAAAGAAGAAAAAGAAAAAAAAAACAATGACCTGTTCTCTAAACCTCCTGATTATGGCGTCCTGCTCTCCTCGCTGTCATTTCACAAAGAAAAACATGGTTGAATTTCATCTAAATTACTGCTCATGGTCTCTTCCTCCTCTTCTTCCTCCTCCTTGCAGCTCACACTCTGCCTCTCAGCCAATCACTGTTGACCTTTGATGTCACATTTTAACCCAGCTGTGCACTCTGGACTGGCTCATTGGTTTAATCACGTCATTAGCAACAAGTGCTTCCAGCTTGCAGTGGTTGTGTCTAAGCTGACACCTGTGCTGTAATTGTGTTTAAATTCAGCCATCTGCTGTAATCACTACACTTAAAAATGCATGCAGTGCAGAACGTGTTTTAGTCAGAATGAGGTTACAATTTTGCAAAAGAAAGTGGTATTGTTTAAGGCATGACGTCTTTATATTAGCATGTACAAATAAAGCTCTGTGCTTTGTGTTCCTGCCCACTGTACACACACAACACAAGTCATAGTGTCATGACCGTGCATGTTTGTGCAGATGGACCTTGGATAACAGTGTCCCATGCTTGGCTCATTGTAAAAACTATATTTTATTTGGTTTTTGGCTTCAGGAGAATTGGAGCTTTGAGTAAATGTTCAGTCAATTGATGGTGTTTCACATGCAGCTGTGTCACATGTTCACATGCAGCAGTGTGTGTGTGTGCCAAAGTCATATTTACTGTTAACAGTCTGACCTCATCACTTATGGATTAATTTTCAATAATGATCACATAATATGAGGTGATGATAATGGCTGCTTGCATGACTGGGTTTCAAATAGTTGGCACCACCATGTCTGCCTGCCTCTGTCGATCCAGTAAATGATGTGTGTGTGTGTGTGTGCGTGTGTTGTGCTTGTGTCACTGCTGGCTCCACACCGACGGCTGATGTCTTAGTGTATGAGTCAGCCTTAGCCACATTACTCATGTCTGCAGGCCTATACCTGGCTCCACAGCTCCCATCCTTTATAGAAGGACAGAGGATGGAGGAGAGCAGAGGGTGAAGGAGAACTGGGTGGAGGAGAGCAGAGGGTGGAGGAGAACTGGGTGGAGGAGAGCAGAGCATGGAGGAGAACACAGTGTGGAGGAGAGCACAGGGTGGAGGAGAGCAGAGTGTGGAGGAGAGCAGAGGGTGGAGGAGAACAGGGTGGAGGAGAGCAGAGCATGGAGGAGAACACAGGGTGGAGGAGAGCAGAGGATGGAGGAGAACAGAGGGTGGAGGAGAGCAGAGGATGGAGGAGAACTGAGGGCGGAGGAGAGCACAGGGTGGAGGAGAGCAGAGGGTGGATGAGAACAGAGGGTGGAGGAAGGCAGAGGATGGATGTGAATCGTCTGTTGTGAAGCTGAAAGTGTTTGAGCAAATATTGAAATCCATTGGAGATTTTTGTTAAAGATTTGGAGAAAAGGTCTTTCCTCTGGTGCATCAAACCTAACTATTCATGTCAACGCACACTTTTTTTTCAGTGCAATCACCCCCCCCCCCTTCTTTTTCAAGCAAATCAGACATGAAGTCATTTTCAGCCAGAAGCAACTCCACAGAAATAACTTGCATGTGGCTCTGAGGTCATGGGCAGAGAGAGGAGAAATGATAACAGAGCAGCAGCCACAAACACTGTGTGTCAGCAGCAAGCTGTCTGCTGTGTGAGACACTTTGTCTTAGCAACACACAAGTCATCATGTCTCTGTGATTCCTGAACTAGTTCTCTAAACAACAGGCCAAATTGTGGACACGTGTTTACAGTGGACTGATGGATGAACAAAACAAAACAAAACAAACACACAATGACATCATTTTTATATTTGGACTCAAATATTTGTGTTTATGCTGGGTAGAGCATAATTATTGTTTATAGAACAATGTTTAAAAATAGTTCTGTAGATACTGCAAGCTGCTTTCTAACACATTGCAGGTGAAGACTAAAATCAACTGTAACTGCCCAAACAAGGACATTTCCCAAGATAGAAAGTCATCATGTCATCTTCAAACCTTTTAAAGACGGTCTTCTCTTACTTCATCATGGCCAGCCTTACTGTGATTTTTACCAAATCTGTAACCATTTTCTCCTTTCTTTGAATCCAAGGTCAAATGTGGCAAGGTGACGGCCATGTGAGGCAAGAGATCACAGCAGACTTCACACAAAACTACATGATACACATTGTGTACTGTACTGTAGTGATCTTTACAGCTATGCTGTGTTTTTTTTTTTTTTTTTTTTCGAGAGAGATGCGATGACTTCTTCTCCGGTGGTCCAGGATGTGGTTTTCTGAAGGGGCAGAGTGCAGATGCTGACATATGGGATATGGGCCTCTGCATGCTATGTGTTGCTGACTTCAGTAGCAGGATCTGTGTGTGTGTGTGTGTGTTGACATGCTGATGGGGTTTGGACCTGGGCAGAGATTGCTGATGGAGCTGATGCAGTGAAAGAGAGAGAGAGAGAGAGAGAGAGAGAGAGAGAGTTGCAGTTTGTTCCACCATTAGAAAGACAGAGACAGATGTCAGCACCGGCAGCTGCTTTAGTCAGCATTTTGAACACACACACACACACACACACACACACACACACTCATTGACAGTGATGAGAGGTTTCCGTTCATACGGTGTATGGGGGGGAAATGAAGACACACTTTCTCTCTCATTCTCATTTTATCCCTGAAAACAGAAGCTAAGTGAAACCTGATAACTGAGCGAGGCTGATGTACATTCAATCTGCTGCCGCCTTCACTCTTGGAACAAAAGTATTGATCGTCTCTCACCTTCCTGTCAGGGGACAAACTGGAGATGCTGATTTTGACTGGAGGCCAGCAGTAGGTGGCAGCAGTCAGTTACACAACACCTGCCTGAGTAATCAGAACTGGAGTGTGTGTGTGTCTGCTCTCTGCTGCTGCTCTGCGCACAAATCGAACGCCTCCATCATCCAGACGCTCTCCAGCTACTCAACAGATTTATTTAATCTTATGAAAATGAACTGAGTAGATGATTGCTTTTATGACCCATTTCTATGAGCACTTTAGTTCACGTCAGACGCTGCAGACTGCACAGTGTGCCCCTCTCACAGCTTTTCTTTGTTTTCCAGTGATTTGCTAGTCTAGACACCCACTCTTGTCTTTTGCAGGTGGCCATGACAACACTAAATGCATTAAGCTGGATTACCTGAGGCCTGCTGAGCCTCAGAGCCAGCCAGGGATTCCTCCTCACCGCAGGCCTCACACACACAAACATGCCTGTTGCTTCAGAAAATGCACTAATGATCTCCCTGCATTCGTTTATTTAGCTCATTCCATTGCGGTGAGGCGTAATTCATGTAGAAATGAATGTGCTTATGGCTGCACAAGGGCAGCTGCAGGAAGAGAATATTGAACACATGTGTTCATACCAAGATTCTCCTTTACGTTGGCCTGGCATAGAGGGAAGGGGAACTACCAGAGTCTGTATGGACTTCCAGGACCTTTCATCCGCTTGCGTGAGACATGGATAGGGATGAGAGAGAGTTTAGAGAGAGGGAGTCAGACAGAGAGGAATAGTAGGACGAGCAGGCTGCCAGACTGCAGGGTTATATAAGGACAAGAGTTTTCCATGGGAAAAAAAGGGCAAGAAATGCTGTTTGGAGTCAGTCATCCTTAGTGACGCGTGGAAAAGTAGGGAATGCTGTGCTGACGCAACTTTCGAGCAGTGAACGTGTGTAATTAGTGTGTGTTTGAGATTAAAGAAGCAGCACACATAGAAGAAAGCCAAGGAGCGAAAGTGGGCATGTTCTGTGAGAATGTGTGTGTAGGTTTGCGTGTGTGTGAGTTCTGCTGTGGATGTGTGCGAGTGGAAAAGCAGAGAAAAGAGTGCCGTAGCTTGCTGACGTAACGGTTCCTAACTGTTTCCATATAGAAGGCCTGAGACCAGGCGCCAGGCAGCCCCTCAGTGGACGTCTGGTACCCATCAGCCACTGGGAGAGGGAGGAAACACACTCACACGCACACTAACACACATGTAACACACACATGCATTTAGTTCACTTTCACCACTTTACGGTAATGTTGCTATACGTGCATTCTTTCTTGCCGACTGATTTTTCCATACATCTATTCTCACTAAAAACAAACAAAAAACAACAGCTACTATATAACTAAGATATATACAGTTATTTCAGGCTGCTGAGCAGTGGCAATAGGAGGCCTGCATAGAAGTGCAGACTACAGCACAACAGAGGAGAGAGACTGTAGACACGGCAGGTTACCCGAGATACAGATCCATAATACAAGCTGAGGGCACCTTGACACACACACACACACACACACATACACACACATATATATATGTATTTACAGGAAGCTTATTGTGAAAGGATTAACTGTTCTGATCTAGGTGATAATCAAGGCACCTGGAGAGAGTGGGATTTGCTTTGTGTGTTATAGTGGTAGTGGTCTTGTCAGGGGGGAATTCCCAGGATTGCCGTAACACATGCACACACACAAAAAAGCAGAAGCACTCTGTCAGGGGTGCTGGTAATGCCACTATTCTTGTTTGACTCCTATTGACTCATAATACTCACCAAAAAAGGCAACACGCAGGTTGTTTGGGCTACATCAAAACCCAGTGGGGAGGCTTTGTTTGCGAAGAAATGTTGTCTGATAGTGCATAGTGAAACTCCTCCGTGACATCATGACACCAAAACTGCTTTTGTATACGACCCCCCCCCCCCCCCCCCCCCCCCACAAGAGGACATGATGAACTTGCCCCCTGCTAGATTTGGACAGTTTCTCTGTAACACTGATGTACACTATCCTCTGAGGGCAAATACCTCTCTTTGTCTTTGCCTGTTTTTTCCACGCACACACACACACACACACACCAATACCTCATCTCATTCTGTCATTCCCTGTAGGTAAGCACTGTTCAAACACATCACATCATTGGCAAACATCACACCCTGACCAGCCGGCCTCCCACTCCTGTGCCCGCACTCGGATAAGGAAGAGGTGAGGGCAAAGACCTGAAACCTTTGTGTGTGTGTGTGTTAACAGAGGGAAGAGGAAGCAGAGGGATAATAACAGACAATGAGTCAACCTGGGAGAAAAACCGGGAACAACAGGGTGACGTTCTTTACAGGCGTGGCAACCAGGTCTCTCTGTTCTCACATGGATCTACACACCAAGTGCTTTGCCCGTTCTTAATTCTACTTTCCACAGATTATTGATGAAAAAATGTTATGAAGCTTTTATGATTATTTTATATCTAATTTGAAGCCAAACTGACTTAGCTTAGCATCTGGAAATACATTTAATCAGTACTCTTCTTTGCAGTGCACTGTGTACATTATTCTGTACTGTGTGAATTTTTCATATCAACAAAAAAACACAGCTAACCTAATCTAATATTTGTGAAGCTCATGTTCCTACTGCAACAGCTGCAGCTTCTCTGGTCTTCCTCGGACCACAGCCAAGACGGAGTCCATTTAGTGTCCTTCATCTCACACTTAAGTGCATTGTGCGTGTGCAGAGTAAGTATGGAGAAACGCATGTTAATTCATGGCAAAATAACTGGACTGGCTCCTCCCAGCCTCCAAAATGTCTTACACTTTCTTTTGTTACACGTTTTGTACTTGTATTATTGCACTAGTTCCTACTAAAGGATTATGCTAAGCTAACCCACCTTCTCCTGCTTAGCTAGTGCTACTTTTGCGGCAGTTATTGTGAATGTTTTACCTGTAACTGATTAAAACTTTATGTTCATTTTAATGCATGTTCTCTAATAAATAATTAACCACCACACCAGCACAGTAAGTGGCATCATTGGCACTGCTTGAAGAGTGAGTGAGAGAAAAAAAAAAATCAATGAAGCCGTGTTGTTGTGTGGTCAGAGTGGAATTTGTTAAACACAAAATCAATAGCGAGACTCCAGGACTCTGAATGTCGTAATGTGTTGTTGGTCTGCTCGGTGGAATTCCCTTCCAGGCCCCGCTGAGCGGACCACCCAGACCCCCCCCCCCACACACACATACACACATATAAACAGAAGCACACCAGATGAAAAAGAAGAAGAAGAACCACAAAGAAGTTTGTATTTTGTCATGTCTGTATTTTTGTCTCATTTTCACAAAACATGAACAGGGGAAGGAAAAGCCTTTCAATAGAACCTGAGGTATTTTTGCATCAAGCAGCCTAAGGTATCAGGATTTTCTTTTAAAAACTCATCTAACTTCATCAGTGTTTTTAGATGCTATTTACACAACATAATAATAATAATAATAATAATAATAATAGTTTAATAACAACAATTTGAGCAAATAGGACAGCCTGCATCATCCTTCTTACATATCATAAATAATTCCAACAACATTTCTTAAAAATATAGGGAGTGAGGGTGAGGACAGTAGAGGTTGCTTGAGCCTCGGGGGGGAACATAGGAATCTGAACTTAATGTAGCTGCAGCAGCATAAGGTCAAAGGTCAGATATCGCCAGAGAATAAAGCTGATCAAGGGTCAAAGGAAAAATAAACACAGTTTACATCATAAATAAATAACCATCTCGCACCAGGAGAGCAAAGGTTTCATTTCTTTCAGTTCAGGATATGAAGATCCTCGTTTTCTTCTGATTTATTATGCTGTTTTTTTTCAAAGCTTTGGAAAACAAGAAAAAAGAGAAAAAGAAAAAACAGAGACAGAAAGTGAGGGAGCTTTATGGACATGCATTGTGCTGATGTACCAGCAGCTGTGTACCCTGTGGGGGGCTTGGCTCACTGAAAGATCCCCTGAGAATGAACAAAAGGGCGTGTGTAGGGCCTATGATGTTTTTGTGAATATAAGTGTAAGTGCATACAGTATAGGGTATGTGTGTGTCTGTGTGATTTCAGCTTTGGTGGGATCCACTATAATGATGACTGATGAATTGGCTCGGAGAGGATGCTCAGTGCGAGTCTTTAAATCTTGGGAGTGTGTGTCTGCATATAGTACAGTTATGCAAGCCCTCGTGAAAACTGGCAGAAAATGTTTGACCGTCTACAAGTAATTATTGAATGTGTGTAGCTACTCTGTCTTCCTCTGCACACAGTCAAACAAAACAGTCTTTTTAGTAAATGCATGAGCCCTCGAATTGTGTATCCATGAATTCACACTGCAGTTGAACAGAGATCCTGTTTTTAAAGATCTCATGTCAGTGGGATGTCCACGACACCCTCTAAAATACAAAACAGAGGCAAAGCTTGGCTTTCAGGGTTTTATGTTGCTAAGGTGTGAATGGTTATTGGACTTTGTTACCAGAAAGCAAAAAAGTGCATTTCAAAGTCATACATCACTCTCCCCAAAGAAGGAACAGCACATATTGCTTGCTTAAATTTGTGAATGTGTGTATTTGTATGAGTGTGTGTTCATAAATACCATACAGCAAATAATAATAACAATTCAATGAAAAGAAAAATGAAATAAATCCACAAAACATTATATTATTTCTCATTACCAGAATGAACCAATACAATAAATTAAAACTATAACTAAACAGAAGTCCATTAAATTGCTATATATATTCATATTGTATATATAGTATTTGTCTGTCTGAAGTCAGCCTTTTGGGTGCATGCTTGGTGGTGACCGTAGGTGCTGACTGGGAGAAGTGGGCAGGGCAGCATCCTGAAACTTCAGTCCCATCAGGCTGTTAACACTGAAAACAAGGGAGCTAAAGTCACACTGTGCTTAAAGGGGGAAACACGGCCCATTGTAAGTCTTTCATCAACAAAATGCTGAGGATCCTTCATTGTTTGGATGCAGTACCGCCTTTATATTAAGTCCATTGGATCTCTGTGTTGTGCTGTGGTAATAGGAGGTGATGGTGCTATTAAGGAGTCCTTTACTGTCTGTAGAAGGAGAGGGGGGGCAGGCTTAGCCGTGCGAGGTTCTGAGGCTTTCTGACGTTGGGTTAAGCTTTTAGGAAAAAAACATAGGGCATAGTTCAAATCACAAGCTATACACCCACTGAAGCACACTACATTTGACCACAGGCAAGCAGTTTGTGTCTGAACTGTCAAAATAAGGGGATTCTACATTTTAAGGATGCAACATGACATTTGCCCTGGAATATTTCTTTTCATCTGGGACAGAGCTTATGATCATAAAGGAGTTTCAGTACCTACAGTTGCCCCATTTGCCTCCCCTTCCACCAGATTTCTCTTTAAATGTGTTTTAGAGTTCAGGGTAGGTATGGTCTACCAAGCACCACATTGGAGGCTCTGTCTGTCCAGCTGTGAATGCTGTTTCGCTTGCTAACCTTTTCACATTAACTTTTGTAGTTGTATCTGTCCATCCCTCATAGTCTTTTAACACTGTCTGTGAGGGGAGCATCAGCTCCACCTCATTCGCCTTTGTCTTCTTCTAACAAGGTCTATTTCTGCCCCCAAGGGCCACCTTGGATCACGTCCATTAGCTGTCAGGATACCTCGATGATCTCCATGCTCCCAGAGAAGCTTGACTGCTTCCCGATTTTTCCCAGTTCTTCTCTGGACCTCGTCTCGGAGATGCCCTCCTCGAACTCCATCTGACAGCTGCGCCTCTTGAACTGCTTCTCTGACACAGGTCCACTGTTGTTTGCGCTGGTAGATGTGGTCAGTGTTGATGATGACATGGGGTCCCGGTGATCTCTCTGTGTCTGGGGTGGTGATGCTTTCTTACTCTGGGATTTGTCTCGTAATCGCACACCTTCACTGCACCCAAATGCCACATCTGCCGAACTGCTCCCAAACCTCACCGATGATTCGTCTCCCCCTCCACCTCCTCCTCCCAGCTCCATCCCTCCCTCACTACCTTCCTCTGCCCCAAAGTGCCAGGGAGCATCTGTGGTTGGTGTGACTGGAGTGACGGGCGTGGTAGCTTGTACAGTGTCTCTGTGTTTGGTCCACATGGCCCCAGATCCCACAGTGGGTAGGGAGGGTAGCGAGAGGAGCAGGGAGCCCTTTAGGTTTTCATCCAGGCTTGGGCTCTTGTGGTCCAGTGACAAGCTGAGGGATTGTGGAGGTTGGTTTGGTTGACAGTGGACCGGAGAATTGCCGTGTTTGGTTTTTCTCCTGTGTCTGGATGAGGAAGAACCAGACCGATGGACACCTTCAATTCCACCGAGCCCCAAACCTCCTATGCTGCCCCCACTGCCTGGAGAGGGGAACGGTGACTCAGAGGAGCTGGGGCTGTCTAGGACGGGAGACTGAGAGCAGACACCATTAGAGGTGCCTGTTCCTGGGCTGTCAAGCTTGCACAGCTTAGGGACGTCTTCAGAGTGTGTAGGGGCCAGGCTGGGACAGTGGGGACTGTTAGGGGAGTAGACAGACTTAATGTCCAAAGAAAAGGAGCGTTTGAGCCGGTTAGTGTCCATTATCCTCTCTGCAGAGAGGTGCAGGCCGTTGAAGCCCTGCTGGAGGGATGTAGGTGATGGCAGCTTGGGTTCTGGCGGGATTTGTGGCTCTGCCACAGAGGAGTCATAGCTGCTATGGTGGCCATTCATCTCGAAACCTGTGCTGAGCCCATTAACCTCAGAGCTTTGCTTTGTGTTGTTTTCTGAGATCTTTTCATCAGATGTTAAAGCTTGGAGTAATCTTAGGCCCTTCTCAAACTCCAGCAGCTGACCCAGGAAGTTAAAGTTAGGGGAAATGGACGGTCTTCTGTCCTTTACAAACCTGTCAGGAGGAAAATGTTTGACAAAATTAGCCACAGGATAACCATTTTAAAGTAAATATTGTCATGCTTTTACTGTAAAGTATTCATTAGGCACACTAAGAGACTGTTTAAGATCAGAATGACCGTAAATGACCTACTGTAGGTGTAGGGTGTGAACAGTTTTACTGATGCACAGTGTTGTCTTGACAAGGCAAAGCAAAGCCTTTTGTCCAAACTGTGTTCCCTGGCAGCCATCTAACAATTTCATTTCACACGAGTTGAGGGAGGAGGGGGTCGTCTAGCATTTCTCTTAGCAGTGAGTTGCCTTTTTTACTGGGACTGACACTTTAGCTCAGCTGGTGGCGGATGGGAGGAGCAAGCGTACCTGTAGGCATCATCTGATGACAAGCCCATTGTCTTCATGATGTATGCAATGGCGATGGTTGCTGAACGTGAGATTCCAGCCAAGCAGTGCACAATGACTCTGCAGTTTGACACCTTAGCTTTGTCTGTTGGGAAGGAAATGAACAAGTATGAATACATACAATTACACATAAACACTGCTGATCTCTGACAGATCCCCTTTAGTCTCTGGAGACAATCAGAGATGTGTTACACCTGATGCTATTGTTACCTTGGCTGCACGTGAATGCTTATTAACTGTGACAATGTGCGGATGTGTTGTATTGAATATCATAGCATTCTTTACCACATAACTTGAGATGAATTCTCTTCCTTATCAGTGGCTAACATAGCTTGTCTCTTACCTATGAATTCATTTGTTTTGTCCAGCCAGGGAAGCAGTTTCTCACAGTAGTTGTCGTTTACTGGGATGCGCATGAAATGGCTCTCACTGATAAAATCTGGTTTGGGGCAGGTGTTGCTGGCGTTCAACACATAGGTGATCCCATTCTGAGCCATCAGATCCTGCGGACACAAGAAATAATGTTGTTGTCTTACTCAGAACTTGTCATACAGACATTTGGTCAAGTTCTGTATTGAGCCATTTGTTGCTAAGTAAGAGGATGAGATGGTGATAAAATCAGTGAAAAGATACAAAAAGAAATGATACCTTGTTGAGGACATCTTTCTGTGATCCCAGATAGAGGTGTGGCAGGATGCGAGTAGGCCCTACGTTAGCCACAGGCAAGCAGGGCTGGGACAAGCTCATTGGCAGAGCAGTGGCAGGCTTCCCTTCACACAGGCCAGGGAAACAGGAGGAAAAAGCTGCAAAACCTCCTGCAGGGAAAGAAGAACAGAAAGAGAGAACCGGTTAGGAACTCAAATGGTTTTCAACACAATGACACAGCTCTGCGGAGTCCCATAAACTCATCAAGAACATTACAGCACCATTAGCAGCGCAGACAGAATGTAAGAGGTGAATGTGGCCTACAATGTCTGGGTCCCACTTACAAGCAAAAAAGAGGCTCTCTGTGCTTTTGGGTATGAGTGAGGTTAACTGTTGGGCGGCTAGGAATGTGTGTCTGGCCCTTTAAGAGGCAGGCGGCTCCACTTTTGGCATATGTGTGTGTGCGTGTGTGTGTGGCTCTGTTTCCTGCATGAGCTCATGTCCTGTAGCAGTGCATTGCGTCAGGCTGGGGGAATGAGAGAGGCCACAGGTGCAGGGCCAGGACAGAGGCCCAGTAACATCCCTCCGACAACTGCACTGCACACACACTTAGGTGAATCGGCATATGCACGCATACATACACACACACTTACATATATATTAACAAGCTAATCAGATAATCTTGCAGTAATCATATGCTTAAAATTCACCCGCACTGTCTCCAATGCAAATACCCACCTCATCATTACTCTGCAGTATCAGGGTTGTATAACCATAGGGTGGGAGGACAATGAGAGAAGGTGGGGTTGAAGTGTGTGTGTGTTGAAAAGTGGGTAATGACCTCACTAAGGAGTGTATGGAGAAAGAAGGGAGTGCTTCAAGGAAGCCCTGAGCCCCAGAAAGGAGATTAGAACCTAATCTAGGTTCAGCCGTGCCTGACCCACTCTGGGACGTAGTGCGCGCACACATAAACACACATACACAACACATGCACTGTCACAGAGTGAGAGTGAGTGAGACATGACATCACTGTTCTAAAGTAGCACACACAGCACGGTGCAGGCAGGACATTGCCTTCCGCTGTAACACACACCCAGCTACACTACTCATGTAGCAAAGACTGGCCAACACACACACAGACACACACAGTGTCAGCAGCATCTACTGTGTACTCAACAGATATGAGATCTAGGTTAAACAGTTAAAAAAGTTGCAAAAGAGGTTGAGGATAACAGCCATTTCACTATTGCCTGGGTGCATGCCCATGACCCAGTGCTATTCTTGGAGCACTGTCCCTTTAAGAGCAAAGTGAAGAAGGCCTGTGTGTTTCTAGCTATTAATGGCAGCCGGCGGAGTGATGACTTCAGTGCTGAGTGGGGAGAGGGATAGATGGATGAAAGAGTGATCAGATAACCTACAAGATACAGGAGGAAAAGCTTAATGCAAAGGAAGTGCTTTCATTCAAGCACAACACAGTGATCTAACCTTTGCGGCCTCTATAAGCACAGACTAAACAGACATCTGTAGTTCACACTTGGCTTTTAACTGTGCTGGCACTGTACAGTTTCCACCAGAGCCCCTCTCTAGTGATCCTATGGGCAGGGCGATGGCGTCACTGATTGATAAAACAGGCGGAGGAAGGGTTCTTTCAAGGGTTTCTTTCTAGTTTCTCTGTTCCCAGGCTGCTGGTGTTGGAGAATACAAGCACACTCACAAACAAATGGTAACTACATATCTTATATACTGTATCTGTGTGAGGAAGTTCCTGGAGACAGTTAAATCAACAGGAAAAGTCTCACGTCATACAGCAGCCATTTCCCTTTCTATGTGCGTACATTGTTAGAGAGTTGTTAGAAGGACAGATGACAGGATGTTCCACAGTAGAGACAGAGAATGTGTGTGTGAGGTGAAAGTGTGTGTGCATACAAAGGGGGAAGTTAACACATGAATGAAAACACTCTTCTAAAAATATTCACACTTTGATCTTGTGGATTATTAATTACAGCCATGACTACTGTAGAGCTGAGCTCATTTGGTGTTAAACAAACACTAAAGAGCAGACATATAGTGGGAGGGTGAGTAAGGGGTTACTGGCATGACAGGAGACTGAAGACAGAGATAAGAGACCAGAACTAAGTGTGCCTGTCTGCAGTGACATTACGTCAATGCAATTACAAGCACCTTCCTCGTGGTTGAAGCTTTACACGGTCGCCACTAATGGACGTTAGTCACAGAGGAGAGTGAGACAGTGTGTTATTGTCACCTTGTCACCTGACAAGAGGCTGCGATGTTAATGACAGTTGGCTCTGATCATCAGCTAGCACCAAAAGAGACATGGCCTCACATTCTCCACATGAAAATGATGACACATTCGTTCATTCCATTTTGAGCACACAATACACACACATAAACACACAAAGTACACTCACACTGAGGTCACCGAAAATACCCTATGACACACACACACACACACACAAACACACACACACACACCAGCCCAGCTGTCCATGAAGATGACATCAGGAAGTCAAATGGGAGATGAGTTCACCTTGAGTGCAGCAACTTTAAGGGCGGCAACAGAACAAATCTACAGTGGACATAATTGTTGTCTGTTAGAGTAAAACGTCATTTTCAGTTATACACTGAGATCATAAAATGTACTCGGACAGGATGTGACTAACCCAGTTCTGAGCACACGCTGAAAAAAAAAAAGATTAAGTTCAAGCAAAAGGAAAACACATATCCGGGAAAGAAGGGCACTGTGTCGCCATCGGCAATGCTAGCCAGCAGTGACTTCCTTTTTCCGTTTTCTCTGCCCACTTCATCATTTATGCAACTGCTTATTTTCCTCTCTTGGACTGTCAGAGCTAAGCACTTGGGGCTTCTTTGTTCATTGGTAGTCAGTCATTTCCTTCATCCACATTTCTGTTTGAATGTGCAGGCTGTTGGATAGGAAAAGCCTGGCTAGGTTTTGGAGGGGTACCTCTACAGAAAGCTAAATGATGAATAGAGGTGGAATCCTGGATTTATTGAGCGGAGATGCACAAAACACCTGCCTGGCAGTTACAGTTAATGGGAGCTCTGCTGTTACATCACTGCTGTTGGTACAATTGGGTACAATTGACTGCCTTGTCAATACAAGCTCACCACCCCCTCACCCCTCCTTTTTCCTTCTGTGTTGCTTTCAGTTGCCCTCTTTAACTCGTCTGTTAATGGAGAGGGAACAAACACACACGCACATGCATACACACACACACACACACACACACACACAGTCTTCTACAGCCCGGGGGCATTGATCTGCCTGAATGACTACCCCACACCCCCTTCATCACTCTCCTCTGTAGTTCATATCAGGGGAGACATGACGCCATCCTCTGTGCCCCTCCAGCTGTCCCCTTCACTATGAGGGGACATTAGCATCTCAATGTGACCCCCCACATCCCGCACCCTCCCAACATGACATCATTGCACACATGTCCCACTCTGCCCCACAAAGGCTGTGAAGAAACACTGAGAGAGAATGTGTGTGTGTGTTTAGTGAGTCTCAGTCAGAAATGTGACAGAACATGGATGAGCTAGTAGGATGAGGTCATTGCTTTTCATGCATGGTGTCAGCTTTATGACAGACCGGAATGACTATATGATTAATGTGTCATCTTGGCTGATGGTTAAACTGTTTATTGTTCTTCTATCTTACTGGACAGATAGCGGGAATATGTCACTTTGATCAGCTGCCCTTTCAGCAGAGTGTTACTGCAATATAGAACTATAAACCCTTCCATAATGTAACAACATGCATTCATAAGTCTATTTTTCGCAGAGATGTGTTAAAGCAAATTTGTACCTTTGACACATACTTATCTATTTCCATCCACTGATGGTAAATGTGTGATATAGTTTTGCTTGCTTTCTCTGAGGTAATGCATTTAACACCTCAAACAGCAAAATCTTGCTGTGTACAGATGAACTGTGCATGTGCATTAACGGTGTGAAGAGTGGCAGGAGAGAGCATCCGTGTGCATTTACATTTACATGCAAAGTCTCACGCAGATATGTCCCAAATAATCTAATAACAATGCTATAATTGTTGTATAACTGACTGTATGACTATGTTGTTGTATAAAAAGGATTTTTCCACAGAGCCTTTGCTCTGCATTGCCTCATCGCTCCCTGTGAAAAGGTGTTATGTTAAACACCTGCAGTGCACCCTGCACACATATTGATAACATAATCTCTACAAGACACCATTCTGCAGAGAGAGTGGGACAGCATGAGTGAGAGAGAACAGCAAAGAGCAGAGAAGAAAGAGAAAGAGCCTTTGTGATAGTTTTACATCTCAATGACCACAGGCTGAGAGAGCATGAGCACTATGTCATACTGTGGGTCACGGCACTCATTCTTCGTCCCCTGAGCTCTTTTTCTATCCTCTCTTTCCTCTTCATTGCTTCTTGTCTTTATGATGTCATCCTCCTAATCCCCCTTCTTCCTATTCTCTGTCTCTCTAAACAAATTACCCTCACACACAAAAAGGTGTGAAAACAATTAGCAGGTCTGGCTTGGTTCCCTGCAAGCAGTAAATCTCACTATTGATCCAGTACAGACCCTTAAAATTCATTCAATCTATCTTTCATTTGCAGCAAGCCTGTACTGGAATACCTGAGGGTCTGCTCTGCCTTTGTACTCATCTGCAGTGCACAAACCACTGTCAGGATTCCCTTCATACACAGGCGCTCTATTTTACAGAAGCCCACTAAAATACATCATAATTCAATGCATGTACTGTGTGTAAGCCATACTATACACACAGGCCGTCATCCTCATCATGTCGCTTGCCACAGAGGGATGTTCTATTCCTGTGAACCTACAAATGCACACATATATATATATATCCCTTCTCCTCCAGGTGGATACACACCTCGAAGCTCTCTCCCCTCCTTCATCCGACGGACCCTGATCTTCAGCCTCATGTCTGTCTCCTGTAGGTCCGGCCAAAAGCAGTCCTCCGCTGGGGCAATCACAACATCCAGAGGCATTCCCCAGAACACACTCTGTCTAACGTACAGAGTTCTGGTGCTCCTTCCTTCAGAGATGGAGCAAGTCCTTGCCACAATTGGAAGAGTTCTCCTCTGAGGAGGTAAATGAGATGTGTCTGAGAGTAAATATCCACAGAACTCCACTCGGGTATCCAGGTGCTGACCCTCAGCGAATGGACTAACAAAATGTAGTCCAAAATATCTGCAGACACACTCCTCAAGTCAACATATGGACAAAATCCCAATGCAATGACCACAAAAATTTTTAAAATGCTCCTGCGTCAGTATTTGGTAATTCTGTGGTTTGCTGAAAAATGGTCGCCACAGAGAGAGCACGAGGAAAAACAAAAGTGAGTAGCCTGTTAATATCTGTATGTAAACGCCAGCTGTATTCTGCCTGCAGCTGGTCCACAGAGCGTCTATGTGTTTCTCTGAGCACTCTCTCTCTCTGTGAGTGCAGAGCCAGAAGAGCAGCCCACTATTGTTGTGCTGCTACACTCTCCCCGTCTCTCATTCGCTCAGTAACTGGCTTACACTCCTCCCTCTCCCTCCCTCTTCTCTCTCCCTGCAAAGAGGATGACGGAGCTGCACTCTCTCCCTGCGCTCTGAGGGTGAATGAGCTCACTTGCCGTGAGCTCAGGCTCTACCCAACCTCCCTCCCTTCTCCTCCTTAGCTACCTCCCTCTCTTGTGGAGCCAGCACTCCGTCATAGCTAATGTCTAAGGCATGTAACCACATTCCTTACTCACCCAACAAATATGCAGCCACCTCAGGGGCCTAACTACGAAGAAGGCCTCTATCAGGGGAGAAAGAAGGCTCAGACACAGCTATTAAACTGTTAGCTAACTAGTGTCAGAGGAGAAAAAATCTTATAAAAAGACTTCTGTTGATGTGCAATAAAATACGAAATGGTGCTTGAATGTCTTATAGAAAACTTGACTGATATCAATAGACTCTCTACCTTTCATACAGTATTGTGTATATGTAAGCAGGACACAAACACCTACATTAGGTTGATTGCCTGAAATGTACTGTAGCTTCTAAGCACATTACACTCACTGCAGGAGGATTAAGACTGTGCCAGTGTGTTGACAGCTGATTTGTCTCCAAAGGTGAGCGATGTGTATGTGTACCACATTTCCTGCACTGGTTCGTGTCGAATGCGCCTGTGTTTAGACACTGTGTTCTTGTCTTTGAGGATGTAAGTAAAAGGAGGAGGGGAGAGAGTGTAAAACTGAGCAGAAGAAATGAAAGCAGACAGAAGAGGAAGGCTGAAGGTGATGAGAAGACCAAACAAGCTCATGGTCGACAGCCGTCATCCATTTTGACAGGCCACAGACTCTGGGTACTTTACTATGGAATGACAAACATGTAGGCCACAAGTCCAGCTATGGAAACAAGAACTAGAAGAGAATGTATGTTAAAGAAAAATTGCAGTTTTGCTACTGCTGTTATACACTGTTTTCTGCCAGAGCACACCTTGATGCTACATCATTGTGTAGAAGTTTAGAAGGCAGTGTGTATTTAACAATGATGCCTTCTGTTCTGTTGCCCACACATGCAATTTGGTTCCATTATATTGAAAAAAAAAACAAAAAACAGAAATTTCTGTGACTGTAATCCCCGGAAAAATCAACAGCTCACTTTAAACCAATCTAGCAGGCCACATCACAAATGTAAATGTGTGTGTAATTTGTGGTAAACTGTGATAAAATTATGATGCATGTACAGCTTTGATGGTTTTAGTTTTGTAAGCAAAGTAAGGCCTTAAATTGTGTCAATCAGCTTAATGCAAGAAATATAAAAAATATATCTGATTGTCTCCTCAACCTCATGTTGAGATATCAAAATACATTGATTATATTTAAACCAGGTCATATGCATGAAGTCACTTTTCAGCTCTAAAAAAAAGGCAAATATGCTTAGACAAGATGTCCTATTAGGGGGCCAGCTGCATGCTGACTGACCTCATCTCATCACTGCAGACCCCTGAATGATTACACACGGGTGAGAACAGCCTTACGTCACCCGTTGCTCAACTGTCTGGGGAGGAAATAGGTCACTTTGCTTATGATGAGCTTTGTGAAAAATGCAGACACTGGCTTTGGGTTGGGCGGTCTCCCACAGTGATCATCAATAACATACACAATTTGGTTGAAGCAGGTGTGGCACTCCACAGTGGTCAGCTGGGGTCACTGCGCTTCAAATGTACAGATTCTCAGCCCCAGTTTGAATTCACACCTCAGGCCTGGTTGGTCTATCTGTGTGGCTTAAAGCCATAAACCTGCTTTGAAACACTTCCTAACATCTGCAGCAATGGCAGCCAACGACAACAAAACAAAGTAGCTGCTGGCTGATGTTTTAATGGTCAGACTCTTTTGCGCTCCTAAAGCAAACACGGTGCCCTCATGTGCTTTATACCCCTCTCCTCCTCCTCCTCCACTCCTCAGCAGGGTAACAAGGCTCAGAATAGTAGGTGTGTTAATTAGAGAATTACAGCCAAGATGCTATAAATGACAGCCAGGCCTTTTTTATTGACTGCACATGTGCGCCCTGCTGTGACAGAAATAGGTGGAACGGTCACTCCGGGCACCCCAGCCCCCCCTTTAACTGACATTCTCTATTAGATTTAGAGCGTGCTTTTATGGCACAGGGGCTGTTACTGCGACAACGCATAGTTTACACACACACAGACGGACAAAACAGATGGAGAGAGAGTTGGAGATGAGCATGAGATACTGGTGTAAGGTAGAAAGATAGAAGGCGAGTAAAAGCCAAGGGTGGCCCTGGAGAATAAAACTGGCTAAAGCAACCTCCTTGGAGCAACAAGAGTCATGGATTTAGGACATATTAAAAGTAGTAGGACATAAGAGTATCTTGTTCTGGGTTGGACATTCATGTTTTAAGTAGCACAAATGTAGGTGAGATCTGGAAGCCTTCAATTGCCCTAAAATAATTAAAATGTGTTATATATTTTTTTTAATTGTTTGCTTTCTATACTGCATGTTCTGTTTGAAACAAAACCCCCTCTTTATTTTACCCATGCATATAATTAATGCTATATATTATATAGTAGGGTTTTAAAAAGAAAAGGATTTAAATGAAGAATTTTAAAACACTGACAATAATCACATATAGTGCTACAATGACAATAACAGAAATGTAATCACACTACAGCTATTAACACATTTGATATACTATTTTTTAAATCTAAATTAAAAATAGGTACTATTAGCACATTTATTTTATTATTATTAATTATTTTATTTAAGAACAGACTTTTTCTTTTTTTTTTTTGTTTCCCAGTCACATCAGACAAACTCCTGTGACATTTATGCTTGCATGCTACATCTACGTTTTTTTCTTCTGTTTAACATATTTCGTAAGAGTTCATTTCCCCTTCCCTCGCCACTGATACAGGCAGTGACAGGAGCGTCATACGACACCGTGGATCTTCTGTCAAGATATCACAGGAAAGAAAGAAGTCATCCTCTGGATAGTGCAGGTTAGACTGATGAGGACTGTGACTTAGTGTGTGTGTGTGTGTGTGTAACCACGTGTGAGGAGGTGTAAAGGTGAGGGGGAGACAAAGAGACATTGCTGCAGGGGTTTGAGATGGGGTACACGGTTATTTGCTTCAGTGTGCATAAATACAAACATATGTGTGAGTGTCTCCCTCGATGTACATGGGTATTGCTGTGTGTGTGTGTGTGTGTGTTGATAGTGTTGGTTGTCAGGGGATCAGTAACAAGGCTGCTCTTGCAGTGATGTAATGCCTACAGGAGAACACAGCTGCCATGCCTGGGGGGTGAGGTCGTCACCAGGGAGAGAGAGAGAGGGGAGGATGGATGGAGTGATGGAGCAATTGAGGGTGGGGGGAGGGGCTGTAGAGGAGAGGGGGGTGTTTAAGTCAAGAGAGAGAAATAATGTGGTCATATCGCATAACGCTGTGGGTAATGTGTGAGTGTTATTGTGTTATTGTATCAAACATTAATATATGTGTCCAAAAATAAAGCTTGTTAAATACAGTAAATCAACTTTAGCATGTGGTCAGTCCTCTCCTAATCTTCCAGTCTATCTTTAACAGAAACCCTTTTTTCTAGACATGTAATGGGAGCTCTCACGACGTCAAGACAAAAGGTTGAGAAGCTGAAAAAGGAAAAAAAATGCAGGAGGTACTTCTTAGATCAAGTGTGTGCATGGGATTAGCTGGAAGATGCAGTATATGATTGTGTGTGTGCTCATGCATGAGGTAGTTTCATCTCTATCTGTGCAGCTTGGGGGGAGGTTTGCTCGCATCAGTCATACAGCAGACCCCCTGCCCTCCAAACAACTTAACCCCCTGGAGGAGCTCCGCACCCGCAGCTACTGCACCAGTAAATCTGTCTCACTGGCAAGAAATTAGTTTACACACTCACATCCACTGAGGCACATTTACATAGAAACACACACAAAGAAAAGAAGAGCTATCAAACACTCCAAGGGGGGCTTTCAGGACCAGACGGGTCTTCATAAACAAGATGAACTACTTAAAAATCCCAGTTGGAGGTGTTCATCGGTATTGGAGTGTGCATGTGTGAAGGGGGGCTGTTAAGCATCAATATAAAACAGGCACAGGCTTACCAGTAAGTTTGTGTGCATATAAAGTGTATCTTAATTTTAGTGAAGGTGAGACAGCTAACAGCTGTTCTCTTGAGTTTGTATTTGGGGAGCGATGTATGTGTGTGTGTGACAAAGGTTAAATATGCACAGAAATCATGCACATCTATGTGCAGTAATGTGTGTGTACTTCTCACTAAGCTGATTTCCCTAGAGGTGACTTTGTCTACACAGGTTCATTTGAGAAGAACAGAGGGATATTTCATTCTAAATGCTAATGACCTGGGCTAGGATGCACAGGGTTTCCTTGGGGGCACTTAGAGGCAACAGCTCTGTGAAAGCAGACCTCACCTCTCTGGCTGTCTGTGGGATAGTCTGACACACATGGTAGCAATGTAATAACTGCACAGCTCTGGCAGAGAGAAGCTGACAGGAGTTTCAGTTTGTTTTAATGAGGTTGTACTTCTGGATGCAGACTGACAGGCAGGTCTCAGATCAGTTCAGCCATAATTAGCTCAGCGCAGTAGGCAGGCTGACAGACACACTGTCCTCACAGGGGTGCAGAAAAGCCACACCATCTGGCCATCTCTTAATTCAGTGTTCTTGTCTACCTGTCTTACAATTAGCTGTCTGTCTGTGACTGTCATGGAGAGGTATGAACAGCTACGCCAATATTATCTGTTAGCATGGGAAGCAGGAGTTAGACCCCGGAGACTGTATTTGGGCGTAGAGGACATGGTGACAGAGGCAGTAGCAGCACCTGTGGCCAAGGACAGCTTTATTGCCAGAGAGACTGTGTGCATGTGTGTGTGTGCTGGGTGTGTTTGTGTGTCATTGAAGGTGTCACATCCAAAGCGAGGCAATGACATCACTCTGTCAGCTACAGAAGAACAATAGAGAAGGAATGACGTGATGCAGTGAGAGGAACTAAACAGGCTGTTTCTGTGTGCGTCCTGCCAACGCCTACATCATGCTGTTAAATGATTTTTAAAGCTGATGATGGAACTTCCGCCTTCCACCTTTTACCAGAGTCTAAATGAAAGAATGCACAAGCAAAGAAATAATAAATGATAAAGATACAATTTGTATACATGCATGCTGATCTAGGCGTATCCCTTTTTTACCCTGGGGAGCCCTGATGTCACTTTATCAGAAACAGGAAATGGTTACACAACAGTAGGGGAATCGGCTGCTCTGCATGGACCTGCCTTCATCTATGCATGTGTGTATGAGGAATTGTACAGTGTGTGCGCAGAGATGGTGATATCAGGAGAGCTGGGGAATGATCACAAACTGCTGCATTCCTCAATCCTAAGACTTGGGCTTGCCTGGAAATCCAAAATTAGCCTGTTGCCGTGGTAATGGAAAATTCACCCGCCTTTATCAGGAAACAGCAGCAGCAGCCCCAGAGGTTCAACCCAAAATTTTTGTGGTCAGCATGTATTTGTGGTAGAAATACCAGTTGTATACATAACAGGAAAATCATTAAATTACTATGGATTTTAACTAGCAGTTCTGCTAAGGAACGCCACTGTCAGTGAGCCTGGAGAAGAAAATCCTTCCTCTTTTTTTCCCTGGAAAATAACTGACAAACTGCACATGCAAATATTCTCATTCTGTAGCACATAAAGAAGGCAGCCATGAATTAAAATCTGATCCATGTGACAAAGATTCAGTTTAGATCTGATTAAAAAAAAGGAACAATATGGCAACTAAATAGGTAAATAAGGAAGCAGAACTGTGGTATGCTTGAGATAAAGAGCATCAAAGATGGAATGGTGATAAACAGGAATTCACCATTGTTCCAGGGAATGACGCTATGACAGGAGCGGCAGTGGGCAGTCCGAGCATGAATGGAATTCAGTGGATGCAGGCCAAGCCCGGGTAGGATAAAGTAGCATAATTGTTAGCTACTCTTATCCCCTTTTCTTATGTCTTTGGAAATTTCCACTCCACAAACGTATGTGTGTCACAATCATGCAGCGGTAACCTGATGGTGCATCAACTGCACTTGGCCCAAATTCACTGTGAGGTCTGATTTATGAGGTGCTGATGGGAGTGAACCGGGCCTGGGTTAGCTCGCTGTTCAGCTTCAGCTCCTGTTGACCTGATGTGTTGACAGTGCCTAGGTAACAGTTTCAACAAACTATTTTTATCCTATGCTGGTGGAGTGCATGGTAGAGGCGGATTGTGATGTTCAAAAGACCTCCAGATAGATTTCAAATGCAGCAGAGGCCAGAAGGTATGTGCTGTTACTTGTATACACAAAACAGCTTTAAACAACTGTGGATTTAGGGTGGTATCGTACAAACAGTGTTAGAGGTTACTCCACAGGCTTAACTTATTATGGAGCATGAACACTACATGTGTGAAAAACTATTGTGCTTTTTTCTTAAATCATAATTTCTATTTAACAGCAATGTTTTGATCTAACGTCTAACATTGATCTCCTAAAGTCTGAACTTCACCTCAAGACTTATCACAGTAAGAAAATAAAGGGTGTCAAACATTTATATATCATACCAATTATCAAGGCCCCAAATAAATGAAGTGCAAAAATCAACAGTTATGTCTCCGTAAGTCATTACTCAGGTACTCAAGAAATTCACAAGACCTATTTTGGAGCAATTTATATAGGAACTATTTGAACTGAACTCCAAACACATCAGTGTGCAGAACAGGGCTTCAACTGTGAGGGTCACCATTAATGTCTACTTTCAGTATTGGGTATGTCGATGCATGTTGACCTCTGTGTAGTGATTCAGTTGTCAGACCTGTTTGGGTAAAAAAACAGAATATAGAATTGCTCTTATTAAGCACCCAGGCCCTCACACTGAGATTAAGTTTACTTGATTTTAGGGTGAGTGTCCCTCTCAGCTATAAAAATTACATGTGGGTCTTGGGTGAGTGTCGTCATCTCACTAATCCTTATCTGTGTTACTTGGACTTTATGCTCTTGTGCGTCTATTTGGGAGAAAATGTCACTCTCTCTTTGCATGCTAAAGTATATGACTGTTTCACAAGTGTGTGTCCATGCATGTGTGGTCCAGTAGACCTAGTAATGCACTCTGGCTGATGAAGAAGGAAGAGAAGAAGAGCAGGAGGCAAGCAGAGCAGTAAGATCACGTCATGGTGGAAACATTTGGCAGCAGCTCACATAAACACACACAGACGCATAAACACACACACACACACACACACGATGGCCTGTTTTTGTTCTTCAGTTTTGAGGGAAAGAAGGGGAAAATGACATCAAGCTCATCATGTGAGACCAATGAGACAGATGAGGGAGGGGGGGTGAGAACGCTGGCAGAAACAGAACATTGTTACATAAAACTCAAACTAGGCACAGACCTCCTCTGGGCCCTGTTACCATACTGTGTGTGTGTGTGATTCCATATGTGCATGCATCTGCAGGCATGCTCAAGTGTGTCAGTTAAAAGATAAAAGTATGCACTATACCTCATAAAGGTGTGAACCTTATAAAAAGGACCCTGTTACATACATGCAGAGTGATGGCTTGCAGAAAACAGAGCAGTATGTCAATGTGCAGCTCAAAGGCTTCTCAAAATCTAAAACACTTTTCACAACAGGGAGGTGATGTCATTGATATTTCGTAGCCCATATTTTTTGACCTTTGTGCTCCCTTGGTGCCTGGTGGGGTGGGGTCAGTGTGTGCGTGTATGTGTGTCTATGGAGGCCAGGGTGAGAGCACCGAGGCCACTGGCGCCAGATGTGAAGACCGCAGGAGTCTAAGCCTAAAAATAGAGTTGTGTTCTCAGCACCATGAAACAGAGGAGAGGAAGGAGGAAGAGGAGGAGGAGAAGGAGCAGGGACAAGGAAAGGAAGAAAAAGGGGGAAGGTAAAGGGGGGCTGAAGGAGAGATGGATAAGAAGTCGAGGTCATTGAGAAGCCTGTCTCAGATCTCCCTGGGGACAGTGAGCTCACCTCCTAATGGCACAACTGGCTCTTTCTCAATGAAATCATTGATCTGCTGGAGCTCTCTATGGTGTAATGGGAATGGAGGAGGAGGAGGCAGAGTGGGAAAAAAGGGGCAAGGAGGTACAGAAAGGGCAAGTTAAGAGGTTAAGGGGAAGGGGGTGAGGGGGAAGTTAGAAAGACGAAGTAAGAGGAAAGAAGAAAATTGACTTCAGGCATAGCTATAATTAATTTGCACCCTCTGACCCACACCATGGCCAACAACAACACACCTGGAGGTCCAGAGTGGTAAGCAAATGTCAATCAACCGTTGTGTACGCAGCTTAATTGATCATGCCAATCTGATTCCACTCAAAAGTGATTCTGCAGCAAATCTTTACTTTCTGCAGGTTTGTCATGATTGACATTCTTGCGGGGTTTCTCTGCCTAAATAGGACCTTAGAGGACAGAGAGACTTCCTGCTAGGCTGATTTGTTTTTGTATTTTTCCCACATGCGCCCTATCAAATCTTGTCTCACACACATATTGTGAGACAATTGCACATATTCATGCACACAAGCACATAAAACGACACACACCGACAGAAACAGACCTCCTTATGTAGCTCATTGGAATGTCTCTGTGAACGGCTGTATTGTGAGTTTTAGCCTCCCATGATTACCTCACCTCTCCAGCTTCTCTCTAAAGCCTGTCTGCACACACACACAGACACACACACACACAGGGGCCACCGCCCTGTTGTATAACAGCACAGCAGAACGACACATAACTGAATTGACCTTTGTACCTCAGACTGTGCAGTCACACCCTAACCTGATCTCATCAAAGCCCTGGGGTGCACAGCAGTGTGTGTGCATGTTTTTAGTGTGTGTGAGAGAGAGAAAAATGAGAGAGAGGCACCCTTTCATCTTCTAATACCTCTCATCAGTATGTCATCAACCGTGTCTCATCTTGTGTACTTCTGCACTGAGCTGGCAGACTGACAGCGTGGGAGTCAGTGTGCTAACCTGTAAAACCCAAACTGTGGCCCACATAGAGTACATATGACAGAAATACGCAGTGTGCAAAATATATTATTTTATTATGTATATTGTCTTCTGTATCAAGACTCCTTTTAAACATAGAATTCCAGTTGTGTGCAACAAAGCTTTGACACAGTGAATGTTTTAAATGATCATGTAAAGACTGTCAAAGAAGCAATGTGTCATGGAGATATCTATTGAAGCTTGCAAGCTAACCAGCAAGTGCATAAATGCAATTGCAATGGAGAGCATGATTAATAGGAGAGTTGACGGACTATGGCTTGTTTTTAGCCTAAAGGGACCTTTTTTTGTGCTTCTGCATTTTCACACACAGCTTACGCTCTTCATCTGATTCTGTCCCTTTTCTCTCTTTGACCCAGTGGTGTCCCGTTTAAGTAGGCATGCGAAAAACACTGGCAGATGGTCCACGAAAAGATTAAGAGCAATCTTGCACATCTGCATGTGCCTACACCTTTATTTCCTCTTTCATGACCAAGCTTGTGAGACTCCTTCATATATTTTTTTTCTAGCATTTATTTCATGCCATATTTCTACTTTTTTCCGTACTTCCAAAAAAAAAAAAACATGTGTTCTAAGAATAAAATGTGCTGTTATTTTTATCTCCAGCTCTCTGCCTCTTGAAACCACTCTCAAACTTTCTTTTCATCAGCACAGCAGCAGTGTTTTTTTGTCACTCTTTCCCTTTTTGATAATTCTCTTAACTATTCTGTCTCAACATCTTCTGCTAAAACTGGAGCATGGGGTTCGGGTGCCAACAGCAAAACGTTTCACCCTGGCAGGCCTACATCAGAGCTCCTGTGACGCATGACACAGCTATGCAGCTGGCTTCGGCTGACATACCACCTAGCTACACACCAGCAGGCAGTGCTCAGTGTTATCATTGGTTTGGCTGTGCACTTGCAGATTGGTGGGAAACATGCAAACTTTAGACCCACTGGGAAGGCAGCTGGCTCCAACCAAGACAAGTTTTCTCTTTTACACACACACACACACACACACACACATAATCAGAATTCTGAAAAAGGCAAGAAGCGTAAGCCTGAGCTCCAACTGGGTGAGATCACCGCTGTGGTAAAAATATGTCTGTCCTGAGAGAGACATGTTTCTCACAAACACTTCTACACAATCGATGAATGAGCATGTGCCTAACCCTGGATTTATAAGCATGTGTGATGCAGCCATTTTGCCACAACTACCACATCCTTTGTGAAAACATATTTTGAACTAAATACAGGGTGTAAGTCTGTCGCAACCCAGATTATTTCTCTCATTCACAAAAACAACTGCCCTACTGGGACATTGTGACATCATCCACATGTAGGAAGTGATGTGCTTCCTGAAACTGAGTTATTGATTATTTAGTGAATGGACAGAAACCTAAGAGGAGTCATAGATTGTTTTTTGGATCAATATGCTCCCAGTCCGGGCCCTTTGGTCATGTAACACGTCATTCAAACAGCTTTTGTGGTGACTTCCTCCAATAATTTCCTTTAGTTTGAGGGAAGTTTAAGTCAATAACTGTATACATTTTAAAACATATACATATGTTTTAAAATATGACAAGCATGTCTTTCTACAAAAACTGTGACCTAATCTCCCGTTGAAAAGCTACATAAATAACAGCCTAGGCAGAAAATCGTCTTCCCATCAAACAGCTAGCTTAGCAATGATTCTTTTATTTACCTTGTCTATCTCATTTTTTCTTTTCATCATCTCTGATTTTCTCTTCTTTCACATCCTATACACATGATCCCTTGCTTGATTTGCAGCAATCTTATATTGTGTGTGTCTGTGCGAGCATGTGTGTGTGTGGTCTGCATATGTGAGGCTGAAAATAAGCCATCAGTCAGATATGAAGTCATCGCAGGAATTATTAGCATCATAAATCAGAGGTTCAGTGGAGGGGAGGTGGAAAAGAAGGAGGTGGGGGTGAATGGAGGACTACAGAGGGAGAAGAAGAGTACTGCTTCCATTTTTTAAATCATAAAATTACAGTTAAGCATGTGAGAGTGGAGGGGAATTAAAATAAAGAAATAAAGAAGAGGACAAATAACACATACAGAGAAAAAGGAAAAAGTTCTCAACATGCAGTGTTTTATTTATTCACTATTTTTTTTCTCCGATCAGCAACAAACTACGCTTACATTCTTGCTACGATAGTGATAAGCAATTCCTAAACCAACAGCTCTTATATGCACTTAATCACTCGACCACAGGAGGGCATACAGCTATGTTAACACTGGGCTTTTCAATATGTTGCATTTATAAGCAGTAAAGGTGCAAGGCATGCTTGGTGCATCAATTCTTTGCACCTTGAACCCAAAGACAGAGCTTCTCCCATACTGTGAATTTAGGAATCTAAGAAAAACTTCTCTCAAGCATTGGCACTCATTTCCTATTCACATCTCTCAAGCTGTTTCCCTGAGGCTTCCTTTGACACACAAGCAGACCCATTCACATGATGTCATAATGCATGCATGCAATAATCTCCATTTCCCCACCCACATGCATGCATTAACACATAAACATCATGTATGCACAAGCACTGGCTGCTAGTTCCACTGACCCCAATAGTACACCCACCCAAACATCAGCCAACGCCATTGGCTGAATCCTTCTGGGGAATATTCTCTGCCACTGTTGTCGTGGAAACAGCAGAAAAGAGGGGACAGAAATGGAAGAGGTGTGATTCTGCTTTTTTTCCTCCTGATGAAATGCAGTGAGAGTGAGCAGTGGAGACTCATAAAGGAGGAGAAGACATTGAAACTGCTGACAAAGGAGGTCTTTCATTATTAACAATGAAATGTCTGATCGGAAAAGCTGAGGAGCAAAATCCTGGCTTCCACAGACAATTAGAGAATGCATGTGTGGCATCAAACATTGTTGTGTATGCATAAAGTACTGTTTTCATGGCTGTATCAATCTGAAGCATGTGCTTAGTACATCTCTGTGACTAATTGTGGATCTTGGGTGTTTTGAGGCAATTCTAAGCATCTGTGAATGACTCATGAAAAAGCACTAATCTCGCAGCAGAGGGAGAGAACGGAGTGAAGCAGAAGAATAGGGATGCAGAGGAAGAGAGCAGAGATTTTCCTTGAGCATGCCTCTGCCATCTCATTTCCAATCCTGACTGAGGCAGATTACTTTTTCCTCTCTGTGCTGACACATTTGGGACGGATTCATAAGCCTCTGAGGGTGGATGCGTATGTAACGCTGTCCCTTAAAAAGCTGTGGTGAAGATGTTATTAACTCAACAAGGCTATTAACAGTCTTGCTCGGGTATAATTATAAGTCTTACTGTGCTTAGTGGACACTATGACAGGATAATAACAGCAGTAAATATGGTCAGAGGATTGGAAATTAAGCTTCATTATCACGTGGCAATGCTGATGACTTCAGAGAAGCTTAAACATCAAAGAGTCATCAGAGAGGCTTAGAATCAAGGCTGCATTCCTTTAAACCTCCTCCTATCTTCACATACACCTGTGAGTAGTAGTTCAGCATGGAGACATGCTGAAATTACACTGTGCTTGTCAGTGACATCTGCTGACCAAATAGTGCAACGACAACAGTCCACCTGCTTGCTGTGTGGACGTGTATCCAAGAGAAAACACCACCTCCATCATCACAGGTGCAGGTGCATGCATATGCGCGCACACACTCAAACACACACTCACACACAGCATACCGGTGAGCAAGGAGACTTTGTGGAAGGTGCCCTCCAATTTTCCCATGAGGATGTGCACAAAGCCATCTTTGGACAGATGCCCTGCCTCTTTGGAACTCTGGTCATAAACCACCACTTCCTGCTTCCTGCCCAGCTCCACCTGCACAAAGGATAAACAACAAGAAAGAAAGGAATGTTTATTATTCAGGGGAGAATATGACAAGGATCCCACAGTCGACAAGGAAGATAATTAGCTCATTCAGTGTATACCTGGAATGCTTAACATCTTGACAATTGGCATATTTGCATGATTGTATTGGTACACCTGCATTAACTATTATGTGCATTACATCTGTAAGGCTTGTAATCTGGGACTGAACCTGTGATGGTTTCCTCAAACACTTCACCAAATTTCTTACCTCATATTCACCAGGAAGTGGAAATAAGGAATAAAAAAATGGAAGGCAGACAGCACTGCATGGGGAGTGAGGGAATCAACATTGGCTCTGACTGCAAAAGTCAGCAGGATAAACGACAAGTTCAAGTTATGGAGATAAAGCATAGGATTATAAATAATGCACGATGAGTATTGCACTGTGCATCTCTAATATTTTTGCTGAGAAGATTGCTGTGATGGCAGGTTATATCAGTAAAATCATAAAAGCAGGCCACATAGCGAAGGGTGTGGGCATCTAGTGCATCCAAGTGACGTTGTTTTTGTCAGATTGTAAGAAAGATAAGAGGATGTGAGCATGCGCTAAAGTGACAAAGTGTTTTTTGCGCCTGTGTGTGTTTATGTGTGTGATTGCATGAGGAGTGTGTGCATGTAGCTGCACGCGCACACAAACACACACACACACAGTTGCCAGGCTGTGTTGTTCCCCATGTTGTCAGGCAGGCTTTGGTCACATGACCATCAGGCAGCGCCTACTGCAGCTATGAATCACTGCATCACTGAACCGCCACTGGACATGAGAAGGGAAAGGGAGGGAGGGGAAAGGAGAGCTAGCTTAAGGGTGGAAGGGATGGAGACGATGGGGTAGGCGAGTAGTGGGGCAGGCAGCAATGGATACAAGATTGATGTATATGAAAAGAAGGAAGAGAAGGATGAGACAACTGAGGAGGGGGAAGAGCAGACAGAAAGGGCGAGGACGACAAACAAAAGAACACCATTCTCACCCACAATGTGCCACTGATTAGCTGCTAGCTAACACTGGTGATAGCTCATGGTATACACAGCTCTAGAGTGTGCCCGATTATATTTCTGCTTACAGAGCAGCTGTATCGGAGTGGCCTGGAAAACAGCCAGGCAGGTGATTTAGACAGGACAAGGTCAGCGTGTGAAGTCTGGTCACAGCTTACTCCAGCCAAGTAAAACCCGACTTCTCTCTGCCTGCATAGATCCAACTTAACACTAAATCTAATCTGTCACATGGATCATGTGAAGCAACCTGTTTTCTTATCATCATCATATTGACCACATACCTATGATGGGTCAAAGATTGTCATATCTCTCCATAAAATATTCTACCCTGTGATGCCAACCAGCTTGATATATTGTCATCACAGATGTATCAAGAGATGCAATCAAGTGAAAAAGCACAATTGGTCATCATAAGCTCCATGTCTTCTTCCTTGTTTTAAATCGCTCCATCGTTACTAACCCTGGGTAATTTTGGCTAATAATCCTAATGAGATCAGATCTAATTTGGGAGTCTGATCTCAATGCTGGAGGATTACCGGCCTTTAACTGTACACAGACACATAACAGCCCGACATATTCTGCAGTTTTGTTTATCAGTAACACTGTGCAAACCTTTCATTTACATGGTGTAAACACAAAATAGGCACAGAAGTAAAACATGCTCGATGGATAACAGTGCATGATCTATTCACATTTTATGTAACAATGTGTCCGTTACATGTCTTGCACTGAATGTAATACACTATATTTCTGTTATGCTACGTTTTTCACCTGTAATAAAGTTCATAGTAAACATGAGATTCATTGGGATTTTCAGCTGAGGTTGGAATCTTACCTAACCCTCTTTGGAAGTGTTCCCAGAGCTGAAAGGATATAGCCCCTAACAGAGTGCATGAATGACTGATTGATGAATGACTATGAGTTCAGATAATAGAATATCAGCTAGATTTTACTTTACTGATTACACATCCTGCTATATATGTGCATGCAAGTTTGCTGCAGTGTTAGAGGTCAAAGACCTTGAGCTTTGCTGTCCAACTGCAGCAGCACTAGTAAAGATCTCGTACAATTCCTCTGCAGTGCTACAGCATCACTACTATTACATAGCTGGCCCAGGCGCTTTGATGCATGCACACTGCAGGTGAACAAGGAATGCCACAGAGAGTGAAGAAAGAAGGGAAAAGTAAGCAAGGAGAGGGAGGAAGAGAATCAGATATAGGGACAGAAGGTGGCACTGGCAGACCAAATGCTTAAACGCTGCTGCTGCACCCAAGGATCTGTAGGGTGGTGTCAAAGCAGGATATAAAAAAAGGAGTGGTACCGGGAGAGAAGTTATTTTTCTTCTGTCCTCTGCAGAGGAAGGTGGAAAGAAACAGACAAATAAATCAATTCAAGCAACTTTGTGTATCTGATATGTGAATTTAGAAAAAAATGGCTCTAAAATAAAGAATTCAAAGTTGCTGGCAGGCAGCATCAGAAGTTATGAAATATGTAAGGACAGGAAGAAAAACAAGATCTGAGGCAAGGCTTTGAGTCAGGGCATAGTTTACTGTCAATGCTTCTTTGTAGGGGCACTCGGCACACACGCACACAAGCACACACTGGTAGCTTGGCAACAAAATATCTGGAATTACGCGTACAGTGAAAGCTTGTGCAAGATAGTAGACCTCAGAGGTATTACTGAGCAGTGACATGGTCAGTGCTGAGCACGCCTGGAACTGTTCGTATGTGAACTGAATGAATGAAATACTACTTTTTCTGCCACTTACGTATTCTTTTGGTTTGGCTTATTTCTAACATTCTCATTATGTCAATCTAGCCCCAGACCGGCCTTACTCCCAAAACACATGACACTTGACAAATATATACAGTACATTACATACTGTCAGAGGACATGCTGTATGCAGAGGCAGGGCTTAGGCAAAACACACAGGGTACAACTTACACCTCTCTCACCACTGTAAAGCTACCACCCTGGAGCCAGATGACGTCATTGACTGGCAATGGCAGGTGCCACTTTCCATGTATGCCTCAGTAAGCATTATGTGTGTTCCACAGAGTTGGTTTACTTGTATCCTTACGAGGACCTGAGGCCCCCATAAGAAGTAAAATGAGGATGTAACTGACAGTTAAACCTGGTTTAAGAGTCAAGAAAAAATAGTAGATATCATTCATCAAACGTCATTAAAAGTAAACTGTTGGATAAGTGTGCACATACTATATGACAGGCTTGTGAAGATGTTGCAGGATGCTGAGAGTCCCATATACCCACGTATGTGCTACCATCTGATCTAGTTACACCTTGGCACTGTAGAATGTCCGGCCAACTTTCACACCCACATGCTACACATTAAGATGGAGGTAATGCCTGTATATTTTTACATACATTATATATACAGTATAAAGATATGCATGCTATAGATCCAGTGACACTATGTCACCCTTCTGACTTTTTATATAATGGAAAGTACCTTTCATATCCTTCAAATTAACCCTCTATCCTTGTGTGCACTAAAACATAAATACTACTTTGGTTTGCATTATGTTTAAAACCACATGCATGCATAATGTCTCTATGTCACACAGTGGGATTTTTAGAAGAAAAGCATGATTCATGCCATGACCTCCCCAAGCAAACACATGACATATCTGGCACTGTCAGGAAAAAAAACACCACCAGCTATAATATCTTTGTTTGGAAAACTGTGAATGAAACATACAGAAAATTCCCTAAGTTTGCCCTGCAGGCCATCTGAGAAACAATCCACACTGTGAGTCATCAGCTAAGTTTTGTCGCTGCTGTGAAGGCTGATGACACATCAAAATGTGTGTGTGTTGTCCTTCATTTTGAAATACTGTACTGTTAGTCACTGGAAACTTCCAGAATAATACCATCCTTCTTCCTCTCGAGGCTTAAATAACAAAAATTAGGTAGGTACAATTTTGCCCTTGATTCTCCAAATTATCCTTGGATTTCCCATCATGTGTCATTTCAGCTAACCCCCCCTTATACCCCTTCGAGAGGAGGATAAACAAAACATATGGTGCACCGTCAGTAAATTGATGGAGATCTTCTTCATTGCATAAATGCATTAGCTGGTCACGTGTTGTCTCTCCCTGTACAGCAGGGCACTCAGCCAATCCTACCAATTAAGATCACAGACAAGATCACAGAGCCACTGCCTGGTCTGCTTTATTGCTACGTAGCCATTATACCAAACAACAATAATTGGGCAACTGTTCATTATCATGTCTAATATGCTGGTATCACAACACTTGAAGACATACAAGAGTATAATTATAGGACAAAATGAAGAATGTTGCCATAAAGGCCTGACAAACCAGTGTGGTATCTAACGATTATTTTATTTATCTTTCAATTTGATTGATCTTGTACTTTATACAGACACAGAAATAATGTTATAATGCCAAGCGCAGTTTTACTGAGAAACCTTTTTAAAGCACAGATTGTAAAAAAAGATGGACAAACACTGTGTGACGTCACTTGATGAGTCGCCATCTTGGCTGTGCCTGAATTTACTTAACTCTGGATTATTCCAAAATATGAAAGGCGTAAGGTGAGTGGAATTCTGATAGAATAGTTTTTTTTCCTCTTTCATTAAAAACCCTCTTAGAAAACAACACATTTTACATGGACACAAAACCAAAAAGGTGAACTGGTCACAGGAGGATGATACCTGATCCACTTAACTAGGTCAGTAGGGCTGGTACACAGGATTTTTGAGTACATAGCAAAAATGCTGAATAATAGCTGAATATTTGATGGCATTTTGCCACATAAAACTACATGCTACAAAATTTCTAGGTTCCACCACATTCAGGCATGTGATAGCTTGTAGAGTAACATATCTCTAGGCTGCTGTGGTCTCTCTACTACTCTTGATTCATTCATCAGAGGTATAGCCTTCATTATATAGTACAGGAGGATAGGGTGCTTCCCTGGGCTGGTTGCTGGTAGAGAAAACCTCTGGTCCATCTGTTAGGCCTGCCTGGCCGGCTGCCCCCATCACAGCAACAGGGATTAGCCGGGCTTAAGCCAAGAAACCAGCCGCCTGCCCTCCAGCCTGTCAGAAAAGGCACGAGGAAGCCCTATTCCTCACTAAGCCTGGCCGTCCCTATCCCAGAAGAGGTCCCCCTCCACATGACCTACTATATACAGTTCTCTCTAACCTACATAATAGTGTGCATTAATAAAGAGGTTATGAAGGGATGAGATGTGAAAGCCAGAAAAAACAGGGCACCATTTTGATTGCTGTTGTGCTGGTCAGGGATGCTTATTAAGCACAGTGAAGCACAACTGAAGCATTGGGAGAGCTTCTATGAAAGATGGTGAGTGCAGTGCCTTGGGGGATGCAGGCTATTAGTTCTCAATGGGATTGGAGGGTAGAGGCAGCCAGAGAGGAGGCAGAGGCAGCAGCCCATCCATAAATACCCTCAATGCTGCTCTCCCGCTTCCTGCATTCACTTCCTCAACAAAGAGCCACAATGGTGTCCTTTGCTGTCTTGGCTGGCTGAGGTGGCTCCTGGCGATGCTTGGAGCATGTGGGGGTAGAGAGGATGGTGTGTGTGTGTCTGCATGTGGTGGGGGGGGGTGGTTAGCTGGGAGCTGGCTTTAACACCACACAGCCAGTCTGCACGTGCCCAGCCCGCGGCCTGCCAGTGGCCACACAAAAGGGATGATGTCATCCTTAGCCAATAACAAAAGAGTCTGGGTCCGTCAGGCCCTCCTCTTTCACCCGGCTAGTTCCAGCTTTATCCAGCCAAGCATTAATCGCAAGCCTTATCCTCTTTACTGGTGGTGGGGAATGGATAATAACATACCAGCCATTGGGCAACACTAGACAAGGGACAGAAAAATTGAACAAACGATGCAGGGTGGTGCTGGGATGCTGAAGCCTGTGGTTGCAGGAGACAGACAAGAGCTGTCATGAGACTGAAAGCGAGAGAAAGCAAGAGGAAGCATGACTCTGTGGGGTGCCAATGTGTGAGACGTGCCAAGTACAGGACCCCACATAGAGATGAACCCAGCATAACACAGGCAGGGTTGCTGTACTAACAAAAAAAAATCAAAAACACGGCAGCATTTCCCAACATTCTCAGTTTGTCTTGCAGTTTGTGATGTTCCTGACTAAATCTATAGTCTGCTAAAGTAGGTCATGTATCATCAACAACCAAAATAACACCATTATCTGATGGAGACAAGATGAGTCAAAAAGTGTAAGATGCAGGATCTCTCACATGGTCTTCAGGCTACAGGCAAATGCTAACAAAGGCTGAAACCCTGCACAAATAGATCTTTGCACTGTAAATAATGGTAATTTTTGGGTGATGAAAAGCATGTGACTGCCTATGAAATAAAGCCTTTTAGTAGAGTGTAACACAAATGTACCAGATTCTATCATCTAAAAGATTTATTTTATTTGAGAAACTAACAACTATCCATAGTTCGTGTAAGAGCGGCAGAGCAATACAGTAGAGTATGGCAATAATTATTTGTCACTCCACTTTTCTTGCCACGTACCAGATGGAAGTACAGAGTCTGTTGTCAGCTACAACACCAGAAGACAGTATCTACAGGACATAAACTAGAAGCAGGTTGTAAATCACTTGCATAAATAGGTCTTACAGAATAACATGGGTGACAGGTCTGACGCTCAGAGCTGCTCCTGGCAACCAGGAAGTAAAACAACAAAAACAACAAAAACATTTTATGATCTACCATTCTGTGTCACACCTAAGAAAAAAATTCCAATCACCTGTTAAGTGTTGTTAGCCGATGAGAATCACTGTGTTACTGAGTTGGGTGCAACATGGTTAAAAGTGAAATAAAAACATTTGGGCATGAGGAAGAGGAGCGCCTCCGCTTTCTTGTTGTTTTCATTCAAGCATGCAATACCACTGGTATACTGTGATGTATGTGAATACAAACTGCAGTGTATGAGGGCACAAAACACACACAAACACACACTTCCATGCTTAGGTTTCCCCTCTTAGAGTTCCTTCAGTTTCACGCAGATACTAAAAATACAGAAGTCAGCATGCCACGGGTGGACAGGCCATGGAAAAAAGGCTGTCATATTCAGAGGAGAAGTCATGGAAAACGGGAGGATCCGATTTCAGGGCCACTGATAATCAACAAACCTACAGTATGCCTGTCTGCCCACCAAATATAGCACCCAGGGATGGGGTGCAGGCTTGGGCTAGCACAGAGCAGGCCAGACTAGAACCAGAGGTGGTACATGGATCACATGTTATGATTAACGCCACTTCAAAACAACCACACTGTCCAATACAGTGCACCTACTGTATAACACATGGCTCAAAAATGGCAGGAACATTGTGCAGCTCTATTTCCTCGTTTTTTCACAGCTCTCCCTACTTTATTCATGTTTTGCATTCCCCTGCTGATTTTGCTGTTTCTGCTGAAACAGGCAAGATTATGCAAACTGGCCCCAAAGCACTGAACTATAAATGCACCATTTTAATCTTAAACATCTTTTTCAAAGTCAAATCAACAGCTTTCTGATTGAGTTCTGTTTGTTATAGTATTTTACTTGTAAAGGCTACCAGCAGCCAGTTAGCTTAGCATAATACAGAGACTAGAAACGGGAGGAAAATGCTAATCTGGCTCTGCCCAAAGGTAAACTTGTACACCTAATTTCCTAACATGTGATATCTCATTTGTTTTTGTGAGATGTGCAACTGGTGTTATGTTTCAGATTGAGATGAATCAGGTGTCTTGCCCTTATCATAAAAGTGAAAGCTTGCCACACACCCAGTCTGGCATTTAGAGGAGAGGCTCTTTAAGCACTGGTATCACATCCATCCTTCCACCCAAAACGCATCAACCTCCAGGTAGCTGTAACTCACCTTCATCTTGCCATTGGGTTGCAGAAGCTCAGTGACAGACACCTTGTCTTGCTGCAGTCGCCGCTTCACCAACTTTGAGCAGCAGACATTAATTGCGCCTTGCACGTGTGAGGCATTGTACTCAGAGAACGTCCTGCTGTCGATCACTAGCAAGCGGCCGGTCCCTCTCTGGATGAGGCTCGCCAGGCGCTTGATGTCCATGACGCTTCGTTTGTTGGGGCCTTTCTCCCCTGCCATGATGAAGGGCTGAGTGGTGACCCTGGGTGGTGGTAAAGGATGGGGTGTGGAGAAGGAGGGGTCGATGAGAGAGGGAAAGGTGGAGGAAGAGATGGGAGGAGGACGTCAGTAGAGGGGGGTGACCAGGGAACCAGGCACTAAGAGATCCATGGTGCCTGCACAAAGAAGAAGAAAATTTAACAGTTAGAAATTAATGACACTGCTGTTATTAAGTAAGGTGGACACTATTAATCCTATTAATGCCTGCTTTCAGATTTTTTTAAGATGGTGATGACCAGACAGCTGAAGAGCAGAAAGAGCGCTGTCACTTTCATAGCAGTGGGGGAAAAAAATTATTTTACCTAACTGCTGCAGAGTGAGGATGGCAGATCCATTGCACATAATTTTCCAAACCTGAGTGTAGTATTTGATGTATATTGTGCTTTTGTATTATCTATTATTAGCAGACCTGCATATTAAAATAACCACATAGCTAAACATGAATATAAAAGCTATTTAAGGACTTTAAAAGCCAATTGGATCGCCCACAGGAATTATCAGCCCTGAGATCTAAAGGAATATCACACTTCCAAATACAAAGCCAGAGACTTAAATTAGACATGCACAACAATAAAACACAAGCGTGTGTGTGCATGTCTGAGTGTGTGAAGGTTGGTTGTTGTTGATTGAGGGTCTCTTGTGCAGCAGCTCATGAAACAGGAAACTGAGGGCGTGAGATAAATTAAGCTGGGGGAATTCAGAGAGCAGGTCTGGACACAGGCAAAGGGCCTGTGTGACATCCTGTGTGTGTGTGTATATATATATATGTGTGTCACACAGAATTGTCCATTAACTGCCTCTTTTCCATCTATCACCCGTAATCACTCTAATCTTCACTGTTCACTGCTTCTCACATTCACCACAGCACTTGTACATTTAACATGAGGTACACACGCAAACATTTATCAAGGTTGAAAGACTACTGAGTGCATGTATGCGAACAACAGTGTGCACATGCAAGGCTTCCCATTACAATACCATAAGGCTCATAATTTAAGATTTTGGCAACAAAACCTATGTAGGTAGTTGAGGACCCTTTCCTTGGTCAACTAGGTGTCATGCGACAAGTGAGAAGGTCAGAATGTGAATGCTGCCATGTTGTTTTATTCATCTGCAGGCACGTGGTGTCATCAAAAATGAATGTGCCCCCTCTCATTTACCCCATAGCCTAAATGGAGGTTTAAACCTCAATTAAAACGGAAGAGTATGAGAGACAGAGGTGTAGAAACAGATAGAGGAGGGAGATAAAAAGCCTCACCATAATTAAACAGCAGACCTATTGAAATTATCAATAGGTCTTCACAACAAATGAAGGGGAAGTAACAAACCAAAATAACTTGTCTAACTGAAACACTTGACATGGAATCTTTAAAAGATATCCAGGCAGCTCAGCAACTTTTCATCTGTGTGACACCATCACCATGGCAGGAGAGAGAGAGGGGAGAGCACAGAGGCAGCGGGAAGGATATTTAACCTCTCCAGCCTAGCAACCCAGCCAGCTCAAGGTAAGGGAGGAGCCAATTGTGGGGATGGAGCAGGGAGGAAAGAGATGAAAAAACAATCGACTGGCTAAGTCAAACACATGGAAGTTTAACATAGAAAAATGAGTAGTGAAAAACTGAAACAAAAACAGTCCCACAAAATTTGCTTCTCTGAGCGGGACAGGCCTTACATTCATCATCATTCCTAATCATGCACAAAATAATCTTTTTGTGACATAAACATATACTCCGGCCTATGGCTGCCTATAGGCAGCTGGCCAAGACTGAACATAGATGTACAGAAGTTGCTGCTACCTGGCAACCTGACTGAAGCAAGAGCAGCAGCATAGGAACATGGAAGGAAATTTAGATAGACAGAAGCAACTGTCTGCAATGTAAGCACAGCCTGACTGCTTATAGAAAACAAAGACAGTCAATGAAGGTTAAAGGTAAACACTAGGTCAGTACACCAACGCAGTATAGCTACTGCATGTTAGAAATGCAAAACAAACAAATAAATGTAATCAATTTAATCTCAGCTAATCTGCCTGTATGACTCTGCAATAATACTTTAAAAAGCACACTTGAATGACTTGCAGCCACACATGCATAGCATACTAACATAGTAACATATAATGCCACCACTTTTTCCATATTCTGCACCCAGACATCCATTCTGCAGAAATATTTAGCTCTGCTGCAATGCCAGCAATCTGCCTGCCAGAAACAGCCCCCGCCACATTGCGACCTGCCCCATCACCTGTTATAGCATACCTTATATGGCAAGTGGTCCTCCAGTGTGAACCGTTTCCCTCTTTTTCTGTGTCACTGATGCTGAGCACAGCATCTGACGCTGCATACGTCTAATGGCGACTGCTTTGCCACCCACCCAGAGTCTGACACTTTTCGCTCTCTGAATCCCTCCTTCCTTCTCTATCACTCTCTTTCTTGCTGTTGTGCAGTGAACGGAGATGGGGAGGGGAGAGGAGTATGCAGGTTTACATGTGCAATAGTAAACGACTGGTTCTCTGCATCGCACTGCTCAGACAATCATACTATTTAAATTTGTTGTCAGTGGAACCTCTTTAAGTGGACAAGCATAGTAAAGAGTAAAAGCATATCTGAATACAGAAAGGGAGAATAATTAAATGGTGATGATGTGGAGAGGGAGCACAAAACAACCACGCTTACTCAGCAACTACAACCCATCCTCTAATGCAAAAGCATGTATCCCCCTCCATCTAGCATCCAGGCAAGAAAAATAAAGGGGGAAAAAACAAATAAGCTCCTTACACTAAAATAGGCAGCAGTCAGGAGCATGATGTGTGGCTCTGGCTGAACAGAGAACAACAAGCAAAGAATAGAGAGAAACACACAGAGACAGAGTGAGTACAGGCCCAGAGCAGATTCTGTTGTTGCCATAGAAACAGCCCATGGGGTGATCAGGGGGCACTGGGAGGGTGACAGTGATGGGATGCTACTGGTGCTGATGTTGGATACAGATAAAACTGACAGCAGAGCTATCACTCAAAGAAGATGCTATGAAATTTACCTGAATGCAAAGTTATTGTATTTACTGAACTAATTATTGTTTGTTTGTTGTTTACTCTGCGAGTTGATTAACATAGTTTTATGCTAGTAGTAGTAGTCTTATGCCTGGGTCAGGTTTTGTTCTAAGCAGTTAAAAAACATATTTTTCATTGCCTTGTCAAGTAGTCTGCACACAACATCAAAGGTTAATAAAATCACAAACAGACGAAGCTGCAGTGAAAGTCAAAACAATGTTGTTGTATTAGATGACTGACAGAACCAGATCAACTGGTTCATTTTGAGGAATTGGGAAATTTGAATATGTAATTCACCTACACATCCTCCAAAGTTTGGGGACTTTCTGCTGTCTGTCAGTAATGAATAAATGCATTTTGAACCAGTTGTAGTTTTCTAAGTGGAGCACAAAGAGGAAATCCCACAGCTATATTTCCCTACTGAAATACAGTCACATAAATCATCAACAGACTTTACTGTCTCTCTCTTTACATACAATAAAAGACTGATAACAAAAAGGCATCTGCGTGATACATAATAAACTGCAGTTGAGGAAATAACCTCTATGCACACAGCAGAGATATTCACAGGCCTTCTATGAGCTAAGTGTTATGGTCCAGCTCAATAATGCCCTATCAGACATCTGGGAGAGAGGCAAACACAAAGAGCAACTGGAGGACAACCAGCAGTGATGTAATACCATCCAGGTTATTCATTAACTCCCTGCATAACGTCACCTGTGGCCACAACCTTGAGTATGCTGATATAAAGCTGCTTCATACAATAACAGACATGACTTGTTTGTTTAGACCACAAACAATGACATCATCAGACCATCTTCCTGCCCTTTATTCTGTGCCACAGGCTTTCTCATGAACGTAAACGTTTGTTTGCAGGCTGTCTGACTTTCCTGAATGTGTGTATCATTTACACTTTGAAAAGCGACCACAACAAAGCGTTGTGCAGGTAGTCAGGCCATCCACACTGGGCCACCAGAGGATTAGTGGGTCACCAAGCGAAGGATAATGAATTTAAATCAAAATTGAGCAAAGTGTGTGCTGTTTATCAAATAAATTACAAAATTTGACACACAAATAATTTAAAAAGAAAAAAAGACATTTCATTAATGGTTATTGGCTATTCCAATAAAAAAGAACAGGAAAGTAAGTACAGAAAAGGTAAGAGAGGTAAAACAAAAATGGCCACCGTTTCTCACAGAGCCCATCATAATACTGTTTTAGACACCCTTTAACTTAGCCTTGCTCTTTCACAGTGCTGCCACACTTTCAAAGAGGATGCCAGTGTTCCAAATCAGAGGTGTTAAGTTGTGCTGGTGTCTTGTGTGCCGTATTCCTCTGTGCCACCTCGCCCTTTCACACAGCCATCAATTAGGCCATGTGAATTCCTCTGCTACAGGCCTAAACATACAACAATAATACTTCACTGTTCTGCCATGATCGTAACTCTTTTAAGTTAAGGTTAATAACTTCATCATTTTAAATGGATATATAGTGTATACTTTATATTTTCTCAAATGCATTAAAATTATTTTGTTTGACACTGAAACCCAGACATCTAGATAGTTAGATGCAAATATTGATATCTGGGATTAACAGTATAGCAAACATGGGTGTGCTTATCCTTGGAAATAGTCAGTATAAAATAAGGGATGTAAAGTGGTAATCATTTAGTTTTGAAAAATCAATTGCCGTTTGGTCCTGGTGGAGCAGATCAGTGGCAGAACCACACTGTAAACAACATATGCAGATATAAAGCGTTTAGCTGCCCTAATCAATATCCTATTGGTGCAGGACTGAGGCTGCTGCAAATTGCAGGGTCATGTAACAGTGGGATTACCCCGACTCCACCATAACAACAATTACGACATGATTAATAATACAAATGATGTATGAATATATTGTGTCAGAATATTGCGTTTTTATGATCATAAATGTTGAAAATGTGTTTATCTCTAGACACACAGATAGGTGGATTGAACAAAGACATACATGAGACATCACAGTTTGCGTTAATAACAGTGATGGAGGGTGAGCGGTCTCAGCGCACTATAATAAACCGACCTACATTAGAAATAAGCACGATGCGGACAGCGGCTATTTCCTTCACAATGTTGAATATAATTCATATAATGTTGACGAACGATCAGCGAGCGTTGTGTTTTGAGTGGGAAACCTGCCCTGTGTTGTGATGACGCGTGGATATGTCCGCATGCGAAAAAGAAACCTTTTTATTGATCACACAGGCTGTGATGACAATAAACAGCAGCGCGCAAATTAAACACACACACATTTGTAAAAATAGATACATTCCACCTACCTTAAAATGTTCGGACGGCAAATTTCCAAATCTTAATCTGAATAAAGCGATCGATACGGTCAGCCTGCACGGGCTTAATTCCAATTATAAAACGGGCGCGCACTTAAAGGGGGGGAGTGCGCGCTGACAGACTCACTGCAGCAGCAGGGGGGCACGAGCGCAGATAACGAGCAGCCGCTGTTAGCTAGCTCCGTGTGTAGCAGCGCACTGAACAAAAGCTAATCTACTAATTGATAAACACACTCACCTCGGGCTCCACGCGGCTGCTCTGTGTTATTCAGCTGGCCTCCATGTGTCAGTGGAAAGCCGCGGTGTCTTCATCGGGACTAGCTGGTGTTTACCTGGCTGTGTAGCGGGAGGGGGGAACGGTCGCCCACAGCTGACAGAGGGTGACAGCGCCAGGAACAGACGAGGCATGAAAGCGCGGTGATAGGCTACGAAGGGCTCCTTCAGCCGCGTAGCCGAGTGTCGGCTCGTAGAGGAATATATTAGCTTTGCTAGGCTAGGTAGAGGCTAAACCTGTTAGTGTGTATGTGTGTTAAGGAGGAAGGAGGGGGGGTACAGAAGGTGCACTTTAGCACTTTCATGAACTAAAGCGATGAGGTCATGGTTCAGTACGGAGCAAGAGAGGGGAAAAAAGAAAAAAATGGCAGGTTGACGTCACCTCCAGCCAATCAACGAAGGCGGCTTAGGGGCAGGGTGACGCCAGCGTCCTGATCTGCGGATTAAAGGGACAGTACGAACTTTTTAAATGAGACGCGCACATCAGGGTGAGTGTGTAAAACCTGCAGGGAAAAAAAACAAACACACAAAACAAACAAACACATCAATAAGAGAAAATAATCATCTAATCTAGTGTAGATATAATATGTAGATGTTCCATAATGCGGATGTACAAATCCACCAGAGTTACATATACTACTCCATTCCTTTTCACTATAATTTGTAGCTTTTGTTGAGACCACAGCTACTACATAATACTACCACCACCACTACTACTACTACCAATAATAATAACAATAACAATAATAATATTGTGTATTATAATCAGCAAACTGCCATTTGTATTGATTTAGTTTTAATACTTTTTAAAAAAGTTAAAAGGCTCTGGAAATAGCTTCCTTTGTGTATTTGCTTTCTACATAGATTTCACAGATAATTCAAAATTGATTTATGTCAGGATTTAGTGTAACTAACTTTGCCTGCAAACACAGGAACTTTATGTATTTATTTTTTTATTCACACATATTAATTCTTTATCAAATGAAAAATGTTGAAGAAACAGAATATGACCTGATAAGCATTCTAAAAGGTTAAAAGCCCTTAAATATAATAACAAATAATAAGAACACGAACAAAATAATAAGAAAAGGCCTATCAGGGGCATTTGAAACAAAGAGTTTCAATGTAACATAAACAGATTCATCTAGAGTGTTACATTCTTTGTAACCAGTGCATGAAACTGTTGTAATAAGTGGGTGCTGGGAGTTTCAATCCATGTCATCAATCCTCTATTGTTAGATTGGAAGCCTTTGTTCTGTTGTTGTGCCATCAATGTGTCAGTGAGTTGAATGTATTCCAGTGAGCCATTGTCTGTGTGTGTAGGTTAGGTTGCATATACTGCCACCCAGTGGTGCCAACATTTGACTGCAGCCTGTGGTCCACTTTTTACACTTCATTAAGTCCAAAACAATACCGTGTGTGTGTAACTGAGAGTCAGAAAGAAAAATTCATGAAAATCTACCTTTATTTGGATGCAAAAATTCACAACTTAAAGCGATACTGTAGCGGAGGAGAGGAATACTGATTGCTGGTTGGTTGTATGTCTGAATGTTTGGCTATTTCATCATCCCCAGTTTGATCATCAGAAGATGACCAGGAAAGCACTGACAACAAGCACTCAAAAGAAAAGCTCTTCAGTCAAGTGCACAGGACATTATCAGAGGACTGTGTCAGAAGGACATTGTAGCTTTTCTGGTCAATCTCCGTCCAGTGAAAGTTATTTTTGGCAGTTTAATTTGACCTTATGCAGTTGATTTGATGTTTATAAATTGGTCCGAGCCCACACAGTTGAATCCGTCCTCTGATAATGTTCATGCCTATTGATCTAATGCACTAAGTTGAGAGAGGTTTTGTTACATAGAAAACTGTCTTCACTGTTTTAGCTGCCTTACACATAGCAAGTATTTCTTGTGTTGTCAACTGAGAGTGGCCTAGAGTCACAGATGGAACAGAGTGGGGACTGCGTAAAAACTCAGTCTGAGGTAAAATTCTCCAAGGAAACAATAAAAACATACACAGAAAGCAAAGCATATTAAAGCAAAGCCTAAAGGCCTAAAGGAATAATACTGAAGACTGAACATAATCTATTTATTATCTGTACTGTAAGGTAACTTAGGTAGTTGTCACATTTTGTTCCATTAAATCTTGCAATATAAACCAATGGTCCACAGTATGAGCTACATTCCATCATGGTGTAAACGAAAATATACACAAGGCATCTACTCGAAAGGATTGTATCAAAATGTTCTAAAAATATCTCTGGTTGGTTTCACAAAAGCAAACTGTATCAAAAGCATTGGCCGAGAGCAAGCAATATAATAGGCTTAAACCCTTTTACACAACAAAAAGCAGGACAACCAATCACGTCGCTTTGATTGTGGACCTATGGAGTCCCATACAGCACATGCAATCCATTAAACTCAACACAATCAAAAACACAATACGGAAAAAAAGAACTTTTACAGCTGAACATCAGAGACAACCTTAGTTGGTCTATTGTGCTTCATACAGATTAGGCCTGGCCTGTCTATACAACAATCATGGGCTTCTTACTTCACAGATGTGTTCAAGCTACTGTAGAGAGCAGAGGTGTCACCAAGCAAGAAACTCTGAGGTACAACATGTTGTTCTTATCATACTATTCAATAGGTGCACATCTAAAGGAGAAAGTAAGCCAGATTAAGTTGGAAATCTCTTGTGGTTGTCTGAATAAATTGCATGCTGGTGGGTTCAGTTGGTCTTGTAACCATGGTAATGCAGTAAGTTGAAGGAAAGGGTGGATTTATCTACAATACTATTGATCAATATCACAACATCCTTTATTTGTTGATGCAACTTTTTGTTTTCCCTCCTGCTGTGTGTGTTGTTTGTGTACACCCCCCCTTCCCCCACAGAATTTCTGGCTGTGGGACACCTCTATGAGTGAACGTCTATGTGGCCTTAATGCAGAAGTTGTTTACTGTAAACATCATGGGCCATGAGGACTGCACAGGCAGCATGGATAAACTGTAATACTGTAGATTGCACAGAAATCCTAATTAGTTAATTAATAACCTAATTGTTATACATTCCTATGTTCCATACATTGCACATGCCTTTAATGAACACTTAGCACCATGCAACCTGAAGATGAGGTGACACCTGAATGCATCAAAAGTTGAGACAGGCCTCTTGTAAAGACTTTTTACACTAAAAGTTAGAGTCAAAGAGAAAAGGCTAGATGTTGGCTAATTTATATTTCACATGAACTTTTATATCAATATAATGTTAAATATTAGGCTGGCATTTGATTATCTCTGTGGATTTAAATCACGCTGGCACTTACTGTAAAGGGCCCTTATTATCAACACTAACTCTGTTAGACTGATCTTCAGTCACCTTCCAGCAGATATCAGGTTAACCTTTCGATGACTGTACGATCAGTATGTGAGGGAGCGGTACAACAGAGACTCGTGTGCAGTAGTAGTGCGATTGAAACCTCAAACCTCAGCAATGCAAATGAAATGATGCCAGGTGTGCAGGCTTGGATTATTTTGGGCCTGACTGCTGCAGCTGTCCAGGAATGTGAGGATCAATGACACTAAAGTGTGGGATTTTTTTGTGGGAGTGGTGGGGGCAGCCAATCTCATATCCATCTCCCTCTTCCTTTGTTCTGCTCAAAGACACACAGTAAGCACAGATTCACATCAACTCTTCAGTCCTGTCTGCGCGAGCCTGTCATTTATGGAGAGATTCACATGGTTTGAACTTGTTAAAGGGTGAGATTGAGATGATGCTAGGTACAGTGGTGTGCACCACCGGAGGCGGTGCAGTGTACAGTGGTGTGTCTCGGTCTGGGTGTGGCTATAACCCTCACTTTACTCTTCAGCTGTGTGAGACAGCTGCTTCTCGTACAGGCTGAGGACGTGATGCACAAACTGGTACTGCTCACACGTCTGGATCATTCCACCCCTGAAAAAGATGAAAATATGAAAGGAATAATTCACTGAAATATAATTATATATGATTTATTATATAAAATATAAACTTTTCTGTGACAATGAAGTTCAAAATAATTCTTAAAGACCAAAGCTGTATACTGGACCAATTAAGATTTTGACCTGATGGTGGTGCTATATAAAAAGCAAGATGAGGCTGTCATTGCATATAAATAGTAAATCTGATAACATGATGACTCTTCTTTTTGAAACTAGGACTGACACATACTGTGACTAAAAATTACACTTTCTACATTTATTTCATTCTGCATTATTCATTTATTTTTATATTAATGAATAATAACGCCTTTGCAACACAATTTACTGTCAAAATACCACTAATATCGTGTGTGTGTGTGATACAATTACATAGAACCCAGTCGTAATTAGTTATTAATTAGATGTGTGTGTGCCTTTTGACATCTTAATTGTTTTGTAGCCCCTGTCATACACACTGATGGCCCAAAATACATTTGATGTTGCATGAATTTGAATAAATTATGTGTTTTGTGGAGTAATGGATTTTCATAATTTTGAAGAAAGAGTGATGACTCATTTTATGTTTAAACCCACAGCGGATTAGCTCGTGATTTGGAACCAAATCAGATCGAACTACTTCAGCTGGGTTTTTATGCCAGATCTAAAGGCAGCCGTGACCGTGGATAAAGACCGTCTCACCTGTCCAGACGGAGCTGGCAGGTGGTTCTCAGAATGTCAACCACACCCTCAGTCCTCAGCTGCTTGCACAGAATGGAGGTGGCAATGAAGCAGCCAGTTCGACCAATTCCAGCACTGTGAAGGAAAAAATTGGATTGGGGAGGAAGAAATTAGATGGATCAGTGTATTGATTAGAACTGATCCTACCAATTTGATTAAAAGCAAATCTCCCCTGGGAAATCAGGTAGCAGGTAATTGGAGGTTTAATGGTAGAGTGTGCTAAGTGGCAGGCAAAAAGGGATTTCTTCCATATCCACCTACATTGGAATAGTATAACCTTTCTTACTGCTTTGCGTCAGCACCTTACCTGCAGTGGACAATTATAGGACCACTTGAGGGTGGGGCTTCCTCTCGTGCCCTTTCTACTTCCTGTACCAGCTCCAGCAATGGCGGAGCCTTGTCAGGAGTCTTCTGATCAGGCCAGGAGGTGTACCAGTACTGCCGCAGACTGCGCTCTTCTTCCCCACACTGGCACACAACACACAGATACATACACATACACATACGTTTGATCAGCCTGTTACTCTGCATGTACATCCAAATTGTTACTTGGTGTTAATTGTCCTCCCTTGCCAGTACTGTGCACTACCGAATCAAATAGTGTCTATTAAACCTATAGATGAAAAAAAATGAATAAAAATATAAAAGATGAATAAACAACAAGCTTTTTACACAGAGCACAGTTAAATAATGATCCCCTGGTGCTTTGTAATCAGATGAAGGCTACATTTACTTAAGTATCATGTTTGGATTGCTAAGTGCCAACGTTACTGTGACCCCAAATTAAATATAATGTACCCATCATGAACACTGAAAAGTACATATCAGAACATTCAGCTCAGAAAAAAATAAAATGTATAAACTATAAACTTACATCTCAGTATGTTCAAGAACGTAATCTTATATGGTACACATAAACATAATATTTAGCTTTCAACGGACACAGGAAAGAACAGCTTAAATTCCAAATTACCTTGGACGCATAGGTGGGAGGATCTAATTTAAAACTCATTCGTATCTAAAGGTCAAACTACACCAACATTAAACTGGCTGTGTTGTTGGCTGTGTACACACTCTTAACTGTGCAGCCAGGGTCCAACTGGAACAAGGACACACACTGGAAACATTGAGGAAACAGATGCTAAATGATGACGGACCATCGCCTTTTTGTGTCTATGCCCCAACAACCTCAATAAGTACCTAGCAATGGCTGTTTTGTTGTAATTATTTAATTCAGTGAGCACCAGAAATGAAATGAAATCAAACAAACTGGACTGTATTCATCCATTTGTGACACATTAACAGACTTTCTTTGGGTTACCTTTAGAGTAAACACCCTCAGACTGTAATCGTCCTCCTGTGTTACTGTGACAAGGGTGATCTCGATGCCCTCATGGGTCACAGTGTCCTCGGGCCAGTACTCTGCACATTTCTATAGGACACAAAAGATCATATTTTTATGACCACTTATCCACTATATTCACACCATTGTTATCATGCAAGACCTCATTCTTCTCCTCCAGGTTGGTGATCATCACAATGATTGGGCTTCTCTCCTGCCACACCATCCTCCAAAAATCACCCACTGTGTTCACAGTGGGACCCTGGGTGGCAATGTATGCACGCTCCTCATCGCCATAACCCTACACAAAAACCACACAACCATGTTTCTAGTGTATCAGTGTTTTATTACCATAAAATAACATATTCACTAATATTCATATATTCACTTACTTTTAGATAATTAGCATTGATATAAGTGGTGAGAAAGTCATCTTCATCCTGTGATTTTAAGATGACTCTGCTGTGTGTATCTGCAGGTGGACAGTGTGAGATTATCATGAGTAAAAGACAAAAACAGCATAATACATTTCATCAATATAGATGATGATGTAATATTTTTTTAATATTTTTTTTTACAATAAAGCAATATTAAAAGTTTGTTTAAAAAATGTAAAACCTACACAATGTGTTTTTTTTTCTTTGTGACTGCTGTACTCACTGGGTAAAATAGTTTTGTAACGGTTCTTTCTCACCAGCCCTGGATAATTGTACTCCTTAGGGTCCACAAAGTTCATGGGAGTTTCCTGCCAGTGGACACAGAACAATGAGTGGAACAAAAATCAGTCCTTTAAGAAGTGGGGAAGTCCAAACCTGGTCCTCTACAAAATAACAAATCAGGGAGAAAATAAAATACAAAGACATTAAGTCATCTATTGCCTTCGTCTGTTGCAGTCTACGTGTGGATCTTTAACACACGTCTCTCTGCCTAGCAGACACTGGACTCCTCTGAGGGTTTTTATATGCAAAATTGCTTGTATCCCTCCACCCTTCGCCCACTAACAAGGCAGTAGAAAGGCTTACGGGTGTGTGCTGAGCTCTGATGGGTGTTTGCACGAGTGTGGGTGTGTGCGTTTGAGCCCGTGTCTGTGTGCGTGTGTATGTCTTTTTCCAGTGAGTCTAATCGAGAGAGTGTGGGTGGGAGAGCTGTTGTTGCTGCACTCACATAAAATTCAGCCTGCAGGTTCTGGTCATCCATAGCCCGTGTGTGTAGCATGGCAGGGGTCAGAATGTGTGTTCCCTGACGGAGGTACTCCTGGGCCGACTGGTCCCTTGGAGAAAGCTGTGCTCCGTAACCGTAGGGCTCTGTGCAGCCTGGTGTGCACATGTCCAAGGTCAGAGAAACATTGGAGCCTCTCCTGTGTGATTCATACAAATACAATGTGCTCATTTGGTAAATGAAAATATGAACTGAAAAATTAATAGTTACAGAAACATTTTTCTAACCTCTCCTGAAGCCCCACAGGTGTGACAGTGAGAGTGGCAGCGTCTCCCTCTGTCCTTGTGTCTGTGCCCATGTCAAAGACTGGTGTCTGGGGCACAGGATCCAGGTCCAGCAGGTCCTCTTGGGCATCTGTCCACTCTGACAAAGTAAATGAGGGTTGGCGGCTCACGGACTGACGGCGGTCACCAATATCCCTTGACACTGTTCCTGATGCCCACAAGCCAGCGCCGTAACGCCACTTGCACACCATGTGGATGACCTGCAACATGCAGCAACCAGCCAGACTCTAAATGAGTCAGCATTCACCACAGTCTCTACAGTTTTTGATATAAAAACATTTACCATGATGACGCAGATGGCCACACCGATCCCAGCTGTGCTGTGAACGATCCAGTTGTGCTGTTTGGTGTTTACCACCTCCTTCATCAATACCATGGACTGTGTAGAAAACGAGACAAGCACACAGTGTTAGTTGGATACAGAAAGCTTCACAACTTCTTTCTCCATCCTGGATAAACAGCTGTGCCATACGTCATATACATTCACAGACACTTACGTCCATTCCAAAAATTGGGTGGCAGGGTAAGATGAAGCCAAGGTAGAAGTCAATGACCTGCAGGGCTTTGTAGATAGAAGAAAGTGGTCCGTTTCCTTCCACCACAAAAAACACCCAGTACCCCTAAGAGACAGAGAGAAAGAGAAGCCAGATTGTCACAGCTCCAGTCATTCATGCACTGGTAATCAGGCGGCTGCTCTCAGGTGAAAAGCGAGTGGGGAAGAAAAGAAGATGGCCTATTACACAGGCATAAAAAATATGTAAATTGACCACATGCAGTCTGGTGTCATAATCATGGCTGCTTTTACAAGGGTCTTTTTTTATTTATGGTAATGCTGCACCTGTCCATTTTTTTGTGAATGAATCAAACATGAAGTCAACAAAGACAGTGATGGGAAGGAATATTAAAGAGGAGTCCAATTTTAGCCCAACAAAAAATGTCTTTTTCAAGAATAAAGCTCATAATGGTTTTTAGGTGACTATAAAAAAAACATTGTGATCAGTTATGAATACTTGTTATGACATTATGTATTTCAGACATTATTCTACCATGCTTCCAGTGAGAACAATGCTAACTTGTTTGTGTTGGTATAACCTTATTGTTCATGTCTATATTATATATTATTATGATATATAATAATAATATATAATATAGACTTGATAGACTGTGTTCAGCTAAACTACTTTTATATATAAAATATAAAAGTGGTTTAGCTGAACACAGTCTATCTAGTGGATGCAAGAAATATTGCAGTAATCTTAAGTATGGTCCAAATGATGTCAACTCATGTTACATTTATATTTAAAGGTATGTATTTTGTAATCTGGTGTGAAATATACTTAAAAGCAGCCCAGCCAACATTGCTAATACTGCTCAAGAAAAGAAGATCTTTGTTGAGACATAAAGATCGAGTTGAGAGAATACCTTGAGCTCATGAAGTCATTTGCATTGCTAATACTGCAGTTACTGTGGATTTTTTTTACATCATCTGCAGAGCTGAAAATCAAAGCTTGCACAGAACTATCTAAGAGCAGACATCTGAAAAAATCCACTTGAAAAAAAAATTAATTACATACCATAACTTGGGAGATGATGAACACTGCAGCCCAGCATTGGATCTCAATAACAAGCGCATAGACCTTGTGTAGAAACACTTCCTCTCCAGGTGAGTTCTGGCCATCTGAGGGACCATCTTTACATTCAGTGAGTCCAACTTTCTTGGGGGCTCCATCTCCTATTTTTTCAGTCTTTGTGGGCTCATCTAGCCAGACCGGGTCCTCATCAGGCCTCAGGAAGATAGAGTCCTCAGTGTGGGAACGAGTGGAGCTACTCAGCCGGCGGGTCATGATGCCCCTTATAAAGGACATGTCTATGAGTTGAAGGTCTGTCTTTCACAAGTTTTTTGCAGCTGGATTATTGGATTCTGTAGGTTTAACCCTTAAATAAAAGTCAATATTGCTGGTGTTTTATGGTTTTCTGAGTTTTTAAAGGGATTGTGAGCAAAGCTTAATTCTTCATTTAAGGTTGTCCCAGTACTAGATTTTCTATTCAATATTTAATTATGTGTTAGCTGTGTTTGTCAGGTTGTGTGTGTGTGTGTGAATCTAATGAGCGTGTATATGACAGAAAGGGCTGTGTATATTCCATGGGCCTATTCAGAGGTATAGCTAAGCAGCTTGGAGTGGCTCTCATCTCCAGATCCTCTTGTCTCCCTCAGATTGGACTCTATTGTGTGAATGTGTTTGTGTGTGTGTGTGTGTATATTTAAGAGAGAGAGAGAGAGAGACAGCGAGAGAGTGAGAGTGAGGCTCTATTGTGGAGAGATGAGTCAGGGGTAGCGTGTTTACAGCCCTGTCCGTCACCTTGGCAACAGAGTGGCTCTCATCCCTCTCATCCATCCTGAGCATTATCATCCACCGACAACACACACACCTCTCTGTATCAGTCAGCAGTGTATTCAAAGCCCTTTTCCGCCCTGCACTTTTGTCCTTCAACCATTAATAAAGGTGTTTTGTACATTTGGATGATTACCACCACGTGGTTGTTGTGGATGTGTGAATGCGGGGGCTTGTGAGAGTGGCAGCGGCGGTGGTGTACTGTTTGCGCATATCTCACTTTTGTCTGAATGTGTTGCTGATGGCTAAATTTGTCATGAGTGACTTTGAAGGAAGTTTTTCATCAATGACTGGGAACCATCAATGCATGGGAGCATGATTCCCACAAATGGTTTACTGGAACATCAAGGAGCTACAACATACAGCTGGTCACATGACTCACCTATGAGAGATGGAAGGGAAGTGATGAAGGAGTCAGATCACATGATCAAGTTAAATCTCATGTCCTGGGGGATCTGGTGATGGACAGCCATTGTGAGGCAGCGTCAGTTCTGAAGGACAGAAGACAGAAGGCAATATGGACATGATAGGAGTGATTGAAAGTCACAGGTCACACAAACACCCAAAATATATACAGTAGAGACACTCGTGGCAAATTCAACTGGTCACACTGAGACAGGGTTAGTAATCCAGTTCCCTCTAAAGATGGATCAGAGTAGCACCCTTGTCAGCTCCCAGCTGTGCTTTCATGAGTGGAGGCTGGTGATGTAAGGTGACACAGTAAACTGTCAATATTTCTTCCCCTCTCTTTTTGCCTCTCTCTCACTTTCTCTCTCCTTCCGTAAGAGGCAGGGATGATTCAAGCCAGACTAAGCAGACACCCTCAGAAATACATTCAGATTGCTCTAGTCGAATCAGTATGCATGAAGTCAAGCTCTCCTCTCCTCTCCACCATCTCCCCTCCTCTCCTTCTGTGCCACTGGACCCTGTTGAACGAATGGGGTGAGCTCAGCGGAATATGAGACCACACCAGTAGGAGATGTGTGTGTGTGTGTGTATATCTGTATGTGTGTGCAGGTGCTGAACAGAGGGGTGCTGCTTTAAGTTCTTTTCTTCTTCTCTTTGCTCGCTGTGAAGGTGGTTTTGAAGTGATGACGCCAGTTAGCCCAGCTCGTAGCCATGGCAATGTGCATACATACAACGTACAAACATATACACACAAACGCACACACAGGCATAGACTGTGTTGTGTAAGAGAAAGTTCCATTTTTAAACAAAAAAGGTGAACAGGTAGATGAGTGGAAGGAGGGATGAATGGGAGATAAAGCAACTCTTTTTGGTGTGAAGGTTGTCTGAAGCAATGACGCAGTGAGGTTGGCGTTTTGGTAACTGTGGCAACCAACATACTGTAGTGTGCACACACAAATACACTATGAAAAATGAAAAATACAAACAAAAATCTGCACTGGGAGAGCAGTGACAATATTCACGTTTGTCTAAAAAAAAAACTTTCTTTGATTTCACTCTTTGAGGTAAATATCTCAGTTTCTCAGCGACTTGCTTTAGTTGCTCAGCGCTGTTTGGTAAATTGTCTGGTTAAATGTACCAGACAATATACACCAAACAAGTACTAATAGAATGATATTAAAAGAAATACTTAAATAAAGGCTTAAAATAGCAAGCTTTTTACAATAAAATGTGGAAAACACTTGAGTCATAATACTTTCTGTGCCATCATGAAATAGCATGCTGAATGCAGAAAGCATTCCTCCCTTGACAATACATGGGGTAAAATGTCTGACCGATACCATAAAACATGTAGTAACAACAAGCAAAATGACTGCACTCAATGAAAGCTTCATAATTTAGCTATTTCCTGATTAATTCCTACTAATATTTAAACAGTGACAGAAAGCTGCCTGATTTAGCCCATACACACTGTTACTGTTGATACCCAAGAAGATCACTGTGAATATTAAAGGTGTTATTCAAAGCTAGACTATGAGAAGTACTAGCCATGAGCTGAATGTCATACACAGGGGAATTAGTTTAAATAAAAATCTTTGATCAATAAGTCCAACCTGGCAGCTGATTCAGCCTCATTCCTCACTTCCTGAAGGTCTACTGTCCTTGGGTCCTTACAAATACTGCCACTTCAGTCTTCACCCAGAGTATAACCATAGCGTTTCCATGTATATGTGTCCATTCAAGAGCCCACCATCCAGCCGAGTCTAAAATGAGCCATATATACAGTAAGCCAGTGGCTTAAAGCAGCCAGTGGCTTATTGTAGGACTAAGAACTACCAGTTGTGTAAAGCTCTATCCTGCAATCAGGAACAAGTGGAATTAATGTGGTGACAGCTGGCTTGTGCTTTAATGGATATTCCTGATGCTCCCATTGACTGTTTGGTAAATAATGTGTCCAAATCTGCTTTTCTACTTTATTTTTTTAAAAGAGGTCCAGCTTTTGATTTGTTTTTTCATAAGTGCTCCCACCATTACAGACAAAAACAACACACAGTGGCAGCATTTCCTGTTTTTTAGTTGAATCAAAGTGAAACAAAAATAGTGTATTGAGCGTTTTGTTGAGGTGCTCAAGTGAAAAAGAGATGAGGTAAGAGGAAGCTCTTACTGAAAGCGATGATGAGATGGTAATGTGAGATAAAGTCACAAGGGCCAAGACCTGTCTCATCAACCTTTCTCTCCCATGCACACAGACAAAAACCTTGATATTAATACACACATAAGCTCACAATGACCTTAAAATTAAACACCCAGCAAACCTGCAGCTTCTTCCTGTACATCACAGAGACAGATAATCAATCAGCTCTATTGTTTACATAGACTACTACAATCTCTTGCAAGCAACTCAAAGAGAAATCTCATTAGCACACATATAAACTTACAATTCAGCCTAAGCTATACGGTATGAATAATTGAAATGTGCTGCATAGCGAATTGATTTACAGACTGCCAGAGATAAATCTGGATTCGCAGTGACAAAGGATTGTGTTACATGATTGCACTGCATCAAAACACCAGTGCAGGAATCGCATTCTCTGGCAGTCATTCATACTAAGACAAAACACCATTCATATCACGTACATGGCTACGGTGAGCTAGAGCGACCACACAGTGCAGAGCTGGATGGATTAGTAATGAATCACCCAGGGAGGTGGACTGTTGCATCTCTCTCTCTCTCTCTGGTAACTCCCACATTGTCACATAGACATGATACACAGAGGAAATCATGTAACAATGAAAAATATAAGGTTGATAGCAGCATCAAAACACCAACCTGTTGGCGAAATGATGAGTTTTGATGATCTAAGAAGCTACACACACACACACACACACATACACACGTACACAAGCTACATCACACACCCCTACCTTTTCACAGCCAGGAAAGCACAGCGGCCATAGAAACCGTGGGGGCTTTGCTGAGGAATTGGTATTCACCTCATGTCGCACAGCCACGGAGGGGGAAAGAGGAAGAGACAAGGGGGAAGGAGAGAAGAGGAGGGCTGGAACAGTCACTCACCCACAGCCTAAAGTCTGTGGTTAGGATAAGTCCTCTTACCTGGCTGAGCCCGTCTTCACATCGCCATCTGCCTCTCTGCTCTCTCAGAGCCAACGACCAGGAGCCAAACACCAAGAATCACGCCAATCCCTTTACTGCTCCACTGTCTGGGAGAAGGAGTGTGTTTGCATGTAAGAGGGAGACACACCGACAGTAAGAGGACAGAGAGAGAAAGAGAGAGAGGCAGGGGAGGCGTGTGTGAGGTTAGGAAAGGCAGAATCCACAAATGTAGGTGCGTGTGTGTGTGTGAGATAGGGAAAGAGATAGAGGAATAAAAGTCTGATAGGTTTTCTTTTGTTTGTATCCTGGAGGAGAGAGAGAGATCCACAGGCGGCAGCTTCGTCTAGGTATATGCAGCAAGAGGCTGTACGGTAGCCTTGGCAACAGAGCCAGAATGAGGGAGAGTGAGCAAGAGAGCTGGAGAGTGACAGAGAGAGGGAGAGGGAGAGAGAGAGAGAGAGAGAGAGACAGAGAGAGAGAGAGAGACTGTGTACGTAGCTATATATGCCCGTGTTTTTATTAATCATATTGTGGGGACATAAATCTCTTCATACAGACACATTATCAGGACTCACATCTAATGATCAGTTCCCACAAGGTAAACCATTAAATTTAAGGGATATACATTCAATTATTGTCCACAGATGCCTAAAACAATAACAACTCTTTTCATTTAACACAGCATAGATCTTGATTGCTGCAGAAAAAAACATGAATGAACAGGAGCGGAATCACAATAGATCCATGAACATATTAGTGAAAATAGACCCAGACGAAATGTAATACTCAGAAGAAACATTTGTGACATTTTTTTACATCTTAAGTAACACAACAAATAGGTTTTCTTACAAAGAGAAATAGTTTCCATCCCCATCTTTTGCAGAAAGTATCCACAAATAAATTAATCAGTGTCTGTCTAAGTGATAAAAACATGTTTGTGTGTGTGTATAGTGGGGGAAGTCGGATCATAACACATCACTGAGCAGTGAACACCCCCCACTGTCACCTCCTCTGCTTCCAAGCTGTACGCTCTGCCACCCACCTCTCTCACCCCCCCCCCCCACACACACACACACATCACCCAGGTCTATTTTACTTCTCTGGTCTCCATCATTGTCCCCCCTTATCCCTTCTCTCTCTCTCTCTCTCTCTCTCTCGCTCTGTACCTTTTCCTGCTCTTGCTGCACACCCGTTGGTCTTTTCTCCATCTCTTCTTAACCCTCCTGTCATTTCTTGTCTCCGCTCCCTTTAGTGTGTCATGCTCTCTCTCTCTCTCTCTCTCTCTCTCTCCCTCCTTCCTGTCTTGCCATATGGTAGCCTTCCCCTATCAGCTCTCTGAAGTCCTCAGCAGAACAGTCACTATATGATCACTCAAATCCTAGGAAACATAAATGCTATGCACATTTATAATGGTGGTGTTGGTACAACCTCACAGCATTGCCAATACAGAATGTGTAGTGAAAAAAAACAACCACTGACCACTGAATAGATTAGATTATACAGCAAACACTATACAAAGGCATACAGCATTTAAATGACCAGTGTGTGGGATTTAGTGGCCTCCAGTGGTGAGGTTTTGATTTTTCAGCGAAAAACCTCCAACAATCTTTAAATACAATGTTGTAATGTGTCTTATGCCAATGTCCCTTCTGAACATTTAACCTGCTATTTTTTTTACCAAAACTGTCTCTCTCTCTCTGTCTCTCTCTCTCCCGTCCTTATTTATGACCCACTTCTGAGACCTCTCCTCTCCATCCATATATCTCTCCCACACATCCTCTGCTGTCCCCCACTCCAATCAGCTAAATGAACTCCTCTGTCCTTTCTTATCTTCCTATCCTCATTCCTTTTTTCAGTAAGCATGAATGCTGATGAATCATCTAACCTAATTAATGATAGAGAAAAAAGAGGCTGATATCCACTGGCCTTGAGATGTCTGGTTCTCTTGCTGCCACACTGAAACATCTCTTCCTCATTTTTTTCTCACAGCAACAGACAGCACAATTGTTCTGAAGCCATTTAACACAAATGGGGTGTTTGAGTTTGTAAGTTTGACAGAGGCTGTTGGAAAAAATATAGAAATATATAGAAACATAAGCTAAAAGTTTTAAAAACTAAATGTAGAAATTGCACAGACTGATCTGTGTGTGTCACAAAGACAACAGAGCAGCATTCCTGTGGTAACAAATGGAGGCATCTAGTGGTCCTAGTGACTCACTGCTGGTATTCTCATGAAAAACTAGTGCCCAGCTGAGCCTTCCTCATTAATACATGCCTCTGGAACATTTAGCCAAGTGATATTTTGTGTGGTGAGTTTTAGCAAGCTAATTGGGCTTAAAGCCTTCCTGTCTGTTACCTAACTGATGCCAATCTCAGATTTGACTGTGACTCATCGTGTCACGTCCAGATGAAGGCGACAGCTTCCAGCCTGTCTATCCAGAGCCCTGTAAAGCACAGTCTAATACAGACAGACAGGCTAATCTCGCTGCACATTTGCATTGGAGGGAATCGGGGAGCTGTAAAGTGTCTGCCTGATGACCGCAGGCTGCCGCAGTTAGCTTGTTTCCTGTAGGCACACAGAGATGCTGCAATGCTAAAGGAAAATAGTGAGGTGTAGTCAGTCACAGGAAGCTTTACAAATAGCTTATAATTTGCAACTTAAAAAAACAATGCAAATTATGAGCCCATTTCAGAGGAACATTTGTACATTCATATGAAGAAGAACTGAACTAGTTGTCCAGTTTATCAGGAGGAGCTCTCAAAGACTACACATGTTAACTTGAAAGCATACGTTAAACAGTCTGGGAATGCAACAAAATAGTCAGTAAATCCAAACATGACATATGTGATGACTCAGAGTTGGTGGAAGTGTGTCAAGTTTCTGTTTGTTCAGGGAAAAGAGCATGGATGACACTGTCCCAGCATTATAAACATGTTACAAGCCCAACTCCATTTTCTTTCTCTCTTTTCTTTTTTTTGCATTATAATATTTTTAATATAGGCTTTTTTTAATACTCAGAGTATCAATTTTCCTGAGTAATACTACAGTTTTTAAGAATGCCACACCCTCCACTTTCAGATATGTTACAATAAATTTAACCCTAACCCAAGTATTATCTCACTGTTTAGTAGGACATCTGCTTGTTAATAATCATCTCTCATCTCTGCTTTCATTCAGTTGCTCAGTAACTTTTCAGACACCTAGTTATAAGTTAATGTTTTTTTTTTATTTAATCATGAGTCATTTTTACCACTACAGCTTTTCTGTTAAAATGTCACTATTGAAAGTAAACAAACTTATTATCAGGATTCTCTGGAGTTCTGTTTTTGAACTGAGGTGACAGTAAAAAGCTAGAAACACCTCCTCCCATACTTTGACACATTAACACAGACCGTTGACAGAGATGCGAACATGACTGCTAATTACCAACTGAACAGTACGTAAGTTGTTATTTTTTAGAGTGCAGTTCTAGAGAACAACATCCACAAAGGATCTCTGTTTTGACTTTGTTAATGTGGTTTAGAATGATCTGTGAGTGTGTAGATTTATTTATATATTTAGTGCATGCATGTGTTTGTGACAGAGAGAGAAGACACTAATCTGAAATTCAGACAAATCAAGTGTCTTTAATTGAGATTTTAATGGTGTGTGCAGACATAATCTCCGCCCTCGCTGCGGGGCTCCATCACAGCAGCCTCACTTCAACATCACTGCTACAGCCCAAACCTTTTAACATGGTCAAGACTTCAGATTGGACAGTTTCAAATGCTAGATTACCAGTCCCTGTTTACTTCAGTGTCCATATCTAAACAAACCCTGACAGTAAAGATGTAAACGTACAAGTTCACAGTGGGCCACAGCAGCAATTACAACCATTTCCTCAACATAAACAAACAAATGAGAGTCACCAGATGAAGAGATGGAGAGCAGTTACATGTCTGATCTGTGCCTCTGTCACACATAAAGACTTTGTAGTTCTGTGTGAGAAAGAGAGAGAGTTTTTCTTACATTATGAGTAAGCAGGGGAACTTAGAGTAGATTTATAAATCACATACATCAGAGGTTGCTGCGCTGATGGCGGGACTGTATTAGGCCTTCATTGGCTTATGTTCTCTACAGTCCCATCAGATAAATCCTGCTTCAATACAAAACACATTCCCAAAATTAAATTACATTAGAATGAAGTTCTGTGCTCTCTGCGGAACAGACTCTCTGAGAGTTTGCTCCATATATGAGGAACATAAGAAACGTCATGCTGCTGCCTTAGCTTTAGGAAAGTAAAGAGACATGTGGCAGAGGCCTGAGCAGATTAATGTGTGTTTTTTAAGGATCCTCTAATATCATCCTCATCTTCTACTGTTGTATATAAGCACTATTTGATTACTTGAACTTACATTTTATTTTATTTATTTACAGTTTTTAACCATTCATGTTCAGCTGTGTTAGAATTAGAATATAATATGACATGTTTTATGCTGCTAAAGCTGATGCTTTCTTGGTTCTTTTCAGTGGAACCAAAGAAAACATGATCTCTGCTGACCACAGATAGTGAGCCAACTTCAAAAAAGTTTTGTTTTTCTTTGCAAATTTCAAATTTTAAGTGATTATTCCTGTCATTATTTATCACACAGATTATATCTACTCTGGGTGGATTTGTTTACAAACCTCCTCCAATCCATACTGAACGGTGAGTAAAAAAGGTGGGATATTCCTTTGTGTACATGTTCTCTTATACTAACACTCTCCTTTTCATCTCCGATACACACCTTGGGTTTGGGCTTGCAGCCATTGTAAACAAGCATTTTGGCCTAATTAGGAAATTCCTCTATTGTCTTCATTGTTTGGTCTGGAACTGGAAATATTTTGGTTCTTTCCTGCATGTAACATCTTGCAAGTAGAGCAAAGATTTAAAGGATCCCCTTTTCAGACTGATGTTTGAGCCGAGTCGCCTCGTGCGTTCTTGTGGTGTTTCTTTGAAGCTCTTTCCAGCTACACAAACACAAATACACATTTAGTGAATATGTAGACACTACATAATGCAAATAGGTTCTTATTATTTTTACTCTTGACTTTTAGTCAAGGTTCTTATTATTTTTACTCTTGACCTTTAGTCAGTTGGAAATCCTAAAAACAAACATCACGCTCTTATCAGTGAAAATATGACAATGTTTATGGATAAGCATTGAAACGGAGTCATGGTAATAACAAGGCGGAACAACAACAGCATTGTTTTGCATTAAGTTTGCATTATGAGCATCTCTGTTGTGTGTCTGTTGGCACATCATGTTTACGCTGTGGATTCCTGGGTATGTTAAATGCAAAGAGAACTCTAATTAACATTTCCATCCACATAAAGAACTGTAAAAAAAGAATGGACATCTTATTTATTTATTTTGGAAAGTGTCAGCTCAGAGGGAGTCAGGTTGGTTGTACTGTATTCTTCTAAGCTGAGCTACCAGCATCAATCTTTTCATCTCTGGGGTAGTTAATACGTTTCTAGACAAAAGTAGGATGAGATGAGAAGCATGTTATAGTTAGCGCTAATGAGCAAAGATTAGGTTAACATTAGTTCTGTGCAGAGCAACCTGACTCTATAGAACCTTTTCATGTAAAATGTGACACTGGTTAAATATGCTCTTGAACTGCACTGTTCTTACAGCAGCGTTGTAGCAGTGCAGCTATATGTACATGACGGTGTAGCTTCAGCCCTCTTAGACTGGGATGTTTAGGTCTAAGTTGAGTGGATGTGTAAATGTTTTTGAGTATGTGCAGATAACATTCCTCCTCTGTCCCTCTGCCCGCATACTATCAGCAACATCTCAGACATAATTATATACTTGATCTTCTGACAGCCGCAGGAGGTAAACTTTAGACAGAAAAAGGACAATATACTCGATACTGCTTTAAGCAGCAAAGATGCTTGACAGCAAGATACGACAGTCCCCACAGGATTACATAACACTTCCTTGGGAATGATGGGTCATAGTGACCGGTTCATATCATCTCTGTCTCCATTAGCCGTCATCAGCAGCGGGCCTTTATGAAACTGTCTGTCACAAAGCAGCAGCAGCAGCTCCGGCATCCACACTGCTATTTAAAGGTTGGGAAATCACTCCCTCAACACAGAAACTCTTTAGCAACACAAGTATTAAGAGGTGTTAATTTTGCATCGACACATTCACAGCGACATAAACTGTCCTGCTACTGTGAAGAAATGGTGGTAATGATTTTCCAATTTGGTTTTACTTAAAATAATATTCTTTGGTAAATGAGTCTTGATTAGTCTCTATAGCCACATGCCTGACTCAGGCGCTACATCTGTCCTACACTGTTGCATTATAAAGAGATGATGCTACCACCTCAGAAGAGACAAACAAGAAGCTGCTGCAGCCACCCTCACCTCTACCCATGATAAAAAAGGGTGTAGTAGATAATAGTCTTACAGTGGTATTTTGGTGCTTAGAATGGGATGACTGAATAGCTATGCTTTGTTTAGTTAGCTTAGCATGGACCCTAGCTAAGGGCTGGAGGCTTGGACCCTGCAGCAAGAGAATGCACAGCTTGCAAGTTGGTTTGCTGGTTAGATTTCTTTACTGTGGAGCTGTCTGTCAATGGGAGACATTCCAATGTTCATGAGCAGACGAAGAACGAAAGAACAAAAACTGGTCTACACAAAAGCACTGAAAAAGAAGCAGTGATCCCTTCTAGAGCAACTTCCTACACTTTTTTGCACCTTTTTATTCCTCATTTTATGAGCAGAAGTGCAGAAATGTAACAACAACGAGCACAAAACTTCCTTTTTAATGAGAGCGTTTCAGCAGAACTACAGGCATCAGTTTCATACTCGCTTGTTGTTTACTTTGTATTTTGGTTTGTTGTGTATACAAAGCAGAGGTCTCAAATAAAATGCGGTACATCGTCATTGCAAATTCTCAGTCTCTTATTTGAATTGTCAAAAATACACAAATCCTTCAACACAAAATCAGTAAATCATGCAACTGTTGAAAACAGGTTGGACAGGTCAGGCAGATGCAGACTGGAATGATATAAATCTGCTGAATGGACAAAATTCTGTTTCAGTTTGGGACAAATGATCTGATCAGCTGTTCATTACAGTATAGAAGTGTTGTGGTTCTTCTTACATTATTGATTCCATAGTGACAGCAGGAGTGTGATAATCTTACTGTTGGAGTGGGACATGTCACCACTATGAAAATGGAGAAGCTTGTCATAAAATATCGTAAGACTCTTTTTGCCCATGGATGAAAAAAAGTACAAGTTGTAGTTTTTTAATTGCAGCCAGAGCTGGATCCAGGTCCTATTTCTTGTTCTATTCGAATCAAAAGTGGTTCAAATGTTCTTTTGGGACTCTAAAATGAACTTATTTCTATTCACACTCGGTCAAAGGGCATGACTTAACTTCTCAACACAGTGAAGGACTTTCTTCAAATTATTCGCATTATTATTAAAAGACGTTCAATGACAGAAACTCCGTCATCTATTCTGGGAAACATTTACTTTGGCAGCGGCCTTTGTGTGGGGTTAATAAACACATTCCTTCACTCTGCGTGGCAAGAATGTGGGATGACCCGTGGAGGATCAGGGAGGAAGGCAGCCCTGGCCGGTTGGAGGCTGTGTCACCTCGGTGGAGAGCTGATGACCAGAGGAGTGGCACACATCTCCAAAGTTAACCCGAGTGACGCGCGCTCCTCCTCCTCCTCCTCCTCTTCCTCCTCCCCGTTACCAGCAAAGAGAGGAAAAAAGTTTCGCCTTCTCACTTTTAATTGAGCTGATGTGGTGACGGTTTGACAGAGTTCATTAGAAGTGAGAAATACTTTTTTTTTTCAAGCGACAAGAAGACATGAGAGCACTGACAGGGTAGAAGACCAGGACAGCTGAATCTTTTCTCCGAGCGAGCGGCATCATGAAGCCGTGGCTGCACTTCAGCGGCGCTCTGTGGACTCTGGTGGTCTTCTGCGCTCAGCTCAAGGTTAGAAAACTTCTTCTTACATGTTGTTCACCTCTTTGCACAGAAGTAAACTTTATGGTGTGTTACTCTCTTTAGTGTTTTTTATGAGCAGGTTGACTGCACCTGTCGCGCAGGTAGCACACATCAGTGCACTCTGAATTTGGTGCAGCGCAGAAAACAGGCATGATAAGATGAACAATGGCGCTTTGAGAGATTTAATTGCAGTGAAATTCATGTCAGCAAATAATTTAAACTGTGACCTTTAACAGTCGTGACACTTTTATTAGATGGTGAGAGAATATAAAGTAACAAAGTTTGACATGTGCGTGGTCATAAGAATTCTCAGAGTGCACCCACGTGAGACAGCTGAACCCCTTTTATTTGGGTTCTGTTCATTGTGTATCCAGGATTACAGCATTGACTTGATCTGTAAAGTAAGAAATATCCCCTCTGGGCAAAGTTTACGTAATTGTGGCATCCAGCAGCAGCCACAGACCCACCTGTCCTCACCCAACTGGTCTATCTGGTTAGAGAGAGGCCAACGCAAAGGGGTCAAGAATGGAATGAGGTACAGCTCAGTGTTGAAGAATCTAGGGACTCACACGGTGACTAATGCACTCAGTTTGTGTTAAAGTTGGACAGCTCTTTAATAACATGTAAGCCCTTATGGATGTTAATCTGATGCTGTCTTTTGCAACACATTGTACAATTAGAGAACAACCTGTTCATCCTTTCTGTTTTAACTCATGCAAGTGATGTGATGAGTTTGTAACACCAGGCCTCTATGTGTGGAAGTTTGGTTGTATATAGCTTGTATGTGTAAAATGTGTGACTTTGACACCACATTTTTTTAACTGCAATATTTGCCACACCTTTACAAGAAGTGAAGCGTTTTAGGCTGTTTTAAAAGTAGTTAAAACTGTGAGGAAGTGGTTAATGTTTTAAAGTGCTGATACCACAGAAAGCAGCTCTATCAGGCTGTACTGTGGAAGTTGTTTGAATAACACCACGGTAACCTGGAAGTATATCTTTGTTAATGAGAGCTATTACACTACACTTTTATGATGTAAACCAAAATAATTCATCAGCACACATATTCAAGGAGTGAAAAAATCAGGCAAACATACATTAAGTTAGTTTATTTTGTGTTTTATTATATATTTATATTAATTTTGTAGACCTGAAAATCTTTCTCTATGTGTATGGAGTGATAACTTTGCTTTTATCTCAGCATTCATGACCACTGTACATAGGCTAAACCTTTATGTAACGCCATTTAAATCACAAGGGTTCAAGTTTTGCATAATACAGGGCATGACCACTTTGAGTGTGTCTCAGATCCTGAGTAGTCTAATGGCTTAGCTGTCCTCCCACCTCATCTCTGCTCATGCTCCGCTGCTTTGCTTATATTTGGATTAACTGGGAGTTAGGTGGACTCAGGCACCTGCTCTTTGGAAAATCTGTGGGTGACATGGCATAATTCTGTGGACAGCACCTGTAGCTTCACAGTTAACGGGTGTTTGGTGGAGACTTGGGTGCAAGGGCCTGTTCGTTTAGTCAGCCTCTATAAAGAGCACACAGCAGAGGCCACAGTAATCATGCAAACATGAACTCAAATGCTGTAAAAAATAAAAGACATGCTCAAAGATTCAGTATTAAAGAGAATTTTACAGATCTACACACTTGCTAAGTAAGAGAATGTAGTGCTGTTTTGGGGTATTTTCTGCAGAAAAAAAGATTCTTGTTGGAAAAATGCAGCTTTTTGAACGTCTTATCTTTTGATGATGATGATGATGATGCTCTTTGCTTTAGGAGTTAAAGTACCCACACACAATACAGACCAGCTGGATGCGAAAGGTGTATGGAGAACACAAAGGTTCATATCGTTATTTGTTCTTCTTTTTTCTTTGACCAATAGTTCCCTCTGATCTGTCTCTGTTCTGCGTCATGTCCGTTAGTCTTCAATCCGAGTCCACTGATAGTTGGACTGGATCTGATCATAACGTGACAATGTTCTCAACAGTATTACTATATTTGGACGTTGAGTAGATGTTACATGGAAATATTCTGTCTAAAAGCACAATGGATGGTAAAGTAGAAAAAGGGGAAATATTTTGCTTCCCTGAAGTAAATTTGTTTGTGCGTACTGGCATTTTCCATACATGTAACTGCAGTATTTCCACCTTCGGAAACCACAATCCTCTGACAGTAATAACGTACACAAGTATAAAGTATATTCTGAGGTGTCCGATGTCATCATGCAGTCCCCAGTCAAAAGAGGTCAAAGACATGTTGACCTTTTGTGTGATGAAGACGATGATAAGAATGATAACGAGCCACTACGATCATGCTGAGGCAGACTTTCACAAAATCCGATTTTCACAGAATCACAAAATTGTCATTAGTGAGATTTCTTTTGTGAAACTAAGACAATGCAAATATTATTGATATTGTCTATTATTGTTTTAAGCTTTGATAAAGTTGCAAGCTGTCCAGTTACAAGCCCTTGCCAATGGAGCCCACACAATGATAATTAAGCACACATGTAAATCTCTTTTTATTTTGCAGCTGAGTAGTACGGTGGAGCCGCAAAAAGATTTGGAAAAAAGTTTCTGATGCTCCTGATAAAAATAAAATTAGATTTTTAGTGGAAAGACTGCAGAAGTAATCGACAATGAGGAAAAAAGACTCGGAGACAAAAGCTCAATCAGTTTGAGACCATTACAGTCTAATATTTACCTGTTTCTTATTAAATCAATATATAACAGAAGTGGTGCACTAACATGTTATGACATACCAGGCTGTGCCATTCTGACCTGGGTAATCAGTCCTTTGTTTCTGCTGCTCCCCCAGCCTAAAACACACAACTCTAAGTAACCCTTTCTATTCATGTTTTCTTTGTATTTATCTGGTCTTCTCCTAAACACTGGAAATTAGCAACAAGTAAGGTCAAAACTGCGTGCAAAGTCACAGCTTCACCCATTAATGATCCAGGAACAGTGCCACACTTTGCATGAGTTTATCATTGTATGGAGCGTTTCTCTGTTCCTGCCCACTGCGTCACCTCCTCTCTCTCTCGTTCTTGGGCTCCTTATAACTTATAGAATTGAGAGAGCAGGGACATTTCTATCAGTGGGAAGCATCTTGGAACAGGGAACTGTGACGTTAACACTTAAAAGAACTGTGTGTGAGGAGCACTGTCTGTCTGTTGGTCTGATGTCTTGGACATCTTGCACAATGCACATGACGTGTGAAGACTTGATGACGTCTGATTTCTCATTACTAAAAATGCGTTGTTCTTATTTAATCACACAAGCCTTCTAGTGTTATTGGTGCAGAAGCACAATTCAAGTCCTCCTTTGTGGAATGCTGCACCCCCCCCCCCCCCCCCCCAACCCCCACCCACACTCAGCTGCATCAAGACTGACCGGTTTCAAATTAACATGGACAAAAACGTGCTGCCTGTTGACTGGAAGGTCGGCATGTACTAGATGAATTACAAAGACTCACAGTTCCCCAGTTCATGTAAATGAGACACAGACTCATGTCCCAGCCTGAAAGGCCTTATTGTCAGCAGATAGCTATCTTTTTATCAGTGTCCTGTGAACGAGTTATGGACAGCCACTGCTGCAAGAGAGAGAGAGAGGACAAAAACAATTATTAGTTTCCTCTTGTTTTTTTTCTATTATTCTGTCACATTGTCTTAACAGATGGAGATGTGGATTGGATTTCTTAATCCCTTTTCTGTGAAAATGTCCATTATTCAGAGCTGTGGTGGTTTAACAGGGCTGTTCAGAAATTCCAGAAATCAGGAAATAAATATTCTCAAATCATGACTCAGGTGCAATGAAATCATCATCATGGGGGTTTAGGGTCCCTGGCAAAATGTAACACACACACACAGATAGATAGATAGATAGATAGATAGATAGATAGATAGATAGATAGATAGATAGATAGATAGATAGATAGATAGATAGATTTGAGTGACAGTCTGGTGACAGTGATAATCTAGTATGAAGCCAAATTTTAGTTTAATTGTTTAATTAATGATGTCATATAAATATTATGTTGGCATCATGTACATTTATTTTTACATTTATTTGTACATCTAGCAGGTTAATCAGACTTAGTAATGTTTGGTAAAGGGCTGTCACTTGTCAACTTTTCAACTGTTCGACGATAGTGTTTTTGTAAGTGCCATCACAAGTGGTATTGACACTTGCAGACAGAGCCTATATCTGCTCCTGTCAACAAGGTTAGTGTATTATTGCAGTAATTTCCATTTCCGCATGTGAATAATAAAATGCTTCTGTTGCAATTTAAACTTTTGCTTGAGAATCAAAAAGGCTTCAGTCCAGTTTTAAATAGTCATTCACAGTCATAGCTCCTTTCAGTATTTAAAGGCAGTAATTACACTGTTAAAAACAGCAGAGAGAAACCATTTTCTAATAACACTAAACGTCGAGTATGCTTTCTCTTCTCGATCACACATCACACCCCACGCTGCACATTCACACATTTCAAACTTCACACTGATCACACTTCTATGATCAGCATAATGGCCTGTCCAGAATCCATGGGTGTAGGTATGTTATGCATTCACGCGTTAGTTCTTCCTGTTTCAGGCCAGCAGCATTAGAAGGAAGCTCTAAAAGTAAATGCGTTGTACTCAGATGTGTATCTGCAGCCAGCAGCTGAGCTCTGCATGGAGCACGGTACAGTGCAGGACAGTAAATACTACGTCACTCATTTCCATAGCCTCTGATGTGGCTGATAGCAGCGGCAGAGCTGTGGAGTGGGATGCTGATACCTGAGAATAACACACACTCATAGCTGACCTATCTGGTAAAGGGAATTTTTTTGAAGGCAGTGTGGATATATGTAGACACCGCTATCGACATTGTTGTGTGATTCATGTTCCTATAGTACTCCACATAAGGAGGCTTTCACTGAATATCTCCTGTGGTATTGACCCATTTGTGTTCTTGTGCTCAAACGCTAAATCAAATGCAAAATAATAGAAGACCACAGAAGTGGCACAAATCAGGATGAAAATATTATTTTGATCATAATTTAACTATTTAGTTTGTGTCACTGTCCCACATGGCAGTATTATTAAAGGTCTGCAGCTGCTTACATGCTAACTTATATGTACTTGTGTATGAACCACAGATGTTTTGGACCAATTGAGACTGGGTGTGTTTGTGTGTACAGACAGGCCATGGTGATGAAACTGAGGAGTTATTTTATTATTTGATGTTAAAGGAGGGGCTTTATACGATAATATTTTACTCCTAAAGTAACGTTACCTTGGTGATTGATTGAGTAATCTGATTGTTTGAAGGTTAGGCGGTGACTGACAGATGGTTCGTCCAATCACCTGCCAAGTATACTGCTGACAGCACTGGTCCAGTACAGACTATGGGAGCAACTTCTCAGTAATCGTGTATGGGCCTTCATTTATTGTGTTTTGTAATGTTTGGTGAAATAGAATGTTATAGTCTGAGCTTCAGTGTTTAATATCACTAAATCAAATCAAATCAAAGTGGTTTGAAGTGAAGGATACCCCCAGACCAGGATGGCTGAAGATAATTCTTTGTAGTGGAAATGCATGAAGGTAAGGCTGCCGATTGACAGTGTGTAAAGTGATTTTAAAATGGCTTTAAGTGAGAAGCTAAGGTGTTGATTTATTAGTCTTTGTCATGCTTCTCGATGTCCTATGTTTGACCTTAATGAGCTGGAGCTATGAAGTACGGCCTGATGCACAAACGTCCTTAATGTGGTCCAAACGTGTTATCGGGGGTCTTGGGTTGGGCACAGGAAGTGCCAGGAAGTTATGTTAGAACAGAAACAATGAGTAGGTCACTCATGAGAAAAGACTGAGGCAATGAACTCTAAATAGAAAACAATCTGCCACTTTGATAGAGAAAGGAGAAGAATGGAGACTTTGATAAATATCATCACGCTCTGTGATGTTTGTGTAAAAGAAGAAAAAAATCAGTATTTAAAAAAATGGAAATTAGCAGGGAGGAATAAGCTTCCATCTTTTTTGTAAACACATAAAGATACACACAGTATTTTCAGGTGGGTAGAGAAAACAATATTTTATGAAATATTTGAACACTTAACTTACTATTGAACATGGTTAATTAAATATATGTTATACATATATAATAATACTACTAATCTTGTGCCACCAAATTCCTTCAAGAGCCACATGTCCACGTATCCACGCTACAAACCTTCTTTAAATATGCTCTTGTGGACTCAAGGATGATGAGACCTAAAGTAGTAACATGCATCTTTGATATATAAATATATATCAATATATTATGCAGAATCAGCAGCACTGATACACATTTAGTTTTTCTGCTTTTAATCCTTCTATCTCTCACTGTGCTTCTTTCTACACTGTAGATGTGCACTGTTTTCTCTTTTTACTGCACGCCTGCCAAACAGTCAGTTTGGTAACATAACCAAGGCTGCCAATTATCTGTAGCACTAATCAACACTCACTCACTCATACTGGTACTTCATCACAGCCCATAAAAAAATAAACAGTTCACTGGCTTGCAGAAAACTATTCTAAGAAAAGGTTAAGGAAAAGACAAATCCACCAGGGATTTTTTTCTGCTTTACTTAGAAGAGTGTGTGTCTGTGTGTTAATCATCAACTCACACACTCTTTTTTTTTGGTTTGATTAGATGACATGATTTTGCAGAATTTACAGCTGGAGAGGAATCCACTTTCCCCACTCAGCAAGTCAACAAGGTCACCAACAAAACCTCCGCTATTTTTTATGACTTTGCGTAATTCAAGGAGGCAATTCAAAGTATTGTGCAGTTTCTTTTCTCCTTCATGTTTTTGTTCCACCTTATCAGATTATTAGGACCTAATGTTACATAGCCGATCCCTGAACAAACAGGCTTTTGAGGTGATTTCTTGATTGTTCTTTAAGGTATGAGAGTTATTATGCAGGAAGGAACTGTGGTGTTATCAGAGTGGGGAGGAATCAGAAGGAATCAGAAAGTGGCAGGCAGCTTTTAGGGGTGATGTAATGTGTATATAGTGGTCAGTACAGCCATTTCCTCCTCCTCCTCCTCGTTCTGCAGACAGGCCCAGTCAAAGGGTACAGATAGTATACAGGGCAAAGGGGTCATTGGCTGCGTTCCCTCATGTTGAAGACATAACAGTCGAATAAAAAGCTGCTTATTTATCCTAACAAAGTATAAAAGAACCAAAGGAATCACCATTGTGATTCCATAATGTCCAACTTAGGCCTGGGACTGGATTCATAGGAAAAATGGAGGCCCATTATTTAAGCTTCAGTATTTCTGGGGCAGTCATTTCCCAATAGGGACTTTGAGCTTTGGTTATTTCTGCTCTCTGAGTCAGTGCCAAGGCATAATGACTTGAGACGTTGTTTTGTTTATTTAGTCAGGGGGAAAATAAGTGATTCTTAGGAAGAGGGCCAAGGGAAATAAATGTTGTGGGAGTCAAAGCTTACAGAAGTCACATCCCCAGAGGTCACTTTAACATGAATATTTGTATGAAAACATTGAGATCGTCATGGTGTTAAGATGCAGCTTTTTCACGCTGCTATGTGAACTTTTACCGTGTGAAGCAGGGAGTGTATTCTGTTCAGACGGAAAGCAGTGTTTATTTTGTGTTAATTTACTGAAACACTAACACAAGAAAATGACTTTAAAAATAGAGACAGGAAAACCCTAAAAGCTGTAAAACATCAGAGCAATTTAAGGCTCTTTCAGTTTGCATGAACAGCTAAAACATAAAAATAATATTAACAGACAAAGCTGCAGTTAGATGCAGCATATAACGTTCTCGACAGGACCATAACTTTGACTTCAAATAACACTAGTGCTACAGGGTTGATGAAGGTCTCTGTGAAGTAGGGAATACAAATTACTGTATATTAGATTTGTTCAAATCTGAAAATGTTTAACTTTGGTGACTCCCAGTGGTTACATTTAAAATATGAATAAATACAGGCAACTTAGTGAGTCAAAAACCAGCAGACGTGGATATCATAATGCATGTCATGGCGTCATAATGTGTAAACATTATACAGTAATAATTTCCACAGCCCTGATAACACAGCGCACAGTTATTTATAGGGTCAGAAAGTTGCAGCTCAAAAGATGGCTGCTTTATTTCCGGCTAAGACATTATTTTTTTAAATCATCTAGTATATACTTGGAGTCATCTCTCCAAATATTTCTAAGCTAATAACATTAGAACTATTGCAAATGTATTACAGTTTGAAAAGCTAAAAATGCTGATAATTTACTGTGGAGTCATTAAATACATTCAAAAAACAAATGATTGGCAGTTGTCAATGTTCTTTATACATGAACTGAGGTGTTGTTGTTCTTATCATGGCAACTTCCGTGCTATAGGGTCAGAGTTAGCATGGCTTTTTAGCTAAACATACTTTTAAGGGTCCAGTCCTTAAGCAACACATCCTCACAATATTACCGAAAGATATAACACATTGTTACGTTTATACTAATAGGACATTGCACTGCCCAACATCAGCCAATCATGGGCACCCACAGAAGTCCATTTTAGGGGGTAGGTATGGGTTGAAGATGGTTGGGGTACAGGCTCTTGGACCTTCTTCTAAGAGTCTGTGGTTTTAGCCCCTAGACACTACAGATTATTGTGTTTTCACCTGCAGTGAATTCATGTTTAGCTTTAAAAACTACAGGTTAAGGTTAGGCAATAAAAAACACACATTAAGTGGTTAGGTAAAGATTTTGAAACACATAAAACATAATAACAGTTATCTTCCACGGTCACCATTATTGTCCACCATTGGGACCAGTCATTGACCCCATTAACATGCAGATGTGCTTTAAGGACAGAAATATCGTCCACATTTGACATTTTCCTGGTGAGGATGGGCACACTGTCAGCATTGCTTCCAATGTCACATGTGCTTTTTTATCTTAAAACGCTCTATGATGGAAAGTAAGTCAGAAATTCTCAAACACTCATTTACAGATATGCTCACAGGGTGTTAATTTGGTCAGACACCCCACAGAAACAGCAGAAGTATGGTCAGCAACACGTCCTCCTACAAGCTGTTCCATCCTGTTAAAGTGTAAAAAAAAACACCCAACGTTTTTTTAATACTACCTGACAGTTCAAGCTAAAGGTTGGTTGGTAATGCTTAGGTCGAGAGTAAACAATACATATTTATACGTATAAATATTTGTGAATATCAAGCAATCCTCAGAGAGTACTGAACACTATAAACTCCTCAGGCAGCATTCTGTGAAACCTCAGAAAGAAAGAAGTGTCGCAGGGGATTGCAGGAAGGGAAGGGAAGGGTCACTGCTTTGAACAGAAAAGGAAAAGTTAGGGGGAGGACACTGATCTGTATCATAGGGTACTTATTTTTTATTTATTAACTTATAAAAAAGAATCGAATTCAGCAGCACAGCTTTCAGTCATTTCCAATAAAAGCAGGACATTATTATTAGTTCCGTGTGGATTTTTAGAAGTTAATGATTTTCTCCTCTTGCGTGTTAGGCATGATTGCTGCAGGCTGGAGTGATGATGCCATATGTTTAATGTTTAGCTGACAGGCAAACACTCTGAAAGACAACAAAAGACTGAAGGCTGTTTAAATTTTGGCTAATAAGTAATGTAAGACACAAAATCTGTGTGCTTGGCTGTGAAACCAGGATATACGTGAGGCCGCCAGCTTGCATTCATACGTGGGTTTGCCGTAACCAGAATTTGTTTGTTATTTTGAAACTTTAAGAAACATGATATATCCAGATGTAATCCCACATGAAAGAAGGATCACAGGTGGCCAGGTTAGGTACTTCCTTGTTTGTGCTAACTGGCACGCAAGCATGGTGTGTTCATCCGTTCTGTACAGTCACTTTTTCTGCTCTTTAACCTTAAAAACTTTAACCTTTAAAAAGGAAGTGTCTATATCTTTTCTAAATGTAAGAATTTATTTATATTTCAATTTAATGTTGCTTTTGTAATCTACTTAATTTGACATATCAGGTCAAAGTCCAGTTTGTTAAACTTCACAGCAAGTGTTGCCCTGTGACTAATAAAACTGTGAAAACACCTATTCAGCTTTTAATTTCCTCAGTTAGTTCAGTATGCTTTGCTGTGTAGCTGATGCTTTGATTCAGGTAAAACTTAATGCTGACCTCTGCTGGTGTAAAATGATTTTCTTTTTTCCCTCTTCTCTTTATCCCTGCAGAGCACCCAAGCAACATGTGTCCGTAAGTATTGATTGTTCAGTTTCTCTCGGCACATTCTTAGTTTTTTGTTTTGTCAATACATGATGTCTAAACCTATATGTATACGCATTTCTAATTGGTTTTGTTTTTCTTGTTCATCTTTTAGAAAATTGTACACAAAATACAAAAATAACAACTGTCAGTATTGAATCTGATCAAAACTGCACCTTATTCATTGGAAATAACTCCTTTGAAACAAATGTAACTGGCCTGACTCCTGGAGCTGTCTATCAAATCTTCTTTGGTTGTTTCAACTGCTGCAAAGAGATCACAACGAGTACGTCTGTTTATGTTGGTGAAGCACATTTCCAGCAATGCTTAAAGGACCATGACGAGTGATGTATATAAATTATTAAATTTTACTTTCTCTCTAATTCACAGAACCTGAAATAGTCACAAATATCACAGCCAGTGAGATTACAACATCATCATTATATCTGACCTGGCTCAAACCACAGGGAAACAGCTCTTTCTATAGAGTACAGTGGACAGATGGAAGCATGAATACAACAGATCCGATGATAAACATTACTAACCTGACTGCTGGTGTCCAGTATAACATCAGTGTTACTGCTGTGGCAGATGATCGTGTCACTCAAGGAAATAGTGCCACAAAGTCTCTTTACACACGTAAGTACACATCCTTCAGTTTGACTTGATTCACAAAGACAGTGTTGGATTCCTGCTGTCATGATTTTTCTTAATTAGCGTGATTTTTTTTGATCACGCTCTGTTTTCCTCACATAAACTGAGGTCTTATGTGGTAATTTTTGTCTTATTTATGGTTGCTATCTGCAACTCTAAATTTAGCACACTGGTCCCTTTAGTGTGACAGATCTTACTAACTTGTCCTGTCTTCGAGTCTGATGTGGTCATTTTTTTCCTATTCGTCCTCATCTGTTTTTGTTACACCCACAGAGCCTGAGGTAGTCAGAAATCTCACTGTCACTGATGTTACAACATCCTCTGTTTCTGTGAGCTGGACTGAACCACTGGGAAACAGCTCTTTCTATAGAGTACAGTGGATTGGTGGAGAAATAACAGACTCTGTAAATGTGTCTGAGTCAATTAGGTCCATTACTAACCTGACTGCTGGTGTCCAGTATACAATAACAGTCAGTGCAGTGGCACAGGATGGTTACACTGAAGGACAGACTAACACTGTCTACCAGTACACCAGTAAGTAAACAAGTTCATGGTGTGTGGCTTTGTCAGGTCAGTATGAGGACTGCATGTATACGTAGGGAGCTGATCATGTTTCATGTTGCTGGGCCATGTTTGTACCAAAGCCCTGAATGTACCAAATAACACTGGCTTCATAGTGATGTCATGTTGAAATGGTGACAACTCTTGATAATCCTACAAATTGAAAGGCAGAAATACTCAAATTCTTCCAATTTACTGACATGTCCTCTACTTTGTTGTCACAGTCAGAAGCTTTCTTTGGTGCCTCTGCATTTCTCACTTTTTTATTCATCCTCATGAGCTTCTCTCCCACCCACAGAGCCTGAGATAGTCAGAAATCTCAGTGTCACTAATGTTACAACATCCTCTGTGTCTGTGAGCTGGACTGAACCACTGGGAAACAGCTCTTTCTATAGAGTACAGTGGATTGGTGGAGAAACAAAAGGCTTGGTAAATGTGTCTGAGACATTTAGGTCCATTACTAACCTGACTGCTGGTGTCCAGTATAACATCAGTGTTACTGCTGTGGCAGATGATCGTGTCACTGAAGGAAATAGTGCCACACAGTCTCTTTACACACGTAAGTACACATCCTTCAGTTTGACTTGATTCACAAAGATAGTGTTGGATTCCTGTATTGTGTTATTACTGTATTTTATTGTATATTGATTCATTTCCCGATCACTGACAGAGCCTTAAGTACTCAGAAATCTCAGTGTTGCTAATTTCTCATCATCATCTGTGTCTTTGGACTGGGCTGAACTAGACAAATAAATTCCATTCTACATAGTTCAGTTGAATGGTGGAAATCTAAATGAATATCTCAAAGTAGATTACACAAATGTAATCATCCCTGGTGTAACTGCTGGAGTGAAGTACAACTTTAGTGTCACTGCTGTAGCTGAAGATCAGTCCACCAATGGAGAGGAGGCAACTGTTTCACTGAATACAAGAAAAACTTGCAGTGTGTACACTGTCTTCTTATTATGTGCCTCTTGTAAATGACACGTTGCTGTCATGATTTTTCTTGATTATTGTGATTTTTTTCATCAAGCTCTCTTTTACTCACATAGACTGAGGTCTTATCTGGTAATTTTTGTCTTATTCATGGTTGCTATCTGCAACTCTAAATTTAGCACACTGGTCCCTTTAGTGTGACAGATCTTCCTAACTTGTCTTCTCTTTGAGTCTGAAAATGGTCAGTTTTTTTCCTATGTATCCTCATCTGTTTTTTTACACCCACAGAGCCTGAGGTAGTCAGAAATCTCAGTGTCACTGATGTTACAACATCCTCTGTGTCTGTGAGCTGGACTGAACCACTGGGAAACAGCTCTTTGTATAGAGTACAGTGGATTGGAGGAGAAACAAAAGGCTCTGTAAATGTGTCTGAGACATTTAGGTCCATTACTAACCTGACTGCTGGTGTCCAGTATACAATAACAGTCAGTGCAGTGGCACAGGATGGTTACACTGAAGGACAGAGTAACACTGTCTACCAGTACACCAGTAAGTAAACAAGTTGATGGTGTGTGGATTTGTCAGGTCAGTATGAGGACTGCATGTATACGTAGGGAGCTGATCATGTTTCATGTTGCTGGGTCATGTTTGTGCCGAAGCCCTGAATGTACCAAATAACACTGGCTTCATAGTGATGTCATGTTGAAATGGTGACAACTCTTGATAATCCTACAAATTGAAAGGCAGAAATACTCAGATTCTTCCATTTCACTGACATGTCCTCTCCTCTACTCTGTAACAGTCTGGAGTTTGGGGTGCCTTTTCATTCTTTCTTTAATTCAGCATTGTGAATTTATCTTCCACCCACAGAGCCTGAGGTAGTCAGACATCTTACTGTCACTGACGTTACAACATCCTCTGTGTCTGCGAGCTGGATTGAACCACTGGGAAACAGCTCTTTCTATAGAGTACAGTGGATTGGTGGAGAAACAAAAGGCTCTGTAAATGTGACTGAGACATTTAGGTCTGTTACTAACCTGACTGCTGGTGTCCAGTATACAATAACAGTCAGTGCAGTGGCACAGGATGGTTACACTGAAGGACAGAGAAACACTGTCTACCAGTACACCAGTAAGTGTGGCTTTGTCAGCTCAGACTGAGCTCTCCATATACTATCTGTAGGGATCTGATTGTCCTCAATAATTACCCACCATGTTGTACAGGATCTCTTAAGTTGCAATCCACCATGTTATGCTATGTTGCAATGGTGACTAGTATTTGTTCTCCTTCATCCTTGAAAAGAGACTTACACAGTCTTCCAATTTACTGACATGTCCTCTCCTCTGTTGTGACAGTCAGAAGCTTTCATTGGTGCCTCTGCATTTCTCAATTTTTTATTCATTCTCATGAGCTTCTCTTCCTCTGACAGAACCTGAAGTAGTCAGACATCTCACTGTCACTGATGTTACAACATCCTCTGTGTCTGTGAGCTGGACTGAACCACTGGGAAACAGCTCTTTCTATAGAGTACAGTGGATTGGTGGAGAAACAAAAGGCTCTGTAAATGTGACTGAGACATTTAGGTCCATTACTAACCTGACTGCTGGTGTCCAGTATACAATAACAGTCAGTGCAGTGGCACAGGATGGTTACACTGAAGGACAGACTAACACTGTCTACCAGTACACCAGTAAGTAAACAAGTTCATGGTGTGTGGATTTGTCAGGTCAGTATGAGGACTGCATGTATACGTAGGGAGCTGATCATGTTTCATGTTGCTGGGCCATGTTTGTGCCGAAGCCCTGAATGTACCAAATAACACTGGCTTCATAGTGATGTCATGTTGAAATGGTGACAACTCTTGATAATCCTACAAATTGAAAGGCAGAAATACTTAAATTCTTCCAATTTACTGACATGTCCTCTCCTCTACTCTGTAACAGTCTGGAGTTTGGGGTGCCTTTTCATTCTTTCTTTAATTCACCATTGTGAATTTATCTTCCACCCACAGAGCCTGAGGTAGTCAGACATCTCACTGTCACTGACGTTACAACATCCTCTGTGTCTGTTAGCTGGATTGAACCACTGGGAAACAGCTCTTTCTATAGAGTACAGTGGATTGGTGGAGAAACAAATGGCTCTGTAAATGTGTCTGAGACATTTAGGTCCATTACTAACCTGACTGCTGGTGTCCAGTATACAATAACAGTCAGTGCAGTGGCACAGGATGGTTACACTGAAGGACAGAGAAGCACTGTCTACCAGTACACCGGTAAGTGTGGCTTTGTCAGCTCAGACTGGGCTCTCCATATACTATCTGTAGGGAGCTGATTGTCCTCTATATTTACCCACCATGTTGTACAGGATCTCTTAAGTTGCAATCCAACCACTGGCTCCACCATGTTATGCTATGTTGCAATGGTGACCAGTATTTGTTCTCCTTCATCCTTGAAAAGAGATGCTTACTCAGTCTTCCAATTTACTGACATGTCCTCTCCTCTGTTGTCACAGTCACAAGCTTTGATTGGTGCCTCTGCATTTCTCAATTTTTTATTCATCCTCATGAGCTTCTCTTCCTCCAACAGAACCTGAGGTAGTCAGACATCTCACTGTCACTAACGTTACAACATCCTCTGTGTCTGTGAGCTGGACTGAACCACTGGGAAACAGCTCTTTCTATAGAGTACAGTGGATTGGTGGAGAAACAAAAGGCTCTGTAAATGTGTCTGAGACATTTAAGTCCATTACTAACCTGACTGCTGGTGTCCAGTATACAATAACAGTCAGTGCAGTGGCACAGGATGGTTACACTGAAGGACAGAGTAACACTGTCTACCAGTACACCAGTAAGTAAACAAGTTCATGGTGTGTGGATTTGTCAGGTCAGTATGAGGACTGCATGTATACGTAGGGAGCTGATCATGTTTCATGTTGCTGGGTCATGTTTGTGCCGAAGCCCTGAATGTACCAAATAACACTGGCTTCATAGTGATGTCATGTTGAAATGGTGACAACTCTTGATAATCCTACAAATTGAAAGGCAGAAATACTCAGATTCTTCCATTTCACTGACATGTCCTCTCCTCTACTCTGTAACAGTCTGGAGTTTGGGGTGCCTTTTCATTCTTTCTTTAATTCACCATTGTGAATGTATCTTCCACCCACAGAGCCTGAGGTAGTCAGACATCTCACTGTGACTGATGTTACAACATCCTCTGTGTCTGTTAGCTGGATTGAACCACTGGGAAACAGCTCTTTCTATAGAGTACAGTGGATTGGTGGAGAAACAAAAGGCTCTGTAAATGTGTCTGAGTCAATTAGGTCCATTACTAACCTGACTGCTGGTGTCCAGTATACAATAACAGTCAGTGCAGTGGCACAGGATGGTTACACTGAAGGACAGAGTAACACTGTCTACCAGTACACCAGTAAGTGTGGCTTTGTCAGCTCAGACTGAGCTCTCCATATACTATCTGTAGGGAGCTGATTGTCCTATATATACCCACCATGTTGTACAGGATCTCTTAAATTGCAATCCAACCACTAGCTCCACCATGTTATGCTATGTTGCAATGGTGATCAGTATTTGTTCTTCTTCATCCTTGAAAATAGAGACTTACTCAGTCTTCCAATTTACTGACATGTCCTCTCCTCTGTTGTCACAGTCAGAAGCTTTCATTGGTGCCTCTGCATTTCTCAATTTTTATTCATCCTCATGAGCTTTTCTTCTTCCGACAGAGCCTGAGGTAGTCAGACATCTCACTGTCACTGACGTAACAACATCCTCTGTGTCTGTGAACTGGACTGAACCACTGGGGAACAGCTCTTTCTATAGAGTACAGTGGATTGGTGGAGAAACAAAAGGCTCTGTAAATGTGACTGAGACATTTAGGTCCATTACTAACCTGACTGCTGGTGTCCAGTATACAATAACAGTCAGTGCAGTGGCACAGGATGGTTACACTGAAGGACAGACTAACACTGTCTACCAGTACACCAGTAAGTGTGGCTTTGTCAGCTCAGACTGAGCTCTCCATATACTACCTGTAGGGATCTGATTGTCCTCAATAATTACCCACCATGTTGTACAGGATCTCTTAAGTTGCAATCCACCATGTTATGCTATGTTGCAATGGTGACCAGTATTTGTTCTCCTTCATCCTTGAAAAGAGATGCTTACTCAGTCTTCCAATTTACTGACATGTCCTCTCCTCTGTTGTCACAGTCACAAGCTTTCATTGGTGCCTCTGCATTTCTCAGTTTTTTATTCATCCTCATGAGCTTCTCTTCCTCCAACAGAACCTGAAGTAGTCAGACATCTCACTGTCACTAACGTTACAACATCCTCTGTTTCTGTGAGCTGGACTGAACCACTGGGAAACAGCTCTTTCTATAGAGTACAGTGGATTGGAGGAGAAACAAAAGGCTCTGTAAATGTGTCTGAGACATTTAGGTCCATTACTAACCTGACTGCTGGTGTCCAGTATACAATAACAGTCAGTGCAGTGGCACAGGATGGTTACACTGAAGGACAGACTAACACTGTCTACCAGTACACCAGTAAGTAAACAAGTTCATGGTGTGTGGATTTGTCAGGTCAGTATGAGGACTGCATGTATACGTAGGGAGCTGATCATGTTTCATGTTGCTGGGCCATGTTTGTGCCGAAGCCCTGAATGTACCAAATAACACTGGCTTCATAGTGATGTCATGTTGAAATGGTGACAACTCTTGATAATCCTACAAATTGAAAGGCAGAAATACTTAAATTCTTCCAATTTACTGACATGTCCTCTCCTCTACTCAGTAACAGTCTGAAGTTTGGGGTGCCTTTTCATTCTTTCTTTAATTCACCATTGTGAATGTATCTTCCACCCACAGAGCCTGAGGTAGTCAGACATCTCACTGTCACTGACGTTACAACATCCTCTGTGTCTGTTAGCTGGATTGAACCACTGGGAAACAGCTCTTTCTATAGAGTACAGTGGATTGGTGGAGAAACAAATGGCTCTGTAAATGTGTCTGAGACATTTAGGTCCATTACTAACCTGACTGCTGGTGTCCAGTATACAATAACAGTCAGTGCAGTGGCACAGGATGGTTACACTGAAGGACAGAGAAGCACTGTCTACCAGTACACCGGTAAGTGTGGCTTTGTCAGCTCAGACTGGGCTCTCCATATACTATCTGTAGGGAGCTGATTGTCCTCTATATTTACCCACCATGTTGTACAGGATCTCTTAAGTTGCAATCCAACCACTGGCTCCACCATGTTATGCTATGTTGCAATGGTGACCAGTATTTGTTCTCCTTCATCCTTGAAAAGAGATGCTTACTCAGTCTTCCAATTTACTGACATGTCCTCTCCTCTGTTGTCACAGTCACAAGCTTTGATTGGTGCCTCTGCATTTCTCAGTTTTTTATTCATCCTCATGAGCTTCTCTTCCTCCAACAGAACCTGAGGTAGTCAGACATCTCACTGTCACTAACGTTACAACATCCTCTGTGTCTGTGAGCTGGACTGAACCACTGGGAAACAGCTCTTTCTATAGAGTACAGTGGATTGGTGGAGAAACAAAAGGCTCTGTAAATGTGTCTGAGACATTTAAGTCCATTACTAACCTGACTGCTGGTGTCCAGTATACAATAACAGTCAGTGCAGTGGCACAGGATGGTTACACTGAAGGACAGAGTAACACTGTCTACCAGTACACCAGTAAGTAAACAAGTTCATGGTGTGTGGATTTGTCAGGTCAGTATGAGGACTGCATGTATACGTAGGGAGCTGATCATGTTTCATGTTGCTGGGTCATGTTTGTGCCGAAGCCCTGAATGTACCAAATAACACTGGCTTCATAGTGATGTCATGTTGAAATGGTGACAACTCTTGATAATCCTACAAATTGAAAGGCAGAAATACTCAGATTCTTCCATTTCACTGACATGTCCTCTCCTCTACTCTGTAACAGTCTGGAGTTTGGGGTGCCTTTTCATTCTTTCTTTAATTCACCATTGTGAATGTATCTTCCACCCACAGAGCCTGAGGTAGTCAGACATCTCACTGTGACTGATGTTACAACATCCTCTGTGTCTGTTAGCTGGATTGAACCACTGGGAAACAGCTCTTTCTATAGAGTACAGTGGATTGGTGGAGAAACAAAAGGCTCTGTAAATGTGTCTGAGTCAATTAGGTCCATTACTAACCTGACTGCTGGTGTCCAGTATACAATAACAGTCAGTGCAGTGGCACAGGATGGTTACACTGAAGGACAGAGTAACACTGTCTACCAGTACACCAGTAAGTGTGGCTTTGTCAGCTCAGACTGAGCTCTCCATATACTATCTGTAGGGAGCTGATTGTCCTATATATACCCACCATGTTGTACAGGATCTCTTAAATTGCAATCCAACCACTAGCTCCACCATGTTATGCTATGTTGCAATGGTGATCAGTATTTGTTCTTCTTCATCCTTGAAAATAGAGACTTACTCAGTCTTCCAATTTACTGACATGTCCTCTCCTCTGTTGTCACAGTCAGAAGCTTTCATTGGTGCCTCTGCATTTCTCAATTTTTATTCATCCTCATGAGCTTTTCTTCTTCCGACAGAGCCTGAGGTAGTCAGACATCTCACTGTCACTGACGTAACAACATCCTCTGTGTCTGTGAACTGGACTGAACCACTGGGGAACAGCTCTTTCTATAGAGTACAGTGGATTGGTGGAGAAACAAAAGGCTCTGTAAATGTGACTGAGACATTTAGGTCCATTACTAACCTGACTGCTGGTGTCCAGTATACAATAACAGTCAGTGCAGTGGCACAGGATGGTTACACTGAAGGACAGACTAACACTGTCTACCAGTACACCAGTAAGTGTGGCTTTGTCAGCTCAGACTGAGCTCTCCATATACTATCTGTAGGGAGCTGATTGTCCTATATATACCCACCATGTTGTACAGGATCTCTTAAATTGCAATCCAACCACTAGCTCCACCATGTTATGCTATGTTGCAATGGTGACCAGTATTTGTTCTTCTTCATCCTTGAAAATAGAGACTTACTCAGTCTTCCAATTTACTGACATGTCCTCTCCTCTGTTGTCACAGTCAGAAGCTTTCATTGGTGCCTCTGCATTTCTCAATTTTTATTCATCCTCATGAGCTTTTCTTCTTCCGACAGAGCCTGAGGTAGTCAGACATCTCACTGTCACTGACGTAACAACATCCTCTGTGTCTGTGAACTGGACTGAACCACTGGGAAACAGCTCTTTCTATAGAGTACAGTGGATTGGTGGAGAAACAAAAGGCTCTGTAAATGTGACTGAGACATTTAGGTCCATTACTAACCTGACTGCTGGTGTCCAGTATACAATAACAGTCAGTGCAGTGGCACAGGATGGTTACACTGAAGGACAGACTAACACTGTCTACCAGTACACCAGTAAGTGTGGCTTTGTCAGCTCAGGCTGGGCTCTCCATATACTATCTGTAGGGATCTGATTGTCCTCAATAATTACCCACCATGTTGTACAGGATCTCTTAAGTTGCAATCCACCATGTTATGTTATGTTGCAATGGTGACCAGTATTTGTTCTCCTTCATCCTTGAAAAGAGATGCTTACTCAGTCTTCCAATTTACTGACATGTCCTCTCCTCTGTTGTCACAGTCACAAGCTTTCATTGGTGCCTCTGCATTTCTCAGTTTTTTATTCATCCTCATGAGCTTCTCTTCCTCCAACAGAACCTAAGGTAGTCAGACATCTCACTGTCACTAACGTTACAACATCCTCTGTGTCTGTGAGCTGGACTGAACCACTGGGAAACAGCTCTTTCTATAGAGTACAGTGGATTGGTGGAGAAACAAAAGGCTCTGTAAATGTGTCTGAGACATTTAAGTCCATTACTAACCTGACTGCTGGTGTCCAGTATACAATAACAGTCAGTGCAGTGGCACAGGATGGTTACACTGAAGGACAGACTAACACTGTCTACCAGTACACCAGTAAGTAAACAAGTTCATGGTGTGTGGCTTTGTCTGGTCAGTATGAGGACTGCATGTATACGTAGGGAGCTGATCATGTTTCATGTTGCTGGGTCATGTTTGTGCCGAAGCCCTGAATGTACCAAATAACACTGGCTTCATAGTGATGTCATGTTGAAATGGTGACAACTCTTGATAATCCTACAAATTGAAAGGCAGAAATACTCAGATTCTTCCATTTCACTGACATGTCCTCTCCTCTACTCTGTAACAGTCTGGAGTTTGGGGTGCCTTTTCATTCTTTCTTTAATTCACCATTGTGAATGTATCTTCCACCCACAGAGCCTGAGGTAGTCAGACATCTTACTGTCACTGACGTTACAACATCCTCTGTGTCTGCGAGCTGGACTGAACCACTGGGAAACAGCTCTTTCTATAGAGTACAGTGGATTGGTGGAGAAACAAAAGGCTCTGTAAATGTGACTGAGACATTTAGGTCCATTACTAACCTGACTGCTGGTGTCCAGTATACAATAACAGTCAGTGCAGTGGCACAGGATGGTTACACTGAAGGACAGACTAACACTGTCTACCAGTACACCAGTAAGTGTGGCTTTGTCAGCTCAGACTGAGCTCTCCATATACTATCTGTAGGGATCTGATTGTCCTCAATAATTACCCACCATGTTGTACAGGATCTCTTAAGTTGCAATCCACCATGTTATGCTATGTTGCAATGGTGACTAGTATTTGTTCTTCTTCATCCTTGAAAAGAGAGACTTACACAGTCTTCCAATTTACTGACATGTCCTCTCCTCTGTTGTGACAGTCAGAAGCTTTCATTGGTGCCTCTACATTTCTCAATTTTTTATTCATTCTCATGAGCTTCTCTTCCTCCGACAGAGCCTGAGGTAGTCAGACATCTCACTGTCACTAATGTTACAACATCCTCTGTGTCTGTGAGCTGGATTGAACCACTGGGAAACAGCTCTTTCTATAGAGTACAGTGGATTGGTGGAGAAACAAAAGGCTCTGTAAATGTGTCTGAGACATTTAAGTCCATTACTAACCTGACTGCTGGTGTCCAGTATACAATAACAGTCAGTGCAGTGGCACAGGATGGTTACACTGAAGGACAGACTAACACTGTCTACCAGTACACCAGTAAGTAAACAAGTTCATGGTGTGTGGCTTTGCCAGGTCAGTATGAGGACTGCATGTATACGTAGGGAGCTGATCATGTTTCATGTTGCTGGGTCATGTTTGTGCCGAAGCCCTGAATGTACCAAATAACACTGGCTTCATAGTGATGTCATGTTGAAATGGTGACAACTCTTGATAATCCTACAATTTGAAAGGCAGAAATACTTAAATTCTTCCAATTTACTGACATGTCCTCTCCTCTACTTAGTAACAGTCTGAAGTTTGGGGTGCCTTTTCGTTCTTTCTTTAATTCACCATTTTTAATTTATCTTCCACCCACAGAGCCTGAGGTAGTCAGACATCTCACTGTCACTGACGTTACAACATCCTCTGTGTCTGTGAGCTGGATTGAACCACTGGGAAACAGCTCTTTCTATAGAGTACAGTGGATTGGTGGAGAAACAAAAGGCTCTGTAAATGTGTCTGAGACATTTAGGTCCATTACTAACCTGACTGCTGGTGTCCAGTATACAATAACAGTCAGTGCAGTGGCACAGGATGGTTACACTGAAGGACAGAGAAACACTGTCTACCAGTACACCGGTAAGTGTGGCTTTGTCAGCTCAGACTGGGCTCTCCATATACTATCTGTAGGGAGCTGATTGTCCTCAATAATTACCCACCATGTTGTACAGGATCTCTTAAGTTGCAATCCAACCACTGGCTCCACCATGTTATGCTATGTTGCAATGGTGACCAGTATTTGTTCTCCTTCATCCTTGAAAAGAGATGCTTACTCAGTCTTCCAATTTACTGACATGTCCTCTCCTCTGTTGTCACAGTCACAAGCTTTCATTGGTGCCTCTGCATTTCTCAGTTTTTTATTCATCCTCATGAGCTTCTCTTCCTCCAACAGAACCTGAGGTAGTCAGACATCTCACTGTCACTAACGTTACAACATCCTCTGTTTCTGTGAGCTGGACTGAACCACTGGGAAACAGCTCTTTCTATAGAGTACAGTGGATTGGAGGAGAAACAAAAGGCTTGGTAAATGTGTCTGAGACATTTAAGTCCATTACTAACCTGACTGCTGGTGTCCAGTATACAATAACAGTCAGTGCAGTGGCACAGGATGGTTACACTGAAGGACAGAGTAACACTGTCTACCAGTACACCAGTAAGTAAACAAGTTCATGGTGTGTGGCTTTGCCAGGTCAGTATGAGGACTGCATGTATACGTAGGGAGCTGATCATGTTTCATGTTGCTGGGTCATGTTTGTGCCGAAGCCCTGAATGTACCAAATAACACTGGCTTCATAGCGATGTCATGTTGAAATGGTGACAACTCTTGATAATCCTACAAATTGAAAGGCAGAAATACTCAGATTCTTCCATTTCACTGACATGTCCTCTCCTCTACTCTGTAACAGTCTGAAGTTTGGGGTGCCTTTTCATTCTTTCTTTAATTCACCATTGTGAATTTATCTTCCACCCACAGAGCCTGAGGTAGTCAGACATCTTACTGTCACTGACGTTACAACATCCTCTGTGTCTGCGAGCTGGACTGAACCACTGGGAAACAGCTCTTTCTATAGAGTACAGTGGATTGGTGGAGAAACAAAAGGCTCTGTAAATGTGACTGAGACATTTAGGTCCATTACTAACCTGACTGCTGGTGTCCAGTATACAATAACAGTCAGTGCAGTGGCACAGGATGGTTACACTGAAGGACAGAGAAACACTGTCTACCAGTACACCAGTAAGTGTGGCTTTGTCAGCTCAGACTGAGCTCTCCATATACTACCTGTAGGGATCTGATTGTCCTCAATAATTACCCACCATGTTGTACAGGATCTCTTAAGTTGCAATCCACCATGTTATGCTATGTTGCAATGGTGATCAGTATTTGTTCTCCTTCATCCTTGAAAAGAGAGACTTACACAGTCTTCCAATTTACTGACATGTCCTCTCCTCTGTTGTGACAGTCAGAAGCTTTCATTGGTGCCTCTACATTTCTCAATTTTTTATTGATTCTCATGAGCTTCTCTTCCTCCGACAGAACCTGAAGTAGTCAGACATCTCACTGTCACTGATGTTACAACATCCTCTGTGTCTGTGAGCTGGACTGAACCACTGGGAAACAGCTCTTTCTATAGAGTACACTGGATTGGTGGAGAAACAAAAGGCTCTGTAAATGTGTCTGAGACATTTAAGTCCATTACTAACCTGACTGCTGGTGTCCAGTATACAATAACAGTCAGTGCAGTGGCACAGGATGGTTACACTGAAGGACAGAGAAACACTGTCTACCAGTACACCAGTAAGTGTGGCTTTGTCAGCTCAGACTGAGCTCTCCATATACTATCTGTAGGGAGCTGATTGTCCTATATATACCCACCATGTTGTACAGGATCTCTTAAATTGCAATCCAACCACTAGCTCCACCATGTTATGCTATGTTGCAATGGTGACCAGTATTTGTTCTTCTTCATCCTTGAAAATAGAGACTTACTCAGTCTTCCAATTTACTGACATGACCTCTGCTCTGTTGTCACAGTCACAAGCTTTCATTGGTGCCTCTGCATTTCTCAATGTTTATTCATCCTCATGAGCTTTTCTTCTTCCGACAGAGCCTGAGGTAGTCAGACATCTCACTGTCACTGACGTAACAACATCCTCTGTGTCTGTGAACTGGACTGAACCACTGGGAAACAGCTCTTTCTATAGAGTACAGTGGATTGGTGGAGAAACAAAAGGCTCTGTAAATGTGACTGAGACTTTTAGGTCCATTACTAACCTGACTGCTGGTGTCCAGTATACAATAACAGTCAGTGCAGTGGCACAGGATGGTTACACTGAAGGACAGACTAACACTGTCTACCAGTACACCAGTAAGTGTGGCTTTGTCAGCTCAGACTGAGCTCTCCATATACTATCTGTAGGGATCTGATTGTCCTCAATAATTACCCACCATGTTGTACAGGATCTCTTAAGTTGCAATCCACCATGTTATGCTATGTTGCAATGGTGACCAGTATTTGTTCTCCTTCATCCTTGAAAAGAGATGCTTACTCAGTCTTCGAATTTACTGACATGTCCTCTCCTCTGTTGTCACAGTCACAAGCTTTCATAGGTGCCTCTGCATTTCTCAGTTTTTTATTCATCCTCATGAGCTTCTCTTCCTCCAACAGAACCTAAGGTAGTCAGACATCTCACTGTCACTAACGTTACAACATCCTCTGTGTCTGTGAGCTGGACTGAACCACTGGGAAACAGCTCTTTCTATAGAGTACAGTGGATTGGAGGAGAAACAAAAGGCTCTGTAAATGTGTCTGAGACATTTAAGTCCATTACTAACCTGACTGCTGGTGTCCAGTATACAATAACAGTCAGTGCAGTGGCACAGGATGGTTACACTGAAGGACAGAGTAACACTGTCTACCAGTACACCAGTAAGTAAACAAGTTCATGGTGTGTGGCTTTGCCAGGTCAGTATGAGGACTGCATGTATACGTAGGGAGCTGATCATGTTTCATGTTGCTGGGTCATGTTTGTGCCGAAGCCCTGAATGTACCAAATAACACTTGCTTCATAGTGATGTCATGTTGAAATGGTGACAACTCTTGATAATCCTACAAATTGAAAGGCAGAAATACTTAAATTCTTCCAATTTCCCGACATGTCCTCTCCTCTACTTAGTAACAGTCTGAAGTTTGGGGTGCCTTTTCATTCTTTCTTTAATTCACCATTTTTAATTTATCTTCCACCCACAGAGCCTGAGGTAGTCAGACATCTCACTGTCACTAATGTTACAACATCCTCTGTGTCTGTGAGCTGGACTGAACCACTGGGAAACAGCTCTTTCTATAGAGTACAGTGGATTGGAGGAGAAACAAAAGGCTCTGTAAATGTGTCTGAGACATTTAGGTCCATTACTAACCTGACTGCTGGTGTCCAGTATACAATAACAGTCAGTGCAGTGGCACAGGATGGTTACACTGAAGGACAGACTAACACTGTCTACCAGTACACCAGTAAGTAAACAAGTTCATGGTGTGTGGCTTTGCCAGGTCAGTATGAGGACTGCATGTTGAAATGGTGACAACTCTTGATAATCCTACAAATTGAAAGGCAGAAATACTCAGATTCTTCCATTTCACTGACATGTCCTCTCCTCTACTCTGTAACAGTCTGGAGTTTGGGGTGCCTTTTCATTCTTTCTTTAATTCGCCATTGTGAATGTATCTTCCACCCACAGAGCCTGAGGTAGTCAGACATCTCACTGTCACTGACGTTACAACATCCTCTGTTTCTGCGGGCTGGACTGAACCACTGGGAAACAGCTCTTTCTATAGAGTACAGTGGATTGGTGGAGAAACAAAAGGCTCTGTAAATGTGACTGAGACATTTAGGTCTATTACTAACCTGACTGCTGGTGTCCAGTATACAATAACAGTCAGTGCAGTGGCACAGGATGGTTACACTGAAGGACAGAGAAACACTGTCTACCAGTACACCAGTAAGTGTGGCTTTGTCAGCTCAGACTGAGCTCTCCATATACTATCTGTAGGGATCTGATTGTCCTCAATAATTACCCACCATGTTGTACAGGATCTCTTAAGTTGCAATCCACCATGTCATGCTATGTTGCAATGGTTACTAGTATTTGTTCTCCTTCATCCTTGAAAAGAGAGACTTACACAGTCTTCCAATTTACTGACATGTCCTCTCCTCTGTTGTCACAGTCAGAAGCTTTCATTGGTGCCTCTACATTTCTCAATTTTTTATTCATTCTCATGAGCTTCTCTTCCTCCGACAGAACCTGAGGTAGTCAGACATCTCACTGTCACTGATGTTACAACATCCTCTGTGTCTGTGAGCTGGACTGAACCACTGGGAAACAGCTCTTTCTATAGAGTACAGTGGATTGGAGGAGAAACAAAAGGCTCTGTAAATGTGTCTGAGACATTTAAGTCCATTACTAACCTGACTGCTGGTGTCCAGTATACAATAACAGTCAGTGCAGTGGCACAGGATGGTTACACTGAAGGACAGACTAACACTGTCTACCAGTACACCAGTAAGTAAACAAGTTCATGGTGTGTGGCTTTGCCAGGTCAGTATGAGGACTGCATGTATACGTAGGGAGCTGATCATGTTTCATGTTGCTGGGTCATGTTTGTGCCGAAGCCCTGAATGTACCAAATAACACTGGCTTCATAGTGATGTCATGTTGAAATGGTGACAACTCTTGATAATCCTACAAATTGAAAGGCAGAAATACTTAAATTCTTCCAATTTCCCGACATGTCCTCTCCTCTACTTAGTAACAGTCTGAAGTTTGGGGTGCCTTTTCATTCTTTCTTTAATTCACCATTTTTAATTTATCTTCCACCCACAGAGCCTGAGGTAGTCAGACATCTCACTGTCACTAATGTTACAACATCCTCTGTGTCTGTGAGCTGGACTGAACCACTGGGAAACAGCTCTTTCTATAGAGTACAGTGGATTGGAGGAGAAACAAAAGGCTCTGTAAATGTGTCTGAGACATTTAGGTCCATTACTAACCTGACTGCTGGTGTCCAGTATACAATAACAGTCAGTGCAGTGGCACAGGATGGTTACACTGAAGGACAGACTAACACTGTCTACCAGTACACCAGTAAGTAAACAAGTTCATGGTGTGTGGCTTTGCCAGGTCAGTATGAGGACTGCATGTATACGTAGGGAGCTGATCATGTTTCATGTTGCTGGGCCATGTTTGTGCCGAAGCCCTAAATGTACCAAATAACACTGGCTTCATAGTGATGTCATGTTGAAATGGTGACAACTCTTGATAATCCTACAAATTGAAAGGCAGAAATACTCAGATTCTTAAAAATTTACTGACATGTCCTCTCCTCTGAAGTTTGGGGTGCCTTTTGATTCACCATTGTGAATTCTTATTCTTATTCTTATTCTTATTCTTATTCTTATTCTTATTCTTATTCTTATTCTTATTCTTATTCTTATTCTTATTCTTATTCTCATGTTGTTGTTATTGTTGATTTCCCCCCTCTTTTTTCCATCCTTAGGACCAGCTAAAGTTATAAATTATACCATGTCCACAACCACCACCTCCATCGCACTCAACTGGACCCAGCCTCTAGGTCAAGTTTTTCAGTACAAGGTAGAGCTGTATAGCTCACTTCCTTATTACACCACAAGTACCAGTGCTAATCTATCAGACCTTGTACCTGGCACTAGCTATACAGTAAACATCACTGCTTTGGCTGGAGACAATAAAACAGAAGGGGAAACTTTGAAAATCTCCGCCATCACAAGTAAGCTTTCGATCAATATCTTTTCTCATTAAATTTACACTGTACTTAAAGCTGTAAATGTCATGTTGAATTTGTTTTCCTTGTATTTGCAGAACCAGCCATGATCCGCAATCTAAAGACTTTTGTCACAACAACATCTGTGTTTTTAAACTGGACTAAACCAGATGGTAATGCTGACTGGTACAAAATCCAGTGGAATACAACAAATGTCAGCACAAATGAAACATCCTTTACTATTACAAAATTAATCCCTGGATCACAGTACAACATTACAGTGGCTGCTGCCGCTGTAGCACTGTCAAATGAGGGGGAAAAAAGCTACATAACAACCTTTACAAGTATGTGTGACATGAAGAAAAGTGTTATTCATACCTTACATGCCACTACCTTCTTCACTAGAAATGTTATTTCCCTTTACATTTACTTTATTTCTATTTATTATGTATATAATCATGTATATAAACCAGTGTTAATTTTTTCATTGTTTAGAGCCTGAAATGCCCATCAACATTACAGCAAAAGCAGAAACTGACAGCATGAACATCAGTTGGGCTTTACCAGTGGGAAATGTTGATCACTATGTGGTGAACATCACAAATTTGGATTTTATCAATTCCATTATTACAAAACAGAACACAGCCTACTTCAGCAGTCTATATCCTGGAAGACTCTTTGTCATCACAGTGACTGCTGTAGCTGGAAACCTCATGAACTCGTCTCTGCAGTCTTCCTTTGCCACCTGTAAGTTTTACATCCTACATTATTCATATTCATTATTGTTTGTCCAACATGCCAAAATGCCAACAATCCTTAGAGTAAATTGTCAAGTGCTAAGTGTGTGTGTGTGTGTGCCTACCTCTCAGATCCCACACCTCCTGGTCCCATCATCATCACTCAAAGGACCAACTCTTCTCTCCAACTTGCATGGGAAACTCCCACCAGGATGAAGGATGCTCCAAACATCACATACTCTATCACCTACCAGTCCAGTGGTGCTGTAATACAAAGTAAAGTCTCAACAGAAAATAGCACAGAGCTGTCTCAGTTCCAGTCTGGCACCTGCTACAACATAACAGTTCAAACTGTTGGACCCCAAAATCTAAATAGCACAGCTGTCTACAGTTCCACTTACACTTGTAAGTACAACATGATGTAGTGTTATTTTTCCAGGTAAAAGCTGGGAAAACTGCAAATTACATTACATATAGTATATGGCAGAAAACAACTGTTATTTAATACATTTTAATTACACTTCATACTTTTATGTTATGTCTTTGTAGTGCCAAACCCAGTGGTGAAACTTGTAGCCCGTCCTTACTCTACCACTTCAGTGAAAGTGGAATGGTCAGACCCAGTGGGAAGCCAGGGGACTTACACATACTTGGTTGAAACCTACAATGCCACAAACGTACGTGTTAACTCAATAACGGTCAGCAGTAACAACACTGAAGTACAAAATCTGGAGCCTGGTTCAGGATACAGTTTCAATGTCACAACGATAGCTGCACCAGAAAGCCAATCCTCTGTGGAAAAAACGTCCAGTTACACAAGTAAGGACTTCCAAGTATACTATGCAAATCAAAAATCCCACACTAAACAATAATACCAAATACCATTTTTTTGATGTGGTGTTACTTTCTTGTTGCATAACATTCACTGTTTCGGCTACAGATCCCAAAGCAGTGACTAACCTCACAGTGGAATATACCAACACAACAGTCATCCAGCTGACTTGGCTCAGACAAAGTGATTATAAGCCTTCCTACTCCTACAAGGTGGACGCAGTCGCTGAGGGCTTTGTGGTTAGGAGTAACTCAACAAACAATGAGACTTTCACCTTCAACCAGCTGGTCCCTGGACAACAGTACATGTTCAAGGTTGTCACAGTTGTGGCAAATGTGATGTCCAAAGAGGAAAGCATATGGAAGTACACAAGTATGTTCTACAAATACCTGTAATGGGTTTCTAAACGTGATCAATTTTGCAATTAACTACCTCTTTGGAAATACTTCCAAAACACAGTCATGTCATATGATTACTCTAAATCAGTGTTTACATGTCAGGTTGGAGTCTGAAGAGGCTGAAGTAATAGATTAGTAATAGATCAATTTACACTCTCCTCTGTTCTGGCCACACACAGAAATAGAAAGGCAGATTGGTCTACTAGATTTTTTTTAAAAAGGAACTCACCTTTATTCTATCTTGTTTATTTAATCAAGGTTTTGTGTACTGCTGTTTTTCTAGGTCCTGACACAGTTTCGCTAATGGCCATTGGAACTACAACCAGTATGTTTGTGAGCTGGACACAAGCACAGGGCAAAGTGTCCTCGTATTCCGTGCTGCTGTACAGAGACATGCAGCTGGTGAAAAACTATACGAATCTGAGCAACACAACTTTAAGCCAATCAGTTGAGGACTTGAAACCAGGGGTGCTTTACCTTGTGGTTGTTGTCACCAAAAGTGGGCCCGAACAAAATAACAGAAGTGTTTTAAATGCAACCTGTGAGTTACGTCAACTTAGTACCTTTGATTAAAACATTTACAGTGGACCTGTAGTATTTAGACTGATTACTGATCTTCTTTTTTTTTGTCCAGTTCCCAACCCTCCTGGCCCTATCAGTGTGGGGTCTCAGACAGTCAATTCCATCAACTTTACCTGGCCTCTGCCAAAGAATATGGATTATAATCAGTACAACTTCAGTGTTTCCACCAATAACAGCATCATTCACCGTGATACCAATTGGATCTTGCTGGAAAATCTGGAGTCCGGAAGCCCCTACACTATCTCTGTTGTTACCGATGGTGTACTTTATGAGAGCACAGCAGTGACAGCAACGAAATATACTAGTGAGTAGCTGGACAACACCCAATCACACCAGGGTTGTCAGCTGCAGTATATGTTTTCATTACAGTCTGATACAGTCTGTGTGATGGCTAAGTTACAATATTGTTTTTTCTAAAATACTTTCTCAGGACCGTATGCTGTAACCAATCTGACTCAGACAGAAATCACCACAAGTGCAGTGACCTTGATGTGGACGCAGCCGGACAGCAAACCAGACTACACTTATGAGGTGCGAGTCACCAATGGCTCCTCCTCTGCTGTATACAACACAACAGAGTCTTCAAAAAACAGAACCATCACTGACCTTTCCTCTGGGAGTGGATACAACTTCACTGTCACTACGCTGGCAGCAGATGGCACCCCAGCTGAGCAGAGGACAGTTAACTACTCCACACGTATGTATAATTCAGAAACACTGTCTTAAACTAAAGTAAAACACATAGCTGTTGTTAAGCTTTTAAAATTATATGGTGGCAAGTAATACTGTCTGTTGCGTTTGCAGGGCCATATAGTGTAACAGGTTTGGAGGCAGAAACCTTGAACACAAGTACAATACGTCTGCACTGGTCCAAACCCTTTGAGTACAAGGCAGGCTATCAGTATTTTGTTAAGACTTCAGGCTGTGGCTCCCAAAACAAAACTGTGGTGGAAGAATCCATCGAGATCTCACAACTCACTGCTGGGACCAATTGCACCTTCTATGTCTCTGTCATAGCAGCAAATGGCATCAAAGGAGAAGAAAAAATGACCTTCCAGTACACCAGTAAGTCTCTTCACTGTCATGTCTGTTACTCCTTTTTCAAGTTGTCATGTATTTACACAGTGTGCACAATCATTAGGGAAGTTGTATTTTTGAGGATTAATTTCTTATCATTGAACAACTACAGTGCTCTCAGTCAATCCAAATATATTGATAAACAGTAAACCTGAATGTTTAAGATATTTAAAATTTAGGTAAGAGAATAAAAAAAAAACTATTACTGTGCAGATTTAATATGCAACTACAGATAAAACAAATTACTTTTAAAATGTATAGATAAACTTTTCTAACTTTCCTCATTATACCTCATCTTTCAAGTTTGGAGTTAGGTAAAATATGCATAAATGTGGTCCAAATACTAACTGTGCACATGGTGTAATATTTCTTCTTCTGCACATTAACAGAGCCCGAGATTGTTCGGCTCATCAGTGTCTCCAGTCAGGGCAGCAATAGTTCTATCTTAGTGATGTGGGAAAAACCTTCTGGAAATGTGGACTATTACACAGTTTACATAAACGCAACAGGCCAGCAATTGGAGGTAAAACTTACCAATACCTCCTACAAGTTTGAGAACCTGTCTGCTGGAAGGCCATACAACGTCAGAGTAACCACATTTAGTGGTCCCTTCAATGCATCATCTGAATCTATAACTAATGCAACATGTGAGTATAAAAAACACTTTTTTTTAAGATTTCGTTTTTTATTTGTTTAAAATAATGTTTTAAAATGATTTTAGTTAAAATTCGTAAAAGCAAAAAATATTTTCTCAGTGTGTGTGCAAGCATTATCTGCAATAATATAATCAAGTAGCTTTTCCAAGTTTGATGTTATGGGTTGGCCACAAAAAATGAATGTTTCAGGACAGGTTTTGTTTAAGCTGATGTGCTGCATCCTATCCATACAGTCCCAAACCCTCCTGGCCTGATTGAGATCCTGATGAAGACAACGAGGTCAGTTGAATTTAAATGGGTAGAAGCTCCTTTTATGACCGGTGCATCTTTCTTCTACAAACTGGCTTACACACAATCCCAGGGAAACCAATCCACAACTGCAACTACCACCAACACAAGTCATGTTTTTCCCTCCCTGCTTTCGGGAACTTCTTACAACATCTCTGTGACAACTGTGGGAGCTCTGGATTTTGAGAGTGCCAAGGTTTACTTCTACATGGTAACCACAAGTAAGGGCTTTCTATTTCCACCCGCTCTCCACTGCCCTCTTTCACACTGATTGTCTGGTTTGATATTAATGTCTCTTAAATGCATTTCAAACAATTAGGACCAGAGAGCGTGCAGTCCCTCACGGCTTCTACAAATGAGACGAACATCGATGTCAGTTGGGAGAAACCTGTTGATTATAAGCAGACCTATCGTTACAATTTCACCTGGCAACCAGCAGAAGGTGGCAGCTGTGACAGTACCATAGTGAATGGCATACAGTATAAGATCAATGACCTGAATCCTGGTAGCCAGTATAACTTCAGCGTTACTACAGAGACCTCTGATGGAACACAGGGTGCACCAATATGGAGTTCCAGCTGCACAAGTATGGTCATAATACATGCAATTAATAATCCCTTTAATTTCATCTATGCTCAGATTACTGTAGGTTCAAGCAAGCTTTATTCATGGATGTACTTTCTGACGTGTATTTCTGTTTGATGCTGCAGATGCAAGCCCTGTGCCAAAGTTAGAATGTTATGGTCCAAACAGTGAAGTGGCACAACTCATCATAAATTGGACTAAGCCCAGTGGACAGTACTCAAGCTTCCAGATCAATTCAAGCAATGGAGTGACCAACATAAGTAAATGCTGTACTTATACTGTCAAGACAAACCTCACACATTATACTCAATATAACCTAACAATGGAGACACAAAGCTGTGGAAGACCCAGCACACCTGTGCCTGTCAACTGTCGGACAGGCATCACAAGTAAGACATGCTTTATAATACCAATTATGTTCAACCTTTTTTTAAAAGTATTTAAGCTACAAAAGTTACCACCATGATTTAAAAAAAGTTACTTTGGGATATTGAAACTCTACAAAATCTAAATGTTTCCCTTTTTTCCCTTCAAAGATCCTGTCATTCCACCCTTCGCAACCTTTCAGAGCTTGAAAGAAAAGACGCAAAACACATTCTCTATTCAGATTGACCTGATGCAGTTCGACAACTCTAAAGGGCCAATCCAATATGTCGGGGTGCTGGTGGCAAACGGCGACTTTGGTGGGTTTGTTGCTCTTGTCGTAACAGAACATTGTCACTTTTTTGTGGTTGTCCAGTCCTGGCCAGTCAGTAATTAATCATAACAATCAGCCAAAGTAATAAACTCCTCTGTGCCTGCTGTGCTGACAGAGAAAGCTAAAAGCCATCCTGCTTGTAAATTTCAGTTCCCGATAGTATTGTGCACAAGTACAGATCACTCATGAAAAGAAAATGGCTTTCTGTTAATTTTAATTCCTGTCCTTCCAGCTAATTCTTCTAATTTGGGGATGTATTTGGGGAACACCTATGGTGACTGGACAAAACAGAAGGCTCCAGTTTATCTGGCAACAGTCAGAAGAACCACCTTCACACGAAGCAGTGACATGGTCATTATCATAGGAGATGACTCCACATGGGAAGGCTACAGTAATGGTGCACTGAATCCCGGTAATAAATACAGGTAGGAATGCAAACTAAATTTTTTCTTATTATGAGTCAGCATCATAATACTAAATGGGTGAAGAGCTCATGAGACTGTAGAGACTGCACACTGACTGACTGATCTGTAATCCTCAACTTCCTGAAATAAAGATACTACAAAAGGCATTCATGGGAAATTTTCTGCATACTGCTCCTTAGGAGTAGTACATAAAAAGTGTTTATAACACATCAGAATGACGCAGTATTTGTACTTCTAAAATTCGACCCAAATGTACCATATTGTTTACTTTACATCTCTTGTTCTTTGTTTTTTGTGCAGATATGCCACTGTGCTCCTACCCCTCCTGGTATTGGATGGTCGTGGTCATGTGAATAGTACAGAGTCACTGTATTCGATAACAAACCTCTCTGTAGAGATTGTTCTCCCAAACGACCAAGGTCAGGACTGAAGGGGGGTTTCCTTTGCTATAAAGTCTGTATGTAATGTGCTAAAATGCTTACTTTGTGTCTTTGTCTTTTTGTTGTGATGTTTGTTGTGAACTGTCCAGCTGTCATCGCCATTGCTGTTGGAACAGTAGCAGGAATATTTTCCTTTCTTTTCTTCGTCCTCATCGGCTTCATTATCTACTGGAAAAGGTTTGTCACCACTGATATTAAGTCAGAATGTGTAGAAACAAATTGTGGACTCACTGTTTATTTATTGTACCGTAGGTTAGCCAATAAAGCACCATCAGACATCCAGATTCACTCCATGAGGTAAGGTTTTCATGCTGACTGTGCTATTTCATACTGAACACTACAAGACATCACAAAAATGTTCTGAAATTGTTTTTTCCTTCTTTGTTTTTTTTTCCAGAGCCAAAGTGTGAGTGTATACTCTATACTTCTTTACATCCATCAGTATGATTCAAATTGTAACATTGATTTTCAGAACCAAATTGTTACTCTGATCTCTCCTTTTGAGCAGAAGCATGGCTGTGAGAGCGGAGGACTATGAAGCCTTCTACAATAAACAGAAAGCAGACTCCAACTGTGGCTTTGCAGAAGAATTTGAGGTAAAACATAATCCATATGTTGCATGAGTAGAACTCTGAACTGTCTCCTTCAACATGATGCCATGAGCCTATCAATCCTCAAACTTGTGCAGTAAAATTAAAAAACAATGATAGCTGGAAGTAAAATCAAGTCATCTGTCTAATCATCCTTTTTCTAACTTATTTTATAGGACCTGAAGATTGTTGGCACTGGGCAGGCAAAAATACACGCTTTGTCTCCAGAGAACAAACCAAAGAACCGCTACAACAACGTGCTTCCCTGTGAGTCACCCCTCTACCAATCCCACCTCAGCTGCTGTCAACAATAACACCCCCTCTCTCTTTAACCTAAATTAAACATGCCTGTGCATCATACATCTTTTCAGTTCATAACAATGTATAAAATCCTCTGCTATGACTCAATTATTTTTAATTATTGAGTATAACTGCAGCCATGCCATTTCTTCTTGTTTGGCTACTAGATGACTTTTCTAGGGTGAAACTCTCTATTGTCCATGGAAACCCATATGATGACTACATCAATGCTAACTACATGCCGGTGCGTACTGACAATCTGTGAAGCAGCGCTCTGTCTCATTGCTTCAGTAAAACATGCTTCTGAACAACAAAACTGCTGCTTAGTGGCATGCCATTCAAACTGCTGCCCCTTCATCAACATTCGAGTGTCTTCTAGAAAACTGAACTTATCTTTTATTTGGCAGGGGTACAACTCCAGGAAGGAGTTCATTGCAGCTCAGGGTCCTTTGCCCGCCACGGTCAACGAGTTCTGGAGGATGATCTGGGAGAAGAATGTGCAGACTCTGGTCATGCTTACACGCTGTAACGAGCAGGGACGAGTAAGTGAAAGCAATAACAACACAACTCCACAGCTGCATGCACATACATGAACCATTGTTTTTCCTTTCCAGGTAAAATGTGAGCAATACTGGAGTCCTGGCACCAAGCACTTTGAAAACATCACTGTGACAACAACCTCTGAAATACCACTTGAAGACTGGACCATTAGGGACTTTGACATTAAAAATGTAAGCATCAAGATGTAGCATGTCACTTTTCAGTAGGTTCGAACACTAATGCTACAATGCTGCAGTAGAACAGAAGGAGCCACTCAAGTGGTGAAACGTAGCTAAGCATTTTGCATGAAATGTTAGACCATTAGACATGCCAAGAGTAATAAATTAGCAGCATTAACACATACTTTGGCCTGTGATCTAATGTTGCAGTGTCCCCAATGATTGTTTAAAAAGAGCTTTGTAGTCCAGTTACTAGTTGAGTCTGTGTGCTGTTTGTCCTCTAGGTGAAAACCGCAGAGACTCGATCAGTTCGTCACTTCCACTTCACCGCCTGGCCAGATCACGGTGTACCAGAAACCACAGAGCTCCTCATCAGCTTCAGACATTTGGTTAGAGAGCACATGAACCAGTACTCCAGACACTCTCCGTCTGTGGTCCACTGCAGGTCTGACACAACACACACACACATTTTTTTCTTCTTAATTTATCATGAAAGTATTTTGTCTGAGTTCACCCTTTTTGCCTGTTTCATCTACACTCAGCGCTGGCGTGGGGCGCACAGGTACCTTCATAGCCATCGACCGTCTGCTCTTCCAGATTGAAAGGGAAAACATTGTGGACGTGTATGGCATCGTTCACGATCTGCGCATGCACCGGCCTCTTATGGTGCAGACAGAGGTAGGAAACACTCACATTACTTTGAGTTTGTTTTATAATGAAATAAATGCAGCTCGGTGAACGCTTCTGTTCATTATGGTTGCAGGATCAGTATGTGTTCTTAAACCAATGTGCCTTGGACATCATTCACTCAAGAACTGGGAACAATGTGGATCTGATCTACCAAAACACTGCTGCACTCTCGATTTATGAGAATGTAGAACCAAAAAAAGGCTATTCCAAAACTGGATACCGTGATTAAAAATGGACCAGGACATCTTCCATCTCTTCATTTTTCTTTTAGAAAATGAGCAAATATTTGTAATGCTGCAGATTGTGCTGTATTTATTTTTATACCTTGGCATGCTTTTATAGATATGGAAATTTCTTATAATTGCATATTTTTGTTTTCTTGCATTCTACTGTATATGATGATTACATTTTTTTGCTCAGGTAGTATGTTGGATGCTGTATTATAACAGACACTGTTGATTTTTCTGGAAAAAACTTCCTTTGTGCCTTTTGTTAACACGTATGCTGTAATACCACTAGGGGGCATTCTTCTTTTTGAGACGGATAGGGACTAGAGGGATTATTTTCACATGTGAACTGTGCAATGTGTTTTGATGAAGGAGTCTTTTTGTATTTGTATGGACTGTATTGTAAATAATGCACTGGATGCATTTATCTTCTACACTGTTGACTATAAAGCTGTGTTTATCAATATTGTTGATTATGTTTTGGCCAGTGTTTCTTAAATTGTTATTTTGCTTTATACCCCACACTTGATTGTTACATTTTTCATTTTCACTCTGAAATAAGTGGGTCACATTAAACAGTAGCTCAGGAAAATAATGAAAGCTCAACATTTTACTGGCATGTGTGACATCCATTGTTATGATCTTCTGTATATCTGACACTGTACATTCCTCACAGAAATTGTAATGTAATCTAGTCCCTTCTATATATGGACATTTTTGTAATAAGCTTTATGCTCAACATGAATTTTTCATGAGGCAGGTACGTTTACTTAAAAAAAAAGATTAGTGATGTATGTGGTTAGACTGTAGATATTTTAAGGCTGTCTTTGTATTTTATTATTTTATTATACTTTAAAACGTTGTGAGCACTCATGTTTTTAATAGGAAAATAAGAATTGCAAATGCTGTATAAGATGCTTGCTGGTACAATGCAGATATGTAAAAGAAGCACATTTGTCCCATTTTGTCAGAATAAATGGGACTAAAGAGGCCATCGTCTATAGTCTATTTAATGGAATTGTGATTAAAGTTGCTCTGAATATAATGTTATTTCTGCACAACTTTGACTTTTAATGTTGCTTAGAATATGTATGATTTGTAACAATGTATAAGTACTCAAGATTTAAAATTAAAACAACTGGACTCATGGTGTAGTTGCCTTAATTTTAAACTCTTGGGTATACCATGACTTGGATGGATAAGAGTCTCAGAGAGACAGACAACATTCTATAAGATAATAACAGAAATAATATGACAACACCAGATGCTTCATAACTGATAAATTCATTTTGTAAGTAGCTCCTGTGTGGTCTGAACCAAATGAGAAGATTCAAAAGCCCCAACACATTACAATGCTGCATGCTGCAAGAGGAGGACTGAACTGGCACAACCCTGCATTATTCAACTTGCAGATAAGTGCACCCTTGTCAGATGAATAAATAATATCCATTTCTGTTTCTAACTCACAAGGAAAAAGCTTTTTGCTAGGAGACTTCAAACAGTTTCACAGCGTACATCAGATTCAACATTGGGAGGTTTTGTACAATTTGGATGGCAATCATTTTTTACGCAGTAGAGGATCCTCCTGGTGTGGGGGTAATAAAATATTCTGCTGGCGTATCACCTTCAGTAAACAGTTTTCCCCTTTTTTCCCTATTTCTTCACCTCAAACCCAGATTCCTCTGCGTCACTCTTGTTTTATCCCTTAAATCCACAAGTTGGATTTAAAAATAGCTTTGGCATTTGAATGTCTCTGTATACTTTTCTTGTGCTGTGACTTGCAATAATAAGCATATGAAGACATAGAGCTATTATATCAGCAATCCAATCTAAAAATGCAAAAATACGATACAAGACAACTGTTATTAAAATGCATATGTATATACTTGAACAGCATATAAAAGCAGGTCTAGGTCAGTAAAGCAATGAGATACATTCAATTTGAAGCAAGAAACAACATAGGGGTTTAGCAATTCAAAGCAAAAAAAAAATCTTGGTGAACAATAGAACTTTGGGGTTTTTATTGTGATAAATATTGTGCATAGACTTGTGGGTAATGTAGTCTTACTGCTCAGATACTAAACACATTTTAATACTAGGATTCAAAAACTAATTGCGTTTGATTTAGATAAAGCAAAAAATGATCCTTTATTCCTAATCATAATACTAATTTGTTTTATAACAACAACAACAACAATAATAATAATAATAATGTTTTTACATTATTTACTAAACTAAACAATTTATCTAAACCATGAAAATAAGGTCATATTATTGTAGATAAAATGTTAACTTTGCTTGTAGGTCACAGCAGGTGTAGTGCGCTGTGCGACCACAGGTGTCGCCAGAGAGCTCCATGTGTGGCAGCAGCCAGATGAACTGCAGCAGGATCCAGTCCTCCACTTCGCACTCTCCATGTTGGTTAAAACGGAGCAACTTCTCCTCCGACCGTCCCCCACAACCCAGCTGTCTGTCTCATACAGCCCTGTGCTATGACGCTGGACTGGGAAGGAAGCTGAGGAACAACTGTCTGAGCGCTGCCCTAGTCGACAAACAGTGAGTTGTTTTTATGGAACTGCTATTTTACTTCAACACACCAACACAACCTGAGGGATAACTTGCTATTTTTAGCGAACAGTACTTGTGTCCCTTCAACTATCGTATGTTTTATGTGCTAACTTATGCTAGCTAGCGGTGCTGCAATACCATTGACTGACATAATGAGGAGGATCTGACTTTATTTTTAGGCGTCCTCGCGTCGTTGTATTTGGAGAAATTTAGTCAGTGATGATAGTAACGTTATCTGAGTGTGTGTCTGGTTGGCTGTCTGGCTGAGTAGTGGCTAACGTTACTAGCTTGCTAACCAAAGTGAACCCTGTTCTCCACGGTGCTCTCAGGACCATGCCCCATGCGGCTGCAGCCTTGCTGTCACTCGTTTGCATAGCAACCATGAACCTAGCCGATGCCGAGAGGTGGCTGTTACAGGCAAGGGTACGGACCTATTCTGGTTCTCATGTTTATTCATGTTACCTCCCTGTTGTCCCCTGCTTCCACTGTAATGAAACTGGAGCGACGAAGAAGCGATAACGCAGCCCTGTGTAGTGCATGGTGACATACCACTCAAAGGAATTGTGGTTAATTTGCTTCCAAAACAACCTCCATTAGTCAGGGGATTCACAATTCCCTGTATACCATTGGGATGGCTTGCTAGATGCGACGTGTTGCATGCATTATAAAATGCAGACAAGGACTGCAGAGCTAGTAGACATTTAAATGTCATATGTGTGTAGTGCAGGCCAAGGTATCTTCTGCATGATGTAGCTCTTCTGTTGCGCAATGCCAAACCTCTAAGCTCTGACATGGGCACATTTCAGGCATATAGTAAATACCCCCAGTCTTCTATGCAGAGAACTGCTGCTATCAAAAAGCCTTTATAATGTGATGATTTAATTTATTATGATAAGTACTACACAGCTACTGTACATCAATCAAAAAGGGCATTGGGCATATATATTGATATCATGCGAACAAGTATGGTTGAAGTGTTATAAAAACAGTGTTTATTACATATCTTGTGTACCAGAAGTTTATTTTCTTCAAACTGGTAATATGCGAATTTACCAACACAGAGGCTATAGAGACATGCATTTGTGTGTGTGTGTGTGTGTGTGTGAGGCTAAAGTAAAAACAAAACGGGACGATCACTCATTATATTATGATCAGACTGTTTAAATGGTTAGAACGGTGTCGGTTTTGAATGGTCGTCAGACCATGCTTGTGGTATTAGAACTTGAGATAATGACTAACTGTAGATGATGGAGATTTTTTAGTGCCACTTTGCCTCATCCTTCTTTAGTTATTTCCATTACAGTGCACCTCATCATCATCTTTAATCATGTGGTATTATGTAGTGTTGGACTGTGCTGATGATGAGAATAACAGTGGAGTGCACTTTAGTTAATAGTTTAAAGGGTTACTGGAATGTGTCACTTAAAATACAGGGGGGGGGTCTCAAGGCACAGGAGGAAATGATTAGCATTAGAGGTGGAATGTTAGGTGAGATCTGGAAAATTTTAGAAGAGTATTGTTTTGCACTTTGTCTCAAAGCTTTGCAGGTTTTAATTTGCTGTGGCACTATAATCCTTTTGGGATCTATCTGCACTTTAACTCATTGCACTAATATCCTGTCTCTGTCTCACATGGGGAAAAAATTGATGCGATATTGAATGTCCAGCAAAATGTCAGCCTGGAAGTAGTGTCAATAGCAGTGAGGGTAACATGGGAAGCGTTTGGAGGTCATTAATATAGTGTGACCATCAGAATTAGGTCATGGAATCATTAATGACAAACACCACTGTTGTTTACTCCTTTAACCCTGATTTTGTTTAGATCTATTTTGTCCTAAGTAGGATATATCTCATTCTCTTTATCACATCCATTATTATTATTATTATCATCATCATCATCATCATCATCTTTAGGTTAAATAGAGCAAACAAACACTTATTCTGTGTTTTAATTTTTTTTAACTTGGCTTTAATAATGCTGAGAGGGTTTCTGTGCTGATCTGTCTGGTCATGACATGTGACAGTCTACCTTAGCCTAATCAGGTGGGGACATTTAATGGTGTTGGGCCTTAAGCCTATCAGCTGGAACTGTGGCTTTGCTCTGCTGTGAATGACAAATGGAGAGAGAATGGTGAAGTGAATAAAAGAAAGAGGAAAAAATAGTGGGAATGTAAAAAGCATTTTGAGTCACTTTCTGTGGGTGTTTAGTGCTTTTTATTTGTCACTGCTTTTTCTAGCAGGAAGACACAGCAACAGATGTCCCGACTTCCATGCTGTGCTGTGAGGGATACATTAAAAATACCCAGTCCAACTGCATGGTGTAGATGTGCTCCCCAGGAAGCCATGGACCTTTGTTGATTGTCGTTCCTTGTTTCTCACTTCATTCTTGTGTGTGTCTAATCACTTATAGCCACTAAGAATGTGGTAAAACAGTTAAATTCATATTCTTTCTGCCCTTGTATAAACTATTTCTTTGAATCTGACCACTCCTCACAATGGAAGTGTCCTACTCCAGAGTTGATAAGTGGCTCAGCACTGTTCCAGTTCCCCAGAGATCTAAATGCTTTCCCCGAGATCTAGTGGGGGAATCTAGGCTAATACCGCTCTATATTGAATCTGTCTTTCTGCCCCCAGAGAGCAAACGCACTTTTAGCAGCCTTTATAGTGCCAAGATTTCTGTCCCTTGTCTTGCAGATTTTCTTTTCAAATAATATTATGCCACTTTAAGCTGGCCTTTATGTCTAAAAGCAGGTCCCTTTGTCACAGAATGTCATTTTTTCCCTAGGAGAAAACTCATATCTGAACAAAGAATAATAGGATGCACATTGTGGCCTTGTGATTAAACTGGAGTCTTTGTATAGATATTCTGTAGAAGCTGTATTTATATAATTTGGAATGTGTTATAACTCTCTATTCGATGCAGATCGCCCACAGCCCATTTATTTTACCTGTGTTAATCTTTTTTGCTGTTCTTAGTGTTGACACCAGGATTACAATATCATTTAATGTCTGTAAACAGTATTCTTTTGTGCTGTTACCAAATTAATCTGGGGAAGCTGCTTTCCTTTTTAATTAAAAAACAAATAACTTCTGTAACCTTAACGGTATGTATATGATACACAGTATTTTACTATTTACTTACTGCAGAACCAAAAACACATTTAGGATTTTCAGCATACCTCCTGACCCCAGGACCTTGGCTTAAAGTTGCGGGTGTCTGTATTTATAGAGCATGTTTGACACCATACATCTACCACTCTTCTTCCCATAAGCTCAAGGCAGCTAACACCTCTGCAATCAATATTCCCCTCTCACATGCCTTTAGCCTATCCTGTGGAACTTTTGCAAGCCTTTTATTCAGAACCAGTGTCGCACTTCAACATAATTAGAGCCTGGTGGAAAAACGAAAGTAGAGATTTTTTTAAGAGTTGTCAGTTTGAATGATGGATTCTTTTATGTCTGCATATAGGGAATACGGACATTAGAGTTATTAAATAAACATGTTTGCTTGCCGATGAAGTGGAAGGGTGGGGTCTGTACTTCCTGAATTATGCAGATTTGCAATATGTGTTGATTGTTGATAGACTCCATTGCCATGATTAACATTCATCTAATTATCTGTAAAATCTGTCTCTAAGTATCCGTCTCTAAAGTATGAATCAGTTGCACTTTTCTGTGGGGCAGTACTTGCACAAAGATTTGGTCCAATCCCGGAAAATTACTGGCACAGTTCACACCCCATGTCAAATGCTGATAAGCTGCATTTTTAAGGGATAAGCTGCGACATCTGTGTTGAGTTTACAGTGGGGGTTGTTGTAGGTTTTACTTTGTACACTGTATTTTATTATGAAAGAGGTGTTGTGGTGACGCTCAATTACGTCATCTATGTGTTAAAGCCCGCTTTGGCCTCTAGACTGAAACAGACTGACTCTATCTTTTGCCGTTTGCCTGCCTATGCCTTTATAGTACAGCATTTCATTTGCTACACAGTTGTTGCCTGCATTAGTTTAATATTACAGCTTTGCTGCATTAGGAAATAAAAATCGACAGCATCGTATCTTGAAGAGTGTTTACTAATGAATTGGTCAGGTGAGTAGAAAGTGCCACTGTTAGGTTAAAATAAACAGAAACTGGTAGCTGTCCTTGCCAATCAGCTACAAGGATCAAAGCGTTGCCTTAACCTTTCGACAGGATCTTCGGTTTCAAGACAAGGATAGGTTCCATGACATGGGGCATTATCTAAATGCAGCCTTATAGGGATACTCCACTTTTTTTGTCTTTTGGATTTATAACACCTGTCTATATGATAGAAAGATTATACATTTAATTTTTACCAGTTTGCAGCCATAGATGCCATTGAATCTGTGGTTTCCAGGTGTGAAAACTGTTTAGATGATTTTGAAATTACTTCTGCAAAACCTTTGTCCATCCAGTGTTAGTGTCCCATTGTCTCTAACATTCCCCCTACTTCTATTTTTTTGCATTTGGTAAACACATCTTGCTATGATCTTTGTACTAAAGACACAGAGGGAATGTTGATATCAATCTTCTTGTCTAACATGTGGTATGAAATCAAGTGTGTTTTTCAGTATTTAAATATATGTTGAGAAGATTTTTCTACTACTTAGGCTTTGGTTTTTTTGATTGAGCAATGTCCCTTTCCATATGTGCCAATATTTTCCACAGGCAACATAGCTACTGTGAACAGCACAGCTGATATAGTTTCTGCTTCAGTGAACATAGTGTAAACTAGGGACATGATTAGTGATCACATCTCTTCTTCATGTTTGACAAATATGTGCTACTTTGAAGCAGACATCTTAAGATAGACCCGCACCAACGTGTAAAAGACAAACTACATGGTTTGCATGGAATACTGCTATGTTTCCCATACAGTGTGAAAGTTCAGTGGAAACTGAATACCTCATTTACCCCATGGAACCATCTTGTGACAATCGAATGCTTTTAACACTCTCTTTGACAAGCCACTGCTGTTAAACAGGCTGGTCAGGAATATGGAAGTACAGTAGTGGGAACAGGCTGAAGCATGAACAGGACGATCTCAATACTTTCATATGTAGAGAAGTCAGATAAATTATAAATAGATTTGTTTGTATTGTAACTATAACTTTATTTTACAAAAACAAAAAAAAACTCCAGTTGAAAACTGGAATCCTTAAAGCTGCTCAGGGCAAACATGTCTACATCTGAGTTTGCTTTCTTTTCCATACAGTGTCTTCCTTGCTTTTCTGTCTTCATTTTGCAACTTGATTAATATTATTATTAATCTCTCCACATAAGAGGTGCATCTTTGAGATATTGCTATTAAGATGTAGGCACTGATAGTGACCTTCTGATAGTGCTTACCAGTTTTGTTGTGCCAACCTAGAGTTAAACCTAATGGCACAAACAACAAGTCCCAGGGTAGGAGGGCACATGATGAGCAATAATTAGTCTGTAAGGCTTTTGACTGCACTTAATGTTAAGTGCCCTTACCCCTACTGACATTACAAACAGTGAGTGCTCACTTTGTGTCCCTGTGTCTCAGCGGTCTGATTTTTCTGTGTTGGGAGAATAGAAGTTTATGGTCTGTTTTTTCTTAGTTGTTTGGCATAATAAGACAAACAGTTCTTAACAACATTTCTGAATACCAGTCCCATCATGTTAGATTAGTATGTCAGGTACAGACCAAACGAAGGACTCTGACTAATGATAAATTCTGCTGATGATGACTGGCTGAGCCATGTTTGACTTGCAGCAGCCTTAAGATTACATTAACTATCTGAAGCCCAAACAGTGTTTGTGCATTTTTCACTATTTTTACCCTGATCATTTCTCACCAGAATATAAATACCACATGTTCTATATGCAATAAAGTAAGTTGGAAAGCCATTAAATATAACAAAAGGTTGAATTTATTTGGGGATATACAATTGAAAGTTATCAGATAAAAATGCTAGAGGGTTTATGTGGCAGTTTTGCCAGTTTTTTACCACTACTATATTCTCTGTTGCAACACCTACTTCTAGCCTCAAGTTATTATTCACACCCTTCCTATTGTTTCATTTAACTGAGCCAGAGACACAACTATAAATCAGTGGGCAGGATCTGGCCTAGACCCTTCCTATGAGTCAGTCTTGGCTCTCTCTTGCTGTGAAAGTTGGCGAACTGACAATGCTCTTATGTAAATGTTACTTACTTGTATGCTGGGAGAGAATAATGCAGGGTACTGATGTTACAATATGCATTTAGCAGTTTTTAGGCCATCCATCACCATATGTGGGGCTAGTCCAGCTGATTGTTCCCTTGCTGAATTTCATTTGGTGCAGTTCTGTGAATATAAATAAAGTAGAAAGGGAAAGCTCTTTGTAAACCATGATAGTCTTTAGGACGGCATGCTTTACATTAGATATCTCGATTTAGCTCCATGTTCACCGGGCCTTTAGTAAGTGGCAAAAGCATGTAATCCCAGTAGACAATTTGATTGATATGACTGTACATGGTCAAGTTCTGTGTGATTAGTTGTGAGGGGCTTTTGAGTGGCAGTCTGGTGCTGTTACAGGTTAACTGTCTGTCTAAAGGCCACCCACGTTCATCCCTCGTGTTTTACCCCTTTTGCCCACATTTAGATTTGTCGGATGCTAATGATTAGGATGCTGCAAAGAAATAAAAAACTTTAAAACAGTTCTCAAAAATATTACAGAGGGTTTGGAAATCCTTTTAGTGGTCTTAAGTCTATTTGCAATCTTGCCTTTTATTTTCCTTGTGGCATGTGGTTACTTTCATTGGACAGTCAATTGGTCCTGAGAGCAGATACTTGACATCTGGTCTAATCTGATCTGAGAAAATGTGGGGCAGCTAGAAGTGTGCAGCGCTGGAGTCCTTTCATCTAAAGTATGCCACATTTTGGGTCACAGTGTCGTCCTTCACTTGTAGTTTGCACCATTTCTGCAAAACACTATTGGTTTTATACAGGACTAATAAAGTGGTGTTGTTTGTAGTGTGCTATTGGCATCTGGACGGATTCTAAAACCACTTCCATCTTCTCCATTTCTTTCTGTTTTCTTTTTCTTCCTGTCTGTGTCAGGACTGTCTTCGCGCTGCCTCTCTGCTCTGCTTTTGTCCCCAAGCACTGTCATCCCAGGGATTCTCTTTCAATTCACATCTTATTTAGGTTAGACAACATATTTGACTGTTATACTCTTTTGCTTAGCAGTAGGGTTTAAAGTCACATATTCCACCACTGCTGCTTAGCCCACTTGTTGGTTTGGTATTAGATTAATGACTAGGGGGAAATCCATTCCATATCCAGTAAAGTGGAATGTTTTCCTGTCTGTGAAATAATAATTTAGCAAATATCCCATGATATCTTATGGCCATTAAAATATATCAACTATTTATATTTAAGACTTGTAAACATATTTTTCTTAACCCTAACCCTAACAAAACAGAGGAGGAGCACCCTTGTCAAGGCTGGTTCTCTTTATATACTGTAAATATTTCAAAGGAAAACACTCAGAGCAGCTGGGCAGCACAAAATGGCAGCACTTTGTGGTGTTTACGTATTGCCAGTGCTTCTATGCTTTGTCATGTCTTGCATATTTCCTAGACAAAATAATTTAAATATTATTAATATCTAAATATTACCCAATATGATCCTGGAGGAGAAAAAAATGTTCAAATTTCCTAGAGAAATACTTTGAACTGCAAATGTTTGTCCAGGGGCCTGTTTTATAAAGCAGGTTTAGTGAAAACTGTGTATGTGAGGCCTGAAATTAGGGAAACTTCAGATTCACCATTTGAATAAGGGAGGTTAGTCAAACCAATTTCAGAAAGTGAGAAACCTGGACGGGAGCAGGTTTTCCTAAAGAATTCCCAAGTTTTACTTTACTTTTACAAAGCCAAGAAGCTGTTACATTTCATTCCCCCAGTCAGGTACATTCTAGCACAGACATTTTTAGTTAATAATTCTTTACATCCTACAAGTCGTTTTTTTTTTTGCTTTTCATATTGTTACATTAATTGATACAACCACAACCATAACCATACACTACCCACTTACAACTTTCTTGCCTCAGCTCTGCAGCTGTTTTTTTTTGTTTTGTTTTTTCTAAAAGAAATATGTCCAAAATTAAAAAGCCTTTTTAGCATCTGTTGGCATGGTGAATTGTAGTATCAGGGCTTAATTCAGGTTTGCTTTTTTGTAGTCATGGTGGAACTGTTTGACCCACATTCAACCTGCGTAAGAGTTTATTGAACTGATTCAAATCAGCTGTTCTGAAACTAGAAACTCAGTTTTCCCTGTCAGTGTAAATTAGATATCATTTAAACTAAACTTAAAGAGTTTGTTAAACCTCCTTAATGAAATGGGCCCTTGAACTGTAGTCAAGTGGTGCACATAGTTCTTCAGTCTGACTTTATAGGATGCTTATGTTTCCCTGTAGCAAGGCTTTTGCAGTGTTGACATTTCAGAATTTAGATCTGTTAGAAATTGTTTTAAAGTATATATTATGGGTGTGTGAGCATGCCCCTGTGTGAATTTATATCTGTGTGGTTTTTGGATTTGTGGCTTATCACACATACCAGCTGTTTGAGACTACATTGTTCTTTGCACAAGCACAATCAAGAGACATTTTGAGGGAAAAGAAAAAGTAACAATGGTGGATGAGAATGATAAATAAAACAATAAGCCAAATACAACCTGTTTAATTCAATTTAATTCCAGTTTTCCTGGATTCACATCCTAGTAGGGTGTGTATTTGTTTAGTGTAAGAGTAGTAGAGCTCCAAGAATAATAAAAAAATGATTGGTTAGTTCTTCTGTAGCTTCTGTTGACTTAATGATGGCTGGAGATAATATTGCCTCTGTTCATAAAGCATTTTATATTGTTGTTTTAATTTTAATTTTAATTTTAATTTAATTTTGTTTGACATTTTGGAAGATAATTCGTAATGAGTAGCATGTCACTGAGGCAACTCTTGTGGCAACTAATTAGCAGTGTATGCAGGTGGATGAACGAGAGGGATCTTAGCAGGTCCCGTAGGACTGGGATTGAACAGGGTGGGGCCTTAGCACAGTGGTGTGACCAGGAGGGGCATGGGAAGGAGAAGCGCTGGAGGAGAGGCAGTTTTTTTCTGTTTGCACTGTGTGAGTTAAAGTGAAACCTTATTCTAACTTTTGTGTCTCTGCAGGTGAGACAGGCTGCTCCAACAAAGACCTGTGGATGCTGTGTCTCCTGCGGCTCAAGTGAAAGGTAAGCTGAGCTCTCACATGGTGACCCATGCTTTAAATATCTTAATACATACACTCTGTTAAATTAGCAAGCTATCTGTTTTACCTGCAGTTAATTCAGTTAATTTATGAATAAAGCCAAAGGTATGAGTGTCTGAAAACTGTAGACCTGTTTAATTTGTGAACTTATTATCTCCCAGGAATCAGTCTACTTTCAAAATTTGACACAAATGCAAGCACATTTTTACCAAGTGTTGCCAGGAGGGATAACTTGCGTTCTGAGCAGCATAGAGAAGTAGGGCATGTCTCTTAAGGTGTAAAGTTGACTTTATTTTTGACACTTTTATTGCATTTTATCCTACTATCTTCTCAACAGGATGTGATCCTACTGTTACTTAAGTAAAGTTTGCATCAATGTTATTGTTGTGACCTCTGCATTTAAATGGCAGCAATGGTGTGTCAGAGTTGTAAAACTGGTGCACAGTGCAGCTTTTGAAAAAGAGAAACAGTCTGACAGAGCTGAGATCTGCGCGTTAGAGGGTGTGTCAGATTCACTTGGGTTAGAAAAGAGTAAATATTTGGGGTTGCACAAGGACAGTTGGCTACTGAATGGTACTTCAGAGAGATACGCAAAGCCTGAAAACAGGCAGTTTGCCTGGAGTCCACGTTGATCTTTCATACAGTGGCAGGCAAAATATAATAACTAGTTACTGCTGCTTTTTTCAGCTTCCCATGAGACACTGTGTGTTTTGGTTGTCCTGAATGGATAAGTGTACCAGTCTCTATGCATGTTGTAAAATGCTGCACTAGGAGCATTTAGTCGTTTGTATGGTGGAATTAATAACAGTGCAGATACCTCATTGTTTTGGTATCTTAAAATTGTGTTGCGATCATGTCAGTTAAAAGTTTCACATTATTTCACACAGCTCAAACATGGTGTCAGACAGTACTGTGAAAAACACAACACTGCTTGATTCACTCAGGAAGTGTTTTGGATTCGGCCATTCCCAAGCTGTTTATCTTGGCATGTGTGTGTCAAAGACATATGAGACTTAACTGCAAATTATACACTAACCAGAAAAAAACGTCTCAGTCTGTACTCTCCAGCTCACACCTAACTGTTCTGTTTTAGACTATGGGATTTAATGTAATGTTATAATGGATATAAACAGAAATGTCTGTTTTACATTGTTCACTTATCTCTCCTGCATTACATAACTTGGGTTTAGAATTATGTACGCATTTTCATACTCATTCACTGTACATGTACTGTATGTCAGCAGATGGAGAACATTGTATAATTCTTCTCAACATGTCTAGTCTGTCAGCGGCAGTAAATCACCTTTAATGTGTTTATTTCAGTCACTCTACACACCAAACATTTAACATTTCTTCTGTAATCATTTCGGTTTACTCAAGAAGTTAGTTAGTTTGATCAATAAATGTCTTATTGTGGTGTCGTTTAACATGGTTGATTTAAGGTATAGCGAGAGGTCTTAATAGGACAATGAGATATATAGGTCATATTCTATTTTTCCATAGGTCAAGATGTTGCACATTGTTTGCCTGGAGACAGTTCATTAAAGACCAGCCCGACCTTACAACAATTAAAGAAAAAGTAAATCCCAATTGGTTATCAGGCAGAATAAATTAAGGCAATTAATGCTAAATAGCATCACTTGTAGGCATTGTAGAACATGCACAGAATGTAGTACTCATCAGGCCCTTTTGATGAACAAAGCCAGGTGTTATTTAATGAGCTCACCACTGAAAGACACAGAGTAAGAGTTAATGTTTATTTATTGTGTTTTATCGTTCAGAAATGGCTGCAACCATTATTGTGTGTTGTGGTAGAAATGTATTAGTGCCACATGGAAACAAATAGGGCTGTTGTTGAGAAGAGAGTAAAAATACCACTATGTAAATGTCGATCTGTGTTGTATTATCTAGGAAGAAGCTGTCTTCACAGCTAAAAACTACCAAAGGACAGTACAAAATCGTGATTTACCATTTAAAATAAGAGTTAATCTGCTACTTATATTTATATAATATGCATGAGCACAGTCTGTAACTGTTTAGTTATTAGTTCTATAGAAAAAAATACTTAAATTAGTGCTTGAATTGTGACATGACTATCAAGTGAGTGCTTAACTAAAGGCACCACTTCTCTTAGCAGGTTGACCCAATTAGTTCTCATTATTTATTTATTTTTTTCCAAATCATGTGTGACATTATGCATTCCACTTGGTTTTGAGAGCACCCAGCAATCTAACATTGTATAGCTGGCCAACTTCCTTTTCATGTCTTTTGTGAGTGTCTTTCTTTCCCCAAATGAGAGACTTAATGAAAGTAGCGTGTGAACCATGTTTGTTTACTCCATCACTATTCCTGAGTGGAAAGAAGAGTTAGAGGAGCCCCATGCTAAGATTAGATTCTGTTTTCTTAAGATGGTTCCAGCTAATGTAGTGACAGAACTTATTTGACCTGCTGGTTTAAACTTCTAAGTGTCATGCTACAGTGCATCTGGAAAGTATTCATAACGCTACACGTTTTTCACATTTTCTTGTGTTGCAGCCTTTTTCCAATACGGATTAAATTAATTTTTTACCTCAAACTTCTACACATACCAGAGTGAAAAAAAATAGTTAAACTTTTGTAAATGTATTTAAAAAAAAAAAAAAAGAAAGTTAAACAATCCAGAGTTGGAGGTCTACGGACAACTCCTTGGACTTCATGACTTGGTTTTTGCTCTGACATGCACAGTCAACTATCGGACTTTATATAGACAGGTGTGTGCCTTTCCAAATCCTTTCCAATCAACTGAGTTTACCACAGGTAGACTCCATCTGAGGCTTGATTATGGAAACAGGATGTACCTGAGCTCAATTATGAGTGTCACTGCAAACACTGTGAATACTTATGTACATGTTATAGTTTATTTTTTTTTTAAATAATTTTGCAGAAGTTTAAAGTTTTTTTCATGCTGTTTTTGTGTAGAATTTTCAGGTAAAAATGAATTTAATCCATTTTGGAATAAGGCTGTAACAGGGAAAGTCAGTGTAGCGCTTTTAAAACTTTCCAGATGCACTGTATTTATGTCCTTTACTAATTAACAGTGTAGCTGGTAAAGTCAATGTAAAAGCACTTTATTTATTCAGTTAGTATTGGCCCAATACCCAGTTTCTTACCTGATGTGACACAGACCTGTGGCAGACGTAGAAATAATTGCAGGACTTGTGACAAAGAAACAAATCTGCTTAAATTTGAGAGGAAAAAAAGGCAGTATACATTTTTTTAGTCATTAATTAACAGCTGAAAAATCAGAAGTCTGTATGTTCGTCCTATCCTTAACTTCCCCATCTGGCTGTTCTTTGCTTTAGCATCATTAATTAAAGTCATTTATGCAACACCTTGTCATCTTTTATCTCCTGCCTTTTGTCCAGACATGACATGAGTCTCTCTCTCTGCTGGCATCTTCCTCCCAGTCCCTCACACCTCCTGTCTCTTTAGCTGACAGACAGAAGTACTACTGACCTCACCACCACGCACACTCCCCTGAGGAAAACACTTGGCCTAGCCTGAAAACAGGGCTGGTTTAATTACACAGGCTCCTTTTCCGCTTCAGTATTTTTCTTTCTGAGCAATGTCTAAAGATAATTTTTACCCTTTTACCATAAAAGGTCCTTGTCCTACTGCAAGAATCATTTTAATCGTTGTACCAATCCCATTTGGAGCAAAAGAAAGACTCTTAAGTTGTACTGCCTAAATATTTAATTGAAAATGTGGTGGAATGTGAAACTTGGCTTTTTAATGTCTTGACCTTAGTAAAGTCATTTCAATGATATTCAATAATATGGTCAAGCTTGTACAGGAGTATTTTATGCAATGGTAATAAAATCCTATTAGTACTTCCCAAGTAAAAGGACATTCTGCTTGACTTTTAAATGGGTACATGGTGAAAAAACTCTAGGTGGTCTTATAGATGCCCTCATCAGATAAATGGCTTATGACCAAGCAGCAGCCTCTGGGGCTCAGACTTGAAGCCAATGTGTAAGTGTGAAAAGTTGCAGTTCTCACCGCAAACACTGGGGGCTGGCTCCAAAAGCAAGTCAATCCCCATAGACTGCCATGTTAAAATGGCCAACTTCACAGCAGAAATAAACATGTTTATAGCCTGGTCAAAAAACCAATTCTGGTCTGAACTGATAAGTTCCCTTGTTGTGTCAACTGTACACAGGTGGTTTATTCTGTTACTCACTAGTTTTATTCAGACTTAAAATTATGCATAATTATGGGCGTTACTGCTCTGAGTGACAGGCGGTTGCTATATCACAGCATGAGTTTCCTGCTTCAGCAATCATCTGCCCGCCTCAGCTCCACTCCCCCTCTTTGTCCATATTTGGAGTTTTGGCATACTGTGGCGGTGCCAACATGGCGACGGTTGGGGGCTTCAGGAGGCTTAACAACAGCTCTTCAGAAACAAAGGGTGACGTCACAGAAGCGTTGACCATAGTTTTTACTGTACAGGGATACAGAATGGGTCATAAGCACTGATGCTTATGACCCATTCTGTATCCCTGTACAGTCTTGCATGTAAAAAAAAGTCTAGAGCCTTCCACAGGCAGACTTCCCATTGAGTTAAGATATTTAGATCATCAGCTTGATTTTGTTGGTTAGTCTTAGCATTCTAAATAATTTTACCCAAATCAGTCCTTTGGTAGTGGGTGGAATGTATAAAAAGGATGTTTATTTTTGATACAGTATCTTTGATTTGAGAGGTGGGACACTGGCAATAATGAAAGCAAGGATGTGTCAGAGCAAATCAAAGTCATGAATGCACCCCGTTTAAGTGCATTGTTGAAAGCCTTAAATGTTTTAGTAGTATTCATACATGTGCACCTCTCTGCATTTTAATGTACACAAAGAGACAGTGCCTGGCATCACGGCAGGGCTCTCTTCCATCAGCTTAGTCTAGCTGGGCCTGCTTAAAGCTGGTTCTCACACACAACACCCCTGGCCTGGATCCAGTCGTATACGCAGCCAGCTGGCTTGGTCTGTATACCAGGTCAAACATGGCTCCAGTGTGTGCGTCTTGGGACCTGCTTTCTTATTCGGAAGTGGATAAATCATCCAGACAATTTGCACATGTATAATAATGAATTGGACTGCACAGGGCAGGTTTCTAGGTGGTTTTAAAGCATGTGAAGCATACAGGTTTCAGTTTGTTTTTAAAGGTTCATGAGTTCTTCATAAAGAGCCTTTTTTACTGGAAGTCAGACATTTTGTTGAGTGAGTTTTATTTATATCAGGTAGGGGAGGAGCTCAAGTTGCATGATGGTAAGATTAGGGCAGAGGAGCACAAAAAGCAAGATACTTTGTGATGTATACGATTTGCGTGTTTTAATGTGACTTTGTGTCCTGGCCTACTTTATAGGCTCTGGTTTCTTTGTCTTTTCCCTTCTCGCTGACCAAAGTCACTCTTCTAAGAAACTAAATGTGTCCTGAGGGAGGTTGGGTCTCCTGCCAGTAAAACCTGAAGCACAAGGAACAGTGGTGGCTCTTTAGCTAAATACCCCCGTCTTCTTTCCCTCTTCTTATGCCAGATTGCCAAACACATTTGACAACTTTCCTGAACTTAAAACAAGCCAAAATCTGTATAAACAAGGGAATAACACATATAAGAACACCATTAGGTGCAGTCCTTGTCATTACTGTATCAGCATTTGGGAGGCACATGCTAAGTAGTACAGGGTGGATATGGTGGTTGCAAGGGTTGACCCTGGTTAGACCCCACCGTGGGAACAAAGGGGGTTTCCTATTTTAAGAAGGATCAAATGAGTAGTCTGGCTGGGAGGCATTTTCTCCATGTGAGTTCCCTAAATCATGCCTGCACCTCCACAAGTCTCAGAATAGAACAAATCAACCACACATCCTCCCACTGAGTGTCACAAATTTAGACCATGTGTCTCCTTTTTTAACAGTAACTGCAGACCTAGTTTACATTTCTAATGTCCTGCTGGAGATTATTAGAGGTTTTAAACATATAAAATGTGCATGCAGTAGTGTGTCGTAGTTTCTATGGCAATCCTTTGAATATTCAGTTTTAGTACAGATTTGATGGAGCTGTGATGATCACTTAGTCTGTAATATATCATACAGGGTTGGTCAAGGCAGATGTACTACACGCATTGACCAAGTACCAGTGCCATTAGTTGGGTTTATAAAAACTGTAGGCTATTTCGTGTCATTATCATGACTTAATTTCAGATTTCTATGCATGATGCTAAGAGGTCAACTTGTATTTAAGAATGTTAATGGTTTGCCACAAGTGTGCTGGTTATGTTTATATTTTTACATGTAATGTACGTTTTTGCATTATTCATCCTTATTTTTTGTTGATTATAACACCTGCATTTAGAACACTTATTGTTACCTTAAACCTAAGACCTAATGTTTGACAAAGTGTGGGGTTGGACTTGCACACTGCAAACGGAAGAACAGCTGCAGCATTTTACCTTTTTTGTTTAAATGAGCGGCCCGTCTTCTATGCTATGCTACAGCATTCATTGTTAATTCCCATACTGTACTTTGCAACACCCTATTGGTGTAAATCTAGGTCATATGGCCATCCATTAGTCCTGTCGCCACTGGAGACTGGGGTTAACATGGTTGGGGGTGCTGAAGGGAGGATAGATAAAGCGATGGAAGGATGAGGGAGTGTCTGGACTTAATCTGTGCCATCATATTAGGAACAGCTGGCTTGATGCTGGCTGTCAGTACTGCACGGCTCTCACAGTCTCACACAGACAGAGCACATGCTGCAGTGCTCACATGTAGTCAAGGCCAAATTTGTGCTTAGCTGTTATTTACTGTATTTGTCAGAAGTGGATTTTTGCTTGGCAGAATTGAATGTGACTTTCAATATTATATATCTCTTTTTTGCCTGATGAATATCAACTCTAAATTGTGGCATTCAACCTGATATGATATTTTCCATCTTTGCTGTGGTGTTGTCAGCATTTGAGAGAATTACTAGAATTTGTGGAAACAGTAGCCATGTCTTTTCAATGTGAATTTAACTGGGAACAGCTAGTCCTTAGTCCTTCCCCTGTCCTCAAACTCCATTAGTTATTTATAGTCTCAGCAGGTTAAATGACTATTGTGATGTGTTACACCTGTCATTCCTGTTATTAAACAGAAAATAATTCTCTTGGGTCAGTGGCAGTCCAAGTTATGCTGTTTAGATTCATTGGTCATTCCTGGTTGCCCATACACGGAGAAGTGTTGATCAATGTCTATTTTTGTGTAGCCATGTTCACTCTGGACAAAGTCCAGAGAGTCATGTCTGGTTGTTGTTCTGGGTTACTCTCTCACAAATGTAGCACACAGCAGTACATTGTTTGTGCAAGTTGCATTCTTACTTACTGCAAATATGTTTTTTGATTTTGGTCATTGGAGGCATCCAAAATTATTGTTTTTGGAATGATGTCATAGCTACATATATTTGAACACATCAGTAATATCAGCATGTGGAATGCAGTATACAGGCAAGTAGAAAAGTGTGAGGCTATTAAAGTTAATGCAACATCTCAACATCGTCAATGGATCAACCAGAGGAGAGACAGACTTTGTGTATAGTATAGTCAGATCTGTCAAGCATATTAAAATTATACAGGTTAGAACATGTCAACATGTTCCAACCCCGCACCTGCCTTCCCAGCTGGTGTAATGATTACTTAAAACAAACAGGGCCCATGTGACAGCAAGTCAAGTGCTTTCACCTCGAAAAGGTAACTGTGGATCAGACGCTTTTGTTTTTATTGTGTATTTTTTATCTGTCCTTCTCACAGTTTAGTTTCAGAGTTAATGTATGACACAGGAATGTGTTATTGATAGACCTTGAGCTATAACCTTACTGTTATCTTTTCTACAAGATGTTCTTATCACTGGGTAAATATTAGCCTAGCACCTCAGTATGTAGCACAGTGGTTGCAGTTAATGTTGGTCGAGCCTGGCAAATCTTAAGTATGCACAGTATTCACAGTGAATTATATGAGTTGAATTGTATCACATCTGCTGATATTCAAGCATTAATAAGAGGTCAGTAAGAGTAGAAGTAACTGCTCAGAGCAAGAAAAATGCTGCTTGAATTTCAACTTTTAGGGGTTTCTAACATTTTTCCTTATCACAGATATAAAAATGAGTGGACCTAACCTTGGTTTGGCCCTACTTGTATGTCTAAATAACCTTCTACTCTTGAAGTTAATGTTTACCCTGAGAGTGGCACCCTCACTGTTATACTCAGACACTTTCTGTTTTATATCAGCCATGAGTGCACAGTTGTCAGCCTCAGAAATCATGTATGTAGCTAGATGTTCAGATTTTATTTTGAGATTTTTTTTTTTTGTCATTGGATTATATGCTCATACATATGCTCTAGTTATGAATGGTGTGAACATTTTTCACATTGGTAATGAACTTGTAACAGCACCAGAGTAACCAATTACACAAAACATTTTACAAGAAAAGAGATGGCAATAATATGGAGGCTTAATTTTAAAATTTACATTGTTACATCTTCCCCTTAATGAGCTTTTGCTGTAAGGCTCATTTTGGAAGCCTGTTAGCCTCTCTCTTGTGGTGTGCCTGAATGTGTGTGAAGCTTAGCTATGTTTTCTTCAGATGCTGCTACCTTCTTCAGACAAAGTTTACAGATTCCCACTAGGCTTGTGCAATTAATCGCCAGGAAAAACTGTCACCGATTAATATTTGCCACTTATCGATTACGGCGATTAGTGCCTTGTCATGATAATGCATTTTTGTGTGCGACGTACTCTCACCATCACCCGCAAGCACGCACATGTGAGCCCACAATAACGATAATGGCAGAAGGCAGTGGTATTCAGTTAAATGATGCGGTTCAACGTCTGTCACCATAAGCCGGAGTACAAAGAAAGCCGAAGAAAGCCGAATAAAGCGCAACGAGGCCGCAACGCCAGCTACAGCCGTAGTATAGTGCCACGCATGCATACGCAACATTAGGGGTGGGCGATATGGCAAACATTTTATATCATGATTCTTTAATGGTAAAATCACGATCATGATTTTATCAAGATTTTTTTTACGTTGACACTAATTTGCATGTTTCCTTGTGAATGACTTAAGGTAGCGTACTCTGTCACTTCTCAAAAATCTGTCAGTAGTAGTAGTTAAAAGGCAAACAACTCTGATAAAGTGTATGCAGTATTAGTTTTCAATAAACATGAAAATAACAATTACAGAACAAAATAAAGTTTTATTTCAATAAAAAAAGACTAATGTAATTCTGTAAAGTATTATTCAACAGTCCTTTAAACAGACTGAAGTGTGCCTCCTAAGGTTAAACAATGAATACAGTATTGAGTTTTCATATGGAGCATCTTTATTAAATGCCTGCGTTATCATTGTTTTGGTAAAACGTCATTAGCTGTTGCTCACACACACACACACAGGTTTAGAAGAGCTGCTGACGGCAGAACAGCAGCGAACCTGAATATAACGAGCTGATAATGTTCAGAGAGGTGGGCGCGTACGTGCTCGTAGCATTATAATACATACGCATACATGCGGCCCTTCCACTGCGACACACGTTGGGCACACACACACACAGGCTTAGAAGACGCGCCGCTGCTGCCGGCAGAAACACCACCGAACATAAAGGTGTGTAAAGGAGTTCGTTTTAGGGACCAGTTCCACCGTTTTCTTTTCAGGGACAGGGAGGCTGTCATTGGTTGGGCATGTTCACATTAAGCGCACTGAGAGTTGGCCGAGTGAAAAAAAACGTATGCGTCTGCGCGAACATAGAACTGCAATTAATAGAAGGTGCTCTACGGTAAAACGATCTGTCCGTTCTGGCAGATCGCCGACACTATCAAATCTTTCACGATCATTTATCGTCAAATCGCACACCCCTACGCAACATGCATTAGGTGTGAAGCGTGGAGCGTTAGTTGTTGCCATAGTAACTGTGTTTGCTCGTATTAAAAGAATGAACTCCGACTGGAGAAGCTGCCTCCCTAACTTTATTTAAGGAATCCACAGCAAGATAGGAAAACATTACAACAGCGAAGTCTCCTCCAGCAGATATTGGAAAGAATTCCATTCAGCCAACATACATTTAAATGTGGAATTGTCCGGTTTGTTTGTAATGTTTTTTTCTGCTGCTGTTCTATAGTATGAGTGAAAACATGCAAGGACAAAGGACAAAGGTATTTTAAATGTTTGCTTCATTATTATTTTGAAGCAGTTTGTGCAGTGCATCTGTTATCAATATATATATCAATATATATATATATATATTTATATATTTATATTTCAAACATGGCTGGTTTGTGCCTAATCGCTACTTACCAGCTTTAGAATGAAGTAGTTAACTTGACTGATGATTTGTCAGTATCATTTTAGAATAATGTGGCAATTTAGAGTCAAAAACGTGTAAGTGCAATTGTCATCAATTAATCGTCAAATTAATCATTATCAGTAGGCCTGTCACGATAACAGATTTTGCGATTAATTGCCAGGAGAAACTGTTGTGATAAGCGATAATATTGTCGTTTTGAGACCATGTTCAACTAATATAATGATAACAACATATAATGCAAGTACACCCTTTCAAAGATCGATAAACTCTAATTTCTAAAGAACATTTAACACTGGAAAGGCCCCCAATCATCAACACTATTAATATTAATATTAATAATACTAATGTTGATATTATTATTATTATTATTATTATTGTGGCCTATTACCATAGCTTATCTGAGCATAGTCAATGGAGTTAAGTCAATCCAACTAGCACGTCATGAGCAACAGAGAGCAAAACAACACGCACTCTACCTGCTGGTGGGAGTGGGCTCACCTGTTTATGCGCACATGTGTCTGCATGTGTGTTTGTGTACGTGCATCGGGCCGCTGCAGACAGCTGCAGTGTATTTTAAAAACGCCACAATGTAGACAGAAACCACATAAAAGAAACTGATAGCAGAGATACTGTACTGATGGGTGGCGCTGCCGCGAGTGCCGCAAGTCAGAAGGCAGAGAACTTCACTCGTACAACACGGACTCTCTCTGATAATAGCACGTTGTATACATAAGCATGTTTAGTCTCGTGGTGAATTGTGTTGAGGTGCTGAACCGGAATTGTGCAGCTTCGGAGCTCCAGCGTCTAAGCCCTGCAACCCTGTGATGCAGTGTGGCGACGCAAGCTGACCGTGGTCTGCTCAGAACATCACATAAAAGTTACACAATGAGTTAAAAAATAAGAACTACCCGTGACTGACACATTTTAAGACAGACCGGACTTTGCACACTTTATACGCTACGACCCACCGGAGTGACGCCTTTTGTCATCCAGTCTCTTTGGCAGGGGGAGAGAGAAAAAAGAGAGGAAAACAAACGAGCGTGAATTTATCAGGGGCAAAAAACAAATCAAGCCCATTTAAAGTTATTGTGCAATTATTGATAATCGATTATGCTTATCGCAACAGGCCTAGTTATTGGCTAAATGCCACAATAAATCGTAACTAGAAAAGCATTTCCTGAAGAAAATGCAAGTTTGATTGCTGCAGCTTAAGCATTGCTTTGAATGCTGATGTGAAGGATTGCTCTGAATTGCTGGAGAATCTGCAATCTGAATTTAATTTGCTGAAACACAGTTAAGAATTTAGATAGATGAAGCTCTTATTTGGAAAAGTAGAAAATGTTTTAATTTTATGAAGATATGAAAAAGAAACAGCTGAAGACAAGAACAGTATGAAGTCATGACCTTAAAGAATAGCCTGTGAATATACCATAAGAAAGGTCTGAGGCTGGAATAATACCATAAGACTATAAGAAGCACAGGCTGTGTGATTTAAGTGTGGAAAAGTAGTATACAGCTGAAGGATGATGAATATGACGGATATAATGCTTAAAGTCTGATAAAGACTACAAATATGGCTGCTTTGTATGCTTCTTGTGTGTCAGCCTGTCACCATGGTAACAGCCCTGCCTGCCTGTATCCATGGCAACCTGAATGTTTTTGCCACTATCACCCAACCCTAATTCCCACATTATTATTAGCTTTTACTTTTCATCCTCACTCTTACACTATTGTGTTAGACTCCTCCCACACTGTGCGGCGACTGTTCCTTATGCTGTCAATAGTAGATACTTTCAGTGTATAAACATAAGGACTTTCATCTGAGTATTAAAGGTAGGGTGAGAGTCAGCCAGATTTCGAAAGTAAACACACGCCCCTTTCTCTCTGAGCTCACCCTGAAGCCATGCCTCCCAATCACATGGAGACGCATTACCTGTAGACTAACTGTGGCCTTTGACTTTGGCCATCATGCACGCTCTCTGGTGCGCGCAGAGCAGGAAGAGAGTGACAACCAGCCAATACTCCGTGCAGGGTCCACCCGGAGGATTGGCTGATGGTTTTAGCATTTTATGGCTTCCACAGATGATTAATATTCTTGGTTTTAATGTGAAACTGACAAACTAATTGCTTGCTATCAGATTGCAAAGAGAAGTTAAACTAATTTACCAAAAAGTGCATCAGATTGAAATCTTCTACCCTACCTTTAATAAGATAAAAAGGTAAATAAATGTTTTTTATTTACCTTTAAAAATAGTTGGTTTGATATAATGTACTCCTCAATAGTTTTTCCCCCTACTTCTGATTCAATGAGTGAGTCAAGTGTTTGTTTTGTGATTCTGTGTTGGTGACTAGCGCTTCACTATTAGTTCTGCTGGGAATGGCTAGTTGGAAAGGAGGATTTTATCTGTTCTCTGGCGCTACATCATGTGAATGCGTAATCCTCCCTTCAGCAACAGTAACGTAGGCACTCACACACACATACACACTAGCCATAGCCACACACTTTTTACACTAGCACTTACTTAGCACAACAATACTGGCATGTCCTCCATATATGCACAACCAACAATCCCAAACAAAATGCAGCACTTTAAGCATGCAAGGATGTCACACCCATATTTCAGGCTCATTTCCATGCATTCTGCACCCCATTCAAGGTTTAGCACTGTACTACACAAGCACCCATGCACTGCAGCAGTAGAATGCTATTTATAGACCTGCCCCACAAGGACAAATAAGCCTCCTGTTAAATTTACTTTTCTCCCTCATGTCTAGCCTCTATGAAAGGACAGGCAGGCAAAGAGCAGAACAAAAAAATATCTGATTGCAAGATCAGAAATAAGAAAGGAGAGGTTCAGCATTAGTCACAGAGCCAGGCTAAACCATGGAGGGAGGCAGGGAGTGGTGTGACAAGTACACAGATGTGAGTGTGCCGTTGTATTTGTAATTTGTACATGAATGTACTTGTTGAAGGATGTTGCTCGTTGTTAACAGACAGCACTCTGTATGGTTTACAGGTTTTAGTAAACTGTGTCACTATTGCCAGTATGTAGACTTTGACATAGTTTTCTCAATGGAATAATGTGGGAGAAGCAAACAATGAATCAGCCTGTGGATACAGTCTAAGAATGAATTTTATGTAACACACTGTTCATGGATGTGGTAATTGAGGACTTGTAGGCGAGACTGCTCTGTAGGCTGAGAGGAGAGGGTCTTGTCTGCTGTATATGCACTGAGTGAAAATGAATGGGATTACATTGATCTAAAGATAGCACAATGTGTATGTCCAGACAGACCCAGGTGGTAACAGCTACGCTCCATTAAGCTCAGCATTTTACCATCAGTTCTGATTTGCCACGATCAGCTAGACATCCGTTTGAACAAGGGTAATGATCTGTCTGGAAAGAGTCGTGACCCTGCAGTTGTTAATAATATGCTATGAATAGTTTGTGACCTGTCAATAGTTGCACAGCTCAGTAGAGATGAAAACAGGCAAGGGTGTGCACACCCTTATGGTTTCTTGTGGTTGTTTATGTCTCTTTTATGTGGCCACTGTGGCCAAAAAAAGTATGAGTCATCCTCTAAGTGTTCTAAATTAACAACACAATAGCAACAGGATGTTGGGTAGCATGAATCTGAACTGTACGAGTTAAGAGCTGTGGAGTTTTGTTTGTTTGTTTTCTGATAGAATTGGGGGTAATGGTAGAGACTAATTCAGCTTGTTTGGGCCTCCATTTGTCATATCCTCTGACAATGTACAGTCTGAGCTGCTTGTCACTGCCATGCACAGTGACATTATGTGGACAGGCTGACCAAGTCCTTGTACAGTAGATCTTTGTTAGTGTAAAAGAATAGTGCATGGGCGGGGTTTCAGACAGATAAATATACAGAGAGAGATTAAGTATGAACAACACAGATTCAATTCTAAAGCAGGCGAGACTTGATGACAGGATGAGTAGCTGTTTGGGAATTGTGATTTTTGCATGCAGGCATGACATTTTGTTCTCATCAGAACTTTTGTTCTTATTTTTTCTCCCTTCAGAGGACGAGTAGGTTGTCAGAATGAAGGAGGAGAATTTGTTCCATCGGAGGTTTTCTCTGTGCCCCAGTGCCACCTCCCCACCTAAAATTGACCCCCGCTGCCTCACTCGAAATCTGTCTTATGGAGGAGACAACGACCTTTACAACCTCAGTCCAGGTAAGAGGTCAATGCTGTCAAATAGAAAGTAAAATGACCAAATGATTGATAGTGATAGTGATAGTGACGTGTGCTAGTGGGTTCCAGTGTCGTGATGTATTTCATACAAATCAACAACACTGCTGCTTATGAGCTGCTTTGGTGGCTGCCATGCTTTAATTGTCTGTCAGCAGGTTTATTCAGTTCATTTGTATGTGACTGTGTGTTGTGGGTTCCCACCAGGCAGTGAGACAGACAGGAACGGTCTCTCCATGCTGAGTAATGAACTTAGTCCTGCCCAATCACCAGGCAGCAAGGTAAGAACACAGTTTCTGATTGGGCAGCTCAACAGCTCACTATAAGTGACTCATTAGGTGAGCACACACTGTTCTGTGATTTCTTTGCTTCTCTTTGCTCACAGTATAACAGCCAGAATCATCTACAAGATACTGATAAATCTTGATTGTCAACTAATCGTCATGCATTTTAGAAGGCAATTATAAAATATACAGGATTAATAAATGAACATCAGATGTGTTCATTTTAGGCACTAGCAAACCAAGAATAAAAAAAACATTTGTAAGTTTTGATTTTGCACCAAAAAATAAAGACTGTGGGATTTTATGTCAGGGCCATGGTGGGAACTGTGTCGTTAGGACTACAAGCCATATTTATGACAACCTGGACCCATGTGGTCCTGGTGCTCTTTATGTTCTATTAGTCCTAACAATATGTCTTCATTCCTAAGTAATACTCATAGGAATACATGTTTTTAGTGACAACCGGGTAATCATCTTGTCTTGTCTCCTCCCCTCATGTCACATTGCCTCACCTTGCAATATTGCCTTTTTCTATGTGGAATAATTCACATGCACAGTTGCATCTCTGCCCTCTTTCCCTTTTCCATGCCAAAGTCCTTATGGGACAATTGGAGACTGAGAACAGACTTACCTTTGCATGTTGTCTTGTTTACTCGGTTGAAGTTGTGTATTATGCTTTAAGGATGTCTTTTTTTACACACATGTAATATGTTTCAATGTGTATACTGGGATAATAATGGTACAGTGTAAGTGGTTAACATCACAGAACAACCTGCTAGTATGGGACTATCACACATCACACAAACATGATTCCCTGCCTCTGCCATATACAATGATTCTCCTCATTCCCATTCATTCCCAGTCTGAGTCCAGGATGTTTAATGGTGTTGAGAAGGACTGCCCCTCCCCCACAGAGAAGCTGGCCCGGAAGGAGTCACTCAAGGTACATTTAATTTCTTCTGCTTATGAAACACATGTGACATTTTGAAAATAATGTGTTAAATGTACATCGTCTAATCTGTACCCATGCAGAATGTTTTTTTGACTCTGCTTCCATCTAGTGTTCGTACTTTCAGGTCAGGCTTCTGACTAGTAAGGGTAAAATATATTTATGTATGCATGTGTTTTTTTAACAGGTCCAAAAGCAAAATTACAGACAAGAGAAGAAACGGGCAACTCGAGAACTGTTCAGTGCACTCAAAGACCCTAGTGTTGTCATCATGTCTAACTGGCTAAAGGTATGCTAGAGAAATAGTAACACACTGTGAAATGCACACTTTGTTGATCATCCTGATATGGTGCATGTAATTGCAAGAACTTATCTTTTTGTGTCTTCATATTGTATCTGGAGCCTATTGTACTGCAAGTAGCAGTTGTGAATTCTCACTCTTTGCATTTGTGTATTTCCTGACACTAAAATGGCTTCCCATCTCTTATAAAGATCCGTGGCTCGTTAAAGAGTTGGACTAAGCTGTGGTGTGCCCTGAAGCCTGGAGTGCTTTTGATCTACAAGACCCCCAAAACAGACCACTGGGTGGGCACCATTTTGCTCAGTGCATGCAAGCTGATTGAGAGACCCTCCAAGAAGGATGGCTTCTGCTTCAAACTCTACCACCCACTGGACAAATCAATCTGGGCTGTTAAGGTCAGACATGTTCTTCTCTTACTTTTCATAAACTCTGTGATTATATACAGTATAATAAAAAGAATCGGGTCAAACTAAAATCTAAGATAATTAAAGTATGACCCAACACCAGAAATTCACTGTTTGAATGTGATTTCGAGCATAGTTTTGCTTATGCAAATGCTGATGTAAGATTGGACAAGTGACCTCTAGTGGTAGCATTAAAAAGACACTGGCTGATTTTAATGCACACTAGCACATGAGAAATTAACTATATAAATATATTAATGTAACATACATTATACACTTTTTGACATTTTACTGTATATTTCCTGGGGAAAGGAAAAAAATGTATTTCTGATCATGTTTCGTTATAGTTTGTTTTATAGAGCTTGTTTTTTCTGATGTTTTTAATTTTAAGTGATAATCCTCCTGCTCAGTAGCTTGTTATTCTTATGGCCCTTGAGAGTGGCATTTGTGTCTGTTGGTACTACAAGAATAGATAGAATAGAGCACGAGTTACAGTTTGATCCATATGCTTAGGGTCCCAAGGGAGAGAACGTTGGCTCCATCACGCAGCCTCTACCCAGCAACTACCTAATCTTTAGAGCCGCGTCGGAATCTGATGGTGAGACTTATGTATAATTGTTGAATTTTAATGTCTACTTTTTAAAATATTTTTACACTGTCTCTTAAATCTGTCTGTTCTCCAGGACGGTGTTGGATGGACGCCCTAGAGTTGGCTCTTAGCTGCTCCAGTCTCTACAAGCTGACAGCCAAAGCTGGAAAAGAGGGTGATATCAGCACATCATCAGAATCTTCCCATATTCTCCAGCTGCTGCAGTCTACGGCACTCACGGACACAGAGTTGTTACAGTAAGAACTGCACTCACACACCTTCAGGCAGAAAGACCTGTGGCATTTCTAGCAGAAATATTTAAGTTTAAGTCAGTCAATTCCCAGATGGCTGAAATAAACTGTGTGTCCTTTCTGGTGGTCGGCTCAGAATAACAGCTGAGGAAGCATGCACTCCCTGGACAATATGTTTTTGATAAATAGAAAACATTTGCTTTCGAAGCCACAAGGTTGCAGAGTTTTTGCTGTGTTTGCCACACAGTGTGCATTATGCTAGTAAATGTTTCATTTGTTTGTTTAGTGATTAATTGGGCTTGCTAGAAAATGTGTGAGGGGGATTTAAAGAGTGTGTGTGTGTGGTTTTTTTTGTGGTACTCAAGTGGTCTATAAAGGATATAATATAATAGGAAAAGCACAAGTAGAATAGACAATACACAGACAATACACAGAATAGACATTAAGTGTCATAGTAAACCCTGACAGGTAGAACAGCTAAAAGCATGCAGCCATTAATACATCCATGCTTTCATTGCTTGGGTTAAACATCTGTTGTCACAAGATTTATTGGAAAGCTATATGACCCATATGTTTGAACATAGATCGGTGTTAACCTATGTGTATATCATGTAATGACATATGTGGCACACAGGTCATAATGATTTAACATGAAGACATAAAGAGTCATACCTTTTAATACCATTAGTGGGTATTTAATTTGTGGGTTTGCGCTGAATTCTCTAGTTGGTTTACTGGACCGATCATTCTTTTCAGGTGAGTGAATGTCACGTAAACCCTGATACAGCGCATGTCTGTCCGAGATCCTTAGTTACACTGTCACCGCTGTGCAACTCGTTATGAGACTATAGCTGTGTCCTCCGGAGGATGCAGACCCTGAATTGGGACACAGTTTATGTAGCGAGTGTTTTTATTGTTGCGCATACGTTGCTAATGTTGTGGCTAGCTTCCCATATTAATCCGTCACTCAGTACGAGTATGAGGGAGGCGTAGCGTAGTGTTGGGACTTTTACCCGTGCATATTAACAACTCAATGATAGTGTTGTATGTATTACGTGTGATTTTGTATCTGTACTGTATCTGTACTATCTCGATCTTTCTCATAACGACTATAACATACCTGAGCCAGACTGAACGGCTGATTAACAGCTGATACGTCACACATAAACAAGAGTGGATGAATCACACCTGTAGTTTAATGTAGTGTAATGGTTTTTATAAATAGATGACAAAATACTATAAGAATGTTTTCTTTAGATTTAATCTATCATTTTACATTAGCGTGCGTGCGTGCGTGCGTGCGTGCGTGTGTGTGTGTTGTTTTCTTAAATTGGTTTACCGGACTGAAGTAAATTGTAAGACTACTCACAAGCTGTCTTCACTTGTTCTTTTCAGACCTATTACTTCTTTTTAAAATATGTCAGCTTGTGAGTAGTCTGACAATTTCCTTCAGTCCGGTAAAGTACTTCATATGTGTGTAACACATACACTTTTTAACACTTTGCGGAGTGTGCAGACGGTATGTTGTCAAATGAACTGGTAGCTTTTTAAAGCCTTTTAAATGTTATATGGCACTAATAACCTGCTGACTGTACTATTTCAAAAATCATCGTTAAAATGTATCTGCGTTAGCAGGGTTTTATGTATTGTAAAGTGCACTGGCTTGGTTATGTCCTGTTGGCTTGAAAATGACCGTAATGTTTTTGCACATGCCTTTGCATTAGCTTTTACAATTTACATGCGTACCTGTTTGTGTACTGTTTTTATCTTACATTTGAGAGGCCTTTCCTCCTCACACCTCCCCCTATGCCTGTGCCCTCCCCCTGGACATCTATTCCAGTAATCTATCCTCTCTTGCTCCTTTCAAAGCCAATCACAGCAGCCCATCACATCACATGACTAATAGAGGAGCAGGAAGATGGAGTACAATGTGAGCCATACACCACCCAGAAAGAGACGGTAACAGCGCAGCCATTGCAAGCTTGCACACACACACACTCTGGCACACTGACAGAAATATACACGCATACAAAATCAGGAAGCAGGTGTGCCGGAGTCGAAGAAAGAAAACTGCACCTTTTAGTCGGTAGATTGAAAACATTTACACACACACAGGAAAGGAGAGGAGATAAGGACAGACGGCATCCTTTTTTTTGGGATTTGGTGGTACTATCATTGCTGCTGTTTTGGTTCTTAAAAAAGAGTTTGTCTACGTGCTGTGTCTGTTTGAGGTAAGGACCTCTCTTCCAGGGTGTGTTTTGTTTAATAAATAACAAAGCAGGTTAGTTACTTATTCATTGAGTGTACTGGAATGTAATTCTTCAGGTCTTTCAAAGACCTCAGGCATTGTGAAATATTGTCATTCCCACACTGTTGTTTGCGCAAATGAGCTGTATTCTTATGTTTTTCTGTACTTGTTAGGAGACATGCAATCCCTGTATCTTTCTGTGAGTGAATTGTGATGTATGTACCACTGGATTGCTCAAATGTCCACTGTCTGAATTGGCTATAAAATGGCTGTGGGATGTTCCTCTTTAGCTAACCCCCCTGCACCCCCCAAAAAATCTCTATCATTTGTTGTTCCTCATTTTTTTCTCATTAACAAGCTGATGTGTCACTTTCCTCATCATGGTTCTCCTTTTTCACCCTGTTCTAGTTGAGTGTGCTGACCTGAGTTCTGGGTTTGATTTATCTTGACTGGGAAATTCCACAGTCTAGTGATGATAATTCAGCAAAGAGAAGAAGTTTGATATGCACATTTGCATGCATGGCACTCACTTTTTTGCAGTCATTCTGTTTATGTGCCCTGTCTGTAACCAGGTACTTTTAAAACTGGTGATTTTTTTTTTCTACGAAATAAGGGTGGTTTGAACTGGTTTGTATTTAATCAATACATTCAGACCCCCAGTTCAGTAAGGTTTTATAATGGATTTTGTAGTGGGTAGTGCATAAAGTAGTGTAGTGAAGTTAGGGTACAATGTTAGTTTGCGGCAGCTCATGTGTTTTTGTCTGTAAATTACCTTATAGTTGAGGAAGTCATCGACGCATGTCCCTGAGACATCTGGAAGAAAATGGTTGATTGTGTGGCTTTCAGTTTTAACCTTGGTGTTAATATCTATTTTAATTAGATTGAATGACACAGTGCTGCTGGGCAATCACCACATGGAGCAAGATGGCTTTTCAGACAAGTCGGAGCGAGAGGCTCATGAAGACTGGGACACTGCAGCAAATGAGAATGGTGGAAGGCTGACAGAGGAGAGCGACATGGACCAATCAGATGAACCATCCCCTGGGCCACAAGCCACAGCCTATGTAGAGCAGAACACAGAAGAGATGGCTGAGGTAAAGGGGGATGAGTTTACTTATATAGAGGGTTTGTGTGTGTCAAAGTTCTCATCTTCCTTCTTAGTATCCAGATTCGTGAAATAGTAAAGCACAGTTAACTATTATCATCCCCAGTTTTGGTTTAAAACAAATCATTACCTTTAAGAGGTGAGTGACTGTAAGCCCCTTCTGCTCCCCATCTCTTACTTAAGGCTGGGGAGGCATCCCAAGTGGAGACTGTATCAGAGGAAAACAAAGGTCTGATCTGGAGCCTGCTCAAACAGTTGCGTCCAGGCATGGATTTGTCTAAGGTGGTGCTGCCAACATTTATCCTGGAGCCACGTTCCTTCCTGGACAAGTTGTCCGACTACTACTACCATGCTGATCTACTCTCACAGTCAGTAAATCATACTCCACTGAGTGTTTACATTGCAATTTTCTTCAATATTATAGCTGGTTAATCACATGTCTGACTTCTTTGCTCCTTATTTATAGAGCTGCAGTGGAAGAGAGTGCATATGGCCGCATCAAGCAGGTGTTGAGATGGTACTTGTCTGGTTTCTACAAAAAGCCTAAGGTAAGATTTCTTCACTTCTATATCGCTCACCATTACCACATTAGCTGTATGGCTGATTACAAAATGCAACCCCTTGTGCAACACCTGTTTCTGAATCAGGATGGTACCAGCTCTGTTTTTTAGCATTCCTCAGTCAAGCCTCTGTGACTGACTGCTTTTTAAGCATATTATTTCTGCAGTCAAACTGTCAGAAGACCATTTTTTCACTCATTAGTTTAGGAGTTTAGGCACTTTAGGAGACTCACCATGGGTTGATAGGTAGGCACTTGTGGTATTCAACAATAGTATTATCTTACACTTAAAGTTAACCAGTTGCCTTATGTTGCCTTATTCTCCTTCACTTTTAATAGATAATGCAAAACATTGATTTAGGTATAGCTATTTGTGTCAGAACATGCTTACATTATAACTAACTTAATGTGATTGCTTTCTCAGGGTCTGAAAAAGCCTTACAATCCAATCCTGGGGGAGACGTTTCGCTGCTGCTGGCTCCATCCTCAGACCGACAGCTGCACTTTCTATATAGCTGAGCAGGTTAGACTTAGATTTTATTACTAAAAAGCATATAGGCAAAGAACATGATTCATCCCTTGTGTGAAATATCACACAATTTGCCGAACGCATAGAGAGCACACCTGTGAAATGCAGCATGTGTAAAATGAATATGTGCCAGAGGATACCTGACACCTTTTTTTCTCACTCTGCTGCTCAAATGTCACTCTTCCTCTCTCTCTCTGTCTCTCCTTCTTCTCTACCAGGTGTCCCACCATCCTCCAGTCTCTGCCTTTCATGTCTGCAACAGGAAGGATGGTTTTTCTATCAGTGGAAGCATCCTGGCCAAGTCCAAGTTCTATGGTACATACTACTTCATATTTGTCCTAGTGATCAATGCGGTCAAAGGTTTGATTACCATTTGTATACAATGTTGAGATGAATTCCCACCTTTGTTTATCAGTGTAAAATCAAAAATTGATAATGTGTGTCACTGTCCTCTCAATTTGTCTAGGAAACTCTCTGTCAGCCATTTTAGAAGGCAAAGCCAGATTGCTGTTCCTAAGCAGGGATGAGGAGTATGTCATCACCATGCCCTACGCTCACTGCAAAGGTAATAGATTTACAGTCAGTATTGATGAACAGCTCTGCTAATAATCTGCCTAAGCGCTTGAATTTAACATTGTCATTGGCATTACACATTATTCCATAATTTGTGTCAGCGCCATCATTTTATGGCCAAAACTAACATGGTGAAGTTCTAGTCATGTATGTGTGTTTTGACACAGTCTGATGGTTGGTACTGTCAACTTAATGTGTTAAAATTTTGCCCACTAATTAGACAGTCACAGTATGCTGTTAAATATTGTTGAATATTTAGATTTTAAGTTAGTAAAAGGACACAGGTGTTGAATCTGACATGAAATTGTCTGGTTACTATTTAAAAACAAAGTGGTTTGGCCCTCCTTGGAATGTTGCTGTAATCTGTTTTCCCAACTGACTCCTCAGTGCCACCTGTCATAGTCCACATGTCTCAGCCACTGGAAGTCAAACAATGCCTTTCTCAGCTCTGAACATAAACTGTGACCTGGCAGACAGCCAGAATTAGAGATTAATGATGGGTGTAATCTAAGCTAGGTCAAGTTTCTGGTTATTCTCTTGAGTGAACTTTGGGATGTTGTAAATTATCACGTCTCCCAGTTCACTAGAGAAATGCACTCCCTTTGCCTGGTTAGATAAATGAATAATAACAATACAGTACCACATGGAATGGTGTGATTTAATTGTGTGTAAAGGCTTAAATGTTTATAGTCTTGAAGTTGATCTGATGCTGTAATACTGTCTTCTGTAGGTATCTTTTATGGCACTATGACACTAGAGCTGGGAGGAAAAGTTACCATTGAGTGTGAGAAAACAAAATGTTTCTCAGAGCTCGAGTTCAAGCTGAAGGTTTGATGTTTAAAATGTTGTCTTTCACTGCAATAGTCATTCAACCAGTCAGCAGTTGTTTTTGTAACCACGCGCCCCTTTGATCCTATTTACCTAGCCGTTCCTGGGTGGCTCCTGCTCTGTGAATCAAATCAGTGGGAAGATCTTTGTAGGAGAGGAGCTGCTGGCCACTGTTGATGGACACTGGGTAAACACTGTAATTTCTCTCTTCCTGCCTGGCTTGGTTAATGTTTCAGCATCCCTCCCTGCTACTTGCTGTTATTTAGTATCCAGCAATTATCTGTAGTAATTAGAGGCAGAATTGGTAATTTTAGGTTGAGGAGCAGCAGGGAGACCCAACAGTACATTCAGAGGGCAGTCAGTGTAGAGTAAAGAAATGTTCTCATGCAGGTCATTTTCATTCACAAGGTTGAAGCAAGTGAGTCAGAGAAGAGAGAACTTTCTTGTAAAGGGTAATTCTACCACTGTCATTTCTGTATAGTTAATTAACATTGATGTGGTGTATAGAGAGATGACCATCATGGGGATCAAAACTATCTATTGGCCTTCATCTTTATTCAGTTGACAGGACTAATAATATAATTGCTTTTGTTAAAATCAGGACAGTGAGGTGTTCATTCACGAGAAACGCTCAGGCCAGCAGGAGACACTGTGGAACCCAAGTCCAGACATCCGCAGCAGCCGCCTCAAGAGACAAGTGGTCCAGTTAGACCAACAGGGAGAGTTTGAGTCTGAAAGGTAAACCATAAAGTATGTTACTGGTGTGTCAAGTCTTGCATCTTAAAAGAGACTAACAGGTCCAGTACCAGCTAACTATAAATCAAATCAAAGTACATGTCAATATAATTTTCACCAAAACAGCCAATTACAGAATTATTTCAGACTTGGAGAAACCTCAGTGTCCAATATGTTAGCATCTGATTTTTATTTGCTCTCAACAGACTCTGGCAGCATGTGACCAGTGCCATCATGGATCGGGACCAAGTGAGGGCCACTCAGGAGAAGTTTGTGCTGGAGGAAGCTCAGCGGAAGGAGGCCAGGGAGAGGGGAGACAAGCCTTGGGTCCCACGACTTTTCTACCAGGACCCCATCACATCTGAGTGGACCTACAAGCATATGGAGTATGAACACACTGGCAAAATAATTTAAAAACACAGGAAAGAGTACAATGTTTTAAATATTATCGCATCCTTGTTGCAGCACACGGCCGTGGGATCCTGAGCACTGCCACCTTCAGTTTGAGAAGGATGGTGTGGTTCAGACACACGAGAGAAGCCAGAGACAACACAACGGGCTCTCCTACAGCCACAGCTGGGCCAGCCAACAGAAGGTTAAACTACAGTTATTTCTGACATTTAAAGAATAATGAAAGCTGAGCTGCTGCACCTGATTTCACAATGGCTGATTATTCAACTTTAAGCATATTTGCATCGTCCATCAGTTTGCTGTTAATTTTCCTGAAGTGTAGTTTGAACAACTCTGCTGCCTCCTTTAGGCGGAGGTGAATGGGAAGCACAGGAAGGCCAGCAGTCAGCCATCCAGCTGCAGCCAGAATACCGAGAGCAGCAGCACCACGCCAGAACCCACGCATGAATCCTCAGACAATGAAGGTGAGCCCCACATACACAAACACAACACACAAAACAAACAAAACTTTTCATTTCTTCACTTAAGTCTGCTGCTCTTTTGTGTTATCATTGCCAGGCTTTTCAAACCAGTGCGCCCGGTGCAGCAAAGAGGTGAAGGACCTCACCCTGATAGAGGCTTCTATCACGTCTATACAGAAGTCCCAGCAGGACATCCAGAGGTAAAAATAACATGATTACGCTTCAGTGAGGGAGTGAGTTAACCTATACAAAAGTAGTGATATACACATTTAGTGGATAAAATGGAAGGTGTGGCAGTGAAGTTACTCATAAGGTGACCAGAGTTGTTTTAGTATTGTCTGGCAAAAATGTTTAAAGAAGTACATTATATACATAAAAATATTTACGTTTAATGTGAAAAAAAAATGTAGATGTTTTATGGATTTCTGTGTTTCAAACACTGACCCTCATTTCTCCCTGTAGGAACCTGGTGGCTCTGAGTCGTCAGTTGGCCCATCAGAGAGTGACAGACGATAGCGTGTCGTTAACAGGGCGTCACTGCCTCATCCTCTGCATTCTGCTAATCTCCCAACTCTTACTCAACTATGTCTTCACCTGAGCCAGCTCCTCAGGGAGGAGTTTCCCTCTGGCACTAATCTAGCATTAGAACCCTCCAAAAAGCACAGACTCCAATCAGCAGAGGGGGGCAGAGACTACAGATTGGTGTTAGGAGGGCAACTTTGTCCCTTTGTTTTCTCGTGGAGGGGAGGAGCACAGACATTATTTAATAAACACAGCAATAAACACAGCCACCGCCTGTCAGTCATCTGCAAAGAGGAACAGCACCCCCTAGTGTAGCCAGACTGAAACAGCACCGGCACCCATGCACTTTGGACACAAGAGGAAAGATGGGACAGCTATGAAGATTATAAACAAAAGAAGAAATGTGTAATGAAGAATGATTTTGCAAAACAAATTGACAGAAAGGATGTTTCACCATTCCTTAGTGTCTTTTTTTATATTGCCCTGCAATACTGTTTATCTGTGAGTGTGCCTGTATGTGTGTTGTTCGTATCTACAGTAGGCCCAATGGGCACAGGCAGATCACCGCTTGGACTTCTCCTTATCCTTCTCCTTTCCAGATTCTGGGCCTTAATGCTGAAGCCAAAAAGAAGAAGAATAAAAACATCAGATACACAAATAGAGAAGGAAAATCTTCTAACAGTGCAATTGTGTGTTTTGTATTGATGTTCACTTAAATATTCTGTTGCGTCTTTTAATGATGATTTTACCAAAACAGTATTTATAATCCGAAAGGACAAAGAGTACTTGTTTACAGTGAGCACTGTGTGTGTTTGTAGTAACACATGGGAAGGAGGGACAATGAGGCAGGGCAGAGAGCCAAACAGAGTGTCTTTGTTTTTGTGTGCCTGTAGTGCCATAACTGAAGGGATAATAGAATAGCACTGCTTTGGTCTAGACCATGACACTAGTGTGTACAATCAGTTACATGGAGAATCATATGGAGGAAGGGATGTAAAAACAAGAAAAATGGCCTAATAGAAGGGGATTGCGTGTGCATCTTGGTCTATATATGTGACTGTTTTAGATTTCAACACTTAGTAACAAGTTGTTTTCTTTTAATCGATCTGTATATATTTGGCTGTCTGTTTCAAAAAGAGATTACAGAATGTATTTATTAAGTGATTACCCTGATCTAAATCAGCTCGGAGGACAACGCAGGGGTGACGATTGCCCTCCCAGGGGTTATGTGGGGTTCGTCATGTTCTATATGTGTATCTGTGTGATAGAGAACATGCGAGTAAGCCATTATAGTCCTGCTAAACTCAGCCAGGTCTGTGATCTTGGTGTTTAGCCTTTTAATTTCAGTCTCATTGCCACCACTGGTCTACCCAATAGGAGAGAATAGGAGAGCACAAGAAGGAGGTAGACTCCTTAATTTGTTTATTCTTTTCTTTATCCTGTTTTTTACTTCTGCTGCCATAAATGTGGGGAACCTACATGCCAGATATATTTGTCACATGGAACAAAGAGAATGTGATGATGCCCTATGTTTTCATTCATACCTGTTGCATACTGTAGCACTATACAGTAAAAATGTTTTAACCCTGACACTGCCGTGTCCTTTAATGTCTTAAATGGATAATGGTATCAGCTGTACAAAACAAGGACTATTTAACTTCATAGATGACGCTCCCTGTAGTCCTCCACTAGAGGGAGCTATTGATGTGACAAATTTCAGCTCGGACTTGCGTTCATTAGATTTGTTTTTATTTCCTCTTACATAAACAATGTAAATCAAGCTAAAGATAAAATAAATCAACTTTATTCCTGCAGACTAAAAGATTGTGTCACAGATTATGAAGTCTGTCATAGGTCTGAGAACATATCTGTGCTGATTACTGAGCACATGCCTGAGTGCTGAACCAGAGCTGGTGAAAATCTCTGGCTAGACACCACATAGATCAACATCTCTACCACACACGCTGATATAAGCTGCAGTGAGGGGAGCTGCATTGTGTTCAGGAGTCTTGCAGCAATACATGAGGTCTGAGAGGGACTCAAATGTCAGCACCTTTTCTCATATACAATAGCCAATGTCCTGTTTGTTGATAATTAAAAATACTCGATTATATCAATAAAAAGATTTTGTCATAACATTAGCATGCTGCACTTTGCACTTATAAAGATTGGGTTGTAGTTATCACCCCAATGTACTTCAGGTTTGATAGCGTCTAATTATTTGGCAGATAATTAAAGGCAAAACCACTGCATTGTAACAACAATATGAAATACCAAATCAATACATCCCACCCTCTCAGATTGTGGAGCAACATCAGCTCTTGGGTGGTATGGTGTATAGAAGTCAAACATGTTTCTTTTATACACTTTGATGCCAACAAACGTATTTGTGGTCCAACTATAATAAAAAAAAAGAAACAAAGAAAAGAAAAAATAGACAACAATCTTAAATGTGACCTAGGTAGCTGGGTACTAACAGTGTCAGAGGCTGAGGAAAGAAGTTCATGTTCTCGGACAAAAGCTGCATTACACTAACAAACTATTTTGTTGTAATCCATAACTTTTATTGCAGCCTTTTGGTTTGCAGTTATTTTTAGTGACTGTGATGTTTATTTTTAGTCTTTGTCCTCACACCTTTTAACTTCACTGAGCCAAAATGCGGACAAACATAATCCTTTCATTTTCTGCCTGTGATCCATGTGTTCCCCACCCTCTCCTCCTCTTTATTTCCTCTCAGGTGAGTGAGCGAGAGGCCAGCTGCTCCGAGGCGTGCCCTGTTTGTTTTGGCTGCAGGGCAGCAGGAGTCAGGTTGGGTGTTTGCTCTGTGGGTTGCTACTCTGTTGCAGCTCAGACCCGTCTGGAATAGACTGACAGCCAGGAGGGAGCCAGAGACAGAGGACTTGCCTGGACTTGTCCTGTCTTGCCCTGCAGAGAACAGAAAGAGAGGATGTAGAGAGGGTTGTAGTCTGGCAGTCGGAAGCACCCTGAGGCGGCATGTGTAATGGGATTCTGCATAAAATCATGAAATTAGATGATGTCAGGTTAACTCCTCGGAGAAATTTGGTAAATCACTGCAGTGCAATGTTGGGGAAATTCTTGTTCTTACTTTTAAAACTTGAATGTCTATGTGATTGATTTAAGTAACTTTTAAGAATGTAAACCACTCTTGTGATGTTCTGTCTGGACTAAAACACATGACCAGCATCATAGTTGCAATTAAAACATAGATGTTTCAAATTCTGCTAGATAATTTTGTTGAAGTTCCTGGTTAAGTCTCCAATAACCGGCCTTGGTGACCAGCTTAATATATTTCTGTAGAAAGTTTTGAACTCAATCACCTCAATTTTCTTGAAGGAAAGCAAAAAGCAAACTTTTTGTTTCCATTTATTGGAATCATCAAAGGCAGACTTTGATGATTCAAAGCATGACTCACACTTAAAAAGTCTTGCTGTAAAAGGAAAACTCTTTGAGGCGAGTATGGATTTGTTAGTGTGGATGTAACCATGCCCTGCCTGTCTGTTGCCGTGCCAACCACCCACATCACGTGATGTAATTATGTGGAAAAGGATGCGAAGTGGTCTCTTGTGCAGACAGGTCGATATGACCCGTTCAAACAGAGACAGAGGAGGATCTTATTCACCTTTACCTACAAGGGAGAAATCTTTGCAAGGTGACAACAAAAAGATTCACAAAGTTATAACACAAATAATCCAACCAGCCGTTACATAACCCACGATTAAAACTAGTTACACAGCGTCACATTTGACTTGTTGTGATGGTGGCACTGCCTGTGGGATTTCCATGTAGAGCTGCTGCTCTTGTTGAGTCTTGTCCACGGTTAATGAGACAAACAGAGAGGAGTCAAGAGTACACACCTATTAGCACCTCGCAGTTTAACTTACACACCTAAAATAGACAGAGAAATAAAAGAGAACCATATTATTTTTATTACACCTTAACCTTATAAATTGAGTGTCACCAGAGGATTGACCTTTGACCTCAGTAACATGCATGCAAATTCTGCGGCCGCAGGAGGATGTAGAGTGTCTAATTACAGAAGAACCAGTCATATATGTGGTGCCAAGATTAGGTGTGCGATTGATCCTGCGCCTCCTGTTTACATACATATGATAAAAGTATGTGTGTAAGTTTCTCTTCTCTTCTCTTCTCTTCTGTCACTCACACAGTTGCTCATGATCTAACAAACAGGAGAGTGAAAGCTGTGACATGAGGTCACAGCTGCTGCGCTTGTGTGTGTTTGTGTGTGAGAAATCCTATACAGGACTGTCGGCATTAACACAGAGATGTAACACAAGAAAGCAAGTTGTTGTTTGTGTGTGTGTGTGTGTTTTTTTAACAAACACACTCCTTGTCTGTGGATTAAATCGGCACATTAAAGAGCCAGACCAACACTTCTGTTAAACAACTCTTTAAAAAAAAATCGATGTTTGATCACACACACACAAATATATGAGGATAGTTTCAAAAGTGAATCGAAACATACTAAAGTGCACTGTGCATACACAGAGCACAGACAACCGCACACTGTACATACACCCTTCAGAGTTTCTACAGTAGAGGCCTTTGTTGCAGGGGCCATAGCCTCTGCGGCGAGATCCTGACCCGATTTCGAGGGAGAAGAAGTGTGTGTATGTGTGAGACAAGTGTGTGTGTGTGTGCTGCTATCATCCATGTGTGCGCACACTGTATGCTGCCTGCCCACTCAGCTCTTCCATCCATAAGCCCAGATTCCAGTGGACCTCCCTGCTTGGGTGTTGGAGGGGGTGTTGAGGTTGGAGAGCAGACTTTGAAGGAGGCTCCAGTGACTCATTACCCAACAATCCACCCACCCTTTATGTCCTCTCCACCCTCCAAACATCTCCATCCTAGCCTCAGCCCCTGCCCCCTCCGTCCTCTGGCCCAGAGAGCGGACACACAGTTCCCCTCTATCACACACACATGCTTGTAGATTGTTGATAAAAGAAAAGAGATTCTGTTTGGGGATTGTGTGGACCGAACCATCGTGAAAGACTCCTGTGTGTGTGTGTATCCATGTGTGTTTTTGTCCTGCTTTTAATATTCTATCATCTCAACTTTTAAATGAAATGTTTCAACCTGAAATCCAAATCTCAGGCCCCATCTCTCCTGCTGGAATCATTCTTTTTTCATTCAGTTTCCTCTGGGGTTGTGTAAACCTACACCTCACACCAAGTTCCCACAGCTCACACATGTCAGACCCCCAAAAACTCTAACTGGTGAGAACCCGTATCAGTGGACCTCCTGGGTACAAATCCAGACATCTGCAACCATGTTTTAACAATTGGTCGAAGAGATGTATATGTTTTTAACATTCTGCTGTGTGACTGTGTGTGCAGCCTGTTCATTAAAGATGACATCTGAAGGAGATGACATCATAGGACTTCCTGTCTGGAGCATGAGGGGCAAAATTACATTTTCAAACACACACTGGCTCATGAGCCACTGGAGTAATTCTTCTTTGCATTCATGGGAAAATGTCTGTAATGCACTCATATGTGGTGCAGAATAATGGGAGCACACAAAGCTCACAGTTTGTGACTAATTTAATGTGAAATGTGAAGCAGGGTGGAGTAAGAGTGGAGTCAGTGTGGCTGCTGGCATAGAAAATGTGGAAATAGCACATTTTGTTGCTCTTGTGCAAGATTTCATCCCCAAAGTAAATACTAAATGCAACTGTTATTCTAATACCCAATTTATATGACTAAGTGATGCAAAAATGTTTAAAAAAATCATAAATACGGTCTTGCCTCAGGTTGACTCAGGCGTCCTCTGTGTTTACATTGCTGAAGTGTGCTTGCGCTGCATTTTAAGTGCTCTGTCTAATTTGATTAATGCTGACCTCCAATACAACCGTAGCCTTTTTGGCAATAGGTTGCCCCTGTGCTCAGTCCTAGGGCGGCATGCTGACAGAGAAGACCATTGTGAGCTCCGCTGCTTCTTGGGAAAGACCCTTGAGCCATGAAAAACAGGACTTCCTCTTATTTCAGGCTTCACTGTTCCCATTTCCTCCTTCTATAGGGGATTTATTGAGCAGCCACTCACAGCTCTGTTATGCCACATAAATTCAGCACTTAGGATTCAGTTTCATGAGGCCACATTATCACTGTGTCTTAGGATTGAGTTTCAGGTTTTATCAGAAATCCCATCAGCACTTTAGGGTTTCAAACATATCATTTGTCCTAGCATGGGACACACAGGTGTTATTAATGACAGAATGAATTGCAGTTGATACACAGTTTACACAAAACATGCTGTCTAAATTGTGCACATTTCTATATTGATATACTTCAACGTCATCTGTGAGAAACAGCTCTTGTTCTTGGACTGAAATATTAGTAGTTAGTCCTGTTTATTATTATTATTTATATTACAAACCTATTAAGTTGGCAATGTTAACATCAGTATCAGTTGTGTGATGCTGTCAGTCAGATGAACACTGTGCCGCCTTTTGCTGTGCAAACAATTACCCATCACTGCTAGGTGATTTGCGATTGATTTTATTTTAATTTATTTATGTTTCAGCAGTTTTTTGACTATTTGTTGTGGTCTCACTGTCTTCTATTTTGTAGAGACCAAAAATTAAAAGCTAAAAGCAGGCAAATGCTATCAGTGTAAACCCACCGGCTCGAGCTTCCTGTCTCTCGTTCATCTATTCATCAACCCACCAGACATTGCATCAACACAGCAAAAGTGTACAGGCTCAGAAACACAAGCCTACTCCCTGATCATCAGTGATTAAAACACCCTCTTTGTACACCTCTGTTGCGCCCTGCTTTGATTGATGGAGACATTTGTTGCTGGGTCAATACCACACTGTTAAAGTGATCAGGGAGCTTGAGCCGTGCGGCAAAACAATACAGAAGATCTGGGACTGCAGGAATGCATTGTGTGCATTGTGTGTGTGTGTGTGTGAACCTGTACTCTCATAATGGGATTTTCCGCCTTCCCCTGCCTGCTCCTTGTGTTCTCATCACCCTGACAAAGACATCTGCAGACAAATAGCTTTAATTTTCCAGTTTCACAGTTGCATATCATATAAAATGTAAATATTAGTTTCCTGTAATAATACAATATTGAAACATGAATATGTAGATTGATGCATGTCGTCTCTTTCAAACCATTTTACTACAGCTCTACAACGATTAGTACACGCTACACAATGTGCCACATACATCATGCAATTTGGTCTCACGTTAGCAGTAAATACTGCTTTTAGTGTAATTTATCATCATTCATTGTGAATGGCAAAGGCAAAGATAAGGTGAAAGACGGATTGAAAATCATTATGCTGATAGTTTGTGAAGGGTGCAGTCAGTTGTTTCCTGTGTGTTATTGGCTTTGGTGTGACACAGGGGGAATTCCAACATCCATTTTTCTCCTTCTCAGTAAGTCTTCTTCTGCTGCTTGTAATATTCTCTGTGCTGGAATGTTTCCCCTCCCTCTCTTAATACGTTCATTTATCTTTCTTTCTCTTTCACCCGCTCCTCTCTTGTGTAATATCTGCAGTGATCTAATTTCCTCTCACCCTGATAACGACTCTGGACCCGGGGTCATCATTACAGGTTATTGCAGCCATTCATTTCACCTTCAGTTTCATGCGAGGTAAATTGAATGATGTTGCTAGCTCATTTACTGCACCAGCACTCTGATGTAACAGAGTAAGTCAGATGTGACCAGCTGAAGAAATCACATGATCGTGTCAGCAGCACTTTGCCCTTCCTGTCAGCTCGGTTATTATATGGTTATATATATTGATGAACATAAAAGATGAGGAGAAGAGGCCGAGAAAAAAAAACTCCATCCTGTGATTTGAACTCAGCTTTTCTCCAGACATAATACTTATGTCTTCTGTTAGCCCCGCCTGGGAGATGTAATGTTATTGTAATCCGTTCTTGGTCTTCTCTTCACACACCCACTCAGACAGGTGCGGGTAACTGAACCTCCCCTCAGGAGCCCAGTTAGACTGTGATCAGACTCTGACCTGAACCCCAGCTGCTCTGCTGCTCTGCTCTTATCGTCCTCACTTCTCTGTTACTAACATGTGAAAGGACTACTTCATTTAAATTCAGCCACATACTTCTAGAAGGGCAGAGTTCAGAAAATATCAAACATTAATATGGCCCTCAGAAACTGAATCCTTCTTTTTTTGATGATCCCCCTGAGGGGCCAGCATCAGTTCAGCAGGTGTTTTTCTGACAGTGTTTGGGACTTCCGAATGATTTCCTCATCATCAATTACTTCTGAACATGACTGTAGTGGGGATTTTAGAAATACTGAAGGGAGCATGAAGTGAACTTGCTCTGACAGAATATCAAATATGCAAAAATGGCATTTGAGTTGAATCATCCTCTTCTATTTTCTCCAGATCTGTACCGTAGTAAGTCATGAAACTTATCATAATGATAGTCAACATCAACAGAAACAGTAATCCATCGAAGGTTTCTATTCACCCCTCAAAAATAATTGCCAGTTTGGCTTCACATATTGTTCAACATGTTCTACATGTTTTATCAAAAATAATTATATATTAAATTGCTTTGTCCTTTTTGACTGCCCTGAGTACCCATACTGTAACACTGTTAGCTGGCTTGAGTTATTCAGCTGATGGTAGAAAAACCTCAGCATTGATAAAATTGTGTTACCAACAGAAGCTTTCGCTTTCCCTACTGTACACCCAAGCAATGTACAGGACAAAGTGAATCAGTAAATCTTGGTATTATACAATATATTTGATCTATCATTCGTCTTCTCATGCAGAAGTTTTGGATAATTAGAAATGTCAATGATGTTCCAAGGGCCAAAAGTAGAAATTAAGAAATGATTCAGTTTCCCAGTTATTGAAGTACCGTAGCACCTGTGCTTCTCATTGTGTCATAAAGCCATGTTGTTAGCAGGTAGTTTCATGGTCATTCAAAAATAAAGGTCTGTTGTTATGTGCAGTCCAAGTCAAAGCAGAAGCCATCTTTACTTTTTTATTTTTTTTGAGTCTAAGTCTAAAGTTTAAAGTCTGATACTGATCTTTGTGTCGGCTCCTTCCTCGCGCCACAGAAAGCATGTGGAGCCCTCTTGCCCTCGGCCTTCCGCCCCCTCGCTGCCTTGTAGACATTCCTGACAGCGTCTCCTCTCTCTGTCTGAAGCTTCTCTCTGGACAGCTGGGTCTTAAGCAATATGATCCCCACTCAGCAGTGCAGCTTCTGCCAACATATATATATGTATATATGCAGCATGTGTGTGTGATGGTGTATATCCAATACATACGCATGTCTTAGATATGAAAGGTGTTACATTCATCAGATTCACATTGAAAAACAGTCCAACAAAGAGAGCATGTGTGGAAATATCACCAGTAATTGAATTTTTTTTTTCTTTACAGTGTCGGATGTCGTCAGGATCTAAGGGAATGTCTCACAAACAAAGATGAGGTTTAAATCTCTCTGTCCCAGTGAAACAGTTCCTGTGAATCTCCTTGTTTTTTATCTGCATTTACTGTTTTGTTCTATCCACCAAGGTCAATGGCGTTGCTTTGATTTGTGGAGTTTGCGGTGCACAGAGCTGAAGAAGCAGAGGGGAGTTCTGTTCTCATGACTCAGCAGGCAGAAATGGATGTCTGATAGGAAACAAACACGGTTGTCATGGCTGCAAACGATTAGGAGAATGATGCTTTTGTGGATAAAATCTGTCCATTTCATCCATAGCACCAGATCTGGGAATCAGCTGACCTTTGTCTGGATAAGGGAATGTGGAAATGACCACTAACCATGAAGAGCTGGATTTTGGTCCAGGCACTATGACTAATATTTCTGGCCTTTCAGTCCACTGAAAGGCCAGAAATATACCCATAGAAAGTTCTGATTTGTAACTATACGTATGTGTTTTTGGGTGTGTCTGCCTTTGTGTTTGCTAAAGTATGTGCTCAGGAATGTGCTCACCTGAGTCATGTATCATAAAGAGAAATACCTGCACAGGTTATTTCCAGTAAAACAAGCCTATGAATAGCATTTCTCTGAGATAATCCCATTCCACTGCGGGCCTTCTTATATTTCTGCGCAAAAACACAACACAGAACAATAAGTGTTAGGTCACTGCAACGTAACAGACACTATGAGCACGGATGGTGGATGTTATGTTCCTAAGCCTTGCCTAACATCCTCCGCTGTTTGGGTTTGGGAGGTTTTTATTTACATGAAGCAGTAGTGTTGTGTCCTGCTGGCGTCAGATTAGACTCTGACGGGAAAAGTTAAGCGAGGAAGTGACACAGCAGCTAGATGATTAAGGTTGCTGCATTGACTTACAGTAAACAGAAACACCCTCATGCTGAACTGAGTCACCAGGATGCACACCTGAATCTGTGTTAACGTGTCTCATCAAGCCCTTGATGAGCTTTAAGGCCACACAGGGACAGACTCAAGGTAAAAGTAGAGTGATCATTGCACCCTGAATCACAGCTTATCTATATTTAGTGTCATCATCCTTTTCCAGTCTAGAGACAGATGATTTGATGCTTCTTCCATCCCTTTGATATATAATTTGTTACATAATAGGTAGCCAGAAGGGAGATGAGGTATACATAGATTTATTTCAAATATAATTCCTAGTTTATCCTGCTGCCAGGGCACTGAAGAAAACTGTTATTTAACAAAACACAGTTCATTTACCATGTTCTGTAAATGCTAAGGCCTGAGGGCAGAGAGGTCAACGCTCTCATGTTGAGCGTCACTGCCATAATGACGATCACTCAGGCTGCATTGTTTTCTCCTGTAGCTCTCTCAAGAGATCAGTATAATACGTTGCTATGACGATGTAACCTTTTGCCTTCTGTATCCCAGAAAACACTCTAAGACCTCACTTTTTTGGCTTTCTTAGGAGACTCTGGGGAATTCCACCGGTTACATATTGATGGAGAAATCTTCCTGTTTGACAAAGTGTCATTTTATAGATGTGCTAAATGAAACTCACAGTATCTTCAGCACACAGCCTGAGTGAGATACATGCGGAGTAAATCAATACTTCAAAAGTTAAGACTAGTCGTCATGCTTTGTGTAACCTGCGTGCTCCTGTAAAAGAACATGTCACATTTTCCATCTTTCACTATTTTCTGGACTGTAGCCCTGTAGCCTCATGTTGAGACAAACCCCTACTTTTAAGAGAGGTGTATAACATACATGTCAATAAAGATTAGCAAGTTGTTGCTGTGAGGGAGTTTTGTGTGGGAGTGCTGTTATCTGGATGATGAAATGTGCAAGAAATGTTTAATCTGCCCAGCAGACCTTCACCTGACAACACCCATGTTGTATTTACACTACAACAACTGTGAACTGCTTCTTTGCCTCTATTTTGTTTTCCTCAAGAACAGACTGAGTGTCTCACAGACGGACTCTGAATCGATGGCGCCCAGGCTACAAGTATGGTTGGAGTGTGTGCCAGTGGTACGTCAGAGGATGTTTATACATGCTGAGATTAGAAAAGACTGTGTGAGTACCTCTGGCTGCTGGTGTGTGAAGAAGTAAGCAAGACAATTTTACGTTCTGGGGCCAGATGTGGAGTAGATCATGACGTCTGCTGTCAGCGTCTGAAAACGAGTCACGTGGAGTGTTTTTGCATCTGGCTGTTTGGTAAAAGATGATAGGTTTGGCTGGCATTATTGTGTCGTAGTGGGTCACTGGTAGCATTAGTAACAAAACCCAAAGTGGCCCTTGGCTGGAGGGGGGCAAAGTTGTGTGTGTGTGTGTGAGATTAACATGGTGCCAATTTGTGAAGCAGTATTTTTAGAAAGGAGGCTCCCGTAATACTCGGCAGATCAACCCTTTGATGCATCCATGGTAGCGTGATCCGACTTCAAAGACTGCACACATGGATGGGACAGGGCAGGGGGTGTGACTGTACGGTACACTTCATTATTCCTGGCTTTCTGTAACCTCTGACCCCAGGGGGCCACTCCACAAGTGTCTGAATCAAGAGCTGCTTTGTTTTCCTTTTGTAGATTTTTTTTTTAGTTGTGAGCTTATTTTAAAAAGGTGTTCCAGGCAAGTGGCTTTTTTTCTCAGCTGTATATATATATATATATATATATATATATATATATATATATATATATATATATATATATATATATATATATATATATATATATATATATTAGCTTTTATAAACTTTATTTATGGAACAAAAGGTAGTAAGACTCAGTGTATACCAGATTACAGTTTCTCTTCTTTTTTCGTTTTTTAAACATATATGAACATGAATGAACAAATGAACACCCTCCTCAGCTGTATATTTTTAAAGTTATTGTAACATTTAGTAATAAATATAACATGACTCTGAATGTAATGTGTTCTCTATCCTACCATACATAAGTATAACCAACCTCAAAGAAACTTCAAAGTATTCTTTCATAACTTATAACCTGCATTTGATGATATTGGAAGGTTTCTAGAACATGTTTATAGCTGTTTATGACAGTGATAAACAGGTGTGGTGTCACTATCCATAAAAATAGTCTTTATTTTGTGATGATAACAGGGCGGTAGAGGCTTGGAGATATGGATAACGAGCAGGCAGAAGAATATGTCATCCAATTTTTGTTTTTAAAAGCCACAAACTCAAACCAATTCCATCTTGTGTACTGTCAGCGATTAGAAAAACTGCAAACAATATTATCAGTCTTCAGATATAGTCATTTTTCATATACAGCAGGCTTCTGAACACACCTGCTCAGAAGCAGGTGTGTTCAGAAGCACCTCTGAGTCTTTTAAGTGTTCCGTGCTGCTGAATGAACTCTTATCAGTCATGACTCAAGCCCGTTCATTGACAATAAGGAGCCACATTCCACCTGACAGCAGAGGAAAGGGACTTTCCTGTCCTCCACTCCCTCTTTAATGGTTGCATGTGTGGTATGTAAGAAAGGCTTCCGGGTGTCAAATATATACTGTTACAGGCTCCATAGTGTTGTCATTAGATACTTGACAGAAATACTTCCAGCTAAAAAAACATTAAAACTGAGGAGAGCACAAGGTTTGTGAAAAACATGGATATTTATTAAAATAAATACACAACACACATTGAGACAGTAAATAATTTAAACAACACAAGCTGTTTGCCAGTTTACTCCATATCCTGGAAACAAATAAATTAACATCATTGTTTAGGAGTCATTGCTCCTGTGGGAACAAACTCTGAAATCTTTTTATAACAGTTCAGTCCTGAAAGTCTCCGTCTGTCGGTTTGTCCCGTAGCTCCGAGAACTCAGTCCCGCCTTCAAGCCTTCATCTCTGGACCGGATGACCTCGTCTTCCTTTTGGTCCGTATTTGTCTGTATGGTCCACATTGACGCACTGAAGGAAAGATAATACAAACGTTTCAGAAACACTTCCAGTGATTCTTATTTTAGTTTACATTACTCATATCTGTATTCATAGCCTATATCATGTCAGCCATGTTTCGTGGTGTGCCCCTCACCTTATTAGGAGTAGTGAACGGCAGAGTCCCGAGCGGCTCAGGGCGCCCTCGCCATGCGTCTCTCCTGCTGTCCGGGTGACGTGCTCTCATTGTCCTGCCGCGTTTTAAAGTCCTGAATGGCCTTTCTGTTCTGGTAATCAATCAGGGCCATGGTGATCACTGCGTTCCAGCAGTTCTCTTCCCCAGAGCACCGGAAATCGATCTCTTTATTGTCCGTGGTTACAATGGTGAAATAGACGAACTTGCCGGTGCGCTCCACACAGTCCACCTTCTTGATGGACTGCAGCTTGAGCTCTTTGCCCTTGGAGCGCTTCTGCGTGTCGGCGTAAATGTTGAGGCTGTCCGTGGTCAGGACGCACGTCTTCCTCTTCCAGAACTGGAGCAGGTTGTCACTCCTCTTCTCCAGCTCTCCCTCCTTGAGAACCTGGCTGATCTCCTCCGCTGACATTTTCATTGTTTATGCCGGGCAGGTTTGTGAACCTCCTGCTTCCCTGCTGTGTCGTCCGAGGAGCCCGATGACGGAGCTTCTCTGCATAGGCTGTAGTAATCCAGAGTGTTTGTGAATGAAACAAGGTACCAGAGACTTTTATAGTTCTGCTTCGAGCCCTTCCCTCTTGACGTCAGATGGTTTGGGAATGCATCAACAGTTGCCAGTGGAGTAATTCAAGGCTGTGAGTGTGGGCGGAAGCTGCGGCGGCGGAGGCGGGGGGAACAGAGGGCAAAGGAAGTCCTAACGTGGACCTAATTACACTGTCAACATGTTAATCAGTAATCCATACCTACTGTGGATATTAGTCCAAATATTTGCCCAGTCTACAATGATTCAGATTAATTACAGCTAATTACCAGATGTGTCCACAGAGGGCTGGGGACGTGCGTAAAAGTCAGCCTGGCTCCTAATTTCATAGAGATTTGACACAGTGTCTAAGTTTCTAGATATTTTTTTTCCAGTGACAGCCTTGTAATTCATTGACTTCAAACTTTCAGCTGCTCCACCCTGCTGTCTTAAGACTAAACATTTTGCAGCTCAGTGGTATTTCACATAAACTGAGCTATTCCTATCTGTGGATGTTTGTAGCACCCAAACTGTCCACAGGAACAGTTTCCTCTCAGAGCAGAGGGTTCATGGGGCTGCTGGAAAAAGCATTAGCTGCAGTCTCAGAGTTTAAACAGAATGTTAGGAAAATGTGTGAATGAGTTCATCACAAAACAGGAGTATAATCAAAACTGATTATACGTGTGTCACTAACTGTATCAAGTACAGGCTCAGCTCCAATCAGTGTATCATGCTTTAAGTGAATAATTAATAAAACAGCTTGTTACTGTGGCCTGTAGTTCAACTGTGTTGTTGTTGTTTTGTGATTTGCAGAATTTCAGATATTTCTGCTTTCTATCCAGTATAATATTATTGTGTGGCACTTGACTTGTTGACTCAAAGTGATAAAACTTCACTCACTAGCTACATTTCGTCTCAGAAATTATCACCCATGTTCTTGAGAAGACTTGCAGGATGAACGTTAAGGCTCAAGAAGGTAGTCATTAATATTTACAGTCACGCTATCACTACCCTGTAATCATACATTTCAGTTTACAGTAGGTGTTTCTGCCCTGTTATCATCCTGATTTCTGCCACTCCCATGCTGAGCTCCTTCACCGACTAACTGACCACACTGTCACTCTGTCAGTCACCTGACTGACTCAGCCCTGGTTGTTCCTGTCGGGTCGACAGAAGCAGACACTGGTTGTGTGTCACTGAGCCAATGGAGCCTGTGTGTGAATCAGCAGGAGGAGGTGGTAAGAAGCCAGATGTCATTGAATCTTCCCCCTTACAGCCTGTTCTGTCCCACTGGGGTTTCAGCCACACATACAAAGCCCTGACCTCAGTGTTCAGTTCAGATAATCACATCAGTGTGTGTAGACAGTGGTCAGGGTGCTTTAAGTACCCTCTTCATGCTCTCCTGTCTGCCCCCCTAGTCTCTTCCCTCAGGAAGTGAAATGTCACTGGCGGATCACCAGCCTCTTTCATCACCTCACACACCAGTGGTCCACCATTATGCAGTAATTATACAAATAGCTGGATGACCACTTTAGCCTCTCTGTGTGCCCACCTGTAAGTCTTCACACATCAACACAGTCAGAATCATTTACAGATAGCACTAAAGGCATAAGCATGGTGAATCATTTCAAATAGCTCAGTAAGCCTTGGGCCTCAAAGAAAACCACATGTTGCCGGCTTCTGTTGAGTGAAAAGGTTCACCTCCTTCCTCCCTTTGTTTCAAGAGCACTGGCAGTATGTTTGTGAAGTGTGTGTGTGTGTGTGTACATTGGTTTTAGTATTGTGTTAGAGCCTCACAGACGTGCCCAGGCAGTGACTCAATGTGGAGGAGCACCTTAGTCCGGAGGAGTTTGCTTGTTAAAGGAGGTGTAGGGGTTTGTGTGATGAGTGAATGTTGTGTCAATCCACATCACTGTTTGTTTCAATGTAATGTTTGTGTTTTTACATGGATTTCTAAAAGAAAGCGGGGCAGGAAATAAAAAATAACAGCTATGTATAAGTAGCTATGAATACATATGCAGCCATTTAATTCAATGTAACCGTCAGCAGGCATTACACTCTGTCAGTGGGTCCCTGTAATAAACTCTCCACACATCAGTAATGAATGAGCTCAAAACTTCCCAAACCACATTGTGTGACTGCAGCAGCAGTAAAACCTGAATGTGTCACTGTTTTCCTTGTGAGAAAGTACAGCTGTTTCTTGAGGGAGTCTGGCTGTGTGGTACATTTCTGGAGATGTGTTGTGACAGCCTCCGGGTTCAAATCAGTGCACTCCGGTTCTCACCGTCTCTGCATAGACACAACAAAACCCACAGGAAGTCAGAAGATTTGTCAACTAAAGGAGCTGTGTTGATCACAGAATGAACTGATAAAACTGAGTGTGAATGTTAACGGAACTGCATATTTATTGTTCTTTTTAAATGATACCCTGTTTACTACAGTGTGATGAAGCCTTGCAGCACATGGGTGTGACCAGATGTCAGGTGGAAGGACCAGAAAGGCCCAGAGTTTGGTAGTCATGTCTGGACATGAAGTGTTTACTGTGAGTCACGACACACTGGAATTATTTTGAGTCAACAATAAATCCATATATGTTAGAAATACACATTAATGGTGACTAACTTAGATAAAGGTGAACTTTTTATTGCTTTCATTTGTACACATGTTGTTATTTATGTTCTTTGGTTTGCACAGCAACATCATAGCATTGACAAATATTGGACAATATTGGTACAGCAGCAATCAACTAATCAACTTTCCTGTTATTTCTGTGCACCAATTGCAGTTTTAATCATTGTTATATTTATTGTTTCATGGCTGATTGACAAGCAGTTAGAACTACAGACTGTATAAAATACAAAATCTTCCCCTTTTACTGATGGTGAAGTGACCAATCCTATGCTACATACACTACAGTCAGTGTCCCTTCTTCTGGTACCAAGTGGCATCAATAGTACAGGCTGGCCAAGCTAACTGCCAAACATGCTAACTTCAGTTGTTATCTGACTACACAATGGATCTTATACTTCCATATTTTTATCTTTTAACAACACTTTTTACACTACCCTTAAAGTGCACTCAAATGAAACACATATCTGGTCTGGTCAGCAGCAATAAATTCACACCCAGCAGTATAAGAACACACACACATATTAAGGGACTGTAACATTCTAAGCTTAAATATTTAAATAAATATAAAGGGGTGATTTCAGTGATGCAATCTCACTCAGCAGATGAACCATTTTGCACTAGAGAGAAAACCTTTGTTATCTTGTAGAGAAGAGCAGAATGCAGGCGCTCAGGCTTGCAGGATTAAAAAAAAGGAAAACGTAATATCAGAAAACAGAAAATTTCTGTTTATTACAGGTGAATGTATTATCATGTATGGAGTGCGTTCATTGTGTTGGCTGCTGAAAACCCTCCCTCAGACGGTAAACTATACATAGTCAGCCTAACAATGGGCAGCACTACGGATGAGCTAGTTGTGACGGGCCGCGGACAAATACAGCAGAGCCTGCAGGTAACAGCTGCAAAGTTGACAACTTTGGCCACACACACACACACACACACACACACACACACACACATATCCTCTGCTGCTCTTTGGTGACATGCCCTTGTGATGAGACTCTGGAGCTATTTGAGGCATTGTTCTGATAAGCCCTGCGTGTGTGTGTGTGTATGCAGCCACGCTGGCATTCAGCAGCGTGGGAAAAAGAACAAATGGCTGATGAGGGCAGCGTGCAGTCAAACACAATGTTGCAGGAGGAACCATTGAAGAACAATGAAAACACACACGACTGACGGCTGTTCTGCAGTCATTGCTGTCTCATGTGGAGTTGGAAAGTTAGTGTGTGATGATAGAGAGATGAAGAAATCTACATCACATTCGTCTTGACTTCCACTAGGGTTTCTTCCCTCTCATACTGCATGTGTTATTGTCTTTTGATGACAGATAAAAGTGAAATTACCCTGATGTGTACCGACAGAATGCGGCTCAACTAGAGCAAACAACTCCATAAATGCCATAGCAGACTTCTCACACATACTTCCATTCAAATGTAAACCATTCAAAGATAAGCACATTTCCTTTAAAAACCACATGACTTTGGTAAGAGTGATGGGATGCCATCTAACATATCTCTCAGAGTCCTACACCTCACTCTTGCCAATTTGACTTTGCGGAGAATGGCAGGTATGTAGGTCTGTAATGCTTCTCCCTGCCAGGAATGCAGCATTCATTGTGCTGTCTGCATAGCTTCGTCACGGCTTACATGAGAAACCTGGAGTCTTTCCATAGACCTCAAACTAATCTGAGGTGGTGTTTTAGACTTGGCAGTTTCTGGATTTCTGCTGTCCAGCTATGGACAGTGACTTGTTGTTTATGGCTGAAACAATGGGACTTGTGCTGGAATGCTGAGATAAGGTGTCATGTTCAGAAAATCTGCATGAAGGCAGGAGAAAGAAAGAAATTCTCTTGAATGCATGCTCCACTGCAGTATTTGGACAAGTTATCAATCATAATCATCATAATCAAGTTAGATTCAAACATCTATTACCTTGAATGACAACACCATCTCACAAGCGTTTTGACATTCCATCCGAATATATTGAGATCAGTCAACTAAAAGAAAGAAAGAAAGAAAGAAAGAAAGAAAGAAAGAAAGAAAGAAAAAGAGGTTGTTGGTCTTACGCCAGCATGCTTTTCTTGTTATGGTTATCCACAGAATGACCAAAAAAAACATTACAGACAGAAAGTTTGCTGATCTGTCAGGGCAGCATGCATGTGTGGTGAACTCTGCAGATGGCATTTTGTTGCTATATTTCCAAGATGATTCAATCCAAATCACTTGCGTCTAATTTTTGCTTTTAGTACATATGTAACAGATGCTAACTCAACCCTCAAGCAATTTGTTGATCCATTTCAAATTTGATGCATGACTGCAACAGAAGGGATCAAAGGGTCAAAGTTTGTTATGCAGTACATTCCAAATGTATTACATATACTTTAACTTAAATGTAATGACATACTATGGAACAACGCTGAGTGGAGTGCAGCATAAATTTCCATCTATTCAAACCAGTGTTTTCTCTGTTTTGTTCTGCATTCCTCATTGTGTAGCCTGATACCTGTATATGGTGGCAGGTCTGGGGAAGGAAGTAAAGGAGCATGATTCAGTTTAAAACTGCCACACCTAGTTCCCTGTTCATTCATAAAACCAGCCGGAGGTGTGCTGCTGGGCTGCTGTGTTGCTGCTCTGTGATAGGTTGTGAGGTTTTCTTTCCCAGGCATGCCAGGCAGAAAGGTTATCAGTGATAATGCAGTAAAGCAAATAAGATTAGCTTGGTTGTAACACCCATTGTTTATAATCTACATGGTCTTTTTCAAGGAAGAGAACGGGGAGTACATTTTGATTCCTTAAAGACGTTTTTTCTGCCTTTCCCACAGCAACGTGGCAGCAAACTAACTCAGTGGTCAGCTTTAAGTATTTGTGGCGTTTCTCTCTCCACTGCCATTCTGCCGTTCCTCCCACAGTCAGGAGGACATGCCAGTCACACACAGTGGATACAGTGGACATGCCCAATGCATGCTGGGAAAGACTTCAGCTTAGTATGAGGAGAAAAACATAGCTCTGTGTTTTGGCCAATAGCTGTCAAAATGCTTGCGTGTTTCTATCTCTGACACCCACATACGGCTCATAAACACAAAGCTGTATTGTGTCACGGCCATGTTTGGTCTTGCTCCTGGCAGAGGTTTTACCCCTCTCTCCTTCAAGGACGCCAGCCTGCCTGAACAAAGTTTCCCAATAGTGCAGTGTGTTTCAGGTGCAGGTCGTGGTAACAGCAGCAGGACTTGCCCTTTGCATGTTTAGTGTGCAGTCAGCTGGCACATGTAGCCTTTCAGGTTTGTCTTCCTTGTATTGCATTTCAATGAAAATGGACTTAATGCCTGCACAGATTATCTTATAATAGCCATGTGGAAGCTAGTTTTCATTACCAATCTAAAAGGTCTTTTCCTACCCAGCCACATGCACTTCCTCTGGAGCTTGTGGATGCTGGGCCCATCCACATCACTGCCTTGGAACTCAGGCACTGGCTGGCCTTGGTTTCTTCATCAATATATAGATGATTGTTGGAGACAGAATTGCACATTTCCATTTGCTCAATCACATTCATATAATGTGACAAAAATGTCATAATTAGCAGACTTTCTCATTTTTCATGAATGTTGGCAAGAGAAAAAAAAGACAATTTTACAAAAGAACTGGAGGATACATGTTGGTGTGCACAAAACAACAGACAGAAGTACATGACTGGTGGACTAATTGGACTGCAGGGCCATCCACAGAGCCACTCATCTAGCATGCCTCAAGGCTAGTACACTGAATCAGAGATCAAAATTCCCCTAATAAGATAAAGTGAGTGTGTTGCGCCCAGCAGCATTATCTGATCTAAGAGGTAATGGGTTCTTTATCAGGCAGCCAGTCCAGCTCATTCAGTTCCTAACACCAACTCGGCCTCAGCGGCATAAAGCACCTCTCTATTCCCGTCTGTCAGTCTGGCTCACATCACTTCCGACCGGGAGGAGACAACACAGAAGACCCCACACAGACAGCCTTATTCACACATAAACACACACACACACTTATGTACGCTCACATAGAAGTGCTGCCAAAAAGCACCTTAAGGCCACGAGTGGGTTGGTGGGTGCAGCTGCAGAGTGGAGGAAGGTTGAAGGAAGACTGCACCCTTTACACTCTCTGCTGGATGAGGATGAGACGATGGCAGTTAGTGTTATTTAGAAATAATCCCAACAGTCTGAATACTCCTCTTTGTTCCAGCCCTCTCCTTTGCTGCTCTGCTGTGGACATGTGCACAATAGAGAGATGTCTTCTGTCTTTGTTGTTGATATGTCCACCCATCCATGAACACCTGGTACAACACCAAACAGCTGAGAAGCAGCGCGGAGGATGTTCGAACTCAGGAGATAATCCTCACTGTGGTTCTTTCAACAGTGTTTCATCATAAACTCAACACCAGACAACCAACATCATAAACTGGTTGGATGCTACACCTGGCTTTGGTTGTAATTCTAAAAATGTAAGCATTGGGCGACAGCTGTATCTTCATAAATACAGATTGTCTGCAATCATTTGGATCCAGCTCTTAGTGAAGTGCAATCTGATATAATGTTCAAAACTTCAGAAAGAATCCCTTCAACCAAACACAACCAAATCACTTTCCTAAAAGTAAACAGAGCAAATTTGGCATTCTGACATTAATTTGCAGCGCATAGTATTAATCGAGCAGCATGATAACCCCACTCTGCAGTTCCATTTCTCTGGCCCAGAAATGCACACACAATTGGACTCCTTGTTAGAGAGAAGCCATCCTCAAACCCCCACACACAGCAGTCTCAGCGTGAATAGCGTCTTGTTTACACATCTTTAGAGCAAAATCCCCAAAATTATAGCATGAGACTGCAGAGAGTGATTTCAGTCTGTGGCTTGTCTGCTCTGGTAGAAAGCAGAGTTTGGTCCCTTCATAATGTGACACACCCATCATCCATTTTATTGGCTGTTTTATGGTCATGAAAAGAAATAGTTTGCCCTTCTCATGATCTGATCCAGACTTCTGTTTTCTCACTGTCCTCTGTTGTCACCTGTGTTCCCATGAAGACCAGAGCATAAACACACATAACTGAAAAGTGTTGCTGGATGAGGTGACAGGATAAGAAAGCACCTGTCTGTCAGCACTCAGCAGTAAAACCTAGGTTGCTAGGACACAGTGTCGCCACCCTCCTCCCAAAACTTAGCACTCAGCCATTATCTCCCAGAATGTCTAACAAGGGTCTCTTAGAGAAGAGTGCATACTTTCTCTATCAGCAAGACAGAATTCCAGACGTCCTGGTTGCCTTTCTTGAGATTGGGCAGGACCATGAGCAGATTTTTTCCAACCCTGATTTTACAATGGCACCATGGTGATGCAGAGAAGACTCAGTCCATGCTCTCTGGTCAGCATGTTGAGAGTGCATGCATTGCACAAAGGCCAATCATTTGCCAACTGTCACCTGATGTCTAATAGTTAAGTCAGTGTGTGTGGATATTCAGTATGACATTGTGCTGTCAACAGCATGTGCGGTGGCGCATGGTGTCTTTCTCACACCAGGGTAAAAAAGATTATTTCTAATCTTTTGTGTTTCTAGTGTTGATTTTTTTCCCCCATGTATGCTGTCTGTATGTTTTAAATTGTCATCATCATTCAGTCCTGCAGCAGCTGATGTGTCATATACAGATTTTTACACCTAATGTAAACAAATGTAAAAACAAAAACATGTCAGTTCAATCCAATTAAGTGTATATTTACTCCATATAGTGGCACTTCACAGCTCCCAGAGCCACACATGGAAGAAGCCCCAGTGAGACACAGCAGGAAGTCACTAGACTGTTCTGCTGAAGGCTGAAAACAGAGACACATGATCACCACCTTCTGGCAAGAAGGGAGACATACATTAAAGACAAGACTGTCATGTTAAATAACTGCTGTTATTTATGCATTTAATGACCCACTTATATTTAATCTGGGAGATTCACTAATGTTTTATGTACTTTTATCCAGCATGGTGGCTTTGATATTGACATTGTTTATATAAAGTGAGCTGAGCAACACCAAAATGCTTTGAAGAGTGAGCCTGCAGCTTCAACATTATGAATTATTTGTTAATATTTTTACAGTGCAGGGAAACTTCAGGTTTCAATAACTCATTCTGTGCTGATTAAATAATCCGAGGAGCTGTGATATATTTTTGACGTATGCTGCATTTAAAAAACATTATTTTATAGAACATTTGTAGAACATTTTCAACTGTCAGAACATATAAGATAAACATAAAACACACACATTGATTGAGAAGAGAAACGTAGGCTACGGCTTACTGTTACTCAGATAAAGCACGTCAAAACCCCTTAACAATAACTCTTAACTGTCTGTGAATTGAAACAAGAGGAGAAATACTACATTGTCAAGTCGTTGCTTAGAAACTATACGATGTTTGGTAGTCTCAGCTCAGCCAACACTTCAAAACATTTCTACAATTACATCTGAACAAAAATCTTTAGAATTTTAATGGCTTATCTTAATGAGTCACAGAAGATATTGTCAATGTTGCACAGCAGGAACTCTAACATATATATATATATATATAGCACATTTTTTTTCATCTGTTCATGAAAACAGGGACAGCCATGAGTGTCCTCCCTCCCTGTTTGTTTTAGGGTGTACCCATGGCTCAGGCCATTGTGTTACACCTTAGGTATCTTATATATATATATATATATATATATATATATATATATATATATATATAAGATACCTAAGGTGTAACACAATGGCCTGAGCCATGGGTACACCCTAAAACAAACAGGGAGGGAGGACACTCATGGCTGTCCCTGTTTTCATGAACAGATGAAAAAAAATGTGCTTAGTAAATGCTTTAATTTAAGATGGCATCTTAAATCTCAATATTAATAGCACCCTGCTTTGCTAACAATTGACAGTTTGCATACATGGATTGTAATGCATCAGAAAAATTGATGTGTGTGCCTGGAACAAGGTGTTCATATTTATCATGTTGCAGAGCTCATTTCATACCATGCAGTAGGCTGTGCAGAATACAGAGCTAAAGACTTGTTTGTAAAGGCTATAAAATGTGAATTGTTTGCTTGTATTGTGTGTTTTCTGTTATATTTGACATGATGCTCTGCTCTGCTCTGGGCTGGGCTGTTCTCTGGACTCAGTGCGGGAGGTGGGTGACAGGAGGGTCCTGGCAAAACTGACATCCATGCTGGACAATGAGTCCCACCCCCTGCAGGACACCCTGTCAGCACTGCACAGCAGCTTCAGTGGGAGACTGCTTCACCCTCGGTGTGTGAAAGAGAGATTCAGAAGGTCTTCCTGCTGCTGTCAGACTGTATAATGAACACTCCTGATTGTTTCTTTTGATGTACAGTTTTACAAACCACATACCTCCACTCATCTGTGCAATACCTGTTAATATGCAAACCTATCCGACTCTTATCTAACTCTAGTGTATATTTTATTGGTAGTTTTATAATGTATATAGTTTTTTATCTTATTTTTTGCACTCTGTATCTGTGCTGTTGCAATAACACAATTTCCTCATTGTGGGACAAATAAAGGTTTTCCTTTATCTTAATGTTAACTGTGGCCTTGCCACCCTGTCACAAGCTTCTTCTTTTATCCATCTACAGCAAGAGTTTATACTTTCTTCACTTATATTTCTTATTCATGCAGTCTACAGATGACGTTTTAGTGTAAATTAAGTAATGCCTAACCACTCATTAAAACAGGTTTAAGTCTTGTGTTCACAGCAAGTGTAAGAATGACATGTGGCTGAAGAAAAAGATGAAATCAGCTTCACTACTAAACTTCTCTACTCTGTCTGATCAGAAACCTGAACTGAGAGCAGCCTCCCACCTTTACTGACTTGATGAACATGAACTGCTTCATGTCACACTGACCAATACATTAACAGAGAACTGACTCAAATAAATTCACTGACTTTCTGATTGGCTGATCAGAAGTTCTAGTTTTGAAAGAGGGATTCATCTTTTTATTTATGATGTCTTGTTATTATCAGTCCTAACTGTCACAGAGCCCTGTGGACACAGATTTCACTGAAGTGTGACACATGGTGTCACACTTTGTTTTTGTCTCTGCCACACATTAGTGAATCCCTTCCAGTTTCTTCCAGGTGATGATCATCAATTAATTGATGTGTAATATGGTGAACTAATCAAATCAATTAGATCATTAAAACTGATAACCTTGATAACAATAAATGATGACAGATGGAATAGCAGTTAGATGTTTCATTTACTCAGATTTTAGATTTTCTATCAATTAACCATATGTTTGGATCTGTGGGAGAAAACCGTAGTACCCGGGGGAAAACCCACCTGGCACATGGAACCCATGTAAACTCCACACAGGAAGAGACCAGCTAACAGCCGATTTTACTGACCTTCCTGTGACGCACAGTGCTAACCACTGCACCACCATGCCAGCACAAGTTTGATGCTGTCCAGATGTGCTCCTGTTTCTGCATCTTCTGCTGACTTTGTCCGAGGAACACACGTCTTTCACTGAACAGCATCTGTCAATGGAGCCTGCACACAAACACAGGAAGTAAAAAGGTGAGGAGCATGAAGAGTCTGATAACCCACCACATGTGGCCTCATGGACCGCTGGTGTCTTGAGGTCTTGCTGTTCCAGCCACCAAAACTTTAAAAAAAACATCTTTATTGTTCTGAAGTCTAAACAGTCTAAAAGAAGAAGTGAGTCTGTCATACTTACAGCAGCTGAGTGTAAAGTAGGGCTGCTCAGGATCAGGGTTGTTCATCCTCCATGTTGAACCAGACAACTGAAACAGAAAGAAAGAGAAAGAGAGAGAGAGAGAGAGAGAGATATTAAAACTTAAACATAGTGAGTATGGTGAAATGTGTATGTTGCATCACTCACCTTTACTCAGCAAAAGAGAACAAAGTGAACTATTCAGTTAGACTCAGTGAGTCTTCACGGAGGCGTTTCTAACTACTGTCATTCACCATTAACTTACCTCTGCCTTACCTTACCTTGAATGAAAGACCACAGCAAACAGTCGCGGTGGTGTCATCATCCAGGTCTGAGGGCGAGGACAGCGTGGAGGGTGTAGAGGGCGAGGAGTCCTCAGGAAGATCCAACCTCGGTCGCTTGGCGGCTGGCTCCTGTCCTGTCCTCTTAACAAAACCATGCGTGAGTCACCAACTGTACTTCCAAGATAACCTTTTTATTCTGCTCTCTTCTTAACATGTCCTACAAGCAGCTGGCGCCCTCTACAGGTCAACGAACTCCAGGTCACTAAAAGATGAAGAAAAATCCACATTATCAACCTCTGAATATGCGCCCCTGGAGTCATCCCACCAGTCCTCCTCCATTTCAGGCTCGTCCTCTTTATCAGAAGGGATGAACAGGATGGTGTCCTCACTATCCAGGTCGTCCCACCAGTCGTCCTCTTCCTGGAACTCCAGGTCACTGAAAGAAGAAGAAAAATTGACAGCATCAACCTCTTCCTCAAAATCAGGTGGTCCTCCTCTTCCTAAAGGTCGTCCTCTTTGGGAAGCCCGAAGACAATGTCCAAAACCTCTGTAAAAAAAAAAAATGTCAGAATAGTAATGACAAATCAGAGTGAGAGTTCACGGCATGAGAGTGACTCATAACTATTGCTAACATGTAAAGATGAAGGGATGAAAATTGTTTACTACAGTTAAAATAATAATAGAGTAAATACCTTTGAATATACAGTATTCAAGTAAAAGTATTATCAGCTAAATGTAAACTATAATCAGACACCACAATGGGCTCTGTCAATGTTGTTTTTCTATCTAATAGTTCCAAAAAGAATCATTAACACATTGCTGTAACTCTTCCAATAAACATGATGAGAAGAAACAGCAGCTCTGAGTGAGGCTAAAATCCTGACACATAACAGCTGTAGCTGTAGATTCAGACATTTTCTCTTTCTGTCTGCTGGTCAAAACATGAACTTAACACCCAAAGATGGTTTCTTAGCTAGTTTTTATCATTGTCTGTGATAGTCTTTTTTGTGAGCAGCAGCAGTATGAACAACAAATTGTATACTGTATGTTGTATGACTGTGAGTCAAGGCAATGATAAAGATATAAGGAACAGCAGGATGACATTGTCACCAACTCCAAACTATAATTCTGTCTTAATTTTAGTAGCCAATTCAGATTGACTGCTACCACCTAGTGGCTGCAATAAGAATAGCACCAGACCCATTCATCTGAACTATGCTCAGTATTACTAGTACTACTACCTGCTTAAACTCTAGAACAATGGCATCACATGACAAGAATAACACGCGCATGCGTAAAGTCAAGATCTTAGGATTTATCTACTAATTTAATTTTAGTTTGTTGTGTTGGAGGCCTATTACCTGACCTCTTACAAATTAACAATAAGCAAACAAACCCTTGCTGCCATCTACATTACACTCACCGCTTTGCCTACGCGTATATTACGTCGTACGCAAGACGGAAGCAGTCAGGAGGACTGCCGGAAATTCCTGTTGTTGATCGTCGGATATTTGCTTTTTGGGGTTTTGAACTTAATTCAGCTATCTCTGCCTATTTTATCCGCTGTCTTTTTACCCAATTGCGGTGCTGTTCAAACTTTTGTCATACCAGATCGAAGGTTTCTTCATATAAAAACCGTTGTCTAAACTGTTGTCGGTCGGGGCTGGGCTAGCGTTAGCCTAGCCTTTACAGGAGTCTCGTTAGCTGTCGTTAGCTGTCACTTTAGCTGGCTTAAAAGTCAGCTGTTCTCTCAGTATATCATTAATAAGGACGATTAGAGGAAACAGTTAAGCAATATGGCAGTCGTCAACGAAAGTGGCCTAAAGAAAATGCTGAAGGTAAGCCTATGGGCACTTTCTGTCTCAACAGTAGCACGTAAGCTAATGTTGGTTGACATTTCCTGAAATGGGTTGTGTAGTTCAAAACGGTCAAAAAACATAACATGATTTAATTATTGAGGCTCGCTATTAGCATGCATTTTACTGTTATACAAATCATTGTGTTGTGCTGTTCCTACAAGCTTAGCTAACTGGTTAACATGACTTCTGTAATGGCATGAATTACATCACCAGTTTCGGGCCCGTTTGTGTTTTTAGTTGCTCACACGGAAATTGATTGATGATATTAGAAATGACCTGTGTACTTTTCGATGGATAATATTTCAATGAAGGGAATACCAATTTGTTGTTAATGTCCTGATAAATCATGGTTGGACCAGGAAAATAATAATAATATTAATAGTAATAACCGAAGTTAAGTTGCTTGATTTAGTCCTATTTTTGTAAATTCGTCTTGAGGGATTTAATACTAAGCCAGCCCGTGTTTTGATTTTTTTGGGGTGATGAGTGAAACTACAAATTGTGTTTTTAAGGAGCATTCAATATCTAAGCAGACCACCACAGAACAAATACATTGAAATAACTGTGTTTATTTACTCAGCCAAGATGTCAACTGTTGAGATGGGTTTACTGATGCTGACATTGTCTCCTCTTTTTATTTATGTTTTTCAGCAATATAAATACAGAGATCTGACTGTACGTGAGATAATTAACGTCATCTCCCAGTACAAGGACTTGAAGCCAGTTATGGATGCTTATGGTAAATTAAATGATACTGAATTGACAAGGTGATGAGTTGTAAGCTTCATGCTCATATGATGGTATATTCATTGTTTTTCAGTGTTTAATGATGGCTCCACGAGAGACCTGATGAGCCTGACAGGGACTGTCCCTGTGAGCTACAGAGGTTAGTTAAAAAATGAAAGAAAAAAAGAGTATTTTTTAACTTAAAATAGCCATACAACATTTTGTGTGTGTTTCCCATAGGCAATGTCTACAACATCCCAGTCTGTCTATGGCTGCTGGACACCTATCCCTACAACCCTCCCATATGTTTTGTCAAACCAACAAGTGCCATGATGATTAAAACTGGCAAGCACATCGATGCCAATGGCAAGATCTACCTTCCTTATCTACATGAGTGGAAGCATGTAAGTTTGATACTAACCTGTGTGTATTTACAGTTAATCTAATGTGTCAGACAAATGTGATGCAGGAGAGCAAATGACCACTGCTCTAACAAACTGGTTATAAATGATTGGACAAGCAAAAGGATAACATTTGTAACATGTGCAGACACTCTTCTCAGCTGATTAAAGTTGTTGTGCGTAGAAGTTAGCTAGCACAAAATGCCTGTAAGGACAAGGGAAGTGCAACTTTAACTCCACTGTATTCTCTATGACTTGTATGATCATATTATGAATTTGTGGCCTTGGTCAGTTAACATTGTGTTTATTGCATGTCTTTCAGCCCCAGTCAGACCTGTATGGTCTGATTCAAGTGATGATTGTGGTATTTGGAGAAGAGCCCCCTGTCTTTTCTCGCCCCACTACACAAGCCCCCTATCAAGCTTTTCAAGCTGCTGGACCCCCAAATTGTGAGTAAGATGTTTAACTTTGTTTTGGGAACAGCATAGTAAGTAGGCTAGTAAAAGCATGGTGAACAGAGCCTTTGCATACAATAGCAGTAAGTTAGTTAGTTTCACATTAGAATCTCAGAAATCATTTTACAGACATTAGTGCAGTGGAAAGATTTTATTATTACTCTTATATGTGCAGTGGTGATGCATTTATTTCAGCACCAGGTGGTGCTCTGAGATAACTGCAGCACACTGGTTAAACTGACAGTATTCTCTTTTTTCTGCCTCAGCTTCCTACATGCCTGGCATGCCAGCAGTCTCACCCTATGGTCCAAATCCTAACTCTGGGTAAGATGTTTTTCCTGGTAGATCTAAACCCACTTCCACAACTAACATGCATTTAATGTATTTTTTGTTTCTTCTGTGGTTTATCTAACATTAAAATATTTTTTGAAACACTGTACAAATGGTTCAATGAATATAGCTTGTTTAATGCTGCAAGTTAAAGTTAGGTATTTACATTTTGTAAAAATAGAAAATTAGGTGTTAAGTATTTACTTATTTACTTGATGACTATGTATTTTCTCAGAGGCTACCCAGGTTACCAGTACCCAGGGGGAAACTCTTACCCAGCCACTGCTGGGCCCACACACTACCCCACCCAGACTCCTGTCTCCACAGTGGGTATGTATTACTGTTGGTAACTAGGTACACTATTTTTCTTTGCAGGTGAACTTTAAAAAAAAATATTTGATCAGTCTCCAAAGATTTTAAAATGTAAAACTGAGAATTATTTCTCATACCTGTATGGACAGTCATGTTCACAAATATTAGAACAGTGTACAGTGTAATTCAAGGGTTTTGACAAAGGGTCAAAACTCAATACTCATGGTGGCTCAAATAGAATGCAAAATGATTAGAAAACAAGTAATTGCCTTTAATAATTGGATTAAAATCCTAAGCAGTCAACGACTGATTGAAGGCTAGAACCCATGGAACTGACCAAATGCTCTCTTGAGATGCTGCTGTGTTCAGCTGCAGTAAAGGCCTGCCTTCTGCTGTCTTGTCTTCAGTAATTAGGAGCTAGCTCTCTTGGGTTGAGTTTATCTGACTTATCTCTTGCGATCGTCCTGGTACAGGTTCATCCTTGTTTCATCAGTCCAACAAATCAAATCAAATCCAACAAAACTGACTTTACTATCCAGGTCATGGAGACAGAAAGGAACAGCCTACAACTTATAGGATGCTGCTTTATATTGCAAATGAATAATGACAGCTACCCAAGAGTTTCATTCATTCTTTGTTGGCCAGTCACTCTTAACCCTTTAGAGCATCCTGTTCACTTATTGAAGACAAGACTGAGGCAGCAAGATCCACAAACAAGCATTTCAAGGGAGGAAACTCAGCATTTGGTCATATCCATAGATTCCAGGCTTCAGTCAGTCATTGACTGCAAAGGCTTTTCAAAGGCAATCATTATTTTTCTAATTATTTTTCATTATATATGAGCCACTAAAACTCATGGTTTGTATGAAAATGGTTATAATTCCTGAATGTTAGTGCCATCAACAGAGCAGGAGAATGAAAAGATGGTAGGAAGGTGTGTGTGTATGGTGGTTGTGAATGGCTGTATGAAGATGGGTAACACTGGTGGCAGTCTTAGGTATTCATGAACCACACACTTTAGGTTGAGGTGAAAACTTCCTTCAGTTGAGCAGTTCAGCCCTTAGGCACTCATGTAGGAATTCTATCAGGACCTGTGGCTCTCCAGATCCACCTTACATCATGTGCCTCTAGTCCATGGTCTTTAGTTAACCCAGAAAGAATACACTTGACCTTTTGACTCAAACTCTCTCAACTTATGAGTGACTTCAGTGGCATGTCAAGGCACTCATGAAAGGTCATCAGTGTAACTAGAGTGGGGTGAATTAAAGGTCAAGGGCTAGGATGGACCAGGACAGAAAGGGAACAGTCCCTCCTTGCCCCATGCAACCCACACTTCAGAAGTGCACAATGCTATATATAGGATGGAAACAGTAACTCCTCACAAAGACAGGTCTACAACCCAACAGTGAAATGCTGGTCAGTGACTAGCATGCTGATAGAGCATGCTAGCAGAATCCTATATTTAGTAAAGGAGAAGAAACAAATGTGCCTGCAGGCTGAGTCAACTCTGACATTTGTGATGCTGACTCATGACTTTCCTGACTCTGAAGACGCTTGTCAGTCATTTCACACTGCCAGGAGCTGGCAGTCTGTAAACGGTTTTGCACATAAAGATATTTGAAAAACCAGAAGCGCTTTAATTTCACCCAGTATCAACAATCTTTAAAATGTAAAATAATAAAGTGGTGGGCACTCCTACCTTAGATTTGTGGTGCTTGTTGTAGACTCTGCAAACCTGTGATGGCAAAAGTTTCCTTGTTCAGTATAGTGCGTGAGACAAGAAGTCTATTCTAAATTCTGTGACAAAGGATGGATATGCAGTATAACTTGGCACAAAAAAAAATCCTTGTTCAGGTTATGATTTTAGTGCCTCTCACAACTTCTTTATCTTTTCCTCTAAAGGCCCAGGCAGAGATGCCACAATTGGTGAGGACACCATCCGTGCATCTCTGATTTCTGCTGTCAGTGACAAGCTTCGCTGGAGGATGAAGGAGGAGATGGACAGAGCTCAGGCAGAGTTGGATGCTTTGAAAAGAACAGAGGAGGACCTGAAGAAGGGACATCAAAAACTGGAGGAGATGGTTTCCAGACTGGACCAGGAAGTGGTGAGATGCCCTCAGTTTAAAGGCTTAAATGTGTGAGCTTGCCACATAAAGGAACAATATTTCAGTTTACATTTTTTTATGTTCGTGGTTTCACCAGGCTGAGGTTGACAGAAACATCGAGCTGCTGAAGAGAAAGGATGAGGAGCTGAGTGAAGCCTTGGAGAAAATGGAGAACCAGTCAGAAAACAATGATATTGATGACGTCATTGTGCCCACAGCTCCACTGTACAAACAGATCCTGAACCTGTATGCTGAAGAGAATGCAATTGAGGACACAATCTTCTACTTGGGAGAAGCCCTCCGCAGGGGCGTCATAGACTTGGAAGTTTTCCTCAAGGTGGGCACACCGCACACATAAATACACACTATGGATTATGGATATTTTAGCTTTTTTTGACTGATTCTCTTCTGTTACAGCATGTACGACTTCTGTCTAGAAAGCAGTTCCAGCTCCGCGCTCTCATGCAGAAAGCCCGTAAGACTGCTGGACTTAGTGACCTCTACTGACCCACACTGACTACCTGGAAATATTCATATCTCTTTACATTCTCTTATTCTCCTCTTTTCCCTGCTCTTTATTCTCTTTTAATGTCTTCTTGTATTTCAACCAGCTGTTCCTTTTTTAAACTCTAAAAGAATCTGAACAGCACAGCAGACATTTATGAAGAATTGTGTAAAGTCAAATTGTGGCCACATTCATATGAATTTTCATAAAAATACAAACACTCCTTGAGATCAAGTACCATGACGCAGGCATAATATATTTAAAAACATTGTCTCCAATGTGAATAAGGTACTATGGTTGACATGAAAACCTGCTCAACTCACCGGCCATATTGGTTAAAAAAAAAAAAAAAAAAATCAGTTGTGAGTATAGCATATGCAAATTGCTCAGTTTGTTCGTTAACTGAATTGGCATACAGATGAGTTTGGCTACTAACATGCATACAGCATGCTGTGCTGCATAGTAGCCCACAGGTTCTGTTAGGCACCCATTGCCAGACAAAGTCATTTGGCTAGTAAGCACAAATGATAGGGGCTAGGAGAGAGGGGCTTTGTAGAGCCCCATATGCCCTTTATAATGAAAAGAATGGCTCTGATAAAAATACCTGGGCCAACTTTTCAGCAAGGACAGGGGTTCAGCCTCAGGATTTGATGTGTATGAGTTTTGGTTCATGTTTACTAGCCTTGGAGTCACAGGGGTATCTTTTTATACAGCAGAATCGGTGGCAATCGGTGGACCTAAACTGGCTTGTTTATGGTTGGCCATTGAGCTAAAATTTTACCTCTTGTGCCACTTGTCTACACTACTACATGTTTTTCCACATTAGGTCTCATGATGTGTGAGTGAGGTTCTTTGACTGTGTCAGCTGCTCAGGTCTGCCCTTCATTATATACTCACTGCATTAACTAGTAAATCGTTATATACAGTATAGATGATTCGCTCCGTACAGCGTCTCGTCATAATTAATTTCTAAGGTATTAAGAAATTTCTGTTTTCTTTTTGCTTTCCTTGTACTGTCCACTTATTCTCAGTCCTCCTGAGAAGGTTAGGTTTTCAGTCAAAGCTTGTGAATAAAGAGGCGCATTAGAGGGTACAAAAAAAATAAATGACTATTGTACTAATCAAAAAGTTAACTTATGTAAGGTTTGGTCTCTTAAATTAGCTTTTTACTAAATGCACTTTGAATTGTATGATAGATTATCTGTTTGTTTTCTTGTTTTCAATTCAGCCACAGACAACCTGTTCTTTTATATCTGTAGATTTATGTAAAGTTCAGTACAAATAAAAGCAATCTGATTAAATAGGCCATCCCTGTGATCATTAGTCACTGTCCCTATAATACCTGCATTTATGTTGTTATGAACCGATATTCGTGACAGCAGCGTTACACAGAAGCTACGTTTTGAGGCCCTGCAGAAAAACCTAATCTAACCTCGGGCTGACCCACAGCTGTGCAGTGAGAGCAGCTGAGTCAGCAAGTCTGCAAACATACAAACTGCCTTTTTGGTAGGTTGGATGACAAACAGGGAAAAAAAACAAAGGACAGACTTGTATCATTATCCTGGCAGATTTATTTGACGTTACAGCAAATAAAAATCAATATCCAGCTGCCATGACGGGTAGTTTCTTAGCAAGTCAGTAACGCTGATACACAAATAGGTCTTAACAGTTAAAAAGTCACAGAATAAATTTCTTTTGTTTTACTTTTCCCCCCAGAGTCTGGTGGATTACAAATAAATATGAGGCCTTCTGAGGGCATTTGGGGTGCACAGTCTAATAACATTTTGTTAAAATCTATAATAACCTCATCCTAGGTCATGATCCAAGTTTCCCACTGGCTCTCTGTTATTGCTCTCTTTGAAGTCTTATGGGCTACACAGTTTATTAGCAACATCCTATTTTATCTGATGTAGTTAGTTAATAGATTATTACCAATAATAAATATCACTGATTTCAGATGTCTTTTTCCAGTGTCAGGTGGAGTACGATACAAAAACCTTGTATTTATGGTGTGCAGCCGAACGACACCCTCAGGACTGTCGGGTCATTAGCTCTTTCCCACTGGCTCCCTTTGACTTTTCATTATGGCAAGGCCACTGCTACTCTTTATCACATGTTAATTTTGCTACTTCTTATTACTGCAAAAAATGTTTCCTTTTTGAAATTTGAAATTTTATATCAGTGCACTTGTGGTAAGGTTTGTTTTTAAAGGCTTCAGTGCAGAGCAGTACATGTGATGTTGCCTTAGTGAAACAATAAGGTACTTTGGTATCAGAGGAACACGTGGCCTAGTGATATTCATAATTGGCAGTGTTGTCTCTAAACATACAGTATGTGGATAGGAAGCTCTCCTTATAGACAATGGAATGTCTCTATTATACTTCAAAAATAAAAATAAACAGATTACCAAGTGGAAACGGATAACAACCACAGAATAAATACAAACTATGACCAAGGAGTGTACAGGACAAGCAGCGACAATACACAGTAACATACAGTACACAGAGTATATACGCACAATATGCTCAGGCCTTATACTTCTAGCACAGAGACGACAGCAGAAGGACATGCCCTCTGTACAGCACAGGCTGACTGCAGATGCTAAAGGTCAGAGAAGTCAGTCATGAAGGGACAGGAAAAAGTGGTGGAAAAGGAAAATGAGCTGTAAGCTACAAGCAGTTGGCCTTTTTGTGATATTCAGAGGTCTCATTCGCCTGTTGCCGTGAGGAGGTATGGTAGGCAGGAGGGATTTGACCACACAGTGTTTGGTGGTGATTGGAGGGGATTGGAGGATTCAGAGGAGTGCTTTTTACAGGGTGAGCTCCTTCTGTACGCCCCACAGGGTCTCAGCACTATTCACCAGCTGCTTCTCCTCATCAGGCTTCAGTGTCATGTGAATAACATCTGTCAGGCCGCTGTTGCCCAGAACACATGGGATGCTCAGGAATACCTCATCCTTCACACCATGCATGCCCTGTATGACAAAAGGGAAGGAAGAGGAAGGGAAGGGAACAATAAGCATAATATATCCAACAATACACTTTTTAAAAAAACAACACTAAAATGTATGTCCTACAGTCTCCTCACCTGGACGAGTGTGGACACAGGGTGCACTTTGTGTAGGTTCTTCATGATGCTTTCCACTAGGTCAGCCACAGACATACCAATGGCCCAGGAAGTGTAGCCCTTCAGCTTGATAACCTCATAGGCTCTGCAGTGGAGACATATGAAATTATAGAAGATGCCATGCATTTGAAGAGAAAACAATACGTCAGACGTCATGCTTGCCGTTTTCCTCTAATACTTTCATCTTCTTTATGTAAAGAATCCAGCTGTTTGTCAGAATGGCAGAAGCTTAAACTAACTGGATGCTGTGCTTACAGGGAACTGTTTAGTCTGTATTCTGTTATTTCAGATGTGTTGGGCTTGATGTTTACAAGCTTAAGACAAAGGCAAGGCTTGGAGGTCTTATACAGAAACATTGGGCAGCTCTGAAGTAGCCATCTTACCCTCCTTCACAGGGTGCAACAGTCTGTCCTAAAAGTTAATCTAATCATGTTGTCACCCAGGTTAGGACACATCATAGATGTAACAGCTTTCTATTTTATATTATCTGTTTGATACCTCGTCTTACAGAAGGGCACACAGAGACATTGTCACTACCTTTACAAAGCTTGATAAACCGGCTATTGTCTTGTACACGTCTGACCTCTAAAGACCCAGCTTTCGCAACACACCATACCATAGCTACAGTAAAAATGTGGAATTTTTATGTTTTCATGTCTAGTGAAACCATAACACAGGGGCAGAGAGGCAAGCTGCTTGTCTTCAGGCTCATATTCTTCAAAAGCTCCATTGGATTTAGTAGTGCCTGCTTTTTTTTTTTCAAATCCCTATGCTACTAGGTAACTCCAGCTATACCCCATTAAACCCTACAGACGTGCTTTAATGAAACATCATGTTTATGGATCCTGCTGGACAGATGGTCTGTGTTCAAATGGCTAATTGGTTCGCAGATTAAATGAGAGAGAAAGCGTTGCATGCTGGGTACATAAGAGGGCTATTCAAACTCATTGGTGGATAAATTATACTCACCCATCAACCACCATCTTATGCACCGCCTTCCAGTTCTCACTGTCGCCCTCAGCTCCCATCTGTGGGTTGAGGCCCTGAAGAGAAACTCCAGCAACATTCACACCACTCCAAACAGGCACTGTGAGAAACAGATACACAAATCTTAGGTTGCATCCATGGTTACATAAACCGGGCAACAAGATTGGTCGAAGGCCAGCAGACAGTTACAGTAGAGGGCTAGCAGAGATTTTATTTTTAGTCAAAGCTGCATACCACTGGAGTCTCCATGCTCTCCGATGATCCAGCCGTGGCAGCTGGAAGGGTGGAGGTGGAGCTTTTCGCCCATGATGTGGCGGAAACGGGCAGAGTCCAGGTTAGTGCCTGAGCCAATCACACGGTGACGAGGGAAGCCACTCAGCTTCCAGGCCACGTAAGTCAGGATGTCCACTGGGAGGGTGCAGAATGAATCAATGAGTTGCACAACTTCCCACGTTCTTTCATCACTTCCCCCTACTTACACCCCCTTCTCTAACCTGGGTTAGAAACCACCAACAGGATGCAGTTGGGGCTGTACTTGACGATGTTGGGGATGATAAACTTAAAGATGTTCACGTTGCGCTGCACCAGGTTCAGACGGCTCTCGCCCTCCTGCTGACGGGCACCAGCAGTCACAACTACCACCTTGGAGTTGGCTGTCACACTGTAGTCTGACAAATGGACACAAGGAAGGTTTCAGTGAGGGTTATTCAGTGAGGGGCACAGGACACACTTATTTTGTGCGCCCTCACCTTTGTCAGCCACAATCTTGTGCGTCTTGAGGAAAAGTGATCCGTGCTGCAGGTCCATGGCCTCGCCCTTCAGCTTGTCCTCCATCACATCAACCAGGGCCAGCTCATCACACAAGTCCTAATTATACACATTTACACGAGTCATAATCAAACCAAAGTTCTCTCTTCTCAGCACCTTATTATATTCATGTAGTGATTCACATGTGTTAGGCTAAATACTTTAAGGTTTTATCTATAGTTCCTTCCTCTTACCTTGAGCAGTACACTGATGGCGGAGGCCATGCCCACCATGCCCACACCGACCACCGTCACCTTGCACCTGCTGCCAACAGGCTCCTCCTTCATCACGTGGCCGATGAGCTTCTCCTTGGTGGACATCTGCGAAAAGAAAGTGAAGGATACAGAAACAAATTACACAGAGGCCAAACACCAGAGAGAAAGAGAGGGAAGGGTTACAAAAAATAAGAGGTAGAAGCGGGTAAAAGTTGAGTGAGAAATGTGGTCCACACACACGTGGCTGCTTTCACAACCCCACAATGATTGAGTCATTTTATTTCATACTTAAGAGGAAAAGGGAAAGTTTCATTACCCTGCTGTGTTTCATTATTACAAGGCTATCCCTGTCCTGTCGTAATTTACAGACGGAGTTTCACATCTCCTCTTCTAATCTCCATGGCAACCACTGCCAGGGAAAGTACTGCAGCAGGGACCATCCCCAGCTGACGTCACATGCTGCTGCTTGTGTTTCCTAACTGGGCTGGCATGGCTGAGTAGTCACGTTTACATCAGCAGCATGACTAGGCTGGTTCACCCCTGTGATGTGCAGACAAGCACGTAGTGGAGAACTTGACTGAATTAATACACTTTAACACCTCCAAAAGAGGAAACTTAAGACCTCCACAAGGGGAGTTTGCACACAACAGTAGGATATGTCAAGTGAGACAGTTATATCTAAAATCCCATTATCCAATCATCTCTCCTTCAGAGATAGGCTGAAGGCTTACTGCAAACATGCTCCCTACTACAGGGCCCTTTGTTAGCTTATAATTCAGGATTACTGCATGTTTTCTGCACAGGTCAGAGTTCTTTACTGCTGAAATATTCATTGCATTATTTCCTTAGCAGCATGACTGAATGAGGATTACATGTGAGATTATTAGCAGCTGAAAGAACTTAATGCAACATAGTTGGAGACGGAAAGAGAGAGGCAGCTAGATGTTTTGTGTCAGGCTTTAGTTTATGAGAATTTAGTAGCTGCTACACAAAACTGAGCAACTAAATCTACTTTGTGTTCTTGAAACGTTATTTGTATATTATGATGATTAATTCAATCACCATGAAAGAGTTACAGAGGCTGATGGGTGTCAAGTATCACAGCTGTGGTTCAGGGTCTCATATTTCACATTCTTGCACCACTTAGTTTCAGACTACAGCTAGACTAAACGTTTATCTGCGTCTTCAAAAATTATTTAATCCTAAATTCTACTTTAGGAACCTAACCCCAGGGAAACCTATCCAGACTACATACATAGCAAGTAGTCATCCTGTGTATTCTCTGCAACTGGCAAATATTTATCCACAACTCTGTGCCAAGAGTCTTGATTCATCTACTAAAAGGGCTATAAAAGATTCATATTTTATTTATTTAAAAAAAGACTTAGATCACTTAGATCTGCTAATTATATAGGCTGGCACTGCTCAGCATTTTCTGTACGGGTATCATTTATGGCCAAGACTGCTGTCTGGATGAAGCGTCTCCACAGGGCCTGCGTAAACGCTGCGTATTATTACATCAACACATCCGCTGCAGTCACAAGGACAGACGCTGTAATTATAGCTGTAACATATAATAGTTGTTTTTCTTTCTTGCTGCTTTTTAAACGCGTAAATATAACAGTAATCCATATTGAAAGTTGCCAACATTTCTCCATATCCTGGTGAGCATTACGCAACAAGTAGAAACCAGAAACTTACAGACAAACAGCCTGTTGCTGTGCCCACAAATAAAAAGACATCTTTCTTACAAAAAATACCGCATAAGGCAGAGCAACCAATCACCAGTAGGCTATTATTGAACACCGACACGCCCCTCGGTGCCATTCTAAAATGTGACTGACCGGTTCCCTTTACTTTCATTCAAAGAACAGGTATAGGCTTACCGTGAATGATCAGTGCTGTGGAGGCTTTCTTACCTCGAAGGTCTCAGTTAAAACGTGAACACGAGCTGGAATGTGTCTGCTCCGCCGCTCTTCCGCAGAAGAAGTGCTGCTGCTCAGAGGGCGGTCCCCCGCTATTTAAAGACAGCCTCCTCCGTGCACGTTACGTGCGCACATACTAATGAGGCTGCACGGTAATGTGGTAACTGAGCGTGGTAAGAGTCACGTAAGCGACAGGATGCGGTACCGGGGCCTGCTGCAAGCGCGCACCGCCTGTGACTAGGCCAACTTCTCTTTTATATATATTTCCAGACAGAGAGAGCGTGACCGTTTTCCAAACCGTGGATTTTGTTCAGAGAGTCTGGCCATCTGCGCACCGCGTAATCAGCAGGAGACAACTGACAGACAGCAGAGGTGCAGTTCAGGGCTGACGGAGAGGATGAGCAACGGAGTAGCCTGTCACTTCCTCTCATCGATCGTCTACATTTATACAATACAAAACGCATCGGATGAGTTAGGGAAGTCATTTCATGAATGGGGCTGCTGGATGGGCACGGCGTGCGTAAAAATCCACGTGTATCATGGAGATTTCGTAACATAGACAACATGGCTCGGAGTTTAAAGTTGTGTAACCCTCAGTGGAATAGCAGCATTTCAGTCTTACATTGTGTTTTATCTGAATTACTCAATGGTGACTGCAGTGATGGGGGCTTGAATGAATGGTCCGATCAGTTCAGCAGCATTTTGCGCCACCTACTGCCTCGTCTAGGTTACTACACGCTGGGCAACCCCAACCTTCAGCCATGCGACGAACCATTTGAATAAGTTATCAGTGGAATTTTGTTGTCAGATAAAACTCATTCAGCTGTAGCACAAAGGCGTACAAAAGCCTGCTCACTTTTTATTGTCCTGAATCATCACCGAGGCACCAACGACAAATACTTCTGCCCTGGACTCTCCAGCTTTGAGCAATATTCAAGTACTGTTAGTTCATCATACATTCTTAACACGCAAATGAAGGTCAAATCATATGAACATTCAACTCTCAAGATCCTCCATGAGAAGTTAAAGTCCTGCTGTATTTGAGCTAGATAATCATGTCAGGCATCACTGTCATTCCCTCCACTGGTCTATATTTATGTTTACTTAGCACCTTATAGCTCCAGATTTGTATCCATGTAACATATATTGTGCTCATACTGCGTACTGTACTCTGATTTGGATTATAGTGACACTTATACTCTTATACTCTGTACTTAACTGCATTTAATGTAACTTGATACCTCTGGCACAAGAATTTCGTTCGGGATTAATAAAGTTTTATCTTATCTTATTGAGTCTGATTAGCTCAGAGGGAAAAGCAACTTGGTGGGCTACAGTTAAGTGGACACCAAAGTAGGCCTACTTATAGTTTTTGGCTGTCTCTACCTCCACTCCCCCTTAATAGGTCTGATTGCAGTTCTGGTCTTTCTAAAGTCAACGGCCATCTCTTTGGTCTTTCTGACATTTAGGAGCAGATGATTCCTGCTGGACCACTCCACAAAGTTCTCCACCAGGCACCTGTACTCCAACTCTTGTCCACCTCTAATACACCCCACCACCACAGTGACATCAGAGAACTTCGGCAGGTGGATAGGGTATTTGCATAGGGCATTTAAAAATAACTGGCCTTCTCCAGCTATTATACTCCATATTTTCAGCCAATTTGAAGAAACGTTCTGAGTCAGTTTAGACAGTCAACCTGAGCAACTTAAACATTATTACAACCCTCTCCTCTGATGGGCTCTGAAGGTGGTTTAGATTGTTTAGCTGTAAATCACTATGGGTGGAAAGTTAGCAGTCATTCCTCACTTCCTGCTGTACTAGATTTTATTAGGCATGAGCAAGACACTGGCTGCACCAGCTAAACTGTTTAGTACATGGTGTGTGCATTTACAGGATTTGATGGAGTGAACTGTGCCAGGCAGTTGGTTTTCAGTCAGATGAATACCAGAATTATAGGATACTTCAGAGGAAAATATGTATATGGTATATGTGCACACCAGTACTCATGATCATACACAAAGAAAACTAGGTATATATAAACTAACATGGGTATTATTTTTTTATTATTATAATTTTACTGTTTCTCCCATTCACATTGTATCATGTATTGTATTTTTTTAGTTTCCATCACTGGCTCAGTACCAGCAGCTCACCAGCAGGAAGTGCTATCATAAAGGCAGTAAAACAAGCTCCAAGCTCTTCTCTGTGTTTTTACGTCTCCTCTTGAACTTAATCTACACTTCGAGCATGTTCACTATAAAAGAGTGGTAATGTGAAGACTGTCAGTATTGTGCAGAGTGGATCTTATAGTGCATTCTGAAGTTGTCCAACAACATCTTACATCAAACATGGTATTAAGTAGAAGAACAACAATGCACATTAATGCGCCTGTTATGTTGTTTTATTATTCAGCATGCAGGTGAGTTAAGTTGTCAAATAAATGTAGTGAAGTAGAAATAAGTATTAGCTTAAGAAAAGTACTAGTATAAATATACAGACATGGTTTTTGTGATCTTAGTCCACCAAAGCTGAAGAAGACATCTAGTATCTCACAGTTGTTAGGAAGACCATCCCATCCTGACAATGTACAATGCTGTACTGAATCAAAGGTAACAGAATTACCCCCTCATAATTGGCCCCCGGGCCAGTTCTCCTTGCATTGCAGTCCCAGTTGTTCACTTTAAAAAGCATCCATCACATGGTCTTTGGCTTGAAAAGTAATGAACTGAAATGCATTTAGGTGCTGCTGTGTGCGACAGTGTTAGACACTGCTGGAGACAGATGAAGTTTCATTTCATGTGTGCAACATCATACTTCATCTCCTTGTGTTTAATGTCCTCAGTTAGTCTGCGGCGATGCACTCCAAACTTTCTTAGACTCCATAACTAACTTATTCCTGTCCTTCCTGCTGAATTGCTGGTCTCCTTGCCTCCATCGCCACTTTCAGTAGTCTCTGGAGCATGTACCAACTCAATCACAGCTAGCCCTCCCAGTGGGGCACAGAAACACTAGTTTCTTATGTTGGGTTCACCTTTCTTGCACCACAGGGTCAGTTGCCAACATACTGTTATTGCACAGGGCATTGGGACTGAGGGCTGTCTGCTGTGGGTGATACCTGTCTCAGCCTGCTGCTGTAATAGAGAGGAATCTAATCACATCGCTGCAGCTTCCTCTTCCTCCTCCAGCCTGTGTTTAGAAATAGAACTGAGGCAGAGGAACAAGGCCACATCAATCATAAAAGGATTCTCCAGGGAGTGACATTACATTCACAACTCTACAGCATCCAGCTCATTGATGTTACCTTATTTCACCTCAGACAGACACAACTTGAACCTAATTTTAGCCAACAATTGTGTCTGATTTCTGATTTCTCCTTTGCTAATTTGCAGTCTCTTTCCTTCAATCAAACATTCTTTATCCACCTCCCAAACAATCACTTCTCACCTTTCTCTCCTTCACATATTTCCCCCCCATTCCCTCCCTCTCTTCTTTATTTTCCTGGCTTCCACTTTCACTACACGCACACCTTCTGCCTAAGACTGATAACATCCCTGATGGAGTTCCTTTATTAGCCACCCACAGGCAGATTAACCAGAGCAATAATACACCAATCAACACCAATTATGCACTGATAAGCCCAGGGAGAGCTCTGCTGGCTGTGGAAAAGGATGTGGCAGTTGTAGAGTGATTGGATGTGTTTTTGTACAGGATTAAAGGTTGTGTGTGCGTGCATACATTTACATGTGTTTTATGAGTATATTGAATTGAGTGTGCTTTGTTTAATTTCTTCATAGAGCAAATTATTATGATCAGATGTGAAATCAGTTCTTATCCCCAGGTCCTTATCAGGTGCTAATTGAAGCCATGATCAAGCAGGCTTAATTCTCATGTGTGCAGTCTCAAATTTATTAATGAAAGTATAAACAGTAGTGCTAGAAACCAGCTGGATAAACAGAGGTTTGGAATCAATATGGTGTATCATTATTCTCTTAGTGTACTATGAATATTGAAGACATCCCTGCTCTCATCATTACAGCACATTAAAGCACTTCACTTACAATGTTGGCACTTGTTAGTTTTTGGACAACGCAGCCTAAACAGCAGCCTGGCATTGTTATAGAGCTGCTAAATGATGATGAAAACGAGTGGAAGCACAGATATGACTTTCACGCCTGCAGGCATTCATGCACCAGCCAAGTCTGAACATCTGTATGGATTTAACCTCACGCTTACCAGTCTGTAATTCTGCAAAGCACATCCACATGCACATAACTGTGCACAAACATAGGCTATGTGCTTGCCATATGTATAGAAACGCACAAGCTTCTTTTAAATGGCAGACCAAAGACCTTGGAAGCTGTTCACTGCGGGTGTGGTGTGGGTGTGTGTGTGTGAGAGAGAGAAAGAGAGAGATCAGGTGATCATTTTATCAAAGTGTACTTCTCATTATACTTCCTTATTTCATTTGGCACTTTTAAGATTAAAAAACAGGGCCTCAGATTTTCTTTTTTTCAGTTTCAATGTCAAGCAATTCTGGATTCTGGAAGTGTGTGAATATAACGTTATTATTTTTGCTCTAAAACATGTACTCTGCTTGTCTCATTGAAGCATCATGACCTCCAAAAGTTTTTGTAGAGCACAAAATAAAATGTACTTCAAGCATGAAATTAAATACATTTCCTTTGGCTGTCCAAGCTCTAATTATTTCATAGGATTTATGACAGTGACGCTGTTATTTGTTTAAGGATACCATCTGCACAGGCATTGTGGACTGCGGCAGGTAGCCTCACGTTCTTTTACATGTCACTGGAGAAGCTATGTGAAGTTTCTGTCTCCTGATCCAGTGACCTTAACATCAGTGATTGATATGGGAGGGGAGATGTGTGCTGACATGGTATAGGTGGTGTGTGTGCGAAGGTGTAAGGTTAATTGAAGTTGTTAGAGTGAAAATGATTCCCTCAGGGGGGACGTAGCAGGTGGAGACATTGGGTGGATTCAGCAGTGGGTGACAGAGAGAGGCCAGGAGAGTGGGGAGGTGGGATGGAGCAGTAAAGAAGGTATAGGGGGCAGGAGTGGGGGAGGTCAAAGGGATTGCTTTTACCCCCCATAGCACTAAGAGGCAGTGATACATGAGGACAGAGAGATAAGATGATTCATCTAAAGGTCACTTGTGTCTGTCTGTCCCTCTGTCTGACCCCTCACCATCCCTGCTTTTGTCTTTCTGTTCATTTTTCCTTTTCTTCCCTTACATGTGCACATTTTTTCTATACATGTCATATTCATTTACACATTTTCCTACCATCCCCTCCATTTTTGGTCCTGTCTCACACATCCCATTCTATCTCTTGTTCTGTCTGTCTGTCCCCTCATGTGGTCTTTCGCCTCTTCTCCTGCACTAGCCTTCATTTCACAGATGACAGGTTGGCTGACTGTAATCCAACAGATGCTGGGGCGGGGAGGCCTGACCAACTGTTTTAACTCCAATCAGCTTTTATTGCTCTCCAGAGGAACCCCACACAACCCCCTGCCAGCCTGACATTTTAGAGAGCAGGACAGCGCAGTCGGGAGCAGGGGTGAGAATAGGAGATGTATATATGTGTATATGTATGTGTGTGTACAAGTATGATAAAGTGTGTGTGTGTGCTGATTAAGGCAGGGGGCTGATGGGGAAAAAAGGGGTGACAGTCATTACCCCCTGTGCCTGGTGTGAAGCCAAACCGCTGGCTTCAATCAACTTAGACACATGTGTCACTGCGTGTGTGTCTGTGTGTGTCTGTGTGTGACAGAGGGAGTCAGCCATCAGCAGGGATGGAGATGTCGCTGCTAATGCATCTGCCACTGTTTCCAGCTCTCAACAGCCTGAGCCACCCCTGCATTGTCCACGTCTGTCGCCTCCTTCCTGGTCTCCATCCATCTCTCTCCCTCTCTGCACCTCACCTTCATCCTCTCAGCCCCCCCCCCCCTTCCCTCCTGCTGAGACAAAGACAAAGGCAGCAGCAAGTTACTACAGAACAACTTTGAAGCTGTGTTGCTGTCTAAACAGTCTGAACTGCTATACATCAACAGATGCTTTAAATGCTGCGCTATAAAAAATAGATTTGAAAGAAAGAGAAACATCATTTTCTAGAGATTGTGTAGCCATTATTGTTCTGCTCTTGCAATGACCATAATATAGTAGAAGGCAAAGTAATATGAGCTGCACACTTTAACTGTGATTTGTGTTTGCATTAACAGTCAAGGGCTAATAGCATAATTTTTGAAACTGGTAAAATGGTAGCAGTTCTCGTTCTGCTCAGTTAAGCTGCAAAATCACATACACCCAGAAGCCATCAGTTATTTGATAAAATGGTGCCCCTGTTTATCTGATGATTAATGGGGTTTAAAGGCTGCTTGAACTCTGCTGTCTGACCTTCAGGCAATTAAAACCTCAAGAACCAGAGAAATATTTATTTGAGGAATGTGAATCTTCAGTCTTCTAATCACTTTTACTGCCGTGGCTGCAAAGAGGTGATGTGACCTTGTCCATTAAGGTGTTGTTTGATGGGACATTAATAACATGCAAGCATACTTCCACTTCAGTATGCCTGCAGACACTTACCTGCTACTCTGCCCCATGTCCACATAGCACACATTTGGTTTATGCTTTTACTTCCTTTGTATTTTACTCATATTTACTAGCAGTAATTATGATGGCACCTATTTAAATTGGATGCTAACTGCTGTTTAGATTTGAACCTATCTACAGCCTGTGCTGACACATGCATACTGTGAATAGATTGTGCAAATTTCTATGTCTATGAGTTTTTAGTTGTTCCAACATTATCAACATGGGATGATCCTAGGGATCAAATTGTAACCACACTGCAGTCTTTACACCAACAGACGAGAAGATGGGAAGAAAGATGGGAAGATAGGATGTCCAGGATTTTTGCAATGACAGTTGCTATGCTAATGAGTTTATTGATCCTGCTGTCATCTCTGGCTCCGACTGCTCCCTCTGCAGATCACAGCCCATTAGGTGGCACCACCAAAAAGAAGACCTCCAGTATATTGACATCTCAGTATTATCAGAACAGAGTTTCTGCTCATTCATCTGCTTGTAATCAGCATCAGTCTTGATCCTCCAGTCCAGTCTGTTACTTAAGCAGATACCCAAGTACTTGTAATGCTGGATAATTTAAACCTTCTAATATGGGATAGGTTCAAGGTTCTTCTATTCCAAATTTACTCCTATTATACTTTTAATAGTTATAAGACATGTGACCATGGGGCATTTCTTTTTCTTTTTTTGGATATGTGCAGTGGAGGCTTTTCATATCTCAATGGATACCTTGAGACGTGAAAAGTGTATAGCACCATTCAATTTATTCTTTGAAAATAGGACAGAAAAGTGTTGACTGAAAAGGTTAATGGTTGCAGCCACATTACATGACTACATGTTTTAGAATGAATATAATACATGCTGTACCATATGTTTTTCTTTTAAGTAAGCCTGTTAGATCATGTAGCTGGCCCTGTTATTAGGTGCTAAAGGTAGAGCGAATGACATTGCCAGGAGCAATTTCAAATTGGCTAGAGAGGAAAGCTTTTGTATGTGTGTGTGAGTCATTTTCAAGGGTACACTGTACAACAGAGAGAGGTCATCTATGTAGCCAGCCCCACAAGCAACTGCTCTTAATCGTGGCTAAATGAGTAACAGCCGATGGTCTTTTAAGATGGCTGTCCCTTATCGTGTCAGGAATCTGCACAGTATATATTAAAGAGTCTGATGTTGGAAGCATTAGGGGTCAGTTAGGGGATTCCCTGAAGTAAAAAGACAAGCGATAAATATTTTGAAGGCATTGTTTGTGCTTCACATTGATCTGGTATTTAAAGTTCTATTTTGATGATGAATAATCACAGGGGGAAGACATTGTATAACAACATAAACGGATAATGAGTAAGAGAGAGGCAACAGAGAGTGCTGAATGAATGATCAGTGAATTTATTACTGCTAAATGTAGTTGTTTTAGTCCTTCACCCAACGCTTCCATTAAATGTCCCTGTGATTAGTGAGGCGCACACAGCCAACCTAATTATCCAACACCAGAGCCAAACCCTCTGCATGATTACCAACAGTTTGCTTCTTATACTGCAATTACGTTCTTCGTAATGGCAAAATGCTATGATTAAGGAGGAAATGCTCCCTTTGTGTGTGTGTGTTTGTGTTTGTTTGCTCTATAGGTGCATTTTGCAGAAGTCTCTTTACACTAACCGCAATGCCTCTGTTTTGTGTTAATTCAAGATATAATTCTTTAATAATAAACATCATTTCAGGGATCATTCAAGTGGTTCTCTGCGGTGCAACACAGGGATCCAATTGTGCATCTTAAGAGTCATATTAGGAGAGAGAAATCCACCTTTGTTCTCGAGCATATTTTGCTTTGAACAGAGCTGCTTGAAGGTTGCAGCACCACACAGGAGAAACAGAAGCAAACTGGGTCAGATGACTGTGGTTGTGATTTCATGATGTCAGTGGAGAGAGATGAGACGGTGTGAGGTGTGAGAAAATCCAAGACAGGCTCTCTGTTGCTCTTCCCACATCTTTTCTAACTAGATTGGTATGGAAGGGTGCATTTTTGTAACTGAAGGGGAACACTCAGGGCTTCAATATCCTGTTATTAGAGATTTATGTAGATGCCTGTGTAGAGTGAAAGAAAGTTTTTTTTTTTAACCAGCAGGGGGCAGTGGAGCTGCAGCAGTGTGAATGCTGTATGTTACTGTGCATACATATTCCCTGAGGAGTATTTCCCCCCATAGCCTCACTCACGGGCATGTCAGTGTATAGCTGACATGCTGTAGGGACATTTGAAATGCACACGACTGATCATGGTACATGAACATACTGGATGGTGGAACATATGTCTGTGTGTGTTTGTGTGTGTGTACTTCCATATGTGTGATCCCACTCATTTGCATACAGAAGTGGCGAGGGCTCAAGTGTATCTCAATCCAAAGTCCTCTTACAGCCTCTGAGATGTGCGCAAGTGTCCTCCAGTGTCTGTATAATTATGAGACTTTATCCCCCCATGTACATTTGACTACACAACACATTCCTGCTGTCTATCTTGTATTAAATAGCTGCCTTTGATGAGCATATGGGCTAGGTTACACTGTTCTATTTTACATGTGAATGCAGGATATCATTGCATTCAATGTGTTTGAACACACAAAACTGCAGGTTGTAAATAAGAGTTATAAAGATACTGGAGAGTTGAACCACCACAATTGTTTGCTTAGCTTTTATGGCCTGAATTGTTTGAATGTAAGGTTATCTGTATCATAAGATCAGCACCATATGATCCAAGTATGAACAGAATCACTGTCTATCCTCTGTGGTCGTTTTTTTTTGTTTGGTCTTGATGTCTTTGTCCTCACCCCTTTGCTTTCATCAGTGTGCTGAGCTCAAAAAGCCAGCGGGTGACTCTTATTTCTGCCAGGCGGCAGAAATCAGTTCATCATGAAATACACCTGCATTGCCCTTTCATTCATTTTTCTCCCTCCCCAGTTTTAAATGTTTGCAGATGAACACTAATAGTCTCCTCTGTATATGGATGACACGCTAATTAATCAAGCACACTCTGCTGGCCAATCCAGTAACAGCCAACAGCTTCCACCATGCAGCTCGCTGGCAATAACCAGTTTGTACAACCCTGAAGGGCTGCGAGTTCATGTGTATGTTTGTGTGTGCAGCATTTGCTCCTGGTAGAAAACACTGTGTGAAAGTGTGTGTGTGTGTGTGTGTGTGCGTGCACATTGAGTGTAAGTTAATGTGTTTATGGCCTCCTGTTGAATTGGTCAGACTGTGCGATGAAACTATTCATTACATGGTAGTATGGTGAAGTAATTATGGAGTCTGGGCTCCCTCTCATGTCCAGAGGTTATTGGACTCTTGCCGCACATCAAATATGTTCCACTTTTTGGTAAACCTCTCTCTCTCTCTCTCTCTCTGTTTTTTCCCTCTCTCACACACCTCATCTTTCATTTTTCTCTCACTAAAACGAACCTCACAATTCTTGTTAAAAAGTTTTACCTTTTGTTATTATTAGTATTTTCATCTTTAATACTGAATCGTTTTGGTTGATGGGCTGTTTTTCTTAGTAGAAACATATTGTGAAGCCACTTGCTGTTTGGGCCAATGGTGCATTTGTGTTATTTAACAAAACTCAAATAATTCTTGCCTTGCCAAATATTTTGCAAACATCCAAAAGACAGGGAGCTGTTTAGAATTTTGTTTATCCTGCTGATTGAATTTTACAGCTTGGTGGCTCTGGTGTTTTAACACACTCACATAAACACATGCACGCACATGAGCACTATAGCACACAAGCTCAAACACCAAGCTAAGAAGACTTCTCATTAATTTGTTTGTAGGGAAGAGCGAGACAGAGGGAGAGAGAGGGAGGGATGCAGGCTGTGAAGGAGTGAAGACGGATTGATAGGAAGCAGGGAGGTACAGGCATGGTGATTAAAAACTCAGGGTACAGATGTTTCTGGAACACTTCAAAGTGGTGTGCCTGCCAGTGCCAACGCTGGGCATGATGCATTATTGAGATGGTGCCCACCTGGCACCTGGCGCTGCCATCACACACCCTGTCCACCTGGCACCTATACGCGGTCACGTGGGTGACACTGTGGGTCACACCTCCTCGCATAAACCTGGCTCCCAGTGCGGTGAAGGGCATCAGGGGATACAGCACACATAGACCTCAAAGGCACTAAACTGGGGCATGTGCAGATTGTAAAGTTTATAAATGAAAAGTGAGGAGAAATTATGTGAATGTTCGAACATTACACACATACAAATTTATAGAGAACTGTGTTTTTTAATTAGGCTTGTGTATTGGTTTATATATGGCTCCCTGTACATACTGCATAAGAAATGTTGTATCAAAGAGAAGATAAATAGAAGGAGAACATAACTGTCCACATGTGGCCTGCATGATGGTGTTGATGCAATTCTTTCTGCTTAATATTTTTGCAGCCCCCCTCAGCCCTGTTTTGTTAAAGAATATTTACAGGTCACATAGTGTGTGTGTGTGTGTGTGTGTTCCTTCTGTATGTGTCCCCTGACACCTGCACTCTCTCAGGGTGTAAGGAACAGACAGAGGGCAGAGCCACAGTCACAGGTCTCAGACCAGTGGGGTGTGAAATGAATCAGAGGGCCAACACACTCACTCCCTGCTGCACACATTCTCACAGTCGCTGTGCAGTTGTGTTTGCGGGCATGTGAAAGAGATCGAGGTATAAAAGGAGAGCACTGAGTGTGGACGGGGTGACATGTATGTGGTTCTTAGTTGCATTAACAGCAGTAAAATACAGTCAGCATACATATAAATGTCATACTTTTTAATAGAAAATTTGGGGTTTAGAATTCATGCTGGCATGGTATTTCATAAATAAACATAGGGCCTAAAGGACCTTCAGATAAAATCTAATTATTCCAGGAGTAGCCTACTGGTTGGCCTGGGCTGCTCACACGAAGCAGTAAAATGCAACATTAACCACCAGTCCTGCTGAAGCTGGAAGCTGCACTTATACTTGTGATGTGTAAGACTGAAACCTTTATAACAAACATGCCTGGAGTTTCAGTAAGGAAAGGTGTAATATGTAAATTTTCTTTAATAATGTTTCACATTGATGCTTCTTCTTATTCTTCTGATGACTAAGGTTTTCTGCATGTTTTGAACGGAACGAACAGAGTTCGCGTGGGATTTAAAAACTCTCATTATCACAAACTCTTCTGGAAAAAAAAAAGCACAAATGCTCCAGCAACAAGAAACAGGGTGGGAGCCGAGGGCCAGTATGGCTCTATGATTGGATGGAACCGCTGTCAATCATCCCCTGAGGGCTCGGCAGCACCTCCCACAGACGCACAGCGGCAGCGCAACCCTCACCGACAATGATATTCAAGGCACTTGCGGCTCGTCTGCAGCGATAGGAGAAAAAGAGGAGAGAAAAAGAGCCTCACCTCCTCAAACAGCGAGTGAGGTAGGGAGAAAAAAGAGCGACAGAGAGCGTGAGGGAGAGAAGAGGCTGTGGAGTTAAAGGAGAGACAACGGCGGCTTGGACCTCCAGCTAGGAGTGTTTAATTGTCTGCGCTTTATTATAAAGTGTTTAATTTTCACACAGATCCGACATGTCATCGTCCGGTAAAGACAACAGCGGTGCCCCACACGCCAATTACGTGGGACCTTACCGTTTGGAGAAGACACTCGGGAAAGGACAGACAGGTTAGTTGGGACAGCTTGCTCACCGCATCCCCCTCTTTAATTGCACAATTTATTTTCGGAGCGCTCCGCAGCGAGTTGAAATTTGGCCGGCTGGGTGTCTGCAGGTGATAAATAACTAACCGCTTAGTTACAAACACCTGCCCAACCTTGTGGGGGAATTTGGTGGGGTTGTTATTTCACCGGTGATCTGACATAATCATTGTTCACACAGTGGGACGAGGAGGGATTTAGAATGTGTTGCTTTGCATTGGTTTGCTGGATGTGCGTTGGCGTTGGATTGTGTGTGTGTGTGCATCGTGGAGCAGAGCAGCGTGGAAACCGTCCAACACCAGAAATGATGACAGTGTTATGGGCAATGGAAATGAACTTTTTGTGCTCCTGCTCTCCTGTGTGTGTGTGTGTGTGTGTGTGAGAGCGTGTGTGTGTTTGTGTGTTCAGTGATTGGAGAGGCACAACGCTGTTAATCCCGATTTGCCTGATACATTGATCTATTCTTAGTCCGCAGGCACGCAAGGAGGGAGGCAGGCGTTTCTCTTATAGGCTCTGCCTGCAATACGTGGGTTTCCTCCGACATGGAGTAGAATGTCCCACCTTGACAGATTACACCAGGAGCTGCTCACATAGCTGGGAAATAGTAGCTACACTAATCTATATGCATACATCCCAGGGGGATGTAACTATGGGCTTCCTGAATAAGGAGCACATGCTTTATCTCAGCAATGACACTGCAGTTTCTAAAGTTGCATTCCACATGTTGTGCCCAATTATTGCCCGAAGAGGACTTTATTCCATCATGCTGGTAGAGGTGATGCTCATACAGTGTAGTTCTGCTCTGTGACCAGCGTTGGTGACTGGACAGTGAGAATCGTCTGCTGTGCCATGTGAAGAGGAGAAGCAGGCACAGCCCTGTGTAGGCAGAAATAGCAGGAATGATGCAGCATGCTCAGTAAGCTCCCCAGTCCTCAAAAAGAGAGACTTTTCCCTCTCTGCTCCTATCTGCTAGGAGATTTTCTTCCCATCTGTTGTCTAAAATGGTTACAATCGACGTTACTTCCCCAACCCGGTCCAGCTGGTCATGCTGAGCAGCCGTTTGTGTGTGAAATGTTTGTGTGCACTCTCAGACAGTATGCTTTCTTGTGATATTCACTTCATTCACCTGGCCACTCCTCGCTGTTCATTGATGGGATGGAGCTGCGTCTCTTCCTGGGATGTTTCCCCACTAGAAATTACTCATGAAACATGTTGCATCCATACTTGAATAATCTACTAGCTATGATTATAACATGATAGAGCATTGAGAATTAATGTTGTGGGCTGCGCTCCAGTTGTTTTTTTTAATAGCAAATGCAGTATTAAAATCACCTTGGCTGGTCTCCCTGCTACAGACATTTAATCATTTGTGTTTACAGGAGGATCTGTCAGTCAATGCCAGCTCGCTCAGCTTTCTCTCAGAGTCCCTAATGGGTGTTTATGTTGGTATAGAGCTGGTGCTGCGGTCTGCTTCGTACAGACGTTTAATGATATACTGAGATCATCTGCGGCTCAGTTTTTATTTAGGCGCGTGGTGAAGTTGTAGATGCATTTCTCTTGCTTGCCTTTAGATGATGTAGTGTGAGCTACAGGTATAACTGCTGTCAAACTTCTGTAGCAGTCACAACTTCCAAACGAAAGCATTGTTTTTCAAATACACTTTTGTGTTTCAGTTTCACTGAAATAAGGCCCAGCTTTATGCGTGTGCATGTCTTTTCTGTGTTAGAAAAATCATTTGGTTACTGGCGTCTGCGTAGCTGGTCTCTGCCAAACCTATTCAGATTAATGACAGTGCATAATATCCCATTCGCCCATTAACCATTCACTAATCTGTCAGATCTTTTTCCCAGGCTCCCACGGAATGGGCTGGCCTGGCAACTGCAAGCACCCAATGGGCAATGCCGGATAGTGAGTGACAGCTGAGTTTGTCCAGTGAGCTAAATCCCCTGTCAGTTTTCCCAGGCTGCAGTTGGCTGGTTATTATTAGAGGGGGAGAAAGCGGAAGGCCTGTGGTTGATCTGGCTGTCCTGCTCAGAGGAGTTGCGCTGTTCCGTGTTCATTAAGTGATTAGGCCTTGTCCTGACACACACGCACATGGCCACCACAGTGGTTCTGGTCTGGCTTCCTGATCTAATCCTCCACACAGCCAAAGTCTCTCTCACTCACACACTCACGTGGCCGAAAGGTAGCATTGTCCGTCCCATTCTAGCTTAGAAACTTGGCACCTCCACTTTACTGTGACACCTCAGCTGCATAGGGCAGGTATATGTTTGCTAGTGTGTACATAGTTTGCCTTCAATTTTATTTATTTTCCTTAAATGTCTGTAGTCTCTTTTTTGTCAGGTGTGCATGGGGGACTAAAAGTGTCCATAGATGTGGGGTGTCTGGCATTGGATTAGGGCTGAAGCCACAGACGTATAGAGGCCGTTTCCAAGTCAAAAACTGCATTACTGTGCTTGAGTGGTGGAACCGGACTGGGGCATTTTGTATGTCCTGTACTGCATCAAACAACAACAACAACAACAGTAGATGCCAGTCTGCAAAGCAATAGAAACAACCAGTGTTTACATAGGTCTCTGAGTGGTGAAGTGTTTACACAGCCTTGCACTGTCATGTAGCTATATGCATGTAATATCTATATGTGTTACTATGGCAACCAAAAAAATGGAGAAGAAAGTTGTTGTAGTGGGAAAAATGAGCCATGTGATCTTTTCCTGATCCTAACCCGATTGTATGTCACAATAGTACAGTAACTTAGGTGTCTCCATCGTAGAAGGCTTTGCAGCAGGATTTTTTTCTCGTATTTCTGAATCTTGAAGCTTTGTTTGACAAATCCGAATATGGTGGATTTGCGTTTTTGCCAGTGCACTGACTTAAGTCAGACTGAATCACCGCTCTGTTCCCTAATGCGTAGGAAAACACTGCCTTGCTTTGCATTTACTTTGTTCCTGAAGGCTGTTGATTAGTGGGATAGAGGCTTGTTGTCTGGAAAACTCTGCATGTTAATCCAGTGTAAGTCTGTGTTTTTTCGCTAGACTTGGATATTGACAGAGTAAGAGCTGGAGGTTGATGTGCAGGCTCCTTGATTCTTAGGTTGACGTTTAGAGAGTGAAATCATTTGTGCTTCAGGGACTTTCATATTGACTGTTCATCTGACAAAAAAGCTGCCTGTGATGATGTGTCTTGCCCTCCCTTTTTTGTCTATCTGCTGAAGAGTTCCTATTCTGGCTTCACTGGGCTTACGTGGCATTTAAGCCGGCATCCAGTTGTTCTTGTGTCAGTAAAGGGGCAGTCAGTTTGTAGCTCTTGGATTTCACTGTTTGCGGTGTTGGAGTGTGTTTGTGCATCTTCGTATGTGCACTCACTTGCATACCTTAAATAGGTTGTTCCGGGGCCTGGTACAATGCAAACGCTGAATTCGACAATGATTGATAGCTGGTGAGTCGGACATGGTTGATTCAAATCAATGACCGCTCTCAAAGATTTCCTGTCAGGTGGAAGAGATCCATACTGTTTCGCAGCACATGATATTCCTGATGATGACAAGTGAGGAGGGCATATTGACTCAGTGCTGTCAATGAAAAGCCACTTGGCAAATCCACAGAAACTAAATGCATTTGTGTGTGTTACTTGTGAGCAGAGCAGGTGCTCAAACTCGCTGTGACCTGTAGCCTCTGTGCCATTAAAATAATCTTAAAACTCATGTTGAGCTCAAACACAGGTGTCTGTCTCCCCTGCGTTCACAAGATTACCCAGAAAAAGTTGCCAGCTCTGACCTAAAATTGTTGAGTGTAGGGAAGTAAATGAAACGCTGGGATGATAGGCCCATGTTTCAGTGGGCCTATTCTAGAGAATCCCTGACCCAATGGCTGTGCTGTGTTGCTCCCGGCTGGGTAGCACCATGTGTTAGCAGGCTGGATCAGAGCTGTGGAGCAGGAAGCCAAGTCTCAGCTGGTCTCAGCTGTTTGACTGTCTGGCTAAAGCCAAAGCTCTGCTCCCTCAGCCCTGAAATGTATCCTAAATGGCGAGAAGCTGGTGACTGTGTCTTAGCTGATGCATATGGTGTCTATTTGTGAGCATTTACTTTTTTATTGCCTGTGTTGTGTTAATGTTAGTTCCACTTCTCTGCACACACACACACAAACTTTGCCCTGAGTTAATCAAACCAGGACCTTGCTTGCACTCTTTTTACTGTCTGTGACTTTGACTCAGGTTATATAATGATGATAGTCTCTGTCATTTAATGCACCTCTCCTCTCGTCCGCCTTGCTCCATCTCCCTTTCCCTCTCTGTCCCTTCTTTCCCTGGCCAGTCAAGATTCATACAGAGATTCAGCCATGTGGTAAATCAGACAAGACCTCGGTGGAATTGCATCGATTGGGAGGAATGTATGTAGCCAACGATTTTCAGAGATTAATGATGAGGAAAGAGGTGGAGAACTGGGGGGAGGAGCGAGAAGGATAAAGGCAAGGAGAAGGAGGTGGAGTAGAAGAAAAGGAAAAAAAAGAGAGAGTGTGAAGTGGTCTTGAACGTTCTGACCGCAGTGGAGGTTATTAATTAAGGCAAAGTATTGATCATCCTCTTCATTATTCTCCCCTCCCCCCTGATTTTCATCTCTCTATTGCTGTCCTCTAGAGGAGAGAAGGGGCCAAATCTTTAGATGAGTGGTCAATGAATAAGTGTAGGAGTGCTGGAATAGTCTCTGTGGGTGACCATGAATGAATGTGTTTTATTTATGTGTGCATTTTTTTTTTTTTTTTTGGACAGGCCCCATCACATCCGATTTGGTTCACATCCTAACTTGGTGCATTGACTGTCACTTTTTCTCTGCCACATTATATAGCATGGAGAATCAGGTTAGGATGACATGGTGCTACGGTCCATTTTCCCTCAGTTATACTGAAACAAACCACACACACACACAATCCCTTTCCTTCATTCTGTCCATCTCTGCCTCTGTCTCTACTTCTGTGTTTCATGTAATGTGTTATCGTCTCATGCTATTTAGAATTTTACGCTGCTAGTCTCAGTGCAGCAGAGACAATGCAAGCAGAAACACACAATTTCTCTTTTCACGGTGCTCCAAATTGTTACATTTATATGTGACTTCGCTCTGTTGCGTCAGTAAAATTGGTGTGGAGTTTTGCTCTTAGACATCTCTGTACCAGCCCTGGTCTCTGTGCACATTTTATGCTGTCAGTCAGCGCATCAACTTGTCTTACAGGTCTTTTGTTCTTCATCAACTTGGGGCATAGAGTACTGTAGAATACAGTATAGTGTATTAAATGTCTGTGTGCACAACAGTAGGCTTAATCATCCCACCCGCTCTCTCTCTTCCTCTCTCTCTCTCTATCCTCTCTCACCCAGTTCAGATTAACCCTTGCTGAGCCGCCTGTCTGGCTCTGACTGTGAGAACACTGGATTGGTTACCAAGGTTGGTTGTCTGGTTGTCATGGTTTCCCGGCTTCTTGCTGGTTCCCAGTCTTCCCTCAGAAAGAAAGAAAGTGAATGCTCTCTCTCTCTCTCTCTCTCTCTACCCTACTTACTGCCTCTCTATCTGTTGCTCTCATTTCTCTCTCTGTTTTAGTGCAATCTGAAGTTAGGATCAAAACAGATAAGGCAGAATCCTCTGTTTCTTCCTGTGCATGTGGCCTCGACTTCTGTTTTCATGTCTGTATAAAGGACTCTGTGAGGACTTCTTCACATGTACGCTGCATGTGTATGTGCATGCTTGTGCAGGCCGTGTGCTCAGACATACGGTCATGGATCAGACCGGCTTGCCCTGCACTGTGCTCTGTGCTCTGTGCTGTGTTCCCATTTAAATCTAGGAGATTAGCACATGTGGGGAGCCTCGGCTTTAGTTGCTGTCAGCTCAGCTAGGCTTGGCAGGCTGTCCTCAGATCAGGGGGAAAGCTCTGTGCTCCCCCCCCACCACCACTCCCGCCGCCAACGCTGTCTGTCCTGCTTTACCTTATAGAGGAGTGGGCCAGTGACCTTGACTTTGGTACAGTTTACTGCTGCATCACATTCACTTGGACTCCAACCTGGTTATTAGCAGTATAGCAACTTCTTTGACATCATATAAATTTTGACTCCAACCTATCAAAGACGCTTGTTAATCACATTCACTTTTCTGCAATGTAAACTGTAGAGATAATGAAGGTATGAATGTTTTTACTTTTGATTTTTGATTGTAGTATAGCACATAAATTTACATTCACATCCCACAGGCCACAGTTTGCATAGAATGTTTTCTATACAAAGTACTATACAAACTATAGAATTAAAGTATTTTTGCATTTTTAGTATGGGTAGACTAAATGAATGACTTTTATATTGAATAAACCGCTGCCTGTGTTTCCACAGACCTGCTGGAAACTCCCTTTAGACTGTATTCTAAATAAAGTACATGAATGAAAATGTGCACTCATTTTACTGAGTGTAGCACATTCCAGATGGTTGGGGCTGGGAAATTGTGATGCAGAGTTTTCACTGCTGCACCCTCGCATCAGCTCTCTAAGCTATGAAGCACAATGTCGCCCATGTCACCTGAAACACCTAAGATGTGGCCTGACATGTGAAGTGAAGCAGACAGGCCTCAATAAAATTAGGTTTGATAAGCGTGACTGGTCACAAACCAGCATCCTGCACTGGCTGCTGGTCTTTGTGACACTGACTTCTAACACTTGGCCAGACCAAAGAGAATCATCACCATGCGAGCTCAACTCATTTTATCTCAGCTTGGATCATCAAGGAGTCATGTATTCGTGGAGGGAGCAAGGAGTGCAGGTTTGGTTTGTTTACCTGATGATGATCGTGATCACCTTGATCACAGGTGTTACTGCAGTGGTCCGGCCAAAACAAACCGTTTTTTCTGTGTTGCCACTCGATCAGAGGATGTCAGCGATTTAAGCATGCTGCCAGGTCGAATCCTCTGCCATGTATTTGGATGAAAAGTGATCACAGGGAGATGAGATACTAGTGTTAGTGAGTCCAGGACAAGGCTTTGAGTTGTTTCCCCGCTTCTGGTTTGAATTGCAGGTTTTGCCTGTGCTGTTTTGCTCAAAATGTCTTTCCTTGTGTAAGTATTTCAGCATAAATCTTTTAAGACAGCCAGCACATTCTCCCTTTTGGACCTAAGTTTTCTCTCTGTGTTTGTGATTCAGACTAAAAATCAGGTGCTACATTTTTACAATGTGACATACTTCTCCAAAGTGATCTCACTTGTCTGTCTTCTGTTCTTGTGTGACAAGAATGTATCATTAGAAAGTTTAAAAAGAGGTCAAACACTCTAAAAGTCTTATTTATTTTGTAATGGAAAATTAATACTTTTTTTTCGTTAACTGACTAAAAGTCAGTAAATCCAATTTCATACTGCTGTGAGGTCAGGAGCAGTAATGAATGCCTAAGTACAGAAGGAATAATCCATTAGTCAAATGACCTTTTGACCTTTTACAGCCTAGTGGGAACACAGTATTATGGCTAAGAATGATGTGTTTTTCAAGTGTCAGTTTCCGTCTTACTTTCCTCCTTTCTTGGTATTACTCTCCTTTTTTTCTGTCCAGTTGTTAGTGTCCTGCTCTTATTTTTTTCAACTAATGGAACAGTTGATGGAGTGATTAAGAGAAAATTATGAAGTAGGGCAGGATATCATCCCTTTATCCCAAACGGATGACTTTTTTTTTTAAATGTATCTCTTAGAGCTGCTTATTTCTGAGGTACTGCTGCTGTTGTGTGTGGTGCAGCTGTCGGTGAGAATGTGCACACTTGTGTGAGGGCTTTGTGTGTACTGCGTGTTATCTGTTTTACGGGCTCTCTGCCGACATAACAGCGTCTGAGTGCTGTAACTCATGGGACAAGGGGCGAACATAAGAGAGACAAAGAGGAGGAGGGGACAAGCTCACCGTAGGAGAGTCTTTCTGAAAAACCGGAGTCACAGCAGTAAAGCGTCTCTCAGGGTCAACGTCTCTATTATCATTCATATCCAGCATACACAACAGTTGCACATGATGCACAAACTCAAGCATACACACAAACAGTAATGTTCTCTGTACAGCAGGATGATTTTTGGTTGCTACAAGAGTGACTGCAGAGCTTCTACATCATGACTGGTAGAAATACAGCCTCAGCAGGAAGGATTGGTCTTAGCCTCAGGAAGCACTAACACTCCATGCCTTAAGGACATTTAGGAAGCTTGTTTCTTTTCTCTTCAAACCTGTCCTCCATTTAACCTCACAAGAGTTTTTACCTGTCAGTGCAGGTGCTTCTTATAGGTGTTGTTGCACTTGCACAGTCAGTATATATGTAAGCATGTATTCTCTGGGCTTTTATGTGAAAAATCAGTAGTCATGGCAACGCACATTTTTACTGTGCTACTTCACATGCTGAGGCCATGGTTGTGGCCATGCCTGGGTAAGTTGTCATTTTGGTTGGTCAGCTGTGTTGTCTGTCATCAGTTCTGCCCTCATGCATTATGGTTTTTATAATGAGAGCATGAATGTGAGCCAACAGCGTTCATGTCCATCTGCAAGAGCTGATGACATATGCAGGTCTGTGTGTGACACCACATGACACAGTGTATTATCATTATCATCATTATACCATCATCATTATGGCCAGTACTTTTGTCTTTGTGTAATGCTATCTTTCTTTACCTGCTACTTTTGTATTTTCTTCTCATCTGCATCTTAGTAGAAAGTAAGTAAGCCTATTCTTACTGTATCAAGCCCACAATATTGACATTGTTGTAGGCTTATAGGGGCAGAGCGCAATTAAATCCCACCCATACTGGAGGGAAAAACAATTCAATACTCTCCATTGACTTTATATAGCATGGATGTTATTTCTGACTTTTAGCAAAAAAAAATGCCCAATGGCTATTGTTTAAGTTTTTACAAGTTGGTGAACCATAAAGTTGAATATTCATGGACAAAAAAATGTGATGTGAGTCATTTGCAGGAAGAAATGGAAAACTCAGTAGACTGCTGCATGTGCAGAAAACCTTTTGTCACTATGAAGTTAAAAATGTCAACTTTAAGCGATTTCTGGGAGTTAAGATGAAGAATTTTGACATCATGTGGCTAATATTATTGTGAAGTGAGTTAAAATTTATAAAGCTATTCAAAGACACTTTGGTGGCTAACACTAGTAATTTAATAGAGAAATGTAATAATTCAGCAAACTGCAGATATTTTGTGTTGCATGTTTTTCCTGATGGGGTGTTGTTTTCCAGAGTTGGACATGTTGAGCGCTGTCTTTTAAATTAAAAACTATTATTATAGAACATTTTAATAGGGAAATTGTGCACAGCTGTTTTCATTGTGCCATAAAAAAGTCAACCTGCACTGGCATCTTGCATTTTGTGTGGCAAAATAAACCAAATGATTCCATTTTATAGGCTGCATGTGATCTCTTTTCTATTTCTGGTTCTATTACACTCCCTCCCCTATATATCTTGCCACTGCCTTCCTTCTTGACCCTTCCTTCTCCTGCTCCCTTGTTTCCTCATTTTGCACCTAATGGAGGTATTCCCCTGCAGCCTCCAGACCCCGTACTGCCATTCTGCTCAGGTAGGGCTCATTTCATGCAGCATGATTAGATCTCACTGGCAGCAATTCAGGGCTGGATAAGCCAGAGTGCTGTGGGCCTGCGTAGTCGCAGAAGGAATTCAATTAAATCTTTACATATACTCCCCTTGCAGTGTATATCTGCCAATCTGCAGATGTGCATTACGCACACGTACACGTTAACACACTCCTTGCACAGATGCACAGAATACACAAGCTTGAATGCAAAAAAAAATACACACTCGCATACAGTAGACATCAATTTGCACATATTACAGAGGCTGTGGCTTTATAATGATTTGCCTTACCGAGTGCATGAACTGTGATGAGATTGCTCCCTCCCCCTCACTTCTTTCACCATACGTCACAGTGTGCTGCGATGTGAAAGCACATTTTAAATAGCCTAAGTCACAGACATATTATTTGTTGTTTTTGTGTTCAAATAGGCTCATTTCATCTGAATGGAAGCTATCATAGTGCGTGTAATGGAAGAAGCATAGCCTGTGTGCTGACTTTATGGGCAAATGCTGGTAATTGCTTGTAAAGACAGATTTGAACAGAATGTATCCTCGTACTTCATGTAACAAACCACAAGGGAAGATGGTCGCAGTAATTGGACAATGATAGAAGACAGAAGTGTGTGTGTGTGTGTGTAATTTTAATGGGCCTCTCACATTTTATCATCTGTCATTACATTTTTTATTTATTTTTTTAAATCACACAGCATTGTGTGTGCAAACATTTTTATAGTGTTAGTCATTTATTGTGTTCTTCAGTATACATTAACGTAGCGATGAAGTATTCCATTTAAGAATAGAGAGAAGAAGCTGGTCTGCTCTGATTAATCTGACTCCACGTGGGCAGCGGGTGACTATAAAAGCATGGGAAGAGATAGAATAGGATATAAAGGGAAGAGGACGATCCACTGAAGCAGTGTAATGTAATGTGAAACGACGGCTTCTGTCATTTAAGTGGGTGTTACTTTGACATGTTCCATCTGTGTAAACCTAAACCTTGTTGTAGACCATGTACATGCCTTCATGGTGTTAGGAAGGGGTTTAAATCTTTTATTGACACAGATTATGCAAAGAACCTTTATTTGTTTTCATATTTCTTACCTTTTTTACTTGTAAACTGATCATAAGTGCAGAGCACTGCTCCATTCTTTCTAATGGGAAGCTTTGAGGACTAATAAAAACCTTCTTGAAACATTCAGTATGCAGACTTAGAAGATGTTACATCTCCTGAGTTGTATATTGAGAACATTCAGTGTTGTTCGCTCATGTTTGTGACGCCCTCAGGCTTGTGACTGTCTGTACAACTTGGGCTGATTAGGCTTGCATGGGACCTGAATTTATTACACTGTCTTTGTCTGTGTCATACTTCAACCCCTTATATTCACTGCTTAATGAGACTTTATGAAATATTCAAGCCTTTACCTGGAGGACCTCCGTGTGTGTGTGTGTGTGTGTGTGTGTGTGTGTGTTTGTCTGTGTGTGTGTGTGTGTGTGTGTGTGTGTGTGTGTGTGTGTGTGTCTCATATTTAAACCTACCTGTATATATCAGCACTTCCTGATCACTCTCTAGGCACTGACAGATAACGCCAAGACAAGACAGCAGACAGGCACAGGAATACATTTCCATGCACCTGCAGACGGACATAATTTGAGTTGCTCTAATGATTTGTTATTCCAGAATTTATCGTACCAGCTGATGAAGGGGTGCAGGCTAGATCAGCTTCATTAAGCCTGAGAGAGATGTGCTTGTTGGCAGGGTGTGTTATTGTGACTCTCCTCTCTTCTTATATCACGCTGCTCTCACCCTCTCTCTTTCTTTGGCTGTCTCTCCCTGAACACTAAATCAACCAGACCTTTTAATTAAAATACACATTCTCTGTGCACTGTACGCACTATAAACACGCGGAGCCACACAAAACTCCTCACGGCATGCCTCTTCAAAACATATATATTTATAGATACAGTAGATTGCAGGCTGTATATCAAACCAATGCAAAGGAAAGAGGGTTGAACTTTGAGAAAAGCACATATTCCTTGTGTCCTTAATTCTCCCACTTGTCCAGAAGAGGTAGTTAATATACCCCCCTCGTCTTGTTTGACTTTAGGAGTAGACCCTCTCTGCTGCCCTTGCCCTCTTTGAAGATCTCTTTTAATGAAGTGCTCTTGTTCACTGTGAATTACACTGTAGCCGTTTCTATGTCACGTATGAGAAGTCCCATGTATGAGGGCATGGAGGTGAGCGATGAGCACAGAGAGCTCACACAGGCCCTCTCCTGGGGCCCGGGAATATGTGTCCAGACTACGGAGCAATTCATTAAGCAAGTCCCAGGACTCACATCAGGCCTATTCTGGTTTACAGAGAGGCTCTCTGCCTGACATGGCCCTTGCCTTTACATGCACCTCACACATGTGGCATCTCTGATGTCCTATGGTGAGGGTAAGGGAGGTTGGTGGAGAGAGAGAGAGACAGAGAAAGAGAGAGAGAGAGAGAGAAGGCTCCTCTATCTAGCGGCTATATATAAGCAAGCCTGCACAAAGTGATTACTGGGCTTCCTTTGGGGGTTGTTAAATTGCTAAAGCAAAGGAATACTCATTTTGAAAAACAGCTTCTTTGCAGTATTTGTTTTGAATTTTGTTTCAATGTGTTTTAAAATGTATTTTAGCCATTAATAAATGTGGATTTGCATGTAGTTGACACTGTATGTGTGCATTTGCTTCACACAGACACAGATCTCTAGCTATATTTTCTTCCTACTTCATCTTCTCTTGGGCTCATCCTCTTTGCCCATATTTGGATTAGCTCAGAGTTAGGCAAAGTCAGGCATTGACAAAGCAAAACTGGTCTTCAGAAAACCTTTGGGCAGCTAATTTTACATCCCCAGCCTTCTTGCAGCCCTTTGAAAATTGCCATTCAGCGCAGGGTATTCTCATGCACATATTTACACATGTATGCAGAGGCTTCCTCTGGGGGTTCATTAAGGGCTGATTATTCAGTGGAACACAGATAAACTGCTTTGGATGCAATGCAGTTTTATCACCCTTTAGATGAGTCCAGTGCACTCACACCTCTCATGTGACTACACTGAGTGCAGTCGAAGATGAATATGCACATGCTACACACTTCCTCTGCGAGTGAGCATATGCAACAGAGATGGCTTGTGAGTGTGATTAATCTCTGAGGGCCTTAGGTGATGGGGTCAGAGTGGAGGTTCCTGTGGAGCTAATGACAGTGATTAAGATAGGGGTTGGTAGGGCTTAACCTTCATCAGGTTCTTCTCCTCAACATGCTGTCCTCTATAGGACATCAGTAACCTTATCACCGAGCAGAACCAGTTAAAATACTCCATTTGATGCTGTTATAAATGCATCCAAGAACCAACATGCACCTCTCCTCTCTTCTGCTTTGGACAGTAGCCTTGACACACACTTGTTAGAAAACAGTAGAATACATCTGTACATCTTATTCCTATTATATAATTTTGGAAATCCTAGAATTTAAACTGTCACTATTAGTGATATATCACCTCATTGATCTGTGCAGTGTATTGTAGGACTTGTTTAAATGTGCCCTAAAGCTTTTATTGGCTGTAATTTGAAACAACCTTGTTTGTTTTTAGACATTCTACCATAATATAAGCCATCATCAGGACATATTCTAATAATAGTCTCTAGTGGCACAACAGTTTGTCTGCTACAGGAAAGTAGATTGTGTTTGGCTTATTTGACAAAAGCAATATTTAACTTCTAAAGTTCTTTGAATATTAATAATTTGGATGAGTGATTAGCTCAATTATAATAGTACACATAATGGTCTGCATTTATATTGGTTCAGCCGGTTAGTAAAAACAAGCTAATTAGGCCAAGCCACATTAGCTTATGATTATTTTATTTGGACGTGTAATAGCTTAAAAATGCCTGGCTGCTCACATGTTTCCAATCAAACTCTGCAAACGATCCCCATCATATTAAAATCACTGTGAGCTTTGCTTTAATAGGGGTTTCCCCAAGCTTGCAGTAATATGAGTTAAATCTATATCCTCAGTCCAGCACAGTGGTGAGACTAAACTAAGAGCTGAACTCTTTTTAATGGGTTTTTATTAGCCATTTTCAAAGGTGCTTTTTCCATCTCTGCTCGCTTTGCTCCTTCCATCAGCTTCTTCCTCACCCCCTCAACTCTCCCCTCATTTTCATCCTCTTCTCCTTTTTTTCTGCCTTTCCAATTCCTCCTTCCTGTCCTCAGCCTCACTCACCATTCTCCCTTTGGCTTTCAGCATCACCCTGCTATTTCTCTTCTCCTCCATCTCTCTGTATTACCCTTTTTCAGCCTAATGGGATCAACGGTGAACATGCCTCCCTCTCTAGCTTTGGTCTCTACTATATCCTCACTTATCGCTGTGAAGTTAATGAAATGGAGTACAAGAATGACCCCCTTGGCTCTATCACCCCTCCCCCACACATTCTTACCTATGCTATCTTCATCCCAGCAACCTCTTTTTTGAAATATTGACTTTATTTGCATAGCTTTTTGCATTTTATTCTCCTAAAAACAAAATTCCTTATATGCTTTTTAATGGGTATTGAAGTGGAACATTTCTTGTTTATATGTAACCGTGCATACATATGAGCTGCATGTGCTTTTTGCTTTTTCCACTCGTCAGTCTTCTTTGACCAGACTTCCTCCCCCATGCCTTTAACCAGCTCCTGGAGGTAGAAGTGTTCATACTCTGACTAGAAATAACACTATTTTGAAGATGCATCTCTAACACGGTCATGCAGACTCTTGCCTTATTTGCTTGTATACAACACACAGAGATAACATAGGAAGCAGTGTGATGCACTGTACTGTATGCTTCTAAAACCTAAATACAATCAACATGCCCCAGAAAGTTCAACCAGAAACCACTGCAAAGAAAACCTACAGTAAATGTGCTGCTTGTTCGCCTCTTGCCTGCACTCTGCAAACCGTACAATGCATTTTTTTTCCACCTTTCTTTCTCCAGCCTTTCACTCCTAATCCTATTCTGTGCACACAATCAATACGATTGTAAATGCATCTCTTCCTTTTCATCAGCATTGTTATCTCCCAAAATCCTTTTAAAAATGTCTGTACTCTGCAGCTTTACCTAATATTGAAAGGAGAAGGCCAGGATGCACATCACATTGTGCTCAGAAAGCTCAAACACCACTGCCTGCCTGCCTACTCTCCTGGCCTTCTGTAATGTTTTCTTTTCTCTCACGTGTAATATTAGGCTTTTATCAGTGACCCTGAGCCTTTTTTGTATATAGTGGAAGGTAGAGAGGGAGTGAAGGTCTCTGTGTGTGTGTTGGTGTGTGTGTGCACACGTCAGTGCTCTCATCTCAAACCTCCATACCTGTCAGAAATGCCATACATGGTGTTGCCCACACAGATGGCTTTGTTGGTGAGCTGTGCATGTGTGTGATGCTGTCACAATGTATATGTGTGCGTGTGTGTGTCGTCAGTATGATACAGATTCTGCCTGTAGCTTGGCTCATGGGTAAGCCAAAAAGGAAAACATTTGTGGATAAAGAATGATTTGTCACAAAGCTACTTTTACTGCTGTTGGACACACACACACACATACACACTGAACCAAGCACACAGTGTGTGCAGGCACACCCGGTGAGTTCAGACAGCATGTCAGCATCTCACAGCGAGCGGTTCCAATCAAGACAGTGATGCTGAAGTCAGACCCCCCTCTACTGGAATCCAGTCACCCTCATGTTAACCACACCCACCCATCTACACACATGCTTTCAGCACACATGAGTATATTCACGCCACTCTTGAGGACAAAAAGATGCTTTGTGATGGAGTGCAGACCGCTGTGAGAGTGGGAGTTTCAGTTATTTATATACCATGCATGTCTGTGTGTGTGCACATAACTGCTCCTGTTTTCTTCAGTACCTGGTTGCCCTTGTTGCTGGTCACTAATATAGTCCCATATGGTCACCATGGTAACTAACATACTGAATATCAGTATGGGCAGATGACTTCAGTGGTATTAGCATTGAAGCTTGCTAACTATCCTTCCATTCAGAACAGTCTCTCTGCCCTTTCTTTGATCTCTTTTAAGGTTTCTTCTGTCATCTAATTCCAATAATGGCTCCATCATTTTTCCAGCAGCTGTAGTCACAAAGAGGGGCATGGATGGACAGAGAGGAGTTTGAGATAATCGTTATGTCTATAAAAATAGACTAAGAAAACTAAGAAAATAAGTCTAAAAAAATATATATAGAACACCACAGCAGTGCACACAAAGGGGATGTTTATAGCCTATAAGTACACAAATTCTTCATTGTCCACCTGTAATCCCACAATTCTTTGGTCTATATTAGTTTCCAAAGGAGGCTCCAGGTTTTACTTGTGTCTGTTTTGCCTTTATAGTTTTTCTTATTCAATGCCTTAACACACTAATGTTTGTTTGTCTCACAGAGTTAAATGAAGAGAGAGATTCTCATACTTGATGTTAAAGTGTTTGTTTTAAATGTTCTTTTGGGGTTTGGGTAAATGACTAAAGATTCATCACTTATCAAAATCTATGGCTTTTCATTCTTTACTCATGGACTAATTGTCAGAATCCATAGTGAGGACTGTTTAATGAATGAAGAATATAGACCAACCTGTCTATACTTTTGGATCTTGATCAATGCGGTATGAAAAGAAGATGTTATGTGCATTTTATACCGCAGAAAAAAGTTACTGGAATTATACACAAAAATGAGGAAGAAAGGCAAGATTGATGCACAGATAACATGTGAGAGAAAAAGAGATGGAGGCTGGCTGCAAGGATTAAATCTCACTCTGGCCCAGCCCTGCCAGATTACCAACTTGCCCACTAGAGTGCTATGAAAACACAGGCAGATTAAACACACACACATACGTGCACGCATACCATGCACACAAATACACAAACAATGCAATGGATTAGGCCTCGTTGCTAACCCAAGGGCCAAGGTGAAGCAGATGGCTGCCCTTTGTATTGTTATGTAACCTTACTGAGAAGCTCTCCACATGCAAACCCAAAGCATTTTCCTGGCACCGAAACACATTAAAACTCATATGTGTGCTTACACTATTAAAATATTTTGCAGTGTACCTTCTGCATCCACTTCCAAAGAAAAAAATGTGAGGGACGACTGAATGTAGAAGACAGACGGACTATCTCACAGAGGGAGGGCAGTGGCACCAGGCCAGGAGGGTTGGAGACATGCCAGCCTGCTCACACACACATACACATTAAACACAAAAACCTCCCAGTAGGGTGCTAGGGTGAGCCAAGGTGACCTGGCTAGGTGATGGGAGGGTCACCATGCCAACGTTGCTGACTGCTGTCACCGTGGAAATCTATGTCACAGGCCGCTGAAAGAGAGGGAATGAGGTGAGGGGCCATGGGCTTGTGTGTGTTTGTGTGTGCATGGTGGCAGGATCTGTGTGTGTTGGATGGAGTAAGGCCCTCAGAGTATTCACTGACAAGCTGACATTGAGAAAGTCTGTATGGTACAATATGGGGCAGTTGTAGGGCAAGAAACCCATTAACTGTGGCTGCTCTGAAACAGTGCTACTGGGACATATAATCGTTTTTTTGGGGCGAAGAGATTAGTAAATTAAGAAGTATATGTGGAGTCCATTGTGGACCATTATATTCATATTTTGAAAGTAATTTTAAAATGCATACTAGCTATTTCTTGTGTGGGATATTTTTTGTCTGAGTAAAAATGACTGGTAGAAAGCCCTCCCACGCCCTGAGACTTGCCTGGTTTTTTTAAGTATCTCTTAGTGTAGAAGTTACCTCAAATAAACTGTAGGACCACTCATCTTTTGAAAAAAAAGGCTGCAGGCCACCTCAAGCAACATAAATCAATTAACTTACAAGAGTTCATTTGATTCACCTCACTAATGAATCCAAGAGCTTGCTAATAAGACAAAGAAAGTGTGATACGTGAGAGAGTAGAACATAAAAAGAATTGAATCTCCTGTTATAGGGCCAGTGTGGGTGAAACTTCCTCTGTGATGTCACTTGTGAAGCCAGTTCTGAAGCTGTGATGGGAGACTTTTCTCTCAAGAGGTCTCATCAGCCTCTGTGGTCCATTTCTGTATACCACATATACCTGTTTCAGCCTGTCTGTGATTCATTCATGGACAGCGCTGTCTTCTGATGTCACCCTTGTCACATCATTATTAGGAAATATATTGGTGGCAAGGGGCTCAAAAACTCCTCCTCTCTGCTCAGTCCTGTCTCTCTGCACAACACAGGAAACTAATTACCCCAAATACTGATTCATGGGTTTCTGTTACAGATTATAGAAACAGACAGACAACAGGGTGATCTAACCAGGCCCACTGGGGCTGGGTGACACCATGCTGATTTAAATATTCACACTAATACAGAGATCAAGCATCTATGCGCTCAGATGTGCGTCACATTCTGTGTCATTGCCTATTTTCAGTCATTTCACACAAAGCAGTCACTTGCTGCCATCCTAAAGATACAGGCCGCCGTTCTGCCACATTTGAAGTGTACTGAAAAATAATCAAATAAATAATAAGTAATATGTTCTTGCATGTACAAGTGCATTTGCATTAGTTGTAGGAAATTCAATCATGCAGATTCAGTAAAGGATCCCAGGAAAAAAAGCAAGATATGTGTGGATAAAGAAGGCTTAGACAGTATTACTGTCAAAAGAAAGCAGGAGTGGTGTTTGAAAGTGACTGAGAAGTTGCTATTGATTTTCAGTGCTGTACTGGAGCGCCTATAATGGCTCAATGGGGGATGGAGTGTTTATGTGGAGAGTAAAACTTTTACATATTGTATTTTTACAGTTTATTGACCAGCATTTGTTTTTAACAACTGTATGTTGGACTAGGAATGTGTGTTGCAGTATTTGTCTTTGTTTTTGGATAGAACTGACTCCTGTGTGATGCGGCAGAGGTTACTCTAAGGTTAGCCCACAATCCCGTCTCAAAGCGAGTATTCAGCAGCTTTCTCCTTTACGGTTTCTCACAGTCTGTCTGAGTCCTCTCTGCTATTAGTTTCTGGTTTTTATCTCATCTTTTATTTATACGAACACATCTGCGCACAGATGCACATTCAGGCTGTGACTAGGGCTCCATTTAGAGAGCGAGCTGGTCGGAGCAGTGTGTAGTGCACAACCTCAAGCACAAAGTTTGAGAGAGGTCATCCTGAAATATGGGCGACACATATCCACGCATATACGTATGTGTATGGATGCACACACAGACACGTTGAAACTCTTGCAGACAGTGATAATAATAGTCTAGCATCCATTCATTTTTTTGTGAGAACAGTCATTACTGTCATCACTGTTCCTCACTGAATCACTTACTGTCAGAGCATGCACACACACACACTCACTCAGTATGGATCTTACCTGCCCTTTCAACCTCTGCCTCTGCCTTTATTTCTATTTCTCCTCCACCTCCCCTGATACTGGTGAATCCCTGACATGACAGAACCCCCCCTCCCCTCTTGATTGGCCCCCCATGGCTGACTGTCAGCGGGGAGACAATGGGGGCTGAGACCCATTTGCCTTTATAAAGAGGTAGAGCTGCCGCACCCTTTCCTTCCTGTGTTTCCCCCCATCTTTCTGTTCTTTCCATCTTCCTCCTCACTTTCTGTCAGCTGTGATAACTCATTAATATGTCACAGACCTGTGTGTGTGTGTGTGTCTGTCTTCCTAGGTCTCTCTTACAGGGGGTCTGTCATGATCTACGTATGTAATCGGGTGAAGCACAGGGAATGGAGCAAGCTAAAGGCCAACCATGGTCTCTCATATGAGCAGATTCATTGCTGTGTGCATGCTAGAGAACAGATAAAGGTCAGAAATGGGTTGAGCTCACGTCTCAGTGTTATTTATTTATTTGTAATAATCCTGCTGTGGAATTGCTAGAGCCAACATCTTGTGTGTGTGTCTAAGAAGATGACATAATCTATTCCATTTTGAAAAGGTCTTATTTATTTGGCTGAAGAGTTGAGAGAATTCCGAACGGTAAATATAAGGCTATTTCTAGCTACCCGATTCCACTATCCCAGTCTTTCTGTTTGGCCAAGCTAACTGGTTACTCCAGCATTAATGAAAGACCCGATTTAAAATTCCTTTTTTTGGTGAGACTATAAGAAAGTGAAATAAATGTTAAAACAAAGAAAAAAAGGCACATTTAGATCCTCCTTCTGCCCCCTCCCTAAGGAAGACAGATTTATGTTTAAAACATTACTCTGCCTGAGCCAGGTTCAGCTAGAGTTAAGTGCTTTGATCAGGGTTCTGATTGCGCCATGCGCCTGACCTGTGTGTGTGTGTTAACTGGGGATTTTTGAGGATGGATGCTGCTCAGCATGGGGGCACTGTGCAACCTGAGCCTTGCACTGCTTTAGGCTGCCAAGTGTGTGTGTGTGTGTGTGTGTGTGTGTGTGTGTGTGTGTGTGTGTGTGTGTGTGTGTGCCCCAGGCATTTATTCCAGAGTGGTCCCTGGGCGCTCCTCAAACTGACATAACACTCATGCACAGACACACACTCAAGCAGTTAAACAAGCACACCTACGGACTGACATATGCATGCACATGCAATACACATATATTTGCATGCACACATCTGTAATGCAGAGACAAATTTGCACACACACACACATACACAAACCAACAGACAGGAGACAGACATGCACAGTATGGCCTCAGGCTGTAGGGATCAGTGGGGTGCTTAGGAAGGCTGAGATAAGGGTGAAGACAGGGTGAATACAACTTAGTACTACGGAGCACCATTCCAGGTCATGGCTCCAAATACTGTACACTGAAACTGGATCACTGATCTGCACTTATGTCAGCTAAGCCCCTGCACACCATACAGCACAGTTTTACATTTCTTTCATGAATGGTGACTCTTCCTCTGTTATTGTGACTCATTAATACTGATAGGCACATCATCCCTATAATGCAACCATATATTGAGACGAATCCTCTGGTTGCAGATTTGTTTGTCTGGCCAATTTGAGGGCACCAAGTGCTGGGGAGGGGGGGGAAGTTGGTTGGTGTGTGTGTGCTTGCTGCAGCACAGTAGAGCCCCAGTGAAGTTGATTCCTGTCAAGCCCAGAGCACCAAACTCAGACAGGGCTTGACCAAGCGTTTAAACGCTGCTCGAGGATTTCCCGCTGGTATGGGCTGAGTGGAAGTGTCAGTCAGGGAGATGTGGAGATGTGTGTGTTTCTGTGTGCATGTGTAGAATTGGCAGAATTATGGTAAGTAATGTTAGCAATTGAAAGAGTTCAAGCTGGATCAGAAAGCTAGCTGATGGCATCAAAATAGAGAGTAAGAAAAAAAGTTTGATTGAAAGTTTAGTTAGTTTGAGCAGGGTAGAGTGTGGAAAACAGGGTCATTGAATAGCTCTCAGGAAAACAATAACAGCAGACAGGAGAAGAAACATACTGTATACTCCCATATGTCATCTTAAATACAGGTCAAACGGGTCCTGACTGAGAACATGTTTTTATTGTTATCTCTCAAAGCTGCCGTAACTTTCACCAGCCCAGTTCAACTACCGCTTAGTATCTATGACAATAAAACAGACAGTGGTGAAGGTTATGGTGACTGTATTTTTTATTTAAACACTCAGCTTATCAAACATGAAACTATAAGAGGAACGCTGAGACACTGATTGAAAATAAAACAGAATAAACTTTGTCCTTCAGCAAAAGCTAAAAAAACTCTTTCTGATTACCCCACAGTGAATGCCAACCTGTGTGGCACATGCAGCTCACACAATCATATTCAATATACAATCATAATTCCTTACTTTTCTGGGAAAGCCTTGGAACCTCCACTTGGAACTGTGGGATTTTGTGGCCCCATTTACAATATACAAAATACTACAATATACCGTACACAAGTAGATAGATGTACACTGAATCCAGTTCACAACTAAGCAGAGCTGACCTGACGCCAGAGGGAAGTGATGAAAGTCTGAAGGGAACACGTGAATGATGGGAGAGGCAGGATAATACTGGACCATAAGAAGGTGAGACAGTGGTTGGATCAGGGGATGTAGTGTTGTAAGGTGTGATAGACATGGTGGGCAGTGACTGGCAACACAAGCAGGGTGGCGGAATAAGCGTGTGTGATGTGAGCTCGAGCTCTGTGGCTGGACAACCTGCTGGCGTGCGGCTTTGAGATTTCAAGGAAACGTGTGTGTATGTGAAGCTTTTGTGCCTCTGTGCTCTTGAAGTCCCATTAAAGCAGAAGAGAGGTGGGGGTTGGTTGGATGTGTCACTTCAGAGGGGCAGCTGTGACGCGGTGGGTGGGTGTTGTGGGTGGGGGGGCCTGACTTATGTTAGTTGGCCTTGAGGGAGTTTAAACCTTGGGAACATCAGTAGTCCACAGGGACAAAGGAACAGTTTTGTGTGACAAAGAGCTGAGCATGCAGATGTTTGTGTACACATTTATGTATGTGAAAATGTGTTTTTTTTTTTTAAATTAGGCTGCTATTGCAAGATTTAAATGATAATGGATCCATTGACCCTGAGAATTGCTGCATTTGCGGGTGTGCAGTTTGACTGTGCTGGAGTGGGGGCAGCCAATGAATGCATGGTTTGTGTGTGTGTGAGGGGGGAGCTTTTCATTGCTAACCTGCTTTGTCCTCTTGACCAGTTGAAATGGACTGAATGAGGCGATGGGAGTTCTAATTGTCAGCTGTGGACGTGTGTGTATTTTGGTGAGATGTGTTTTCCTGTTTTTGATTGTGTGCAAGCTTAAGAAGGGTTCACAAACTGCACACACACACACACACACTCACTCCGCTTTTATTGGAGCAGACAAAGCACACAGTCAACCAGCTGGCAGCACGACAGCCCCAATAACATTAACGAAACATCTATCCAAACATATTAGCAGGCGTTTGGAAATAGTGCTTTTGACTGTGTCCGCGTGTGTGTTTGTGCTGATGCTCTGGTGTGTATGTGTGTGTGTGAAGTCACACAGTCCTAAAGTCCAAGGTCAAAGTGTTATTTCTTTCTCTTAACCACCCTCACTGCCGGTCTTTCTGGAAATCTGCCAATTTCTTTGGTACAAGTACCCTCTTCTTCTCATCTCTTTCCCTCATTTGGCCTTTCACTCTTTCTATTTCATTTCCTCTTGTCTCTTTATCTCCTTCTTTCATCCATCTGTTTCACTGAGTGTGGTTTTCTGTGTGCTTTTGGCTACTAGACAGCTCTCTGCCTTTCATTATTATTTATCTGTACACTACCTTTTTCCCCCTCCTTTTTCCCCTCAGTGCCTGCCACTACCACCTCTCCTACTCTTGCTCCATCCATCCCCCTTGTTCTAACTCTTTCCCCCCCCCCCCCTTTTATCTCTCTCTTTTTCTGTCACCCCCCCACCCCCTCGTTTATTGTCCTGGTTAATCTGGCCTTCTCTCCGGCTGTGCAACCCATGTCCAAATGATGCATTAATCCAGGTTACACCGACCAATTGTTTATGCTGTATACCCCACACTCACATGCACACCCATGCTTACAAAAGGCTCTCCTTGTGTTGTCACATCACGCAGACTCAACACATGACAAACAATAGCCTGATGTTGCCACTGACATGGCTGAATGTAATCTAAGATCCCTAAACACTACGCGTCACTGACAATAAATGAAGCCATCATTTCAATTCACATCCAGGTGGAATCACTGTGATACATTCATGGACTGCTTTTGATGTGATTTATCGCTCTGGACGTCTGTCTGGGTGACCTGCGACCTGCGTGTTGCATGCCACATATGTCTGGCTCTTATCACACTGAAACGCTCCTGTTGTCATTCTGTTTGCTTTGTTTGACTCATGTGATCAGCATGTGTGGAAATTAGTACTCATTTCTACACCGTTTTTGTGAAGTAGATTATAAATGTCTGGTGTGATAAACCCTGATAAAGGTTATATTGATCAGAGACTCAGAGCTCTTCTGTTTGATCAATCATAAATTACTCCTTCTCTAATATTCTCATTTCGTCCTTTGGGTATTTTGAAATGTATTTAACTTATATTATTTGCAACAGTTATTAATCTCCCTGGGAGGCAGATCTTAGACGGCAGACTCTATGGTGTGTGTGTGTAAAAGACACTGTGCCCTTGAACAGGCTTATTGCTGCAGCTGGAACACACTCATCCACACACACGCAAACCACACACACACCACCTACCTCCAGCAAGTCTTTTTAAACCTTTTTCCAACAGTTTTCCACATTTTTTTCCAGTTTAGCAATCGATGGGGAGGGTGTGAGATTAAGGACGATGGTAAAAGAGGGCCACTACGGTGGTTGACATTTATACAGGACAACATAAATCAGAGTAGCACACGTACCAGAAGTTTATCCTCATTGCTTTTCTCTCTTACACATGAAGGGATAAAGAGGCAGATGGAGACTGATGTGTGATCAGATGTGGTCATTTTTTTTACAGCCAGTGTTAACATGTATCTTGAGTGATCCCATCACAAGTAGACAGTTTAAAGTACGTCAGTTCACACCTGGAATTTACAGATAGATTTACACACTCTGCTAAACGAAAGTCACCATGAGCTGCGCATCCTCAATGCACACACCAATGCCTGTGCTTGATTGAATCTGGTACTGTATATGGTATTATACAGTCATGAAATTAGTGTGGAAATGTCAGTAGCCTCATGGAGAGAAGGTGTAAAGCATGTATTCACTTCAGTGGTTTGATGCATTTACTCTAAATCTAAGCTGTTATCTTTCCAGAATACAAAACACAAACAAAAAATTGTAATTCTAATCGGCACCTACAGGATTCACATATTTTATTTACTGTGTGACCTCCCACACTCTGGGATTAGGCAGCAGAGATGTATTCTTTTATGCGGTTGTTTCATCATTATTTGGGCTTTACTTGACTCTTTTTGCTTTTCCTGTGTCTTTCCATGCCTCGGAGAGGTACTGAACGAGCCTGAGGCCTGAGGAACACTTCTCTCATTCCATGTGTCACTGTCTCGCTCCCCTTTACACACACACACACACACATGAGTACTCACAAAGACACACACACGTACATGCACTCACACTTCCTTCAGGCCTCTCTGCATTTTAGCTGCAGGTCAATACTTATGAAATGCTGTGAAATAATTTCTCAGATTCATCCTCTTTCACCATCAGTGCATAGATTACTATTCACATGTAGTAGAGTGTGGACTATTTAGCCTTGATTTTAGTCAACCCGAGGGTCTCTGTTTCATGTTCCTTGTTATTTCTAGTTGACATGAATCCCATTATTAAAGTGATTTGGTGCTAAAACATATTTTTGACATGAGCCGCTACACAGACCACATGCATTGTTGTACCTTCAGCACCCATGTCTAATGGTGTGATTCTATCATTTTCTAATATTTTCTGCATGCTGGAGTGAATTTCTTATACTTTTTTCTTGCAAGCGCAAGATGTTCCCATGATTCCATTTTGATAGCAAATCATTTCATGGGTGTCACTACAAGTTGTGTTTTCTGCTTGAGCAGAGATATAAAAATCTTTCACTACATCCATTTGTGGATTATTGTCCAATCTGTTTGATGTCAGTCTCTAGTGCTGTCTTCTTGCTTCCCTCCTTCCTTCCCTGCTTCCTCTGGTGATGCCTTCTTGTTATTTTTGCTGTTATCATCTCTACCTTGCATACCTTAACAACTCCTTCACGTCATTAGCTGTTCACGTGGAGAGGGGAACATCTTTTTTTATTTACGCCTTAATAGAGGCATAAACCAAAGTAATAAAGGGAATGTAAAATGGGCTGCGGCTTGTGCATTGTCTGGTAAAGGAACCTTGATGGCCACTAATTGTATATGTGTTCTCAACAGCTCTCTTGAGGCACTGTTCTTGGTCTGAACTGGCTGTGGCTTTGTTGGGCAGACAGTATGAACATTAGCAGGAAAGGAAAAGCCTTCGGTTTAATTCAACTTTGACAGGAGGGTAGCTTACTTGGAGTCTTTTAGCTTTATGGGTTTTAGTCTCTCTTGCCATGCATTTACTCTCTTACTCTGAAAAAAAATCTATCACAGTGTAGCAACAGAAACGTTTTTAAAGTAAGACATAGCTATTCCTGCTGCAGCTATGCTTAAAAATCAATAGAAATATTCCTGAAAAAGCTAACCTGTGTCCCTGAGTCGCTCCCTAACCCTCTGTCCCCAAAGCCAGTCTTATCTACCTCTCCCAGCTGGGCCTATGAGTGTGGAGTGGTATAAAGGATGTGTGCATGGTCTGTGTGAGTGTGTGGGTGCAACAGCTTGTGTATTTTATGCAGCCTCCTCGTTTTTATATGTGCAGGATATGTGTGTGTGTGTGGTCATAAACATGTCAGTGGTACTCAGAAATTGAAGGTGTGATGATCTCCCCCAACTGCTGGTGCGGCAACTGTCAAAGTCACACATACACATGTTTGTGGACCATGATGCATCAGGTCTGAACCGTGTAGTCACTGACAGTTCAGAAGGAGGGATGGTGAAGGACAATTTGTCACAGACAAATGGTGGATGTTCAGTGGAGTCTATACTCTAGTGGTTTTGACATTCTTTCTCTTCAACTGCTCCTCAGTTTCTGCCTTCCTTGTAGCTATCTTTTATGTTTGTTCCCTGCAAAGTGGATTTCAAATGGCTCTCTAAGAGAATTGACAGAAATACAAAAATCCACTGGGACATGTTACACCCCTGGCAGCATATACATTACAGGCACAATTATGTGGAAAAAAGAGCAGGGGTTCTGTTCAGTGTTTGACTAAACAGGCCTTCAAGTGAGAAATGACTGGCTTCAACAGAGGTTCCAGAAACAGCACAGCCAGTGCTTGTGAGGATGAAGCATTTCTTTGATCATTACTTAAGAGGCAAAAAGACCTTCTCTTCGTTTTAATTTCTACCCGTCTTACCTGGGACCGGAGGCTAGAGCGCAGTCAGGGAGGTGGCAGAAGAAAAGCCTGCATGGGAACTTTGAAGTTATTGAAATGAGGGGAGGAATAGGTGGGAAATACCAGGGTAAAACTTGTTGAGCTGCTAGAGAGGTTCACCTAAACTGTCAGCCTCAGCTATCTGACTTACTCTGAGAATTACTTTTGAACTTAAAGGTAAGAGTATTTGATAGATATTAGCTTTGTGTCTTTAACTAAATGTGATGTGCATATTCCACCATACCTGTGCATTTCTGCACTGTCCATCCATTGCCTCTAATGTCTCCTTGTGTTAACCTGTTTGCTAACTCAACATGTTTTGATTTATCAACGTAGTGAAAAGCTGTCAGAAACCATTGATTCCACAGATGAGAAATCCCACAAAAGCCATCACCCTGACAGGCGTGTGCTTGGCTCTTAACCCTTTAAAGAATGCCTGTTTCTGACAGGGTCAGTCAGATGTCATCTGCAAGCGGTGATGATCTGACACCAGTGGAAAGTCTCTGAGCAGAGCCATGGGCATTGATTGGCATTTAGCTTGTCAGGTTGTGGCAAAGCGTGGAACCTCCTGGAGCAACATCCTCAAGGAAATACGAAAAGGATCTTCCTTATGTGAAGACGACCTCGGTGTCAGTCATGACTTAGGTCATGAATACACTAAGAGGGAGACATAGAGAAGACAAGATCATGACTGACCTCCATCCGTCCAGCAAAGCAAAATCTGCTTTATAGTCAAAATAACAGTGTTTGGTTGGTTCATTCCCTCATGTCATTTCTGTCATGAATATAGATTGGACTCATATGAACTCATGCCGTGGTAGGTGGGTGTGCGAAGGCGGTGCACAGGTGGCACAGAGAAGAGGTCTTATTCTTCTGTGTGCAGATGGACCTCATGCAATTTCGAACAGGGCCACATGAATGATACAATTACCTTGTCCCAGGCTGCAAGGCAAAACCTATCTCCACATCAAGACAGGAAATGGCAGCTTATCATTACAAAAGAGTTGTTTTTTTGCAGACATTACATACTTGCTTATTTTCAGGAGGAATGAATGCATTTAGTCCAAATTGGCCTAAATGCATTTAGAACTACAAATTGAATAAACAATGTCATTTTCCTGTGTATGTACAAATTGGAGGAAATACTAAAATTAAACACACCAAATTCTCACACGGCGATGTAGTGCATGCTAGATGACTGACTAGCTAATTTTCTGTAAACTGGAGTGTAGATGTTGTGCACCTCAGCCAGATTGCTGCACAGCTTAATGCGAGCATGAGATTTGATAAGAGCTCTCCCGTTACTCCACTACTCCCTGCTTAATATTTTGCATGTGTGTTCACGCATAAGGAGGTGATGGCGGCCTGGAAGGAGAAAAATTATGCATGAATGTGTGTTTACAAAACACACATACACAAGACAATAACACGCTGCACATATAAAGTGTGCTTTTTTATTTGTAATGATCATGCAGCAGGACAGTTGCTTTGATGCAAGTGGCTAAGGTAGTTCATTGTAATTTTACCACTGCAAATACTAGCTCTGGTCAGACTTGGTGTTTGATTCAAAGCTACACTAACAGGAACACATCACACAGCCTTAATATAAGGGGCATCAGCAAAAAATATTCAGGGCTAGACACTCATTTTTACTGATGTAACAAAGAGTGCAGTCTACATGGTTAATATGCTTTTAAAACGCTGCACAGGGCCTCTGTGTGTGTGTTGTTGTGTACATATTAAAGTACTGCTGTGGAACATTAATTAGTCTAGATATGTTTCCCATTTCATCCACAGCTGAGCATTCCCTATTTACAAACCTTCAACTATGTTCATTCATTTTGGCCCATTACACCACCATGACACCACACAACAGACACGCAAGCTCTTGCACCCCCTCTCTGACTCTCTTTGTCAGCTTGTTGATAAGTTAGCCATTACCCCAGTAATTTACACTATAATGGGCACAGGGGGGAAATGAGAAGGAGAACACAGAGCCTTGGGTGATCTCTTTCCTTGTAGCCTGTCTTTTCTGTCTGATAGCTAAATGTTTTCTGAAGCGTGTTCATGTAACTCCAGTCAGGAAAATGCTCATTGACAGAGATGAAATGTAGCCAATTAAGTATTTAAATTTGCTTTGCTCAGTAAAATGTAGGACTTTAAATGATGGATCATGGGGGTTCCACCACATTTGCTGCCAAAATGACAGCCCAGGTGTGTTTTGATTGGGACTCATTCAGATGACAATTGCTTGTTGAAGTGTGTGTATATTTATATATAGAGCAAAGATTACATTTAAATCAGTCATACTGAAGTTGGTCCAAAAATGGTTGACACATAAATGACAGACAGTTTAACAAGAAAAGAGGACAATGCAAAAAATAACTTGTCCCTCCAACATAAAAGTCTCACCTGAATAAAAAGAGTGTGTAATGGCCCATTTGCTGTCTGACCCTCACCCTCCATGACCATGTAATCTGTTCTAAAAATATTTTTAAACAGAAATAATAATGCATTATTACATAATGCTGTTTTTGGTTTGCCTCTAAATCCCTTTCTTTTTTATTCACTGGCACAAAGTAGGCCATTGTGGTCCTATAGCATAGATGTAGTTATCACATTGTACATGCACATATACACACACACACACACACACACACACACACTTGTACACACTTGTACACACATTGCTGTTACAGCCATTCTCAAGGTCATGGTCCTCCCATCCTCCTCTCTGTTTGTCCCCATTCATCCCATGTTGAATGGGAAGTGCTGACTGGTTTAGGACATCACTCCTGTATGCACTACCCCATACAGGCTTTTTGTGAAAAACCTACATGGCTACATGCAAGCGTTAGCATGTGTGTAGGAATTGTTGTCCACTTATACTAGACATTAAATATATTAATGTTGAATTAAATGTAGGATCATAACCCTCTGATAGTTAAAATGTCAGTTTTTTTAGACATTCCTCATGTGAGGAAAAAAACAACTATCGTACAGTAAAAACAGGCAAGTGTAGGTCAACAGTAGTGCTTGGAGTACTTGTGTTTTCCTCCCCACCCTTGCCTTTTATTAGCTGTGCGCACCTGTGTTAGGGTGCTTACATTAGGATGCATGGCAGGAAAAATAAATAAATATAAAATAGATGGGGGTAGAGCCTGAAACAGTCTTGCTCCATGTGATTGAGTGCGTACGCATGCTGGGCAAATACAGGGTTAACGACTCCCACTGCCTCAGGTCTATAGTGGCTGTAACCTTGTCAGTTAGTGAGGCCAGGTAATTACCTCAGAATGACAGGTCTGGAGGGCATGGTGTGTGTGTGTGTGTGTGTGTGTGTGTAGACACATTTTGGTGTACAATAAATGGTGTAGAGTTGTGAATGGTTCTAGGTTTGTGCTTGCATGTGTTTATATGTGCATACAAATGTGTGCACGTGCATTGTGTGTGTGTGTGTTTGTTATTTGGAAGGTTAGAGGAGATGGGAGATGAATGGCAGGCAGTTGCATTTTTTTATCTTATTCAATTCAATTAGACGCGATATATTGACGTGTGCAGGGGACCGCCTGCTTGTATATGCAAAACACGCAGCAAGGGGCTTCACTTGAACGTTACACTCAAATGCTCAGCCCCCCAAGATCAGCACATAGTGGATAGACTTTATTAGACCTCAGCCTCTCCTCTCCTCCCCCTCCTCTCCTCCCCTGTTCTCTTCTCCCCTCTCCTCTCCTGTCCTCTCCTCACCTCTCCTCCTCTCTCCTCTCCTCTCCTCTCCTCTCCTCTCCTCTCCTCTCGTTTCCGTTTCCGGTGAGTGTGAGCGTGAGTGGTGGTGGCGGTGTGTGAGTGGCGCGGAGTTCAAACTGGTTTTCTGGTCGGTTTTTCAACTGGTGTTTCTACTGTTACTTTCTGCATCATCAGGTAAGACGGTTTTCTTTACTTTTCTGTGGGGTCTGGTTGCTTTCGGGAGGTATGGCGTCTGTGACGCCGCCTCCAACTATCCGGCAAGGTGCGCGGATAGTCCCTCCAGACGGCTCGGTCTCCGTGGAGGAGGTTCTGTTGGCGGCAGGTGAACAGGTAGGACACGACAACATCTTGTTCGCCTCTCGTATGAACAAGGCGGTTGTCGTGTTCCTAAAAACGGAACCTCAGGTCCACCAATTAATTGAGAGCGGCGTGTTCCTCGGGGACCTGTTTGTGCAGGTGTCCCCGCTCACAGCTCCCTCAACGCGGATCACCGTATCCGGCGTTCCGCCGTTCATACCTAATGAGCTGTTAGAGAAGGAGCTCCGCCGCTTTGGAAAATTTGCCAGTGGGTTTAAAACGGTGAGCCTGGGGTGTAAGGACCCCAAACTGAAGCATGTCCAGTCTCTGAGGAGACAGGTGTTCATGTTCCTGGACTCGCCGACACAGACTCTGGAGGTGTCTTTCCGTGTGAAGCAGGGTGACGCTTCCTACATGGTGTACGCGAGCTCAGGACAGATGAAGTGCTTTGAGTGTGGTGATGTGGGACACAAGAGGTTTGCATGTCCTCATAAACAGCAGGGAGCGGGTGCGGGCGGCCCCGCTCGCGCCGGGGCGGCGGATCCGCCCGACACCGCGGCTGGCGGGTCTGTCCCCGGCGCGGCGGAAGCCGCCGCCTCTGCTAAAGTTCTTGCTCCGGTGACTGATGTAAATAACGTGGTGATTGTTACAGAGTCAGAGAGGTCCAATGATCTCATCAGTACCGGGTTGAGCAGGAGTGAAAGTCAGCCTGCAGGTGGTGTCATGAGCTCCTCTCAGGCTGCAGACAATAACGTTGCAGCAGAGCTGGTTGGGAACATGGAAGTTCCTGCAAAGCCTCACACTGATCAGGAAGCAGTCTTCAGTGAAGAGGGCCTGCTGTCTGCCAGCCAGGCTTCATGTACCAGAGAAGAGATGGAAGAAGACTATGAGTCAGATAACACATCCATCTCTGGCTCTTCCAGCTTGAGCACAGACCTTTACTCGTTAGAAGAGATAAATCTGTTTCTGGATGAAACGTTCAAAAAGTCTGTCAGAGTGGAGGATTATTTCAGGGACACTGATAAATTCATCAGAACAGTTAACATCCTTAAAAGACAAGTTGGTTTCGACCAACTAGATGAAAAGAAGCGTTTCCGGCTTAAGAAACACGTCACTACTCTGAGGAAAATCGGTGGCAAAGCCAGAAGAGTAAAAAAATGTAAATGATGATGCAGCACTGGGTGTTATTTTCACTCCTCCATTTTTTAACTGTTTTTATCTGTCTCTGTTCTTTCTTTGACCTATCTATGAGGAGCCTTAACATTGGTTCTCTTAACATAAATGGCGGGAGGGACAGACAGAAAAGGGCATTAATCTCTGAGGTCTCCAATCAAAACAGGATTGATGTGTTGTTTTTACAAGAGACACACACAGTCACACACGATGAGACAGAGTGGGGTTTATGGTGGAAGGGTCTTTTTAGACTAAGTCATGGAACAAATTTTAGTGCAGGGGTAGCTATTCTTTTTAGAGAAGCTGTCGCTACATCTTTTTTATCTTGCACTGAAGTAGTGAAAGGCCGTCTGCTCATTGTTAGAGTAGCCATTGAGGACGTAGTCTACTGCTTTGTTAACATCTATGCCCCAAATAGTGGAGCGGAGAGAGTTATTTTTTACACCCAGTTAAAAAATGAGCTGATAATGCATCAACAGGAGCATATTATTATTGGTGGCGATTTTAACTGCACCTTAGATTTCACTATTGACAGAATTGGTGAAGAACCTCACCCGCAGTCATCTCAGTCCCTGAGCAACGTCATTTTACATCTAGACCTGCTTGATTCTTTTAGAGTCAAACATCCACAATCTCAGCAGTACACCTGGGTCAGGGTCTGCAATAATCAAGTTTGTGCAGCTAGATTAGACAGAATCTACATTTCTAAGTCTCTCAACCCAAGGTTGCTCTCCTCCAGTATTCATCCAGTTGGTTTTACTGATCATCATTTAGTAGCGGTGAGAATAGTGATTTCTTTAGGTGCACGACCCAAGTCTTATTGGCATTTCAATAATAAATTACTGCTGGACAAAAATTTTTGTCAGGATTTTGGACGCTTTTGGGATCATTGGAGAACTCAAAAGGTTAATTTTTGTTCCCTTAAGTTGTGGTGGGAGGTTGGTAAAGCACAAATACGTGCTTTTTGTCAGCAGTACACCTCCTACTCTTCTGCCAGGATTAAAGCTGCAATTAATGAGCTAGAGTTGGATATTAAGAACATAGAAAAAGGCCTAAATAGGAGTGCAGATGACATCACTGCCCCTTTGCTGAAGGAGAAAAGGTCGGAGCTGAGTTCACTCCTGCAGGAGAGGGTTAAGGGAGCCCTTATCCGATCACGTTTTCTCCAGCTAAAGGACATGGATGCCCCGAGCTCTTTCTTCTTCAATCTTGAGAGATCGGTGGCGGAGAGAAAGCTAATGACATGCCTAAGGCTGCCGGGGGGAAGTACTACCACTGACCCAGTTGAGATGAGGAAGCATGCTATGGACTTCTATGCAGGCCTGTTTGGATCGGAACCTTGTGTTCTGGAGTGTCGGGAAGAGCTCCTGAAAGATCTTCCCCAGCTCAGCATAGAGGAAAAGGCTGATCTGGACAAAGATCTGACCCTGGAGGAACTGACATCTGCCGTCAATCAGATGGAGTCTGGACGAGCACCAGGGATCGACGGCCTGCCCATGGACTTTTTTAAAACTTTTTGGAATATCATTGGTCATGATCTTCTCGGAGTTTTCTTGGAGTGTTTTAAATCTGGATCTCTTCCGGTGTCCTGTCAGAGGGCAATCCTCTCCCTGCTGCCAAAAAAGGGGGACTTGGCACTTTTAAAGAACTGGAGACCAGTTGCCTTACTTTGCTCAGACTACAAAATACTGTCTAGAGCACTCTCTAATAGACTAAAAGAAACTCTAGGCATTATTATTCACACAGATCAGAGCTATTGTGTTCCTGACCGGTATATTATGGACAATATTTTTCTAATTAGAGATGTAATAGATGTGTGTGATTGTTTTAATGTAAATGTTGGTGTTGTCTCTTTGGACCAAGAGAAGGCGTTTGACAGGGTGGATCACTCGTATTTGATTTTCACGCTTAGGTCTTTTGGCTTTGGTGAAGGGTTTGTAAGGTGGTTAAAAACACTTTATTGCAATGCACAGTGTTTGATAAAAATGGGTGCTGGGCTGAGCAGGCCGATCTCTGTACAGCGGGGCATAAGGCAGGGTTGTCCCATCTCCGGCCAGCTCTTTAGTCTGGCAATTGAACCTCTGCTGTGCAGGTTGAGGGATCGGCTCAGGGGTTTTTCTTTACCTGGGTCCTGCAGGCTTGAGCGTGCATTAGTATTGTCTGCTTACGCAGATGATGTGAACGTCTTTGTGTCTAGTCAGGAGGATGTTCGTCGTCTGCAAGATGCCCTGCTCCTTTATGAGAAGGCATCCTCTGCACGGGTGAACTGGGGTAAAAGTGAGGCTCTCCTGTTAGGCCAGTGGAGGGATCAGGCAGTGCCCTTTCTACCAGGAGGTCTCAATTGGAAGAGGGAGGGGTTGAAGGTGTTGGGAGTGTTTTTAGGCACTGAGGGCTTTAAAGCTAAGAATTGGGAGGGAATTAGGGATAAAGTGTGCGCTCGGTTGTCTAAATGGAAATGGTTGCTACCTCAGCTGTCTTATAGGGGGAGAGTTCTGGTTGTTAATAACTTGGTTGCCTCGACTCTCTGGCACAAACTCATCCCTCTGACACCGCCGAGGGGCTTCATAGAGGACATCCAGAGGATAATCCTGGACTTTTTCTGGTCTGGAAAGCACTGGATTCGGGCAGCAGTTTTATACCTACCTGTAGCCGAGGGTGGGCAAGGTCTAATTGACATTCAGTCTAAAATTGCTGCCTTCAGACTACAGACAGCGCAACAGATCCTCTACAACAGTGGTCCAAGCTGGTTAGACACAGCTCGGCTCCTCATGAGAAGAGCTGGCCGGCTGGATTACGATAAACAACTTTTCCTTATACAGAGCGAGGTTCTTGACTTATCTGGACTTACACCATTCTACAGCTCTGTACTGCAGTCCTGGAGGATTTTTAAATTTCAACGTGCAAGAAGTGAGACTCCGGGCATGTGGGTTTTTGAAGAGCCACTGTTTTGCAGTGCTTTTTTAAAGACTTTATCCCTGGAATCTGCTAGCCTGCGGGCTAACCTCAGAAGTGCCGGTTGCACTAAAGTAGGTCATTTAATGAAGCTGACTGCTTTACCGGTGGACGTTCTGAGAGAGAGGAGTAAACTCACCTCTGTTCGTTTGTTCAACAGGGTGGTGGTGGAGGTCTGTGAGGCTCTTCCACCCCCTTTAAGACTTTTTGTAAGAGACTCTACCCTGTGTGAGCAATGGAGCGAAGGCAGTGAGTACGGCTTCCCTGCTCTGTCTGTTTCTCCTGCAGTGGGGGAGTGGCAGGAGGAGGGGGGTCGGTTGCTGTCTTTTAAAACACCACACCTGGACAAGTTCAAGGATGCAGGGAAAAAGGATCTGTACACAACCTGTGTGAAAGTTCTCCATCTCCAGTCCCTCTCGGAAGTCAGGGAGTCGAGGTGGACTGAGTTCTTTGGCCCAGATGCTTCCCCGAAGGGCAGCTGGCGGTCCCTGTATAAGCCGCCCATTGAGAAGCGAACAGCAGATCTCCAATGGAGGGTTATACATGGTGCAATAGCTACGAACAGATACAGAGCGCACATGGACCCTGGGGTGGGATTAGAGTGTGTCTTTTGCATGCAAACTGAAACTCTCGCACATTTGTTTGTAGAGTGTCCCAGGCTAGGACCACTCTTTGAGTTGGTGAAAAGGCTGTTTCGGGGGTTTGAGATGAGGTTTTCTTTTGATTTATTTATTTTTGGCCCAAAATATCAGGCATTGTTGAAATCTGTGTGTAAATTGGTGAATTTTGTATCTGGGTGTGCAAAGTTGGCTATCTGGCTGACACGCAGGAACAAAACCCAGGATTCTGGGTGTGTGGATGTAGTGCCAGTTTTTGAAGGACTGCTAAAATCTCGCCTTCGGGTGGAGTACACCTTTCACAAAACACTAGACAAGCTGCAGGACTTCGTACATGTATGGACTGTGGGAGGGGTGCTGTGTGCTGTGGCAGAAAACGGGGAGTTAACCTTTAAGTTATGATTTGAGAGTTGTTTCATTTGTGATGGTCAGGATTGATTGTGTACCCTGAAAATTTTTGTATTTGTTCTTTACTCACATGTTGAAATTTTGTTAGTTTTGGTAAGTGGTCATTAAAAGGACTTTGAAAACCAAACCTCTCCTCTCCTCTCCTCTCCTCTCCTCTCCTCTCCTCTCCTGTCCTCTCCTCACCTCTCCTCCTCTCTCCTCTCCGGTCCTCTCTTCTCCTCTCCTTTCCTCTCCTGTCCTCTCATCCCCTCTCCTCCTCTCTCCTCTCCTTGCTTCTCTTCTCCTCTCCTCTCCTCTCCTTGCTTCTCTTCTCCTCTCCTCTCCTGTCCTCTCGTCTCCTCTCCTCTTAGGCTCCACAAATTAATTGGACAAAGTCTGGAGTGAAAATTTAGTGTTTTGCCGTATTGTTACACAGTATTCACCTCTCTAATAACATACATTTTTCTGTCTCAGGTATCTTCCTCTGTTCTTTGTCTGGCTGTCATTTTCAGTTTTTCAGATTGTATGCCTTTATCCCAGGATTTTCATAATAGGTCCTCCATGATAGCAGCAATTGCCACTGATGTCAAGTATTTGAGAATGAAAACAAAGAAACAAAGACGAGTTTTGTTGCCTGTGCTAGTCATGACAGACATTTCATAACAACCTCTCCACTTATCTTCCATTGGGCCATTTGTTTCTTCTCATTCCTTTGCATCCAGCCATTTGTCTGGTGAGCATCTTTATGAGTGTGGACTGTGTCACAAATTAAGGCCCCTCATTGCTCTACGACTATGGCATGATTTTTCCAAGTATTTGTTTTAAAAATGACACCATCCAGCACTCCAGGACTGGATATTACAGCACTTTAATCCACAGTGGGTTACCTAGAGGAAGTGGAGAATGAGGAGAAAGCAAAGAGGGCAGAGAGGACAAGAATAAAGGTGTAGGAAGAAAGAGCAAAGAGCATGGAAGAGGACAAGGAGGAAAAAGACTTCAGAAGTAGAGAGTGGATTACATGCTGTGCAAATTATCATCAGACGCTCTGTTACAGCATGGCTGCATTACTAAAGTGCAGTAATGTAGGCATTTGTGCCAGTGGACATTGAGCAGTTATCAGGACAAAAACACCTCTTTTTATATTTGTACAGTAATACCGCATCATCAAATAGGACCCAGCAAGATGGAGAGGATATTTTTTTGATGAGATGAGGTCTCTGGGTGAAAATAAGGAGAGGGAATAAGGGTGTTCTGTTCCTACCCTTTTGCTTACTATCAGGCTGATAGTAAGCATGAACTACATGGACACTCCATGTTATACTTCCAACCCTGCATTCCTGTATTTCTCTACACATTTGGACAGACGGAAAGTTAATATTGGTCAATACTGCAATACCCCGGTTTAGTTTAATAACAACATGTTTAACATTTGGTGTGCTCCTACAATATTCATGCATGGTATTAGACAGTAAATTATTTGTTGCAAAATTGCCTGGAAAATGAATCCTGAGTGAAGCCGGCATTCCTCCTTAGTCCTGCTTTCCTCTCCTGCTGCTCCATCCCCCAAAACTCACCCCTCTTCATCCTATCCTCTTTTCTGCCTGTTGAGTTCTTGAGAAAGATATCTCTCCTGACCACACATCATGCTTTAATCTCATTTATGCTCCCCCACCCCCACTTTTTTTTCTATAACAGTTTCAGAGCAGTCATTGGTCTGGAATATTTGCAGCACTTTTGCAATTCCCCCTGGGGGTGAACTTTTTTTGGGCTCTAATTCTATGTTCCTGCACCGCCTTTAGTCCCATGATCACAATAAGAAAACTAATTCAAAGGGCTTCCAAGTGTAATCTTTTAAGCTACACCTCTACTCCATAATGCCTCTTCTGTGACTGCCTGTGAGGGGCTTTTTAAGGCGCTTGTTTCGGGGACTTAGACATTTCATAATCACTCTATGATCTTGTTTTTATGGGCTTAGGCTTCTTTCAGTCACTGGGGGTCTACAGTAGAAGGCTTTACATGAATGTTGTAATTTAATGTCAGGCGCAAAGTCTTAAATATATAACAATAGAAATCAGTTTCTATAAAATAAGCAGCTTTTATGATAAATGGCTAAATCACATAACATATAAAACTTACATAGTAAAAATAATCACATTGGAAACATACATCATAGTAGGAAATCGCCTAGAATGTATCAATACAAAGGCCTTATATCTCAGATTCCTTGCCATAATTACTGGCTATAATGAGAATGAATTTCACTTTAAAGTGGTAAAGAAAATCTTATTATGCGTGCACTGAGTTTATTAACTGTGGAATCATTGTTTTTTGTCATTATTTGTTGACGGTGGCTGTAAATACAAACATATAACTCCTACTTTTTAGAAGTTAGCTGGCTGCACATCACATGCTGGAGTAAATTTTGGGCTGAAGCTGAGGCAAAGCTAGAGAATGAGAAGGGTGGGTTTATTCTGGGAGAAAAGAGAGGGGATCTAATCCAGAGCTCTTCTCCTCACTCATTGCTGCTTCCCTAGACAGATTACTGGGCTTTGAAGGCACCCTCTACAGAGGCAGATTTTTAAAATGGGGGCCATTGGATGAAATAGAGAGGGGAGCTGGGGTGGAGAGGGGGTAGGATATAACTCAGAAAGGGAGATTAGTATTGCTGCAGTGTGTGTGTGTGTATGTGTGTGTGTGTGTGTGTGTGTATAGGGAGTGGCTGTTGTCAGACACAGAGTGACAGAATGAATAGTTTGAGTCTTTATCAGTGTATGTTTGTGTACTGCATGTTCCCATGTGCAGGTATTTATTTGAGATGATAAATGTTTGAAAGGTATGACAGCACAGTCCCCGCCACTCTCATCCATCCATTCTTTCTACCTTCCGTCTCTCCCCCTGCTCCTTCCTTCCTTCCTCCCGCTCCATTCCCCTGTGACGTGGTATAGTTATAATCCACTCAGACATGTTCTGATGTTTTTCTCTTTTCTTTTTTGCTTTCTGTTGAGTGTCGGCACTCACCCACACACTCTCTTTCACTCCATCTCTCCAAATCCCTCACTCTGTCTATTTCTACTTTCCCCAGAGAGAGACAGAGAGAGCGAGAGAGCTACTGTATGGTCTGGTGTTTTTGTGGCAGCCATTATGTGAATCTGCTGTTTGTTTATTTGTTTGTCTTTGTTTGTTTGTGTAACTAGTAAAGATGGTCATGTGTCTGTGTGTGTTTTGCTGGTATGTACATCCATCTGAATACAGTACCTGTATTTTGTCAGATTTAGAGTAAACATTGTATCACAGTTTATCTTGTAAGAATTTGTACATACGTGTGTGTCACAGTGTGTCTGCCAGCTGCTGTTTGGTCCACAGTGGGTGTTCCTTGTGCAGTGCAGACCAGGTGTCTCTTGTTGCCGCTTCTTCGTCCTAGAGCTCTGTAGGAGTTTGATCTGAGGACAGGCTGGGAGCATGTTTGTCTTAACATGGTGCGGACAGTTAAACACACATCAGGTCAGGTTTAATTCACTTACAGTACCCATAAAAATGTCTTAAATCGTAGATTACCTGCATCTGTCCTGTCAGTGACATTCAGGTTGTGACTATTTTCAGATCCCCACTGTAAAACACAGATACTGTGTATTCTGCTTTTCAGGCCACTGCAGTGATTTTGGCTCTCCGTTTATCCCCTTTGGATTCAAAGTTGGATTCATTCTGGAGTCATACAAAAGATTAGACACATATAGTGGGCACTGGCGTCATGTATCTGTCCCACTCCAAATGTTTTCCTTTTATTGCAGTGACTACCAATGAATGGATTACAGATTCAGGTCACACTCTTTGTTCCTGTCATTTTTGATCGCGTTCTTGTTGGTTATCCATTCATAGCTGCTGAATAAAACCAATAAACACCACTGCCTCACTGAGAGAGCCATACCTCCCAGGCGTGAGAATACCCACAATGCAACACTCTGCGTTGCTAATCCCATTGGCTGCTGACGAATCACCAACATTCTGCAGTATGCGTCACTGCCGAGCAGAGTGCCAGAATGAGGCGAGGCTAAATGCTTAACTACACCTTAAGCTTGTCAGATATGAATGAGCTGGAGGACACAGAATCGAGCTGGGCCTAGATTAGTGGCTTTTTGTTAGCGTGCAGGAATGTCTGTGAGGCTCTTACAAGAGTGTGTGATTCTGCTCTAAGTTAGAGACTGTACGGGTGTTGTTTGAGGGGTGAATCTCTCCTCTCTTCCAGAGAAGTTGAATTAGCAGAGCTTATAGAACAATTTCATGTTAATGCTGCCAAATACAGTTCCTTAATCTGCCGTGATTCCCTGTGCAGCATAGTCTTAATGCTTAAGAATACCCTGATTACTCTTCTATCACATACATTAACTTCTGCTCCCTTCTGGGTTAAATGCAGTGGTTTTGGAGAGCTGGACAGACCCACAGGGACGTTCAGGAAATGTGGGCTGTAGTACAAAAAAAGGCAAACAAAGAAGGCCTCTTCCAAAATTATCATTAAAGTGATAGTTAATTGACTGTGGCTGTTTTTCCACAGTGATAAACACAAATGAACCTATGATTAGCACTTTAATTCAAAACTACATCAACTTGCGAGAGCAACCAGGCCTTGTGATGCCCATTCAAGAACAGCAACAATAATGCACGCACAAAATTTAACTCCATTAACTTGGTTACATGGGTACAGAAGGGGGCTAAGAAACAAGAAAATGAGGGGCAGAGGGAAGGCAGGGGGTTCAGGGCTCAGGATTTAATTTCCGTTTTGCTGTGTGAGATAAGTCAAGCTTAATGAGCTGACAGAGGGAGCAGAGGAGCTATGAGAGCTGGGGCACAGAGAACCAGGGAGCAGAGAGGATGAGAGAGAAAGGGAGGAGGAGGCTAAATAATTGTGGAAAGAGGACATAAATCTGCAAAAACAGTCCCATTGTGGGGAACTGTCTTTGTTTTATTTTATTTTTATTTAATTTAAAAGTGAATCTACATAACATAAGTCTGGACTTTAGTGGTAAGAAAAAGTTTAAGATTAAGTGTTGTTAATGCTTGAGGATACATGAGTGTTTATACGCATGGCCAGAACAGTTAAGGTTGGTCCACTTTTACACACATAAAAGAGAGCAAGGGATTGTCCGTCAGACTCATTCTTAGTGAAAATACTCAGCGAGGGATGGTGTGTTAGTAGAACACATTCGCTTGCTGTGAATTCTCCGGACAATTACCTGCTCTGTTCACACATGGGCTCAATCAGACATTACACAGACTTTGTACCAGGGAGCTGTCAGGTTAAAGTCCGTTTAATGTCCAGCCGGGATGATTCGGACATTTCTGTTCTCACATTCTGCTCCTCTGGGTGATGTCTAGAGAAGTTCACAGAGCTGCAGTGCATGTGCGAAAAGTCAATGTAATGCCTGCTGAAGTGTCCTCCTCAACTCTGTGTATGTCTGTGTGTGTGTGAGTGCGCACACATGCATGTGTGTGAGATTGTGACTTTTCATTAGGTCAAAACAAAAAGTGTAGAAAGCCTGTGTTCACACAATCCTCAGGCAGGTATTGAACCATTTAAATGTTTGCTATTCTCCAGTGAGTGTGTGTGTAGACACTCTCAGACAAACCCTGCTGATTCCTCTCATGCTGACAGTAGCTCCAGGACTTTTGCTGACAGCAGCTTATCATCTAAGTGTGTTTTTTGTTTTTTGCTTTCCATGTTTGTGTATGTGTGTGCTTTCTTCTATTCTGTAAGGGATTTTATGGCTACAGTTATCCCTTCATAGATTTTTCTTGAAGCCATATACATATATAGTATTGAATAAAGTCTTATGAGAAAGACACTCCATTTGGGCTGTTTTCTCCCTTAATGTCTGTTTGTGTGCCTGTTTCTGCTAGGCTGGGTGGGTTAAATGTGTTCTTTCCTCCGTCAAAGGTACAGCTCCTGCTCATCAAAGACTAACTGCTGTCGTTGTGGTGGTGGTTTAAAATTGTTTCAGTGCGAATTCAACAGATTGTTAGGTGAGAGGTCGACTGTGGCATGAGAGACTGTGAAAGTAGGTGAAAGGTCACCTGGAGACTTAGAGGAGCTGTCCCACTGCTGTCTGCAGACAAGGACACTGGGAGCTCTCCGTGGTGCTGAAAGAAGCTTTGCCTGCTTTGGTCCCACTCACACTTCTTCCCTGCTTTAAGATTCCTGAGCTGTATTGACATCACTTCACATTATTGCAAGGTGCCAATAAATCCTCCCTTTATTAGACCTCGTGTATTGATCCATTTTTTTTCTCTCTCCTCGGATCTCTAACTCTCTATGCCCAATGCTGCTTAATCCCACAATTTTTTCCTCTTCTTCCCATTTGTAGGGAAATGTCAAGCTCTATCTCTGTCCCATGTTCAGGAGCTCTGTAGACAGAGAAAGGGAGTGTCCGGGGAGGGGGCACTCTTCCTTGGGGCCATGACCCCCTTCTCTGGGGCTTATATGAGAGATTTGCCTAAATGCCAGCAAGTCTTTGATGGTGGCATTGATAGGCGAAGGGAAATATTTTTACATTTTTTACTGTTATTGTGGCCTCATCACAGTCAGACATAGATATGGCTAATTGTCAAAGGGCCAGCAGTGACGATGCGTGTGTGCATTCATTCTGCATATCTCTTTGAACTCACACATTTGGAAATAAATGGTTTCCCTTTGTGCTGGTTGATACTGATATGATGTTGCATGCATGCAGGCGCATATCTGAAAAACAGGTGGGGAGATAAGCTTGAATGATTTGCTTTGTGGCTGTGTGCATACGTGTGTGCGTGTGTGCGTGCCCACCTGTGACAATGTTCCCCTGAGATGTGGCTCCTGATGTATGGTGACTTGTGTATTTGTGTATGTGTGTTTGTTGTGAGATGGTGTGGGTGTGATGTTAATCAGGCTGTCACACTAAGACTGAGTCCTGCAGGGAAAAGCCTGTTGTGTCTGGAGTTCTCCACAGGACACCCCCTTCACAAACATATAAAGCAGACACACACACAGATAAACAACACACAGGGTTTTTGGTCTTTGTCTTTGTTTTCTTGTTTTCCCTTCACGTCTGTATGCTGAGCTGATGGATGACCTTGAGGTCTTTTAGCACTCATATCTTGAAAGTTACCAGCATTTGGTCCAGACTGGAATATATCACGGATTGCTGCTATAAGATCACTATGCAATTGTCCATATTCTTATGAATGAATATCTCTACATGCACAGTAGGCACACAAACAGTGATTGTTTCAACCTCTTTCAAATATTCCATCATTGCAATATCATGTTTAGAGCAAGCAGATATTGTTTAGGAGTGCAATGAATAATTGAAATTAAAAACATATTTTTTCCACTGAATTTAATAGTTAGTGATGAGTTGGTGATGTCTTTGTGCATATTTGTCATGCCTTAGAGCTGAACTACATATTGTTTTTCCAGAGATGCTAATAGAAGTAGCCAAGGACAGAACCATCTGTGATCGTAGTGCCTGTGAAACGGTGACTAGGAAGTGAAAACAATTTTAAAATGATGGCAGCCATCAATGATTTCCACATCAATGATTTTCTTAATACTAATAATTGATACGATTAGATGAATAAATGACATCATCATAAATGACTGAAGTATTCATCTTTATTGTCTTTATTGTTAACACATGCCATGTGAATTGTAATCCTATTGATTAATCGTTTCATTAATCATTTTGTCTATAAAATAGACATTAAGCACAGCCCTGGCATTGTTTCAAGTAAATAATAGCATGCTTTTCATTAGATTTCATTCAAAACATTGATAAATGTTTGATAATAAAATGAATGAAGTAAATAAAATATGACAAAGATGGAAGATACAAACAAGAAAGCTCTTGAAGAGCATGCAGGGTGTACTGCAGCATGCTGTAGGGAAATAACAGCTTCCTTCACCACCCAGTGTCACATGAACTGCAGCTGTCTGTGATTTCATGCTGTGTCTGTGTGTAAGCACACAAACACACACATATAGAGCCCAGAAGGACTTTGGTCAGATCGTCACCTCAACTTCCACATGTTCATCTGGCACTCACACACTAATGCCTCCTCTCACACTTACACTTCATACATTTTTCTTCATGCTCACACAACCATGAACACATGCACAACCCTGGTGCTAGACATACACACACATGTGGTGGCCTCAGGGCTGTAATTTGTCTTCTGTTATCCATTTGGGCAGGTGGATGGAGAAAACGGATGAAGCAGGAAATGGCCAATGAGAGTGAGGAAGTTGTAAAGAGATATTGTTTGCTGTCAGCGGCTTAGAAACACGTGGCACAAAACCAAGATATCAATAGGATGTCTGTGCACAGCAGCTTCAGTCATTTTTGCTTTTCTTTTTTTTATTCTGTGTTACCCCTCTGTGTAAACACGTGAGTGGTAACAGACAGCATGGCCCAAGGCTGCAAAGGTCAGTGAACCCTTGGCATTTGCATTATTAGATGTCCACTGACTTTTTTAGTCATCAGGGTTATGCTGTAGAGCGTACTGGCATTTCTGACCATCCAGTTAGCCTCTGCCTCACATTCTTTTTTCTTTTCTTTTTTTTTGTTGCTTCCCCACATCAGCACACATGCACATGGTGGAGTATGATTTAGTATTTCAGAGGAAATATCTGTTTAATGGAGATAAGTTGCCTGCTCACACTTGGAGCTCTGTCTGATTTTTATCTCCAGTGCGAATGTTCCATAAAGATATGCAGTGTTCTGTGAGGCAAAGAAATATCAGATCAATTACTAAAGTGAGCACATTTACATTTTCTTTTTTAAAGAGTCAACATAAGAACAACAACTCTGACGTGGTTGTCATCAAAGCTGGATTCTCACTGTGGAGAGTAGTGCATGGTGGGGTAAGGTCACCCTGTTCTGAGAATCGGCTGCTTCATTTCCCAGAGTGCTGCTTGAGTGACTGCTTCAGTTTGTGTGTGTGTGTGTGTGTTAGATGTAGAGTGAGTGATGTCAGGGCTCTGAGCGGACAGCTTTTTTTCAGCTACAGTTAATCACAATCCATCTCTGACAGAAGCCCAATGTTCAGGCCTTTACTGTACTCTCTCCCTGCTCCATCCAACACGTCAGGACGCTCTTTGTCTGTTTCTTCACTAGGTCTCCATTCCTCTGCGGCTTATTTTTGTCCCCAGGAACCTCACAGACTGATGATGGATCATGGACTACAGTTGCTGCCTTTGTTTTTAACTCACATCATAAGATGCTAGTTTTTAGAATGTAAACAAAGAAATGGAAAATAAAAATTTCTTTCTTTCTAAAAGTTTCGAAATTACTTTTAAATAGTATTGCAATACTACTTGACAGTTCTGTAAATGATCTGCTCATACATCATATGACCCTGTAAAAGAGAGGGACAGATACAGAGGGAGGTATACATACAGTCTTTAAAGGAAAGAATTGTTAATATCATTATAGCACAGTGACTCTCACAGCAATGGGCAGCGGTGCAAGTAAAAGCTGATAAACAGTGATGGCTGACCTTCTCAACAGTTAGTGCAGTCTAGATACACATTCATCTTCAAACAGTTAATACACCCACAGACATTGAATTGCTACAAGCCCAAATTTAATTTCTCAGATGCGCTCATTTGTAACAAGAAATGAACATGTTCTGCTATTGATATCACATAAAGGTCACTGCAGTGACTTGTCTTACAATAGTTTCCCAGACATTTTGGTCTCTTTTCAAACAAAGTTGTGCATATTACTGTGGGAGCCAGCTAAACACTTTGGTTGAACTTCAACCACTCCTTTGTGCTTTAGCTCCAGCCTCCAGCCTCTTTCAGCGCCAGATGGTTCATCCCATCAATGTTAACAGGCAGAGATAGGAAGGAGAAGGAAAGAATAGTGAGATGGGGATAGCCAGGCAGGCTGTCCATGTATTATTAATTTTGAGTAATAGAGGCGTGTATGGCCCCATACATTATTGAGGCCAGGTCCTTCTGAGGGCAGTTAAGCTAAAGTGGCGCTTGGCTTAATGGATCAGGACACAGTCAGGCCGAGAACACATTTACCAAATGCCCGGTGTAAAGTTAGCACCTGTTTGTCAGCAGAGACTATGAAATTACTTACAATACTACACAAAAGTATTGCATGTATGGCAAGATAAGCCTAAGCCAACAATAAGGAGTCATTGTGTATGATGTACAGAATAAAGCTGTATAATCAATATTATTACAATCCAAATTGATCAAGTGACACTGTGTTCATAGATTAAACAGTTTTTCAGAACACAGACACTGCAGTTCAGTTCTTCTTGGTAGCTCTGTAGATAATTTTACCTCTGTTGGTTCATTCTTATGGTTTCCTGTCCTTGACAAGACTTTCACTACTTTTTGTGCTCAAAAGACTACACTGTATTATTGTGATATCTAAAATAAAAAAGCACACACACAAATTCATGGAGCTTGGAGGAATGGTGAAACCCTTTCAAGGAACTCAACACATCCTTCTGCTTTTTGTTTTGAGCACTTGGGTGCACCATGACATGAATGACTGAGAATCTTCACAGACATAAAATGCAGTTATATAACATTTAATTTAATTTCTGAAAGTTAAACAAAAAATTCAAAAATGAACTGGGATAAAGTGCTCTTTGACTTACACTTTAGAAGTACTGGTGTTTGATAGCCAGCACTTAACTGAGCCTGAATCAAAGCACACTTGTGTCAACTCTGCATGAAACCTATTCATATTCTAACAACACCCACATCATTTTTTGTATGTGTGAGCTCACAGCATAACATGCATTTTGTCTGGAGGAACTCTTTACACAAGGCTGTATTAAGAATCTGTCATATTTACGTCCCGATACAATCTGTCTGCCGATTATAGTGTGTGGTCTTAATATTGCTGCAGATATCTGCCTACCTTTCACAGCAGAGATCTAATCTGGTATTAATAGCATTGTTTTCTGGCCTGCATTAGCATGCAATGTCGGCTTTCCTCCTGCTTCTTGTGTAGGTGTATGAAAAACATGACACTGATAAAGAAAATCTGATATGAGGGATGTTGCGAATCTTAATGTGTTTGCTGTTGCATAAGTAATCTTACACTTCATCTGTATTGGCTGACTTCACACACACACACACACACACACACACACACACGCATAGCTGTTTCTGCTGTGTAGCTTTCAGAGAGGTCTGTATGTTGGTGTGAGTGGGAGGAGTGTCGGGTGATCCTCTCAGCTCAGCGGCGGGTCTTGTCATTGGAAAGAACAGTATCACTCTGCATTTACATTGATCCTTATTAGGCGTGGAGATTAAATTCTGAAGTGTGAACTAGCTAAGGCTACAGTGCCTTAAAGTTTCACCATATACCAAATAGGCCTACACACACACAGTCACTCACACACACACATACACAGTCACTCCACACTCTTGCTGTCATACTTTGGCATTAATCTAGGACACAGTCACCAGGAGAGAGAACCTTTTTTTTATGTGGATTTTCTAACTTTCACAGAACATCAGTATTTCTTGTGATAAATCTGACAGGAATTGCAACATTTTCAATTACAGTATTTGTTTTTTTTTATCAGCAAGTGTTGCCTTTTTTATTTTTAAAAATAATAATAATTTTAGTGAAATCATCAGGTGTGCCTTTTTAATTTGAACTTTACAGTGTTGTTACTAATAGCAGCTGCTAGAGGAGGTGTGTGCAGCTGAGTGTGATGGGATAGATGAAGGTCTTAAGGGTAACAGGACAGGTCACGCAGTGTTGTCATGTTGCACAGTTTCCAATTAAATTATGGGCTGTTTGTTTCCCACCCCGTTGTTGCAGTGTCACCCTGGCAACTAGTCAGCGATGCAAAGCACAAGATCGCAAAATCCAGGGCACCTGTGTGCGTGTGTGTGTGTGTCAGTACTTGAGTGTGAGTCAATATGAAAAAGAATAGTGAAGGTGAAGCAGACACATACACAGCCTGAAGCACGAGCAACACAATATTTTGACCTTAAGAAATTTCCATATCTATTAAAATTCCTGTGGACTCTGTGACATAAGGAGGTGTGAAAACAAGACAAATTTCAATAGACTTTTTTTTTAAAGGAAGTCATCCAAACCTGCACTTTGTTGCATATCAGCTCATATCATATTGTCTGTAAAATGTGTATTAACCGGTGTTTCTCAACGGCATACAAATAAGTGTTTGAATATGAGTGTGATTATTAGTATGTCTTATCTGTCCCCCGCTTCTCAGTGCACCTCCTCTGTACTGATAATGTGGGGTTTATATATGCTCTCTTCCCTGTAGGGATAAGAGACTGAAGTCACATGGAATACATATACACACTTTCACTCAGATCACAGGGATGTAGAGAGGACAGAAAGGAGGGAATATAATTTGCTGGGCGTCTCACGTTGTGTATTCTTCTGAGAGCGGAGAGATAGAAATCGGGATGTGTTTCTGTTCTGACATGGACGAAGTGCTGCAGAGCACAGACCAGAGCACAGATAGGGAGGGGGGGCGACCATGAGGGGAGGAAAAGAGGGAGCACGGCGAGGGAGGGAGAGTGTCAAGGAGATACAGATCAGGACCTGGAAGCAGTTCTCCTGTGTCCTGTCATAGATGAGAGGCGATGTGATAAGGGGAAAAAGGAAAGGACAGAGAGAGAGAGGAGGGCATGGAAAATAGAGGGGTGAAGAAAGGGCAGCAAAAGGCATTTTACTACTTGTCCTCAAATGGAGCAGTGGGTGAAGGGATCAGTGCATGAGGAAAATGTCAGGAGTCACAGTGTATTATGGAGGACAGAAAAGTTCAGCAAAAACACATTTAGTTTAAATGTTCTGTTTCTGTATTGTGCAACTTGCCATTTCAAAGCAATGCAAATGGCAATGCAGCATGAAAACACCATCATTTAAATGCAGCGAGGATCGGAGGATGTCTCATTTACTACTATATAAGCTCACACTGAATTTTTGGATCTCTTTTTTCCCTATAGCCCACTTGAAAATGTCCGAATTTACTGAATATAATCTGGATTTACTGAACTGTGGTGTGTTACTGATGTAAGTGTTGAGCCGCACTGTGTCACCTGGCCTTGCACCTTATAGTGTGAAATAAGCCATGCTGTTGCCCAGTAACACGACAGCTTCTTCAAGTTTGCTTTGACAAGAATGTTGCTGTGATTGAGCTGTCCAGTGATGGAGTGGAATTCATCCATCTAGCCATGCAGCCATCCATCCATCCATCTGTACATCCATAGTAACAGCAGTTATAGTAAATTTCAATACATTCTTTTGGTGCCATTATGTGGATGCATTAGCAATATACAAGTTGAGTTGACTCTGAACAGGAAAAAAAATCTTGTGATGCAATATGCAGTTGAAAAAAAAAAATCAGTATATAATACAATATGATAAATTAAGTACAGAATCTAAATGAATACACTGAAATGGTTAGGGTGGCATTAGAAAATAGACAAAAGAAGTTTAAATATGATCACCTGACTGTAAAATTGCTAAACCCTGACAAATGCTTTTTAAATCCTTGTAAGGTTCTTATAGAAATATTAGCTTGAAATGACACACTGAGTGAACATAGAGCTTTGGAATTATGTCTTTTAATGTTTTTGTACTTGCTAATGGTGTGATCCCCCCAGTATTGCTTGCCTTCAACACATACACATTATCCAGGAGCCCATAAAGTTTACTGAAGTGTAGCCTCTTTATTTTGTTTCTGTGAAAACCTCTTTACATCTTTGATGCATAAATCAAGTAGCCTTAATAGTCTGCTGTCCATTACTTGGGCATGTAGCTATTAAGGTTATGTGGGTAGATGGTGAGCAAAATGACATTATTAATGCAGTTCTGCTGTATAACAAAATGCATCTCTTGCTATACATACACAGAATTTATAACAATGTTCACATTTTGTATTCATTTCTTATGCAGAGGAAAATTGAATTGAACAAAACACTGCAAATTGCAGGAGACAAATGATTCCTGAGATGTCTTCTGGTTGCGTGGCAATTGATGCATCACCCATTCTGACCGAGAAACAGTCTGTCACATCACAGACTGTCAAACTGTAGCTTTCTGTCTTTACAGTCATTTTACATTTCACTTTTTTTTTCAAGGATGAAACAAAGTATGCTGTGCTGAGGTCTCTCTGTCTCTCTCTCTTTTTCTTCACAATCAGGCTAGCTGTCCTCTTAGCAAAGCTATGCCTTAAGACCCCAACTGTCCATCCCAGCAGGTGATAACAGCCAGGAAACTAGGTTTGCACCTACCTTTAGTGTTTTACATTGCTGAAAAATAAGTCTTTGATCATTCAGTTGTTGGTCTTCCATGCGGTAGTGGTTACACTGACTTCCTCTTTTGAATGAATGGTCAGATCCTTTTATGTGATGCTCTCTTTTCAAACAATATCTGTATTCTGGAGACTCCTTTCTCTCGGCTGTATTTACAACTTCATATTAAACAAACATTTAGGAGCACAAACTGTATAAACACTGCCTAAATTTGCATAGATACACAGACTCACTTGTGAATCAGCAATGGTGGGTATCACCAGGACATCTCATTGCTGTTTCCCAGGAGACCAGTGTCATGTAGCTGCAGGTGGGTGTTGTTGCCTTCCCGCCTCCCGTTGGAGCTCAAGGCCTGAAGATCACATACCGACATGAAAGAAAGGATTTGTCCACTTAAACAGTGTGGATTTGTGGATGGAATGTCAGTCCTCTTTGTCAGCATTGCCTCCCTAGTCTCAGTCATTAAGTTCATTATTGTTACAGCACCCTCTCCTACTTGTTAGAGTCACTAGCTCTTTTTCACTTCTATGCCTCTCCTCTCCCCTCTGTGTTCAGTATGGTGTTACTAAGCAGAAGTCTCCTATCAGAATGTTCATTGGTGGAGCTCCTCTTTGGCTGGTATATTACATAACCGCCCCCTTCTCATCTCAATGCTGACTTGGATTGTGAGATATAAACACTTTAGTTGGAGCTGAAAACTTTTCATAGAGTTCATCATCTCATCTTATTTCCTCACATCTCCTGCTAGAACGTCAGCGTGTTGCTGGGAAAGGACAGCAGATAAAAAGGAGAGGGGAAAAAAGACGTGCAAATACATACCAAGCAGATTTTTTTTAAATGGAGTTCGGAGTCCTCAAAAGGATTTGCTGAGTGAATGTATGAACTTCCAATTCATTGGAACACAGTCCTCTTTATTCTTACTGTTAGATAAATATATATTCGATGTAGTGGCCTGGAGAGAGTAAGTTCACAAAGAGAGGGAGAGAAGGTGAAAGAAAACATCATTTATTCTTTGGATTTCCAGAGCTTCACATGATTTTCTCTGCTCTGCCTCAGATATGAAGGGGACAGTTGTTAAGGTGGGGGATGATTCATAGGTTTTGGTTGCCAACAGGTTGATGGATGTGATCCACCCACAGAGTGTAAAGGAAAGCAAAAGAATAACCAGGATTGTTTTCATGTATGTCCATCAGTATCACCATATCCCACAATATGTCATTATGTGTGTGCATCAGGTGTGCATTATAAGGGTAATACAGTTAGAGCCTCTCAGAACATAAAAGGCCGGCGGTCACATCAAACACAGCTGCTTCAAAGCAGCTCTATAGGATATTCCTCATAGGAGGGGAGAACTACTTCAAACATACTAAAATATTAGACAACCAAGTCGTCAATACAGCTCTGACTGAATATGACTGGTATCAGCTGGTGTCTTTAGATGAACGCTGCATCTGTGCTTTGCCTACTTAAGGTCAGAGTTTGACTGGATTTACAGACAAGCCTGATTTTATCCTAAGTGTTGTGATTTTCTGGTTGTTTGATCTACTTTGTGAAGGCAGATTTTTTTCTGAGACCCCCATTCCTGTCTGCAAAAGTCATTTTCCCGATTGGTTATGTGTCTTATCTCTTAGCTGTTGAAGATATGTACATCCTCACACACCCTCCTCCATGCTCCTTTTACTCCCTTTTCTCCTCCTTGCAGGAGCCTTTGAAAAATAATAGGTGTGTACCTGGAGCGCTATTGATTGGGTCTTGCTGTGCTCATGGGGAAAAAAAGTGAGCTTTATTTTCTCCAAAATACAGACCAAAGAGGAAGAGATTGGCTGTGTTTTAGAGGGCCTTTCACATCCAATTTGTGTCTGTTTCCCCTTTTTTTCTGTCTACTTGTCCCTGTTTTTCCTCCTCTCTTTCTCTTTTGTCCGACTTTTGATTTATGTCGTTTCTTTGTTATTTGTTTCTTTTCCTTTTCTCTCCCAGTGCTCTACTGACCTGTTTTATATGTCAGGCACCAGGTAGTGCCCAACACCAGCCACACACAAACAGATCCTCAGTGGGATGCATATGTCTGCATGTGTATGCACATGTGATGAGAACAGACAGAAACACGGGTACATAGTGACTGGGCAGTTTAATTGAATGTAAAATAGTTTTGTATTGTGTGCCTTGGGCACTCCTCCCAGCTACTGATGTAAGTTTGAGCCCAGTGGCTATTCTTTCATGTTGCTGAGATACTGTTTGACCACCTATGCTAAATGTCTGACGGCATCGGGGATTAATGCATGGATAAACAGATCAATAAAGCTCAATCTATACAGGACTGAAAGGATGGCCTCAACAACTTCCAGAATAAACCCATCTGCTGGGGAGTGTTTGTTGTTCTGATCTGGATCATGATGAGATAACACTGCACCAAATAATATCTACATGCATATTTGAACTCTTTCTCCAACATGAGAACAGTAAATTGTCTGGAAATTGGCAGGTGGATGCTTTGTTCAGGAGGTCCTGTGCATCTTGTTGTTGAGAAATTCCCCTACTCTATAAGCAGCTACCAGCGTCACAGCTCTGATTATGTTGCATAAGAGAGGAGAGAAAATTTGGCCTCATTTGCTTCCCCTGAGAGAAGGAAAAGTGCGGAGAGAGCGAAGAGGCGGAGAAACAGAAAACACAAGGTGTCCTTGTGATCACATTGCAGTACTTTGAAAGTATTTGTCATTTGATTGTTCAGAGGTAAGAAAGCTTTTAGATCAGAGAAGAAAATGAAGGACAGAGAAGGAGGAAGGCAGAGAAACGGTGCTTTATGAATAGTGTGTAAGTGTGTGGTCCCCACAGCCTCTCTGTTTGCTGTGTTGACTGTAGACCTCAGATTATGCAGAGGGGATTTAACCTGTGGCGTCACCCCAGGCTGCAGCTCATACCTGTGGTGGGGGTTTGTGTGTGTGTGTGTTTTCCCTTTTTACCCACATGGATCTGAAAAATAAGAGATTACATGTACAAATATAGGAACAAAAAAAATGAGAAAATTGCTCTCGTGTTTTCAGCCACACAGTCACAAAAACACCATGGAATACACAGTATAAAAATGTGTGCTACTCAAAATGTATTTTTGTCCTGCGTGGGGGTGCACGTTGTGCCACTTGTCTGCCTCTCTTGTGGTGATGGCTGCTCCCCTCCTGTGGGGGTGTAGTGTGGGCTTGTCACTGTATCCCTAAAGAAACCAGCACGTTGGCTGTCATGGAGGCTGCATACTAACATGACACTCACACATAACTGGGAAACACCAAAGGCCACATGAGGGGAGGAATTATATTGTTCTTAAATGTACATAGGCATTTATATGTTATATGATTTTTTCAAAACTTTTAGAACTGTCATATATTAAATTATAGTGTATTAGGTGGATTTACTTGTTTGACCATTTCTTAAATTTATTCTGGACAAGACCTTTCATGTCACTATTTGCTTCTTATCATTTTTTTAAAGGAATGAAATTATTACTGAATGAAATTAGTAATTACTTGTCATGTTTCATACTGATCAGTCATAATATTATTTTTCACATAGATTCTGAAGGAGTGGAAAATACCCTGGTGAAAATATACCCTGATGATGTCAGCAGGGTTGTGTGGTTGATTTGTAGTCAGAAGAATAAAAGATGATGTTGAGCTGCAGTATATATATTTTCTGCTCTTATGATAAATAACACAAACCAGGAAATTGCAACCTCTGCTGCAATATCTATTAATCACATTGCTAGCTTGTATTAACAGATCATGTTGCTTGTCACTTTATTAATAGGGCTGTGACTTTGAGACTCTCAGTATACTAGACTCTAGTGTAAAATTATGTTCCTGTGTCCTAACCCATAGCCATGAAGATCAAGAACAGAATAGTAATACCATCTGGGAGCAATCACTCATAGAGAATTATACACAAGGGCACAAAAGTTAAAGATAATCCTGGTGAAGCAGAACAAGCCCTTTGTCGATATTTATTGCATCGTCTTGCTTAAATTCAGGCTTACACATGAGAAAACCGAAAAAGTGAGCTACACACAGAGACTACTTAACACATGTTTACATTTTAAACCTATGTAGAGCAGGTGTAGAGGATATGGATGCAGTTCCCTTCTTGAAAGGCTTCACATTAATGTGGTCGCAGTCTCAATAATACCACAGCAAAGTGGATACAGATATTTAGCTCACTGTCTTAATGATGGAAGCCGGCTTATATTCCAATATTCCTAGTTGCAGCCAATTTGGGGGAGCGCAAGACTGTTGGCTTTTCTTAGTTTAACATGTGGTACCACACAATTTCATGCCAGTGCTTTGATTAAGAATGGATGACTGTGCTTTGCACTGCTCAGCTTCTGTCCCATCACTCCGTCCTGTATTCTGAGGGAGCTCGATGCAGGGAAGATGGGAGCAGGGATTGGAAAATATGGAAAGGGTGAAAGTAGGCTGATGGAGTAACAGGTGAGTGACGAGAAAAAGTGTAACGAAAGGAGCGATAACTGAAAGTAGGAACTGGTTCATTTTTTGCTTATATAAATGTTTGAATTTCAAAGGTGGTGCTGCAGCTGATGTGGCACACAGTACATCCCCCCACCCCTGCTCTCTTCTCTTAGCCAATCATCACACCACACTGCTGTATTTGGGTCATAGCAACGTGTTGCTGCTGTCTCCACTGGCAGATACATTGTGCTGTAATCTCCAAAAAATAGGCTGGAAGGAGGAGAAGAGTGAGGAAATTGGAAGATTTGAGAAACCCACTTCCGAAACTGAATCTCTTCTTATGTGTTTTTCTTCTAATTACAGTATCTGCCTCCATCTATTTTGATACAGCATGTATGTCCAGCTGCAACCAAAGAACTCTCCCATCAGCCACTGCCCTTCCCTGGCTTTTATTCAGGAGTTGATTCACACTGTGCCCATGTCATCAATGAAATCCTCTCAAAACTTGTGTGCTTAAAGTGGATCTAAAAATCACTGCTGTTTAAGGGAACGCCGGAGCCATTGATTTTCTTACTTCTCAAAAGCCCTGCTGATATTTAATGGATGGTCCATGGGGAGAGAGAATAAGGAAGAGGGAGGCAATGAGAGGAAGATCAAGTAAAGAGGAAATACGCAGATGCATGGCAGCTAAGATGAGATGATGTTTGGATTAAGACACAGAAAGACTTGGTGAGACCGAAGCAGACAGTTCAACTCTACAATAGAGGAAAAACACCTGAGGCACGCAGATAGAATTGCAAGTCCTGGTGTGATGAAATCAGCTGAGAGTGAAGAGTGTTGTTCACTCATCTTTAAATTCATTCATAAAGCACCGTGGAGGTGGCCCAGAATAGTGCACGTCTTAGCATGGCTTTTCTTCTACTTGTTTTGCTGTCAGACGGCAGACTAATGGGTTTCAGTCTAATGCTTGATCTACTGAGCTAACCCTGAACCCTTTTACTTTATACTACATGTGTGTGTGTGTGTGTGTGTCTTGTCCTTCCAAATGACTGAGTATGGCTGATATTTCAGAGGGCATGTCTTGCTGTAAATGTCAATGGATGATATTTATGTAGTGGCCTGCAAAGGTATGATGTAAGCTCTGTAGTAACCAACAGAATGAATTCAAAGATTAACTTGACAACCATAACTGAACTTAACGGAAGTGCCTATGTTTATTCAACCAGTGGGTGCAGACTTCTTCTTTGAAACAGCTGAACTTGCAACACAAACACAGACACCTCAAAATAAAAACACAATATACAACTGTAAATAGGAACCAATAATTATAATATTATTATTTATTAATATTAATTATATTATAATTATATATTATTAAACAAAACAATAAGAAAAAAAATAGTATTGGTTTTTCCTAATTCTTGGCTAAAAGTTGAATGAGTAAATTCTTGTGTATTTCATGTGCAAGAATTGTATTTTATTTATTAAATATCCACATTCAGTCCTCACAAATAAAAGTTTATAAATAATTAAATAAATCTTCTGTCTGTATCTTGGTTCTACATTCGCCTAGAGAAAAGTAGATTATTAAATGTAAATTTTCTGTCACTCTGATCTGAAGAAGCTGATAACAACAGGTCAGTGTAGCACAGCCTATTACATATTGCCAAATGCTATACACATGAAGTTAAAACTTTTCGTTAAATGGCACCAATGTGGAGGACTTTTTTTAAAGGAATTAAATATTAAAAAAAGAGGAGCACAGACATTGGAATGAAAACCTAAATGTTAGTCGCTTTGCAAAAATACTAGCAAATAAATATGCAAGTGTAACAAAAGCACTGTAACTCTCTTTGTAGTTGGCCATCCATAAAGACAGATTGACAGATGACATGATGGCACCAATGTGAGGCAGAATTTCAGCTTAGACTACTTCCTTTACTGACTAACAGACAACACACAAAAAGCCCAGAATGCATTGCTGCATGTCACCTGTTAGTGCCATATACTGCAACATTTTGCAATACAGACACTTTTAATCAACAAGACTGACGTGATGGAGGACTTCTGTTTATCAGTGCAGTCATGGTGTTCGAATAGTCATAAATATGAATAAGGTTATGAGTCACATAGAGTTCATTGTTGTATGTGTGTTTGTGTGTCTTTGTGTCTGATGTGTGTGTCGGTTCTTCTTGGAGATGGTGTGTGTGTGTGTTGAGCTAGAAAATAATGTTTCCCCGAAGGCTCCTTCATGCAGTTTATTACACATCAGTTCCATAACGACAGCAACCTCTCCTGCTTCTTTCACTATCCTTCTCCTTTCCATTTCTCCTTCTCTGCTCCGGTCCATGCTGCTCCCTCACTCTCAGCACTAACAGCCAGCCCCCCCCTCCTTTCTGTATGTTGATTTTCTCTCCTCAGTGTCCTCCTTCACTGTCTGTATCCCTCTCTCTGGATGTGGGACGTTGGGACCACTCCACAGTTTTCCCCTGCATCATTGCTATCTGGCGGCAGCGATAATGATGGCAGGAACGAGGGGGTAGAGAAAGGGATGAGGAGAGATGGAGTGCTCTTCCACAACGACTGCCAGTGACTGCATTAAGCAGCCCTTGTAACACCGCAAAGGGTCTGACGAGGGACATTGTCATCTACCCTCTGTTGCTTTGTGCTTTCTCCTACACACATGGAGAGATAAATGAGAGTCAGCGAATGTGCTTTTATTCTCTGGTGCAGCAAATTACCTTTAGCTGCATGCTGCACGCATGATGATGTGTGTACAGGTGTAGTCATTTGCGCATCCAGATGGGGACTGATTACAGTGTGAAAACTTGTTTGTCTCTGGCACCTCCAACGTCACGGTGACTGTGTGAACAGAGACACATCCACAGTTTCTCCCAACTACTGCTTGACCTCACTGACTGTGAGGTGAATCCTCTACCTTCACCTACCCTGAGGGCTGAGATCCGCTTCACCACTTGCAATAATTTATCCACAAAGACTACAGGTCAGCTCAAGTTTTTCATTGTTGGCTGTGTGTTAAAAAAGATGCCAATTATTGCAGCTTTCAGATTCCAGTTTATCTCATGATTGATGTGTTGCTCTCCCAACCTTTCTCTCTCTCGCTCTCTCTCCCTAAAATGTTACAGAGAAATTGTTCTGTAAGGTAGATGCTCGACCTGGTTTCCCCACTTGACTTGTAGCACCCCATGGGGTGAAGCAGGAGAAGAGTTTGACGGGTTAGTTATTTATCTGCCTGTGCAGAAATGTGAGTTATATTTTTAGCAGAGGGTTCAGGCTTTAAAGGTTGTCGAAAACCATCTTTTGGAGTGGAGATCTCATTTGTAGGTGTGATTTTATTCGACTTTTTTACGAGCACTACACAGTTCACTCCCAAATCAGCTTCCGCCCCCTCTTTTCTTTTCTATCTCTGCAGTTGGAGCTGAGGTGCTACAGCTGCAAGATCAGATTATGCATTTCAGTAGTGTGCATATAATTGTGTTTGCTTCTAATTTTGTTAGGGGAAATAATGGGAAACAGCAAAAGAAACATGTGACCTAAAGCTTGGTGATAATGTCCTGGGTGTAATGTTTTCTGTCACAGCAGCGCCTGAGATACTTTAAGTATGTTTTGTCACATTTGTCTGTGCTGTTCTTCTGCTGTTTATGTTTTTTTCTTCGGGCTGTGAAGACAGTTTTATTTGGATTATATCATAGCACCAACATTAAACAAACGAAAGCACAAAACAACAAGATTTGTGTAATTAATTAAGCCCACTGTGGTCTAGGATTTTATCGCCATTACTCATTAGATGCGATTTAATAATTGATGGAGGGAAATTTTCTCCCATCCACTTACATGCTCTTTCTTTCCTTCATTCTCTCACTCTCTTTCAGAGTCTCTGGGTACCCCATTAGTTAAGCTTTTTTGCTTCCTCTTTTCTTACACCACTTAGGCCCATAGCATACGTGCAAGCGTCCACATGCAGCGTATGTACACCGAGTTAAATCAGCCTCTAAATATCCTCCAGTCTCCACATTTTCCCATTCTCTTTGAAGGATGTGTTGTTTTAGATGCACTGACATGCTGTGCTCAAGTCTGCTTTTGGCGTAAATATTTCTCTTCTCCTCTCCTCTCTCTCTCCCCCTCATCTTCCTCTTCCTCTTCCTCTCTAACCTCCTGCTTGGTAAACCCATTGACCCCAGCCTCCACTGTCTGTATCCTACTTGAAGAGCTGGTCCTCTCACTGGCTGACCTGGCTTTTGCTCTTACACTGAAGATGCATTTACTGAGCTAAGAGTTTGCTGCAGAGCTCTGGTCGGTTGCTTGACCTAGCTTCACTTTAGTACAGCATCAGATTTGTGTGTCCTGTCACGCATGTCTTCCTCCTCATGTGTGACAGTTCTGTTTCCCAACACGGTTTCTTTGGCCTGTTGCCTTTCTATTTGACTCAGAGCCTCAGCCTCCATGGGACGCAGGCTACAGCAGCTGGCTCGAATGTTTCAAGCCCAAGCATGAGGACTCAGCAGAGGTCCGGACTGTGGTCAGGGCTCCCAAAAGGCTTTTTGAAGTGTGTTCAACAGCTGAACAGGGAAATAAACCATAATTTTCTAAAGTGAATTGGGCTATGAACCCAACAGAGCTCTTTCATACTCTCTTATTCTCATTATGTCCCCTCTCTCCACATTCTACTCTCTATCTCTCTCCTCCTATAATGTTCTGACCCTTCCAGCCGCTCCGCTCACATCCTCTGGCTATGGGAGTTGAATGGTGCTCATTACTGAGGCCTTTAGACCAGTGCTGCTGGAAGTGTGGCTCTTAGCAAGCTGTGAACCAGCTAGCTGTCTTGTTCTGACTGGCCCTTTGTGTTGCTGCCTTGGAAGCAGGGAATACTTCTCTGCCCCCCTGGGAGGGTGAAGCTCAGAGGCAGCTGTTTAAAGCTGGGCACAGTGAGCATGGTTCACTGAGTGCTGGTGGTTGAAAAAGCAGTGGAGATGATGGTAATGACAAACAAACAAGATTGTCGAAGCACAGGTTTTTGACAGAAAAGGAAGATTCTGCAGTTATTCACGCTGACAGTTTACAGACTTCCCCAAGGACAAAAAACACACACATACGACACGCACTGGCACACACACCACTGATTACACCACTATTAATGTATCCTGTTAAAACTGCTGTTTGAATCGTTAGTTTTGATGCAACAGAGCAAGCAAAAACACAAGTAATTAATCTGCAATTTGTCACCAGCATTGTAGCGGAGGATCTCACTGAAAAAAGGATTTGTTTGCTTGACATCAACACAGGTCTACAGGGATAACATATCACTAATCGGCTCTAATATTTCAAAATGTGTTGAAGAAATATCTTAAGCCATATATGAGAATGTGGTCATAATCGTAATTAAAACAAAGTCAATTTAGGTACAGTGTGAAAGCTCAGATCATTCAGCCCATCTCTGATGGCCATTTATTCAGTGTCAATTTTAGATTTACTGTTCATCATACAGTATCATGATGGAGCTATTTTCAGCATGGGGGGACAAGTTATTCACATAGAAGCCTTTTTTATCCTCTTCCATCCTCTCCCTTTGCTTTCCTCCCTACATGAGTCCTGCTTTTCCCTCAAAGTGTCTGTGAGTAGTGTGTGTATGTCAGTGTTTACTCTCAGAGCAATCCTCCAAGCTGAGTGTTAATGCCTGCAAAGAGAGGTCTATATCCCTATTAGCAAGGGGTAGGGTTTTCTTTGGAGACAAGTTATCCTGTGTGTTTGCTAAAATGTGTGTAGATGCTGGTAAGTGTATGTGCGGTAAGGTTGTTAGTGGGAATCTAAGAATGATGAGCTGATTAGTCCTCCCTGTGGAGATAGTTGAAATCACACTGGTTAATGACACACACCCTCTCCTTCTCCTTCTTGCTCTCTCTCCATCCTCTGAGGGTGTGTTGCACCTGTGTCCATTTATGGTTGTACCAAAAACATTTTGAGGAATTCCTGAATCTGTGTGAGTCGGTGTGCAAGAATGTGTGTTTGACAGTCCCACAAGTGGCCGGCTCTAATGAATTCCTGCAGGTTGTTTTTGCTGTGCACAGAGCAGTGTTGGACTACAGCCCTCTGATTCTCACTTTACTGCGACTTTCTCCCCTGGAAAGCAGCCATAACAACCCCATCAGCCCATCAGGCTGGGAGCTGCCCTGTGCCAAATTTAAGCCCTGGCTGACCACATCCTTGCAGATATGGAGGGAGTCAATAAGATGGCTCAATTTAGGCTGAATTTCTTGCTTTATAATTTTTGTTAGAAAACAGACATATGAATCAGGTCCCAAGAAAAAAACTACATTGGAATGGCATTAACGGAGTGATGAAAAAAATCTAATTAATTAATTTAAGATTAAACAGACGTGCCATTATCTAGATTTTTGCATATGAACAGACATCACATTTTTGCCATTCACTGCAGAAAAGCAGTCACATTGGAATCTTCCATCTGTTGATATAGTTAATATATTGTGCACGGTATTTAGAGCTGGTCCACTGGTTTGATTTAACTGTACATATCCAGTGAGTGGAGATGATTTTACTTATTGGAATGCTGGATGGCATTCATGGTGACTGTACACTAGTGATGTTAAGATTCTCGAAACTGAAAATTCAGACCTCAGTTGAAAAAGTGCTGTAACCAAAATCTGTAAAATCATGAACACTATAAAAAGCTAAGATCATTTGGATTAAAGTTGGAATGGGCTTCATTACCCAAATGACCATATACAGGATACAGCTTGTTGAATAGATAAAGGAAAAAGTTTCCTTTACCTGCATCACGACTCTACTGAGTTTACTTTTACAGGGTGGAATTGCTTGCACTCATACCTTGATCCACAGGCTTTACACAGTTGAACTGAGATAAAAAATGACACTTGTAGACAATCTTTTCACTTTTACTTTGTTAGTCTTGTGCAACATGTGAAGCAGGGTGATAGCACAACACTACACATTACATCAATAATGCATATAGGACTATGATTGTATTGTCTGTGTTATTAGATTGTATTGCTGCAGAGTACACATGATTAAATTGCGGATTTATTGAAATACTGATTTGGTTTGCATTGTGTTTGCATGGCTTAGGGTGTGTATGCTTTCGTGACTCGTCAGTGTATTTGCATTGGAGCACTCATCCCGCCCCACTCCTCCCTCTGTGTATACATATTCTCCGTCATTGATTTCTAGCTGGTCTATTTGTCACCCACTTACTCAAGTCAAATTAGAGAGCACTGTTCATCGTATCCACAATTCAATCGATTGGGGGGTTACTGCTCCCAAACTAAATGTAATGAATATAATGCTTACTGTTGGGAAAAGCCGTGGTGAATTGTGTGTGTTTGTGTGGAATTAATGGGAAATTTCCAGCTTGACAAAGCATGAGTTATCTGCTATGTGTGTGGATGGAATGGAGCCGTGGTGCGGGGCTGGTAGGTGTAATTTACATTAGTACGAGTCACTGGTTCTGTGGCCCTTTAGAACACACAAGCCCACATCACAAAGAAGCCCCAGAGATGTACTACATTAAATATAAACTTTATTCATTTAGAAACAATGCTTCAACATACAGTATGATTCACACCTCTCTTTGTCATTCTGTCTTGCTTCAGTGCATACAGTTAACCAGCTTTGTGTACCAATAAGATATGATAGCTTTCCATTATTCATTATAAAAAAATTAAAATTCCATTTCTCGCTTACTTGCTCATTTGCCTAAAATGCTGGATACTTCTCCCGAAAAACTAATGAATGCCCTCCTCAATTAGGGAGATTGACAATGTGGTTGGCAATGTGTTTATGTGTGCAAATGGGCGTGTTAAAAGGTGCAATGAACCCTTGTGTGTGTCTTTCTTCCCCCCTCTTCATCATCATTCGCCAATCTCTCTTAAGAAGCGGAATGTTGTGACATGCACAAACAAATTCTTTTTCAGCCATGCATGAAAACAGGTAATATGCAGCAGCTGCATGCTATCAGATGTATGCATGAACACATACCCTTCTCTCTCTGGGACAGTGAAAGTAGTGTTAATGAAGCCTTTTAGTAGAGTGGTCTTTGGAGAAGCTGCCAAACACAAGGCCCATAACCCCCTTCAACAGCCACCCCCAGTTCAAGAACCCATTACTGACAATTAGCCTAGCTCTCAGAGTCCTAATGAACCTTGTCACACATACACATACATACACTCACTTTAGATTCACACACCACTAGTGTATTACTCGAAAAATAGCAGCCTAATTTTAGCTTGAGAGCTGGAAAGCTGTGACTCAAACACAGGCATTGTGTCGCTGTGATTATAGTATCGATGTTTTTGTCTGTTGTATTCTGTTCATCAGTTATTTTGGCGTTCATAAAATAGTTTGTCCTTTATCACTAGCAGTGTGTGGGGGTGATTGATGAGTTCATGGCCTAGGATAGTTAGACAGCTCTTGTTTGCAACTTCTGACTGTTTATGCAGAAAGCTTGAAGTTAATAGCCAGAATGTTATTTCTGTTAGGAGTATACAAAATACAATGCAGCAATGTCTGAAAAAAATGGAAACCAATATTGGGAAAGCTGGTCACAAGAGCCTAGTGGTACATTAAGATCCAAGTTTTGAAGGGTGTCAAATAGACGTGTCACTAGACCTGAAGAGAAGTAAATTTAGCACATCATGTCAAGAAACACCACCACAAGTCCACTGTGTTGATGTCGACCATCCAGGAATCGAGGTTTGAACTCATGCCTTGAACTTGTGCACCTTCGAACTGCTTCATCCCAAGATAAAGAAAAAGGATAAGATATTTAATCGTCACTTGCTGTGGGATGTAAGCATGTCTGATCAAGTCACTTCATACTGAATCACTAAAATGCCATTGTCATAGCTGATGCTGAATAAAGACTGGCATTTTCTACTCGTGTCAAAAGCAAGATTTATTTTCAAAGATTTGTCTCTGCGAGGTTATCTGGGTGTCACTTCCTCTAATCATGTTTGAGAAAAACTCATTTCAGCTCACAGAAAACAAGAAAAACTCATCTTGTGGAAGAAAGCGTTAAGCGTGAAGTCACAGAATAAACAGTGGAGATAATGCTGCCTGTACAAATCAATTCAGCGTTAGGGCCATCAAGCATTAACCCAGAATCTTAGCAGGGAGCATTTTTGCAGTGCCTGAATTTGACGAATCTAGTGTGTTTACAAATTTTGGGTTATCAGGTTATCCATGAAATATGATCGTGCACAGTTTCGTCCTTCTGTCTGTCATGAAAGAAAACTTAAATGAGAGGTAGACAAAGATAGCAGGAGGAGGATTTTGCCTTTTGAAACTGAGATAAAGAGGGTAGTCAAGAAGAAAAAGACAGATAAGGTGGACAAGGTCAACATTCTGGAGCTCGAGGAAAATGAGTTTAAATTAGAAGGGACACTGATGAAGATTGATGAGATATGTATAAGGTAATATAAATGTTATTAGCTAAAGGGGTTTGACACAGATTTGACAATGCATATGTTTGGGTTGGTGTGTCTAGTTGCTGGTTGTGTGTAGCCAGTGTTCCAGGAATCAATTCTTCATCAGATAAAACAGGAGAAAGAGATTAGATTAATCCTCACATTTGAGAAGGTACTTTTTGATTTAGATTTTTTGTTTGATGAATGAATAAATGATAGATATAGTTCAATTTTTAATGAATGCACCTATACAGTAGATGAATCAACAGAGCACTTGTGCTATTTTTCACAATAAGAGACAAAGGAGAGGTAGGAATAGTGTCTCTGCAGTGTTTAGTTGGTGTGCCCGTGCATACTACCTGGTGGTACAGTGGGAGAAGAGGGACACCAGCTGAGTGGTGTGCATTACTTCTGTTTGCGCAGGTGTATATTTCAATGGATTTATACATGGCCCTCGAATGCTTCTGCTTCTCACTTTATTCACTTGCGTGCTTGTGTGTGTCTGTGTGTGTGTGTTTGGCAAAGCAGGGAATCCCGGATCCCTGCGGTATTCTTCTCAGTTCAGTGGGATGCACCTGAGCCCCACTCTCAAACCAATCAGATGCTTGTGATTCAGATCAGGTGCCTCACCTCAGGTGTCGCAGCAGTCGAGTTGGACACATCCATTTGCACACACGCAAACACACCATTCCTGTTATTGGTCTTCATGTACCCACACACATCTGGAAACACCTGTGTAGTCAGTGCATAAGCAGTTTGCACTGCAGTATAGTATATATATATGTAGTATAGTAAAAAATGTCACCATATTGTTGATTGTCGTGGTAACATTTATGTAGCAATAAAGATTGTTGACGGGAATCTGAACGGCAACGTAGAGCTGTAAAGGAGTTCAGATCCATTCGTCCACAGTGTTCCAGTGCATCCACCTGTACTCCTACACCATGTGTGTTTTTGTGTTAAGTACATGTGAGGTGGTCAGGTCAGGTCAGTGCGAACAGCATGTCTGACTCTATAGACTGGACAAGTGCCAACCGCTGACCTTCCCTCATGACAACAAACCATGCTGCACACAACACGGTTCACAGGCAGCAGGACGATCAGATGGTCTGAGGAGGGACGGGGGGGTAATGTGATTGAAGGTAATTGGAGGAGAGAGGAAGTGAGGACAAGAGTATACAGGTAAAAGGCAGACATAGGAAAGAGGAAAGAAAAGGAAAAGCTGAATGAAAACGAGGCAGCCATGCTTAAAGCCGAGTGAAGAAGCTTCGTTGTGGTCTCATGGGTGCATGGATGTGGGTTCACTGGAGAGAGGAAGATGAAGAGAAAAGCAGAGCAGAGAGAGGAAATGGGGAATTAAAGTTGTTTTCCACTCTTGTGGTTTCATTAATTTCTGTTATGATTCCACATATACAGTGCAGACAACTACTCAGTATGCTGCTGTTATACTTAAGACCGATAACCCCAGCTGAGGGGAGTCTTTCTTTTTTGTCTGAGACAACACACAGCTGGTCACACTCATATGTTTTTTTCCACATTAATAACTAAACAATAGTAACCCACTGTGGATAAAAAAGAAAGCAAAAGCAGAAAGAAGTCCATTAAATTAGATAACAATAATCGGATAATATGTTGTGAGTTGTAGGTTAATGTCTATAATCCTGAATGGCAGCCATCGCTATAGTGGGTCAGCACAACTCATGTCAGCTTCCATAGTTGAATCTTGATGCCATTATCTCTCCTCACACCTTACAAATTTAACTTTGAAATCCACATGCATATAAGGCATATAAGGAAAGCTGTCTGTTTTTACTTTAGGCTCATCATTCGTCACTCATATTTAGCTTTTTACAAGAACAAATCAGACTGGAGAACATTTATTGTGTATACAGTATCATTAGAGGTGAAGTCAAGTTGTTGGTTGCAGCAGTAACCAGCTGCAGAGTGCTGCTTGTTTTACCCTGATGGATTAGAGTGTGACGTCTGAAGCCTGGGTTAGATTAATCTCTAAATATACCGGACTCATTTAGATTATACTCTAACACACGCACACACAAACTCACATTAGACCCACAGTTATCATTCCCCTCGCTGCTCCACTGTATCTGTGTGTCTTTTCAGTCCATCCTCGGTGTGTCGGCCTCTTTTGTTTTCTTCACATGTATTCCATCTTTTTCTCCTGCAGTTAATTCCAAGAATGCCGCTCTTCTTTTAATTAGTGATGGTGTTGTTCTCTTCTTCCTCTGGCCAGAACCACTAATATTGCAATTAGCTCCTGAAGGAAGCTTTCATCCATAGCCTTTGTTCTTCTCTGTGCTGTACAGCAGCCGAAGTTCCTGCATGGCTCCATAGAATATTATGTGTGTGATGCAGAGCTCCATCTTAATAGTGCAGAGAGGCATAATCAAAGCTGGCCTCATTTTACTCCGTCAGAATCATAACACACATTGCTTGTGTCAGGGTGAATGAATGATTCTCTTTTCTCTCTGCTGGGAAGTTTTTTTTTATTTTCTCCTCTTCTCCTTTGCTTCTTCCACTCATCCCTTCAGTGATCATCCTCCACGTTCCCCTCCTCTCCACACTGCATCTCACGCTCATCTCCCTCCTGTTTCTTATAGATCTCTCAGAGCCTTCCTCTAGCCTGCCCTTGGGGACAGATAGAAAAGGTCGTAAAAAACCAATTGAATTTAACGGTGTGACACTACACTGTTAACCTACGAGGGGCCCCAACGTTATACTACATTCCAAGGCATGACAGCTCGAGAGGCTGATGGTTGTTTAGGTCGTAAACCTTATGACACAAGCGCTCTCACTGCCCTGTAGTCTGGCCACAGCTGCTCTCATAAAAGTTTATAAGAAAGGGAAGCGCATATAATTTAAATGCTGCTGAAGATGGACATTGGCTGCAGTTTATTTGAGAAGTTGTTGTGTGATTGCAAATACGTTTCAGTTCTGCTGCACTATTACTGACCTCAGTGAGTCTTACAGAGTTTCTTTATTGCTCCAAGGCTGTCTCAGTAAGGTTGTCTTCCTGTCAAATTTAGGATTAAATTTAAAATCCTTATTTTCACGACTGCTTCCTCACATTAACATTGCATTTTCTGTAAATAATTCGGTTGGAAAAAAAATATTTCATATCACAACAGAACTGTAGAACTACTTCTTCAAATGGACTGATGTTGACACCAGTGATGTTACTAGTGATGATTCCTTCGGGTATTTTTTTTTCCCAATGTTGCTGCTGTTTAAATGTGTACAATTGTTCTCATTTATGCTTGACACCGTGTGAGTGGTTGACATCATGCACTGTGGCTTGGCCTCATAGGTCATCCACACAGGGGTTCAAAATGAAGCTCTTCTATAAACTATCATCCAGTTAATAAAGAGAGCCTGTTTCTGGGTTTCATTGACATTTCTCTTCCCCATTTTGTTTCTAAATGAAGATAACAGAGTAACAGAGTTCACTCAAAGTGCACTCTATCCTCCCCAAGACTAAAACAGAGGAGAGAATTTACTGTTGGGATCAGATTCTGTCTTCCTGGCAAACAGCAGGAAAGAGACCGCTTTACTTTGTATGGATGAGTTACCTCAGAAATGGAACATAAACAAGTGCAGTTGTGTTTTGTGCAAAGTCATACTTGTCTCAGAAGGAGATTAATTTATCTCTCACCTGTCGTAATACTGTGAGGGACTTGGTTTGATTGTGTAGCAACAGTAAACATATTCGGGTTGTGTACGTGTGGATACTTGCATACATTCAGAGGTTAGCATGCTAACTAAACATCTGCCTTTCAGGTTTAACATCTGATTCCCTATCCTCCTCCTGCTGCTTAGACTACCCTGGTAACTTTTCAAAAAACACTTCTCAGCTGGATAAAACTTTCTCCGTATGATCATGGGGACAGAGATTGAGGGATGGGGTAAGGTTGAGGGAGACTGAAAGAGTGTCACACTGTGCTGAGCAAGCTGGTGGAAAGAGCAAGGGAAAAATCTCTTACATGAAATAAAAATAAAAAAAGAAGACAGCAACATCTGTGCGGGAACTTCAAACACTCTTTGAAAGGCAAAATGTGATTCCGTTCGGAATTCTCTGGCTTGGTAAACAGCCGGGTTTTATTTTGGAAGTCAGTGTGTGTGTGTTCGTGCTTGTATGTTTGTGTGTGTTTGGAAGAGGAGTGCTTTGTAGGGGATGAGGGACTGTCAGAGTTGGGATCTGGGAGAGAGGGAGGGGAACACACTGAGAGGGGATGAGGGCTTCAGCTGCTGAGAGCAAAGTCCAGTGATTGGCATGGTTGTAATACAGTGCAAATCCAGCCTAAGCAGGCATTGAATGCTTTCTTAATGACTAATGTCATCTGTGATTCTGCAGGATCTGCTTGGTCAATCTGAGGATAAAGAAATGTGTGACTTGAAACAGCTTTTCCCTGTTTATCTTCAGTCTTGTCACTAACATGGCTCTCCTTTCTTTCTTTTCTTCCTTTCTGCCTCTCCTGGATGAATGGAACAAAAATTAATCCCTATGTGCTCCTTTTATGTCAACCTACTAGGTAAGATGCAGCCACTTATTTTAACATTATGGAATTGCTTTGAAAAAGATGATGAAACAAACATTGACATGTACTCACTTTTAATGTTTAAACCTCTGTGTTGAGGGGATAGTTTGGCAATTCAATAGCAATACAATATAGCCCCCTATTTTGAATTATAGAGTTTTGTAGAACATGTTGTAGCAGGCATGCCCATGCCAACGTGCTTACACAAGCAGAACCCTTTTTGACAAAAGAAAGGGACAATGATCAGATGGTTTTAAATTTGAAAGGATGTCAAGGCTCACACCAGAGATCATTTTTATTGCTTCTGGTTCATTCCTTTATACATATCACTACTTTAGAAGCAATATTAAACAAGAAAAATAAATTTTTTAATGAATGAATAGATTACCTGAGGAGAAGCTGTCTACTCCAGATCACAGAATTGGTGTGAAAGCGTAACACGTTGCATTAATAATGAATTCTGAAAACTTCCAGTACATTTTTCACTCTTAACACTTTTTAAAAGGGAAATTGGGTGCAGTAAAATCTCTTGAACTGACTGCTGAATAGGTCTTTCATGTGTTAACTAGGCTTCTGTGGTGATGAGTTGCTGTTCATCAAATGGTCGTAGGCTTCCAGCAAGGTATCCAATGTTCTCACAGTGGTGCTTAGATGGCGTATTTATGGACAGATGTGAAATATTAAAAAGTATCAAGACTATATGACTTCTTCTCTGTGCTGGGATGATGTATTTGTGGTGACTGATAAGTTAGTAGCTTCCAGTGTAGGAGATAAGCTAGACAGCTTCAGCTACAGTGCAGTGATTCTTTCTCAGGTAATTGAAAATTGTAAGTCACCACTGTCAAAATGGACAACATCAGGCTTTGTGCAATCACCCACTGCCTTTGTCCTTTGTTGCAGAATGGTGAAGACGGGTGCTGCTGTATTGGTGTATTGGTATTGCTGCTGATGGTCACCAGTACCACACATTCGACCATTGACAGGCTTCATGACATGAACTGCATAGATTAATAAGTAACAAGGTGTCTCTGAGGTGTCGGCTCTGTAGTCTCATTTAGCCTGATGGGAAACAGCTTCATCACATCATCCCAAGGGATATTTTGTAGGTGGATCCCTTGAGATTTCACCAGCCATTTGTAATCACTGGTGAGACCTGGCTCTTCACTGCTTTGAACCACTGAAGAAACAGTGGAAATATTTTTGTGGCTGTGAAGTCTGCAGCCAAGTAGATTGCTTCTAAGTATTTTCCTGGTAGTCCAGTAGCAGAGGACTGTCTTTAAAAATAGTGCTAGGTTCATAGTAGGCCACAAATGTATCAGTCACCCCGCAATTCATGCTTTTCTCACATTCTTCCTTAAAATTGCATTATTTCACTCTTCATTAGCTGCTTTTTCTCTTTCTCATTGTTGCCATCTTTCTCCGTTTGCCTGCTCTCCTCTTGTGTGTCGTTCTTCTCTTCCATTGTTCCTCTTCGTTGACTAAGGCTGTAACTGCTTTAGTATGTGTGTGTGCATGTGTGTGTGTGTGTGTGATGGACTGGAGCAGAGCTCTGCAGTGAGGTGATGGTATGTGAAATCACTGACATTACAGAAGGGGGGGGTCGGGATTTCGGCATTCCCACTTCACGGCTGTCCTTCAGTCGACAGGGGCACCATCCATGTACTACATCCCTCCTCACCTCCATCTCCCTTGCTCTCCCTGTCCAACAGTCTCTCCATCAACCCTCCATCATTTCCCTCCCATCTCCATCCTCTCTTTCTCCCTCTACTTCCCCTCCTCCCACCTTATTCCTCTCCCGGCAACAACAGTGCTGTCTTCTCCAAAGTGTCAGCATCTCTGTGCCTCTGTGGTTCAGTTGGTTTCTGAAGTAGGTGTATTTGTTTTGTTCCAGTTTATCCAGTATATCCAAGACAAAAACAAAAAACATGTTTTCTATCTCTTATTTTTATCCTATTCTCTTTTTGCTTATTTTTAATGATCTGCTTCTTGACTGTCTAGCTCTGGCGGCTATTCTATTTTCTGTGTATCTCTGCAGTAAAATCACGGTGGCTGGACAGGATTGCAGTGCCTGCAAAAAGAGACCGTCATAAAGAAAGAGACAGAATGAGGGTGAAATTGAGCGCAATAGGAAAGAAGGGCAGGCAGAGAAATTAAGACAAAGACTAGTTGAAAGGCATAAGATGCAAACAAAGTTACAAAGCAAATGGATCCTTCCAGCAGAGATATGAGGACAGTGTAAATAAAACTGAGGGATGGGAGATGGGTAAAAGTGTAGGTGAAAGGGAGCCCCCACCTGGCAGGAGCTGGTAACACCGTGTCTCACCCCATGCTTTCTGTCTTCCTCGCTCTCGCTCTCATTTTTTGTTACTCAGACTGGCCTATCTCTGTCAGTCTACGGGAGTAATCACTTTATAGAGTCACAGATGATATGCTGATATAGATTAGAAGTAATCTCACTTTCCCTGATGGTCACAGCCACTATGTGTTTATGCTTGACGGGCAGTTTGTATTCCACTTAAAGGAATAGCTACAACTCCTCAGACAGTAATCTCTTCACTTTCCTCCTGTCTTTCTCTCCTTCTGTGTTCTTCATCCCGTTTCCCTCTTCCATCCTGTCCCTCCCTATCTGTGCTGCACCAAGCCAGAGAGTTATAAGGCTATTTGCGTCATCAGTTCCCGGCAGAGTGTGTTGCGTGTGTGTGTGTATGACCTGAACTCCTCACATACAGCTCTTGAATGTTAAGCTCTGACTGCTGTTTGCTTCCCATTACTGCGGGGTCAGAAATGCACACACTGATGAGCTGATGTGTCCTTCTTGCATATATGCAAATTAGGCAGAGCGCACCCAAATAAACACACATACACAAACACATTTCGCTTTAATCTCTGGTGTGTGGACCTCCCATCAGTGTCCATCATAAACCACTTCTCTCAACGTCTTGTCTCCATGGCAACGCCATAGCAACCCCCGACTGACCCAGCCTGCCAGTAGCCAAGCCCTTGACATGAACTCACCCATCTCACACCTCTCCATTTGCCATCAGTGGCTGAGAGGATTGTCCATCAGACGCTCTGACAACTTGATTGGCAGTTGCTGCTCAGACATGCATATAGAGTGCGTCAATTCAAAATGAGATGGGCCTGTGAAGGACGAGCTCAAGAATGCAGAAATTGGTTTACTTGAGTTGGAGTTTTTCCAACCATGACTGGAAGCTTGATGAGGGGCATCTATTGTTAATAAAAGATAAGGTGAAAAGGTGTTTGTGGGGCCTTCAGTCAAATCCATGTGTCTGTCTTTGATTGTTAAGTGCATGTCCAGGCTGTTTCACATCCGTCACATAAGTGAAACATGAATCATGCCTGTCTGACACACTCATTCATAGCTGTTATGAAAGGATGCACAGTGATGTACAACATTCAATGTTGGGGATATCTCCCACGTCAGGAAGGCTTGTGTGAACATGAGCATTAACCTGATGTATAAAAACTATCATCCGTACTGTGAAAATGACTTTGAGTACAGTCTGAGTTGGTTATTAATACTGTCTCTGCACAGGTAGTTTGATCACAATGGTGCAAATTTATTGCACTTTTTATGTGTGATTATTTATTTATGTAGCAGTAAAGAGGTCTTATGTTTACAGCACACACAAACATGCATTGTACCGTATGTGCAAGCACAGGCAAACGTGCATGCAGTGGTCCTCATCAGATTGCTGTGTATCATCATGAGGCACCACAGATGGGGGAGGCGTTGTGCCTAATCAATATGTCGTCAGTCTCTCTGGCTGTATCATTATCATTTTAATGACTGCAGTATTTTTCCCGCTGATGGCCTTCAAGATGAACAAGACAACGCCAGAGGTCTCTAAAAGTTCACTGGCGCTGTAAACGGCCAGGGGCTGCAGTCAGGTGTCACATAATGGTTGGTGACATTTTGAAAACCCCACTAATGAAGACAATACAGACTTTATTGATTATGTTATAGTTCAACAAAAGGCTCATTTTTTTATTTTGTTTGTAGGGTCTTCTGGGGCTTCTTAAATGTAATCTTTCTTTGAGAAAATGATATTGATGTGTACTGTATGTAAGTTAAGGGTTGATATTAGCGGTGCTGCCCTATAATATAAGCCTAATGTCATGACCACCGTAATGGATGATCACTTTCAAAATGTATTTCCCTGCTGATTACAGAATATTTGTAATGTATTTCCATTACTCAATGTCAGTACCATAGTACTTTAACATCTTATAATGCTTGCAGTGCTAAAAGGCTAAACTACAAAAAATCATAATGCAAAATTTGGTTTAAGTAAATTTTGACTGAACAGGCTCAGTGGGGAATATCTAGTATATGTTAATACATGTTATTCTTTTGTGTGGTAGTCTGCTGCTAAAGAAACACTAATATTTGATTAACGTTTCAGTTATATACAGAGTAAAGGTGACATCTTTTCACAAAGGAAAATATCATTCTGTTTGTATTGCCAATAAAGCCAAGACAATTATTCTTCTCTTTACTCTCTCTATATAACAAATATTCAGTTAGCAGAAGCTCTGTTTTAACACCACTAATTAATATGGAAAGTGATGGAACTATAGCTTAGTGTTATTTGATCATTTAACAGACTAAAGTTGCACAGCATAAAGCATTTATCCCTCATTATTACAAATAGATTTGAAAAGCTACTACTATTGAGTGGGAGGTTGAAAAGATTAAGAACCACCATGATGGAGATGAGGGATGGAGTTACAAAGAGGAAAAGTGAAGAGACTGTGCATGCTATAGTTTGTGTGTGTGCACGGTATGTGTACTTCGGGCTCTCTGCATGCATCTCCTCCCGCAGTCCTGTATGTGATGACAAGCTGACATCAGAGTAAAAGCCCCCTGAAGTTGTGTTGAACAGATGTCTCTCTCTGCTCCCTCAGTCAGTTTCCCTGGTGGCACTCTACCTCTCTCCTTCTTTCTCTCTTCTTTGTCCTTCTTCCTCTCTTTTCAATTTAGTCTTCTATTAAAATTCACTATTCTCCTTCAGTCAACACTCTTTTCGGACTTCTTCCTTCTTTTTATCTCTTTTTACTTTTTGTCATTCAGGCAGAGTTTTCCCCTGGCTTTGTTAGACATCTCTCTCTCGGATCACTCTTTGTTCTGTTAAAAGGCCAGGTGAAATGGACTCTTGGTGAAGTGCCTGTGCTGTTCTGTTTTGTGTACTTTCATTTCCTTCTTCGCCGTGTCTGTGTGTGCATGTGTATCTACCCTTTTTGTACAAGGCAATGTTCCAAGCTCTGTGACGTGAGCCCTGTCTCTGAGAAAGCAGGCAATCTGGGCCTTGGATTTTCTCCAGAACCTCTTTCATTTCCATTCAGTGGTGGGATGTTACACACTGAAACACATGTGTGCACTACTTGTGCACCCGCACACCCACACATGCAGACACATGCATATAAACACACAAAGAATCAGTCATAATTACAAACTAAAGAGTCAGTGCTCAGCTATTTTTGCCTTAGTAAGACTTTATCTTTTTATCTCTTTTCTTTTGGATTTGGATATTTTCTTTCAAGCTGTCACATACTCTCTCTCTCACACACACACACACAACCAGTGTTGTGGTTGGAACTTATGATGCAACAGCAGAGCCATCCCTCCTTATGTCTCCTGGGAAAAATGAGGGTGGGGGTTTACAGAAAGGGAAGAAGCATGTCTTGCAACAACAAAAACAGAGGGAGAGAGGGGAGGAAGAGTGACTGATGGACTGCACAGTGGGAATATGGACATGAGACACTCGAGCTAGAGGGGTTAAATAGTAAGAGTGAGAGAGAGCGATCCTGCTTTTAGTGGCGATTAGAAATTCCCCTGTTGCCCCGTTGAGATGCAGAGGTGGCTTGGACAATGAGCTAGCTGCCGCTGACGCATTGATTAGCCAGAAGAGTCGCTCAATTTATCCCACTGCTTGACAGAGATGTCAACAGCTTCAGCAGTGGCTGCTGGGGTGATTAGCAGTGCATCCTCCCACCAGCACACCTTCCACAATGTGTTGTGAATTCCATTCTTCTACACAATGCATTGTCTCTCCGCCCCTTTTCTATCGCCTGCAGTCCCTCTCCCAGAGACACGCAATGGTACTATATACTAGGTTGTACATGTTATGAACAAGCAAGAACCACAGAATAATGGATGGCAGTACTGTAGATCACAGAACAGCATATAAAAAGAAAACATGTAGTTTTTACAGTATAAAGGCATTTGTGTCTGTTGGGAAATAGCAAGAGCAGAAGCTGTAAAAGCGTGGGGAAAGAAATAGGCAATGTCCCTTTCAAATAATATGTAAATGAGCCTGTGTGACTATGTGTGATTGTGTTCAGCAGAATCTGCATTTAACATTGATCATGCATAGATGTTAAAAATAGACCAAATAAGGAAACGTTCCAAATCAGATGATTCATGGTTACTCATCACATCAAAGTGTACTGGTGGTAAAAATAAAGGTTTGAGATATGAGATTTAGTAAGGCTGGATGTAATGTATGTAGTGTAAAGCATGAGGGCTGCTTGTGTTTTACAATCTGCATGTGGCAGTATGTTTTCACTTCACACATCAGGCTATGTTGTAAATTTTTCTTGTGCATGGTAGTTCTCTCTCTCCCTCTCTCACACACAGACACACACATTCTTGTCTTCATGGCACTGGCCCCTACACTAATGGCTGCTTTGACACTTTGACCTTTCTCCTGTGCACCGTTTGTTCTGCGCTTGCAGAGCAGGATGAAGGCTCTACAAAGATATAGGAAGGAGGAAGGAAAGCCCACAGAGGATTTCACACTTGCCAGTATTTCTAAACCTGTTGACTTTTTATCAGTAAAAGTGTGTGTGTGTGTGTGTGTGTGTGTATCAATGTCACACACCAGGAGGCAGCCCCCAGCATCAAACATGTACACTCTTATAGAGGGTTCTCTCCTACATACACACATGCTGCTTCCAGAGATGCTATATAAAAACAACATATTCACCATAATTGAAGGGTTTGTGCTCACCTTGGATCTCCCCTGATGTTGTTTCCTTCTTGCCCTTACTTATTTCTAAAAAAGTTCACATGACAAAAAAGTTGTTTAAAGCCAATGAGAGGTTACTTTTAAATAAGATGTCTCAGTTGTCTGTTGACCAGTTTTGTTGTGAAGCAGATTCCGCAGTCTGTCCTCGCCTGCCCCAAAGTGGGTACGCAGCATCCTCATTCCCAATTAAACTCCAATCAGTAAACGAAGATGTAGCGAGACATCGAATTACATCCAATATCCTCTTCCATACTCAAGCCTGTCTTTGCCAACCGTAAATTAGCTTACAAATTAAGGCTCTGAAGATGGGAGAATTTGAGTTGCCAGATAACAACCGAATAACATCCTGCCGGTGTCTTGATGTGCTGTTCCAACTTGGATTCCACTTCCTGCCTCCTCTTGATGTGTGGAGAGAATTTAGTTGAGCTTTTCCTGGTTGAGATTCAACCATCCATTTCAGTTTTCATTTGGAAGAAAGGTGGTTATTAAGACAGGTTGATGAGAACTCCTCTCACTGAAGTCTCTTCTGATTTGATCCGTGTTTGATAATGAAGATGTTGCATAGACAACCCAAACACAATTAATGAAATAACTCAGGCTGAATTATAGATGAGGAAGGTTTGATTAATTGCTTCTTAGAGTCAGATTTCCTTCTTCTCTCTCTCTTGTCAAGCCCACACAATTGGCCTGTCAGATGGTTTGTGTGCCAGAAATTGTTTATTTTTTTTGTTTCTGTGCATCCATGTTGTAAATGTGTGGAAAAAATACAAAACAAGCGCATTGGTGTCTTTCTATGGTTACAGGGAGGTTTTGTAATATTACCCAGTCAGATGTTTAATAATTCATACTTTTATATTGGGGGTTATCTAACACATGACAGGCAGACAGCGTGCAGCTCTTTGAGTGGTGTCTAGGGGCTCCTCTCACTGTAAAGCCTATCAGAGAGTCATCACCAAAGCACAGGTCCTTAGCTCATCATTTTGCCTTTTCATTTGACTCCTGTCTCCTTGGAGGAGTGTGTGAGTGCATGTTTAGCAAACACAGAGTTCCAAAAGTGACACCACTGGTAAAATCTTTTTTTAACCTGTCATCCTTCTACATTAGCATGTACAGGCATGTATTTATACTTGATGGGTGTGTGTTTGTAGCTACATGTGTATGTGCACGTGATTGTCCCGTCTGCTGCGGTTGCTGCATTGGGCCTGGTGTGGCTAATTAAAAGAATCCTGCTTGCATTATTCATGAGGCTGTAATTATACATTCCTTTTGCTGATCCCCAGTCAGAGACATTAAAAATAGATCTGAGTCTCTGTGCGCCGCCCTCCTAGCCCCACTTTCTCTCTGTGTTTTGACTATGTCTTTCCCTGCATCTCTCTATTTATCTGTCCTTCTCAGTATTTCTCCATCTCCCTGTCACTGGCCTCATTGTTGAAGCCTTTTTTTTGGGTTTGCTCTTTCCGTCTCTCCACTCATCTTCCTCCGCCGTGTCTTCATTCACGCTTGCTCTGATGTTCCTGTTTGGGATTCAGGCGGAACATTCCTCTGACAGTGTCACTCTCACTTGGCTCTGCCGGCCTGACCCTCAGTCACATCAGGCCAGAATTTAGACTTGAATATTTGGAATCTGCCATGACATCTCCACAGAGAGATATCACTGGCTCTGATCAACTTAATGGGAAGACACTCTCCTTAACAAAAGGCAAAATCTACCCAAAAAGTTCTGCCTGACTTTGTTTTGTAATAATTTGATCTGCAAAATTTGCCCTCATGAGATTTGTGCTTAAATGTGAGAAGGTTCCAGTACAGATAAATTAGACATTTTATATCACAAACTCATTTACATCCAGGAACTTTCTGTGGAGACGAATATATGACAGCCTGAACTTTCTGAACTATTTCCTGCTGTGCAATCATGTGTTCGTTACCTCTGTCAATGAAACTTGTTTGCCTTACTGGCAGAAACAACTGTGTGAAGTTTGCATCTTCCACCATGCAGGTGATGAGCTTTTGAGGATGTATCCCTGCACATATTCACATTCTGATGAGTCTGATGCAGAAAGAGGGTGGGGATTTCGTAAGATCTGCCAATCACTGAGATTGATGTCAGCTAAGTGGATCACTCAGCTATTGGTGCCTTTGGGGGGACGCTCTCAGCTGTTCTTAGGCTTGTTTTTTAGAATGTGAAAAAGAGATTGTGCCCTAAAGCCATGCAGAACTTTCTCACCTCCTGCACATTTCACTCAGAGTTTGTACAGGCTGTGTTATGTAAATTGCAAATGTGTATTTAGAACTGGATTCCCATAACCTTGTGTAACCCAAACAGAAACAAACATGCTTGCTCACTGTAATGCACTACATCCACATATAAATAACCATGCTGTGGGGAAAGGGAGCCACTGTGGAAGCAGTACCTCAGCACAGATTATAGCTTGATATGCTATTTTATTTCAAAAGTGACTATTTTTGTCAGAACACATTGGATGTTAAGATCCTACATTGACTACTTGTATGAAAGTCAAGACCTGTACACCTGTCCACTGATTCATGCTTAAGAAAATGGCTCTCAGCAACAATATGTGTAGATTTATCTTTCTGATAAAAAATGGATCGTGCCTGAATGGGATAAAAGTGTAAATGTATGTTATTCAGTAACAATAATTCAGCTGCAGGTTAAGGCAACACTATAGAGTTTTTCAGCTTCCAAACTGTATTTCCAGCGTCACTTAATACATAATACTGAACACGCCGTAAGGGAGCAAAGCATTGAACCTGCTACCGCGGGAGACATACGCATCAGAACGACAGACTACTGAGCATGCGTACAACCAATAGGTACGGTCTCGGAGTCTAGAAAGTTAAGGTGATGTCTGAGGGGACGAAGAAATGAAAAAAGGAAACGCGATAAAGCAAAAAAGCTTGAACTAGTATATATATATATATCGGCCCGGCCAGAGCTGAAAGACACGGAGGAATGCCCGACTGAGGGTGACCTGGCGTTATTACTGTTGGACGAGTAAGTAAAGTTTATTGCTAGCTCGAGGCTAACATGCTAGATAATTACCGATAGTTTGATGACACATTTGAGCACACAGCTCCAGCTTCAATGAGTTTTCCGGTGTTCTTGGCTGCTAACGGTTGTAGCAGACCATAGCGTTCATCAGACTGTAGTGGGAACGCACAAGCAATTCCTCCAAATCCTCCATAGTGTTGCTTTAACATACTTTTTTAGCAAGACACTTAATCCCTATTAAATTAAAGTTGCTCTTGAAGGGAAAAAAACTTTCTTTTTGTTGTCAGGAGATGGTTATTGTATTTAACAAAATATCTCTGTTTTGCACTGGGAGCTGTTGAAAAATGTCTTATTTGATGCAGGCCAAATAAACAGTTTCTGTATGCATGCGTCACTGTGCCTCCCTTCTCGCTCCAGCACTCCAGGGCTAAACTGCTCTTCCTGCGTTTGAAGCTGTTGTGTTGGTTTGGGCTGCTGCTGGTGTTACTGATGTAGTTACTGTTGCTGGTAGGGTTTAGAGGGTACAGGGGAATTCAGGCTGAGTAGACTAACGTCACGGCTCACTGACAATGCCAAAAAAAGAGGAGGTGGAGGAGATTTAGTGAATGAGGAGAGAAGCGAGTGAGAGACAAAGGTGGCATTCACTGTGTTGCGAATGAATATTGTTTGATCTTTGACATGCCGTCTCCCTCCTGCACATAATGACTCAACAGCTGTCTGCTGGTGCATTCCCTGTCTTTCTCTCAGAAAATGGATGAATATAGAGATGTAGGGATAAATGAGTCAGACAACACTGATGTTTAAAGAAGGAATGAGAAAAAGTTTTCAAGACACTGAGAAACAAGGGAAGGACAGCTCATACCTGCTGTACCTCCCGTTCCTATTGGAGTCCGCATATTATCCTCTTGTTTTGTTTTATATGGGGAAAGTGTAATTTCTGGGAAACCTAAAAATTACACAGATTTGCCTGCTTTTTTTAAGCTAGCAGAACAATAACAGCCCAAGATTGTCATCTAGGACACCAGGCTTTGACGTCTGTCTTCACTGCTCTGTTCACTACCTTTCACTTAGCTTAATTTAAGAAATGAAAAGAAAGTACTTTGTGAGGGTAAGGAAAAGATCAGGATTTGAATTTACTCTCTAGAACCCTCAGGCCAAACCTTTCTTTGATGTTTGGGGATACCACACATGTGCAACAGGTCGCTGATGTAATACTGTATAGCAATTTCTGGCCCATAGCAGCAACAAGAAGGCCCTAATTATAAATGGCATTTAATGGCCAATAACTGGCACAGGCATATGCATACATGCTGTTTAAAGAGAGATAAATACAGAAAGCAATGTGGGAGAGAATCACTACATTTCCTTAATATGGGCTCACATAATATAAATTTGTTTTACACACTGTCATGAAGAATACACTCTGTATCTGTACCATGTACAAGGAAAATGTGTCTATTATTGTCACTGCCCACAGATTGAAATTGCAGAAATTCACTGCAATAATGTTTATTAAGCTAGCAAAGCTGAAGGCAGTATAATTAAGGACATTATTTCTTTTGATTATTTGACTTTCCTGTGTATTAAATCTGTCTTGTGTAGAAAGATGTATGCTGGCTGAAGAGAGTACCTTCTGCCCTCTGTCCTGATGTAGGGGATTCCCACGCTCTACTGCAAGGGCTTTCCATATGGCCAGAAAAAGCTGTAGGAGTAAGCCCTGGTACCACATTGTGCTTCCTTTCACTGATCCTGGGGTAGAGTGGTAGCCCTGATGTGGAGCATTCAGGGTTAGAGAGCAGCAGTGGAAAGCAGCTCACAGATATGTGCCTAAGGGCAACGAGCTTCTCGGAGCCAGCGCCTCAGGGAGAGAAAGCTAAGCCTGCATAAGCTACTACCATCTGCCGGCATTGGTTAAAGCGCTTCTGAGAGATCAAGTTTAAAAGTGAGAGAGGTGCACAAGTGGGAGCATTTCTTTTTCATCCTTTACTCTTTTCTGCTTGTAGTTGCTTCCAGATGGAAATTAATCCAGTAATGATCTTTAACCGCATGGATGCCAGCTGTGAGGAGATAAGACTGAAAACACTGACTGCTTGTGTGGCTCTTGTAGAGATGTGTGTGGTTAAGCAGGTGGAGATCATAAAGAGCTTCTCCAAGGCTCAAACTCAAGCAGGGTGTCCTCTCTCTGTTTGTTCCTCTTTGTGTCTCTGATTGATGGCATTGAAAATCAGACTCACAGTTGGAGTCCTACTCGTTTCTCACCTGCTGTTTCCCTACATACATACCAATGATGAATCAGATACTGCTGATCAGGCTACTCTGAAAGTATTTTGTTCGTGTGTTTAGCACATGGGCTACATATCAGACTGTTGGAATATCCAAAGGCCAAAAAGTCCCTGTCAGTTAAATCTTTTACAGAAAGTTGCAAATTGCATGCTGTCATATTGAATATACCCTGGCACCCATTAGAGATATTTTTCAGGACAGCAAGCTCAGCAGTGATATCATGAAACACAGTCACTTATGAAGAGACAGTGAAGTCAGACGAGAAGCTCATTAACAAATTAGTACTGGCACATCGCTCAGTGATGGAGAGCAGGAGATGCACTGCCAGAATATGCTGTAGTTTTTGAAAAGTAGTTAATTTGTAATATTTACATGACTCTTTGCACATTTTGTTGACAGTTCTTCCACTGATGATAAATAAGTGCAGTTCTCAGAGGAATGTTGCTTCTTGACTCTTTCTCACTGGCCCTCAGTTCCCCCAGGTCCTGCAGAGGCAATCAGCCCTGCTTTACCTGTAAAACATTATGATCAATTCTCATACTGATGATTGAAACCTTGACATAGCAATGCTGCAGCATCCAGCACAGAGGAGTAAAACATGCTCAGCTCCGATGCTTACTGAGCCATGGACAAAAGTTCTCATTCTGCATTTAAGTCCTGCAGCACCTCCACATTAGATTGTTAATCACAGGGGTGCATGGAAAGTAGAGTACAGGGCCTGAATCGAGGCTGGGGGTCAGTCAATGTTGGCCTCTTCAGCCAGGCTGAGACCGTTACTCTGACCCTGTTGTGAAGGCAAGAGCTTTTGATGCTATTGATTTTGGAGGAGGGACGGGAATAGGATGCATCAGTACACTTGCTGATTTAGTGGCATGGCAAACTTTGCTGCACAGCCTGCCCTATACAATGAATGTGACTGTTACAGGCTGCATGTGTGTGTCCCTTGTCCAGATGTGACATTTAATTACAACACAGTGCTGTTTTTCTATCAGAACAGTGAATCCAAGCAATTCTGATTTACACTTGTAAGCTTGATACACAAAGGTACAAGCTATGTGTGCACTCACAATCGCACATGCTGACAACGGAAGCTATAATCTTCTCTGTAGTCCGTCCATGAGGCTCTGATCCTTTGTGCTTCCTGTCAAAGCCTTACATTTGAAACTGTGTTCGTAGACAACCTACCTACTCAGCTAAGCCAAATCCAGATGAAACCCTGGTGTGTTCCTATGCACCTCCTAAACACCACTTCTGCCTGGCCATTCCCCTCCAGGTACAGCTGAGGATGTTCATCCCAAACACAGGGGATGTTTGCAGACAGATGAAGGCCTTGGGTGCAGTGAACCACTCACAACAATTACTGTGAGAATATCTTATGTCTAATGTCTCCTTTTGGATAACAACATTTGGGTTGGACACAGACAGCAGTTTATTGTAGAGGCACTGGTTTGAAACTGATTAAAATTCTGTGGTGATGTTAGGGCTACACACATGCTTTTGTAACGATACATAGAAAATTGTGCAGCAATGTAGAGAGTGTTTCTGGGCAACTGTGCATGCAACATGCACCTGTATCTTGTCTTGAGCTTCAAACAAATGTTGTAAAGCCCAAAGACAGACTGCATATTTTTATATACAACTGATTTATTTTTATTTTTTATTTTTTTGTTCTGAGTCTACTCAGGTCTAGACTTATTCTTAATAAATCAGTTTTCTTACATTGTGTATTAGCACTGTAAATGTCTGTCTTCACATATTTAATCTGAATCTGACAGTTTAACTTGTATGCTCTCTGGTAGGGCTGAACGATTTTAGGAATAAATTGAATTGTGATTTTTCTGGCAAATATTGCAATTTCGATTTCATCCACGATTTTTTTCAAATCACGTTTTAGTGCACATGAGCATTTGCAAAGATCACAGAAACTTACATCATACCTAGGGGTGGGCGATATGGCAAAAATTCAGGATTCTTTAATGATAAAATCACAATCACGATTTGTTTTCACATTGACACTAATTTGCATGTTTCTGTGTAAATGACGTCAGGTAGCCTACTCTGTCACTTCTCAAAAACTATCAGTAGATCTAAAAGTAAACTCTGATAACGTGCACTCAGTATTAGTTTTAGAAGAGCTGCTGACGGCACAACAGCAGCGAACCTGAATATAACGAGCTGGTAATGTTGAGAGAGGTGGGCGCGTACGTGCTCGTAGCATTATAATACATTCGTATACACACGGCCCTTCCACTGCGACACACGTCGCACGCACACACACACCGACACAGACTTAAAAGACGCGCCGCTGCTGCCGGCAGAAACAGTACCGAACATAAAGGTGGAGTTCGTTTTAGGGACCAGTTCCTCCGTTTTCTTTTCGTTTTCAGCTGTAGCATTTGACAAAACAAAACCTGATTCAGTTAGGAGCAGTGCAAAAAACCATGGCTTTGACGATCTCAAAATCGCGTTGTCTGGGATCGCAATTTTCAGTCTAAAACGATAGATCGATCAGCCCTACTCTCTGGCTGGTCGTACAATGAAACATAGACAAGCAGATGTTTGATGCCTAAGATCTTCTGTCCTTGTGTGTTATGTGATGAACTTCCTTGTAACAGTTTATTTCAGTTCAAAGTGTTAGTAAAATCATAATGTGTTTCTTCTTGCTAATGTGTCCTTTGCTCAGGAAAACACAGGCACTGGAGAAAGATGGATAGTAAGCCAAATAATCCACTTAACTTTTCATGTGTTTGCAGGCAGATATTTTCTCTTTAATGTGTTTATCATGACTTATGAGCTTCTCTATAGCAGCCATTAACATATGATTATCATCGCAGGGCTAATGGGTTTGACTGTTTCCCCCCTCTGCTCAACTGCCTCATCCCCTCTTCCATATTTTTTCTTTCTACATCTTTTATCTTCCTCATTTTGGCTTTTGCTTACTCTCTCTGTCATTTTCTCGCTGTCAAGCTCTCCTCCCTGTGTCTTGACTCTTAGCCCTCACGGCCCCTCAACTTCCCAAGCTAAGCCCATACTCCCACACAATGCTCTCCATTATCGCCTTATTATCTGTGGCCTGTCATTTGAATAATATGCTCTTCCTTACTCTTAATCGTCTCTACTTGTCCCCTCCATCTTTTACAAGTTTGTTATATCTCTCTCTACTCCTCTTTCTATTCCACTTTCTTTCCCTCCTCCACCTTTATCTTTCTTTGGTGTCTTTGGTTTACTTCCCTTCTCTCTGCTTTCCTACATTTCACTGCCTCCTCAAACTTACTGACTCTCCACTTTAGCTGGTTCATATAGAAACAGAAAGAGAGAAAGAGGTGAGCAACCGTGAAACCCACACAAAGTCCTGGATCATGTGAGCCAGACAACTTTCTGCAGGACATTAATTCTCTCCCTCAAAGTACCTCTTACTGTTTTTAGCACAGTATCGTAACACTTATTAACTTTAATTCCAACATCTTCATCTCCGGCAGTGCAAGTGGCAAGAAGTTAAAGCATCCACATTATTCTGCTTCAGTGTTTCTGTAAATTGTGTGTGCCAGCCATTAGAGAGTTCAAATGATATAGTTTACAAAGTCAAAATCATCTTCTGTCATCTCAAAAATCCCTGCAGCACCACCAGGCCATAGGGGAAATCAATGATAGAGAGGCGACATTTGTTTTATATCAGTGTGTGTTTGTTTCACTTTGAAAGTAATTTACTGTATCTGATGCACACATCTTTCTAATATGTGTGTTGCTCTGTGGTCCCTGGCTGAAAATGGATTGGCGCTGTTGTCATGGGTCCCCTCTTACAAATACACACACAGGTTTGTTCCACTGTAACGTCTTTCCCTGCCTGTTTACCACATTGTTTTAGACTTATCATTTATCTAAGTATACCTGGGGACATTAAGGCAAAGCAGGGAAGATGCTTTTGTGGATGTGTAACAAATCACAAGATTTATTTGAGTTTTGACAGAGTGTTTGTGTGGAATTTCCCAACTGAACTGACTGGCATGGTGGATTACTAAGATCTCTACATGCATTAATGTGCATTTGTTGGAATGCACAGAGAAATGTTTTCTACTAGGTTGCTTATACATGCCGTTCTAATGCATTTGTAACATAGTTGTATGCTGTGTTTGCTGTATTTGACTGTCATTTTTGTGTGCTGGTCAATAACTGGTCTGCCTTTTGGCCTTGTAATGACTTTGTTGCCATTTCAGCTAACTTAACACAAGTGCATTATAGTGGTTTAGTACATTATAAGAATCAATAACACAAATGACCCACTCACTTACTACCTTTATGGCTTAAATAAACCCAAGAGGGCAGTTTATTTAAGGAACTGTACACACTTCAGAAGTCATTATAAGCATTCCGAACAACAGGTCACAGACCATTTTCCATCATTCTGGTCAACACGTTATGACTGTATTTGGTCTAAACTTAATTTCCCTTACATAGCAGGTTTTTTTTACGTCCTAGTGGTTAAATACATTTTAGTAAATACTGTACTGTCAAATGACCAGTTTAATCTAATGAAGCTTTTTTCCTGTCTTTCAGGGTTGGTGAAGCTTGGAATCCACTGTGTAACATGCCAGAAAGTCGCCATAAAGATTGTCAACCGTGAGAAACTCAGTGAGTCAGTACTAATGAAGGTATGTTTACATGTTTGTCTTGTAGTGTTAAAGCTAATACTGATGATACACAATTTACTCTGCTCATCCTAAATGAAAGTCTAAGCCAAGTTAGTCTAAGCCCAGCTACTATTTTAGAGCAGTGACTTTCTGCATGAGCAGAATCAAGACAAAATCATTGGCTGATATTGCAGCGTCAAGTCACCTGCTGAGTAAAGGAGTTAAGTCAGGGAGCATCTAAAGCATGTCTGCCCCATTAGGAGTCCAAGCCTCGAACATATACAGACCAACATAACTACAAAGCCTGTTTCTGCAACTAAATTGACCTAACTCTAAACCCTGCTATTTATAATTTTGCTCACATAGTTGCCTTTCAAATGGTACAGTGGGGAAGTTTATTTAGTAATACGTCCCAGGCTTCCTGCTACGCTGCTCTTTTCAGCACAGTCTTTAAATTGGCAATCTTTAAAATTGGTCTTTTCATTGATGGAACAGTTGTAAAGCAAACCGAAGAGAGCAGGACAGCTCTACAAGATGCTACAACCTGAAAATTGTCTTTTACAGGACACATGCAGAGAAGAGTGCCTGCTGTAATTGTTAGCTCATGAGCTGGAAAGCAGGAAGATTGGGTTTGCTCTCAGTGCAGGTTATCTGAAAATGGAAAAGCCCTCATTTTTGCATCGCTTCATGCAGCAGCATCATTAGACTTTAGATGAAAAAGCTCTCTGTGCTCGGATATTGCTGTTTGATAAACAGTCAGTATTAATCAGCTTCTTGCTGTGTCAGTGTCTCCCTCACTGCTGTTTGCTTTGGAAGTCTCTTTCTCTCTCTCTATGTCTCTTATTCCACTCGGTATGCAGTCTGCTATTTTCATGCCGGAAAGACAGGTCATTTCTGTTGCCTCCGCTCTGACAGAAGTATTATTAGAGGTAGCAGAAGTGGTTGGAGGAACCGTTGTAACATGTGACAGCAGTAAGGTGGGTAACATCTTGCTGCCCTGCAGAGGAAAATGAGAGTAACAGATGCCAAGTACTGACAGGTTTCCGACAGGACCAAGGCTTTTGCTGAAGCTGCAGTTCAGAGCCAATTACTGAACTCAGCTATTGTCACTCTTCTCCAACTGCTGGCCCTTGGTGTGTATGTGTGTGTGTGCCACAGCAGGTGTGTTCAAGGATGTGCCAGAAGGGACTGAATTATATGGGAGCCAAGGGCAACAGAATTCTTGTAAAATAGATTATTTTAATGTGTGTCTGCCAAAAATCAGTCACAGTGGTTTAACATGTGGATAGAAAACCAACCACAGATAGTAACGTTAGTGATTTTATCATTGAATCAATGCATATAAAAAAAATCTGTATGAATGTTTGTGTGCCTGTATCTGTTGGCTACAAAATGTGATTGTGCTTTTGCTCTCCGCAGTATTTGAAAATCCCATCAATACCGAGCAAACATGCAGAATTAGCCTGTTTCTGTGTGATTATGTTTAGTGAGTGTATTGATTTGTTCATTGACCTCAGTTTGAGGCCTCAATTATAATTCAAAGCCTTTGTGTAAATGTGATTCACACCTACATTTTATTATTTATAATGAGGCATGAGTCATACAGGAACCCCACTGCTGGAGACGTATAGTTTCTTCTAGTTTTGGTGCACACTAACATCTGTCTCACAAATCAGATTACAGGTCCACTCTCCCATACTGTGGTTCTAACTGTAGCTGGACAGGTGTTTTTTTTTTAGGACTCAAATCCAGCCACCACTTTTCCACTCCATGTGTCTGTTCTCTGGTCTGCCTGTTTGGCTGTCAGACTGTCAGAGTGATCAGGCTGTGCTCTCCTGCAAGGCTCAGCCTGTGAAATGTCACCTTTTAATATGCTAATGTTCAGGGTCCCCATGGTGCCATTAGAGGAGAATCTGACTCTGCTGGACAGGTGTGTGTGTATGTGTGTGCACATACAGAACATACACACAGTAGATAATACACACAAACACATGTGCCATAGAGACGTGCAATGTATGTGCACGAAGGCATCTTCCATGACCCATGTCCTCTCTCCGTCTGTCCTACTCTTGACTGGCCTTAAGGAGTCAGGGGTCCATGGAGATGAGGAGAAGACTTGAATTAATTGTCTCAGTGTATCTGAGCTCTTTCCTTCCCTCCCTGTGTGTTGAACTTTGTATAACTAATGTTTAACTCCATAGCCCTAAAGGCTGTGACACTACGGAGCAAAGAGACATGAATTGTGTTGGATAATTCATTTATGAACTTTATGTCAGTTTTTAAGCAAGGAATGAGCCTTGACTACTTCAAAGAGCAAGTGTTTTTTATAACTTCTAAGCAGAAAACCTAACAATGGAGTTACTTGAATAATAATAAGAGTCTCCGTCAGTGGGTAGTGGCCGCCTGTCATGTTTCGAATGATGAGATAGAAGCAGACAGACAAAGAATCGACACAATACATACACACATGACAGTATGTCAGCAGTCTTTGGGACTAAGGCCGAACTGAATGGAGTACGGCGATCTGATACAAAGTGATGCAGAGAACCAGTAACGTGTGTGTGTGTTTGAGTGTGTGTATGTCTCCAGGGAGTAGTTAATGTTTCTGTTACTCTGCCAGCTCTCACTGCCATGTTTCTGTGCCATGGGGCTGTGAAGTTGAGATGGAGCGAGGGAGGTAGGCTGAAGACAAGCAAGGCTCAGGAGAGAGAGATGGCCGTGCTGTGAGAAACCTTGCTGAGACAAGATAACACAGATACCATAGTAGGGACACCACATCTCCTCTCACATTTTTTCCGACAGATGTGAGCGTGTTTTCTGCTTGATCTACTAGTGTGACATTCACACATGTGAAATGACCAAGTTGCCTATATTTAAACACACATGATTAAACGGCTTTTTGTCATCATAATAACCCCTTTTGGTACATCTCTCACACAAAAGCCTGAAGATGTTTTCTCTCTTTTTTTTTACATATCCCTGTTTAATTGTGATAAGAAGATATCAATAGAATATAACAATTCACAAGTATCAAAAACAGTGAGATTATCCTTTTGACATAAGACCCATTGTTTTCATCAATGGGGATGAGGATAACAGAAATCACCCAGGTTTTTCATTTTAAACATTGTGCACAAGAGGTGGAAAACAGACAAAACTCAAACAGAATCTCAACACTTCAGCAGACTATAGTCTGATAGGCTTTCTCTGAGAGCAGAAGATTTGCTGTACTGTATTTCATACAACATTACCTATCATTATACTTAAAGGAGCAACTTCTTTAATCTGCAGTTTAGTCAAGGGGTGAGTTAAATTGTTACTAGCCGCCAGCACTAACAAGTAGCAGAGGGAAAAGTGTATCTTTAGCATGCAGCAGTTGGTAGTTGCCGTTGATGCCTGCTCTGTTTCTCCCTCTGAGCCAGTGAGCTGGTGGTGGCTGCTGCTGCTGTTTGGATAAGGACAACTAATTAGACAGAGTGACTCTCTCTCCTCCTGAAGCAGCACAACTTCAAAGTCACTCTACTGTCCCTGGGCCCAGAGAGAAAGAGAGAGAGAGAGATAGAGGAGGGATGAAGTGGAGGATTGAAGGGAGATTGAGGAGAGGGAAAAGTGTGTGTCTGTGTGTGTGTGTGTGTGGGGAAGGATGGTGGGACACTCTGGATGGATGTCTTGTGAAGTGGATATCTTGACATAGCCATACTGTTTTTGATGTTTTTTTAGTGCAGTGAGGATACTAGTGGTTTGCTGACTCTGTCCTTGATGGTCCTTGATGTCATAACATTTCAAATGCGAAATGTGTGTGTCAAAGAGTGAAAAGGAGTTTAGAGAAATCTACTATATAATGTCCCCTGAAGCAAATAATTGAAGTGCTGACAAGGCAGTGGTTACCTGAAATGAAAGAATAAGGATCAATATGAAATGTTAATTAACCAGATCTGTGCTGTTTTGTAATGTGATTTACAACTGATTACATTTCTTTAAATACACAACATTGTTTTTTTGATAAAAACAAAAAGAGGCAGAGAAAGGCAAGAAATAAAGGTTGAGCACAGCAACTGACAGATATTGTGGGCGGGTGAGGAGTAGAATGCCATGGCCACAAATGAATCACACAACTTCTAATCTTGTTATCCCGACACCTCAGTGACAGCACTGCAGCTTTCTTTCCCCACCATCTCTTCTAACCCTTCCTAATGATTATAGATTGGTCATTCTCTCCCATCTCTGTATTGCCTCGAGTGGGTTGGATATAGAAATGCCTCCAACATGCGCACATCCTCTTTGACTTTATGTGTTTGTGTGCGCGTCTGTGCCTCAGAGTGTGCTCAGACATCCTTTAAAATAAATGGCTTTCATATGTTGTGCTCCTGCGCGTTGATCCATCAGCTTTGTATGGTGCTGAGCTAGAAGCTAGGGCTTAACACAGAGTTTGAGCTGAGCAGGTTGACTGCACAGAAAGACTGCAGAATTACCAACTCTTTTTTTCCACTGTACTGTAACTGCTTCTTTCACTCATTTCTGTCTTTTGAGATATGTATGCTCACATTCATATTGAGTGAATTCCAAGTAAGGTGGTTTTCCTTTGTGGGTTCAATTAAATAGTAAACTGACTGGATTTAAATCATGGCCAATATCACAGAATAAAACCACACAGCAGCCATGTGTTGGGACAGGACCAGGATGTGTTGGTACAGGAAGTCATTACTGCCGTCTGCCATCAGAATGAATAACTCCTCTGTGACTGTCAGAGGTGTGCTCACAAACTATGACTAAAGCATCATCACAGGTACATTTCAAACTGCTCAGTTACATTAAATGTGTTTTTATGCTTCTTATCTTCTTTGATCTGCTTTATGTGTGTGTATGTACATGTTCTTCTTCTATCTATCTATCTATCTATCTATCTATCTATCTATCTATCTATCTATCTATCTATCTATCTATCTATCTATCTATCTATCTATCTATCTATCTATCTATCTGTGAGACTCAACCTAAGCCGACAACAACTTAAACAATTTCTCTTTCTCACTGAATAAGTGGCAATCAACCAATTCTATGTTTATGTTGCATGTGTTGGACCAAAATTTGCAAAATTGCAAATCTCTCTTGTTCATATTTGTCACAGTCTTTATCCGTCCCCACAGCCCCATAGCATTCTGTTGGAACCTAAATAAAAATATTGATTTCTCTGAACCTGTAAGGCCCTATAAAGCCCTGTGTCTGTTATCAGTCAATATGAGGGCCTCTCAGCATTCTACATCCTAATTTGGTTTCCAATCATCACCTCCAAATCAATTTTACCTCACAAGACTCTGATGTGTGAATAGTGAACAGAATCCAGCTGCAGGGCAGTTTTGTGAAAGAAAAAAAAAATATTTTGGCCCTTCTTGTATCACTGTGTATTCCCCTTCAGACATGGATTCCTTCCCAGTAACCTGACAGCTCTGCTTTATGTCTCAGTGAGCATCCTGGTTATTTTATTGAAATAGAAAAGTTGTGAAGTCCAGAGATCAGAAGAAGACTTCCATGGACCTTCACATGCTTTGGGCTGACAAAGACTAGATTTTACAGAGATGTAAATGTTAGCTACACATTGTGGGGACTGTGTAGCACTGTGCTTCTTTAGCCTGCTGCTTTGCTACTGCTCACTGTGGTGACAAAGCTCATCAAACACATGCAGTGTTTGACTGATTTTATTTTCACCTTTCATATGTCTTATCGAGATAAAACAGAGATGGAGTGTAGACAAAATAATGAAATGCAGGATAGCACAACAGAAGATACAGCGGGATCCCCCATTGAGCTCGACAGGAGACAGACAGACGTCTAAATCGATGGCATTTGTTTCTCCTCTTCAAAGGCAACAGTCGCTGTGTTGTCAGATAGATGAGAAAGCTTTATTTGCTTTTTTTATTTGTTGTTGCTTTCTTTTTCTGTTTTTGTTTTGTGAGTGAAGGGCGTATTTTATCCAATTCTTCTCCTCCTGAGTGCAGTGATGCTTTCACAGGGAGATCAACTAAGTTCCCTTTCCAAGTTCAGTTTGCTTTTTATGCCCGTTTATGTCTGTTTTTCCTTGTTTTGCACTGGGATTTTTATTCTTACCTCTTTATATTACCTGTGGACCCACTGGAGTGTGTTCTGTGTGCAAAGTGTGTTTGTGGTTCTTTTCAACCTCTGAATATTGTGATAAGCCCTTATGTGTCTTGTTTGATAAAAGACTGATAATTGAACAGGTACATCATGTTCCACTGAGAGCAGAACATACACTAACCATCATTTTTATCTGTTATACTTCTTTTTTTTGTTTGTTCTATTCAAAGACACAACCTTCCAATGCCCTGAGTCTCAGTGATATTATTTATTCTGTGTTGTTTAATGTGAGATTCCTCAGCCCTGGGTTGTGAAGCACCGACAGAAAACTATACTATGACTTCAGCTTCAGCCATAAGCACAGGCATAAATCTACCACTTTTAGCTGTTGCAAAAGAAGGAGGAAATCGCTTCTGACTTGGTTGTGTTAATGAGTTTAGGACTCATTCTGATGTGTGTATGGATTTTTGCGGTCAGTGTGTTGAAACTTCCAACACAAGACACTTTGAACTTCATCAGCTCATCTGCATCCCTGTGGGGATTGTTTGCTAATAACTCTGCTGTGCTAACATGCTCACAAGGACGTTCTTTCTCACCATACTTTTCTCAGCCACCCAGCATAGTCGACTAAAACATAAACACAGTCAAACTGTGTATATCACTGGTATGTGTTTTGCCTTTGGTAAAGTAGCATTCTGCACTAACAGAGAAATAGGAGTGCCCTTTGTATGTGTCAAAACTCGGTGTAAGACCTAATTAAGAAGTGAGGAAGCTAAAAGAACTCCCTCATTATGTTACACAAGCTATTCTGAACTTATTTACAAAGTTTTAAACTAATTTGAGTTGTTTCAGTTGACCAGGCTTACCTATTGACCAGTTGTATTGACTCCCCTGCCTGTCAGCTTATGTGTCAATGAATAAGCCATGTATTCATATGTGAAGTTAATTAGTTGGTAAGTGAACAGCTGTTAGAGCATGACTTCCTGCCTGAATTACTTCACTAATAATCCTTATTAGTTATTCATTACTTGTATTCTTCTTGCCTAAGTTCACTCTGGTCTGTGTATTCACACACATACACAAGAAAACAGGTCAATTAACAGTAAAACCCAAAAAGGTATATAAACACCAACAAAGTACAAGGTGGTGCATGTATCATAGTGGTTATAACTTCTAACTTTAGACCTGACATCCTAGATAAATGGTGGCATGTCCATTGGTTTGTTGTTTTATCCTCACATCACATAATTTTATGTTTTTAAGGCAGACAAGCAAAAACCTTTCACGTTTAATTTAATACAGATTTTATGAGATAATCTAATTTTATGTCCATGTGCAGCACGTTAGAATCAATTCCAGCAGCTTCACATGCAAATGTAGACTCCTGCAGGTTATTAGATTTACACCTTTGTAACTGATGATGTAGATGACCTTCAATGTAATCATTACATTCTGCTCTGTGCTCTGTCTCACTCTCTTACCACTCTGTGAAAACCAATTCATGAATCCACATTTCACATTTCCTTACAATCCAAGGTCACCTTACAAGTCGTCCTCTATGAAATTAGGGAGCGAGTGATGGAATGGACAAGTTGACAAAAAGACTTCAGACACAAAAACATGCCTGCCAAAGGAGTCCACTGCCTGTCTGTCCCTGATAAATCCCTCACCCTGTAGATTTTTTGCACAAAACCATGCACGGCCATTCACATGCTCTCACACAGTCACTCAGAGTTTACCAACTCTTCATCATGCCCCCTTCTACGTCACCCATAATCCCTTGTGATTGGTTTGAAGAGGTTCATGTATGTGCCTATTGTACTGAAGGTGTGGAGGACCTCTGCCGTTAGACTCTATTAGGACCAAGGTGATCCAGGGACATGCCTGTTAGTGTGAAATGATGTGACCTGCGACTGCTTTAAGTGTCAGGCTGATGGATTTGTCAGCAGTGCAGGAACACATCACAGACATGATTAGAAAGATGGAATGAGTGAAAGAGAGAATAAATGAGAGGTAAAAGAAGGTAAAAATGAAGATAAATAGGAGGAGGAACACCAGAATTGGTGTTGGGTGGGAAGTAGTAATGAGTATCTTTTCAAAGGGTGGGAAGATAGATAAAGGATAAGGACTCACCAGCTAGCGGAGACCATGTCCAGATCGATTTACATGTCTCTGGCATTGATCAAACTCCCTTGTGTGGGGAATTTACCTCCTCTCAACAAAGGATGACTGATAAAGCGATTGTCAGAAAAATCTGCTGCTGCAGTATGTTTGTGTGTGCAAATATATTTGTGTACTTCTGTTTTTTTTTCTTTAGAGGGAGAGAAAACAGATGAGAGTAAAATGAATGTTTTTTTTAGTTCAACAAATTTAACTCGGGTGGAATCAAACAAATGTGATTTTGTATTTCTTTTGTTGTCAGTGGGACTTGATCAGCTGTGCTCCTCACCTCACCATGTTAAACTCAATCCTTGAGCCTGCACATTTTTCAAACTAATATTCGATGAGCAGGTTCTCTCATAAACACATACTAACATCATCTAGGAATTCATAAAAATGCCAACTCGTAACAAGTAGAGGTGACCAATGTCTTTCTACAAGGCTGTAATGAGTAGATTTTGTGTGTGTGTGTGTGTGTGTTTGTCCTTGAAACCGATGTCCTTTCCTCCTCAGGCTAACATACAGAAGTGTACAGCCATTAAACTCCTTACCATTAACATGCATGTGTAAGCACATACGCATGCAAGCATACACACCAGCTTGGCTACCTCCTGTCACTGGCAGAAAACACTGATTCTGCCCTACTGGCTCACTGACCGACATATGGATGGATGGAGGTGGTTCACGGCTTGCCGTGATCAGTGGTGTGTGTGTGTGTGTACAGCATCCACATGTCAGAAGTATGAATGGATGACAAGCTGACTGGTTTTGTCTGTGAGCCAATAGTCAAGCTGTGCAGTCTCCTCCCCTTCTGCTCACTTACAGTTGACCAATTTTTCTTTTTTTTCTCCAGTTATTACCCCCTATATGTCTCTGTATGTATTTATCATATTATACTATACTTCTACTCTTCTCTCCCTGCAATTTCACTTTTGCATTTATATTTTTGCATACAAATGAAATTAAGTAGTTTTGATGCTTGAAACTGACTCACAGTGACCAAAATCAACAATGTGAAGAAATATGTCTAATATGGAACATCCACCCCTTCTTCTCTGTATGTAGATTTTAACCAGCTTCCCCTAAAAGTCATGTCATTGTCTGTCACTAGGTATCAACATTTATGTTATGTCATAATGAGGTGTTGGGTAAACTGTTCAGATGTCACAGCTTGTGACTTAGAGCCGTTATTATAACCTTATGTACTAGCAAATAGTACATAATAGGTGGAAATAAAGATAATTCTTTATAAACACATTGAGTAATAAACCATTATCTCTGTGATTTTACTCAGTGATGCTGCGATTTACCTTTGTAAGACCCAGCCCAGGGATAAAAAAACATTTATTGTGATTGTTTGTTCACTGTATATGAAACAAGCCATGTAGGTGGATTGGAGTCTGGCGTCCTTTGTCATCACACTCTCACATTGCTGCCTCATCGCCTTACCTGTTATCACTCACTTTTGTTTGGCTTGGCACTGCTGAAAGGGTTGTCCTTTACCCATGTTGTGTTAATTAACAACAGAAGAGGCTGTGAGACCCTCGGGGTGGGGGTGTGGGTGATAAAGCTGGCACTGCCATTTGCCCATCCTCCCTCCTCCCCCCACTTCCCTCACTCATCCTCTCAGTCTCTGTTTTGTATCCTTTCAGCAGCTTCTGCATGCACTGTGGCCTCCATGTTAGCATAGTCACCCCCATTTTTTTTTATCTGACACACATGTCTGCCCGGTTGACTTTGATCCTCAGATCTCAGTATCAAGGGACCGTTCACTGGCTTGCCCTGGGGGAGGTGACAGGAATGTCTGTGTTTTCCTTCTCTGTGCATGAGAGAGAAAGGCAGGAGAAATAGTTTGGATGTGCAGTAAGTGGAGAGTGAGAGATGACAGAGCCTGTGATCCAATATTTTTTCCCTTCGAGATGTTTGGCTGGTTCCTCTGTTTGGTCGTTCAGTGACATGTGTGACATGAATCTAATCTGTATGTGTCTTTGTTGTTGTCTGGCAGCCTCTAATCCTCTGTCCTCTCTCACTTTACTATTCGCCACGGTGATTAAACTATTGATGTCGCCAGTCGTTTGTTTGAATGTCCATTCGGTCATTCAGATCCAGAGCTGTAATTTAAAGAATCAATAAGAAGCTGATGGAACTATGCTAAACTAAATTTGGAGATGCGGCAGTTGCAACAAATCATACTGAACATGTTTCCAAATAATCAAGGAAATGAAAATAAATGGGTTCTTCCCATCTCACAGCTTTATGTTTTGGTGTTTTTTGGGGTTGGAGGGGTGGGGGTTGGATTCAGTTGTAGTTGTAGTTAACACTTCAACAAGAATCACCAACAACATATTGATCCATTTAGTCTGCCAGGAAATGACACTGTGGGTCAAAGCGTAGCCAATCAGCTTCTTCACTAACAAGCTCCTGTCCCATGTTTTCCTGCTAATGATGTCCACTCCACAACAATAACCTCTGTTTTTTTTCTACTCAATCTCCAAAGTGTTTTTTTCTTTTCTTTTCTTGCAAATCTCAGTGAGAAATTGGCCAAATTGGCCATGATTTAAACTGCTAAGCACAAGACAGCCACAAAGTCTTGAAAAAAGATTAAAAAATATAAGAAGGTATGTGTTCATCTGACCACCTGTCCATCTGTTCACATGCATGTGTGCGTCTCGGTGAACAGCGTCCATGTGCCTGCTAATAAAGGCTTAATGAAATGCTACAGAGATATGGCAACTGGAGACAACTGTCCACATTCACAGATGTGGCACTTAATGAGAGAGTGTGCCATAAACAGGAGCCAGGCCAATACGGAGAATGGCCACCTGGCATGTATGCCAGCACAGAGTTATGGAGGAGTTGGATACGTGTGTTTGATAAGAAAGGAGCTAGTGGTTAGTAACTTTGTGCACAAACAAATGAATGTACACTATAATCCATTCACCTACACATATTGACATCTTTTGCAGGTAAAGGGAGGCACAAATGTATTATATTGGAATTGCGGTTCATTGAAAGGTTATATATTACTATACAGAGCAAGGATAGATTCACAGATTTACATTAGTGTGTTAATCACCAGCTAATCTTGCAATAAGCATGCTTATTGTATAGTTAAGTCTTCACATTAAGCTTCATTTCTCTTATTTCAATTAACTAAAAGGAGGTGCTTAGAGGAAGCTTAGGGATCCAGCTGCTGTCTCTGTAGCATTTCAGCAGCTCATCTCTCCCTGAGTCCTGGTTAGTGTTAAGTCTCTTCGCAGGGAGCCTTGCTGCCAGCTAGAAAGCTGTATAGACCCCATGGGCTCATTCTTAACTACACACCTTAGCCTCAGGTGAGAAAGTGGCATGGTGTAATGCTGCTCACTGCACTCATTAGTGTCTGGATTAGCCCTGATTAGCCTAGCCTTTTCCCCACTGATACTTGTGCTAATTATACATTTACTATTTTACCCACAAGTTCCGCTCTTTGTTTCATTTTCATGTTCACTTTATATTCTGCAGTTGCTTGTTTTCTTGGCCCTTCAAAAAACGCTGTACTGCTACTTCAGCAGGTTTTTATGTTTTTCGTCATGTTGCTTTTAATTAGGAGTGGGGATGGAATTGTTTTTGTCAAGAAAATAATTATGAACAGTATGTCACAGTAGACCCACAGTAATACCTGAGCTGACAGAGACCACTAATACAAGCTGTTCTGAAAGGAAAACAGCTGAAGAACCTGATTGAAGTGATTTTATATGCAGTCAAGCAAACTGTTTTGTGGGAGTTTAACAAAAAACGCAGTTAGCTGGCTGATCAGAGTTTAAACTTAATTCTACGAGTGTTCACAAAGCTCAGCCATGCATAGTGTGACATTAAAGCAACATGAAGGCTGTCATAGGCAAGTGACATAGTGAAATTGACTTTGATGACTTAGAGATGAGGCAGAGGAACCTTTAACTCACACTGTTCCTTCCCTCTATGTCTGTCAAAGTTAGATTGTGAGGGTGGAGGAGAAAGATGGACAGGAAATGTGGAATCAGAAGGATGAGCAGATAACCCCAAGGAGAGCAGAAACACAGGGGGCTGGAGATCAGCGGTGGCTTCTGTTGGAGTGGGTTCCCTGCTGATTTTCAGTGGCAGCTGTACATGCTGACAACAATCTCTGGAGATGCTGACACAAATTCAAACTGATCAGCTCGATTTGGGTGAAGTTTAGCTCTCACCAGTTTCTAGTTCACAGTATGTTTCTCTTAGCAGCTCTGTAAGCAAAAAAAGATAGATGATCTTGTGTAGACTCAGCCATCTGCTTGTTGCAGACAGTTCTGTTTTTATATGTAGAGTAAATATCTCAGACAGACAGCTGAAAAAATAGCCTCCCATGGAAAATGTTGATGTTACTGAGTGGACATTTTGACCCTTATTCCTTCATAGCCTGTACTGTGAGTGGACAGAAATATGCAATGTCTGACTCTGACAGGTTATTCTCCTTCATATTTTTATCTTAACAAGCTGATTTATGTTGAACTGAAGAAAACCTGTGGATTATGAAATGTGATTGCAAAGTATTCAGCAAAGCTTGTTGTGTGAGAGAGTGTGTAAGATAAGACAAACACAACCTGCTTTCCCTCGGTTTTTGAAGCAAGCCACATTTTTCTCCTGAGATAGCAGTACTTACTGTCCTGGAAGCCAACCACAGTGTGGTCAGCTTATCTTGTGTCCTTTCTGCCAGTAGAAAGTGACAATCCTTTACTTATTCCTCTTAAGCTCTTGGTTGGTTGCATGAAATTTTATGTCAGACTGGTGCCTCTCTAAAAGGTCATGTTTGCAGGTAACCTCAGAAAAACAATTGGTCAGGCCTCATCACAGACTGTTAATGGCTTCACTGTAGTTTAGTCTATGTCTTGGAAGTGAGTGAAAGAATGCATTTTATACACATAGAATATTTATGCTATACATAAATATTCTATGTGTAAATCAGTTTATTTTATTATTTGTAAATAGATTGTTGAACAATTTTCAGTTTTCCTGTGTTGACTTTAGACAGCCTAAGCTGCCAGGGCTGGTCTGGCAAGTAAATGGGATAACATGAAGCCTGTGCTTTGGTCTGTCAGCAGTAATAAAACATGCGTAATTGTAAAATGGATTGACTTACATTGTAATGGTATTTTTTAGGAATTGGAACTGTGTTGATGTTACAGTAATATGTTTCTCCTTTTTCCTCCTGTCTCTATCTTTGTCTCTCTCACAGGTGGAGCGGGAAATAGCTATTCTGAAGCTCATAGAACACCCGCATGTTTTAAAGCTACATGATGTCTACGAAAATAAAAAATACTTGTAAGTATCAGCAGGTGATAATGTTTTAGTTTGATTCATGTACATAATACAGTATCATGTTTGAGTGAAAACACTTTTGTGGCTCACAGATATCATTACTATTGAGTGCTATTTTGGATGCCAGCACAGTCTTTGTAATGCCACAGATCATTTTTCCTGGCCTCCAGAACAGTTGTGATTGGTGTATTATGATGCAGGGCAACAATGATAGCCTTGGAGGAGTGGCTGCTCCATTAGTATTGGCATGAAGCATTTAATTTGGTTGCGATCGCTAGGGGACTGCTAATAGGGAGAGGAAGTCTCTGTAATGTAAACACCATGACATGCTTATCAGAGGCAAAGCCATTGCATTAGGAAATATTAGCCATGGAGAGTGTACGGCAGCAACTGTGCTTGCACACACACACAGACACACTCACACACATAAATCTCTTAGCTAACTTTAACAGTGGTGAGTGACAATCCCATCAGTCATTCATAGAAGACTTCTTGATCTACAAAGGACTGTTTGTCAACTAAATGCAATTAGTTCTCATCTTGAGCTTGCTGGCCAAATGGGATTGGGCATGCAGTGCTGTACATGTCATCCTCTAAGATGATAGGAATAGCAGAATGTTATGATTCATCCTGTAATTGGATTATTAAAATCACATTTTGTACCCATTGCTTTATCACTTCTGACAGACGGACACTAGTAACGTCATAGAAGACAAATTACTTTACATTTGCATCACAAGTGACTTGAATACACACTGTGCTGCACATCAGTGATGTAATTTTGCTCTTAATGTGGTCTAGATTCTCACTCAGATATCTCCACTTGAAAGCCAATAATTGATAGACATGCAGCATGTTTGGAGTGGGCAGTCCCGCAGTTTTAAAGATTTATTATTCTGTTGGCACTGAACCACGAGCTGTTTTAACTGGTGGGGTGTGTGTGTGTAAAAAAACTAGATTAAAGTGAAAGGAGTTTGATACATAGTCGACTAATATATTATTTATGGATATTTCATTGCTAAGCATGAATGAATGATCACATCAATATGTTATATATATATGATATGAATGATACCTTAACGAATGAAAGATGGTTACTGAAAACAGTCTCTCTTAATAGTCTTAGACCATAATGCATATGAGTACACTGTTTTATTACATACTTTGCTTTGTTGAGGGTGCCACAATGATTAATGGCAGCAGACAAGGTATTTTAATGGAGGTGAAGTTTCCTTCAAAGTCTATACATTCCTGTTGTTGAAAATGTATTGACAACTGTAAAATCTTAAAAGTGAATCATTAGAAAACATTACAAAGAATGCACCGGCTGTTTATTCACCTTCATGTAGTGGAGATACAAGCAGATAGCTATTACAGCAGACAGTGAGAAACTGATCCCAGGCTCTAGTAGTGCCCAATTCCCAAATAGCAACTTTAATTGCATTTCTCTGTCAGACCTTGAAAATGTCCACGTCTTCTGAATTCCTACGAAATGCCCGCTTTTTTGTAATGCAGACATTCCAATGACAAAGATAATCCTGGTTACATGGTGAGGGTTATTTTTGCAGCTTTTTTGCAGCTTTTTTCTACATAAGGCACATAAGAGATTATATTCTATTAACAGTTTTAATTGGAGGAGTTTTTTTTTAGTAACAAATAAACTGATTGATCAGGATAAAAATCAGTGCCCCAGATTAAAGGCTACTAAAAGGAAGAACAAACTCTTATACTTTGAGGAATTGCATTTACATTGCACTTAATTATGCATGCGAGTCACGCCCATGTTTTAGCAATGTGTTTTTAGTTATTGGTGTCTGGTCTGGTTCTTATATCTGCCAAAGTTGCTAGGGTTAGCCAGCTTTTTTTTTGAGTTAAGGTTATGGAGTGAGCACGCTTTGTGGCCAATTACAGTTTGTATCACCATATGTTAATCAATGAAACTGCCTACATGTACATAGACCTTCATGTCCATGAGAGGAGAGAGAGAGAGAGAGAGAGAGAGAGAGAGAGGTATTTTACTGCCTGCCTGGATTTCAATTTGTCTTAGTTAAGATGGAGAGAGTTTCAGTACAGGATATATGAGCAGTTTAGATGGAGCAGGGGCAGAGTACTGCCTGCTTTCAGCCCAGCTTTAGGGCCTGGGTCAGTGGAGATTCATCTCCTCACTGTCCCCTTGGAGCCCCTGAGCATGACCGTACAGTGAAATGACAGACTGCTCAGCTACACAGCTTCAACATCCACCTGACATGTGGTTGTACTGAAAGTGAGTGTAAGGGTGATGTGTATGCACAAATTTTAACCATAATATTAATTGGGTGTCACAAGTATTCTGTATATTTTCAGAGTTAATGCTACTGTATCACCTCTCCTATAGATATATATTCTGAGTATCAGAAATGTTCACATTTATGTTACGCTGTCGGCGTTCTTCACACTATGACTGTGGGAACAGCTTACAGATGAAACGATAAACAATCAACATACTTTGGCTTTTGAATCAAATCATTGATTCTAGGTGTTTTGTCAGTGTGAAATTGCTTTAAAAGAACCATCAATCCCACATAGCACTAGTTCTGACAGACCTTTTTTCTGAGGGTTTCCTCTTCTTCAGGTCTCCATTTCAAATGATTCTATAGGAAGGTATTTGTTCCTCCATCTACAAGTGAAATGCTGTCTTCATAATGTTTTTTTCCTCATATTCTGCAGCTTATGTTATTCTGACTACTGTGACCATTGTTCCTGCTTTCCTTTCTGCTTGTCAGGTACTTGGTGCTAGAACACGTGTCTGGTGGTGAACTGTTTGATTACTTGGTGAAGAAAGGCAGGTTAACACCTAAAGAGGCCAGAAAATTCTTCAGACAGATCATGTCTGCCCTGGATTTTTGCCACAGTCATTCCATATGGTAAGTGACATAATCCTCTTGCTGCTGCTGCTGCTGTGGATGTGGTGTGGGTGGATTGGGCTGATGAAAGTGTGCTTTGTAAAACACTGAATAATCCATACATAATGTAAGAAATTTGCCCTTTTGAGTCACAGTAACTTCATATAATATTCTTGTACTTGGGGTTAAAACCATAAAAGCCACATTCATTATCTGCAATCCATAAAAACATCACTTACATTTAAAAGGATAAAACAAGCAGTACATAAACAATCACACCCAGGAGGCGCAACAAAGTCAATTTGGCTGTTATACAACATTAAACAAATAATGAGTTTCCCAGTAATGAATTCTGAACAGATACAGATTCTTCCTCAAGTGAATCTACAATCTAAATTCCATTCACTTACTTTAAAACTGTTGAGTGCTGTTTTCAAACTAGTCATTCAAAATGATATTGTAGAAGTAAAACACTTTTGATATATTGTCAAGCATGTCTTACTCTCAAAAGACTTCATTTTATTTATATTATCTATGTAGACAAACATGGCACCCACCATCTTATGCTTTGTTGTGATATGGTTTATAGTTTTGGCTTCAGGGATTAATTTCTGTTTATTAGCTCATATACTTCATGCAATCACTTCTTAAGTCAAACAGGTCAGCTGGGACTGAGTTACAGCACTCGTGTATGTGTGTTTGTTTGCGCTGTACTTAAACTGTAAATTTATTATCCCAAAGCAGAATATGTGTCCCTGCATTTTATCCTCCTGTTCTTCCACCGCAAAGCAAAAGGAAGGTAGAATGGAGTGGGTTTTCATTGGCCGCAAGTAAACACTGTAAATCTCAAATAACGTTGCTGAAGGGAAAATAAATTGAAAGATAAGATACAGGAACAAAATATTTACCTGCATCCATAGTCACAAAAACAAAGCAGACAATAGTTACATTTTCTTATTTCCTATGTGTTTTTGTATGAATTATGCTAAATTGCTATGCTAAAATCAACATGGCAGTTAAATAAGGATCTGATTAATAAGCAGAAACAAGTGAAAATCTTGACCAGATTAAGAGTGCTCGTTTCATTCTGAGGTCACAAAGAATTAAAATATGGTCATTATCCAGCACATTATGATTGAGTTACCTTGGTCACACTGCTGTAATATTCACTGACATCATAAAATCCCAGCATGGCCATGACCAGGCCATGACTATTGACTTTTGTCATTGGCCCCATAATTGCATGCCAACAAGTCAAAGATGATAATGTGTGTAATCCCATCATAACCTTTGTGCCAAGGCTGTGTGCCTGTATGAGAGAGAGCAATACTTTTTTAAAATTATTCTGTAAACTGTACTCAAAGTTTGCTGAATGCCTTTTAATGCAGGAGGAGAATCTATGTAGTAAATATTGTCTGTAACATGTTGCTAAATACTTAACACATAATGTTGCTCAGGTTTTTAAACAGATGGGTGTTGTAAGTGTTTCAGTTGTTTTTTCATCTACCGTAAGTAGTAGACCCAAGTCTCATTCATTCAGGAGTTGTTTGAGAAATCTCTTGTGGGGCCACCTCAGACAAGATTACTGCTTGACATAATTACATCATAGATCCCATCAGTACTCTGCATATGGCGACTGTGTTCAACCTTTCTTTCTGTTTAGTATATGCATAGAAAGAACTGTAATGCATTTTCTAGTTTGAAGCAACAAGCAGCTGATGCTGGAATTTCATGCAAAGTAAAAAAAAAGTAAAAAGATACCTCATACCTAAATGAATAAAAATACAATGTCTTTTAACAGTCTGTGTAAATAACAACTGATAATGTGAAGAACAGATTAGGCCAATTAGGAGAAGGCACATGGGACTGACATTAAGTGCTGCTTACACATATATAGATTATCTTAACTAGAGCCACAAAGCAGTTTTGTTTCTTTTTTTCGGTTTTACTCTGTTGCTTTCTCTCTGTCTTGGCTCCTCAAATCCCCCCTCTAACGCTCCAAGAAAATGATGTCTTGTAAATTTATCATGAGAAGGATTATTTGGGAGTGTTTCTGCACCCACTCGCCCTCCTCCCAACCTCAATTAGGGGCAAACAGACAGACAGACTCAGCCCTTCTCACCTCCCTTCCATTCGCACTAATGAGATCCCAGCATCCCCTCAATAAAAAAGCGTTTCTGCAATCATTTCTTCCATTTCTACTTGTCTGCACAGGGGACCTACACAGGCCATTAGAAGTGAGCCTTTTTCTCTGTGACTCACCGTGCAGGATGGGGAGGGAGGGGGCAGCAAACACATGCTCCTCAGCCCTCCTTCCCTGCACACCTCCCATCTTCACTTCTCATTGCTTCACGCTTCCGTCCTCCACCCACGTCGTATCCCTAAATATCTCTCTTGAGCCAGATGGATGTAAGTCTGGATATGAATGAAAGAACGTAGAGAGAAAAGAGCTGTTGATGAGTCAGTGTTTCCTCTGCTGGATTCAAACCGCTTTCTGATTCATACAGGGTTTTCTTTTTTACATAGAGGGGGAGAGAAAGGTGACAAAGGCTACAAGCAGACATGGGAAAGGAATATTCATTAAAAGAATGGTAAAATGAATTCTGAGTCAGTGAAAGAAAATCATCATTTTATGTTAATATACATACGGTGTCTCTTTCCTTCTCACCAGGACAGTACTTGTGCTTGGATTATTAATCAAAGGCTCACACAGATTATCTAACTGGTTAGAACAGAGTAAGAGCACAAACCACCTATAAAGATATAACATATTTAAGATTTATTAAAACATTCTTAACCAGTCTTCCAGTAGGAGTGTTGGAGGCCACTGTCAGCTGCAGACTTTATATGGAGGCTCACACAATATAGACATAACATACAGACAACTCATTTCTACATTTACCTAAGGACTCCAAATAATAGCATCTTGTCACTCTTGACAAACATTGAAACATTTTAAACACTCTCCTGAGGAGTTGATGTGGCAGTCGTCCATAACTGCAACCAGAGTGTGTTTTCCTTTTTACAGCAAACTGAACAACATGAAGTATGTGAAATCAATCTCCACAGTTGCCTTTTTTGCTACTTTAACTATCGTAACCATATAAAGCACTTAACCTCTAAGTTCATGTGAGTTTTTAGTGATTGTATTTTTAGGTTAGACTTGACGATGTCATACTATATGGTTGACTTCAAACACTTTTATGCATTTAACCCATGCATTTTGGAAAGTAGGCCATAACAACTTCTTCAAATGAATGTCACTTACAAAGCTGGGTGCAAGTCTGCCTTTATATCAGGTTTAACCTCTCTTTTTCTAAGTGAAAATGGTGGAGGAATTTAAACTGTAGAATCAATGTGAGGTGCAGACAGATGAGAAATAGACCTTATCGGAGCCTAATCCCACGTATTGTCATTCATTTGCAACATAACTGGTAATTTTCCACACCCACTCACATCACACTGCGTTCATATGCTGTACATGTAGACATTTGCTTCACCTGCTTTTTGATGGACACAATCCTTTAACAAATCATACACAGAGACCTTTTCTTTCAGAATCAGCCTGACCACAACACACTGCCCTCTCTCTCACCCCTGTTTTCATTGTTTATTAATGATTTTGGTGTGTAACAGCCCACAATGTGTGTTTAATATAAAGTGACTGTGTGTGTAGGTCACATAAATGTTGATGAAGATTCTGTCATCCAGGTCATAATACGTAGAGAAGATTGAAGCAAGGCGTCTGGACTTGTAGAGTGTTTTTTGAAGACGTTTCGCTGCTCATCCAAGCAGCTTCATCAGTTCTAACTGTTTGGTGGGGAAACATGGTTTATATGTGGTTACAGACCTCAGTGGGTGGGTCTGGGTAAAAACTTACAAACAATAGCATTAAATGTTTCCATAAATACCTGTGATGATCTGACTGACTGGGCTGACTGATATATCACATGTGATATATGCAGTCCAGTACAGTGACAGTACAGTACCACTTCCTCAGGACAAGACTCAGCTGTTCATCTCCACCTCAAAGAAAAAAGGACACTCCTTTGAGGACAACAATTTCCACATCCTAGACAGAGAGGAAGCCATCTATGTTAAGCTGGATAAACCTTCCCTTGACAGAGGTGGTGGCCTCAGACATCATCTTTCTACCACATACAATTCAGTGCTTCCATCCATTCCCAGGAAGTTTGCACATACTCACAGCAAGAACAAAGGACTGTCAACCAGTCCCCCTCCAGCAGTCTCATGGCTGTTAGCCAGTCGTTAGACACACCTGGCCCAGTCAGCCAGAACATCACAGGTAAGTATGGAAACATTTAGTGCTATTGTTTGTAGCACTTTGTTTACCCAGACCCACCCACTGAGGTCTGCAACCACATATAAACCATGTTTCCCCACCAAACAGTTAGAACTGATAAAGCTGCTTGGATGAGCAGCGGAACGTCTTCAAGAAAACTCTACAAGTCCAGATGCCTTGCTTAAATTTTCTCTACATAGGTCACATAAAATGACTCAAACGGAGATTTAAAAAAAATAGCTTCATGTAACATGCTTACACACACATCCTGCTGTTTCTGATGCTGTTATTGCTGCCACCTACACATGCACAAACACCTGGTCCAGAAGTCACTATAAACCCACACATTGTCATAGTCACGCACATCATCCATATCCACCTTTCTGGCTCATTTTGGCTCTCCCACACTCACTAGTGGCTTGCATCGGTGGAGTGTCACTCAAGCTCTGCTGAAGAGAAAACAGTGGCACATTTAAGTGTGTTAGAAACCTGATTGACTTCTTCTTTTTATTACATTATGTTTTTGCATCTACATCTTGCAATAGATTGATACCACCAGAGTGGAACTCTTAAAATTGAAATGGCTTTCTTATCCCCCAACCTTCTGCAAATATGGTATCATTTAGTGTTGTATCTAATGGTCCTTCTTTTGCGTTATCTTTTTACTTTCTGTGAGAAACATTTTTCACATTAACTTATTTATTACTCTAGTGAGTAAGTGAGTCCATTTCTGTCAATAGCAGCCCCTGCTGTTGTGGCTGTTTATGGCTTTGTCAGTTGATATTCTTTGGAGACTTTCCCTCCGATGAAGGGTCTGCCTGCCTGCCTGTAGAAAGCCTGCATTTAAAGCCTATCATCATTACAGCTTATGGATGTTAACAACATACTGTAGAATTTTTTTGTCCCTCCTTTCTTTATATTTTTTTCCTCTATGGTGTTGAGGTGTAACATAGGAAAGGATGGAAGTTGATGGTAGAATTGGGAAAAAATGGAAATAAGGTGGATAAAATAGGTTTGGAAAATGGAAAATGAAAGTGGTAGTAAGGTGTTTTATGTTGGTCGATTTAGGAGAAATAGAGCTGGTGGCTGTAAAGGGGTTGTTATCGTGAAAAATGTAGGAAGTAAAATAAATTGGGGTGTGTGAAGATACGGAGCAGAAAACACAACATAACATAACATAAGATGACAGGCTGTTAAGAAGGCACATAAACATAATATGACCAAAGATGAGATGACAGTAAAGAGTACTGATCCTTCTAATTTTGCATAAAGCTCTGGTGACTATTTTTAGAGGTCTTTGGCACCACTATGGTACAACGAAATGGCTGATTTTGCGCAAGTCTTTTAATATCTCTGCCACTCCTTCACTCCAGTGCTTTTCTGGCAGCTTGTCTGTTTATTCTGCCTTGAAGGTCCGTTGCTCATCCTATCATCCCCAGTCAAACTCCTCTGGATTAAGAGCAAACGCCGGGTTGCACGCATAGATTTGGCACAACAGAGCAAATATTTTGTTTATTGCAGATCTAGCTGTCATTGTAGTCCTCACCTTTTAAGTCACTGCATTACATGCAACAATACATTAATGCCAACTGAATCTCAAGAACCCCACAGGAATAGATCATGTCCAAGATGACACAAGGAAGGCCTTTGTAATGTTACCATATCTAATCTGAGAAGTGTAGTCTTCTTTTACACTTGCATCCTTAACCTATTATTATAATCCCACATGGCTCCCCAGCCCTCTGGGTAAAGAACAGAGAGACATATGCATGTACACTTACTAAGAAATGTCTGACCTTATATAGTGATTGACCCTAAGTTGGATGAATGATTGTGTCTAGAACACTTGTGTCAGCAGTGAGAATATTGTTCTCTTTTGCTAATGTGATGGAATATTAGCCCACAGCTTTTTTAGCAAATGGGCTTGGTCCATCTGTAATTGGGTCAACAGAAGCCTAAAAAAGTTTGAGAGGAAAAAGGAAAGATAGAAAGAGGAGAATGATACAGAGGTGCGCTTGAGGCTAAATGCATTTCAACTCAGAATGATGGTTAAAAACCCCACTTGAGCTTATAATGGCACCAGGATGGGTTTAGTGCATTATGAAAATACAAAAAAAACAGGTGCTATTTATCTAATAAGTTAAAGTGTCAAAAATGCATTTGTGCCATTAGTGTTAGGTGTTCTGATATAGCTAATTAGTGCCACATATCTTGGTGAGATAGCATGCTTAATGAGAAGCAATATTAAAATACGTGCATCAAAAGTGTCACCATGGGAAAAGTATATTTTACATAGAGACATTAATTATATAACTGCTTATAATCATAAGCATGAGATATTGCAGATATGTGAGCCCCAAGAGACACAGTACAATCTTCTATAAATAAGAACATATCACACATGTATGTCTAAATGATCATAAGCCATTAAGAGCTTAGTGCTTGTTGAGAATTTATTTATATAAGGAAAATCTAGTTGTCTAGTTAATGAATTAATTTAATCAAAATTAATATAAGTGATAGATAACCAGTTAAAGGTATACAGTAGAGTCAGTTTAAATGTTTAGTTAGAGTTTAGAATAATATTTATAGGTATTAGACTATACTAGAGTATTATTGTTTGAGGGTACTATACTTCATTACCCATAATGCTCTAGAAGCTGAAGAGATGTACCACGTCATAACGTTTTCAGGTGTTCTGTGTTGTTGCTTGGTGAGCCGGTATGATCAGCTGTGCGCACGTCAGCATGTATTGTTTTTACATTTTTTAATCCACTAAACCTTTCAATCGTCAAGATAGCATGTGAGAGTTTAGTGCACAGTGCACTGCAAGGTCCTTTATACAAGTGTGTAGCCGATATATATTCTAACATAAGGGATGATGGTGTGCTTATGGGATAGGTATAATAGCATGATACTGTTTCATTCCCTTTAGAATCCACCTGTACACTCATAGTTGTCCTTGGAAAATCCATGAAAGGAAGCTAATAAAACATAACCATCATTTTTTGTGAAGAAAAACTGTTACATACACTGCAGCTAATGAATTTGATTCCACTCCTGCATAACATATAAAATATTCCTGCTGCGCGCCCTGCTGCGTGAGCAAGATTACTGTAGCAAAGTGCAGCTAATGTGTCAGAGAGGCCGTTTAGTGTCCTATTAAAGATACCAGAGTCGTGACAACCAATAACATATCCAGATGCAATTTGTCCCCTCAGTGCTGCTTAAATGTTCTGTAGAGCAGTCTCTCTTGAATGTTTCTGTTTTTTGGAAAATGTTAAAACTATGTTTATGAGCCTATTAAATATTGCTTTATTTTGTGTTTTTGCATCTAAGATTTAAGAGAGCATGCTCACGAACAAGTGAGGAAATGTTTTATAAAGGGGTGTGTCATGTGCTACAGAGCATAAAGTGATGGCTTTCAAAGATTGTAACAAGGCTATGTCACTTTTTTTCCTCTAAAAAAGTGGATAAAAAAATGGGGAAAATGTGATGTGTTTTCAGTGAATATTACGTTCACCCTAAAAACAGCACTTCTTTAAACTCTGTAGAGTAGAATTGATGGACAAAAGAATAAATTAAAAAAACTTGCATTAAAACCTGTTTCCATGAAGCGATTCTCTTCCTGAAGTCTGCAAACAAATGCACTTTTTTCCACTTTTCCTTGCTGGATGCCTTCCTACATGTGTATTTGTCACATTTAGCACTGTTACCTTCTGAAAGCATTTTTAGGATAAAGCGGTGTCCAGTGTAAAATACCTATTCTCAACAAATCAGTGCTGTTGCTTTTGTTGATGTTGTCACACCAAATTATTTAAGGCCCTGTTGTTCTGGTCCTGTTGTCTGGTTCCTGTGCCTCCAAAATTATGAGCTGACCTTCTGTCATGTTTAAACTCCAGTCACAAGTGATTTGTCAAAAACATTTTGCTGCTGGGAAACCATTATATTTTTAAAGCATTATATAATTAGGCATGTTCAACACTTTTCTACAGGTCTTTGTCACGAAACCTGTAAGCTTGTGCATGCACATACCTTGAAGATGCTTACTTTTGCTTACTGTCTCACACTGGTGGCCCCTGAGCATTTCAGTAAATGTTTGTTCCTTCCTCATGTGCTTTGACAGTATTAGTTAAATCTCCCAGGCTGCCAACATCACTACCAAATGATGGCTGCATGAGTTGATAAAGGTTTTAGCCTGGGGAGAACTGTTTTAGATGCTATCTATGTTTTATTTCAATTATAGCAGGGATCACAGAGACTGCCAGCATGATAACAACCAGCTGACAGCTAATCCCTCAGGACGGGAAAACGAGTCATACAGCAACTGATGTCATCTAAGGTTAAATGTCCATTGTGATGAGGCCCTCTTCAAAGGCAGACGCATCCAGCTATTGTTCTATCTTCTCTTTCTACCACTAGGCTAGAGAGAGAGATGAAAGTGGAGTTCATGACTTCATGACAGCCCCATGCCTCTAGAACTCCTGTCCGATTAAGCAAGTACATACAGTATACTGTAACATGAATTGAGGGTAGACAGTAATACAGCCCTCAACCCTGGAAGAGATGTTAAATGCACTATAAAATGCAAACACCTCTTTGAACAGTCACTCATCAAAATTGAGATTTTAACCTCTGACTCAGCAACAGTCTATGTGATATGAGAAAGATATTTCTCTCAATGGTGTCTTTTAAGGAGGGAGATGATGTCCGCTGGATATTATCCCCCTTGCTGTGTTTAGTGTAAATGAATGGCAGCTAATGAACACCACCTCTGTGTCTGGCTCCCCTTGACGCCCTTTGCTCAGCCAGTTTGCTGGTGGCTGTCTGGAAGATGAGAGCAAGGCGATGAGGGACGAAGAGACGAGGGAAACAGAAGGAGAAAAGGACACAGCAGGGGGCTGTCACATCTTGTACCAGCCCAGCACCAAGGTGGAAGCCCCATAGTTTCAGCATGGACAGATCAAAGAGAGAGGTGTTGCAGAGAGGAAGGGGGTGATTGGGAACTGGTTAAGATGCTGTGTAGTTCATTGCTGTGTGCATGGATGTGGATCTAAGTGCAATGCAGGTTCAGGTTCTCTTGTATTTTAAGTTATGATGATCTTTTTCATGTTTCATTAATTGTTTCATGTTTCTATCTCACTATCTTCCAGCCACAGGGATCTAAAACCAGAGAACCTGTTGCTAGATGAAAAGAACAACATCAGGATAGCAGACTTCGGCATGGCCTCCCTTCAGGTTGGAGACAGTCTGTTGGAAACCAGCTGTGGGTAAGTGGTATAAAAAAATACTGCCTGGTTTGTGTCTGAATCATATCCTGTTTAATAAAGTTTAGATGACTTTATTATTAATTCTAAGTTGTAGTTAAAGTGAAATTAGAATTAACAGTTTACAAGAGAAGAATAACAAGGTGCAACAGTGAAGAAAAGCTCTGCTTTGTTTTCAAAGCATCTATTATTGTGCTGTGTTGAGCTCATGAAGATATACTTTCAGTGTCTCTTACAGAGTGTACTATCTGGCCAGCAGGGCCAGGGCCATGGTTGCATATTACTGCCCTCAATCTCCTCATATCTCAAACTGGGTTTATGATCTGGTAGTCACAACCACACCAGGTCCATCAATCCGACAACTATAATGAATCCGCCTGTGGGAAAAGTCACTTTCGAAGTGGGGTGACTGCACTCAGAAGAGGACTAAAGTCCCCATATTGTGGGAGTGCCTTTATTTAACCCAGAAGAGTAGTTTAGTGTAGCGTGCAGGGTCATATTTGTCTACGAAAGAAGCAACACTGTTGTTGATGGTTTACTTTGAGGTGCGAGTTCATAAACGGTATTGACAGCATGGACTGCAAAAACACATCCCACATCCAGCCCTAATATCTGTACACACTGGCATTGTTATGGCATAAAGACTTAAATTAAAGACTTGACCTGCAAATAACAGGAGCATACATACAAGAGCATCATAACTCATCTCCTTTGGCCACAAACATCTCAGTCAACTCTTGTAATGTGGATATCTTGGGATGAATATTTGCTTTGTGACACTGCACAGGGCTGGGAGATATAGAGGCTGTGTGACATCTGTCCCACAGCTCAGATTGATTCTGTCCAGATTAAACCACCAAATCAGCTGCAACTAAAATTACATGCACTTGCATACACGCAATTCAGTGAACACAGGAGAGGCTTAGTTCATCCCTGACCTCTAAGACCCTTTGTCCTCTACTTGTTCGGTTGTCTCTCTTCGTATAATATAAAGGCAGGCTCGTTTTAGCACGTGCATGTAGACACATGCATGCAGTGGAAGCTGTTGCATAATTTTTTCAGCAGTAGCACAGTCCCTAAGCGCTGATGACTCATAGGTAGACATGAGGGCAACTGAGAGCAGTGAGCATAGCTATCTGCAAGTCAGATGTGTACAGCTGAGTCATTGTGCTGCTATGATGACCACACTGAAGTGTTTCCGTTTCCTAGAAAGTCCATATGTGACAGCTCTTACTCAGCAGTATTCAGCTGACCAGCTGAATCTATAGTTGATTGCAGTCTGCTGCCACTTCTGCTGTCTGGTCCAGGTGCAGTGCATCTGCTTAGTTCCTTTGTGTACATTTCTGAAATGCTAAATGTATTTATTGAAGGGAGGACCACCGAGACACCAGCATACATACCACAAACACACAGACACTCAGCTCTGTCATATCTTATCCTGCTCCTACTACTACTGGATAACTGTCTCATACAAATGCACCACATTTGTGTGTCTCTATACTGGGGGCCTAATACATGTGTCGAATAGTGTGTGTGTGGTTATTGATTATTCATGCTCTTCTGACTGTCCCATCTCTAAGTGTAGATATGACACTTTTTAATTAAACACATTTATCTGCCCCCTCTCTCCACATGCAGCAGTCTGACACAAATGTATTCCATTTACTACGGGTAATGGAGCTGGGTAAAGATGGGAGTTGCCTCAGGTGCAGTGATGAGGGCCTCAGAGCAGATATGCATTATATAAATACACGTACACATACACATGTATAGACTGACATGGATGACACTGATGGATCCAGGAATGCACATACAACCTCCCTCTGAGTTTGTACAGGCCCTGCTGTGAGTTTATCAGTGCTTGCTGCTTATTTACAGTAGCTCTGTTGCACTGATTGATGGAGGGAAATTATGTTGTTTGGTTAAATCCTCACATACTGTGTGCATACTGTGAGGGAATTGGTGATGCTATAGTAAACTTGGGAACACTTAGTTTTATTTATTTATTTTTTTTGTATTTTGTCAGTAATTGACAGTCATAGTTTAACCTGTTTATAAAAGTACAGTTGTTTAGCCTCAAAGGCCCTGCAGGACATTCAATTACTTATTGTAGAGTTGTAAAATCACTTTGATATTGAAGAGGTTTTTTTTATACTGAGTATGATTTATTTTTTACAAGCAATAAAAGGAATAGAACATCTAAGGGGTGAAACATTTTTATTAGCACTATAAGACGGTGTCTTACATACACGGTTCTAGCCCCTATTGTATTGACTGACTACAAATGAATAAGAGATTAAAGTATTTCTGAGAGTATGGAAAAGATTAAAAGCTACTTCAATAATGTTTTCTAAGTAGATTACTATGTCATTAGAAGAAGTAAGCAATATATTTATGTCAGAGTAAAAGAAAAAGGAGATTTACAAAGCTGACGCTTTAGTGTAGGAGCTATGGCTGGGTGATTTAATTTACTGCTGTAATATTAACAGAGATTCAGCTCAAACACAAAGCTGAGTATTCCACTCTCTACCTTGACCAACCTAAAGCTTGCAAATGGTGAGCTTATATTCATGTTGGTTCCAGCTGTGGCTTGTTTATTGAGGCTGTAATAAGACATAATAAAATTCAAGCTTATTTATTTTTTGTTTGGTTTGTTTTTTATCTCTGGCTCATCTGCATAATGCACTATGACACTTGCAATCAGGCAGGATGTTTAAGCATTTGAACTTCACTCCATTGACATGGTGGCACTGTCTGTTATTGGCCAGTAGTTTGACAGTGCGGGGAAGCCAGGCCATCAGGGCTGGTATTCCTGAGTACACAAGACAACAGGCAAGTTAATGGGTGCCATGTACACAGACTCAGACTGTCCCTCATTAGAGTCAGGTATGACACATCTCACCAGGCTGAGAGGTGATTTGCTTTGAGAAGCAATAAAAGTTGTTAATTATAGATTGAGATGAAGCTCATGCGAATTTGGAAATGTAAACGTACAAGAACAATTTATGTATAGAATAACAAGGCACTCCTGCTGCACTCATCCAGAGCCAGTGACTCATGGAGCAGAATTTGCGAGGTAGCTCCATAAATCTTCATATGATATTGATGTGTCAATCTAGTCATTGGCTTTACTGTCAGTTCATCCAGAGGCTGTAAAGATTAGTGGGTCTGTTCACTGTCTGCTGTGAGAGGATGCCCTTGACTGAGCAAACAGGAGGACATCCAAACACCCTCAGGATGTCTAAACTCCTGAAGCACATCTTGATCTACGTTCACTGGAGACATTTTACTGTCTGTTTAAATAGTTCCCTTGATATTTTCTTGACAGTGTTTTATGTCTGTTTAATGTTTACTGTGTTGTGATTGTTTGAATCTGATTTACTCAATGGTGCAGCTGTTCAAAAAGAAAAGTTCTTAAATAATCTTGATTGTTTTCTTTGTTGGGTTCTCCTGTAACTCTTTGCATTTGTGTTTTCCCAACAGATCTCCACACTATGCTTGTCCAGAGGTTATCAGGGTGAGTGCATTTTCATCCTGCTGTGCTTGCTTATTTCTAATAATCATCCATCTTATTTTAACCAGTCTTAACAATCTGTCTAAACATGGCTGACAAACTCTTTTGCCTTTAGGGGGAGAAATATGACGGGAGAAAAGCAGACGTCTGGAGCTGTGGGGTCATTCTTTTTGCTCTGTTGGTGGTGAGTGTCAGATTGTTTTTTTGACTGATGGTTAATAGATTGACACAGTTATTTTCTGGAGGATATGGCATGATACACTTGTACCTGTGAAGTGTTGATTTTCCCTTTATATCTGACCTTTAAAATAGCTGTAATGGATCGAAAAATTAACGTAAGCAAAAGGTGGTTATTACTTCGCTAAAATATGACTGAAGGTTCAACCAATGTGTCAAACTCTAGCATTTAGGCAGACCTATGGGTAAAAAAATGCCTTTGAACCAGAAAAAACTGCAGTAGTGTTAAGGTTTTTAAGGTGATTGAAATGATTGGTATGTGAATAGAGAACAGCGGGAAGTGACTCCCAAACCATTTTTGCAATATCAAAGAAAACTGGAATTGGTTAAATGCACAAAAAGGGTATGGGGTTGGCATATTTTATTTTGCATAAAAACATGTAAGGAAAATGAATTTGTAAGGTTTTCTGTCTTAAGGTGGCTAAATCAAACTAGAAATGTTTTCAGGAACATTAAACATCATCATTCCTAACAGAATGCAACAGAACAGTGCACAGACAAAAGTGCACTATACAGTTGTCATCCATTTATCATCTTACTTCTGACCATTGTATTTTAAGTTGTAAAATTCATTCATTATTTTATCATTATTATTATTATCATGCAAATACTGCTCTAATCCAAATGAGAAAAATCTATTTCACACACTTCAACTAGTTTTGATCCCTGAAATGAACACCTCCAGGTCCAGTGCTCCAGTGATTGCACACTTCGTCTGTCTTACTACCTCATCCAAATGATCATTTATGTACATCATCGTGGGAGTCACTGGTAGTTGATCTATTCTGTCATTTATGTATGAGTACATGTTGGGAAAAATGTTTCAGAGACGGCCTCGAGCTGATGTGCTTGTGCAACACAAGATCAGAAAGTGGAAGCATCTTTTTATTCATTATCGTGTATCCACACAACACTCTATCCATAATCAGGTCTATTCTCCAGCTACATTATGTCTGTGGTTCCCCAGCCTGAAAGCTTTGTTTCATCTGTGCTGTAGTTCCTACACACTCCTACACCATGAATAATTCATAAAGCCAAACTGAAAGAAGAGAGCCCAAAATAAATACCAATGCTGACAGGGCAGCTTTTGGCCACAGGCCCTGTGTATTTGTCTTTGTTTTTGCCTTTCTCTCCCTCCACTCCATTTGTCTCATATCTGTGTGTGCACTTGTTTTAAGGACAGTCTTCTTTACTGTTTTGTTACATAAACCTGATGTTGTTTACCATTATCTCCATCATGACCACAGTTTTCTCGCTCCAAACAAAAGTTTTTTTACGCTGCCGCTGTTTTGACTACAGATGAATACTGTCTTTCCCCTGTTTCGTCCTGCTGTCTGCCTGTGAGATAACCATTTGTCTGATTGTGGGAGACATGCATACTCCCCAGCAGTTAGGCTGAGCTCAGATCATCTGTTACACAAGTCTACCCTCCTTTTTTTTTTTTTTTTTTACTACCTCTTCATTTCTCTCTCTTTCCTCACCATTTTCCCCTTTCTCTCCCCCTCCATCTTCTCTTCTGGTGGAGGTTGCCATTCATCAAACAGCCACATCTGTGAGGTGTCAGCACTCTCTGATAAATGACTCTGATGAGAGAATGCTAAATGAACGAGGTAAATGAGAAATCTGGGTAATTATTAGAAAAGCCCTGTTTTCAGCTCACTGCTGTTTATTATTTATTTTTCATTGCCTTTGAGGGCAGAATGCTCTAATTGGAAAGTTGAGCAAGCTGAGAAAGCAAAGCCGATCTTTAAGTCGTGCAGGATTTAGACTCACAATATGGTTTTGTTTCCTCTGGCGTGCCTTGTTAGTCATTCTTAATCTTTTTTTCTGCTTTTGAATGGGTGAAGTCATTTTTTTCTGTTATAATTCTGCTGCTGTATCAAGTGCAAGCTGTCTCCTCTTTGCTTCATTTTTGTTCCTACATGTGCCATCCACCATCTTATCATTCTGTTTTTTTCCCATTTTTTCTGATACGGTTCTGTATTTCTGCAGGGTGCCCTGCCGTTTGATGATGACAACCTAAGGAATCTTCTGGAGAAGGTGAAGTTGGGAGTGTTTCACATGCCACACTTTATTCCTCCAGACTGTCAGAACCTTCTCCGTGGCATGATTGAAGTGGATGCTTCCAAAAGACTAACGGTGAGTGTAGTTTGCAGACAGTGTGATAGCACCAAATGTTTTTGTCTTGTCTTGGCCTGTCTTTCATGGTTTAAGCTTAACCCAATATTACTTTTTTGTACAGTATGTGCAAGCACATATTTATCTGCTAGGGTAACAGTGGTGTTAATGTCATCATCAGAGACAGTATTTTTGTTACACTGCGTACATCTACATCCAGTACCATTTGTTTTTGTCACTCACTGTGACAAATCACTCACTGAATGGCAGCCTAACAATAGCCCTAAACATTTAGGGTGTAGACCTCACACAATTAAAAGTGGAGCGTTGTTTAAAGCAACATTAAGACAACCAGGTGCAGGAAGTTGTGGACCCTAGTCCACTCTACATGTCAGGAATGCCTCTAGGTCACTTCCAAGCAGACTTAGTCTGGTTTTAGAAGGCATGTTGCAACCAACCCCATGGATGTGGAAGTAATCACATTATTGCTGTCATCTCTATGTTGATGTTCTCTATATAGCCTACTAACTAAAATAGCAACCAGGGGCATATGGGGTTAGTAGATATGCTGTACTTGGTTGTGCATGGTTATGTAGACACAATAAAATTTTAGAATTGAATTGTATTGTACAACTGTACAAAATGTGTATGTACCTCAGGAAACTAGATTCCCATCTGCCATACAACATGGAAGCATCTGTTCAAGCTCATATTTATACTGTAGCCCTCTGGTCCTATAGAGCTCTGATACAATATCAGTGAGTCAGTGGGACTGCATGAAGAGCCACAAATAATGATATGCACAGAAAAAATGTGAAAAGTTCTCCTAGCTGCTTTGAACAAGCAAAAAGAGGTCACATCAATTATTAATGAGTTTTTTCTGTTTATTGCATCCTCTCTTTATTTTTAAGGTCTTTCTTAGCAGTATGTGTGGATATTTCTTCTACAACCAGCAGTGCTCACTGAAAAGCAGCAAATAATATACGGTAATAGTAATAATGTAATTGGAAAAAAATCCTGGTTTAAAATAATTCACATGTCTCAGACCCGACATGTCAGTTAAGCATGAGATTATTATTTTAAAAAATCACAGCAGGAGAAACTTTTAACACTCCGAGGTAGAAATCAAGATGGCATAGATACTAAAATGTCCAGTGCTAGCTCAGCATAGCCAAATCATTCATAGTCATTTTTTGTTCCTTTCATTGTGTTTTCATGTGTTTGCCTCATCCCCAATTCTGTTTGAGTGCATTGTGTGAATTCAGAAGAGCACTGCTGTTTTTGTACCCTCTCTATGCACTGTTTAGTGAATTCATCACAATGCCAGTCCTTTCACCACAGCAGCTGATCACCTTGGTAAGATGGCTGGAGGAGAACAAGCGAGAACAGAAAGATGTGAGGGACAGAGAGGTGTACAAAGGGAAATGTAAATAATGAAAGTGGCAAGAGGTCTCAAAGAGTACATACTTCACAGAGTGACGGTGCTGTCCTTTGTGCTTGTCCAGCATTTTACATTCAGACAATGCACACAGATGTTGATTCTGCACACACAAAGTAAAACACTACATTTTCACACATGTATTGCGTGCAGTTCTCCAGGCATTGTAGGTATCTCTGTGAATCAGTGCTACAAACAAAACCGTTTTCATACAAATGCCTGTGAGCTAATGTGGTGACAGCACCCTTATTGAATGTTGCTGCTCCATTTCCACATGCCTTAGCCTATCTTTCACATTGTCAGAATGACTATGAGCAAAGTAACAAAACTGTGAGAGACACATATAAAAAGTAGGAAATCTACAAAGAGAGGAGCGTTGCTCATTTGCAGGAGAGCTGACATTAAGGAAACACACTTCAGATAAGCAGCCATGTTGAACATGAACTGAAAAGATCACATCTTTTTATTATGCTGTATGCGCAATATATGCTTTATTTTTCCTTTCCCCTGTTTGACAAGGACAGGTCACCCTGAGATCCCCTAGATATGTCCACCAGCCTCCAGCAATGTCCTCGACAAAGGGTTACACACACACTGAACTGCTGAGAGAGAATATGCTACCTGTCGGCTCTCCTCTCTTGCGTGAGGACTCCAAACAGAGCTCTGGGGATGTGTTGTAACCTCGCAGAATGTCAAATTGCCTTCTTAGACTGGGCATCCTTGTAGTTTAGGGGCGGGAATGACATCAAAAGAGAGCATGCGTATTATTTTTCATAATAATGTTGCCAATAGTCTATTGAATCAAATCAATAGGGTAATCAGACCATAACTGCTTGCTGTGTTTCAGTATGTTTAGTGTCACCTTCTCTTAATTAGACATTGCTGGTAAATGCACACATGCACACAATGCACACATGTGTACACAGAGCCAAGACCCCCTCAGTCTGAATGGGAGGGCACGTACGCAGACTTAAGGGGCTTAGCCCAATAACAGTCCTTCCCTTAATTTCCTGCCTGTGTAGTCAGGGCCCTGGAGTCAACTAGCCACCTCAACACAATCATCTCTATCTTCACTATTCAAATGAACACAGACACCCTAGAAAGAGCTGTCTACTTGTGATACCTGCTTAATGAAGAGGATTGGCTACCTTATTATATTAAACAGCAGTTCATCACAGACACATAATACCCTCATGGGGATGGTGTAGATGAAGTACCAAGGTTTCTAGAGGGGGACAAAAGATGTGTGTGTGGTTTATTTAATCTCATCATAAGCGTTTGCTCATCCAGAAGTAGACACTATGCTGTATTAATGTTTGACAAATGCACTGAAACAACTTGGTTCATTCTTTTGTCGCCAGTATGACCTTTTTATGGGCCTGTGTTAACCAGTCTTGGCATGCGTTGTCCCTTAATTTCTTGCTTCTCTTCCAGAAATAGGGCCTATAAAGATTAGCAATAACTATAGCAATGCTCAGTAAATGTGTTTGAAGTTTGAAAAAGTTCCACGCAGTAAAACTGTGTAGTAGTTGTACAAATTTAATGTTGGGATTTTTAATACTTTTTTTTGTCTTTTTTTGAGATTTATATGCATTTGAGCGGGCAAATGTAACATTTCAGGAACACCTTGAAAGGATTTCTTCAAAATATGGCACAAACAACAGTAAAAGGTCATGGTTACTGTGGTTTCTTATCTGGTCCATCCTTTCTAAGAATGTTGTTTCGTTTGGCACAAATATCATTCAATCAGTTTTAGTGATAAAATATCAAAGTTCAAAGTCTATAAATCCACCACCTACAATATTTGTTACGAAATTAAACCAATGTCAAAAACACTGACATTTTTGTTTGAATGTGATTAATTTTCTTTTAATATTTGGATACTGTTTGGACAGAATAAGTCCCCATGTATGCACACATTCCTGCCGTTGACTGCCATAAAACTGACAAACATGGTTATCCACACGCAGACCTGCTGCACTGAGATGAATACATATCTGGATGTACCCTGAAACCCACCTTTTGCAGCCAGTAATCTACATCCCCTCTGTCTGAAAGCTGCTGGAATTGGTAGTGACACATTCACAGACTGATTGATGGGATTCTGCATTTCAAACCACATCACTTTCAAGCATGTGTGTGATACCATTCTCTTGCCTCTAGGCCTTCAATAAAAGTCGGAGGGAGTAGGTCACCCACTGGCCTGTATCTGACAACCAGGGTGTCTCTGTCAATACTGTGACCTCTGTGGATGCAGACAGGAGTCACCTATAGTCAGTAACCACAGTCTGCCTGTCTGTAATTGCACTAATAGCACATGAATGTATTTAACAGTGCCGAAGCACAGAGGTAGATCCTCTGGGACAGTGGAAACATCAAGACATTGGTGGAGACACATACATAGGAGCTTTGCTTGTGAATAAGTGACAATAATTAGAGCTGCTGTGTGTATCTCATGTGGTTCCTCAACAACAGCAGGAGCAAATTAAAAAGTCCCAGCAGTGACATTGATCCTATTTGCTTGTGTTGGCACTGTAGTGATTCTAGCAGACATCTTCCTTTGTTGCCCTTTTGCTCTGTCTCTTTCTGCTTTTGCTTTTTTGGCAAAAGACCATGTTGACAGTGTTGGTGACGAAGTGGCCACATTAATAATGGGATGACAAGAGCGATATCGAGGATGTGAGTGTGTGTGATGGGGAGCGAATGAAAATACGAGATTCCCTTTAGACCACAGGGCTTGGCAGGGTCAGCAGCATGTGTGAGGGAGATAATAAAATGTGTTTATAGTTTAGTTGTATCAGCCCCTTTCTCTTTTACTCTTACTGCACCACTTTCTGTCTTGAATCTGTTCTATGGTTTCTCCCCCTTTGGCAGTCTTAATATTTGAAGGCCTCATTATTTACTTCCTCTCTTGAAGCTGCTTGTATTGTCTTGTTGTGTTCCTTGAAGCTAGTAAGCTCAGGGCTCACCGAAGCCTTACTGCACCAACATTTTGAAACGCAGAAACCAATTTCTTGTTATTTTTTTGCACCAAAAAGATGATAAAAATGATTCAAATACATTAACTGTTTGTGTGTTTTTTCTTCATGTCTTTTACAGTTAGAACAGATCCAGAAGCACACGTGGTACATGTGAGTACTCTGTCCTCTGTCTGTTTATGTTTACACCCCCACTCCACTGCTTTCTTGGACTATTCTGCAGGGTTTGTAGAGCTGGGGGGCAGCTAGCACATGAGAAATGACTTTGAGCTGTAGCTCTGTACACGAGAGTACATTTAAGCGGGCATGACTCCACTCTCTGGGATGTAGGGGTAAATTGGTAGTGCATGAAAGAGGATGTGCAGCATATGGTCAAGTGAACAGGGAGCAGGGCAGAGGAAACGAGCAGGCATGTAGCAGAGACTGAACCCACCTAACCTCCATGTACCTATTGTTAAACATTTATATCAGAATATAAGTGGTGGCACAGTGGGGTTACAAATGCAGATACTGCTTAAAATAATGCAATGAATATAAATACATTAATAGACAATGTACACTACAGAGAACATTTTGGTGTGATAATTGCAGAGGTGTACATATTTTAAGAAATGGCTACAAAATGGATTTTATTTGCTTTTTATTTTATTGTTAGCTTTTTAAAATATGAAAATAAAAAGTCATCCCTTTTTATTAATCCTTTTATCTCTCTTTGATAGTAATCATCATTTCATATTAGACTTAGAAAGATTTTTTGCTGTGCCATGAATCACAGGAATAGAATGTGAGTCCTGGAAGAGACTGAGTTATGGTTCCTGTCCTGTACCAAAAGATCATGCAAACAGACAGGAAGACTGATAAAAGAAACAAGAAGAGACAGGAGCTAGAAAAGAAGAATAATGTACTATGAGGTCTGTCAGTGAGGAAGTTGCCTGGCTGTCTGTGTGTGGCAGTCTGGCTTGCTGACTTATGTTTGTCTTAGAAATTTGGCCACTTCATAGTGGTAGCTCATCTGTGGTGTAAATCTACACAATGGACAGCCGTCTTTACCAATAAAACACATTAAAAATGCTAGTATAGAGTCAAATGAGGATGCCCATATGGTAATTTAATTTAGTAGTTATTTAGTGAGCATCTTAACAGTCGTTTAGGAGCATCTAAAATAAAGTTGTCGTGTTGAAAGGACAACAGCCCAGCAGAACAGAACAGGCTGTGAAAAAAATAAAATGGGTACGAGACCAGCTCACATCTGTCTGTGCAATGGAGTCTGTGTACACATAAGTGGAACATGGGTCTGTTGTATGAAACAGCCATGTAATTTATTTCATCTACAATCGAAATTGTGTCAGTGCAGTTTAGACGCAGGCAGGCAAAAGAAAGAGAATAGTGACATAACTAGGAGAGTGTCTGGGGGAAAAAAGGAAGAATAATAAAGAAACTAAGTTTGGAAAACAAGCCTGGAGGAAATAGGCACGGTGCAAAACTTAAAAGCATGACTAAGTTGTCTGCCTGCATCTTGGTGAGCATGATGACCCCAATTCAGTCTCTGAGACTAACATACACAATGATTTAACCAGGGATAAATATGTTTTGTAGTATAAAAAAAGTTTATAATAAACCACATGAGCAAGAGGTAAACAAATTCTGACACACAGCATGTCCTTCTATTGTCAAATTTGTACATCTACAAGTACAGGTCTACAATTCTTCTAAAGCCCTCATGAAAACTTGAAATGTTTATTTTCAAACATAGTGAAAACTGTGTCTTTATCTGTGTTGAAATTTCTTTGCATTTCCAGAGGGGGTAAAAATGAACCAGAGCCAGAGCAGCCTGTACCCAGGAAGGTGACCATCCGCAGCCTGCCCTCTGCAGATGACATTGACCCAGATGTCCTGGACAGCATGCACTCTCTGGGCTGCTTCAGAGACAAAAACAAACTACTGAAGGACCTGCTCTCAGATGAGTGAGTGAACAGATGTATAACACGGAGGGATGGGAGGTGGAATAAAAGAGAAAAACAGAGAATAAAAGTATGGCTCAGGGAAGGAGTGAGGAGATAAAAGCTATGTGGCTAAACGGTTGTTGAAATAAAAGGAGGGGACTGCACTGAAAGGATTGCGGTGTTGTGTCAGTGTGCGCACTCAGCTTCAGTTTTCTCCGGCTCTTATGAAATCCTGTGAGGCTGTCACTTTAGATGTGAGGAGCCATAGATCACTTAACTGTTATCACACAGCGCTTACATCGTTTGCCACTGGATACATTCCCCTCAAACTGCACTGCAAACATGCTCCTGGGTCACATTTGTGATGTTCTGCTGCTAATATTTGTGTCTCAGTTACACATGTTTGTGTTTTGTTCCTGTAAATATGCATTTAAGCTGGTGATACTCACCCTGCGGTCTTTCATGCATGTGTTATTAATATGAGAATACAGATGTTGCAGTTTTAAGCTTCTTCTTTCTCCTTCTGTTTTGCATTTAGCCAGCCTCAACCATTTAATCCTAAACAAGTATTACTCTATCACTACGCCCTCTGCCCATCTCCTCAATTTGCTTCCTTTCTCCTGGGAGAATTCTTGTAATAGTGCTGGACTGGTGGAAAATCTGTGGTCTCTATCTCCCTTCCCCCTGGTTCATTTTAGCTGAAGTTGCAGGTCCTTGTCTCTTTGCCTCCTACTGCTTTCCAATCTGTCTTTATTACAGAGGGCCGGTCCCTGGGCGTTTTGCATAGAGACTGTTGGCCTACAGGCTAAAGATATTAAGTTCCCAGATTTACCAAGAAAGAAAAGGTCAAGCTTATAATGTTTAGTTACTTTCATAAACTTTGCTGACTCTGCGTAATAAGAGGTGGGGCTTACCATAAGAAATGATTGCATAACATTATATGATGGTTTAATGATCTGTAAAAACTAAACTTGTTTTTATGATGAAAGACATTAGCATTTTTACAATAAATGCAAAAAAGACATTAATCATAGTGGGGTGCTTAACATGATATAGGATATGTATGATTTTGTTTCATTTGGTAAACACTCTTTTAATCTGAGTATGTGCATAACTGTGTGGTAATTATTGAAGTAATTATATTTTCATCGCCACCTTCTCTGCAGTGAAAACCAGGAGAAGATGATCTACTTCCTGTTACTGGACCGTAAAGAGAGGTACCCCAGCCAGGAGGACCAGAACCTCCCACCTCGCAATGAGATTGGTAAGAAAATGGAATTCCTAAAGAACAAGTAGAAAAAATGATCTAAAGATGCTCCTCAAAAGTCTGCTCTGATTGGTCAGATCCAGGGCTCTGGACAGGCACTGCTCACCATTTTGCATCTTGTTTGAAAGCTTTGTTTTCAAAGGTAAAGAAAGGTCAATCTCTAATACAATTTTAAAAAACAGGATGAGCCTTAAACATTCAGCAAATAACAATTACCAGCCTCATACTGTTGTGATGTACAGTGTGCAATAACTATTAGAATGATGTAACCATGAATGCTCTCAGTGGCTGAACCCACCTGCAGTGTTTTCCTGTTTCAAAAGAAAGTGGATCAGCTCCAGTAGCTCTGGATTGGATCTCTAATTGAAAAAAAAAACTTTCTGTCTGTTGACAATAAATAAGATTCTCAATGAAATATAGTAGCACAAACACAATGTGTCAATAGGCCAGAATTTTTTTTTCTTTTTGAAAACTGTCACTTCCAGCAGCTTTGGTTCAGATATTAACTCATCTGAAAAACCATATTCTACAATTCATACGCCACAACCAAAGCAAAGCACATATTTCCACCCACAGAAATCTGACACAGCGAGACTCGACTTCAGCTTCTGCCAGGGTTATTTTCTTACAAGAGTGCAGCAGTGTTAGGAGTATTATGTGTAAATGTGTATGTGCGTCTGCATTGAGATACCGACATTTTGATGAATAGACTCCCTCTTCAGTGAATGTGACACAGTCAATACAGTAGCCATTAGTTCAAGGTCTGGGAGGAAACCATTACTTATTCACTATTAGTTCAAATGTCAATGTGATCCGAGCTAAAACATCATTCAAACACATATGCACACAATGAACACAACTGCTCAATGTGAAGAAATACACTTAAAATCATGCAGGCCTGTCAGGTGTTTTATTCAAAATGGATTTCTTTTCCTGCCTCACATAGATCCCCCGAGGAAGCGGGTGGACTCTCCCATGCTGAATCGTCATGGCAAGAGGAGACCAGAAAGGAAGTCCATGGAGGTTCTGAGTGTGACAGATGGAGGTTCACCTGTGCCAGCCAGGAGGGCTATCGACATGACACAGCATGGACAGAGGTAGGCAGAGAGAGGAAGAGAAAAAAGTTAGACAATCAATACAGTTTTGAATGAACAAATAGAAACAGACCTTGCTTTGTGTGTGTTCATGTGTGCGCATGTGTGAAAAGGTTCTCCGCAGCCCAGTGGTATTTCAGCAGATCTGACAGTGAGTTTAGATCCACTGTCAGCAGGCTATGTTGTGGACAAACATAAACAGAGACTGACTCTGCTCGCTTTGTCTCCTGTCTCACTGTAGTAAATCAGTGTACAGTAAAAGCTTGGATATTCCTGACGCCAGTACAAAATGCAGCAAAGAAGAAAGGTATTCACTTGCCACTCACTCCTCATGCTTTCACCTCCCCCTCGCTGCGTGTCTGACCCCCTCCATGCAAGGAGGTGTTTTTGGCAGGAAAAAAGATGCAGCGGTGCTTTCTCCTGAAACAGTGCTTTGTTTTCAGATGGTTTATCTCAAATTGAATGCTTAAGCACAGTACAACCTAAAGTGTTGCTTTTCTTTTTATAAACTTAATTCAAAAACTGAGGTCCACTGCACATTTGAAATTCACACCCCACTGCACACTTTTCCAGCTCGATTATCTTCTCTTTTTAATATTCTGAATGCATTGATAATCACTTCTCCCACTGTCCCACTTTCTCCATTTCTCTGTTTTAAAAATGCAAAGTCAAACCACACCCCCACAAGGCACAGCAGACTGATTTTAAATTTCCTCATCTTATTTCAACAACCACTATATCATTACTGCACATGTTTTTGCTCAGGCAGTGACATTTGTGACAGTAGGGAAGATTGAATCTGAGAGGGTGATAACCTGATCTCCCTAATAATAGTCAGATTGGCTGGAAGACCGCTGAAAAAAAAATCTTCCGGAGTTACAGGGCAAAAACGCAGAGGTATGGAGTGCATATATATTATACATGCAAAAAAAATGTTGAATATTCACTTCTCACTGCAATGCTTCGTCAACAACAGAACATCAAGAATTTATTTGCCACTTCATTTTAGTGAGGAAAGTCACTTCAGAAGTTTTAAATCCCTTTTTTAGAAAACTCCCACCTCTAAACACTTCTCTCTAATTCTCTCTGTCCTCTGGTGCCTCTGAATTCCAGTTTTAAGATTCATCTTCTTGTGTTTCATCGCCTCTATACTGCTTCTTCATCCCTTCAGGCGATCCAAGTCTTATCTCTTCTTTATTTAAAGGTTGCGTTAGTTTAGAAGCTGCCTTCTCCTGCCCTTCGCTCTGACTCATCTGTTTCAGTCCTGCCTGGAATCCCAAAATAGGCCAGTAACTTTATTGAACATTAATAACACTGGTTCTTGTATGATACACAGCTGAAACACAGGGCACTGAACATTTATTTTAAAGAGCACCTTAACCGTTGCTAATAAGAAGGTACATTTTCGTAAAATGGCAGCTTATGACAATGCTTTGCATCTAAATGTACATTTAGCTGCTGTCATTAAAAAACCTCCCTGCATCTTTCTTCTATGCTACTTTGGATCAGTGTGTTTGCGCTTACTCCTCCATCCAAATTTCATCCAGGGGCCTTTATATCACCGCTCTCTTTTCACGTAGTCCCTTGTGTGCGGCTGACCTTCAATGCCAAACACCCCCTATTGTTACTATGGAATTGCTATGCTAATGTGTAGATGCTGCTAGTTTTTCTCTGTCTGGCTTCCTCTTGGCTGTGGTGGATTGGAGGTGGGGAATCAGAGTCCTATATACCACAGCCACTCTGACTCCATATCAAATCTCTCTCTCGCAATACGTCTCTTCCCCCCATTGCAATTTATAACCCTCTGTTTTAACAGTGGAGGGAAAAGATGTGATTAACAAAGTCTATGTGAATAAGAATTTTGGTGTTTTTTTTTTCAAAATTTTTGGCCTTTTATCACATCCTTGTGTGCGCTTTGTTTGATCATGTTCGTGCTTGTGTGTGTAGATGATCGTGTTGAGGAAGCACATATGTACGTAGTAGACGTAGTAGAAGATTTGAGTGACTTTCTCTGAACCTAACCTTATCTTTCTCTAACAGCAAACTTTTGTCGACAGCACAGAAGATTCATGGAACTTCAGATCAGAGGGCGTCAGAGAGAGGACTGACTTTGAAACATATGTTTTGACAGGATACATTTCCAGCTGCGTAAATAGTGAAGGAGAGGAGAAGCTGTTTTATCTAAAATTACATAACCAAGACATCTGAATCTCTACCCTTATCCAGCATTTTGCCTCATGCTTCGGGCTTCACTTGCCTATACATGATTGGTGATTTGACTGCACCTGTGAAGTATAATACAATAGATTTGCGATTAATGCTGCAGTAGCCGTGTTGCAAAGTTACATGCATGGAGACATTCTCATGTGAATGCCCATTTCATTCTTTATATACCCAGACATATATTTAAAAGACATTTAAAACTAAACTAGAAGCACAAGAAATCCCACTGATTTAATTTTAAAACTTAACAACATGCCAGGAGAAATGAAGGGAGGTTAATGATATGTAAATGAAACATGGAAAAGTGCTGCAGTGTGGAGAAGAGAATATCAATTGATTTTTTTTTTTCAGATCTGCTCCAGTTGCTTCATGCAGTTTGAATGTGGAGTAGTCAGAGCAGTATTAATAAGTCTGGCTCTCCGGCTAATTATTGACACTAATTTATTTAAGAGGCTGAAATAAGCGCAAATAAAACACCTTTAACATTGATCTCTACAGCAGAAACTGCAGGGGACTTTCCACATTTAGATATTTGAGGAGCTGAGCAGTGAATATTAATGCATTGAGTCCTCAGGGAGATGTCAGGACTCAAAGAAGGAAATCATTTTAAACAGGATGTTGATTTATATGAATGTGTACCCTGTCTGTAGTCAGTATAGGGAGGAGGGAGAAAGGGAAAATTGACCTTCCTTCGCTTACTTTAAATCACAGAAGCTGAAAACTGTAGTGCTGTGTAGTGTCGTGTTTTGGCTCTGGCAGTGTTGTTCATTTGCTGTTTGACTTCTGGCACCATCCATTTCATTTTGCTTCAGTTTTGTTTTATTTCAGTCCATGCCCTCATCCCAGAATCTGTTGTACTTGTTCCATCCCCCACTGCCCAACATTAGCTCCCCACCGGTGCTTTGGATGGGTCTCTGACACAGCCGGTGGTCACACACTGAGGATATGAGGCCTGTTCCAAAACAGGCTTAAGGGGAGCTGAGGACGAATGGATAATAGAAAAACTGTAATGGGTGCCATTTTCTTCCTGTGGTACCTAGCAAGGTAGCCAGGTTTGCTTTTATGTCTCTAGGGTTTGAGATATCCATTTATGAGATGAGTAGAGTTTCCTGTGTTGCTCACCAAGTACTCACAAGTAAAAAAACTCTAACAGGTACAATGCCTGCATCTAAAATAGACTGTTAAGTACTTGTTGTAAGTCCTCATATATGATATATTTTTATGCCAGTGACAGCCATTGCCAGATGCATTATGAAGGAAAAACACTCAAGTGACAACTTTTTTGTATCAAAGTCTCAGCTTGTAGCATCATATAGTTCTGCAAAAATCATGTAGTTTTTATCATTCAATATAGCTTATGGAGGTATAGTGACTTTCTACTGATTTAAACTACATCATATTTATTGTAAAAAAAAAAAGTATAAAAAGTATACTTTTGCATTTTCTGTATGATTTTTAAATTAGATTTAGTAATACATGATTAAAAACCTAGCTCACTCTAAAATGTAGTGGAATAGAAGTATGGAATGGAAATATTTAGGTAAAATTTAGAAAGTACTGTAGTAGATTAGCGACATTTCCAGAGAGACAGTGCTACAGTGTATCAGTTGATCTGGGGATGCTACACATTACAGAGTGCGCAGCACATAACCAGTTTGCTAAAATTACTGCAGTCAGAAAGTTCTGAGTGACCTGGACTTTGCCTTATAGCCAACAAGCTTGCATGCACATATAACCACCGACTGGATAGGTAGCCCTAGTATCTCCTCTTGTACTGATTTAATATTCGACTTCCCGGTTGCTATGACAGATGATTAATGAGTCCCTATACAGTAAATAAAGCACTAAGCAACAATAATTCATTGTCTCACTGAAGCAAGGGTGAGCCTCTGACAGACCATTACTGTGTAGTATAACCATCTGTAACATTAGCTTTATAGACCTACTTCTCCAACACTAACAGATGGAGAGCGCCTTTTACAATATGATCATAATGGCCAGAGTTTTGGCTATATTTAGACAAAGATCAACTCAGGGACAGGCACCGTAGTGGGCAAGTGTGGTCATGTCTCTCCAGGCTGTAGGACTTAAATCTAAATGATAGCTACTGTCTGGTCAACTGCTCCTTGAAACACTAAATCCTAGCCAATGTGGTCTCAGCATCGCCTACGCATTTGAGTGAATGTGTGCAATAAACACACTCAGAGAAAGGGCAGAGAGACTTACAAAAATAACTTGACAGTGGGTGTTTTTAAATTTTCTCACTCTCATGGTGGCTATTAGTGTTGCTTCTTCTGTTCTGTTTGTGTATGATTCTCAGGAGTATGATGCTATTCTACAGCCACTTCTTTCTTTAGGTTGTTGTAAATTACAAGCTCGAAGGGTTTGGATGAGTGAACCCAAATAAGTGCCTATGTCTGAGACACTATGGCCTTACATAGGCCTCGTCTTCTGATATTCAGATACTAGCAACAGACATTTTTAGTCTTGTATGGAAAGAGGTATGATGGCATCACCACCACTCCTCATTCATCCATACATCTTTTTCATCCCTCTGTTATTCCTGAATTCCTACATCCTTACATTTGTCTCTATGAGGTCTTCTTGTTCAGCCAGGCAAGTTAAAAGAACAGTCATCATAATTGTTTGTCTTTCCAAAGAGAGACAAAGGTTCTGTAGGCTCCTGCCACATGTTCACAAATACATCAACGCTGACACGGAGAGAGGAAAAAGAAGGAGTGGAGGAGGGGTATTATTAGATTGAATGACAAAAAGAAACAGTGTTGTGACAGGGAGCAGCTGGTGTTTCCAAGTGTTGACAGGCATATGTTTGTGTGTGTGTGTGCGCTTGTGTACATGTATGGTTGTGCGCTTGATGGAGACAGATTGTGCTGTGATTGTTCATTTCTGAGTAGGACTCTGCTCATAGGGGTTATTGACGACATCTGTGAGGGAAAAGACAAACATGACAAATGGCACTCAACCAAATGTCCCTCTTCATCCTTCCTCTCAAAATATTTTTCAGGCCTAAAGACTTAAAAAGTCAACACATGTGGCGAGCAATGGACAACTCATCTGAATGAGTGATAGCGTGTGGAAAGTTGCATATGGATTTCCAAATCTATATATTTGAAAATGAAGTGTGAGTTTAAGTGGTGTGAGACCAATTGCTGAAAGTCACTGCTGGTAAAGTGGATGTTCACGTCAGTTCTGTCAATGTGTTATAGTGCACTCAACTTTTTGGTGTGAATGTGCTTTATGTCTGCCCTGGGCTTGATTGCAACCTGTGTGCTAAGTATGGAGAAAAAGTGTTGTGGTTCTTTACAAACAATGTGCAACAAGCTCTCACCTCTAACCTGTGCTTACTGAAACATGTAACAGGTCACATGAATTACTTCTGCCCTTGTGTGTGCATGTTTGTGCCACAGGTCACGGTCTATTAGTGGAGCCTCCTCTGGCCTCTCCACCAGCCCACTCAGCAGCCCACGGGTAAGTCACAAGCACCGGCTCACTTCCAAACATATAACACAGACACCTCTTGACCCATTTTTGCAGTATCTAGTTGTTCACCTTCAGGGATAACAACCATCCGACTACTGCTGATCCCACCTTATTGCTGTCATCTTATTGCAAAAAAAAAAAAAAAAAAAAGTTCCATCACATGGCTTCCTGACCTTTAACAAAACACAACATACACACAATATCAATGTGTCTCTCTACCCTTCCACTTCATTGTAGTATATTTATTAGCTTCCTAAGTTCTAATCTACCTGTGAGTTTTAAAACAGTAGGGATCCACTAAGATTCCTTCTTCATATCCTGTATTAGATCAGGCTTTACATCTGTGTCTTCATATAGTGGATGTTTCTGTTAACTCATGTTAGCACGGCAAACTTTCTCCACCCCCTCTATCCTCTCTGCCTATTATCCCCTCTCACTGTTTTCTGTGGCCTGAGCTCTGTGGAAATCCAGCTCAGGGAATGCTTCAGAAAATCCCCTTTTCCTTGCTCAGTGCTGGGGAGCTTGTTGTAAACTTTTCCAGCTGACTAACCTGAGAAGGCTTGAGATTAGCTAGGATCCCTAAGACGAGCTCCTCACACCACACAGGTTCTTTCAGGCTGATCTGAAAGGGAAATTGATTTCTCAGACCTAACCAAAGCCTGGATTGTGCTCACAGCAAGAAGCTCTGTGTGGGGTTATTTTCTCAGACTTTCCAAAAAAAAGGAAGGGGGCAGGGGTGGTTGTCAAGGCAAATAGTCACTTATGTGATGGCAGTTTCAACTATTGCAAATCTAACAGATCAATAAGTCTATCCAGAAATTTCAAAGCACAGTTACTACCTTCCTCCTGTTATTAGAGGGAGCAAATTGTCTTCACAGCTGGCCCTATGTCTCTTACATCTGTCTGTGCTTGCCTTTGTCTGCTAGTAGAGCCTGGAATGTTTTCTGCATGTAAACTTCATTTTTTGTGTTTTGTTTGGACTAATTTTGAAATTGTGTACATTGCTTGCTGTTGTTGTGTTTCCATCTTGCTTTTCTTTTGACTGAATGTCATGTTTCTTTTCTTTTTTGCAACTCCTCCATGTTTCCTGTGTGTACACTTCTCACCTGCCTCTAAATGTGTTTGCTGCTTCTACCTCTGGCTTTGTGGTTGTTTATACTCCCATTTCCTGGCTTTTTCTATGGCATTGTTTTTCTTCCCTCCTCCACTTGCTCATGGCTTTATTCTACTGTGTGTCCTCACACCATTAATCCAGCCTGTCAGAAAGTTCTGTGTACCACCTCAGTCCCCAGACTTGTCCCAGTCCCCTAACACCAGTCCATGTCCATCCCCTGAGCCTCTTCCTAATCGCACAGGCCCACGTATCTCCACCCCCAACTCACTTGCTCCAAACAGCGAGCCCCTGCCCGCAACACTCAACAAGACACAGACACTCCCTGCCAAGCCCAAAGTTGCCCCAAAGCCTCTTCAAGCCACACGATCGAACCCACTCCCTGAAACCTCCCCTGATCCAGCATCTGCTGCCAAATCAGAACCCTCCAGTCCCTGTCAGCCTCCACCACAGCCTCCCTCTGCCTCTGTGCCTCCTACTCCTACTTCCCCCACTCAATTCTCACCCTTTTCCTCATCTATCACAAGCAGTCCAATTCCAAACAGCCCCCAGGTACGACGCTCCAATTACGCTGCCAACCCCCAGCTCTCTGTGCCCTTTAGCCCAGGTGTGCCCCTGTCACCCATCCGGCTTCACCATTTCCATCCCGTGGCACCACTCCCTTCTACATTTGCTGACCACCCACCCAAATCTATCCCCCTTATACAGGTTACCCCCCACCCCTCCCCTCGAGGCAGCCCCCTCCCCACCCCAAAGGGCACCCCAGTGCACACTCCCAAGGACAGCCCGGCTGGGACCCCTACCCCAACGCCGCCCCCAAGCCCTTCCATCGGAGGCATGCCATGGAAGACGCGCCTCAACTCCATCAAGAACAGCTTCCTTGGCTCACCACGCTTCCACCGCAGGAAACTCCAAGGTACTGACTTTACAGCATATAAAATAAGATTTACATAGTAATCTCAGAATAATCTCACAATCCTGTAATCTAATTGTTGACTTTCTCTGAACTGATGTCCATAGTTCCCACACAAGAGGAAATGTCCAGCCTCACACCAGAGTCTTCCCCAGAGTAAGTATGCTGTTTATGTATGTATGTATATGTCCTTTAGCAGGCACCCCTACTACCATAACTATGCACAGCCTGTCAGCCACTCAGTCACTGGCTCAAACAGGCTCACTCTTGATACCATGACATTTTGGTGCCAGGTTTTCTGTAATGACCTCAGGTATGGTCTGAAGAAGCAGCAGTGTAAGCAGGAGATAGTAAGTGTGGGTTATGAGGGAGGGAAGGCAGCCTGTGTGATGTTACTGAACTCCCCTGGGCCTGATAACTCAAGGTTGGCCTAGATATGCCTGTTTGGTTGGCTAGCCGCTCTCTGGCGTGGTCTTTTCCACCTGGCCTGGAAGAATGTCCAGGCTAGATGGAGTAAAGACCTTCTCTAAGTTGGACCAGCATCACTGGCACCAAGAGTCACACACCAGATGTAAGCAGCTTATTACTGCAGAACAGTGCATCCAATAAATATTGCTGCAGACAGTAAAACAACAGCTTATATTAATAGAATAGATATATATGCCAAAAACAGGAGTCCATATGGCTTATTAGTGGGTGGAGATACACCTGGGCTGAGGCCAGTAGTGAATTTATCTACCTCTGCTCCTTCTGGGCTAGATATCTGTTCAAAGAGCTTCAATTATCTCTTGCCTTCTCTCACTCGTTCTCTCCTAAACATGCTCACATGCATTCATTTACACATACTTAGTTGTACAGAGCACGCAAAACTTTCCTCCATTGCTGAGTTTGGTGTCATTGAGTTACTCTCTCAGACCCGTGAAAAGAGAGGGATCTACAGGAACTTTAAAAACAAGGAAGCAAACAGGTGAAACAACTTTGCTAAACTGTTCATTTCTGTACTTCTCTTACAGACTTGCCAAAAAATCCTGGTTTGGTAACTTCATCAACCTGGAAAAAGAGGAGCAGATCTTTATCGTCATCAAAGACAAGCCTCTCAGCTCCATCAAGGCAGACATCGTTCAAGCCTTTCTTTCGGTATACACTCTGATTTGTAGCCTACTTTTTGGTCTTTTCTTTTCTGCTGAATCCCTGACCTGACTCCCATCTGCTCCTTGCCCTTTCTGCTGCAACATTGTGCATGCAGCGTCACCTGTGTATTGGTGATGTTACGAGACAGTCTCTCTGAATGTTTACAAACATGCTTCTGATTTATTTAGCAATTCAGTAACCTGCTTATATTCAGTGCTTCTATTTTCTCTTTTACTGCAGTTCCTCTTGAGGTCAATAGAAGAGCATTGATCATTAGCATATAGATGCGTTGCCTTCAATACTGTGTGTGTGCTTGTATATTAAGATGTTCAGTGAGCGAAGAGAAGTATTGTAGATTGCACCTATGTGTGTTGTGTTTTATAATAGTGTGAATGTGCAGATACTCCCAGTCAAAATCAGGGTTTCTCAATGAGTGTGGTATCAACAAACATTCAGCAGTGGTAGTTGATATTCATTGTACATAATTGAACAGAACCTATCCTCACCTCAGTTAGATTTAACAAAGTCTAAGTAAATGCAAACTTTGCCAGCACAGGTCAGTGTCAAATCTGTTTCCCCATCCCTGGAGGTAGCTATTTTCTCCTCTAGGTTATGCTTGCTGGTATTCCAGACAGGAGATTGGCACCTGAATCAGTGGAATTATACCTCTCAGCACACTCATATTAATGGAATGTCAAACCCTCTCCAGCACTATAGCAAAACGTGACAATTTCAGAGCTCACCTGTTCACTGGGCATACAAATTCATTTTAGGTGGGAGAGCGCAATGTTGTTGGATGATTCAAGATTACATTAGCTTAAGTCTCTCTGGCATGCATGGTTACTCCCTGAGGCAGTAATCTCCTTAGAGTTTCAACTGCAGCTCATAGTATGTGGAAGGTATTTTAATGAGGGTTTATTCACCTTGTCATTTGCATGGTGTGGGAAATTTTTTTAACATCGCTGCTACCTATATATAATCCCATTATGTGTGCCTTTGTACTGCCTATTTTTATTCCTGTCTCTACCTATTTGTCCACTTTTCCCTTCCTGACTCTTCGTTTGCTTTCAGATTCCCAGCCTGAGTCACAGTGTGATCTCCCAGACCAGTTTCCGAGCGGAGTACAAGTCAACAGCTGGCCCCACCGTCTTCCAGAAGCCGGTCAAGTTTCAGGTGGATATCACCTACACAGAGAGCACAGCTGCCACAAAGGAGAATGGCATCTACTCGGTCACCTTCACCCTGCTCTCAGGTTAGGAATCTTCTGCTTTTTTTCCATTTCTGCTTTGTATTTTTAAATAAAATTTTCTTATTTTTCTGAAGATGAAGCCCATGCACAAGGGGCCAAATTCAAACCCACCATCTTCCTTCTATAAGCAGGGAGATCACTGAGGACAGATTTGCACACAGTCTTACGTAATTTTGAACAGCTGGTTTTCCATCTCATTAGGCTTAATATAGGTCTTGGGAAATCCAAGCTCACAAGTCACCCTTTGAAAAGTATGGAAAGCTGCCACTTACACATCAAGCAGGATGTTGTCACTCTTCAAACTAATACAATTAAACTTTGTTTATACCCAGCAAACAAATTAGTGTTGTTTTCAGAGGTGGGTGTTTTTATAGTTTCCAGAAAAATAAGAATGTCTGCTTGAGAAGTTTTTGAAAGTTCTTGCAATCCTCATGAATGCTTGATAAGATTTTCCCCAAACCTCCCTGAGCGTAACAAAATGAGCTCTGCCTATGCAAGATTACATACTATGCAATCATGTGTGAATGCTTAGCTGTGCAGAAATGCAGGCATGCTCTCTTTTCACTCACTTTCTCTCAGACACACACATGCATGCATATACGCACTCAAGTGTGGGCACACTTGATCCTACCAGGGTGCCATACAGGCGGGTTCCTCATGTCATGCATCATATATTGTACACAACAGGTAGACAGCAGGAGTTAGGGTTCTATCTACATATTTCTTCTTCCTCTGCTAGCATACATCAGGACACACAGCAGCACAGACACAGACATCTGTGCTGCTGCTGTGTGTCTGAGCAATTTTGACTTGACACAGAAAGTAGGAAAAGCGCAAGTGCATTGTTGATGCTCTATGATCTATTAAACATTAAAAGCCAGTACTTATTCTATTTGTTTGTGTGTGTTCAGGACCTAGTCGCCGTTTTAAGCGGGTAGTAGAGACGATTCAGAGCCAGCTGTTAAGCACACACGACCAGCCCGGGGTCCAACAGTTGTCTGGTGAGTGAATACTCCTTTCTTTTTAAAAAAAAATCTAAAACTTTTTACCCTTACCTCTACCGCCTCATCCGCCCATCCCACCTTCCCAATACACTACAACTCTCACAGCTGAAGCTAAGCTACAAGTCCTGCCCCTCTCTCTCCTGTGCTTGAAATCCCTAAACCACACTCTGCTTCTCAAAACGGCTTCCTTCTGCATGCCCGCACCTCGCTGCCATGAAAGAGCTGTGAGTTGCTCTCAAGCACCGACTGCGGGTCAAAATGTTGTCTTGTTGCCCTGGCAGTGAAGATTAGAGGTAGGGTAAGCTGATTCACATTCTGTTACTCCTGCTTCCAAGACTGATTGCCGGAGCCTGTCACCATGGCAACAACACTGCACCTTAACGCACTCCCACAATGCACTGCGCCACACAGTGACAACACACCTGACGTGTTTTGTCTCTCTTTTGGTGTGTACTATAAAAAGTACGCATCCTCTTCTGCTCTGTTTCGGCATCACTAAATGATAGAAAAACCTCTGACCGTCAACCATTCAGCTCTGAACTGAATGACATTATTAGAACCTCCTTTCTTCTTCTTGTGTTCTGGTTAGTTGCAAGGTTCACACTCAGCACTTGAACAGGTATAAGTCTTTTCTTACTTTTACGTTCTTGTATAATGTTCACAGGGTACAGTCCGGATCACAGTCTGGATGATAAAGAGAGACACTGGGATCCGCTGCTCCACTTCTGCTCTTAGCATGCTCTCTCTTGTAAATCACTGCTCTGTCTGCATCTCCTCGCGATCCTCTTTATAAAAGCTCCATCTGCTGGTCAGACAGGGAAACACTATGAGCCAGTTTCAGGGTTTCTTCCATAAATATCAATTTCACCACATAATGAAATTGTGCTATTAGTGGTTGAATGTTTGTGTCTTTGTCCTCTTAAACCCATTTACACTTTCATGTCAGAAGCACAGTATCGTTGAGATACTCCACTGCACCACTGTATTTTTACCAGTGTGAGTGGTGTCTTTGCTCTGTGTTTTATGCATATTTGGCACTCAGAAATGAACAGCAGTCATGACAGCTGTTACTATATTTACCAGTCTGTTATCGTTGCTCTGCCTCAGTAAGTTTACCAATTATTTTTGATCTTGTATATTGTTGCGCTCATTAACAGACAGAGGTGTGGGAAGGGTAAAATTATAATAAATTGCATTAGATTATGGTTTAATGACTGCTGTGGATTGCCTGTGAGGCTGAGATGACATTGTTAGAACACCCTTTATGAGTACACATAGTATGTATAAGAAATACTCACACAATCCTGAGTATACCTCAGGAGCCGTTTTAGATGTATTGTTCATTGCCTAAATTATATAAGATTGTATTCCTAAAAACATGCTACTTCCATTGCATTTTTAAAAAATAGGTTTCTAATTATTCTAATCAAAGAAGTCATTACAGTTCTGTGGTAATCGGTTTCTTATAATGGGCCAGTGTGTGTGCAGCAGCAGCTGACAGCATCTGCTCCCTCCTTTGGGCCTGTTGCCCAAAATCATACCTGTAGTGTTACCTGACCACAACGAACCCCCCTGACTGTAATTTAAGGATAGAAATGGCCTTACATACCAATGTGTTGGGGTCATTATGTCCTCTTATCACCAGCAATGGCTCCATACCTGGGAGCTCAGCTTAGAAAGACAATAGAGGGGTGAATCAATTATCCACAGTGTGTGGAAGAATGTACTATTTACCAACAGAGATTATTTAGTTAAATTCATATTGAAAGTGTGTAGATTTGTGCAGTTGTTTGGAGATTAAAAGACAAATGTAAAATTGTAGTAATTGTAGCAACTGTAGCACAACAACCAATTCTCTCTTTCATTTCTCTCTATCTCTACAGACTTGTGCAGGCTTCACCCTGCCAGTGTGTAGAGATTGTCATTTTGTAGCAAAGATTTTTTTGTTTTATAACAGACTTTGATAAAGTGCTGATATGCAGACACTCCACGCCAGCCTGTCTTTACTCATGTTGTCATTGTTCATTTGTGATAAACAGCAGACCCGCAGGACTACTTTGTGCAAATGGCTGTTCTTCTAAGTATTCAGACACAGTCTTGTGTGTGACTGAGATAGAGATTTATGTGTGTGTGTGTGTGCTACATTAACAAAAAGAACAGTGACTTTATTTCTCGTGTTCGGTGTTCTTACAGTAAACATTTACCTGCAATTCAACCATGGAGCAGTGTGTGTGTTAAGCTAAAGAGTCTTTGAAGGCTGCTATCAGGCAAACACACACACATTGCCCTGTGCTTTTAGTCTTTAGGAAGTAATACATCTGTATTATTCAGCATGTCCACCAATTCTCTTCAGCACACAACACGAAATGTAGACAGTATCATGAACTTTGATCGTTGTGGTGACATTTTTTACTTCATAGAGTTCTCAGGATGTTGCCGCAGCCTCCTAGTGTGTTTGATGTGGCCACATTTTACAGATAGATACGGTGTAGAACTCTTTGCTCCAGGCAGATTTAAATACTGTGTTATATGCACCTGTCTTTGTACAGCAGCCACAAGGCAGACAGCCTCCATCAACTGAGGTCCAGGTTGCCCTTCTGTGCTGTAATGACATCTGAGTAAACTAGGCTCTGCAAAGAGAGGGGAGATCCTTTTTATCCTGCTTTGTCTTGAAGCTCCAGGCTTTCTCATTGTCTTCCTTCATCTGTCCTGCTTCTGGCTGCCCAGACCTGCACAGACACACACACCATGCCTGCTCTGTAAGAGATTTAGAGTCAGTGCAGTTTGGGTGTAAATGGATACTTGTGTGTTGTCATTGTATTGTGCTGTGACATATGCATGATTTGTGAGAGCTCACTCATTACTCATTCTTAACATGGCTGCTTCAGCAGTTCTCATCCTCGCTGTGTGTCGGACGTCCTCCTCGTTGCCTCCGCTTGCTCTGTCGTACATGTAGCCACGTCTCTTTCCTGTGAACCCCTCTGTTCATTAGTTTGTTTGTTTCTCTTTCTTCTCTCTTCCTCCCTTTTTGTGTCCTTTTTTCTTCCCGTCTGTGTACCTAGGCAGCCCATTGAGTAACTTCTTTGACGTAATTAAACAACTTTTTTCAGACGAGAAGAACGGACAGGTGCCCTACCCCTCTGGCACCCCCTCCAAGCACTGCCCCTCACCCATGCACGTTCGGAGGCACGAACCGGAAAATAATGACACCAAATTCCCAGCTGCAAGCCGAGACAGACCCAAGTTGTCGGTGGCATCTGTGGGAACACAGGAGGAGTCTTAGAACTGAGAAGCTGTATAGTTGAACCCAACCCAGAATGACTTTAAGCCAGTGGCACAGAGAGTATCTATCTAGCTAGCTGTACATGGACGTCTTTTGTATAAAATGACTTTATATATACATAGAAAATATATTGAGAGAATCAAAGTGATATTTTACAAACGATATACACACACTCCTGTCCTTCCCTTCTCATTACCCTGCCATCATTAACCACCCATCTAATTGGCCCTTGCTCTGTTGTTTTGCTAACCTGTGTGATGACTTGACTTTTTTCTGATACCAGGAATTATCCAGAAAACCTATTAAAGTCCCACCTCCTGCTCTCTGATCCTTTCGCCCTCCCCCGACCACCCCTCCACCCCCTCGAGTGCGCCAAGAGAGACGGACATTTGTTGACGGAGGACTGCTTTTTGAGGTGCGGGGGCGGGGGGGGGGGGTGGTTACCATGGAAACAGACCCCTTATGTGCAGACTTCTACCTTCATCTTCCTCCGTGCCAAACTCCACCTCTGGCAGCCATCCGTAGAAGTAGATGAAAATCCTTTAGTGTCCTCCACCCCTTCTTAGACACAAGCACACACGTGTGCACATCCCACACACACACACACACTCAAATCACACACTCCCCTTCCCAAGAAGACCCCTGTTCTCTGTTTTGAGTTGTTAATTTGAAAAATAAGCATTTGGAAAAAAGTTAACACTACATACATAGAAAAACAGCATATACATGCATACATGCACAGGTCCAGTATGCACAACAAACTCTGGGATGTATTGATGAACAACATGAAGACATGAGAAGGAGAGGAGGGAGAGGAGTTTTGTGGAAAGCCCAAACAGCTGACACGGATGCTTGCTGGATTGTATTTATTTGCTTTTTAATGAGAACTGGGTTTGAAATACTGACTTTATTAGACTTAATACTATTGCTGCAAATGGACTGGAATTGTGATTTCAGAGAGGAGCCGGGTGTGAGCAGAACAGGGCGGGGGGCAGTGAGGGGAGATAAATTGATAGTACAGGGTTGGGGGGAGGGATGCGGGTGGGTTTGTGGGTATTTAAAATGAATGATCTATTCTGTTGTACAGACTGATATCATTTCTTATGTAAAAAAAAATGAAATGTCTAGTTGTGATACAATGTTTAGATACCATAGGAGCAGGTTGGTAAACCTGCACCTGCCACATACTGTTATTTTAAATTCTTCTGTGTATTTTTGTTACATGAGCATTTATGTCTTTGTTTGATTGACCTAATAATGATCCAAACATTCCTGTTTCCTGTTCTCTGCAGCACTTTGTCTTTGATTTTCCATTTATACCTCTCTCTTAGTCTCACTTACCAGCAGTAGGAGTAGAGGAACAAAAAAAAACATTGCCGTGATAAATGCAACTGTGGATATTTTTGTATTGTTGTCCTTATTTATTCATGTTTGTTCATCTCTGTTTGATTTCCTAATTTATTATAACTTGGGTATTTATATGAACAAAGCTGTTAGGTCAGTTGAATGTTATTTATTACCCTCTTGTGTGTTCGTAAATGGGACATTTGAAGAAAAAAAAAATCTTTTTTTTTCTTTTGTTTTGACTTTATCAGAATTATGTGAACTTTAAAAATTCACAAATTCTCTCTTCCCTGATGTCTCTGAAGAGGGAAAGAGAAATTGTGGGAACTCTTGAAAAAAGATCATTTACCAGTAATTTAAGAATGTAGACTTAGCCTCTTTTTGGAGAGGGAATATGCTCTTCTATTGATATTTGTCAGTTTCATATTATTGTGCGTGTAGGCCAGGCCGGAGGAGAAGGACATAGATCCCAATCTGCTTCTTCTCTTTGTAAATAGACAGACAAACTGTGGGGGTTGATTGTCTTTCTCAACCATGCTGGGGATTCCTGCTCTATGCTTTTAGCTTGTATTGCTGTGTGCATGTCAAACATGAGCTTTTCTTTGCATGGCTTTAGTGTTAATGTTCCATGCCAAACTCTCACTCCTTCTCTCAGCCTTCATTGATTCTCTCAAAACTACCTTTTGAACTTTAAATTCTCCCTCTGTCCCTTACCTTTCACCCTCTCTGCTTTTATTTCTGGCCTTCTTTTTTTAACTGTCCCTTTGGTCCTGCTGATCCCTTCCTTCCTCCTCCTCTTCTTGTGCACAAAGTTTTTGAACAATGCTTCCTTTACTCTGTACCTCTCTCTGGAAGGCTCGGAGGTCTGGGCTCTCTCTACCTTTAGGTAGAAGAGGCACAGAGAGGGGTTACCAGTACTACAAACACAAAGCAATACCCTGATGTTCACCCTCCTTTCTGTTTTCTACAATGGGAAGCTAGCAGCACTAAGGACATCCAATGATTCTGAGGCCCAGTGGGGTCTGTTGACAGAGCAGGAACAAAACTGACTGATGTAATCCCCATATAACATAACTGTGAGCATCTTCAGTGCTGAAACAAATAAACTCATTCAGTTATGGTGTGTTTGTTTTTCTTATTTACATGTATAGGTAAGTGCAAAAACAAAACAAAAAATGATCATCTTCATATGAAAAGCTGTGTTTGTGTTGTATTTACCCGTTGAATTGTCTATGTAATTACTTATCATATAATTATCTTATAGGTGTGCAAGTCCCCAACCTCAGGTGAGTCTGCACCAATTCACACAACCAAAGATCTTTTACAACTCCAGTGAGGACCCCAGGGTTTGTTTACCAGGTTTAATATTCAGCATTAAAACAGACCTTTGTTGTTCAAATCCCAGGTTGTGGATCTGCTGCTGTACCTGTGTAGAAGCACTTAAAACATCAGCATATATGAGCTTAATTAACTTTTAAAAGTGTACCTGGAAAAACAAGAAGAAGCAAGCTTTTTAAACAATATTAATATAATATTAATATAATTAATATTAATATTTGCTTGGATTAAAAACAAAATAAAAAGGGAACACCCCATTAAATACTCTCACATCTTTTTTCTTATTAAATAGAAATGTCCATCCCACTTTTCAGTAAGTGTTTTGTTTATCTATGTCATACCTAAAAAAAAAAATTAAACAAACATAAAAAGTACATTTGTTAATCTAAAGCTTATGTCAATGCAAGAGGCACTGAGGCGACCTCCTTCCTCCCAGTCTTCATTATTAGTTAAACAGGACAAAGCCAAAAGTCCAGCATGGCCACATCTCTTGGTTCCTTATTAGATGCATCAGTCTATTGTCATTGTCCATCATTTCAGTAAACCAGGAGGGCAGCGCCGATCCCAATCCTCTCCAATGCAATTCTTTGTATTGCCATTTTTGTCCACTGGAGGGCAGCAGTGTTCCATTATTTAGTTGTCACTTGTTGCATCCATCTGTTGATTTTCCATTTAGGCTTCCTGAGCCTTAGAGAGAGAGCATCTGAATGTCTTTTTTTTCCTTTTATGCAGTACAATACAAAGATGGAGTCCTTGTTATAAAATATCAAACACTGAATCTTCTACTGAATAAACTTTTGCCACTACTTTTAGAACTGCACCACGTGTCCATGTGTTCCATGCCTTCATGGAAATTTCTTGTTAGCACAGAAACATATTAGACAACACTTGTATTCAGACACCTAAAGATCTGATCCTGTGTCAGAAATAGGACGAAATGTCCAACTGTCTCATCCTTCCTCTGATTTCTGTCTTCTCTCCGCAGTGTCTGCCCTGTTGTCCTTAGACTCTGGACGTCACGTATAGAGAGCGCAGTCGTTGAGCCAAGGTGGCTTCCAGCTCCTCCAGAGGTGAGTCACCCCGGCTGTGAGCCAGCATAGAAGTGGAGTTGTTCCCTTGTCGGGCCCCAGGGGGTCCCAACAGCAGGCTCCTGAAGCCCTCTCTCTCCAGCAGGGCAGACATTTGCTGCAAGAAGTAACCTTCACAAAAAGAGCTCAGCTCCACTGAAATGTGTGCCTGAGAAGAGAAAGGACAAGGTTGTGATTTAGGCACACAGTGTGCAGTGTTGCACAGGCATTTTCTTTTTGTTTAAGTGTGTTACCTTGGCTGTCTTGTAAATGCTGACTGCATTATCCAGGTTGATGTGCTGAGAGCAGATGAGTTCACAGTGTCTTTGTAGCGCCCCCAGCTGGAACAGACTAGCAGCTGACAGGAGCTGTAGGGGAAAACGCACTCAAATGCTGAGTTTGACTTAACTGACTATTTATCTAAACATTTATCAGTGAATTAGTGTAATGCTGAATATAAGATTTTCCTTGAACCATTTAAAATGAAGGTTCTATATAAATGCACACCAAATTAGAAATGTGATCTGAGGAGGATAGAGGATGTGTTTACACATTCCTTAGTGTTCTAGTTGTTATCATGTTTTACAGCGCCCTGATTATATTGTGTAAATGTAAACAGTTACTGAACCTTGTCATGCTACCTGGGGTGTGTTATAGATGGATATTGTGGCTTATGATCAAGTTTTCTGCTGTTAGATTGAGTAACTAAAACAATTCAATATAAAATAGTATTCTCACCTCCAATAAGTCAGGAACATTAGTTTTCAGGGCCTCTGTTCCACCACAGTACAGGTATGACATCATCATCTGCAAAGAGAGCAATGGTCTCATTTAGCAATAAGCCAGTACAGTAATTTATATAAATAATGTGAATATCAGATGAAATACATTCATGTTTGTTATATTACCTGGAAAATGTTATATTTGATATCTTTGATCTCAATCTCCTTACTGGGGCTTGCATCTGATCCAGAGGAGGCAAGCAAAGACTTAAATCTGAAGGAAAACAAATGTCTTTGTTAGAAAACAATCAAAGTGTCTCCAGGTAAACTCATTTACCTGCTCTGTTTAGTGTGAATGTGGCTGCACTTACCTTTCAGAAGCAGTGATCAGAAGAACTCTGTGTGCGTAGAAAGGTTTCCCCTCCACGATAAATGTTACATCTGACATTTCCTGGTTATTCAGGAAGTGAGGGTCTGTTAAAAAAAATACACTTTAGCTGCTGTTTGTAAAACTCAGCACTTTAGGATCATGAGAGCCAAGAATATGGCCGTTCAGTCGATTATATGATTAACTGATGAACAGAAACTATGTTGTTGTCCTAATGTGATCAGAAAGTCACTTTCTGTGTGTATCATCATTAAAACAAGTTGATGAAATTTTAACATTAAGCTATCATAGCTGCTTGTCTGGAACACTGAGCTACTGTTTGTGTTCCTTACCCAACTGTGCTGAGAGACAGGCCTTCATCTCGGGGACAGCTGGAAGGGGTGCCGGGCCGAAACAGTGACTAAATATAGCTGCCAACTGCTGTATGATGGCATCATTCTGGAAGAAAGGGAGAGCGTTATGTCACTATTTGAAGAGGAAATTGGGCAAATATGGCATTCACTTTGGTGTCTGATGATACCTTAGTGGTACGCAGGATATTAAACATCAGGGGCAGGCCTGTGGTGACCAGCTCCTCACAGTAGTCTTCTTCTCTGATTGTGGTGAATTCTCTGAGCAGGGAGAGAGTGACGCCTGTCCTCGATTGCTGCTGGGCACAACGGAGAGACTCCAGCCACACGTGTAGTTTCCATGGTACACCTGTTTATAATGAAAGGATTTTCTTATTCATGTATCTAGAAAACCTGCAAACGTAAGCACATCCTCAATCCTCTTTTTGTCATATTATAGATACCCATTGCACGTAGCTCCATGGTGACGTCCAGGTAACCATGCTCTGCGCTGTAGTAGCTGGCTTCTTGCAGAGCCTTCATCCTGGCCTTGCAGAGCCTCGGTATGCCCACCTCTGGCAACACCCCAGGGCCATTGGAAGAGGTTGGCAGAGGGGAGAGAGGGAGGAAAGGGCAGATTCCAACCACCTCATCCTCCACCCCCTCTGCTAAGATCTCCTCCAGAGACAGGACATCCTCTTTGATTTGCTGGGGCTGAGTCAGTAGCTTTCTCAGCACGTTCCTGACAAGATAAATGAGAGGAAGAAGGAGGGGAAGAAAGAGGTCATGCAAGGAAAGGAACAGGGAAGGAAAGCATAGAATAATTAATAAATGCTCGAATGCGGCTCCTACTTCATTTCTGTGACCCTGTAAACCCCCTCTCTGATTACATAATCTATCACCCTGACTGTGGAATGTGAAGTGTTGAGTCTACATTGTGTTCACACATACACACAGTGAACAGGTGGAGACTTTTATTCTGCCAGTTGGTGTTTAGAATGAGACTGAACTGAACCTTCTATATACTGACCCTGTAAAGGTCTTCCATACAGGGTGGATTTTTTCTTTAGGTTTAAATGTAAGCTCCCTTCTTGTGTAACAGTTCTGCCTTTCACCATCACTTCAGCATCACTATGTGTTCGGTTTCAGGTTGTAGAAAGTGACACATACCTGTGTCCATGTGCAGCAGCATGGCTGAAGCAGTTCATGTCTTCATACAGGGATGATGTGAGGGCATTTCCATCATGGGCTTTGGATAAGGGGTCAGCGCCTCGTGCCAGCAGCAGACTCACCATTTCATAGTTGCCTGTGAAACAAAGACAGTGAGTTTTACACAGGTACAGCTCCTAAAGACATTTTGAATTCCTAAACAAACAACACATTTAATTATTTACACACTGTCCCTGTTGCTATGCAGAGCATGTGTCTCATTTGCAAGAGCTATGTGTGGCTTTCAGATGATCCCGTTGAGGAATGCGGCTTAGAGGCTACTGAACAACCACAGGCAGCAGCTTCATGGCTGTCACTGCACCTCCATCTACTCTCTCATTTTCTCATTCCTCCTGCCACTTCACAACTTAATCTTCTGTTACTCTTGATGGTCTTAAGGAAAATTATGACAATGCTGTATTAGTTGCTTTGCAGAAAGTTGCCACAGCAGCTTTCATTCATTCATCTTTTCCTTCATTCAACTCTCTGACAGAGTTGCTGCATCTATAATTTAGTGGAAAGTAGTCATTTAGTAAACCATAAATCAGATCAGAACACAGACCTACTTGAAGTCACACAACACTAACATCAGCTGCGTCTTGTGCTGCAATGTGTGTGTGTGTGTGTTTACCCACCTGCTGCTGAAGCCAGCTGCAACGGGGTGTCTGCTGTGTTCCCCTGTCCATTGCGGACTGCTGCTCCCTCTACATTGGCTCCAGCATCCAACAGAAGCTGCAGAAGCATAAAACATCTGTTATATTAAGCAATGTCTGACATCCTGTAACATATTTATAGCTCGACCTCTGACCTAACATTTGTCAATCTTCATTTAAGAGCATAACATTACTCATGAGTGATTGTAAAGCAGCTTTCATCTATTGTGCATATACAGCAGGGTGTTTTCCCCTGAGGAAGAGCGTGCAGCCACGCACACATCAAACTATGACCACCACACAGATATGTGTGTGTTTCCAACCTGCACAACGGAGATGTGTCCATGCAACACAGCAAAGGTGAGAGCTGCCCAGTGTCGACTATCAGGATGCACAGAGGGGTGCGTTGGGGAGCATGGGGGAACCTGGCAACACACATGAACCAGTATTACATGCCAACATCAAAGAAAACACTGACAGCTCCCTTTTTCAAAATAAGTACCTCTGTTAGGGAAATGTGCAAAAGGATACATAATATACAACATTAAGCTTTGTCCCTGTGTTGCAATTTTTACAGTGTACTTACCGCCACATCAAGGTTGGCTCCAGCATCGATCAACATCTGGACCAGGGCCTCATCCCCAGCTGCGCAGGCATACATCAGGGGGGTCATACCCTTAAGGACGAATAGGAAGGAGAACAATGAAGAACATAAAGAAGGGAAACATACATGAAGCTTCGAAAAACTATTACACAGTCATATTTTTATCACTTTATTAATTTCCCTAACCTTACATCAAGTCATGCTAGAAAAACCTAATGGCAACCGGAGTCATAACATTTCTGTGTTTTGTACCTGGTCGTCCATACTGTTGACTCCATCTGGTCCCAGCAGATCAATGGCTTGGCCAATGAGGTCCGTACGTCCACAGTTGAGCATCCGAAAACCCAAGTCTAGGTGGAACTTATCTGTGGCAGCTTTGGAGTCCAGACGCTTAAAGGAGCTGAAGCAACACTCAGGCCTGGCAATGATAAAAAGGCAGAGAATACAGTAAATAATCTCTGGATTCCTGACAGCCATCAGACTGATAGCTGTTTATTTGAATATGATCAGTCAGTTGAAAGACACCGATTAATTTATCCATTTATGTTTAAAGAGTTGCATGTGATGGTTGACTTTAAGAAATAATTGTACTCTTCACAATGAGATTCATAAGCCACATTAAAGTCATTAATCTATTGTAGACAGTGTGTAATTATTTGTTAGTGAGAAATTACATGGGTGAAAGGAAAAACACAACTTAAACCATAAGACAGTCTTAGTAATTAACTCATCTTTCTCTTTCAGAATGACTCCACTCGTCATAGTCAAAGAACTGACATGATAGTGGAGTCATTCTTACTGTCTGATGTCATTAGTAAGGGTGGAGTTTCAAATTATATGTTTGGAATTCTAGTAGGACAATCCCAGTAAACGTGTGTGTGTGTGTGGGGGGGGGGGGGGGTGTTCTCATTTACTTCAGCTGTCTTGGCTCACAGTCCAATCCTGGAAGGAGAAGCCTGGCAGTCTGTCTGACATCATCGCTGTCCACCAACAGACTCTTTCGATGCTCAGCATGAACTATGGCCACTCTCATCCACTCCATCAGAGGGGGCAGCAACAGAAATGGTCTGAAAATAAAAGAAAAAAGAGTGAAACTTGGTCAACTGCTGTTTATCTTCTTTGTAAAATGTGCCTTTTATATTGACCATGTTATTTGAGTGTTAGGGGAGTGAATTCAGATCTGTGGTGTTTTAAACCAGGGCTGAATATAACATTTCTTTCACACGCAGGGTTCAGTCACGTTGACAGGCAACTCTCTCATCAAGATGACTCATTTCACGTCTGGATCTTTACCTCACCCTGACCATAAACACACCCACACCCACACACACACACACGCACATACTGCACAGCATCCCTCACCTGTGCTAATCTGATCTATTTCATACACGTCACCAGGTTGCCAATTTATACACACCGGCCTTCCTTGCATTTGACAGAATATGAGGTTTTGGAGGTCTTTGAGTTGTTGTTTGACAAACAAAACACCCAATGCACTGTAAATAATCATTCATTGTAATCCATAAAAAGCAGCAAGATTAAATACCAAGAGGAGCCGCAGCCTACAGAAAGGCAGCCACCTAAAAAGGGGATACAATCAATGATAAAAATAGACACGACAGACAAGTTTGACCTGAGTTTAAAGCAGCAAGTGAAATGTGAAGATGCAGAGTAAAGAAAGAGAAGAACATAAGGCTGTCTCTCTGTCTGTCTTGTCATCGCCATTGTCCCCTGTTCTCACACCTCTTCTTCTAAAGCCCTTTAAAGCACTGGTGATACGGCTATCTGTCTAGACGGTTATCTGGTAACTCTTCTTGTCTCTGCCTTTCTCTCACCATATGTGCATAGAATGTGCCTGTGAACAATGGCACATTGGCATGAATTTCATTGTCGTTTGCTTTTGATGAGATAAAGCTCCAGTTAATGATTGTTTGAATGCTGCCTTTGTGTTATCACAAGTTATTAGGCGGCCTTTCTCCTGCTGTGATGCCCTACTTATCGGTGACTGTACCTTTGTTCAGTGGAGATGCAAACACTTCCGTGCATATTATGAATACAGATGGTGGTGAAATGACCTGCATGAGCAGTATTCAAGCATATACAGTGCTACAGTGCATAGGCTTGTAGTGGCTGTTAATGAGCCCCAGACCCCTGCAGTGTCATTTCGTCTGTGTTTATAATGTGTTTACTAGGAGCATTTGCCCTCATTGTGCTTTGTTAATAACGTATATTGTGTTTCTTCTCCATTTCATTTGGAGTTTTAAGAAAGTGCATGTCAAATTTTACATTTATTTTATTTAACAATCAATGACTAAATGTACACTACTCTAGTCTGACATGTTTAAGGCCTTAAAATAGATTTTGGTTATCTGCAAATACACAACTATCAAGTCTTTCAACTTTTTTTGTCTTTTATCTTTTCCGTCAGATGTTGTCTAAATACTTAATCAGCTGGTGATCAGTCAGGAGGAGGAGTCCTGCTGTCACCCAACTGTGACAGCTAACAAGCATGCAAGCGGGTGATGAGCTGTGGGGGGTGGGGGTTTGGTTGGTTAAGTGGGCCTGATAGGTGCATATAGTGAAGGTTTAAGTGTTTTTGGAAACAGCTAGGAGACAGGTGGGGTATGTGGAGATGAAGAAGGGGGATGGGTGGCAGTTTGTGGATAGTGCTGTGGGTGAAGAGTGATAAGAACGTCATGTTTTTCAAGAGAGAGAGGAGGCTCAATGGCCCTGGGAATCAATGTTTATTCCTCTCTTAATGGCCTCCACTCAACACAAATTGGACTGTGTATGTCTGTGTGTGTGTGTGTTAATTCATGTGTGCATTTTCTGCATGTGTCTTTGTCTTCCTGAATGCCACAAGGCATCCACCCTGCTCTTTACGGCATGTTTGCTTCCAGGCATACACACAGTACTGGCACTAATCCAGAGTTTAACCAGTTCCAATGTGCAGCTTGTAGCACTTAACTCTCATTGATCCATGAGTTTTCCTTAGCTGTCCCTTTATCAATCAGCCACTGTTACTAAAAAAAATCCTGAAAAGGAGTTTTTAATGACTTTTACAGTGATTTTCAAAATGCTTTCAGACATGTTTAGACCAATTAGCCTTTTATTTTGGAAGAGTTTGTATGTGTGGGGTGTGTGAGGATTTACACAAAAATTTGCAACATCACATACCAACTGATGTAATGTCTGTGCAGACAGATGCAACATGTCTGTACCATTGTCTGAGAACTAAGTCCTTTCTCACAATATCTGCTCCCTCCCATCTGACCCCTGTGTCTGGGTTATGCCCCTCAACCTGAAACACAAGCTTTAGCTTCAGTGCAACATCAAAGCTATGATGCCTGTTAACACTGAAACTAGATAGCTAGCCTACTGACCTGACATGCTAAGGCTACACACTGAGAACAGCAGGAAGTAGACACACACAGTCTTACATACACACATGTTCAGAGACACATTAAACGTTAGCTCTGATTCATGGTGCCCTGCTCACCACCACCTGGCAGGCCATAAAATGACAGTGGGCTTAAATCGTGGTCAGGTGTGTTTGAACTCTAACCTATCCAACATGAAAAGCAAAGGCCCTTTTGCTCCCTACAAAGAAGAAAAATCACACATTACACTGGCTCCATATGTCCTGTATACCCTATAACCTGAAGCCAGTGTAATTGGGGTCACATTGTTAGAAACTTCAAATAGATCCTACAGCAGACCCCTTCATGGTTTGGAAAAAAAGGGTCAAGGTTAACCACTGATCTAGAGTCAGATTACACTTATGAGGGCTCCATAAGGACAGATGTAACCGTATCTGATGTATCTGTGGTTAGAATTAAGCCCCACTGGCTGCTTCTTATCAGTAACACATCTATCCATTAGTGCTGCCTTCAATCCACAGAAGCAAGCACAGCATTTGGGAGGTCTGAGTATTTGAATGTGCTTGTTTTAGTGATTTTAACAGAAGTTGGCTTTTGGACTTTGTCTGGTTTGAAGACATTTAAACATTATCTACAATCATTAACAGATCAGGGAAGTTACATCAGTTGCATTGTGTCAGACTGTTATATTTACTGAAGTCAGCATCCTAACCAAGGAAATAGAGACTGTATTATTCTATTATAGTATTTTGTACCACGGGGTGTAGTGAGTGTAATCTGACCTCAATCCAACATAAACACTCCGTCCGTGTGCCACAGAAATTAGAGGAAAACCAGACTAAGAACCTAAATTAGCAATGGGCAGGGGCAACAGAGAAAGGATAAAGAAAGGAACAATAATGAAAAGAAATAAATGCTTTCCAACACTTCGTGTAGGCTTAATTCTCCAATACAAGATCATTACTCACAACTAAACACCAGCTTTAAAGGATCATAACAAAAAGGGCGTCTCTCTTACTTTGCACCAGACTGCCTCAAATGTTTGATGATGTGGCCCACACAGATTTGGTGGTTTTGGATTTCCACCAAAGATTTTATAAAGCTTTCAATAGAGGGTGAGCCAAAAAGATTGAGAGGCCCACTGAAGGAGAGAGGTCTGTATCATTACCAGGCACTTGCATTGTAATCACTACCAGGTTTGCACTGCTCCAGCCTTACCACCTGAGTCTGCCCTGTACGGCAACATTCTCAGACACTACACACACTGAAACACAGAAAGTCAAGCAGATGCCTAGAAATAAAAAAAATGGAATGTTGCAGATGTTTCATGCAAAAAAATCAGTTTCACCTGCACACATAAAGCAGGCTGATATACATACAACATAAAAACATCTAAGGGCTTACAAAAAGGCAGCCAGAAGGGTGTATATCTGCTGTTCAGTGCTCTTTGATGCTAATGAGGAGCCCACCTTTGCTCACTCACAGTGTGTCTGTTCATTATTAAATGTATGGGAGCCAGCTGGCTTTGTGTGCATACACACCCATATTAGTGGGGAGAGAACATGACGACTTCACACTGATTTCATCACAAAAACTTGTAAAACTCTATGAGAGCATCTCACTGCTATCATAGCATCCTTATGAAGTAACAACAACAAACATACATTTGTAATGTTTAAAATATAAATTGGGAAAACGAAACACAAAAACTGACTTGTTCACTTGCACACTAAAACACACACTTAAGTGGAAACTGCATCCCATTTTTATGCTTGAGTGCTACCTTTAGACATGTCCCTACATCAGTTTAAAAATGCAATTAACCTCTACACATCTGAGAGCACTTTGCACTGACATTTTTTTAACATAAAGTTACTCCATGAAACACACGCACACACGCACATGCAAGAGCCTAAGTGCTTTCACTATGTGACAGATGTGTGGGTAGGCTGTGTAAATGTAAACAATAATCTTAACTTAAGTCACTTAATCTCTCACATTTTTCTAAACTGCTTATTATCACCCCTGTGAGCACATACATGTTGCATCAGACAAAAAGAAGCAGAATGTTCCAATCTATTTAAAGATGAGGATGAAATGTTGAAATATAGGTGTGCAGAAAAAACTTTAGACTGATCAGTGTTGTGTCCAGACGTAAAAGTTTTCAACTGCTTCTTTCGGGACCATAATTGCTCTACAAAGGCCACTCAGGGAAGATTTAAGGAAGCCCTAACAGAATTACAGACCATTTGCACCTTTTAAAACCCCTTAAAGCACCAGTCTTAAGCATAATTTACACCCTAAGGTGTAATCCACCCTTCTATCAGACTAACATTAACACCTGGGAACCTGCTTACTTGTAATTTACCTGCAAAAAAATTAACACTTGAATGGCCAGACGGCAACAAGATAAGGAAACTGGTTTAAAAAAAAGCTGTTCATTTGATTTAGAACATATTTGTTAATTTCCATTTGTGTTTTAGCAAATGCTAAAATGCTTGTGGCATGAATTAACTTTTCCTTTAACATCCTGAGCCAAATTGGATCATGTTTAAACACAGCTGTTATCAGTATAAAACACATAAAAAGGCATGAACTCTCCAAAATGTATTTTATGTGGACACAAAACCAGAATGGGAAGAAAATGTCTAAGATTAGATCTGTTATTTACTGGCTCCTATAGAGAGAGGCTCTGAAATGCTTGTGTCCAGCCATGCATGATTCCCACCTCTCTTTGCTAAGTGCCATGCGTGGGGGATCCAAGTTGGGATTCTCCATGGACTCCATTTGTGGGCAACGCAGGAAGTAGTAAAGGGTGTGGAGGGCGTCAGGCGACCAGGACACGGGCTGCTGGGGACGAGCGTGTCGGGCAGGGCTAAGCCCTGGGCGCACTGAGCTTAGTCGCTGCATGTGGTGCATCGCACGAGATACCAAGTCACCTGGAACAGAGGAAACATGGGGAAAGTCAGTTAGAGGGTGGAGTAGATAATTGTCTCAATAAAACCACAAAGCTTGCTAATTTCATTTGCTCCATTCAGAAACACAGTATCAAACAAATGTTGGCACATTAAAAAATATAAGAGTAGTTCTCTGTTCTCTACTCAGTCAAACCGGATTTCCCATTTTCCTAAACCACTTACCTACGTCCTCTACTCATTACTCTCCTTCCATGTCTCCAGTGGTAGTTGCCATTAGCAGTGTCATTATCAGTAAGCAAAGCCAGACAGCCAGTCTAAATAGCCATTCATCGTTAATCACTGAAGGAGTTAATGGAATAACAGACAGTTGATCACAGGCTCTAATGAACTGTTCAACTGTTTATGTACTGATACAGTTCAATCAGGGCACTCAGCATGGACCAATGGGTGTCAGTTCCATAATGAAAGCAATTTCTTTTAGGGATCTGCAGTTCACTGTATATGTATCTTTATTAGCATTAGGCACAAAGAACAGAGAAACAGGGGTAGGGCTACACAGAGTAGACTTGTAGATCACAGTAGGTGACCAAGGCTGTCAGAGCTAAAGCCAAGTTGGAGACAATCAGTCATCAGAGGGATAGGGAAGTGGAGGAGGAGCTAGGAAAAGTAGCATGAAGCAAGGAGGCCCTGAACATGGGATCATGTAACGCTCATTTAACATAATTACCCCTGGTTTAATTTCTAACCAGATTATTGTGTGTAGGACACTGCGCCATGGCCAAGGCTGTAGACATCAGCAGTGTGAGTGTGCAAATGTTCGTGTCAACATTAAGGAGTTTTGGGTTCTCAGAGGGGGGTTCAGATTTGTTGGGCTTCCCCAAATAGACCCCACTTATAGCTGAAGGGCCCCCTTTGTGTTAACTACCACCAGCAGTTCCCTCCAGGAGGTCTCCTAGGAATTCCTACCTCAGATGGAAAGCCTCGCCCTGGCTTTGCAGCCTATATTGTGCCCCAAGGCTAAACCGAGCTTCAGGGGTCAGGGGGATATGAAATATTTCTTTCTTCAATTACAGATTATACTGAAGCCCTTGTGGAAGCTGAGAAGGCAATAAACTGTGATATGACTTTTCAGACAACATAGAAAGATGATAAATTGTCATAAAAAATAAACTATAGTGCTCTTAATTTAATACAAACGTACTGGGTTATTCCAGTCCTACTCTTTAATATTTCCCTTAGTTAACTGGAAGGTCAAATCATAGTTTCCCCAAGAGGTAGTTTATGACACTTTTAAAGCCAGTTACACCACATTTCCAACAGTTTTGGACATTTAGCTGAAATGTCCAGTATCCTGCCATCCATTATCCATCATCTTTATGTATGCTGTGTGTTTGTGTGTCTGGCCAAGCTCACTTGGGAGATCCAGTAGGACTGAGCAGCTCAGTACAGATGCTCCTGTGTGTGCCTGCTCCCTTGTGCTCTGATCAGACTGCCAAACCCACCTTGTTTTTGTTGTGTGCATGCGAATCAGTGGGGACAAACCTTTATGCGTGTGTGTTTGTAGGCGTGAACGAGTCTGGATGCCCAACAGCCTAACTTTGCCCCACCAGAGAGATGTAGCACAAAGAGAGCACTGAGCAAAAGTCAGAGAAAGAGTGTGTCTGTGTTTGGGAGTGTGTGTGTGTGTATACTTTCTTAATGCTTCAGTAATGTATAAACGTGGCCTTGTGCTGAAGGAACAAATGGCAGAGTGTTAGCTCGTTTGGAGTAGGAAACCTATCCGTGCTCTGACCAGCACTGATCTCTGTCCCCCCTAACCTAACCCTGCCCCAACAATCTCCATCTTCACCACCTTTCCATCATTTTCTCTTGACAACCCCTGACACACACCCTACCTTTCCAATTTCAACTCTCAGCCTTCCTCTATTCCCGATTCCTGCTCTTCATCCCTGCCAACCTCATCACAGGTTCCAGTTAAAACAGACCACGTGTACAGTAGCTTGACTGTCTGCATGCCTCTGTGTTTACCAACCACTGTGTGAATCAATGTCTATAATGTCTAAAATCTCAATAAATCTGTCCAATAATTCAACAGAAAAAAAGTCCCATAGGACCTCTGATTTCTATAATTACATTAATCCAAGTACCAAATTTACGCTACCCATAACACACTTTGGCTGCAAGCAGACAGAATAATGATGAACATGAAAAAAACAATTCCACCACTTCCCAAAACAAAACCCCACTAACAAAAACATACAATTTTTTTCCTGTCACAACATTCTTTTATTTATCCTTTATCTTATAAATAATGGAAATTATCTTTGCAATAATAAAAAAAAAATGTGGGAAAATAAAAAAAATGCTCATATATAATATACTATATCTACTATATCTAGGACCACACAAACACACTCTTTGTGTACTCACTGAGTTCAGAGATGCTGCCCACACAGGTAGCCAGAAGGGACTGCTCCAGTGTCCTCAGCTCCAACTGGGCATAAGCATCCTCCCTGCTGTCCACAGACGTCTGCTGGTTCTCTGTGTAGGGACTGAAATGGGCTGGGAGAGACAGGACACCTACGGACACAAACACAGAAAGCGAATGGTATATAAATATTTTGAGATATTTAAAACAAACTTCCATAACTTCTGCAAACATCCTTCCACACTGCTCCCCACAGAAGTCCTAACACAATTGCTAGGAGTATTTACTTAGTGTTTTTGTAATCCTTGTAACATGTAACCCACACTGTTGGGGGCAAACAAACACAGGGGAAGGCGAGCCTCGCTTTCAACACGTTCAGAAAAATAAACAGAGCATACAGAGGCATCAGGCTAATGCAAACAATACAAATACACACAACATTAGACACAGTTTGAGGCTTCTCAGAAAGAAGTACAAAGAGATCAAGCTAAGATTTATTGTAACTGCTTGATGCCTAATCCTCTTACCTGCAGATATTATACAGAGGTTTATACAAATAAATACAATGAGGATAGCAAGGTAAGTGATAGATACAGACAGTCAGTATATCACTGAAAGTCCACTGATGTAGAAACTTGAGTTATAGATTTTATCATACTACTGAAAGCCAGCACTGTGAAAAGATTATTTCTTATACAAACAGTAAGATTTCGTGGCTATAAGACATCATTATGACATTCACTGTCATGTCTTTTGTGTGCAGCTAGGGTCAATCTAGGACATGTGTGGTATTTCCTCTTTGATGGACCCTCTGGAGACCCAGTCAGCCCAACCCAATCCACTCTGACCAACTGGATGTGTAATGTTAATTAGAAACATTAAAGTCAAATGGATATCAAATTAAAACGCTGTCACAGGAGTATGCCTCACCTTCGGTTGTGAAATCAGATACCAGACTAATTACAATAATTAATCACCAGGATTAATCTTTTGTTCTAAATGAGTAATTGCAGGCTAAGAGATACGATCACTCTTACATAACCTGAACATGCCATTCTGTTCTTTCACTGCTGTAGCTGTAGATGTTTCTGAGCAAAAAATGGGTAAAAGTAGTGACAAGTGAAGGTGAGGACACACTGTTCTGTTTTCTGCTACTTTAGTATCTCTATCTGCTGGCAGTTTACTCACACCTTGTCAGCCTGGAGAATGTGTTTGAGAACGAGGACGTGATTTAAAAAGCTAATGTGCATCTAATTAATCTGGATAAGCAGAGTTATCTGCCCAAGAGTTAACCTTTATTTTGGCATCACACTCAGAAGTGCAGCCTTCTGCCAAGCCAGGGGAAATGAGTGGAGGATGTCTGAGGATAGAAAAGGAGACATGGAAAGAGGAAGGAGGATCAGTGCAGGTTTGTGATTTATTTACAAAGCTCAGAGGAAAAAAAAAAACCCTATAATCTCAAACTCTCCCTACAGTCCCAAATGGGAAAAGATGGGCTACCATCCCTAAAATGACATTCCCATGTGCTTCCGGCTAGTTGTGTGCTCTCATTGGAATTGGAGGGGGTGCTGAAAGGAAAAACTGCTGATGAAAAATCCCATCATGTTACTCTGAAGTCTCTTCCTTTCAGTTCTCCATGCCAGCAAGAGTTGATGGTAGTTATAGTTGACTGTTGGGTGAATCGGGGGGTTATCTTTCCTAAGAATACAGCATTGTCTACAACTTCCTCAGCTTACACGAACCTGCATTTTTAATATAGATGTAAATAACCTTATTTTGCTTTATATTATAATAATTTCTGAATATAACTTAGATTGACAGTCAGTTTAAAGCACAGTGCTTCATAAATGAAAAACATATTGATAGAATTAAAACTATGTTCACTCCAGCAGAGTTGGGCTGCCAAAGAGAAACCTTGTCCCATACAGACTGTGTAACCCCATCTCTCTCACTCTCTCTCGTACTTTCCCTGCATGGTCTGACTTGTATAATATGTGCTGACTCCCATTTCCAACACAATGGAAACGGCTGCCTCCAGCAGAGTACTACATGCACGTCACACAAATATAACTCAGGCTTTAACACATCCCTGTTCACTAGTACCAACAAAAACACAACATTTCTTGCTCTATACTCTCATAAGCTGCCTCACTGTGAATTCACCACCATACTTTATGACACTATGGAGTCCATAAAGCCTTCAAACCTAGCAAAGAAATATTTTGAGGAAACCTAAGATACAGTACTAGCTCATGCTTTGATTTCTTGTTGAATAATCTTTAGGCTACAAGTAGTAGAGATAAAAACAAAATCTTTTCAAATAGTTTCAATCGTTACAACATATTTATTCAAAATGCTGGAGCAAATATTCACTCAGTGTTTCCCACAGTCCCACCCCATTGCTCGCCACACCGCCGAACCCCAGTCTGCGTCATTTGGGCCTGATGTAGGTCCGCAAGCCAAGCAAGGCCTGTCCCCTCCACCACTAATATCATGAGTACCAGCAGCTCCAGCTTGATGTGCATCTTCTCTCTCTGGCACTGGGAGAGGCAGAGGAGGGGATAAGAGCAGAAGCAGAAGAGATGAGGGGCTGAGGAGTTGTAGAGGTTTATTGGAAAGCAAGTGACTCATGCAGAAAGTGAGGAGCTGTGGGGAAAAGACAGGAATATCTGAGACTGTGAAGAGAGTGAGGCAGGGGAAGACAAGTGACACAAGGGATTCATTCTTTTGTGGCCATTATGGTTCCATTTCTGAGGCTGACCCTGCAAATGTCATGTGGGAATCTCTGCTGCAAATCACAGCTGAAATTTACCACAAAGCCTGTGGCAGTTCCCATCCTGTCCAAACTATCTCTCAAAGCCATTACAGCTCCTCCTAGCTTAGCCAAGCAATCACTCACAATGATGTTTGACATATACTGTCGAAAGAAGGTCAGAATTTTTTTGTTATGCTAAAAGGGCTGTCACTCTCAATTAAATATCTTTATGAGTCATTACATTAATAATGATGCTGTCAAACCAAACGTCAATGCTCAAATTTCAATCTCATTAGGAAATCAAATGTTTGAACTGTGACCTGCCAGTACAAAATGCCAAAATAAACCCCTCCCCCACTGCCCCGCATGCCTCGACTCACAGGCTCTTGTGAGAACTCGTGTTATCTCCCAATGTCACAATTTGTTCTCCTTGACTTCAAGCTTATGTTTTCAGCAGACATGCATACTTTGTTGCATTATTATGTTAGATATGTAGACTTTATTACTGTTACTCCTATCTCAGGACATTTGGGTTTAATAGGCCAGAAAAAAACAGCTCTAAATTCTCAGACCTCAGAATCTGTTCAGACCGCATGGTTTACAGGACTAAACTTCCATGAGTCAATGTTATAAACTATTTAATCATTTACATTTTATAGCTCATTATTCATAGCTCAGACTTCACTTAAGTCACTTCCTGTTTAACACACAGTAGAAAATAAAAAAATGTTTTCAGAGACAGACCTTGAAATGTTCTTTCAGTGTTGCCATATCCTATTTTAGTTTTTAATTAAATTTCTGTCCCCACCAGCTAAAGACCATAACTGATCTGTGTGTTAATTTGTTTTGTCTACCATAGTGTCTGGAGTGCGTGAAACACAGAACTGCATGCAAAAGCTTTGCACTATGCTCTCATCAAGCTGACAGAAAACTCTCAGGAGAGTGTGTATGTGCACACAAACACACAAGTGAACACCTGCCTTTCCTCCATTAACAGCCTCTTCATTCATTACAGGGTGGATGGAGTCAGGGAAAGGGGGCTTCAAAGCCACTTCCCCTGGCCAAGAAGGCGCTCTGATTTGGATCCAGTAGGCTATAAGCTTGTCCCTTTGTGAAGGCTGGGAAGGGTGCAGTCACACAATAGTACAGTGTTTGACAGGTCTGTCATTGGGTGTGTATCCCTCCCACAATCTCCTGAACTCCTCTTTCAGTGAGTATGTCTTTCACACAACAGAAGACACACACATATACATGCTTGTGCTTCATTTCTCTTCAGTGGAATCTATAAGCCAGATGTGATCCTTCACTCACAAGCCTGACCTCTTGTTTTCCACACATAAAGGCTCCACAACACCTGTTTTCCACACATCCAACCTCACCCACACACATTCTTCTCACTGTTTTAGACATTGAGTGCCATACACAGGTCTATTGTTGGAAGGCAGAGCAGGATATGCAAAAAGCTGACAGAGAACAATGTATAAAAACAGTTATATGAGCATGTATTTGTAGAACCAGAGGGATTAGGCTTGTTCAGCTACACTTACTGCAGGGTTTCAGCCTATAGAGTTAAAAATATCTACGTGTTTGCTTACTCTGCTGAACCCTCCTCACGATCCTCATCTAAACAGAATTTCAGTAGGACAGAGGGGCATTTAGAAATTAAAGTGGTGTAGTATGTGGGCTAAAAATAATCATTTGACAACCATACAAGTGTGTCTTTCAAAATACAAACTACCTATGTAGAGCCGGGAGACAGAGAAGCATTCATGAGCCAAAGCTCACAGTTAAAGTCCCAGCTTTGACTGAAGTGACTATTCACTGGAATCTTTGTGTTCCAATCATTATGTTTCTGATTTAAAGGGCATTAAAAGTTACAGATCTCTTTCTCACACAACTACACACATACACAGAGTGCCTGTCAAAGCCTGGTAAATCTGTGACATAGACAAGTGAATTGGGGTCTGGTCAACATCCTCCTGACACCTCTGGTGACCCCTGGCTGGAAGGGGCCACGGGTCAGAGCTGGTGCTCAGCTGGGGCTAAAAGAGGAAGTAACCTTATCAGCTGTGTAAAAGGGGGCTTTCCTGAGTCACTGAGTTAGAACACCCACACACACCATTACTCATTGATATGAACCAAGTTAAAACTGAAATATAACGGTATAAACGGTTTCTGGTGCTGGCTGTTGAGCTTGAAAAATGTTTTCTAGAAAGTAAATATAAGGCTTGGACAAAACCATAAAACTATGAATTGTTCTTCCTGACATTAGACCAAAAACAGAGCTGGACCTGCCCACCAGCCCACAGCAAATCTCTCAGAAAGCAAGGACTACCGTGACCAGCTGTAGTCCAAGAGGGTGGAGTTGCAGTCTGTCTGTGGGACAAGAGACTTGGTAGAGATGCGGCTTAATGACACCGAGGCCCACCACAACAGGGAGAGGCTAGCTGATTAGCTGAAACTGAACCTAAAAATAAAATACTTATAGAATCTTTAAGAAATATAAAGTTGGTTACCAAAACCACAAGCTACCACCAATTTCTATGACCGTATGGAAAATCAAGCAGGATGGAGCTACGTAAACGAGTCTTCAGTAAATCTGAGGTGCTCAAAGTCATGCACACAGGCCACAATAAGTGGTTCCAACAGGGCAACAATGACTGGTGAGCTGTAAATGTGGTAAGCAATAACATGCCCCCCCCCCCCCCCCCAAAAAAAAAAAAAAAAAAAAAAACACACACACATTAGGGCTGGTTCTAGTTTCCCACAGCCCTGAAAAATATTGCCATAAGCTCTACAGAACTAACCCTAATCCTAAACATGACTTCAGATTTCTCTCCTTATCCTTTCTCCTTCCTTTACCCTCTCTAATCACCATGTTTTATATTTTACATTCCAGGCCAACTGCAGTGCCCGTGGCCATCTTGTCTATTACAACAATCCTGTTCTCCACATGTGACACCACTTCACACAGTGTGCAACAAAGGGGCAATATGGCTCCATTATCGCATGACATAGTTTTATAGGTTTCACTGTCTTATAGTACAGTGCTGGGGCTGGAAATGCACTCTATGTATCTAGAGGCTAGAGTTCTTTAATGACACAGGATGACAGGCACTACACATCCACACAAACATCTAACCTCAATTCCACCCTCTCATAATTGAATCCACGTTTAGTATTCAACTTACGTCACCATCCTAAACACTGCCAGGATGTGAGGGGCTTGACAAATAAAAACACAGGAAAAGAGTGCAAAATATGACAGCAGCAATTTAACGTAACAACTCTCATTAATGTCACATCACAGGTTGTTTTATCTGCCCATCTTAAACAGTAATAGTTAACCTCCACTTACATGAACAAGCCTCTATTCAGTCCTCAACAAATCACACTATGGGCAGCAAGCTAGACATCAAGGTACAAAGTAGTGTGTGTGTGTGTGTGTGTGTGTGTGTGTGTGTGTGTGTTTGCCCTAATTGCTTTTTTTCCTCTCTGTGTGATCAGCTCATTTTCTCTTCAGAGCGAGAACAGAGAGCCAGTCAGTTTGGATGGTAGACAACATGCCTATTGATGAGAGGCCTAAACCTGAACCTGAACCTGACCCTCTGTAGCACATGCAAACACACACTAAAAAAAAATCACTGAACTGAACTGAGTCAGGTTTATACTTTTACCAGATCTCACTTTTTAGTGATTCAGCTGTCAGATTTTTACGTGGGAATGTACTTGGACCACAAACTGGACTGGAGGAAAAATGTGGACACTGTTTATAGGAAGGGCCAGAGTCGCCTCTACTTTCTGAGGCAGCTGAGGTCCTTCAACATCTGCAGGACGATGCTTAGGATGTTCTATGAGTCTGTGGTGGCCGGTGCCATCATTTATGCTGTTGTGAGGGTGAGAGACATAAACAGACTCAACAGAATCATCAGGAAGGCCGGCCATGTTGTAGGTGAGGACCTGGACTCTCTGACAGAGGTGTATCAGAGGAGGATGTTGTCCAAAATAAAGACCATACTGGACTGTCCCTCTCACCCGCTCCATACTGTGCTGACCAGCTACAGGAGCTCATTCAGCAACAGACTCCGACTCCCACGATGCACCACTGAGAGACACAGGAAGTCATTCCTGCCTGTCTCAATCAAACTACTGAACTACTCTGAACTGTAACAGTCACTCAGACACTGTACATTCATACTGGTACATTCATGTCATGCTCTTTACTATGTAAAGGGTTTTATACAATAGTAAATTTCATCTTTCAATTTATCTATAATAAAGTAATTCTGATGTGTGCTGTGACAAATGTTAGAAACAACACACCCAAAGACTGACTGTTAACATCCATCCATATCTTCTAATAATTTAGAGCTGAGCATTAGTCAGGTCACTGATAACCTATCATGCTATGACACCTCTAAAACTAAACATCAAGATAAACACTGAAATAAACCATGATAAACCATGACCCCTCCGACACAAACACATGTGGCACTGTTTCATTATCACTTAAACCCCTGCCTGACTATAAAAAGCACACTGTGACTCACAAATTAGATTAGAAATTTTCAGCACCGGAAATCATTTTTTACACTGTTAATTGAGCATTCACACATTAGCCTAGACATTCATTAATGCACATTATTGCCAAGCAGTGTCCACACACAGACCAAGGTACTTCACTTTAAAAAGCTCAAGGACATAAACACAGAACCAAATCCTTTCCAACTAGAAACTTTTCTTCTTCTGCTGCAGCATGGTTCTCACAGTCTAACTAGCGGTTTTGATAGAGAGACTTAGGAGTCTGACGTTTCAAAGAAAGGGATCCAAATTCCCCCTAGTAAATCTAAAGCAGCTTTCTGCTGATTAACATTCCGGGTTGGGCTGGGTAGAGAGAGTAAAATCATGACGCAAAACACAGTGAGTCAAACTTGGGGGAAAAAAACCAGCGTGGGGAGGAGGGCGGTGGTGCATGGATTATGATTTGGATTGGTGGTCCACTCAGGCTTTCAATCACTCCTTTCCTCCTTTAGCCTACTTTCTTGCTCACTCTTAAACTAAACCTTTAGGCTCACAGGAGAGTGGAAAAGCAGCTCAGGAAAAGAAAAGACCAACCCTGTTTGGGCAGTCTGGCAGTCATATAAACAAATGTGTTGTACAGTTGCATCAGCATAGTGCTAATTACTGAGATTCTGTCTTAGTAAGTAATCATAACAGATAAATATTTTCTTATTAAAATGATGAGTGGGGAAAATGTAGTCACAAAAAGTGCAACTACTAAAGCAACTTGAGTCAAGGCACTTATTAACTTTCCATGTCTGTCTACAGACTTTTTAAGTGATTAAAACCTGCACAGTCAACTCAATAAACATGAGAGACTATATTGTCTTTTAGAGACTGAAAACTATTTGTAGAGCAATGTTGCATTAACCTTCTTGACAAGCCAATTAAACTTGCATTATGAAAGAACAAGCCACAGACTCATTCCATCCCATTATAGCCTGTCATGGGTAAGATAAACAGAGAAGATGAGTGTGCATTATTTTATAGACATTACAACTCAGCAGCACAGAATGTGCACAGCAGAGCTTTGTTCAAAAGGCCAACAGTTCTTTGTGTGTAGTAATGAGTAGGGCTGGTCCCTTTGTGCAGGCCATTGTTGAGAACACTGTAGAAGACAGATGAGAGAGGTGGATGCTATAGGAAAGGATGCAGGATGGCCATAACACTGGATGGATAGTGTGGGCAGAGCGCCTTATGTTATTAGCTGGGAAATCAATGCCACTGATGGAACATGTATAAAAGCCACGTACTGAAAATAAATCAGTGGACCACCCAACCTTGGACACATGATGACGTTCTGACAAATGTCCCTGCTGCAGTCTGGCCACACACATATCAGCATATAAAAAAATAAGGTTATGTGCTGAGGTGTCATCAATAGCACAAATCATGTGGCCATGTGTCCGTCTTGGGGATGACAGCAGAACACAGAGTGAAGCTCTAAATAGTCGGTGTCTGTGTGACCTGGGTGTGTTGGGGACCTGCAGGGCGTGTCAAGATGTCCACCTCTTTAGCAGTAGGCAGTAAAATACCTTTAACCAGACCAGTCACTTCATTCAAGTGGCTGTATGACCCATCTGACACCCACAGCGCTTTACAGCTCACCTCTGACCCCCACACACCCCTCAACCATACACAGAACATAGAGGGTGTGTCCACACCTCAAAAGAATCCCACTTAAAAGGACCATCCTCTAATGCATTTATGTCATCTCTTGACCTCCGACTCCTCACATCCACAAAGCAACAGTCACACACACAAAGTCACACATTCAGGCCACAATTTTATGCATCCATGGGCTGACAAGCACCCATGTGGTGGTCAGCACTTAAGTTAAACAAAGCCTTATTGTGTCTGTATCATCCCTACACATATACACAGAAGACATCCAAAACACAATGGTGTGAGACTGGAGGTTACGGCCTTCCCACTGGACAAATCAGTTGAACTGAAAGATTTTTTGTGTTTGTTGAATCTCATCATCACATTAACGTCACCCTTAATTGCACATTCATGCACCAAACTATTGTGATCTTCAAACATAGTTATTCTGCTACAATACAAACCACTCCCCTCAAGGGTGTGTCTGCAGCTTCTTCTCTCCAGGGGGCACCTGCTCACACATTCCTCAGCCACAAGCTTGGCAGTAACACAAATAAAGTTGTGGGAGGTGAACATGTGTGTGCATATGTACAAGGGGTAGCGTTTACAGTGTGTTCCCAGCTGTTACTTCTGCAGGTGCTACTGGCAGCTTGACTCAGTGTATGTCACTTAAATGCTGTATAAAGTCATTTTAACTGCTACCTACACGTTTAATCTGTGTAGTGAGTTTTAACATGCCTGTCTGACACTGTTCTTCTTTAAGTGTGTGTGTGTATGTGTGGGTACTGATGTGTAATACTGGTCATAAGAGGCTCCAGTTCCAGGGGTCCCAGTGGACCACCCACTGAAGCCCTCTCCTTAAAGTAGCAGATGGAAAAAGACATGGGGAGATATCACTTTAGGAGAGAGACTGAGGAATTTATCAACTTCTGCTCCTGACTATCCTGCCACACTTCCTTTAACTACAAAACCAGAGGACTTTAACAAACAGTCACTACAAGAAGTACAAGACATGTAGAAACCAAAAGCAATTTGCCTTTTTAAGTGCTTAGGAAGCAAAGCAATCCTCACAAGTGTGTATAGTGTGTGTGAGTTAATACATCTCTTCCTGAGTAAAGAGGAAGACCCGGTCACCTCACTTTAACTGACGTTCCCACAGTTCTACCCAAAGCCACAATGGCTAAATAATAGCTGACAGACTTTTAGCCCGTCCCAACACACATGCACACAGAAACTGACCCCCTGGCACACATATATATGAATTTTAGACTGGCCGTGTGTTTAAATTAATAAATCGTGGCAGGAAGCAAAAGATAAATCATCATGAATGGCACTTCTCGAATGAGATTTGGTTACAATGTGAACAGAATGAGAGAATAAGAGAGTCTGGAAAAGTTCCCAGATTGTTGTACAGTAAACCCACTCAGACTTGTAATATGTGCTGAGTGTCAGGCTCTAACCGCCATGGGTATTGTTAGTAAATCATGACTAGTGAGAGGTGCTAGCCACATCCTGACCACACACACAAAACACACAAACCCCTCTACCCTTCCCAGAGCGACCTGATTGCCCAGCAGGCTCTTTAAAAAAAGAGAGGTGTGTGTGGGTGTGGGAGTGTTTCAAAGGAATGTTTGTGTGTAACAAATCGGGGGAAGAGGACTGTTCTTGCACACAGCTCTAATGCAAACAGTGACAAATCTGTTTTCATTTTCCTTTTCCGAGTGAAGAGTCTGTCTGTGTGTGATGATGACAGCTGAGCATGTGAGCAAGCCCTGACAGTCTTCATCAGTTACTGACTAACACATTTGTACCTTGTCTGACAGGTTTTCACTCGGAAAAATCTCAGTTTTCTGCCCCATTTTTTTAATCCTTCCTCCAACTTTTACTTCTTATACTTCCTGACTCATTCCAAGAAAAACAACAAACCCTGCTTTGCCCACTCGGGAAACCCCATAACCACGAATGGCTAGACAGACAGAAGGAGAGGCTCATGGGATATTTCATTCAACTGCTTGCCAAATGTTCAGAGCTGGGGTTTGGACTACCCAAAGCAATGGGCTCCAAACATATACATACACACACTTTGTTTCCCAACTCTTGGACAACTCCCATCTCCACTTTCAGCATCTGTAGTCCCAGAAGGGCTGTTGAAAACTGCAGAGTGATAATTAACTATATTTCACCTTTTGCCACATGAGAATGAGCATACAGCATAACAACAATGGGAATGACCTGTGAGGTATTGTGAGAGAAGCAATTTGGCATCAAATAGTGATGATATAAGAAGGAAACAGGAGAAAAAAGGACACATTTAGTCTCCTGCTGAAAACCAGAGTGAACACAGCAGCCATCCTCCCAACAATTTTTATACCAAGAGATTATTGGGCACATTTAAAATTGAGCCTCCTGATGCATGTGGATATAATGATGCCTTCCCCAGCCATTGTCTCTGCGCAGCAGGTTCTCAGGAGCCTGACTGCAACAGCAGCCGTTTGCGGGAAGTCTCTGGCTGACCTACCAACAGAGGGGACCTGGCAAAAGAGACGACTGCTGAGACAGAAGGAAGGAAAAATGAAAAGAAAAGCAAAATATGGGAACAGAAACGTTGGAGAGGTGAGTCTTTCCCTGATTCAATTTTCAGACTGTGGTGACAGAAACCAGCTTGCAGATATGGATGAATTCACACATGACAAAGACAGCCCAAGAAAAGAGCCTCAGAGTGTTGGATGGAGAGTTGCATGCAAATATGCACAAGCAAGAGCACGAATAGCAGTTGACCTCACCATGCCAGTCAGCTAACTGCTGATCTCACCACTCTACCAGCACAAGTTGGTCAGAGGGTAATTATGGCTCTCAGAGTAGAAGTATACAAGAGCCAATCACTTGCTCTGTGTTTTTCCTCTCGGTCCTATCATTCCTTTGTTGTGTTCTGTGTGTGATTCTCTCAGAGAAACATAAGATACATTACCTTTACTTTTGACACATATCATAGACTAGGTCTGCACATGTTCACCAGATTTATAACACTCCTCTCTGCCGATGAAGTTAAACTTTTACAACCCTGTAAAAGTCCATGATGTGTACAGTTCAAACAAACCTCTATCATTCGCTTGCTGCATTAGACATACTAAATATAATATTCTTGTCTTGTGGCTCCCTCAGAAGGAGGGTGTTGTTTCAAGACCTGTGTCTGGCACACAGTTAGCAGGAAAAGAGATGCTGAATAAAGGAGGAGGAGGAGGGGCAGGGGAGCAGAGGGAGATGGAGCTCTACAGGGTCACAACAAGGACAGGGGCCTCAACCTCAAGTCTCTCCCTGTGTGATACTGGAGATGAGAGCTATCCATACAGACATAGTGAATGTAAAGAATCTGTTTTTATTTCCTCACAGATATTCTAATGTGGTTAAGAGGTACAAGCTGTCACACCTCCAACCAAGAAAAAAAAACACCACATGCTGATAGTGTGAATTCCTTTCCATCTCTGTCTCCACACTTGCTACTTATCAGTCTGTCTCTTACTCAAGTGTTTTTAATTTCTCTGTAAGTGTGTAGTCATGTTCTGTGAGTGTTATCTTTGTCTATTCAGCCAGCAGGATAGAGTCACAATGTTATCAGACTCACAGATAGAAAAAGCATCAGGACATCGCCTCCCTCTGTCTTCACATGCCTCTCAGTCAGCTGCACATGCTCCATTGTTACTCTGGCACCAGCCTGCCTGTGCTTTGGATCCTGTTTGTAGACCTTGTGTCAAAACAAAGCCTTTAAGCATAAAAGCACAAGTTTTTGAAATGTTTGTATGTAACCACCTCACAGTAAACACACTGGCTGGGACTCAGCTGACTGGTGGGGTAGGCGTTGCATTATTTATGACTTGCTGGCCCTGGGGCTGACTCCCTCCCCAATGAACACACTAAACTCCTCACACATCTGCCTCATGCAACTCCATCATGTAGACACACATGCCCCGTTTTAACACCTGACTGAAGGAAGGGTCCTTACACAATGGACAGACAATGTCCTATAGACAAAGCATTTAATTGTTGGTCCTTTTGCTTTACTGGCAGAGAATTGTGATAATCTTTCCAGCTCCACATCTTCCTCCTCTTTGACCTCTGTCAGTGAGTGCTTGGCTGTGTCTTACACTATACTGTCAGGCTGCCTTCAAACATGATCTAATGCAAGTAATGAGAAGGTCTGTTCAGTAGAGTCACACGTGTCTATAAATGTTTAGTAATCCCATAGTGTTTACCTAGTGTTAGTCAAGTTTGAGTAACATTGGTATTGCGACTGTTTAATGGAGGCTGTTTTTATGTCTGAAGAGATGAAGAAGAGAGAAACTGAGAGATATTGAGGGGTACTGTGTGCCTGGGTGAAGTCATGCTGTCTGAGTGACTTCCTCTGCCGCCTCCATGTGCAAAGGCAAAGACACAAGATATTATTAGTACACAACTAGGCTACAGAATTAATTTTTAATTATTTTTTTTTAAGTTTGAGACAAAACAAGAAAACCATATGCAATCATCTACTGGAAAGAAGCATCATCTTCACAAATATTTATCTGTTTGAGTTCCATTTCGCTGAACAAGGCATCCTTTCATCCGTGTGAAATTCCACCACATACCATGCTACTCCCTCTTCTATCTTCTCCCTCCACCCATTTAAAGCTCAATAGGCAGATTATATCGATGCTGGAGAGGAAACTTGGCCTCATATTGCCAGAGTGTATTATGTCCAGCACTATCTGTGACCCTGCAGTGACACACAGATGGCCAACACAGCACAGAGAAAGACAGAGAGAGGGGAGGCCAACAGAGAGAGACACACAGCAGATGTGGCTGAACAGACTCAGTCCACTTGTTCACAGAGCACATCCAAACACAAAGTTGAACACATACTTACATGAACATGAGCCCACACATTGCACACACAGTTATACAGATGTGTCCCAAATTAGTGGGGTCATTCCCAAAGACATGTATCCTCTACAGACATGCAGGCACAAGTGCAAAAGTAGTATGCCTGAGTTTGTTTACTCCAGCAGCAATACACATGGGCAGCCAAGCTGTATAAAAACAGACACAAGCCCAAACAAAATCCAAAGGTATTTTCAAATAAAATGCATATACATAGTGATTATGTGTACTAATCACTATGTATATAGTAAACTGTGGAAACCCAAGCCAGATTAACCCCACGATGACCTACATTCTGACCTATACATTGACTAAAATGTTTATACTCGTGCACACCCAACTCTGAAAGTCCAGTGTATGTAGGGCTCTAGTCACACCTCCATCCTGTCAACTCTCTAACAGTACACATCTTTTCTGGTTACCTTTGGGACTCAAACGGTTTATTTTCATTTCCAGGAAGGCGTGGATGTGCTGTGCAGATCGTATCGACAGAAAGAGACTACAGACGACGGCAGAGGGTGTCCTGTCTTGACAGAGTCTGTTTTCCTGTGCCCACATGTGTTCTCCATATGCCCCTCTAAATGTGCTCCTTCCCTCCACTAACCACAAGGGAATTCCAGGAAGCCTTACTGTACATGGTTTTTGGTCTAAATATGCTGTGTGTATGCCACTGTGGCTCTTTTAATCACCACATGTCTATGTGGAGGACCTTGACCCAACAGGTGATGTTTAGTTGTTATTTTTTTTTCTTTTGTTTTTTTTTGAGGAGGTGGCAACGGATACACGGCTGCAAATGGAACGCAAAAATTCTGATCTTGTAAAAGATACAAGAAAAGAAGACAGATGAACACACAAAGTTCGAAAGCTGAGGGCTAGAAGCAGAGATTGTAATCAATGTGGGTATAGAGGTAATGCACCCACCAAAATTTCAAGAGCATAATTTTACAAAGAGGAGAAAAAGTTTCAAACATATTGTTCTAAAATGACTGCTGCCCACAGCAGTCTGGTTATCAGCATAAAATGGGACCGAGCTCCGTGCCCTGTGATGTGGGCAAAAAAAGTGGTCCAAACAAGCTGCTGTGCCTCTATGTTTACATACGTGTTGTTACTGATGAAGCTGCAGGCTTGACACACAAACAAACACATTCCAGGCCAGACAGCTGAGAGGGGGGTGGGTGGTAAGAGAAAGACAAAAAAAGAGATTGGGTATCACCCCTATTTACTCAATGGAAATACACTGCACCCATTCCTGATACTAATCAATGGTTCCTTTAAAAAACAATACAAAAGTCACTCTTCCTTGTACTTTTATTTCAAACAGAACAGGGTGTCCTTTCTGTGTTAACTGTCAGTACTTTTCAAAGTACAAACCATCAAGTCAAAGGACAAAGACAGAGATCACAGGAGAAAGACAGAAATGCACAATATCAAAGCAAAATTATGCAGAAGCAACTCTGTGATGGTCTAATTTATGCTGTGTGTATAAGTTAATGTGTCAAAATGGGCACTTTGCCCAGCTGGCACCAATACCAACAAGTCTGGCATAAAAGCTGCAACTTCTTCATGTCTTATTCACTCCTTTCATCTAATGTCTCTATCCCACATCTCCCTCTGGAAAATCGGCTGGCTGTTTAGGGAGGTGAAAAACTCTTCAAAACATTATGCAAGATTTGAAGTACTGCTCGACCCATATGAGGTGATGTGTGAGGCTGGTCCTGTCACTCTTATTGTCACCAGGAGGTATTAAAAGTATAGCTTATTTCTATGACATACTATTAATATAATGAGAAACCTAGGAACTTCACAGTAGAAGCAGGGGGAAAGTCCCTAACAGGAAGTCTTTGTCAACTGAAATTGTTTGCGTATTCATTCCTTTATACACCTACGGACATCGTCTAGTCAAAAAAAGTGTCTTCTTTTCCTGCTTTGCCACTTCAGGTCAATATTTTAGGTATTTTCTAACACTAAGAGTCATTATTCTAAAAATAAGGTAAGACTATGCATGTACAACCATAAGTCTACAAGACAGTGTGTTAGCTTTTCCAGTGCTATATATCGGTGCTGTGCCATTCAGCCTCCACACACTGCCTTCTCTGACTTTGCTGGACAAAGAGGTCACTGACAGCATCACAAAAAGCTCTCTCTTTCAGCTCGTTTACAAAAACAACAGTTTAGACTTAAAAGGAAAGAAATAACACTCCCTTTCCTAGCTTAGACGAAGAATATCCAAAAGAAGCAATGTCCTTTTTTTTCACATCCCTTCCTTTGGCACACATACGTGCCTGCATAGACTGGAACAATCCTGCACACACAAACTCTTCCTCAGCTGCAGAGATTTGGCTTTAACTAACCTGGCCAAATCCTTTGGACTCAAACAGAATTCATCAGAGATCACAGCAAGGGGTTTTTATATCCAATCCCATGTCACACAAATCTGTTTCCACTTAAAACTGTACACTCCCTGATCCCCTTCCCTGCTGTCTCCCTACTGCTCTCCCAGTCAGACCCATCTGATCAGTTTGTGTGTAATTAAATATTACAACCAAATCACCCACAAAATGGTTCTGTATCGACTACAGTGGCTGGCTTGAGGACACGTGCACAGAACTGATGCATGCCAGCTATTGCCTATTAGCAATTAGATTGGTTGGCAATTGATTTTTTTCAGATTATTTTGTGGGGGTTTGTGGTTTGACACAGAATCAGAGAAATATTCAAAGTTTACACTTTGTGAGATCTGTGAATTTAACCAATGTTAAAAAGCAAGGCAGAACTGATCCGCACTGCCACAGAATAAACCAAATTAGAGAATGAATGGAGCACTGTTTATGTCTCATTTTGTAAAACATAGCACTTAATCAAACCATGTCCGAGTTAAATTTGAAAGGGTGGTTTGGTTGTAAGATAATTCTTCTTACAGTGATTACATTCTGTTTATATCAGGGGTCTCTGGGATAAAAGACTGTATCAAACAGCCTGTTTGGTCTTTTCTGCATAAAAATAAAAAAAATACTACACTGTTATTTTTGACCTGAACATTAAAAAGAGACAATATCACCTAACAAATCATTCATATTTGCTTCAGGATATTGGCTTTTCCACTCAATATTACATAAAGGTCAGACATGCCTGCCTTCTCTGCTGCTACATGTAGATCAGTAGGGCACTCAAAAAGCAGCAGAAATGGAAAAAAAGTCCTTGATATATTTTTTTCTCTGATTCTCAGGTGACAATTTCTCTTGTAGTTTAGCTCATCATTTCTTATCTTGCCATTCTACCACCTTTCCCTTTTAGCTTACAGTGACCAAGGTCAACATGATCTAAAGACATATGACCATTCATTGGCATACAGTGCAGTATTTTATGTCAATCATCCTACAAAAGCAGACCATTTCTTCTGCATGCATGGTTACAAGAAGATGATGAGCCAGACACAGGTGTGTGTGGCTGTACTGTCACAGAGCCACACTTCTTGCTGGGACGATGTGATGCACTGTGGTTCCTTTAAAACCGCTACCATTCAGGCAGTGCAGGAAACTGTCTAGTCTAAGATTCCAACCATCTTCCAGCCAGTCATCCTGCTTCCCTCATTAGCTACCCGGGCTGCAACCTCAACTGGCCACGCGGAACAGATTCCCTCGAGAGCCATAGCCATGAGTCCGTGGTAATGTATGTGACACACCTCACATACACATTTTCCAGTGTAAACAAGTTCAATATCAATCAGAATCTCCTGTTCTCTGTGGAGAACTACTGCTCTTCAAGACTGCAATTAGAAAGCCTAAATCAAGATGCAAACGCATAAATGCTTTTAAGTCTGCAGTCACTATTTCTGAGTAGCTGTTTATGTCCCATGGCCCTTTTTTCCCCTTCGATATCTGTCATCCCCATCTCTCAATGCTTCCTCACAATCAGCACTTCACTGTAAACAGAGTTAAGAAGCATACTGCTGAAACATTATAGGAGGAGCATAGCTGGTAATCAAAATACTGACTGTAAAGGTTCAAAAAAAATTACAAGTAAACACCCACCGTAACAAACAGCAGATGTCACAATCTGTTATGATTAGTTGATTTGATTGTCATTAAAATCACATACTAAATAAGCTGCTTCAGAAGATGACACATCAATGGAGGCTTCCAGAATCCATGTAGCAATAACCAGACAAATCGTTTGTGGTATTATATCTGTGAAAGCATTACTCATGGTTTTCCAAGAATGGCCAGTACCCACAAAAGAATATGTAAGCACCCACAGATGAGCCCATTGAAGCACATGTGCACACCAGCAGTCTAATGGGTCAGTGTTTTTACAGCTGGGACTAGACAAGAAGCCAGTGCAAACAGTGACATGGGCCATAACTTTGTGTCTCTGTGTGTGTGTGTAGCCTGGGGTGGTACATATGCACCCACAAAAAACACTCTCACACTATAAACTATAAACACAACCTAGTGTTAGGTAAAAGATTAACCTTAAAGCTATCTGATTCATTGTCTTAACTATTTAAACACTGGCCTGCTGACAGTGTCCACATGGGTAATCTACATTAATCTGTATGGTTTTTTAGATAATGCAAGTTTGTTGTTAAAGCCCAGCCACATTTCCAGCATGCTTAACACTTAAGTATGAACTCAAGGTTGTTTCACCATAATATTAATGTCCTCATATGTTCTCCAAAGCTGTATTTGATCCTGCTCCAGGTTTGTGGAACAGGGAGTGTATTTTCAGAGTGCTGGTTTCCCCATCTGCGTGACCACAGTGCTGGGCTGCTCTCCCTGCATCTTTCTGCCCACTGTTCCCACGCCTCTTTCTGGGCTAAATACATATTTAGGGAAATACTGAGCAGCAAATCATATGGTCTGTCAGTGCACCCCAAACCCATTACTAGCAGACTTTTTACTACCTTTACAGAGCTGAAAACTGAATTCAGCTTGTTGTTAGTACTGGACCAAATCTACATTTATCTCTCCAGGTACATTACTTTGAGCATGAATGCTCTCTTTCACCAAGTGCGTGCTTCAGATTTATACTGCTGGCCACTGTAAAAGTTCAAGTGAGCTGGATTTAAAAGCCAACCTCAAGAACTATCGCCCCTCCGGTCACAAGTTTGTTTAACTTTAACATTAGTGATACAACAACCTAAAAACAACTACTAAAAAGTCCCAATAATGACTGAATAGAGCTCTACTTGGACAAAATTGTCCTGCCAGACCAGATATCAGACATTTGTGTGCCCATCATAAAAATCAATACTTTCATAGCCACTTCCACTGTCCATTAGTGGAGACTACTATGCTGCACTTTAAAGTGCCCAAACTGTACTATCAATACAAATTACACCAGGAGGGCTCACTCATGCTATTTCCTTGTGAGGAGAAATGAATGACAAATGGATTCTTCTGTGTAGTGGTATTGTGTATTGAGTGCAACCAGTGCAGTGGAGCCATTTGAACACATGCAAAACAGACTAAATTGGTTTCAGGGTCTGTGTGCATGTGAATGCACAAGTAATGAATAAGATCCTGGCACATCACAACGGGGTTCCTCTAATGCACTCTCTGTAGACCAGAAAAAAATAAACAGATAAAGATGAAGTGGACGTGAAAGCAATGGCAAAGTACAAAAAAAAAGAGAGAGACTGAGCATGAGAGGGCAAGAGTGGAGGAGGGAGGGGGAGAGTTTTCAGTTTTGTTATTGGAGCCGTAGAAGTCATTTCTGACTTAAAGAGTTCCAGATGTTGGTCAGCCTCTGAGAAAGAGAAAGTCGAATAAGACAAGCAGAAATCAAGTGAGAGGGAGGAGTTTTATCAGACTGTGCCATTCTATATGATCAGAGGTATACACTTCCATTCTGGTCTGAGGTTTGAGAGGGGGAAATGGAACGTTGCTATATGTTAGGAAGTGGGGGGTGGGGGGGCATCTGGAGCAGGGGGTTGCTGAAAGCCAGTTTCAGGGTGTGGGGTGTCAGGTGGTAAGGTGGTAGAGGGGGTATGTGGCTTCTACAACCCCATCCAGGGCCTATAAAAAGCCAGGGTGGTCAGAATAATGGTCTGTTGTTATTACACACACACACTGCTCTTTCTCAAAACCAATGACTAAACTCACCAAAATAGGCCAGTCAAAAGCCGACCAAAAGACATCTGGTTAAATGCTGGGACAAAAGCTGCTCTTTAACTTATTTTCCAATGAAATAGCTCCAACTCAAACACATGGCCAGATAACAGGCAAGTCCAGTGCAGTGCATTGTTTTTAGCACTTGCAGGCTTAGATGAAGTGGATGTGATGATGAAACCGGTGGAAGCTGCCTAAAATGCATGCATGTGCAAGTACTGTCTGTTAAATACTGATTGATTGCAGAAAGTTGGGATGGTCACAGCTCACATGCAAGCCATACTTGCACAAAAAGGTGCTTCTGCATGATAACGTATTAACTTAGATCAGTAGCAAGCCTTCTAATTGCAGCCCTGCAGTGGGTCATCTCCTGCTATTTGCTCTCTCTTGGTTATGTATGATGTTGATGGTGTGTGTGCTTCACCAGCATTTGTTTTCACTCCCTCTGTGTTGGGCTAAGCTGCACCATCACACAACAAAAGGCCATTGTGCTGCTGCAAAAGCTCCGCTCTGGGGAGCTGGTAGTGGGCCACAAACAAAGGCTGGTAACATTGTCCCAATACGAGCTCATGAATCAACTCAACACTGGGCTGCCAAAACAGTCATGGAAAGAGCGCTATGAGTCTACTAGGGATTGACAAAGAGGGCAGAGAAAGAGAGTTGATTGAGGAGGGATGCGAGGGTGGAGGAAACAAATGGACAGGGTGCAGGATGCACAGCTGGAGCTGGAAGAGAGCGCAGGGAGAGAGATGTAAGATATGTGCGGTTGGTTGTCGGTGAGAGGGATATGGCCAACAGGAGGAGAAGAGCACAGGATGAGGAAATGGAAGAGAGGGAGGATTTTAAAGGAGTGTAGCCAACACAGCAAGAAGCTGAGAGGTGAGGTCAGTGTAAACAGAGAGCTGTGTCAACAGACAAGCCTCCTGCCTGGACTCTAAGGGCTCTGTGCACCCCCCAAATCACCACAGCAGAACATGAGTGACGGGCACCAACTCAATCATGCAACTGACAGATGAGAGAGAAGTAGTTAAAATCAAATTTGGCACAACAGCAGAGAATCTGGCAGCCAATTCTTATTGTGTGACCTTGGCTGGAGAGAGAGAGAATACTTTCTTTGTTCATATCAGATGTGTCGGCACTGTTATTTTCCTATTCTGACAAGTTAAATTAGCAACAAATCCATCATGCCCTCTTGCACAAAGAGCTGCTATTGTATCTCAGCAGCAGCCACAGTTCACCTTTTCCACACATGGAGTATGAGAGAGTGTTGGAAACTTGTGACCAGTACTCAAGAAGGCGAATATGTGACAAGGAAAAAAATGGAGTGAATTTTGACATGTCTTACCACACAGCAATACATTCAGAGAGCTGTCATCAACAGCACAGAATAACTGGACGTTTTGTGGATTTAAGTGCACTGGAAAGAGACTTTAAAATATATTTACCATTGGCGTTCTTCCCGCAGATCAGGTGCTCATAATGTTGCAGGACTCCCCACAGCTCCGCGTCATTGTTTACCACCCCCTCCATGGCCTCTGCACTCACCGGGGCACCTCCTGACCCTGCATCGGGCCCTTGATGACCCTTCTCGGCCATCAGCACCCTAGCTCCAATCTCTTCCACCAGAGCCTCCATGCATGCAGTCAGGCATATCGCCGCGTACTCGTGGATGCGCACGGAGATGCGTGTGTCTACCATCCAGCGGAAGAAGCGCCCCACCGAGAAGGAAAGGCCGCAGCGGGCTGACTTCCCTTTCCTCAGGAGCTCACCTGCGCTCATACTGTACATGGAGATAGCTTTGACTGTGGCAGAAACGCAGTGGTCGGCCAGAGCCCAGCTGAGCACCAGCCTCATGGCGCTCTGCACTTCGAAGCGTGTGCAGCGGCAGTGCATTACGCTGAGCCGCTGAGCCTCCCTGGAGATGCGGATGAGAGCCCTGCGCAGGAGAGCGGACAGCCGCCTGACGGCCTCCGGGGAGAACACAGGTGTTGGCCCCCATTTCACGCTCCCACTCTCGGCCACTTTACGTAGTATCTTGTTGACCTCCTCCTCGGTCCAGGGGAACTCTTCGAGCTCAGGTAAGCGGGGACACTTGGAGAAGATGTCTTCTGGGTCTTCGGGAAGGACAGTGTTGACAGTGTCCCAGCTGTTGTTCCTGCTGTTCATGGAGCCAGAATAGTACCACCAGTTCCCCCGGTGAGGGGTTGTCATGAAAGCCTGGGAGTTTGACTTAGATGAGGACAGACTGAGGGATTTGCAGGAATCCCCCGCCCCGTATCCCGAGTCCAGAGTCAGGTCCTCCAGGGTTTTCATGTGGACATTGCTCAAACCAGCCATTATTATCCAACGACCTTTGACAAGGGACACTGTGGGGGAGCGGCAAACCTCGTCAGTGGTTTACCTGGAAGTCAATCAGCAGCCGTCGAAACTCCCCGCCGAGCTGGATGAACTGGTTACACGGTGAAACACTTGTCTGACATGCTGTTAAGTAAAGTTCTGTGCAGGACAACGGAATACTTCTGCACAGGCAGATAAAATCCCACTAGAGTTTAATTTGAATAAAAACTCTCTTGCTAACAGGGAGGAGAAGCAGTCTCACCTTTCCGCCTACAAGCGCAGGGATTTAAACTTTCTTTCCAAACTGTCTTTAGAACGCCCGACAAAAGATCTTCTTCAGTACAGCTCGAATAAAGTTCACTCACATAAACAAGTCCCAGGTAGCTGCTCCGCAAAACAGAAAATGGTTGTTTTTCCTAGATAACCGTAGAAAGAGTCCGTGTTCACTTCTCATCGCTCCGCTCTCACGGCGCCTCGGAACGCACAGGCTGTCCGCAGCTACTCAGCCACAGATGTGTGAGAGGAGGGACTGCAGCAGAGCGACAACAGGGAAGCAGCTCGCACACCAATCAGGAGACGACCGACTTCTGCGACAGCCAATCAAAGTGCACCTCAAACCCTGTCCAAGTTGGAGAGAAGTAAACTTTTTCCTCAAAGGATGAACACAATCCCCTAACATGTGTGACCTACATAAAGCTGTTTGTGCTATCATCACTGCAAAAATGTCACAATCTTTGTTAGCATTATTATATTTTTTACTCACAATTGATCATTTAATTGGAATTTACAATAAATCTGGGTTAAATAACAGCCATTATATGTTTACAACTGTTACATCTGTAATCAGTTACTCGGAACCAAAATCCACATCGGCCTGACTCAGTTGTCTCCTCACATTCACTCAGGGGAGTTTGGCAAGCCGCCTGCACATTTGTTAATCTCACCTGTGGTGTGTAACAGAAACTGAATCTGTAAAGCTCTTGGTAATGGTGCAAGAGGTGGAGCAGTGTTTACTTTGATATAACAAGGCTTATGTTTTCACTCAGAGTGCATTTTAAAGGCTTATTTAAGACTGCAATGAAAACGGGAGTGTTGTAACAACTTAGGAAAGATATAAATAAATCATTGTTTTCTTATTGTGTGCATTCATCTAAACAACTGTTTCTCATTATACATTCTCCTCACCACTACCAGTTCAGCAGAGGCAACGCTGGGGTAAAAAAAAAGTTGGCAGTGGCAAAGTGGCAACTCAGAGAAAATCCTCTTAGGAAACGTCACAGTTTGGATTATTGTGTGCCCCTGTTTGTGATTCCTGGTTAAGTGCTGTAACATGCTTGAGGTGAATTAAAGCAAACACATCTTAGGAGCCTGTGAGTACCTGCTTCTCGTCACTCTGCAGTCACACAGTCAGGTAGGGCGTGTCTCTACTGGGACGGTGTCCAACACCATTACATAATAGGTTTAAGTCAGAACACTTATTACGCTGCCTGCCTACATGTGAGACTGCAACACAAGACACAAAGTGGCTGAACGTTTTCTTTAAAATAGACAGATTTACAAGACATGCTTTGCATGTATTTAAAATGGAAAAACTGACTCTGATGCACACAGAACATCAGCCAGGGAAAACTGTGAAGGGGAGTCAAACTTTCAGTCCAGTTAACCTCCCCCCATTTAGTCATAGCTACAAGACACACAGGGCGGAGAGGAGATCACAGAAGGTTAGCACTTGCCTCATCCAGACCTCATGTATTGTAGCTGCGGTTTAGACAGCACTTACCTCATGGTCTCACTGTGTGTGTGCAGACCCCCACCCAGAACAAAGTGGTAAACACAGGGTGATTCCTTGTGGTCCACAAACATGTCAGCTCTGTTGGAAATTGTAACTATTAGTTTCATAATGTTTAATTTTATCCTGGTGCAGGTTGTAAAACATTTATTTAACTCATAAAGGTTAACAGAGAGTGATGTCAAGAGTATATACAGAGGGGGGCTGCAGGGGGTTTCAACCTAATATCATGTTTGCTGAGCTGGAAACGAAGGCACATTAGAGAAAATGTATTGAAAAAGACTTAGTGGTTTGAAGAGTTCTTAATCCACAGTCCACAGTATGGGGTCAAAAACATTAAGGGATTATATATATATAAATATATAAGAGACATGTTTGTATATGTGTGTGTGTGGGGGGGGGGGTGTCATATTTTTCACATGAAATCATTTATAACATAGACAAAAATGAAATTGCTGCTGTTTAACCTTCTTCACTGTGTTTCCATCCACTTTACCTCTGCAGGTTCACATGCACATGTGGGTGGAGCACCACCATGTGGTCAGATAAGAAAGTTTCAAAAGTCTCAAATACAGCTTTGGCTATACTTTGACAAAAATTAACAGAGACAACAACGTAGAAAAGAAAAAAAAACTCAAAAACTATTATCTGGATGTAAGCAGAAAAATTTTATTTGCAAAAAACCAACAAATCAAAATAAAAGTACAATACATTCTTATAACCTTTTCTCTACAAAACAATTTCACAGAAATTACCTTGGAATGTATATTCCTATTTTTCATTTTTATGTTTCTTATATATATATATATAGCCTTATAGTTAATGTGTTTCCTTCATTTTTAAATAGTCCCATGTCAGTGTTAAATGATGTACAGTATAGACCTTTTTCCTGTAGAGGCAAAAAAGGGTCTTGGAGGGCTTTTTGACAATCATATAGTCAATAACAGATACCTAATAGCTCTCACCCATATATGTGTCCAGCTAAGAGCCCTCCAATCAGTCCCCGTCAATATAAGTACCATGTTGCATAAACAGATGCATTAGGAGCCCTGCCTCCAGCCAAAATAATGGTAGCAAGTGGGGTCCTGCTGGACTGCAGCTGCCAGTGAGTCTCCATCACACCCTCTGATCCCACTTAGTAGTCATTCCTAACATTTCTCCCCGCAGTGAGCACTTCATATCATCAAAATGTCTCGCCTGCCCTTCGTTCTTTTAATATAATTCACACCGACGTGTCTCTAATCCATTAAAGAGAACCATATTTCCCTGTTTTTACAGTGTATCTGAATTTACAGTGACATTACAGCCTGCTGATGAATACTGTTGTATTTCTGTCTGTCCCTGCCCTCTTCAGTCATTAGAGTATTTTAAAAACTGCCTGCAGCCAAACACTGATAAAGGCACACATTTGTGAAACAGCCATGCCTTGCTGTATCGTGTCCTATGCATGAACTGGTCTCCCTTCTGTTAGAGCTTGTACACAAGCTTAAAAGAGGAAGAGTGTCAATGTGTTTAATAACTAAGCATTCTCTGCCTCTGTGGTGGTTTGAGAAATAAATGCCTCAAATCCACTAATTGAGATGCAACATCCAGCTGAGAAAATGCTTAAAAACAAAGACTAGATAACATCAAAATTAGACATCAGAAAGATTTACACCATCCTCTGCTCCAACTTTAAAGACTCAGGTTTCAGTTGACAATGAGGTTAAAGATTTGCAGGGTGGTGGATGCTGTCAATAGAATTTAAATTCAGTGTTTTCCAAAAACAAACAAAACAAACAAACAAAAAAGTACCTGTCAACAGAACCAACTTAAGTTAATAAAATAAATGAATCAATTCATGACTGATACAAAAGAATGACTCAACAGATTTGAACAGATAAAGAAGAGAAAACAAAATAAGGTGAAAGTGATACAAGAAGGAGAGAGAGGGATAGAGAGAGATATAAATATGATGGATCTGGTTGAAAAGTGGCCTTTTCTAAATAGAAAAATGTTCTGTGGTTCATAACATCAGTTGTAAGTAGAAGATCAGCACCTCAGTCATTCTGGGTAATGATATCCAACAGGTAGAAGTTGATGTGTTTAGAGATACTGCTTTTACCAGATACTGCTTTAACACAGAGTTCCTCTACTCGAGCTACACCACCATGTTTATCTGATTAACACTTTGACACACAATCTATTAGGCTCCCATGTGAGAGTGTGTTAGAAAAAAGATCTTAGGTTGTCTTCACATCTCCTTGTTAGAAAAAAGGTGCTTCCTGTTGTCATAGGTACACACAAGCTGCACCACACCCACACACACTTATATTTATATATGTATATATACACATATCCACACATTCAACCATACTCTCTCTCTTTCTCCCTCACACACACACACACACACACAGACAGACACACACACAAACAGCTGCTTTCCAGTCTGTCTGAAAACATTGCACCAAAAAGGACAGAGAGAGAGGACAAAAATAACTCTCTTCTCTCTGTACAGTAGTTCAGTCAGTGAGGCAAAGTGATGACTCAGGTCTGTCTGTGTAAAGAGCAACACAAGTCTAAAATTCAGATTTAGACTCCTCACACAGACAACCGTACAACATGGCCCGATTGGCAAAACAGAGGTGTCCCTGACAGGAGCCTGTTTGACAAAAGAAAAGGCAGAGTTCAGGCAGTGAGCGAGCTCCTACAGGTCTCTCTCTCACGCACACACACATTGGATCTGCCGGGAAGATTCAGAATCATCCCAGCAACTGTGGGTGCTATCCCTTAGGAGTTTTCTTGTTTTGGGCATTCCACATGCCTCTTTTGGAGTGGTAGTAGTGAAAAAAGTTCCTCAAGCGTAGTCTCTCTACCTCCAATCCATTTTGCAGCACCCTAATGGAGGAGGAAACACACACAGTTACACACTGCTGTTTTCTGTCCCATATTATATGTCCTTTATATGCAAAACTTTTAATTGTCTACTAAAGCTTTTACAAATATCCTAACAAGATGCTGGTTAACAGCCATTTATTGAAAAAAATCTAATTAGTTTAAGTGTAATTAGTTCAAGTAAACATCATTGACAAACTTAAGGCCATTTCCAGAGACATCTCCAACAAGTATGTTTTTAATTGGGTTTGTGTTGTATTGTTTTTGGGTTACCTGTCTAGCAGCTCCCAATCCTCTCCACCCCAGCGATCTTTGAATTCCTCTGTGTTCATTCCTCCAATCTTATCAAAATCAGACTTATAGATTCCAAACAGGCCAAAGCCGTTTACCTCCCAGTAGCCTGAAACACAAAAATACATAAAAAAATGAAAATATGGACTCCGCATAAAGCTGAGTAAATTATTACTGTGCAATGGGTTGTGCCTGTGTGAGCCCAGATACTGTATGTGCCTGCATAAATGCACTGTGTGTGTTTAATAGTGTGTTACCATCAGGCTCCAGTGGTGAACTGCCACAGCCAAGTCTCATGACAATGGGAGCGAAGGCAAGGCGTCCCTCCACACAGTGCTTCCTGATGCTTTCCAAGATGTTGAGAGGGAAGTGGATGTGCAGATCACACAGGAAAACGATGCTGTGGATATCCTATGGGAGGAAACACATCTATTTATCATCTGAATAGTCTCATAATTTCAAAAAGTATGTGTGCATGACATAGCAGTAGTACATAGTTTGTGTGAGTGTATGTTCCTATGAACCTAATATATGTATGTTCCTATGAACCTAATATGGGATTTAAGGATTAAAGAGAGTGGAGAGGTGGCTTGTCTTCACTTCAAGAACCCGTAGGTCATTTAGACATGAGTGACACCCCTGTCATCCCACCACGACAGCACTGACACTCAACTGACGGATCAACGTCCGTCCAAATTTTCAGCCACTCTAAGCCCCCTGTGGGTGGGTGTGTGCATGCATGCATGTGTGCATGTTTGAGAGGGAGACAGCCAGAAAATGGTGTAAGGGCACATGCACACAAATAACCTGTGAAAGGGAGTAGATGTGACAGCTATGGCATACACATGACAGAGGAAATGCAGCTATCTGTCTGAGCAATTCCCTGTCATCCACAGCTGGGCTCTGTGGGAAGCAGGAGGAGGCTCGTAGATAAGAGCGAGATCCACAGCCTGTGACAGACCAGCCTAGCAGTGATGTATTCATTATGCATGAGTGTTCTTTCCATCTGTCCATCAGCCAGTAAAGGTCATGTGGTCAGTGTGGTTTGACCTTCGGCGAGTGGCTTTTTTCTGCCAGCTAACATTGTCTCTCCTCATATGTGTTTGTTGCTCTGACCTCAATAGTGTCCACTCCCATCTGCAGTCCTGCTGAGCGCTCAAAGTTCCCTTCTCTCCTAAGATACTCGTACCTGTCAAAGCACAAACATCACACCTTTGAAGTATTCTAAAAATATTTTAAGTATCGTTACGTGGCTGCTTGTGTTTCATGTGCACACCTCGGTACGCTGCTCTCTCTGAGTGCCTGCTCCACATCCATATCCTCACTCTCAAAGTCGACAATGATGATGCTGAAGTTGTCGTCTTTTGTTTGTCGATGTAGATTTTCCATGTCAGAGATGAACTGCTGTACCCAGCGAGCCTGATTTTTCACTAAAAGACAGCAACACATGTAACAACAAATTTTCTTTTAATAATATTCACTGTATATTCACTGCATGTGCTGAATTTTGAGCTTCTTACTGACCTGGCACCACAAAGTGCACCATGACATCTCTCCTCCACTGCAGCATGACTGGCTGGCAGAGCAGAGGCTTAGCATAGGCAGTGCTCCAGGGTGTCGCTGCCTGGTGGGCAGGGGGTCTGGTGGAAGGGGGTGGGAGAGGGGTGGTGAGGCTGGACGTGGCAGCGGAGGGGGCCGAAGCTGGTGCAGAGGCTGGGGCAGAGTCTGTGTTCTCTAGGCTTTCATCTCCTTGCCTGCCGCGGTGGAGGAGCAGGTAAATGTATTCTGAGAGTCGTACCACACTGCGTCCCCTCTCCATCAGCTCCAGCTCTACCAGGTAACGGTTCCCTCTAGCAGAGTCCCGTCTCTTCTCAACATTGATGATCCGCAGCAGTGTGTAGATTCTGAATAAAATCACAGGTTTTACACACTCTGAAATAGCATAGCATATATGCACAGTTGAAGCACAGTTTCTTACAATTGGCTTAATTAAAGTTTGTGCAAAGGCAAACTATTTCAGGAATACTGCAATCATTATCTGTGGTGCTGTGAAGCTAGCATGAAGGAGGAAAATCTGAAGCCACTTTATGCAAATAACATCAAGGGTTGAAAACACTGCAGCAGAAAATCAGCACACTTTGGTCTACTAACAAGACGTCAAGGCAACGGGGCATGACCAATATGTTCTCAGTAAATTTACTTTGGTCTTTACATAATGGTTACCATTAAAGCCACATTTAAACAGTCAGGGAAACATAAGCCCTCTTTGTTTCATATTATTCTTGCTCCCTCTTCTTTATACTTACCCTCCGTTACGTTCATTGAGTTTCTCCATGTACTGTGCCAACACATCCACCACCTCACTCTCTGCCAGCTGGAGGTTGCCAGAAACATTGCAGCGAAGGTCATTCCAGTCAGACCGCAGCAACTCAAAGTCCATCGGATTGACTGAGAAGGTCCTCTGCCAGTTGATACTCTCCTCTGCCCAGCCTGGCCGAGCCTCTACCTCCTCATAGCTGTAGTCTGACATTTCGCCCTCCTCTGGTTCAGGCTCGGGATCAGGGTCGGGGTCAGGATTAGAGCGGTTTGTGTCTTTGTCAGTGTCTGCTGGGTTGGGGCCTGGTTCTGGCTGTTGCTGGGACTCTGTAATCTCTGAGGTTCTGAGGTAAGAAGTAACCCGTGATTGACCTTGGATTGTGTTTTCTGTGGAGTTTAACCTTGGCAGCGTAAAAGGAGGAGGGGGGTCTTTGTGATACAATGGTGGGATTAGGAGGTCTCCTTTGCTGGGTATATCAGCTGTAACAGTAGTCTTGAAATCTCGGGGCTCCCCTTTCCACCTGATTTTCTCATGCTGTCCCCCGCCTTCTTTGTAGGCAGACTTGTGTACACTTTCATTCTGTATGTTGACGCTTCCATTGTGAGGAGATGCCTTACCCTCTTTTGTGGGGGAATTTGGCCAGAGTTGAGGGGAACTAATCAGGCTTCGACCTCCTGTTACACCTCTTGCACCACGTCCCTTGGCACCCAGGTTGACCAGCCTAGTGGTCTTCCCAGTCTGGTACAAAAAAACCCCTGGGAAAACCTCTCTTGGGTGGCGAGATGCCCTCTCCTCCTTCCTCTCTCGCCGCTGCTCCCTCTCCCTCTCTTTCTCTCTGTCCTTTGCAGGCCGGGGCCTGGTGATGTAGATCTTGTTCTCCTCCCTCTTCTCCTTCTTGTTTCCACCTAATTTACTGTTGTTTTCGTGGAGGTTGTTGCTATGGGCGGAGTTGCTGAGGATCTGCTTGGCTCGGCTGGCAAGGACAGAGAGGGATGACTTTTGGGGGAAAAGAAGTGAAGACTTGCTAAGTTTGGGCCGTGTCTCTGCAGCTTTTAGTTCACCACCAGCTGTTCCTCCTCCTTTCCTGGCAGGATCCAGCTCTGCAGGACCAGTGTGGATCCAGGACAGAGTGCGACCCCTGACCACACTGTCCACATCAGGCTGAAGGACCTTGGATTGTGCCTCTTCCAGGCCCTTCCTGGTGTCCTGTCTTTTATTTCCAATGGTATGATCTCTTCCCCAGTCTCTGTTCAAATCCCTGCCCATCTGTCTCTCTCTGTAAGGAAAGTGTCTCCTTTCCCTGTGGTGTAGTATACTGTTGACCTCTCTCGCCTCTACTTCATTTGGGTCTTCCTCCTCTTCCTCCTCCTCTACCTCTCTGCCAGCTGGTGTAGGTCCAGGCTTTGAGTTCTGGTAGGAGGGGTTTGAGGTATGGCTGGTCTGACTGGGATGAGAGGGCTTTTTTGGTGACGGTGTGCCAACAATTTCTGCTTCATCTTCTGTGTCTACCACCTCCTCTTCCTCCAGGAAATCTGATGACATGAAGGACATCCGAAGTTGAATAAGTCTGTGTGTATGAGTGAATGAGTGAACAGTATGTGTTTACTCATTATTAGTTTACCATCTGGGTTGGGGAAAAAGAACGGTCTGTCATCCTCCTCCTCATCCATCTTCATATATTTGTAGAAACCAAACCTGGCAGACGAAATAGACAGCAGACAAAGCCACATGCATTAACAAAAGAAGTTTCAGTGTCAATGAACTTAGTGAGAGGTCACATGACTCAATACTAGCAAATTCACAAATGTTTTGAACACTTATTCTGCATAATCAGTGTGTTAGATTGTATTCAAGATATATACAAGACAGAGACAAATATTCCCTTTGCTCTCAAACAGACAAAATAATGTCCTTACTTCTCCAAGTAGATAGGGGACTCCCTGTAGAAACACTTGTTCTCTCGCTCCATGTGGGTGAGACGTGTGAAGTCATTGGGGTAGACGAAAGACAAATAGACCTGAAGAATAGCTGAATGTCAATCGAAAATGCAGTGACCCCAGAAAACACTTATAGTAGTTCACTTCCATTTGTCAGTATTCTGTCAGGTTTAGATTAAACCCAGTGTTTCATTAAATAAGCTGCACTTTATGTAGGTGATCCCTGTAAAATCAGAAAGGATTAGCTGTTCCTTTTGTCTCCAGTTCAACTACTCTTTGCAGCCGCTGCAGTAACTTTTGTTGCCCTAAAGGGGGGAGCAGTGCTCAACTCTCTCTGCCACCATGCAACAATTATGTCCAAATGTGCAGGGAGTCATGTGCTCGCTGTCCCTTCAAACTGACTGAAAGGGCCTTGAATAAATGCAGATCTAACTAGTCTAGCTTCAGGAAGAAATGGCTATTATAATACACAAAGTCTAATACAATCATCACGGTTGTGTGATGCCAAGGGAAGATGACTTACAAACTGCAGGCCCTGGTATCTGGCGATGGGGAAATCTTTGACTACGTAGGTTGGAGAGTAGAGACAGGCTGGAAGAACGTTTTCCACATGAGAGGGGTCGATCATAGGGGCTGGACAGACAGACAGACAGACAGACAGAGAGAGAGAGAGAGAGAGAGCGGGGAGGTAAATATTGGATTTACAAATATGTGTAATGAAATTCTGTTTTAAACAAATGCAACATATGCAATCACTGGGACACAGCCAGTCAGTTAAAAGGACAGTTCGAATGATGCTAAGATGACAGTGAAGCTGGCAGTTATAACAAACAGCAAGCTAAAAAAGTCACGATGACGACAGAAAAAGTGGACAGCATGAAATGATGACAGGCAGATTTACTGCTAAAGAAGGTATCCCTGGGATCTGGCTTCAGCATATCGGCTCCGTGCTGCAGGATTCTGCCTCCTTCTAGACCCTGAGGCTGAGGCTCTTCTGGGAGACGGATGTGACTGGCCGAGGTCTGCGGGATGTGGTCCACAATGTTCATCTTCAGATTTGACTCATCTGAAAATAAGAGAAAGAAAGAGAGCTAGAGGCAGATGATTCACTATTTTGATGACCTTAACAATACCAAAATCTGAGGCTTACTCTTGTAAAGACAATGAAATGTACAATCATTATTACTCTTTATTATCTATGACAAGCTGGAGAAAAAAACAAAAGCAAACAAAGAGAAGGCAGAGAGGAAGAAACAAAGGAAGAAGAAGAAGATGACATGAGCAGGAACAAAATCTGAAGAGTGGGGATAATAAAAAAAAGTTGGAAGCAAACAAAAACACCACAGAGCAGAGTCATAATTATACCAATCGATAACAGGGAGGGAGGAGAGAGCACATGTGATTAATGGCATGTCAGGAGCAAGGCCTGATGGGAGAAATTCTTTATAATTAACAGGGTGGTCAGCATCATTTTATCCTCCAGAGGGATGAATGATACAGTGTGTGTGTGTGTGTGTGTGTGTGTGTGCTCTACACAGAGTCTTTTTAAAGGTCCTTTTTCCAACAATAAGACATCTCTTGATCACTGCACACTAGATCAGCCCAGACTAATCATCTATTACTGAGAACCTTAAAACAAGGAGACAAACACCACAAGGGAAACACATTCTCCATTTGTTTGTAGCACAGATATTGAGCTGGACCCTCATTTAAAATCCCAAATCCCAAATTTATGTGGGTATACTATTTAGTGCTTATTTACTTATTTTGTTGTTGTATTAATGCCAGAATTTATGTGTTACGAGTATGCAATTTTACAAAGAAACAACTGCCATCTGGGTAACAATTTTATCTGTTTTAACACTAAAATCAAATTATGTAATTACAATAAATACAAGATGTATATGGGACAAGACAACATGTCTCTCTGAGTTCCCCTCAAACATGAATTAATTCTTTCCAGAGTGAGAGAATGGGAAAAACTGGTGAGGGAATGAGGGAGTGTGACATAAAGGGTGGAGAAGGGATGGATGAGTGGAAGGAGACAGATGAGGGGATAGCTATTCTGGTGACCTCATATACTGTATGAGAGCTCATTCTTCTCTGTCACAGCTTGTCATAAACAAGAAGGCAGGTTTTGGCATGCATCCACAAAACACTGCAGCTTTGCTCAAGATGACAACTCCACGCGTCATTTTCTGTGCTGCTGGCATTTTCCAACTGTTAACAATACGGAATCCCAGTGACACATTACTATTCTTGGAGCTATAGAGGTAAGACATCTACTCAGGAGTTAGTGCTGTCATCCTTGCTATGAATGACACTTTTAGAGAAAAATAGAGCATCTATTAGACTCTGTATCTTCTCTTTGGCCCCACACAGAGAAGTTTTGACATTTATAACGGCCCTGTAAGTTAAAAAAAAAATCTACTTTAAGCCGTCATCAAGATACAGAGAATAAAATGTTCAAGGGGCAGGACTGATCAATACCAGACTGAGTTCATGAAATGTTTTTTCATAGCATCTCATTTCCAGCTGGCAAGATAAACAGAAAGATGTCATTTGTAATTAAAAGTGTCTCATGTGCATGTTTATCTCTGAGCAGTGATCAATACACTTGTGTGGCTTAAGGAAGCTTAAAACATTTTTTGTATTTTTTATTTTTATTTTTATGTAATCCCTCTCTCCAGAAGTTGGTGTCTTTGAGCAACAGAAATGACATCATCATCATCACTGTAAAACTTGAAATCACTGAGCAAATTGAGAAAGGTAATATTCTGAGGGCGCTAAATCAGGAGACCAGTCTCCTCAGCACTGAACAGGAGCACCTCTAATACTACCTGATCTATTATTCTGATCTATTCTTAATCAGCATAGTAGGCTTCTGTAGTAATGTGAATCTATTCTGGGACGTCCAACAGCAGCACTTGTTTTGTATTGCAGTAAACATAGGCCATCACCTGGCCCATAGAGCTCACGGATGCTGCTTCGACTGCACAAGCAGTAACAGCTGTATAACACATCACTTTCTAACACAAATCCAACAAACATAACCAATCAGAGTTCCTACAAACATTAGAAAAGAGATGGCAGAAAAGCTTCTCATGCTGTGTATCAGCCAGGATGAATAGCTCTTACCTGTGTAGAGGGAGATGTAGGCTGAGTCTATCACTTCATATTTCAGACCGGGAAGGAATGGTCGCCACTGTGGGTGAGAGAAAAAAGGATTGAGTGAGAAGAAAAAAACACCAACATGTGGAAACTATAAGTTGAGCAGAAAACGTCCATCACTGTCTGCTGGCTGAACTGTGACACTCCCTGTGTTATTGATCTTTGCAACATCACAGGATCGATCTGATGCTGGGATTTCATATAAACACACCTACCAGGAGAGAGACAGTGGAAATGGATGAGGTAGGGAACAAGATATGTGATGCCGTAAGGGGTAAAGGAAGAGGCAAACAAGAACAAAAAAACACCAGTGAAAATAGGCCGTGAACAAAGCAAGAACACGCTCGTATGAATAAGACACTGACAAGTAGGTGTAAAAAAGGAAGATCTAGTAATGACCTGAAAACAGATGAGCATGGAGAGAGAAATAAAGACAGAGAGAATGAGACACGTTACAATTCTTTTAAATAGATTTCACAATTACCTCGTCACTTCTGGTTACCCAGGATATAATCACAGGAGACAGGTCATTTTCCAACCCTTGGCTCGAGAATATAAATATAAACACTCTCCTCGGGCTCATGCAAATGCCTCTACATATGTATGCACTGCAAACACACGCACACAGATTTTTCAGATTTTGTGGAAGCCTGCCAAAGAACTGATTCTTACACCTATTTCTGAGACACAAAACTCAGCACATCTGACTACAATGATACAGAAGCACACAGAAGTGTACATACATGAGAACAACAAACAAGGACACGGTGTAGCATCATGCTGAGCAGCAGCAGCAGGGAGCAGCTCAGCAGGTCACCAAAGGCTTCAAGCAGTGTGCCACATTTCAGGGTGATTGTCTTCAAGGTCAAGCCAGGAGGCTTTCACACAACTCAAGAAAAAAGTCCACGTCAGATGTAATTAATAATTTTTACATGAACGCAACAACAACAGCAGCAACAGCTGAGCGTGTGTATGACAATGTTGCATCAATACCCCGAAAAGAGACAGTGAAACTCCCAGCACTGGGTGGACTGAACAAGAAAGTCCCACAGAGGACACAGACCATCACCACCTTTACTTCTGAGCTTCGATTCACCGAAATGACCAAATCCAGAATGTCATGTTGGGAATCAGTGGAAACTGACCTGTCTGTTCATTTATGTTGTCAATAGTGTGTTTCAGATGCAAATGTGCACAAAGAGAGAGAGAGAGAGAGAGAGCACAGACTGCATGGGAGAGGGTCATCACATGGTTCATCACTTTCAGGCCTTACCACAGCACTTAGGAGAACACAAGACTCAAAGAAACATTTGCACCCATTTTACAACTGTGTGGAAATGTGTGCTGTTCCTGGTCAGCTCTCATAAATTTGATGTAATCTCCCAGTCTGGTATGTGTATGAACCTAATATGTGCACATACAGAGAGTATGTTTGTGAGGCTGTGAGTGTAGGTGTGTGTGTGCGGATGTGTATAATAGTATTGACAGGAAGCAGCAGGCAGAGGCCTGCTCACTGGCCCTACAAGTTCAACAGAGAGGAAAAAAAAATCAATATCCAAGGGGAAATAATAAAAAGTAACAACTTCAGAGCAAAATGACAATGGGTTGCCAGCAGTGTTGTTTCATCAGGACTGGACCGCCCACTGACATATAAAGGTTTGATATTGTTTTCAATCAGCTGCCTGAAAGCAGCTCTTGGTGCTACACGTAGAGTTTGGTTTGGTGCCCGCTGGACTAACACACATGCTGGTCTTTCATTCCAACTTGCACACAGTGAGAGGTAGTTTGGCTCTGGTTCCAGCAGGCATGGGTTATTTTTTTTTAATCCCTTGATGATCAAGACTTTATTGCTTCTGAGAGAACCGACTGCTTGCCGAAGTTGGTTTCCTTTACTTCAGTCAGTTGCTCCAAAGCCTGAGGCGCTGTGGATATGAAGTTGTTTTGACACATCTGACATCTCCAAATGTACACTAAAATCACTTGTGACAACCGTCCTGTTCTGAATTAAACATTTATTTATTTATTTATTTTTGTTACCATAATCTCAATTTTTGTACTACTGTTGTGTGTCCACTTCACTCTCCTGGTTTTTAGGCTTAAGGTGGTAAGATGTTAAGCCTGACGATACCTGCCTGGCAGAAAGGGCAAGAGGGGGCTGGAACTACAATATTGATATTTATTTAATGTACTGTACATGTGAGCCTTAAAAATGAACAAGACATGGATGATCTATAATGGATGAATAAACTAAGACAAACTGATCTAAGCTGTCGTGGTATAAGCGTGAGAAAGAAGGCACTAAAAAATGGGTCAAGTCTAGATCATAGAGAGGTGGTAAATAATACATAACTTTTTTGGAGGGCTAGTTAGTATTTTGTTAACTACTCGTGGCTCTAATTTAGTCCTGAATGGATGGAGAAAAAGAAAGGAGAGATCAAGAAAACCGCACTGATAAAGTCTCCAATGCGCCCATTAGATAAAAATGTCTCTAAATCATGAAAAGGCTTTGAGCCTTCAAGTTAAGACCCTTGCAGAGTTTGACACATACTGTATGGCTTAATTTGGACAGGCTGAACTGTCACGCTGCGTATCCTTTTCAGATACACAGCGTGGTTGATCTCAATGGAAGTATCAGTTACAGGGTTTTACTTTATACAGTCCTGTTTTGCCAAAACATGTGGTAATATAATTATGAACAGTGATCACTCATTATGGGTTAGAATATGAAACAACACAGCGCAGGTGTTCTCATTGACGAGTCTTTGTGTTTCTGTTGCCAGAAATATGTTTGGCCAGAGCAATGGTGACTTCATTCAGAATGGGATACAGTGCCAAGAATTATGAGATGATTCACACTTCAGCTGGAATTTAGGGTGAAGTGTCACTCTATTGCCATTTACAGAGAGTCATACATGGTAACACACTGTATGAGTCATAGCTTGTATATCTACTGTTAAAGTAGCTCTTTCTAGATTTTGTTAATGACACATCTGTTTTTTAATGGTGGGGAAAAACTTTTTCTGGGATGACAAGATAAAGTTCACTTTTCTGATAGGATGTAAGAAAAGGTATGACAGCTTAGGAAGGAGGAGAAACAAAGAGTGAATATTAACACTGGCTGTATAGTGGAAAGCCGTCTGTAGTAGCGCGGAGGTATAGTGCTGCCCATTGACAGGTGCCTGGCAGCAAAGAATCTAGACTTCTGACAGGCTCTGAACAAATACCTCCCCAGCAGAGCACAGAAGACACAAAAGGCTGCTGGTGTTTTGATGCTTTGCTGATACCCTTAGAACCCTTATTCAATGAAAGTTGACAAGAATGTAGACGAAGACTAGGGACTGCAGAAAAGCTGAACAGTACAGAATCAAAACAGTCACAGAGCTCCTGCATAATTATACTCTTATTTCAATTGACAACTAAACATAACTAAACATTTACATGCTTGAGGATAAATGGCACTCTCCATTCCCAGTCAGTGACATGAAAACAGAGGCTTGTTTTTTATGTCATTTCATGTTTTGCTCGGGGATGATGAAGGAACAATATTCAAAGAGAGATGAGGAGGTGGATACGGAGACGGGGTGTTTGATTTTCTATGTTGAATTATACATTAGCCAAAGTCTCTCAGACCAGACATTTCAGAAAGACAAATGAGCCCAATATCCACAGCAATTACTGGCACGTTGTAGTCACTGCATCTACAGCGATGCCCTGTGTGCTCTGAGGGGAAACTAGTTAGTCACACTAACACTCTCACTAGATCCAAATCAAGCCAGAACTACATGACAGAACGTCCTTCTACCTGCACATGAATAAAGATTATAACAAGCACGTGCAGGGACTTGGACAATATTGAAAATAAGCTGTTTGACCTCAATGCACATAGACATGAAACTAAGACAAAAAGAAAAGGGGTTAGAACTAAATCAGCATGACAGTACAAACACGATGACAAGATGTAACAACTGTGAATCTGATAGCACAGCCAGAGGCAGATTTAAAACATGCAACGATAAAATAAATTTGATATGATCTAAATGCTTGGGTGCCTAAAGTGTACTTCAAAGTTAAAAACTCCAAAAGAAAATTAAATCAAACATGAAAACTCTGGAGCAAAGTAGCTAAAACAGCACAATATTTGGGATGTTTCCAACCATGTTGATCATAATCTATATTTTCAAGGCTATGGGAATGTATTTCAATACTTTAGCATAATTAGCATAACTTCCAAACATATTTAGTTGGTCCTGTTGATCACATGCAGTGTCTCTGCAAGATTCAGGGGCACAGCGAGACACTGGGTTAGACAGGACAAAGATAATGTAAGTTAAACTGACAAGTTCACAATGGATGTAGGTGACAAGGCTCTACATAGCTTCTGTTTGAATGCTGAAATGGTTTGTCGTGTGTGGGATGGTGCTCTTTGGGATGTGTCTGATAAAATCTGCATGATGACGAGAGGAAAGTTGGCATATTAGACAGGAAGAGCTCTCTCTCTCTCTCTCTCTCTCTCAGAGAAATATTAGCTCTGCTTACATCTTTATATCCCACACAGGGTAACTGTGTGTAAGTGTCTGTACAGGGGCTTTGAGCATGAGAAGTTCATCAATGAGAACAATACAATATGGTTTTATTAATTGAGGAGAGATTCCGAATAAGAATGCCTACACTTTTATCCTCATAAAGAAGGAGGCCCTGCAGGATATATTGCATTTCTTTTAGTTGCACTGAATGGTACAAATAGTGGTCTCTGAAGGATGAAAGAACATGGCAGTGTAATGAACACACCTCAAGGAGCCAGTGACGTATGTGGTCAGAAGGGGATGCTTTCAGCAGCTCTCATTACATACATGTGCAGTTCAGAAAAATTGAACTGGGTAATTGCAAGGCAGTGCTGAAGTCTATAGTGGAAATGCTAGTCTATGAAAGTGGACTTTGACTGCGTGTAACAATGGCTCTATTCACCTTGGCCCCAGATTACTCCTCAGGATGAAGAAGGAGCTCTGTGGTCACCACTTTAACATTGATTGATTGATTGATTATGGCATAACCGGAGACAGCGCCTTCTACAGGAGGGATCTCAAATGTATTGATAACTATGCATGCTACAGGTTTTCTAAAATTGACTCCACCTTAGGTCACTAACTTGTCAATCATCCCTCAACCTTGGAAAGAAGTTAGAGATGACAAGGCCAGCAAAACACTGATGGTGAATCAAGTCTGTAAAGTAATTCTGGTAAAATAAGATCTGTAAATGCATGTCAAAAGAACTTTATGCAATAAGAAAAGCAAATGTGGACATGGTAAGGGGCGCAGTAAATGAGCTATATGCAAAAAGGTAAAGACAGTGAAAGTGTAATGAAGCGACAAATACAACTCAATATGTCTAAGAGTTGCTGAACTGGTCTCAGAAACTGCTAGTGTGGTAAAGAAACTGAAAGCTAATTTATTTCAGACACACACAATGTACTTTAACAGCTGGCTCCAGGTCGCTCGGACCACTGCTGATTTTTATTAAAGAGGGAAGGCGTGAGGCAGATGTTGAGAGGCCTGTGTGTGTGCAGACATGAGTGTGAGTATTAATTGGTGGGCAGTTTGAGACTTGGCCTGGCAGGAACGTTAAAACAGGGCCATTAAATTTCTGCATTTAAATCCCATACACCAGCCTGTCCATAAAGTTGCCACTGCTAATTAAGGCGTGACTTTCTTCTCTTCTTTCTCTCACTCACTCACTCATACCATTTAATGGCCAACACTTTCCTTCATTCTGTCACATTGCTAGCAATAGATGTTTTCCATTAGGCTTGTGGAAAGCTCCTGTGTTTTACTGACAAAGATTCAGATGGTAATTAAGATAGTTAATGAAACTACTGCTCCCTAAATCACCTATCACGTCATGCAATCCATTTAAAAAGTCATCACTTTAAAATAGTTTATTTGAAGTTAACTGAAGGAAAACATGGAGGCTAGTGTAGAAATTAGTGGAAAGTTTAAGTCAGAGTGTAGGTTTGGTTTTTCGCCTGCTCATCCTTTGCAACCTCCTCATTCATTGGTCTACAGTTCCTAAACACAAACACAGTTGTTTCCGTGCCCTCAGGGAAGGCACGGTGTATTCCAAACCTGCCTCTTCCTGTCTGTAATTCTGTTTATGTTCCACCTTCCTGCAACCATTCTGCCTAATTCCTGCACAATACAGAGAAAACAGGGATTCTCTTTCTTTATAAACAATAACTCTTAGACTGTGCTTGTGTACTATTTGATATTTACTCCTTCTCATTTCTTCAGTAGACACTAAACGAATGCTTTCCCAGAGGAAGAGCCAACCTTTGACCACACAATCACAGCTTTGCACAGAACACAGGAGGGAAAAGCTGTGAATCCACACTATCTGCTCTTTAACAAATGAGAGCCTAGTTTTCTGTGGATTTATGTGAGCCCTGGGCTTACACTGTTGTGGGCTGGTCACGGTAAATCTGCTATTTTTGTCAAGGTGTGAAATGTATTCCTCTGTTAAATCACATACGGGGATCTTCCTAAGACAGCACACCACACATACACACGCAGTCTTGATTTGCTGCATGACTTTTATGTGCTTCATTAAATTGTTTCTACTAGTACGAACCCACTTTGATGGCCTCGTGGGTAGTTGGCTGAGGGGAAGAAAGAGATAAAGGGAGTGAGAAACAGAAAGGGAGATGGATTTCTACATGACCTTGATTCACTGCTAGATATAATCACATGAACATTTGTCTGAATGACTGCCAGATAACAGACTACAGTATACATGTATACACCTTCTGTCACACACTGCAATTATTTCCTCCTCCTCTCTTCCAGATTAAATATGATCCACTGAAATAATAAATCTCTTTTAAAGATACTCTAATCAGCTTTTTTATATAATTATGTTCCTACACATGTTATATTCAGCACTTCATTGTCTCCTAACCCTTACTGCTGGGGCTTACATTCTCTGCTGTTAAAAGGCACCAGCTGACAGTGAGACATTAAAAAAATGTGGATATAAGCAACTACAGAGGCATTTCCTCTTCCTAGGTGGTGGAGACAAAAAATAGTTACTTCCATCAAATGGCTTAAAATACGACATGAGAATTAGTGCTAGTGTTGTTCAGTATCTGCTGACCCTATCAACTTTACTGGTTGATAATGCATCAATAATATATAATACATTAATACAGACGTAGGCTGAAAGCTAAGCTAACAGGAGCTAATACTAATACCAACGGAGAGAAGAGTCTGGAAAACACGATCCACTTAATTCTCCCTGAGCACAACAGAAGGTGTGACTTTATCTGGATATTCACATGGGGCCAAAAACTTATACCAACAAAGACAGCTTGAGAAGTGCAGGCCAGATGCAAAGGCCTTCCTCCACCCACAGAGTGATGGCAGGGATTTGGCTTCTTTCCACAAAGGCCTAGGTCAAATGGCATCCTCCTCTGTTTGCCTATGACTAAACATTTGCTGTCTGCACCCACAATACAGAATTTTTGAGGTATAGCAGCAGCTTGGATTGGAGAAATCTACTGAGAAATCATTTTCTGATCTTGAACTACTGTAGAGCCTCCACACTGCTAAACCTGCTTCAAAAGCTTGGAAAACTGTTGTCAGAATGAACCTGCAAGCTCTCTGACAATCAAGGACGATATGTCTAAAGAATGGCACGCATACATACAGTTCGACTCAACCGCTTCCCTTCTTCCTACTTTAGTGATCTCAGTTCTTGGTTATAATTGACCAATAATGCCTTACACTAATACTGTACTGCCCAAAAGTAAAATCGTTCCAACTATACAGTCCTTCATTATTTCAGAGAATCCCTTTGCATTGACTCACAGCTCCTCGATCAATGATAAGAAGTCAGTAGTGCAGCCACAAGGACAACAGTGTGTCCTTGCAGGTTTTATTGCCTTGTATATCACCAAAATGCTCTCAAAAGGAAAGGTATTGCCACTGGGATGTAGCTGTCACAGGTTGTAATTTATGAGTTACACTTGTACATCATTAGCAGCATATTCACAACACACCCACATTAATGACCCACAACATCCCACAGCAACTTTAATGTACTTGTGGGACCTGCCAATAATTAGCTAACGTGTCATACTGTCTGTTTGAAAGTTTTGTCATGGGTAGATAGCTGCTGAATTTAAAACTAGTCTGAAGTTTCCAACACATACGTCCCATTTCTTGCAGCTCTCAGAGTACTGTGTAATATATTCTCAAAGCCAATCTAAGAAATGATGTAGTGATGGAATCCTGGAGAGACTTGAATATAGAGAAACCTGTACTACAAAGAGCAGCAAAACTAGAATGTGCAGTAATAACTGCAAGGAACTGAAATGATGAAAGTAAATAAAAATACAAATACAATAGTGCAGGTGCATAAATATCCTGGAATAAACAGGAGGCAGAAGAGGAATGCAGCCTGAGGCACAAAACAGAGTTTGTAGGTAAGGAGAGAAAGGAAAAAAATAACCTTGAGGATGTAAAAATGACACTAAAGTTCTGTGCAACTGCAGTAGCAGCAGTTGCTCTGCTGATGGTGATGGTCACTGGGATGATGATAACCTCAGGCTTGTTAGGAGATCCATTCCACACACACACTAGTGATCTCTTTTTATCATCTGCCCTCCCACTCAAAGTAAAGGCTCACACGAGGTATGTGGGCTCTCGTTTGAAACTTCATCTCGAAATTAAGCCCCACTCATTTCTGCTGTTTGCCTGAGGAGCAGAACACCACCAGAGAGAGAGAGAGGGAGAGAGAGAGAGAAATGGTGCAGAGGAGACTTGGAGAAGTACAGAACAAAGTAACACTGAGAGAAAAAACTGATGAGAATGTGTGATGATGAAGAAGGTGTGCCGTGACAGATAAAGAAATGGGAAGAGGACAGCAGGGGAGATTTTAAATGAGTCTATATGCTGCTTCCCTATGCCAGAGCAACAGCAAGCAGGTAATGTACTGCATGGCACAGCTCTGAAACTAGAAAAGCAGGGGGAGTGCAGAGTAATATACAGTGCTGTTCGTTTTTTCATAAATATGGCACAAAACATCATTTTCAGGTGCTGACACTTTTTTGGTCAGGAAAACAATCCAAAATTACATGTGAAGGCTAATCAGAGGTGTGTCAATCAATGGAAAATTGAAGCGATGTTTTGCATCATTGTTATAGATTAGAACATTCTAAAGGGTTCACAAACATTTGAGCAGCACTGTAGAGTAAAGAAGGGAAAGGACAGCTTTCCTTTGTAAACACAACCCTTCATTTCTCACCTTTTCAGACACCACTCAGGCCCTTTTCACACCTGGCACAGCTCTAAGCATCGAGTGTGAACCCACACAAGATGCGCTGAGATACAGGGGGGGGGGGCTATCCTTGATTTAAATGCCTTGACACCAAATTTTGTAGTGAACATGTAAATATGTCCTGAGCCACCGTGAAGGTTTCCCAAGTCAACAGACTTACTCCCGAAAAAGCAGTTGTATGCACATTTGTATGCCAGTGGGATCATCTTTAATAATGCCAAGGGTGACTGTCTCACTCTGAAATAGTCTACCAAACATCATGAGTGATTAGGTTTGTCTGTACACACCAATAAATAATTAGCATTGTTCTCCTTTTAATTTGCAGCATTCTTGCTACATTTGGTCTTTGACGTGGAAATGATGTGTTTATTTGCATACGGATAAGGGGAGTGAGATCCGATGACAAGTGATCACTTGGGACGCATGTAGAGATAAAAATGTAATGCAGGTGTGAACTGATGCACTTAGAGCTGTCACCTTGTGATGAGATCATCCATGACACATCGATGCAAGATGTTAAGTGAGTCTGATGCAGTGTAGACAGAGAGACAACATACAGGTACGCTTACCCCAACCTCCACGTGATCTGAGCCCTTATCATCCTGCTTGTGAAGGATCTCGAAGTAGTATCGTCTGGATGAGATCAGACTGGAGAGGAAACAAAGAGAACATACCGTCAGACATTTAATTAGGGGCACTTCTGCTCCTTCCACCTTAGGGCCCTAATCAAGTGTTCACACTTAAACCAACACTGTGAGCAACTATGGGCCACTGAAAACTATGAGGATGACAGTTAAACCGGATTGTAGAGCAGTAAGGAAAACTGTTTCATTTAAAAACTCAAAATACCCATAAACCAAATGTCAATTGGACCCGAGCATAAACAGATTAATCAACCTCTAATGTAACTCCGTGCTTCAGGCGAGATGGCAAAAGAGACTGCAGTGAGCCATGATATTATAAGCCTCAGATCCTGAATAAAACACTGCTTCAGAGACTGGGAGGAAGAAAATCGATTCTCCACATAAATCAACATTTTACACTTATCCAGGCTCCAGTATTTCTCTGGAACTGCTGCTTAGACTGAGTAAAGGACTATTTAAAGTTTTACTGTATATGTTATTTCCTATAACAATGAAACACACCCACACACACACCCAGCCTGCACGCACACAATGTGACAATAGTTTATTTTTGTAAAAATCTTAGATAACCCTATTATTTAATGACGTTCCAATCATCATTAAATACACACATTAAAGTAGAAGTTTTGTTGACACACTTCTTTTTTTGTGTGTGTGTTTTCATCCCTCATGTGGTTGACCGAGTTGAAAGGGAAGGACAAAGGCTGAATGGGGGGGTGGTCACGTGTTGCCCCGTGCATAAACGTCGCCACATCATCCGGCTGCCCAGCGTTCTGTAACCAATAAATCATTGCAGGTGCAGGAGAGCACTGACAGTGTGCTAAGGCCACTCTCTCATGAATAGGGAATATCTCTCTGTGCAGCTGCTGAAATGGCACTCAGCAAACCTAAGTGCCACTTTCAGCTCCTGGCATCCCCACTTGCCCTTTTTTCCAAATGATTCAAACATTATGCCGCTTCTAACCCCGGACTCTGTGTTTAAAAAAAACAGAGCAAATAATATTGTATTTTGCATTCACCCCAGACAAAACACAGTCAAACTGCCATTAGATAAGATCAGATAAATATGAAAAATGTGTTCCATTCCACCAAAGTAAACTTTCTTTCTGACCATCCTGGGGAAAACTGATTTAATTTACCGAGGTCCAATCCCTGTAGATTAATGGTTTTAGGGATATCAGTAAATTTCCTGACCCTTCATTACATTGTCTATTTCAGCCTATAATCAGACTTAATCTGATAATCTAATGTCAGAGATGAGAGCGTGCAGTCTGCCGCCACACAGGCTGTCCACTGACATAGAGGGCTACCCACTGCAAATAAATAGAACAGATGTGTGTACACAATTGTCTGAATGCATGCTAAACATATTCTGTTGTCCAACATTTGTTGATATCTTGTAGCCCCTTGTTGCTCACAGAAACAACAAAATACAGTATACACACCACACTCAACAAGCCAGAAAGAGTGACAGAGCTGCAGCTCGGCCAATAGAAACCTGCCTTTGTGTCATATGAAGCCAAGAAAGACCAGAGATACACAAACACACTGCAGACCACAAATATATCAGCAAACAGAGGAAACACATTCACAAACAGGGATAAACAAAGAAAGAAAGCTGAACAGAAACTTCTATCCACACACGGTTCTGTTTGTTTATCTATTTCCTCTACATCTTCATATTTTGTGTTTGTGATTTGAAGTCATTTTGTATGCCAATTCAGTAGCAATTTCATTTTTCCTTCCACTGGTGACATATTTGTTTGGTCCTGTGGGACTCACTGTTTGCTGCCTTCGGCTTTCTGTTGATAGATATTTCCTTTTTACAAGAAAACTTTGCACAAATTCTTTATGTTTTTCTTTTAGGTTTGGTGCAAAGAAGATGGATGTTGTACAGGAAAATGAAAGACTGAAGAACGATTTGAATCAGAATATATAAATATATATATATATAAAATAAAAAAAAGCAGAATTATGTAACCAAAGTGACAGGTTTATATACTGTAGGTCCGTGTGTGAACAGACTGGTCACACCAAACTTGATGGATGATGAGGCAGCCTCGGTTGAAGAAGATGAAGAGACGGGCGGGAGAAAAAGATGAAGGAGGAGCGATAAATAGCAAATGAATGCAGAAACAGAGAGGGAATTATAAATGCCTTCCTGGAGGAAAAATGCATTACAGTGAATATAACTGAGATGTGATTTCATAAAGAACTTCATGCCAGAAGAGAAAAAAAAACATGAAAGAGCAAGTGAAGGGCAAATGAGAGATGGAAGCGCAAAGAATAGCTATTAGTGTGTGACTCAGAGGAGGAGTAGAGGACACAAAACAGGAGTCTAATTGCCCGACTAATTGGAGTCTTTGTTTCCAGTTTCCCTTCACTGGGCTGAACAGATAGAGACAGACAAAGGGCTAGATACCGTAAGAAAGGACTGTCAGAGCCAAACAATATTCAGAGATGCCTGAAGTCTGCTCGGTTTGAAGCATGAAATATTTATCCGGTATGAAATGTATAGAGATGTTTTTCCCTGCTGATAAACTCCTTTCATAAGCATCTCAAAGGAAAACTGTTGGACTCGAAAAAAATTGTCAGTCCAACAGATGGATTGACACACTCCTCAGTATTACTGACATGTTTTCAGTGAGCAGAGCCAAAGTAAAATGAACACAGTATACTTCCTGCCTCTGGTAAATACCATTCTCTTCTATCATGACACTCCTTTCCTATCTGCCCACCGGCAACAGCAATTTCCTGATTCTACTTTTCCAGTATCTTCCCTCTTTTTCCAACTCAATTTCTCATTCATGCTATCTGACTGTCACCCTGTCCCCTCTGCTTTCCCTCTCTCTTGCCTGATTTCACCTTCTCTAATCCCCACAGGTGGCTTTTAAATAAAAGACTGTTCACAGCGAGTACACTTCTCTCAAGTACATTAATGATACCAGTGTTTAGAGATGCCCCAAGGAGGCCTGCAAACTTCACTTTTTTCTCTCTGTGTTCTCTCCCCTCTTCACTCCATTTCTCATGCATTCCTCCTAATCCATCAGAGAGCTATCATGCTGCTCTTCCCTGCAGCCTCGATAAATCCTCTTTCTTCCATCCCCTCTCCCTTCACTTGGTCCCTCTCCTCTTCATCCCCTGCTCTTTCCCCGTCTCTTCCTCCCTCTCGTCTTCTGTATCATGTCCGTCGGTTTTCACACAGTCTTCTTCCTCTACCACATCCAATTCCCCCATATGTAATTATCTAATATAGGGTTATAGCTTTGCTATCTTCAGTGCTTATTCTTCACTTCACACTTTTTTTTCCTTTTTGATACTCCCTACTGGCTTTAATGAAAAAAAAGAAGAATTTGCAGTTTCTCACAATGCCCTACTCTCAGTGTGTGTGTGAGTGTGTGTGTGTGTATTTGTGATGCTGAGATGGAGAGAAACACATGCTCTTTTGATCATGGCAGTATTTATTTAAAAATTATACCTGAGATTTACACATTTGCTCTTATTCAGAAAAACACTATACTATACCGGTATATATCCTGTTTTTATTTATCAAAGATCTGCATCACAAAACCTAAACTGAGATACATATTGTAGATGTGTTGCATTCAGTACAAAGAACCTGTAATGAATCTGACATATGGACCATATCACAACTGAAATGTCATATTTAGAATAATAGTAATTCAATTTCAGACACACTAACACATTTTGTTGCCCATAAAGTTGGAATAATTTTGTTTTCAGACACATTCCTCTTTTTATACCTATTTTAATTAATCATGATATGTTTGGATAAGATTGATCAAGGAAGTGAGAAGATAATCGTCATCACATTATCACAATATCACAATCATCACTTTATAGGCAATATGATTTCTCCTATTTAAGGAATGCCAAGTTGGTTACATAAAATCTGTGTCTGAAAGTCTCGTAGTCTCACACATGCCTAAAAAAGGTCCTTACACCCACCTACACTGTCTAAATCTGACTGACTGTGCACTTAAAGTCTAATGCGTGTCATACGTTGACATGTGGCTCATTTGTGTGTGTGTTCCTAGAAGGTTTTTTGGTGTTGCATTTAGTTTCACACTCAAAAAGAGAGTGGGAGGAGGTTAAGCGCTGATTTCTGTCTCACCTACGCACACCTGGCCAAATTGAAATATTGGGACAGTTACTTCCAGAAAGTTACAAGCATTGTTGGACAAAGACACCACAATATGTGTATTGAATCTGACTCTGCTGTAACACCTAACTGTTATGTTTTAAATAAATAAGGAGCGCCGACAGCAGCACACAGAAGGCAGACACCAAGGAAACATGCTTTACCTATAGCATATGAAACAAAACATGCAGTGAAGACACACAGGAAGATATACAAGAGAGAAACACAAGCAAAGACTTCAGGCAGGGAACACAAGGGGGATTTATAGGCTTCCAAAAGAGAGGGGGAAACAGGGCTACATAATGAAAAGACGGGAAAGATATGGTACACAGGAAGCAGTCACAATAAAAATCCAAAAATAAGTCCTCTCTGCTCAGATCAGGCAACAGTGTGTGGACACTGACACTGTCTGCACACCATGATGTGTCTGTATGTGCTCCCAGCTACCGATCCCTACTCACATGCCAATACGTGGTGGATATAACTCACTCACATTCTGGTTCCCAGCGGCTCAGAATGTAATATCTGTGTTTCCACAGACTAACCTGACCCTCTGTCATCATTACTGTCTCTAATCACGTTTGGCCAGAACCGGCCCTGTATTACACTTTGGTCTCCTTCATGCATTACTGCCAATCAGATGTCCGCTACTGCAGTTTTTCATGGCTCGAGAAATGTGCATCAACACCCCAAAGACATTCTGATTAAACATAAGCCACTATACACTTGAACACACACTCAAACGTAGATTTGTGTCTCAGCAGGCTCCCATCACTCATAGAAACAGATGGTGGAGTGAAGGCCCGAGGGAAGAAAGCAGGACAGAGAAGTCATTGCAACTAGCTGGCAAACGGTTTCATTTTAATTCAGCTGCTGTGAAACAAACCATTTCCTAGAGAGAAGAGAGGCTAGTATTAAAGCTGGTAGTCACACTCAAATACAATCAGGGATATGTGCTTTCACACATGTTTAATGGAATCCATACGTACCAGGATTAGACAGCACAAGAGCTCAGCAAAGAGCAGGTGCAGCGTTCAGCTTGTTTCTGTGCTAAATTTGTATTCCTATGAGGTCATGAGCAAACAGCACTATACTTTCCTCTCTCTAACTGCTTGAGTCTCCTCGCCAGCTAATAGCCAGCAGTGCTTAAGTGATTCAATTATAGATACTGAGAGATCCCATAGTGAAATAACTGGTCATTCTCCACTAGGTTTCTCCTATTGTTGCTGGGAAAGGCGCAGTTAACTCTCTGCTTTGAACTACTATCATTGTCTCAGGAAAGTCTTTGTTAAGTCATGTGCAGAGAGGACAAATGGGCACATTTGCAGTGCGAAGCGTCAAAATAAAAAAGGCATGAAGATGAAAAAGAGGGGAAAAAGTAGTACAAAAGTAAGATTGCAAGAGGCACAGCGTGTGCCTCTGTGTGTGTGTGGAAGTAAGAGCACACATCAACAAGCTCTGCAGGTTGAGGCGTAAATGTCATTTCCTGCAGTTTGTGAACTGAAAGCTGCTCCTTCAAAATGCCAAATGCAGCATCACAGATGACCTTGGCTTCCACCTTTCACTCTCACCACACCACTGTCAAAGGTCTGCAGCAGCCATTTTAGATTTCATTCATTACACCCCTAAGTTTGGGAAAAAACACACACATTGTTAGATTGACTTGCTTTTTATCTAATGGCATTTTTTAAGCAGTGACCTTACTCCTGCTGTGCTGATGAGCTTCAGTCAGAGCTAATTAGTTTCCAGTGTTTTTCAAACTTCTACTCTTTCTAATCTTCAACTGACTGTCAATCACATCCATGTCTAAGCTCCTCAAAAGCCTCCAAATACTTGAGAACAAGCACAGAGTCGGACTAGCTCAGTATGCAACTCAGAGCAGTTGAGTTTATGGAATTTTAGCAAATGTCAATCTCCCCGGTGTTGTCTATACAGCCCGAGGCTCTGTTAGCTTGTTCAGAGAAAGAAGATAGTGTTGACAGGGTTATCTGGGTTCCTCATCTGACTACTTCACTGTCACTCATCATGCTGTTGTGACAGCACCTAGCAGGCACTGCCAAACTATCACTTCACAGATATGAGGAGAGGTGGAGACAAAGAGCAAGACAGACCAAAAAAAGGACACCATCACAGGTGTCATTTTAAATGCCAAGACAACAGATTGAGGAGGTATCTAAAAAAAGGTGCTTTTGTTGCTTCTTACTTTGATTCAGTGCTTTAAAGCTTCTAAAAAAGCACAAATTTTCATTCTCCAGGCTAAGTTAATATTTTCAGAATCAATGAATGAAATGATTTATAATTTAGACAAAAAAGTTGATTACACCTTGCCATTATTACATTAAATTTGTTGCCTTCAAAATACACATTTATTTATTAATCAACCCAATTGAAAACAAAAGAATGGCACCACCTGTGGTTAAAAAAGCTCTACATATAAATTCCATTTTTTTTTTGTAAAAATCAATTATCTGAGAAAATTAAGTTTATAACTGTATTACTGCAGGAAGAAGAAATTGCATTTTCAATAAAAGAAAAAAAGAAAAAGAAGACAAGACTAAAGTGACTAAAATTGTGACATGATTGAAAAGCATTCAACGACTGCTGCAGTACTGGCTATTGTTGCATGAATAAAATACATTAAGGAAAGGAATATAAAATGTATTTTATTTGATTAAAAGCCTGTGTAAATCCTCAAATGGATCAGTCCTAATGAGATGGAGCCACAGAGAAGAGGGGAATGTTTTGCGTGAGCAGAAATACAGAAGCTGGTAAAGACATGTGGAGACACCGAATTCTCAAGTTCTGAACAGGAAACTTCAGCTTTCCTATACAGGCAAAACTGTTCCCCCCAAAATACACATGCACACACTACAAGTGTGAGTCATTACCTCCAGGTGGTGATAACCAGGTGGTGAGGCTGACTACCAGATCCCTCTAACAGGTGTACTGGTCCAACTTCCTTGCTCACCCCATCTATTAAAAATTGCCACCTATACAAAATAAACTCTCACAGCCCCCGACAACAGGAAGGCCATAAAAGTAAGAATTTCTGCTCTCTTTCAACAGCATGTTGCATTCCTACTTCTTCAAGTTTTACACCTTTAAATAAAATCCTAACGTGTAATTGCCATTATGACTCCAGATGGAAGGGAGACAGAATGAGCAACCACAGAAACAGTGGGTGAGAATGTGTGGTGGCTGATGGGGAAAAAATGTAGCAGAGAGGAAAGTGGTGCACCTGCAAGATGCAGCCATCCAAGATGCAGAATACCCCCAGAGGAACAGCCGAGCAGAGGCTGTTTTGATTTTATTTATATATGTGTGTACATGTGCTGTATATGTGAGTGCATGCTAATTTTCTAGTTTCAGAAGACATTGATTCGATTGCATATATATCTTCCAACAAGAAAGCGTACGGTTTTAAAGTGAACCCCCCAACAACAATATGTTTTATTCCCTGACAATATGATTCAGCCCTGCAGCAGCCATTAGTCACTGTTCACTCAACTCTACTACGATCTGCTGTACAGGTCCAATGAACCGAGACATATAAATAACCGCAGTCCAGAGTGTGAAAATAAAGGAAACAACCTTGCTAACGTCGGAGTGTCTGTTGTGTTTCACTTTCTCCTCTGTTCAATTACATTTCTGAAGGCTGCTCTCCGTTTGGTCGTGTTCTGCTCTGCAACAGGCTTCATTCTTTTATGCTTGTTTTCACATAAGCTTTGTCTCATTTCACAAGATTAGGGCCTTGTTTCTCCAATAACAAACTGAATAAAAGCATCATGCTGACATTGGCTAGCTATAGCCTCATGTGCAATTATTGTTATAATGTTCACAGCAGTTTTCCTTCTTCACACTTCACACCTAGAGACCCTTTATTCTACTCAACTACTTGATGATTTTATCGACTTTCTGAAAATAACCAGGTGATTTACAACTTTAATGACGGGCTATTACTGCTACACTCGTCCTCTGATGCATTAAAAAAAGATATCTTGTTCTATTCTGCACTGTTGATTCGCTCATTTCCATTCTATCCCATATAATTAGAAGAATACCTTTTCACGAATGCATGGCAATTAATCCTGCTGCATGCAATTGGAAGCATATCTTGCTGTAAACAAATGAAGTGTGTAAAGGTGTGTGTGGCATGCCCACGCCTTTGCTTTGGGGTGTTTCAATAAAGTCATCAGATGCAGAGAGGAATTTCAAATGGCGCAGTAAAATTTAGCAAACACAGCACAGAGGAATGTATTGCACTTGAGTGCAAAAGTGTAAATATGACCTCTTACGCACACCCACGCACAGAAACATCAAACTTGATTTTGCCTAATTATCTTATGCTACAACATCTTTGACACACTTTGCCTAAAGCAAGAGTGTGTATCTATAAAAATAACAGATTACTGGGCCAAAACCTCAAAATTTTACTGTTTTATCTCTAGTACTACAAAATTATGATGTGACAGTAAAATCATCTTCCACATCAAGGCAAGGAAATTAGGTACTGCTGCATCAGATCTCAGTGAGGTAGAAACCACACAGCTACGGCTGGTTGTTTGGGCCATTTTATATTGCCAGAGTGCACAAGCTATGTTCAAAATACATTAGCACACACACACACACACAGAGTAACAATAACAGGTCACAAAACTTGCGGTGTCACACCCAAATTTCTCTGCTGCACAACCTTTTTTATGTTGCTGTCATATTCTGCTTCCACGCTCGGTTTCTCCGGTGTTGTCTTGTTATTGTGGGAGAGCGCAACATACTTGTCAGACGGAAGGAGAAAATTGAAAAACTTTCAACCGCATCCTCCCCCTCTATTCTTCTTCTACTTTTTTTTTTCTTTTGGTTTTTTGTTTTTTGTCACCACTCTGTGCTCCCTTGTAGGCTGGTGTGCCTGCTCTGCCAACCAGACAGAGTTAATCCTTCGCACCAAAGAGATAAAAAAAAAAAAAAAAAAAACTTGCCTTACAGCCTCTCAGTTAATGAATTATGGAACAACCTACACACAACAACCATTGCCAAAATGTTTAATTAAGAGCATATAGCACATAGGCCATGAACATTAACAAAATGTGTACTTGGTATAGGATAGGTTTATGTTTCCCCAAAAGCAACAAGCATTCCTGCCATTTTTTCTACCACTGTGACATTCCTATCTAACCACAGGAGGGCGTTTAGCTACATTGTACCCTATTGATGTTCCACTGTAGAGTCCCTAGAGAGGTCTGTCTCTTCTGTCCAGAGTGGACACACACCCAATATATATTGTGTGTCCGGGACCGATGAACACAGTGGCTTTAGAGTATGGGTGAGAAAATGCAAGACTGCTGCATGAGGAATATAATGCATTTAGGAACATGTGAAGAAACTTCTAATCCAAAATGACCTGAGAAGCCTTGTAGGCTGTTGGATATAATCTTTGGTAAGTGCAACCTTTTAAACCAGACACAAGGGCCTTAATTGCTGCTGTTTTATTCATATCATCTTAGCGTGTCCAGTCCATAAAACAGAATTAATGTTTGTGTAAAAATGTTTTTTTAGTGTATCAGGACATATGGGATTTGAAGAATCTGGGCTTCTGATGGCTTTGTGGATGTGTGCTGCACATTACCCACATGTACCAAAAACTATGCTTTTAAACTTGGTACTTAAGTCTGCACACATTTATCTTGCGTTATAAATTCACTCTCTTCCCTTACATTAGTGCCTCTCAGAGTAGTTAATTTTTCAAAGCGTCAGTTGAACACCTTCACCGACTGTCGCCATAGAGGTCCTCTACACAACTTCAACACTACTACGTGCTGTTAGCCTAAGCTGATACATGAACATTTAAAGGACAGTCCTTATCACCCTGTCACTTCAGGCATTTGAATCCTTGTTATCACACTGTATGGACACAGATTACACCGAACAGCCGCACTGGTCATTATTATCATTTATCAACTGTTAGCATAATTGTATAATACTTATATGATTACATTACACTGCTGTTCATCTTCCAATTTGTACCATTTAGGAACTAAAATATTCTGAAGCTTCACGACAAAAACCACTGTGTGTATGTGTGTGTATGTGTGTGTGTGCGTGAATAATTTAAGCCAGCACTCTACAGCTTCATTCAATCAGTAAATTTGGGACCCCAAAGGAACCGATGTACCATTTTTAGTATCTCTTCTCTTACATAATCATGTAAACTTAACAATGACTTTAGAGGCAGACTTGCTGCACATCCGCACTCACATTAAAGGGTCCATTTTATGCCATCTGCCCTGAGCAATTAGGGAGAAAGATGTGTTGTGAGATGTGAGAGGACTGAATAGGTTAATACCTTCTCATCTTACATTTAGAGAGGGAGCCCTTTTAGCAGTAATGATTCTCCCAACTCACACACCTGACAAGTGCACTCTTCATACGGGGTGCTCATACATACATACATGCAAACTTACGCACAACAAGAGGCATCATTTAGGTGTCCAGGGGACACTTGATCAATTTCCTCTTGTTATTGTATAGAAGCCATCTGCAATGGCTTCATTGTTATAACAGAGGTTGCAGGACGACATGAATGGACACAGACTGGTGCAGACTTAGTGCTACTTAGGAGTTGAAGAGGCACTTTAACAGAAACAACCACAAAAACTGTCCTAAGAGATGTTCCAGCAGAGATCTGCATTTGTGCCCTTTTTTTGGTCTCTGTGCTGGTGTGAGAGTGGAATAAATGTGCCGTTAAGCAATGTGTGCGGTTGTCACAGGTACTTACTGCACAGACTTGGAGGACTGGGACCTGAACTTGCTGAACTCGCCTGGAGCGGTCCACTCTGTGCCCAGCTGCAACACACAAGACAGGAGACACAGGTCAGAGAGAGTGTGAGAGAAAGAGAAAAAAGAGGAAATGCACAAGTCTGAGAGCAGGGCATAAGAACAGCATGAAGAATTGTGAATCGCAGTCTGTTATATCATCAAAGAAATCAACCAAAAACGGCCAGCTTATTTATTATTAGGCACTGGCTAAGATTATTTTGAAGTTGCATTGTCTGCAGAGAAGTAGGATTATAGTTCCAGTTAGCAGGTGGACCTTATCAACTCATTTTTAATTCAGAAAACGGACTGGGAGATTGAAGGGGACGCTGCCAGATCCAGATCATCTCCCTGGTTATGATAGCAACGCAAATGAAGAGTAATTGGGAAAACAAGATAATATGCCCCGAAGCAACGGGGAGAGTCAATCAAAAGGCAAGTTCTGATAGGCAAAGTGAGCAAGCAGATGAGAACTAATGACTATAAACAGACACAAAATGAGAAAGACAGATTCCCTGCCAATACTCACTCTAAGAAGCCAGCTCATCTGGACCCCTGAGGCTCCTGTTTTGGCCCTATGGTCGAGTCAGTGCCCATTCATTTTCTCAGCAAGCCAACACAACTAATTAGGGCCCCTGCTGCTGCTGATCCATAATGAAAGAATAAAGCTAAGATCACAGTGGGCATGCCTTTAATTGTTTGTGCTGGCCACACTTCTGAGTTTGAAGCTGGTCAGAAAACACTGCGGCGCGTGCTGGTGGCAGATCACGACAGCCATTCAGCTAACAAATAGCTGCTGATTCTGGGTACCGTGACGTATTCACAGGGAGGTACACCTACAACACACACATACACAAATGTATTCAAAGGCACAACTGAATGTGTTTTCTGGCACAAGAAGAAAGCCACTATGGGAAGAAAACCTCAAAACTAAGCAGTAATCTCTGTCCAAAACCAACAAGGCCCCTGGCAGTGCTAAAGCCTCTGAGAGTCTCTGTGAGGCTGTTGGCTGGAGAGGAGGAGGACACAATGTGTGCTACTGTGCTTTTACTCTGAGGCCCACAGCATGATGTGACTGTGGTACATTTCCACCGACAGTATCCTCAAATGGTCCTCTTCCAGAATAAAAGGTGGAGATGTCTGGCTACTTTCAAACACATACAGTACATAGAGGACTCACAGGGAAATGTGTCCAAAACATCACATTTAACAGCTTTACAATAAAGGCTCAGACCATTGGTGGTGTCCACATTGTTGGGGTCTATTCTTGGAATGGTACTCATGACCTTGGAAACATCGGAAACTTCTGACCTTCTTCAAAGCAGAGACAAAATTGCAAAGCTCTGCACAAGTACACTCAACAAAAATATAAACGCAACACTTTTGTTTTTGCTCCCATGTTTCATGAGATGGACTTGAAGATCTAAACTTCATTCCAGATACACAATATTACCATTCCTCTCAAACATTGTTCACAAATCTGTCTAAATGTGTGATAGTGAGCACTTCTGCTTTGCTGAGATAATCCATCCCACCTCACAGGTGTGCCACATCAAGATGCTGATCTGACATCATGATTAGTGCACAGGTGTACCTCAAACTGCCCACAATAAAAGGCCACCCTGAAATGTGCAGTTTTGTCTCACAGCAAAATGCCACAGATGCCACAAGCATTGAGGGAGCGTGCAATTGGCATGCTGACAGCAGGAATGTCAACCAGATCTGTTGCTCGTGCATTGAATGTTCATTTCTCCACCATAAGCCGTCTCCAAAGGCGTTTCAGAGAATATGGCAGTACATCCAACCGGCCTCACAACCGCAGACCACGAGTAACCACACCAGCCCAGGACCTCCACATCCAGCAGGTTCACCTCCGAGATCGTCTGAGACCAGCCACTCAGACAGCTGCTGAAACAATTGGTTTGCATAACCAAACAATTTCTGCACAAACTGTCAGAAACCGTCTCAGGGAAGCTCAACTGCATGCTCGTCGTCCTCATCGGGGTCTTGACCTGACTCGTCGCCGTAACAGACTTGAGTGGGCAAATGCTCACATTCGATGGCGTCTAGCACGTTGGAGAGGTGTTCTCTTCACGGATGAATCTCGGTTTACATTGTTCAGGGCAGATGGCAGACAGCGTGTGTGGCGTCGTGTGGGTGAGCGCTTTGCTGATGTCAATGTTGTGGATCGAGTGGCCCATGGTGGTGGTGGGGTCATGGTATGGGCAGGCATCTGTTATGGACGAAGAACACAGGTGCATTTTATTGATGGCCTTTTGAATGCACAGAGATACCGTGATGAGATCCTGAGGCCCATTGTTGTGCCATACATCCATGAACATCACATGTTTCAGCAAGATAATGCACAGCCCCATGTTGCAAGGATCTGTACACAATTCTTGGAAGCTGAAAATGTCCCAGTTCTTGCATGGCCAGCATACTCACCGGACATGTCACCCATTGAACATGTTTGGGATGTGCTTGACCGGCGTATACGACAGCGTGCACCAGTTCCCACTAATATCCAGCAACTTCGCACAGCCATTGAAGAGGAGTGGACCAACATTCCACAGGCCACAATAGACAATCTGATAAACTCTATGCGAAGAAGATGTGTTGCACTGCATGAGGCAAATGGTGGTCACACCAGATACTGACTGGTTCTGAGTCCCCAGACCGCCAATAAAGCAGAAACAAAATGCACATTTCAGGGTGGCCTTTTATTGTGGGCAGTTTAAGGTACACCTGTGCACTAATCATGATGTCAGATCAGCATCTTGATGTGGCACACATGTGAGGTGGGATGGATTATCTCAGCAAAGCAGAAGTGCTCACTATCACACATTTAGACAGATTTGTGAACAATGTTTGAGAGGAATGGTAATATTGTGTATCTGGAATGAAGTTTAGATCTTCAAGTCCATCTCATGAAACATGGGAGCAAAAACAAAAGTGTTGCGTTTATATTTTTGTTGAGTGTATGAATTTAAAACTTACAAACAAAATAATAGTCCACTGTTGGAAATACACTGTTGGAAGAAATCTCTAGCTGCTGTCCCTACATGTATATATATTTAAATGAAATAGCTGCTATTTACCAGATAAAACAATTACACAGCAGAAGCAGCACAGAAAACTATTCACCTCAGCAAGTCGTGCTTTATACAGCAGACCCAAAGGGGAAAAAAAAATCAACACCGGTGTACAAGGAAAAACAAATAATATTATTTCATTTTCAAATGCAAATGTACAAAAATATATATACAATTTACAAGGTATAACCTGCTTATACAGAAACAAGAGGTTATATTTCCCCATATGTTTTTTACAGTATACCTTGGCTCTGGTGTTTGATATGTTTGTAGTATAACATCCATATTGTTCAAATCGAGTGATTTCAGGCAACCCAACTGTCTGTGAAAGCAAAGTGTCAATTTTCTTTATCCAGCAATTTAACCAACCACGAACAAGACCTGAGTCCACCACTTAAGTCCAGAGATAAAAGAACAGAAGGGCCACAGCTTCAAATAAAGTCAGTGAGATCTGTAGGTAAAGTGGTGGCTTCACTTTTCAGGGATGTAAACAAAGTATCAGCTCTATGTGAACAATGGTACTCCTGTTACAAGGACAAAAACTCTGAAACTGGCAGCTTGTATTCCGAGGTGTACATGCAGCATACACATAAGCCACACTCACAAATACAGGTAGGTAAATCAGAAGGCAAGCAGCCAGGGGCAATCCACACAATTATCAGATTTAAACTCAGTCCCTCAGTGACATAATGTCATATTTTAATTCTTGTTCAGAAGTCTCCTCTTAAAAACAAAAGTGAACTTGGCGATCAAGTCTATTAGACTTAAGGCATTCAAAGAACCCTGACACACACAAACTTTCCTGTCTCACACACACAAACAAACAGACACTGCATCTCTTTGTGATCTTCACCCACACATGTTGATACCTAGAGAAAACTAATTTCAAATGGCCACTGGCCCTGAAAGACTGAAAAGTGAAACACAAAACAGGGTCAGGAGATAAAACAAATATGAATGTGCAGTGGAGCTGTGGAGACATTAGGCTACTCCTCTTTCTAGCAACTCTATAGCTGCCATACGTCCTTCTTACTCCCCATATAAGAGAGAAATAATACAGAAACAGCTGACCTGTGATATGACTTTAGAGTGTAGCTTTTCTAGTCTTCAATGGGCCTTTTTTTTTCAAATTGAACAACTAAAAATACAGACACAACACACCTTCACTCACACAGTTTACATGGCTATCCAGCATGTGTGCAAGTAGGCTACATGAGGACATACAAGCAAGCATGAGGAAAGTAGGATCGGTTGGGTCTGCATAAAAGTTCAGGTTTCATTCATACATTTTTATCCGGAGAGAAAACTCAGAGAAAGCCTGAGATTTTGGGAAAACTTGGAGGTAGATCTAGCATCTTGCTTAACTCAAAATGAATTAGTGTCAGATTTCAGCATGTAAAAGTGATTTTGGGCGAAAAATTAGACCATATGCAGACATAGACATAAAACACAGTATCTGAAAATATAGAATCATATATTTATTTAGAACATTTGCATTTGTCAATGCAAAATACTGGCTACAAGGGATTTTTATGCACTGTTATGCAAAAAAAATGAACAGTATGTTCATATATTGTGCTTGCTCATGCATCAGACCCTCTCACTCTCTCTGCTTGAGCACTCATCCCTCATCACTCGTCCGTTATACACACATAGCAGATGGCTTGGCATGCCAACAAATGTCATGGCAGAAAAACAGAGTTGTAACTAATAAGATTAATTATGGCTGCATTCCAGTTAGGTGTGAAGGTTTTTGAGCTTTTACTGTTATACTCAAAAGAGGCATAGTCATCATTGATGTCATTGGTTCCTCGTTGAGCTCCTAGCTTGAACAAATTCATCAGTTAGAGCTTTTTTCTGCTATAACAGCCCTGCTAAGAACAAGTCTGTTTACCATGAGTAATGTTGATAAATCATTCAGCTCCATTGCATAAGTTCACAAGTTCAAGCCCAAAACTTAGTAAGAGTAAGAAAACAAAAATATTGGAATATTAAATGTCCCGATGATAAGGATGTTTGCTCAGGTGCTGCAGTCAGTTTCTATGTGCCTAAGTACAACCATCATAAGATAATATAAAGCAGCTGATGATCACAATTTACTGCAAGGTGAAAACCTGACCTGTTATTGTCCCACTAAGGCCAACACCAACTCATCAGACAGGCCTGAGCACACTGCAAGTCTACCCAAGACACTCAAATAACATAGGGCAAATCTTTGACCTTAGTATAGACAACTGTGTGCGGTGTTACCGGTCCAATAATAATGAGCCTAATGAAAAAATAAAACAGGTGCACACATGGTGAGCCATCGCCAACAGCAGTCTTTGTTTTGATTGCGACCTCTGGCTGCCCTGGTCTCATTAAGCAGGTGCATTCAAGCACAATGCTTACAGCATTCATGAGACCATTTGCACAACATGCAGTGTTTGCAATGGTGTTTCTCCCTCCTTCAAGGCAGTCAGCCATTTTCATTCCTTTCAGTCTGGCATACAGTCAACCTGCAGATACTTCACATGGGCTTGAGTGTAGTGATCCATCACAATTATTTACATGTCTGTTTTTATTGTTGTCAACGTTACATTAATAGTGGGTGGTTAGGGGTACTTTGAATGGCATGTTGTGCACACACTATTGTAACTACAACAACAGTAAAGGCACTGTGATGGATTGCTCATCTCAAGCAGGTTTAGAATTTTAATCTTAGGAGCTTCCACTTTCTTTGTCGATGTCTAATACAGCTAAGTGGATGGGAGGGGGGAAAGTATAAATTGGAACTTCTATAAGGAATAAAAATTCATTATATGCTTGTTGTGGTTTTCAATCCAAAATGCCATTTATTATTTTTGGACAGGTGTTGGAAGCAGGTAAAGGCTCTGCGGTTTGTCTTTTTTACTTGTTGTAGAAGGAAATCCACAGTTGCTTCAATCAATATTAATGATCGCTCTGCTCGGGTTAAGTTTCCCAGTAAATCATGATAATGCCACAGTGAGCCTGCATTCACAACAGCCTCAAACTCAAACATAATTTATTTTATTATTGATAGTGCTCCTCCTTCTGACCTCTTCTATCCATTTTCCTAATCAATATGGCAAAGTAGGTTTTTTTGTTTTCACTCTGGAACAGCTCTTTACATACTGAGGAAACAGTATTGATAATCTGATCTCATTATCAAAAGCTGTTGATGATGAGGTGAGGCTTCAGCAGTTAGTTAAATCGTAAAACAGCGACAGTATTGTCTGAGAATGAGCAGCTACCCTTCAGTCTATCATATTGATTGCACACTCCCTGACCCACTTTCCTGTGTGTCTGTCTTTGTCTTCTTGTGTTCACTTTTGGAACCAGACTGACACTGTTTCAGGCATGTTCCTGTACAAACCGATGCATGAAGACACTAGTGCATTTTGCTACTTCTCAATCTCAGACAAGCCCCGGTCTGGTTCTGTGGGAAGCTCTGCGGGAGCTGTCTGGACACTCTGATTGAAGGAAAATCTCATTACAGATTAGCTGGGAGCAAAAAATATGATTAATGCCAAGGCAGGACAATGAATGACACTCACTCACATTAAGTCAGTTCATATGGGTACAGATAATGCCCCAGCAGGAGAAAGGAGAGTGTTCATATTAGAACACTCTTATTAGAATCCTTCTTGCCCACTGACCAGGTACATGCAGGAGCCTGAACAGAACGTCTTCCTCACCATCACTGCTCTGTGACAGTGCAGTGTTACAACCTAGCTCTGCTAGGGAAGGGGACGTAACATAAAACCAGATGTTAGGCAAGGTATGTAATTGATAAAATAAAATAAAACAATTAATAACCCAATAACAAAAGCAAGCAGTTAACATAAAGGAAAACAACAGGGTGCATAGGATGAACAGAAATTAACAAAATGTGTGCCTCAGCTAGTGTTATGCTAACATAAACAAGCATGTCTGTTCACAGTCCTGAACCAAACTAATGCCTCAGCACAACGCTAGTTTAGACGAGTACTATTGTGTACAACAAGTCACATAGTAATACAGCAAGTACAGAAACGAGAGGCACACGGGTGAACTGCATACTGCAATGCAGCCTCCCAGAAGGAACGGAGGTGAAAACACACACAAACCCCACCAAATAACTAAAAAGGCCTGGGGCCGTAACAGCCGTATATGTGTCTTTAAAAGGAACAGCTTAGAAATCAGTTGTAGAACTTAACATTTCTGTTTATACGTGCCGGGCACAAAAGCACACCTCCGCAGATGATCTTATTAACTTGACCTGTCGGAAGATATATCAGTCTGTATCCCATAGAGCTATTCTGTATGTCATTTGAAAGCTGACCATAAAATGCTGACAGGGGTCTCCATGGAAACACCACGAAAACGCTTCAGCTCCCTACTTTTCATCATATCACAGTTAGATGTCTCGCAGCACATTCCATTTATAGCCAGTCTGCTATTGAGGATGACACTGCTGCGCCAGCTGACAAAGTAACAACACTTTACAATACTGTATGTGTTTCTGAGTAGTAAGACAGTTCATGAATAGTACGAGAATTACAGCAAGACCAAGATATGAATTTATCTGACAAACATTATGCAAAAAGGGTGAAATTTGACACCCTGCTCACAAAAATGTAGATCTATCTTTTTGACTTCAAACATCTGAGCTTAACAATAGTAGGGATTAATCAATGGTGTGCCTTTTGAGACAAATTTCTCTGCAACGCCTCGCCAAAAAGTGGCAAATGTTTTCTGTGCATCTTTTACAAATTAACTAATCTTGCCAATCATTTTTTATTTGCCCTGTTTCACAAAACCACAGGAGGGTGCATTGCTACATAAACACTGGTTACTCAAATGGTGAAGCACTGCTGTCATTCTCCTAGTGATAAGGTCCTAAGAGACTACAGTAAATGTGTTTTAATACTCTAATAGACAGACAGCCAGCCCCCTAATTTCTGCTAATAAAATCCAGATAACTGTCCTGTAATTATCTCAGTTTTAATAACAGCTTTGAGTTATTAGAATTTATAAAAAGCTCTTTTTTCCCCCCTAAACTGATGCAGACAGATCGGTGGCATACTGAGAAAGTGGAGATTTAGATTTCTATCTGTAAAACATAATCTGTCTTCTAAAGCAGCAAGGCCTGTCTGTCAGCCAGTGGGCAGAATGAATGGTCCCTGGCCATACATAGCGCTGCTACTCTGCCATTACCTCGATGATATTTCTCCACTGCTAAATGTCACATCAATATTCACTGCCAGCTAATTAATCTCAGCTCCCATGGAACCATGGTGACACCTCACATCCTGTTGGAATACAGATGGCACCAAAAGCTGGACCTTTGCTCTTTACAGACATTTGCTTAGAGCATTTATATGGAGAGGTTCAAACATTGTGCAACCTCATGCATCATTCTCTTCTTAAATTTTTCAAAAGCTTTCGGTGAGAAAACTTTATTAGTGAAGGCAGTATAGCAGCACAGCTTGACTTTTATTCAATTGTGGGCAGAGGGTACTTCAAGGATAGATGGAAAAGGAAAACAATTTTTCACAGGATGTTCTACAGGACGATTTAAGTCGCCTGTGTGTTGGAGGTGAGTGATAGCCTGCGTGTTATGATGGTGACAAGAGGTGAGCAGGTGATTACTAAAGACGAACAAGGTCAAATCGCTCATCGTCCCTCCTCCTGCTGTATGAGGGATGTCTGGCAGAATGCAAGGCTGATGCTGCTGACTGGTCAGGACCTGATGATCTTACTAACGGCAACCATTGATGCTTTGATGCCAGATCACAGCACAATGTGTTCCCACACATAAATGATTCCCAAAATGGCATACATTGGGTTTGGGTGCATAGGAGGGGTGGAAGCATTTTCAGTAGGAGGTGTTGGGTTTAGACAACAAACTATACCTGCTTAGTTTGCATGCACATTGCAGCTATTCACACAACACTGGGAGGTTGCAAAGTTAAGTAGGTTGCCTTACAAATTCAAACAATACTGTTGTTTTTCTCATGACTGTCACAGCAATGGCAGCAAAAATCCTCACAATCCCATTAGCTACATATTTTGGAGAATATTTGCCATATCGGATCTGTCATTACTGCATAGCTCTTTTTGAGAGAAAGGGAATCCATGAGATGCCATTTAGAGCTATGAGTCACCCCTCGCCTGAATATCCTATCAGATAATAAAGACACCATGTAGCCTAATGATAAGGGTTTGGCTTCCCAGAATATATCGTACTGTAAGAGCTTTCCCAGAGGTATATATTACACAAGGTGTTTTTGCTATTCGTCGTGACATTGAGAAGTTTGAAACTATTTAGACCCCAAGTGACTCATTTTCTTTCTCTATGCAGCTTAGTGCTAAGCAATGTTAGTTAGAACCAGGTACAGAAGTCATATAGTCTCGGAAAATCACATTTAATGGATTTGCTGAGCATCACAAACCATAAAGGATGCTTTTGACTTTAAAGGGAGCGACTCCAGACATTATAAAAGACTGTAGCACAGCCTCCTGCTTACCTGTCCTACATAGACCAGCAGTCTGGCATTGAGAGGACTCTCATCAGGACTCAGCCAGAACTCAGAGTTATCATCAGATGATACAGAGAACTGGAAGTCACCTAGAGGTGAAGAAGAAACATGATCAAAGTGTGTATTAGTGGGAGCAGATTCATATGATTAGATTGAGAAAATGCACCAAACATCTGATGGCCAGACGCCCGCCAGCGGCGGTCAAAAATGACACATTTGGTTACGCTTACATGAAAAGTGTTGCTGCAACTGAATCTCTAATTCCTATTAAACAACTGTGTGAATGGAAATGTTAACAGTTTTAAGCACAGCCTGAAAAGCAAACAAGCACATACAAAAATATTTCAAAACTTTTTCTGACACTTTATTATCCATTTAGAAAATGAAGTCTGGAGGACCATGAACACACATAGACGCTGAATAAAATATAATACTATTGGCTTAATAGCTCTTTTTTCCTCATTCAAACAGGCTGCTGCTGCTGTGTCCTTACAGATAAATTCATAAATTCATTCATCACACGTTAATATTTCTCCCTTTAGTGGATTAAAATGGAAGCTCTGTCCTTTATTTAGCTATTACCATGGTGAATCGTGGTATCCATTGTTTTCACGCACCACGCATTAATGCACTGGGAACACCCTCAAAGTTGAACAATTTGCCAAATCCTCTCTGATCTATGGAAATCAGGATGTGTTATCTATATTGTAGATCCATTTTGTATACATACATTTGTATACATTTTGTATACAAATATGCACTATTACAGAATATGTTTAATATTTTCTCTTCCTTAACATAGATACTTTTTTAACTACTTGGCAAAATTTTAGACTATAGAATTCTATCTGACAGAATGAAGGTGAGGGGCCTTGTTAGAGCACACAATGAAGGTGGCATGACCTTTAAACTATCAGCTGGAGAGAACCATACCACCTGCAATATCTACACGAGAGGCTGAAATGACCAGTAGTGCAATTAATAACTTCCTATTTTGCACTTCATGTAAGGGCACTTGGGCATTTAAGCTTATCAGTTTCCATAGCAACTGGCATCGGGGCTAAGCCCATGAGGGGAGTGAAATGAGATTTAGCTGTGAGATTTCTGGTTTTCAGCCCTAATAAAAATGTGAATATCCACTATATTAGTGGGTCTGAAATACATGCATTAAGAGTGCTTTGGAAACTGGCTACTTATATCAAGGATGTATGCTCCAAGTCTCTCAGTGTCTGATCCAGCTCTAATAAAACATGCCAGTTACCGTCTCTGTAAGGGTGGAGGAAGCCAAATATTCTCAGGCCATAGTTCTTCCACTTCGGAGCCACTGCCAGCTTCTTCACTGTGGTTCTGGTCTGCAGTGAGAAATGGAAAGAAATCTGATCACATGGAGCACTTATTGAAAATTAAATAGCAAAAGTATGCAGCTACACAACAATGTCAAAATGTAAATGAAGATAATGAATACTGACGCATTTTCTCATACAACACACTGCAATAACAGAGCAGTGTTGTCTTATTGGAATTGTTTCTTATTTTTGTACCACTTAAAAGAACTCTGCTGCAAAAGTAAACTGTGCACAAACAGCACACAGTCAGCAGTGTTTATCCACCACAGTGTTGTCTTAATATGCTTTTAACAAGCAAATAACATACGAGATCCACAGCTGACATTTCAGTCAGCAATGAGGAATGCTCCGCCGGAAAAAGCAACTGATTTGCTCATTGATAATGATGATTCACTATAGTCACAGTTCACAGGTTGAAAATTACTGCAGTTGACAGACTCTCATTTGCACATGTACAGAACACTTCTGTCAACAGCTGCTGAAATGCTGCTGTGTCATTTCAGCAAAATGACAGCTACAAATGGAAAGCCTGAGAATGAGTTATATCTGAGGTGTATCTGTGGCTGGTTACCCACACAGCTAATGACTGATCCAAAGCTCACATGAGCTGTGGAGGACAGGACTGAAGTGCATGTGATTAAAATCTATGTACACCTTCAACAGCCAAATGGAAGTCTAGCTGTTTTCTAATCCTGCTCTTAGGACATGCCACTTGTCTCTGTAAACTGGCTCAGGTGTAAACTCATTATGTGCCTCATGAGATCAGACTGACAGACGTAAACAAACAGTCAATATGACACACCTTCAGTGCCAATACATTTAATCCAGCCACCGCAGTACTCACATGAGGGTAGAGAGGGAAGTGCAGGTTCTTTCTGAGTTGAGCTATAGAGGAGCCGCACCAGTCCTCAAACACATGAAGGTTGGCCTGGCCCTTATACTGCAGACACAGAGGACACATGTTAGCACACACAGTTACAACAGCAACATTTTTGATATTAAACAGCAGATATGCCTCAGTAGCTGAGCTCCTGAAGCTGCCATCCTGCCTACAAGAGTTCAATTTGCACTGATATTTTTGTACTGTAATGTTCTGATGTCTCACCACCACGGAGAGGGAAAGAGATGAATTCTTGATGAAACATGTGAATGCAGCGTGAATTTTTGTCCTAAATAACAGAAGAAGGCAACAGAGTGTTCATCAGGAGTATCAGGGGAGAGTGTGAACTGAGAATGTCTGGAGCAGTTTGTCAAAGCTCATTCCCTGCCCATAGTCTGACATTTGTCTGAATTACACAGGGAAATCACAGGACACAGCAAGGACAGATGGTGAAACCAGTCTGCCTTGGGGTACAGTTTTCACACACACATACACACACACACAGGTCTGCACTCATCCAGGAAGAGATGGCTCTCAAATGGCTCACGTCAAACTTTCTCTGCTCATGAACTGTGTGTTTTGCGTCACTTAAAATGCACATGCTTACAACATATTTAGATGCATGGTTATACACAGCTTAAAGTTAAACCTTAGGAGGCTCACACACATTTAATGACCTGCAAACTTCTTATACTGGATGATATACTGGAGCCTGTGGCGGGGGATACAGACCATCACAGACTACAAGCCCCCACCACAGACCTGTGACAGCGACACCTCTCTGCTGAACCAGCTGAATGACTTCTTCGGACGCTTTGAAGCACTCAACAGCACTCCTGCACAAAAGATCACATCCTCTCCCACTGACCAGGTATTTTCCCTGTCCCGAGCCAGCGTGAAGACATCTCTCAGCCAGATCAACGCACGCAAAGCTCCCGGTCCTGACAACATACCTGGCCGTGTGCTCAGAGACTGTGCTGAGGAGCTCGCTGAGGTGTTTACAGACATCTTCAACATCTCACTGAGCCAGGCTGTTGTCCCCACCTGCTTCAAAGCCACCACGATCATCCCTGTGCCGAAGAAGTCCACCCCCGCCTGCTTCAATGACTACCGTCCAGTAGCACTCACACCCATCATCATGAAGTGCTTTGAACGGTTAGTCATGAAACACATCAAGACGGCCCTTCCTTCCTCTCTGGACCCCTTCCAGTTTGCATATCGGCCCAACCGGTCAACCAGTGATGCTGTTTCCACAGCACTCCACACAGCTCTCACCCACCTGGAAAATAAAGACTCATACGTTCGAATGCTGTTCATAGACTTCAGCTCAGCATTCAACACCATCATCCCACAGCAGCTCATCAACAAACTGGACCAGCTGGGGCTGAACTCCTTGCTGTGCAACTGGCTGCTGGACTTCCTCACCGGGAGACCTCAGACAGTGCGGGTCGGCAGAAACACATCCAGCACCATCACAATGAACACCGGGGCTCCCCAAGGATGTGTGCTGAGCCCCCTCCTCTTCACTCTGCTGACCCATGACTGCACGCCAACACACAACACCAACATCTTTGTGAAGTTTGCGGACGACACAACTGTGGTGGGTCTCATCTCCGGTGGAGATGAAACATACTACAGGAATGAGGTGCACCTTCTGGCCGGGTGGTGCAGAGACCACAGCCTCTCCCTGAATGTGGAGAAGACAAAGGAGATGGTTGTGGACTACAGGAGAGCACAGAGTCAGCACACCCCTCTGACCATCGACGGTGCTGCTGTGGAGCAGGTGAGCAGCACCAAGTTCCTGGGTGTGCACATCACTGAGGACCTCTCCTGGACTAACAACACTGCATCCCTGACCAAGAAGGCACAGCAGCGCCTCTACTTCCTCCGCAAGCTCAAAAGAGCCAGAGCCCCTCCCTCCATCCTGTGCACCTTCTACAGAGGGGCTGTTGAGAGCATCCTGTCCAGCTGCATCACTGTGTGGTACGGAGCCTGCACCGCCACCTGCAGGAAGACGCTTCATCGCATAGTGAGAGCAGCTGAGAGGATCACCGGCGTCCCTCTCCCCTCCCTCCAAGACCTCTACGACAGCCGTCTCACCCGAAAGGCCCTCCGCATCACAGGAGACCCCACCCACCCTTCACACCGCTTCTTCAGTCTGCTGCCATCAGGAAAGAGACTGCGCAGCCTCCGGGCCAGGACCAGCACACTGAGGGACAGCTTCATCCACCAGGCTGTCAGGAAGCTGAACTCTCTCCCTGCTGTGCCCCACTTTCTCCCACTTCCCTGACACCACCCCCCACCCCCTACCCCTACCACCATCCCCTCACCCCTACCACCACCCAAGATAGGAACTCTTTGTACCAGCCACTTTACCAAAGGAACTCTGTGCACCAGTCACTTTTTACCCTGTCATGTCACACCAGTCTCATATAAGCTGCTATAACTTAAACTATTCCTGGACTGTTACATTATGCCAACTGCACTGACTTGCACCATTGCATCTTTTGCACTCTCATACCAGTCTCAATAAGCTGTTATAAGTTAAACCATTCCTGTTTATATTATGCCAACTGCACTGACTTGCACTATACATCTTTTGCACTCTTACTGCATTGTGCCTTCATTATGTGCCTTGTATTTTGTGTGTGCCTCATTGTAGGTACATTTTTTACACTTTATATTTATCTTTAGTTTTTAGTTACATGTTATATGTTGCGGAGTGAAGAGTAACGCAATTTCAATTCTCTGTATGTTCAGCACATATAGCAGAGTTGACAATAAAGCTGACTTGACTTGACTTGACTTGATAAATGAACACACGTCTACATGTTGTACACACATATGCATCCTTTAGTGTGTGACAGCAGTCCTAGCAGGCTGCTACTGTGATGCTGCCACAGATGTTTCAGACATCACACAGAACTTGTACAGAAAGCTGGCTGAATGAACAATACAGGTTCTTTCTTTGGATTTTAGCAAAATCTGGCTTCACTACTGTGGCTACATTTTACTTGTTAAAATGTAGACTAGCTGCTAGCTGTACAGTCAACAAGTGAGAGCTGTCAAATCAATCCATCATCTAGAGAGAGTGTGACCTCATGATAAAAACACATAGTTGCACATCCTATTGTTGTTTCAGCGAGGGATTACAGGGGTGAGACAGGGACCTTTTTCAGGGCAAACCCCTGTGACTGCTTCTCCACATCCACATTTAAAAGGAGGAAGGTGTTGAGTGAGGTGTCGTACTCCCTCAGTATCACACAGGCATTCTAACAGATGGCCTGACCCGAAGTGGTACCTCTCATTTCCCTCCTGACTCTGTACGGTCAACTAAGTGCCCTGCTTGCTGACAGCAGTGCAGCAATTACAGCTCATGATTTAACCATGAGACATATTTGTTTTGCAAACATGTCATTCCAAAAGCAATCGGGTCCCTGTTTTAGAGTAACATTTTTTTTTTATAAATATATCTTCCACAGCAATGACTGATTCAAGCTTAAAAGAGTGAAAAAGACAGTGATTTGTGACATTGACAGACTCAAATCAGAGCAGGAAAGAAGAAGGAGAATGTCTGATTTCTAAAAAAGGGAGTGGCAGAGGAGAGAGAGGGGGTGAGGTTAGAGGGATTTAGCAAACGGGACTAGTCTCTGTGTAAATATGCCTTATGTAAAGCTTTTAATAGATTTCCTGTGGGTTTTAAAAGCAAACCTTTTTTCGGCCTGGCCCCCTCCTCTTGTCAAACAGCAATAAGCGGGCAGCTTTAAAAGTCTCTAATTATTCAGACACACACTCACTCACACACACCCCTGTGCATCCCACAGGCTGCAAAGTCGGCTTTCTGCTGGGGGGCACTTGTGTGTAATTGGCTCTATTTTGTGGGTGACAGCAATGCCAGAGTTCTAGCCCTAACAGCATGCTGGATATGGAGTCAGGCAAAAAGGAAGTTATTTTTTTCTTCAGCCTCTCTAACTTAAAATCACTTGTCTGTTAACCCCTTCCTTTCCTGCTAAACTGTCCTTGCCTCACTCCTGTTTTTTCACTTGACTTTTCTATAATTTTATATAATTTCTATAATTGTTGCTTCTGTCCTCTCTATGTCTCAAACCTTCAGTCCTCCTATCCCTAATATCTGTTCTTCCCTCTGACCCCTCTCTCTTTTTCTGCCTCTCCATCCCTCCGTCTCTGCCTGTGTGCTGCCAAACGCTGTCAGCCTCTCTCCTCTCTTCCTTTAGTTTCTCTGAGCTCAGCTGTCGGCTGTCACTCCGTTATGCTGTCTCCCTCTGTCCCGTTTCTTGTTTAGGAGTTACACACACATTCTCAGTTTGTATAGTGATACAGGCTATGCAAGCTTTTTTGCGTGTGTGTGTGTGTGTGTGTGTGTATCATTTAGGAACATGAACTGCGTATTCAAAGCTTGTGCCTTTTCAAACCTTTTTCTTTTAACAGCTTGTCAGCTAACATCCAATAATTGGCTAAAGAAGAGACAGAACACTCTTCATTTCAAAAAACAGAGGCACTTTGTAGTATAGTCCAAACACAAGGAACTTTTCCTCTGCTTGTAAAGACTACACTATCTCCGTCTCTAAAGTACAACTGTTGTGTCTACTCTGAGGGAACATACTGTCAAGAGTTACTTGTTTTGTAGTTTTGGTTTGCTGAGGCAGAGGTCATTTGTCCAAAGTGGCTATTTGCTGGGCTAATGGCCGGGACCTGCAGGCAGAGATTTTTATGTCACTGTAGATTTGTAAAATCATGTTGTAACAGTGAAGCTTGTGCTGATGTGGATAAACACTGTGCTTCAGACGTGTTGATTTACTAAACTCTCCCTTTCTTCCATCTGCTTCTCAGCTTCTCACAAAGAAAGAAGTGGAAAACACTGTCTAGGATGTAGAAATTATTTTCAATGTGTTTAAGTCTATAAATCTTTTCTACAACATCAATGTGCTTTGAATATTCTCTCTGAGATTCTAACTGTAATGTTGCCATTAAAACTAGAACATCTGGTCTTTTTAGTCAAAGCAAACTGTGTGTTCCAATCTTAATGTTTCAATGTAAAACACTCAAGTATTTCAGATTTTTTAATTTAATATTGTGGTTTGTCTCCACCCAGCTAAGATGAGTCACTGGAATCACTGGAGTGTTCTCAGTTCATGAGTCTATTATATATAAATCACCGAAGCCACTTTGCAGATGCTTTTGTGAACTGCTGCCTCTGGGTCTTGACAGCTTGCTATTGTTTAAATATGTGAAGTACCCGCTGTAAACTCTAATTATGTGTACTGAATGGCCATCAATGACCACCGATAATATATATATTCTACATGACTTAATGTGTGACAGCAGTCCCAGCAGGCTGCCACTGTAACATTGCCACAGATATTTCAAACATGTTACAGAACATAGGCAGAACGCTACTCTCTGACTGTGGTTCTCTGAGTGGATCAAAGCCATATTTTTACCATACAACTAGCTGCTAGCTGTATAATCAACAATTCTCAGCTATCAATTCAATCTATTTAGACAGAGAAAAGGACCTCATGTTAAAAAAACAAACACATATAGCTGCACATTCTGTTGTCCTTTCATCAAAGGGGAGAGGAGTGAGTCCAGGGAACGTTTTCAGAGCAAACACCGCTTTGACTGCTACACCACATCCACATTTTAAGGAAAGACATGTTGTTGTTTACCTTCACTTTTACACAGGCAAATAATGGGAGATGTCCTGAAAAGAAAACAAGTGACAAATACTGTTCCTTACACTTTCCCTCCACATTTCTGTGTCTAAGTATATTTGTGTCCCCACTTTACTCCAATATCTTCTCTCTCTCATCCATCTGGTCACACTATCGACCAGAGATTCTCTTTTTCTCCTCCAGGAGGCTATCTCCCTTTCTCAAAATCTGGCGCAGCCTCCTGCGATCCTGCTGGCAGCAAGGCACTGACAAATGGCTGCTCAGTGCACCCACTGACAAGATATCGCACCAACTGACACTGTAAATCCCCGTTGGGTAAGAAAACTGAGACATGATGTTCCTGGCAAAGGCATACTGTGGTATATGCAATACCACTCCGCTTGCTCCCTGAGGGCATATACTGTAGGGGAGATGGCATTAAAGCTCAGTGTTGATACATGTTAGCACTGTACTGCGGTTTAACTGAGCTGTTGTGTTGAAATGTAGGAGCTCAATGAAACGGTGAACAGCACTTTTATGAATATCATAAAAATGTAATATCAACACAACATTATTTATAAAGCACATTTAGACTGTTGCAATCTATCTCATCTTCTTCTGTGCATTAGGAAATAAAGTGGGATAAGTACAGTAAGGGCTTTTTCAAGTGGTACAGAAAACGTTATGTACAGAGATAATGAGAACTCATTTCACACAGAGAGAGCAGCAAAAAATGGAAGACAAGGTTCATATGATCTAGATTCCAGCCTCATCAACTACAGTAATGAGGGTTTGTATAATCTGCCATCTGTCCTACAATTACATATCTTCTGTATGCCAAAGATGTAACATGAAGGGGAGGGATACATTTGCAGTGGATATGTCAAACTGAGGAACATGAGACAGAAGATGAGAGATGAGCAGTATATTTTTCATCTACCGCAACAAGCTGTCAGTCAAACGCCAGTAAGAGAAATTACATTTATGCCTCATTTTTGCTGTGCCTTTGGCTGGACAGACAGGAGAAAGACTGACATGAACATCAGACGTCTTTCCCTGCATCCTCACCTCACATTACTGTGGCATGAGGAGAGGCTCGGAGACGAGACAAAGATCTAATTCTTCCTCCAGTCTTGTCAGTGCATGTGTTTCGGTGTGAGGAGACAGCTGTGAGGACTGCTCCCACATGAGTCATGTGCCTGTGTTGTGCCACAGTATCTTCCTCACTTGCCTCTTGAGTGGTAAATAATAGGCTGTCCAAATGTGCTTAACCAAAAAGTACACACATCTTACATCGTTCATATCCAGAAAGACTCACAATGCTAGACATTTGAGCCAGTCAGTCATCCTCCAGCTGTCTTCTTGTGCCAAACGACCAGCCAGGCTTAGCACCTTCAGTGTAATAATACAGCTGGGATTAGGATTCCATTCATGTCAAATATGTGCTCTCTGTGACTTCAACATATACCAGTAGCACGTAGAAAAGTTTCCTTCAAAGTCTACAATGATTTAAATGTCACTATAATCCCTCTTACCATCACTTTCGGCTCCTGACAACATATTTTTAATATACTCAAATTCTCTCTAGATCCATGTCAGCTTTGCTGCAAATGACTGTCAATCCCTCCACGTCTGGCTACTGCATGACTAAAGGGACCATCTGTATGTGAAGAATATGGGCTGAAGACACAAGTTTTTTTAAGTCAGCATGATGAACCTGACCAGGATGGTAACTTCGTGTAGTGCCACTACATGAATCAATATAGCTGCTATTAGAAAGATAGTTTATTCTAATGCACATTTAACATGGAGAACCAGCCTTTGAGCTACATGCCAGGAGCCAGAATAAGAAAGATGTAGCAGGGTGAACAGAAAGTCAAAGCTTTCATTGGCTTGCTTTCCAATGTCTGTTACCTGGACAATAATTTGGACTACAGTTATGATGACCTCAACAGACAACACAGGTTTACAGACTGCTGTACTTTTGTTTTCACAGAGGAGTGACCCTGCCAGAAGGGCTCACCTTGTTTCAAGCCTACAAAAACGCAGCTGTGTGCAGTAAGGCTTGTTATTGGCTTGTGTCTTTATTGCAACACTGTGTTAGTTTCTAGCTACATCTTCTGATTACTGGAGAAGTGAATCAGTGGTTTGTGTGACAATATAAATTTGCTAGTTTTGTACATAAATGTTACTTGCCACATCAAAGCATAGCAAAGCATGTCACAATGACAGAGGCTTCAGTAGCTCAGGGCTATTTCACAGAAACAGTGACACATCCTGTAAAAATATGTACCACTTTTTAATAAACTGTATCTTGATCTCAGTGATGTTCTGGTGTCCTTGACAGACATAGTACATATTGCACACATGTATCTTTGCTAATCCGCTGTCACCTCTGGATCGGCTTCCTGGCTGGGGATTTCATGTATTTAATGAGGTCAACCTGTTGTAACCAATACAGGCCATATTCACAGCACAGTATTAAAAAAATAAACTTTCCTCTGTACAAGGTTTAGGAGAAATGAAGTCAACCTCCTCTAATTTTTTTCTTGCACACAGCAACCAAGCATTTGTGCATGTAGACTCTGACTGTCCGTGTGACCTCTGCCAGGCTGTGACAGCTGGCATATGGCAACGCTCTACCTCTGCCAGTCTGAGTCTACGCCTCTGACAGTGCCAGCTCAGTGGCCCCTCAGACCTCTACCATTTTGGCTGTGCACCAAGAAAACAAGTTAATGCTGTTAATTAGGACAGATAGCTTGTGAGGAACGCAAAGGAAAAGTGGCTGCACTCCATGGTTTCTGACAAAATTGGCTTAGGCTTGACATGGCAGAAGTCAGAAATAAGAGAGTATGGGGTATTTCTGCAGTATATTCAGTGAAATTAAGACGACATGTTGCTTTACACGCAGGCTGGAAATCAGTCAAAGAAGTGGTGCCCTGTTGAAGTGAGCTCTGACGTCGGTCACGCCTAATGTATAATGTAGTGGGTGTGGATGTTGCAACATTTATGTCCCTTCTGAGGCTGCTTTGCTATTCCAATCCACACCATAAATAAGAAAACATGTTTGGTCAATGAAGTCATGAACATGTTTCTGAGTGCAAACTGGTTTTGTGGTCTTCACAGTTTCCACATGCAAAATGATGAAACCCCAAGCAGAGAGTGAATGCAATGTGCATAATAAAGAGCCATGCTGCAATTCAGCTTTGAAATCAATTTGTGTTTGTGCAATTAGTCTACATGGTCCAAACAAGATAGCTTGTTTGGCTGCAGTCCGAGGGTGGCTGTTTTATATCAATGTGACTCTGTATTTTTAAATTATGTTAAAAAGCATCATCCGCATTTAGATGCAGGCTCCTTATTGAGACAACAGCTGTTTCTAGGCCATGTTAAATTAAAAACAGATATTATCCACATGTGACTACTAGCTTGACTTGTACAGCACAGTAACTGTCATCACTTAATGTTAACTTAAAGTCTTAGACATTAGAAGCATATCCTTTTTATTTTCTCAGAATATCCCAAAGATGCCCACTAGGAATTAGATCTAGAGAATCTGGGGCATCTCTGCCATCATCAGGGAGAACAACTACCAAAATGAAGTGCAACAATGTTTATGTGTGTGGAATATATCACCCAACAAGGACTGTTGTAAAGGAGATGCTCTGGTCCTGTCATCTAGTCACCACATTTTGGCTTTTGCCAAAGTATGTCCCACATTTTGACAGGTGCCACTGTGATGAGATAATCGATATCATCCACTCCCCCTGTCAGTGGTTTTCATGCTGCAGCGGTATGATGGATAATTTTGCATTTGATGTATTGTGTTGCTGAGAAAAGCCATAAAGACAGAGATGTGCTAACTCCAGAGCCACTCACTCAGGAGCGTCTGCTAAAATGTAAACCGCAGGTACTGTAACATTATCACAGCCCCTACCGTGTTCAGCACTGCTGTAATGCTGCCTTGTGCAAAAGCTTACATGCATAATGCTTTGTGGAAGCAGCAAGACATATGAGAAGAATCCTGTAAAACAAAATACAGCATCCCTGCAGTCAAACTGTGAATAACTCAGGGAACTATTCTGCACTATTATCCTCCTCATATGTGAGTGTATAAATTGTGTCTGTTCTCTACAGTGTACCCTCATCCCACACACCGCAGTGGAGCAGTGAGAATTCAAACTTTACCCCACATAGGGAAAGACTAATAAATCACATTTTCCAGATTAGGCTTACAGACACACATACATACGCAAACCTTTAATTAAACTCTGCTGAACAGGTTACAAATCTACAGCCGCTTTCCTTATCACTAATCCACTGCTTAATTGCCCTGTCTGCTGCTCCTTTTGTTACAGCGGGTGTGTAAACCACATCAGGGAGTGAGCTGACAAATATGGATGAATCACATTGACTGGTAATCTTTAGTCACAGGTGCCATTAAATATAACCTGCTATGTAATATTATCTTTCTACTAAATTGATTTATTATCATGAGGTACAACCATTAGACACAGTTTGTTCTTTTGATAATAATGCCAGAGAAATTACTGGATCTCTTTTGACTTGCTCTTTAAAAAGAAGACTGAGGCTGAAGAAAAATGAGAGTAAGACATCTGCAGACACATTTTATTTCTCAAGAGTGATATTAATGAAGTTTTTTTTTCCACATTATTAAATAGATTAATTACTGATGAAATATGATGACGGTTTGTGTGTGAGTGGCCTTGTGAAGGCACAAATAGCAAAGTAAGTAATACTTCTGTCTGAAAGATTGAAGAAAGGATTTAAAGGGAAATAATTAAAGAATACCTGAGAAAATAAGCACAAACAGGAGAGCAGAAAATCTTCATTACCTCTGGCTTCCATGGCAACTTCTTGTGATGTTGGCTGAGGAACTTCCGGATGTGGGTATGGTCCCTGTCATCAGTCCCTCCAGCAATTGGCTCGTCATCCTTAAGAAGAAACAGCAGAAACACACGCTTAGTGCTCTGTTATAAATCTATCACCACTAAGCACCATCGATGGAAGGAAAAGACAGATGTTTTGTGGTTTTAGGTCTGAGTGTATAAAGGCTAAAGTTATCCATCCATCTTCGTACAGAGCCATGAATCCATCCATCTATCAATGCAGTAATTTGACACCTTAATTGACATATGAGAAAGTAACATCATTAGCACCAACCGCAGCCTTTTCTAATTCAAGGAGGCATTAAGCAACAACACTTATATCACTGTGCATGCCACAGCTGAGAGTGCCATGCATATGCCAACAAGCAGGAAATACAGGGTTATTTCCCCAGAGGGCTTCTAAAACCCAGTGAAATGTCCTCTTCGCCATTTACTCCTAATCCAGCATTTGATTTGCCAAAGCCCTAATGTCCAGCACACTAACTATCTACCCTTCCAGCCAAGACCTGCTCTCCAGGGAGTCTGAACTCTCTCCCTGATCTGGGATTTAGCGCTCTACTCTGGCCAGAGCACTGCAGGGCTCTTTCTCTGTGGTCTGCTAGGGGGCATGTTCATGTTAATGCTGCGGTGTGACGGGCAGGAGGATAGAGCAGAGAGAGAGAGAGAGAGCAAGTTCTCGGCCAGCTATGAGGAGATAAAGCATTGCTGCGGGGTTCCCAGAGGAGGAACAACGTTGCAGAGCTGTTAAATGAGTGGCTAAGCATCCTCCTCTAAGCAGAGGTGTCAAAGGAGGCACACCTCCCCTGAGAGAAGCTGGAGAGGTTTTCAGCACCCCTGAAATGAGGGAAGGCACCAGTGTTTGCAGAAGATTCAGGAGAGGGGAAAAAAACAAATTTTTAGAGTAGAAGAGGCAAAGAGACAGAGCTGTCATATGCCAAGCCTTTGATTACTTTTTTAACTTCCAAGGGAGAGAGATGAAGGAGGGCAGGGAAGGTAATGATGAAAAAATGTGACAACAGGCTCCCCTCCTGTCTGCCACCAGAGGAGCGTAAAGCGCCTGATGTTTGTGAGTACCAAAAGACTCACAAACAGACCAGCTTTGTCACGCACACACAAACACTAGGAAGGACACAGCATTCATATTGCATCAGCTGAAGTTCCACACTAAAAAAAGGACAGCAGAAGAATAAAAAGGTAGGAGACAGGACTCGCCGGTCAGCAAAAAACAAAACTCAGATGAAACACTGGGAACCTAGAACTCAATACCTGCAGGAAAATGACACATTAGGTGAAAAGCATAAAAATATTTTTTTTCCTTTTATAGGAGAATACATGTTATTAGTACACCATAATAATAAGGCATGATGAAAACAGCTATGTTACACTGCTCCATCTTTACCGAAGCAACCAAAGCAACCAAAGCAGCCAAAAAAAGTCTCGGTGTAGATCGGAGAAATTGTCTTCTTAAATGTAAAACATCTTTTCACAGGGCAATTAAAAAATAGTCTGAAATATGAGATCTTTTTTACCTCTGCATTCAAATCTTGCTCTTCATGTTTGAGGGATTTTTCTTGTCATTAAAACAGTATGGCTTTTAACATTTAGATCTTGCACCGTCTCTGTGATATTGTGCACTTACTGTGAGCATCTTTTGTTGTCTTTTTGTTCATGATGAGAAATTTCCATCTATTAGAACAGTGAATAATGAATGTCAATGGAGGTAAATGGCTTTGCTGTGGTTACTGATTGTAATTTACTGAGACAATGTTTAAGAAATGTTACCCTGAAAGAATGAACTTTTATATACTACTTGAGATTGGACTGTAATTCACACTGACACCACTTCCCCAGAATGCTGCCTCAGCTTAAAGTCTGCTTATCGATGCAATACTAAAAGGTACAGTTAACTCACTGACCCGAGGTTGCACTACGTCCTTCATCTGCTGCATCTATTTTTCCTCTACACTGTATATCGACGTTACGCTTCAACAACACTGTCATTACTTGCAGTGTTCTACAAATACTTGCAACATTTTGCGAGACTCATTATTTCAGAGTTACAATCTCTAACTCATAAGCGGATCTCAATGTTTCTGGCACAGGCCCCAGAACTGTGTTATCATGTTTTACTGAAAATTAAAGCTGATGCTAAGTGGGCACTGTCAGATGGCATTATGTATTAAACATTGCATCAAGACAAAACAGGGAATATCTATCACGCTGATGAGGCTGCCTATTTATCATATGTTTACAAAGCTATTTACCTTTTTGACTTACACTCAAATAGAATGATAAATGATCTGTTACACGGTGAACATTCATCTGCTGTGACAGCAATGCATCAGAGACCCTAAGACTGAAGGCGAGCAGCAATTAATTACAGCTAAACTAAGTTGTTTCAGGTATGAACACACATCGCAGAGTTGTTAATCTCAGAAGGACTGGGTGATAGATTTAGTGTCCGATCGGCTGAGGTTCTGTCACAGAAATCCATCCATCCCACCCATCAAATACATCTCTGCAGTGGGTGTTAGCCTCCCGGCCCTTTCTTTCCAGACTCCCTTCACACAACAACAGTTCAAATGGATGACCTCGCTGATCCCAGCTTTGGGAAACAGCTGGAAGCAGTGTCCTAGAATACCAATGAGCTTAATTAATCTGCTTTATTAAACAAAAACAAGCACCAAAGCAAGGAGGGGGTGTCAGGCAGAGAGAGAGCGAGACACACACACACACACACACACACACACACACAGAAAGGGCTCATTTCACAAGTCTCTTATTCTACTCCCACCCGCCATGATAACCCCAACAAATGAGAGCAGATCAGAAGGCTCCCATAGTCCATAAATCATACTTTCATATAAAAGTTAATAAACAGATTGGCATAATTATAGTATTCTCCATTTCTCATTCATTTTAACTGCAGCCGAGATAATTAGTTTTATGAAAATAATAACTTCTCCCCGTTTTTTCACTAAATCATCAGTGACCAGGAGCCACTAAAAAAAAAACATGTTTTAACACTGTAATTCATTCTGTTCAGCATTATCACTTCCACTAACATTGACCAAACATTCCCAGTCTGCGTGACAAGCTGCCACTGGTTGCAATGCAAAGGCAGCGAATGATATACATTGAATAATAGAGACAAAGGGAAGAGAGATGGGAAGTGGCAGATAGGAGAATAAGCAATGTAAAACAAGACAAATGAACAGCGACAGATATAAAAGAGAAAAAAATATGACCAATGGTGCAATAAAGAGGAAAAAGTGTGACAGTGAAGTTTGATAGTAGTGCATAGTGTGTTGTGGCAGTCTAGTCCTCAGAAATCCCTCTGGCACATTACATGTCTGAAGCGACTGTGGACTGCCAGAATCCCTTTCCCACCTCTCTTTACTGAACAGACCGCTGTCTGTTTGTTTTCAGAGCAGTACCACAAAGCTCTGTGAAGTATTACTCACTTCCAGGCACTGTGGGTCTGTATGTGATGTGACTGCAGCTGAATTTTTATTACCAAATTCTCTGCACCACAGTTATACAGTTGGGAAAAAGAACACCAACCTGTTTTATTATAATAAAACCGCACTTATCCGGTGCAGGCTTAATTCATAATAACAAGGACAACTGTAAGTTGTCACGCACACAAAATGCTTTAGACCGCACTGTAATGTGCACACTTGTCCTAACGTCACATTAATCCTTTAAAAGTAATAATACTAAAATAAAATCTGGGAGCTTTTTAATACTGGTAATTGTTGTTGTTGTTTACAGCATTAGTACATATAAGGAACATGAGATGTTTTACAGCTACTGTGCAAGTACAGCTCAATATCAATGACTTTTTGTAGTGTTTCTGTTTCAGATAATTGAAAATTGTAAGCCAGCCCTGTTTGAGAAAATGGACACTCAGCTGCTACCTTGGCCTCAAGGTTTTATTATCCAAGAAAGTCCAGGAGAAGTGCTATCAGAAGAAGGCCGAGCTCCCCTTCTAAGAGGGTTGTTGAATTCAATCGTGGCAGCATGACCCCCATCCTGGAGGGCTGGTCATCATCACATCAGAAAGAGGCTCACAGTCCTCTGATCTCTTCCGAAGATTCAACCTGTGAAGCTGACAAAGGAAGTGCTCCTCCTCTCAGCATAATGCTGCAGCAACAAATGCTGTATATTTATAGTGCTTTTTTTCTACCTTAAGTCGTGAACTTATGAATAACCCCCCTTATAATGTGATCTTCAAAATGCTCTGGAAGATGATGTTTATTGTGTGGCTCACTATGATTTCTTTACATGATAGAGGACTAAGGCTTATGCAAACTTAATAAGGGGAGGTATAGCAGAAAATTACTAAATTACCGAGCCTTGTGGAGATTCAAAGCATGTTTATGCAACCCTGCACAACTATCAAGGTAAGGAGCACTACAAACTCAAGGTGATTATCTAAAAAGCCTCCAGTGTGACCCATATTACCCACTAACACACTCACCATGGCAACACAAAGTTTGTCACGGCAAACCTGAAATAGTATTCTTAACGTGGTCTTATGTGAGTGTTTCTTCTTTTCGGCAGTTCGGCAAGTGGAAGTGAGACATAATGAAGAAGTCATGTATGGGTCTTTGATGTACAAACACATTTTGTGAGTTCTTCAGCCTGGTAAAATGATTGTATTCCTGTACTTGCTATGAAACCAGAACAATATCACAGAAATGGAGCCTACAATCAAAGTACTTACTCCACAGGTATGTTAGGCAAACAAGGCAACAAAGCTAAGATCATTCGATTCATTTACATGTTGTTTTGTCAATTTGAGAAAGCTGCCAAGCAAAAACTGGCCACATTGATATCATTACATGTAACACTGGCACATCAACGCCGCTGGAAGCTGAAATTTAATTTTTGCCTGCAGACTGCCATATGCTGGTGTAGCTGCTCTGGGTGTTAGTTAATGAACAGGATTGTCCTGGGAACCACCTCCATGATCCTGGATCAGTGCTCATGAGCGCTGCGAGGTTGAATAAATCTGCACCCAGATCTCACAATCAGCCGTTCTAGTCTATTTCAGTAAGAATGCTGCTTTGGGAGCTCCGATACATTTCGAACCAAATTCCTCATTACTCTTTACAAAGTAGCTGGCATCGCTGAATAGAAATCAACCCAAATACTTTTAGTTAAACTACTGCAGAACAAATCCCAACCAAGAGAATGAAAGGGCGCAGCTATTTTTGTCTCCCTGTTTGCATTATTCATATTAGAAATTGCATGCCAGTAAATGGAACAACAGTAGGAAGGCTGAGTGAGAAAGAGAGGGAGAAAAATAGAACATAAATAAGGGACGGCTGCAGTCGATAATAGGAGTGATAGAGTCAGGAGCTCCAATTCATTGGTTGGAAGATTAATGGTGCAGAGATGAGTACAGCAGGGAGACAATAAGACACAAAGGAGAAGAAGGAAGGGAGAGAGGGAGGCAAAGGGAGAGATGGACAGATGGGAGAGTAAGAAAAAGGGAGAGAGCCATTATTATCCTGCATGGGCACTTACAGAGTACTGATTTTATTCTGAAAATGGTTAAAGTAGGGTTCTGCTTGGAATGTATGTGTGCATTGGTCTACATACATAAAAAGTGCTACAGCCCTTTGAAAGGAGAGCTTATTCTGTTTCTAACTAGCCATCTTGACTTAGAATTAGTCTGCAAATATTTTTGAATGCAGGGGGCAACAAGTCTGCATGCCTGCTCCTTTTTGGATACTGTGCATTTTGGATACTGTGCATCAGAATTATAAAAATTGTGAATGACTGATTGAGAACAGGATTTGTCATTTGGTTGAGTGGTGCAGACAGAGCAGGGAAAGTTTAAGCCCTCTTCCGCAGATAGCTTGTAATGTTTGCAGCATAATTAAAACCATCTTGGGTTGTGCTTCTGTGTAGCCTCAGGAAAAATACGAAGTTAAAAGACAGTTAAAGGTGCCTTTGATCATTTGAAATTCAATGAAAGTAGAGCTTGATTAAGATACGGGTCAGATTAGTGAAAAAGGAGAAATGGCTGGAAGGGGACAGACAGCAGCAGATGTAGTTGGCAAAGAGAGATAAGAGTCATGCCAAGCTCTGTGTCTGTTAAAAAAATTTAAAACTCTATACATTTTATATCATAGTCTAGTTTGGAGGAAGAAGAGGAATAAAACTTTCTTATGGTTTGGCTTTCCTGCTCAGGCTGATAACTACTGACACGGTGCAGCTGGCAAACAGAATGGGCAAACAGTCAACTGCCAATCATCCCTGACCTCTTGCTGCTCAATCTGACCTAATCAACACAGAGGCTGCTTCAGAGAGACTGAGGCAGTCTGAAAAAGAGGTGGACACACACACACAACAAACAAAAGTAACAGTGTTTGTATTTATGTGTATGTAGCAAATTCACCAACAAGAAACATTCTTACAGTTTCAGCATCTAATCCTGTCATTACTCACCACAGAGGAGACACCACTACAGCCACTTAAGAGAAAGCACCTGAACGTTTTCTTGCCAGGGCAGAAAGGCTCATTTTTTTTCATAAATGAGTCACTGTTTAATCAAGCAAGTGTTGAGGAACAGGTTCAGGAGGAAAAACCTTTAGAGTAGCCTGGTGTGAGGCATGCTGAGGGGTCCACTGTCCCCCTGAGCAGCACACACTGCAAGGTGAGTGTATCTGTGGAGATCACAGCAAAGGAACCAAGTTATAAAGACATTTGTAGAAGGGGAGAAGAGCTTTAAATGTCACATGAAACTTGACAGGGAGTCAGTACTGCGGATAGGTGTAGATGAGGTGCTGCCAAGTTTCTTTTTTTTTTTTAAATCTGGAAATCCAGGATTCTTTCCAGGACTTAATTGAGCAATCCAATTAAAATTCTGTTACAGTAATCCAGACCAGGAGTAAATACAAGGATGAGGCCTTTTGCAATGAGCTTTATTACAGGAGGTATTATCTATTCTGTGCCTGCTGTGTTTGTGTGTGTTTCATTTTATATCCTGTCTGTGTTTCTTACAATTGTGCATCAGTAGTTCTACACCTGAGGGAGTACAGTGTGTGGTACAAAACTGATCTGACAATGATTAAACAGGCCAACTTTCTGAGGTGCCTTGCACCTAAAATGCAGTGACCACAATCACACTGACAGGGTCTCCTCATTGCCTTTAAATGTGTGCACTGAACTGTGCATTTATTACACACAGCACCTAGATTTCATCTGCTAACATCAAAGGATAAGGATGTTAAAATGCCCCCTCCTCCTGTTACGACCCACAGTTCCCTGGACCTAAAACTCAGGATGTAACCTGAGGTAACTGTCCAACCACGCAACATGCACAGCTCTATGATCACACACTTAGAACAAAACATATTCAAATGTGTTTCAACCACGATCAAAAATGTATACAAATCCACAACTAAGCAGACACACACAGTCACATCACTTTTATACACACAGATCTACAGTAATGTGAGAAAATGAGTGATTTAATGCTTGTTTTCTTAATTAGTCATACAGTCATACAAATTTAAATAGCATTTTTTAACATTGAAATAAATTACGATAACAGACAGTCACGCAGAATAAAGCTCACTCCTATATTCATCACACATTTAAAACATCACAGTCAGGGACTGATTAGATGCAAATCCGGGCTCCATATGGCGCTTCCAACATGCACCTACAACCTTCATTATAATACAAACTGGCTTCAGAGGACTCTGTTGGATCAATAAGCTAACAGAAAGACCCTTACGAGGTGGTTGCATCTTTATTATCTGTGATTGTATCTTAAGGCAAGACTGAAAGAGGACCCCCAAGTGCCATTAAGGAGATTGTGGAGAGGTTATAGCTATGCCTGCAATCAATAGTTACATCCTCTTATCTTGCCTTTATTGAATAAACACTGTGATAGCTCATGTAGGAGGTGTGCAGGTATATACTCCGCTCTGAACAGGGCACCGGTAAGTGATGACACATTGTTAGTCAGTCCTTGTCATCAAACAAGTTCACACAAAGTGATTCACCAGTTTATTAGTCAGCGCATACTTTGCATTAGCAATGCAGATGCAGAGCTATATCCAAAAGCTACCAAACAGGCTAACTAACATTGCTTTGTTGCATTTAAGTATCATCAGCTCAGTGAGCAGTAACCACTACAGCAGCATCTAAAAAATGGAGCCATAACTTACTCCTGCATTTGACCTGGTAAAATGCTGTGAGAAAGGTTTAAAGGTTAGTTAGGCGTTAGCTGTGCCAGTGGTAAGGTTGAGCCCTCAGTGTGAAGCAGAATGAAAAGTGCACAACACTGAAGAGCAGCTTCACCTGTTGTCAACTGACTACTATCCTTCACAGCTTCTTCTCTGCAATGGGCAACAAGCATACCATATATTTCTTGCTGGGAAAGAGACCAGAGACCAAAGCAATTAAATACATACACAAATCTGATTGTTCACTGCTAGGAAAATCAACTATTAATCACTCTAGTGCTTTTATTCTTGCAAGAAGGAACAGTCACATACAAAGTGTCTGAAAGAGTGTTCAAGGTTTCTCTGAGCAGCTCGCCTCTTACACCCTTTGTTATCTGACAGTCGCAAGCCATACAGTTGATGAAATGTCACAAGGGCGTAGGCATACTCACAGAGTCATGCCTTTAAGTCAAGATCAAAAGTTATGTACATATATGTACATAATATTTAAGTACACGAGGAAGTATGCTGCATAATTCCCAGAAAGAAAGAATATAAGAAGTAACAAATAATTTACTTCCGGCAAAATCTTCAGACAGACACAGGGTTATTATTTGAAAGGGAAAATTTGAAAAAAAAAAAACCTCTCTCTGAAGAGTGCTTCTATCTGTGGAGTGAATATGTGGAACGGAACTTGTTAAAAGTAAAAATATATATCAGTGCAATAAATACACATTTCTCTTTTTAAATCACTATTTGCTTATTGGCTACTCATGGTTTCTAACTTAATTATTTAAATTAATTTTATTTTTTAAGTAGTCCTGTCAAAGATAAGTTGTTTTTTAATTTTACATTTTGTATTAATAAATACTTGTAGGTGCTTTTTATTAGGCTTAATATAAATGTATATTTTTTTATTATAGAAACATTCTGTGTGTTTGTTAGTGTGTTTCAACCCTTGTTTAACCTACATGTGTATGTTTGGGTCCACATCAGAGGACAAGTTACTGTACATCTAAAGATAACAAAACAGTCAGAGTGCCTAATGTGTGCTGAGGCTGATTTCACATACAGTACCATATATATATATATATAATATACACTCCCCACTGCCTGCCCAACTTCTGCAACTGACATTTCTGCTGACCAGCAGTCTCTAACTCTCTTCCCTCTACCCTTATTCCAGTTTTTTATTCAGCTCTCTCTTCTTACTGTTAATTTTTAATGTGATATAACTTTTCTTCCAAGTCCAGAGAAAGCCAAATGAAAGCTTCACAAAACAAAAAAAACATATTCCTGACTATGGAGCCACTAAGCTTTTTAAGTGCTCTTTATATTTGCCAGCACTCAATTTCAAGTCTTCTTAACAACCTGGATAAGCCAAAAACCAAGTAAGATTAATAGTAGCAGAGTAAGTAACAATCCACCAGAGAAGCTTTTCATTTGGGTGCAGAAAGAAACCGGAGATTTAGATGGAATTGAAATATTATTTTGCACACCAGGAAGTGTTCCACAAAATCTGTCATGAAGAACAAGTTTAAAGGTTAAAGACTTCCCACTGACACCTTTGTTTTAGTAGTTTTAATTTGTCCTGCTGTAAAATGGGTGACAGGGAGAGATGAGCAGTGTGCTGCCCCAATGTACTCCCATTTTCACCTCGGCTAAATAAACACAGGGATGTGTCAGCAAAGCCTTTGGCAACAGGGGATGACATTTGCTATTTTTCCTCTTTCATTTCTAGCTTTTCATCCTCTCTCTGTCCTGTCTCCTCCTTCCTTTAACATTTTGCCATCACCCCTAGGCACAGGGGAAAAACTCAGACTCTTTCATCTTAAAGAAAGCTGAACCTATCTGTGCATCCACCTATGGATCCCATGAATGCACACGTGTGCCTCTTTCAGATGACAGGCATCTGTGACCTGAGTGATGCTAGCATTTTAATAATCTGCTTAGCACCTGGAACCATCTCACTTCCTGAAGCCACTGTCCTCTATGGGTCCAACTCAAACTGACAGAACAGACATGAGCAGCTCTGAGGAGGAGGCCTCCGGTTAATAAGCCGTGTCAAAACTAATGTCTCTTCAACTCTGTCCTCACAGCACTCTTTATCAGCTGTTTAGAGAACTCACATCCACCTGCTTTCACTTCGTCTTCACTGTTGCTGTTGCAAAGTCAGTCGCAAACATCCCTCATTTACGTTTTTCACCAAGACAACAAGACAGACAAAAAGTAATTAAAATTGCCCCTGCTGCTTTGTGTTTAATGTCCCTGTCAGTGTGCTACAGCCTTGGAGCCACATCACAGCAATGTGCTGCTTCTGTTTGGCCCAACAGCACACTGCAAACTGCTGAACCGATGTCACATCTGATGTAAACTTTTGTATTTTCACAGCAGCCAAAAATCATCCAACAACATTTGCTGTCAGTTTCACTAAGATTTTCTTATTTTACTTTTTATGTAGCTATGCAGTTTTACAATCATGTCAATGTAAAATCCTTCAGCATGACTCGTCTCCACGTTAGCCAAGAAAATAGGCTGGTAAATTTTGAACTAGGTCCATTCAGAATTTGAAGAACCTTGGTGTTTTCTGGGAAGCAGTCCACATTTCCACCAGCTGAAATCAAGGATATCATTATATTATTATATTCTTCTTTGTTTTTATTTCCAAATAAAAACATGGACCAGCATTATTAAAATAATACTGTTTATCTTGTAGAACGCCGCAACCATTGGGGGCAAGTATTTTTTTTACCACTCATTTTAATTATATTGAGACTTAAAATTCCGCATAATTATGGGTGTTGCCGCTTTGAGCGACTGATGGTTGCTGTATCACAGCGCGAGTTTCCTGCTTCCACAATAGCCCGCCCCCTAAACTCCGCTCGTGATCCCCCTCTTTGTCCATATTTGGAGTTTTGGTGGACGAGACGCTGCCATCATGGCGGCGGTCAGAGCGTTCCGGAGCTTCCCACCAGGCCTCAAAATGTCAATGAACCAAACACATCTGATGTTTGTGAAAAGTGGGGAAATGGGCCTATTTCTTTGTGTAATTTGATAGATGCCACTGCATGAAGACTTGGTTTTCTGAATATGTCCTGATGTCCTTCCATCACAAATACCCTATTTTTAATGTTTTCTCCGTCTCTAACCTCTCTGTAATTTGCTCTATTTTAGTATCTACAGTGCAAACTCGACACTGACTTGTGGCGTGGGTATTCAGTAGTGTCTGCACATGTTAGTGAAGACAGATAGCAGCAAGAAAAGAACAATGAATCTTCATCATAGACTGTCACCATTTCTCTCCCACAACTACACACCCACAGTCCCAAGCTGCTGGTTTGTTTTCAGGTTCTGTGTGTTTTGTTCAGACCTCAGTGCTGGCAGTGTGTTCTCTATCCGTCCATCCATCCATCCACCTGTCCATATGTCCAATCTCTGGACACCTGGAGGGAGGCGGACAGGTAATTTATAGCTCGTTCCTGTGCCTGCCTCCTTCTTACAACACACCCACATTGTTCTGAAGCCCACTTCAATATCAAGCAGGTGCGTGGGTTGTAATTTCATCTGCCTGCAAGTATCATGTCAGATCAGAGATGACACATACTGTAAAAACATATACCACCACCACCACCTGTGATACTGCATAAAGATACGTATACATACTCTATATGATACCTCGTAAGCAAAGCAGGTAATTGTGTCTTCGTGTATCATATATATATTGTGAGTGTGATGTTTTGCCGCTGTGTGTCTGTCTGCTTCTTGATCGTTTGCCAAATGTTCGTATGCTGAAGGAGGAGGAGGAGGAGGAAGAAGATCACTTGTGATTGGTTGATCAGGATCTAACTCTGTTTGTCTGGCGCATCACTTTGTCTTCTGTTACTGCTTCTTCCTTACTGCCTATACATAGCTCTTCTGGGCAACTTGTAACAGGTCATTTAACATGTTTATTGTACAGTTGCTGTTACTTATTTCTGCAGGAGTAAAACAAATTAAGTCAAGTTTTCTGCTGTTTTTTTCCACATGTAAATGCCAACACATTAACTTTTGTATCCTGCACTTCACATAAAATGATCCAATCAAACAGCAATTCTTTGTTCATGTGCTTGTGTTGTGCAGCAGCTACTGATTCCTCACAGTGGCTTTGGAGGAAAATCAAGCACAATCTGTGACAGCAGGGTCTTTGCTGACCTTTGAAGCTGTAGCTTTTATTTATCAAAACTGTTTTCATTGCGAGCTTTCTCTACCGCTTTTTCTGCAAATAACATCAACCCTCCCATGAACGTCTCCTGTGAATCAAGCATTTGTGTTGCATTAACACAGCAACATTCTTCTGATGAATGCTCTTGACTTGATGCATTCAAACAGCTTTTAATATCAAGATGGAGAGACATATCAAAAACCTTCAACATATACTGTAGCAATACATCCTGATTTTGTCATCTAGACGTTACTTTGTTAAAAGCCCTAAAAAGAAAAGGGAAGAAACAGACAAAAATGTTCAAGGCATCCTCTTAACTTTGCCGTCAAGATCAGCAAAGAAAAATAATGGCTGAAAAGATGTGGGTGAGACCATTCAACAGTTGCCACCAATGTGGAAATTTCATTTTGTGTAGTTTTGTTAACTGACTGGCTTGTTGTCATCTATTCCTCGAATATGAAGCCAGCTGGGTTATCCAGTGTTAGCAGTGGAATTCTGTCTGTAATGGTGGCTAATTCATGTTTGGTAAAAGCTACACAGTTTGTCACAGATGGCTTACTAGTCTCTCAGACCTCATCCAAGGTTGACGCATAGTGAAGGGTGAGAAAAAAGAAATTAAACTTCTAGCAACATCTTTTATGCTTAAAAAATACTTTAATACAAGTACATCTGATGCATTATAGAGCATTTGCATCTGTCTGAACTTAAACTGTCACTTCCTGTCTTACAACACTGTTACTAAACACTGTTGTGAAGCTGTGTAAAATGTAAACAATTGCATGAGGTGCAAATCATCTATAGTCTAACCCTCATAAAACTGTTCTGCAAAGAAAACACAAAGAAACATAAGATGCTGAAATGCCCCCATGTTTTCTGGGCCGAGTTTTTAAGATGAACTGAGACTGTCCTGTGGTCTAAACATGCTCCATTGTACCGCTGCACATCCTAATACTCACTGAAAACAAGGAATAAGAGGGTGTCAAACTGTTGAGAAGTCCAAAGGGAAAACATGTTAAAAGTACAACAGCAGCTGGTCTCCTTGGAGACTTGCAGCATGTTAAAATAAAAGGTGATGCAACACAGTGGTAAACAACCAAATGAGCACATATGTCTATACATAACTGTCACTTAACTAAAGGGTTAAATGATTTGCAGATCAGAGCATTTGCATTTTTTCATGACCTAACGTGTTTTGGAAACAGGGCAATACTCCAGCAAACCTTTACCTCTCGCTACATGACAGGGAAATTAGTCTGGTTTTTCAGTTTTTAACAAGTGTGCAGCAGACATAAAGAGACGCTCACTCAAACTACCACCATCGATTCACTGGTTGCAATTAACACAGTGTTGCTCCTGTCTGGTCAGGTGAATTGAAAAAGTCAATAAAAATTGGTTTTCTTCCAGCAACTGCCATCTCACAAGACTTTGAAAGGGCCAGTACGGTTCATCCATGCCTCCCAGCCAGCAGAATTGACTTGCGTGTCGATATACCTGTAAACTTCTTCGGGCTCAAGTGGGAAAAAAATCAAGGCGTTGGCTTGTTTAATGACAGAATAAATCCAGGAGGACGTTCAGAGGAATTGATATCCTGACAATAACAGCAGAGCTGCACAAAGCACTCCAGGAGCTCGCCCTGTCCACTACTGTAGCTGGATTAATAGACTACTTGGATGCCCTGTTTTGGACATTATGAAGAGAATAATCACAGTCTTTCCATTCCCTCATCACTATATGGTCAATGTTTAATTTTAATACGCAATATCATCTAATGTGTGTGGAATGAGTGCACAAGACTCATTTACAGCTAAGCAAGGTCAGACACATGTGAACTCTAATGTTTTAGCATCATTATATTATTATATTATAATGAAACAATGTAAGGTGGCATTTTAATGCAAACACAGAACATACTGCTTCTCTCAAACCCACAGAATGAGATGAGATACAGAGGAAATAGGATGGTGAATGTAAGCAGACACTAATGGAGCTGATATAAAGGTGAGAAGTAGAGGCTAAATAGGTGCTCACCCTTCATAATTCTAAAGGCTCCTTTACATTATTCTGTCACGTTTGCATGCAGTCGGAAAGTAGTTCCTTCATATGAAACAGGGAAAGCAGAGAGAACAAGTGTGTGTTACACTATGCAAAGCAGTTGCAGACATAAGTTTGTCTATCCGTGTAAGATACTTGAGATGTACTCAGTTTACTGTCAGAGAGCCACAGAGAGTAAGAAATCCGAGTATGTCAGGTAAAACAAGCTCCCATTTTTAGACTGTGAACAATGAAGTTTATCAGAAACCTATACACACAAACCAATATCTATTTTCTGATGTCTGTCAAGCTGAGAAATGCTGTGCAACCGGAAGCACACAGTCCATAGCAGAGACTACACATTAATCCCACGCGCACATGCAGAGCAACTTCTCAGGAAAGACAAGGACAATCGACAAAGGACAACCCTTTGAGGACATTAATGACAATCTGCACCAATGTATCTATACATATTTCTTCCCACAATATGACACCAGAGCAAACTGCACTCTATCAGTGGATAAATACTGAAAACTCCTGCTAAAGCCTATAACTGGATTCACTAATCTAATTACCATTCTAAGGTCAAAAATTAAAGTCAACATGGAGAGGACTTCACTGTAAACACTTTGTGAGCCATTTATACATATGCATACATATTTGATAAATGTTTAACAACACACTGTAAGGATTTGTTTGTGTATAATCACATACTATTAAATGTGATTGCAGCTGTGCTATAAATTATTCAACAACGGTGACAAATATAGCAATAAACCTGCCTATCTCTACATTATAGTGCAGTGTTTACTGCCTGTAAATACTAAATAGAGGAGTAAATGTTACCATGTAACCTCTTTTATGACGGGAAAGATGTGAAGTCTGGTACATAAAGGAGGATGCAGAGGTGACAGAGCAACGATGACAAGGCAAATAAAGAAGAAAAGAACTAGGAGTGTGACAAGGCAAAGATCCTAAGAGATCAATCAAAAGGCTCCAAGTGTCTGGACTTCTTCCTGGACAGCATGGGGACAGCAGAGATCAATGGAGAGTAAGGTCTACAGGCGGTTTTACCGCATGAGACAATACATTATGGACTGGAAACACATACTACAGAGGGTAAGAAAATATGTGTTAGAAAGATGAGAGGACAGACCAGCCTGCATGAATCGTAACCTGTAAAATGTGCCATCAGCATGCTCTGTAGTTCTGCGCTTCATGGTACATCAAGAAATTAGGCACCTCTCCTCACATACTGGTGGTTAACATTTTGAGGCCAGTCTCAGATGAAAGAGTGCAAATAAGAGCAAAAAAAAGTAGACACATGGAGGCTGGCACCTATGGAAAACTCCTTAGGGAAAAGCTGAAAAGTGAAGCAAAACATGAAATCCCCTCCAACTCCTTTTGAGATAGGGCTCTAACTCACTTTCACTCTTGCAAACAGGGAGTACTGATGAAAGCGAGGAATGTTCCCACGAGAATGCAAATGAAACTCCTCTTCTTCAGACCCAGAGAATTACAACATGCCCACACTCACAGAATTTTTCAATTACTCACATCAGTCCATCCATCCATGGTGCCACCCTGCCTTGTCTTCTTATCTGCTTCTCGTCAAGTACATTCAGAGCACTAAAGAGATTTGGCAAGAAAGATGGAGGGAGACAGAGAATGCTTTGCTTTTATTGTTTAGTGTGTCTCTGTGTGGCTCTTATCCCTGCCTTGGTTCTATTGTTAGCCGCTTCTTTGACAGTCTTTCTAAAAGAGAAGAAGATGGAGGTGTGCACAGTTTTTGTTTCCCTTTTATCAAGTGGCAACAGGAGGACCACCTGCTTATTTGATCTGGCAGAAACACAGGGATCATCACACCAGTGCACACAGTGATGACTTCCCTTGCCAGGCCATTCTCCGTGATCCAGCCGTCTAAAAGCACTTAAGCGCTTAAACAAGTTTGTCCTGCAGGAGTTGATGGATTTCCCATTCAAAGCCTCTGACCATCTGCTCCTTCTGTTCTCAAGCATTCTGCCTGTGTTAACAATGCTTATGCTGGTTGGGTGTTGCATGATGCACACATTTCCATGTGCCTAGTAACACATTTAAAATTTGATTTGAATGATAAGAACCGTGCTAGTAAAAGCCAATATAGCACTAAGTATGAAGAAAGGGAAAATTCTGTTTCTTCACCATAAGGGACATGTTAATCAGACATAAAATGAAGTAAGAGGAGACATTTGTCTTCCTATCCTTCCCATAGCCTGGTATCCTTTTTTTACATGCTGCAACATCCAACCATGATGAATAACAGCTTTAAACTTAATTCAAGGTCCAGTCTTTGTGTCAAAGTCTAATTTAAACAAAAGGTTATTTATTATAGTTCGTCCCGCTCATACATTCAACTGACTATTTACTATTACATATCCAAGGTCAGCTGGAGCAGGGCCAGCTCTATTAACTGTGGCAGGTGCCTTAATTCTCTAACTGCTAAGTTTTATAGGACTTCTGGGACTCAAGACAGATACAAACTGTGGGATAAGTGCACAAACAAGGTGTGTGTGTGTGTGGGTGTGTGTACATATATATATATATATATATATATATATATATATATATATATATATATATATATATATATATATATATATATATATACAAAAAAATCTTCTGTTTTAAGTATGTGTTTAAGTATTTCAAGCCTTCACAACAGAAGCCAGCAAATGAAGAAATCTTCGCTTAAATCTAACCAAGTAGTTTCAATGCCTAAACCTGATGGCAAGTAAAAGCAAAACACCAGAAGGGAAAATAAATTATGTTTATAAAGCACAGAAAGACAGCCACAGTTCTAAAAGGGGCATGAACACCACCCTTGTGAGTTAAAAGTCTGCAGCATAGTTACCATACAGGATGGTGATCCATCCATCCCTTAAAGTTTAGCAGGAAGGGAAATATATTGAGTTAAGCCTATTGATTGGAATATGCATAAAGGTCTAGTTTCTTCAGTAGAACAGCAGCCCTTCACCTGGACATGATAATGACCCCCTAGAAAGCCTCCCTACAAAGGGAGAGGGGTGGAGCTGAGAAAGAGAAAGAGAGATATACAGCAGTGTCATCCCTTTTGACCTAATGACCTTCACTCAGCATGGCCCCAGCAGGAAACTGAGTGGTAACAGCAAACAGCCAGCCTGTAACGGCTTAGCATTGACCACTGCTGGAACACGGCCAGCTGGTAGGAAGCAGAGCAAGTGTAGAAAAAGCAGGAATCTTCAACACAGTGCCTGAAAGTACTGAGGTGAATCCTGCTGTGTAATTCTTCAACCTGCAACATGGGGATAGGAAATAAAGCTAAATGGTAAAAAAAGGCCTAAAACAGGAAAATTGTTGTAATGAGGCTGCTGGTATTGCTCACTTGAAAGTTTTTTCTACAGCGTGCCTGTTTGTGTACATGTACAGAGCACTGCATGCACACACAGGCTTTCGCCTGTTGGCAGCTAGTTGTGGTAGCAGAGTATAAAGACAGTGTGGCCCTCACTGCTGGAGCCCTGCCTGTGAATTTTTTGTAGTCTCCACAGCTCGGATCTCCAGCGTCTGAGAACCAACACCAGGCTGACAAATGCCTGAGAGGTGATAGTGAGAATGAGTGAAAGCACTGAAGCACCCGGAGGAAAAACAGTTCTGGACGAAATCCTCAAATAGCCCCCTATAACGGAGCTGTCAACACGCGCAAGCTTGAAGAATGACAGAGATGAATTCACAGTTTGTAAGGTTGCAGGGGCGTACGGCTGAACAGAGTCATTTAGTCATAAAAAAAAACAGAATCAAGGGAATACACTAATTATCAGGAGGACATGCACTGCTGCTGCTGCATTAGCAGGTCTACTTAAAAAGTATTACAATGATCTCCGGATAAACCTGAACACAGTTCCAATTCTGGCTGTGACAACTGTTACCATCAGTTATTAGAGAGATCCCAGATCAAGGAATGGAACATGGAGCAATGTGAGCTTTTCTTAGTATGCTTTACTTTTTGAGGGCTAAACAAACATCTTCTGTTAGTTTCCCATCAGATTGTATTTTATATATTCAAACATCCATGCAATTAACATTATGCAAGATGACAAAACCTTAAATTAAGCCCCAAGTTGTAACACCTCTTTAATGTAGTTAATCAGGACGCCTAAGAATTTTAGAGAATGTAGCCTATTTTGCAGCAACATTTTTAAACTTCTTCCAGCACTTATGAAGCACATTGATCACAAGGAACAAAGAAAAGACTCAGACAGCACTGATTTACAATAAGTGTTCCAGAAAAGGAGCTACACTGCCAGAAGTGCAGATAAACTGTTGTCATTTCACGATCTACTACACAATTATACCCAAAAAGCACAGCACTTGTTTAACAGCACAGTAGACTGTACATGTGATGTGAACAGTCAGGCTCATGCTTGGTCTGAACTCAGCATAACCCACTTGTACAATAACAGCCAACTGTGTCATCTTGTATGCTTGAATTGATTCAGTTTAGAGTTTCAGCATAATGTGGGATTGTTTGGTCTACACAGCAGTTTGTTACAGTCGTAGAAACACGGCAAAACTCTGAGTTTGTTCAAGTTGTTGATACTGCGACAGAAAGAGATGACCCACAATTATCTAAAAGCGACAGCTTTCACAGCTTTCTTCCTCTCTTGCATGACAACACGTAGGAGTTTGTTGTCATTCCTCTATCCTTCGACTGTCATAATGTAGCAGTTCTTCCCCCTCACTTTATAATAATAATGATAATTATAATAAAGTTCTTCCAGCCACAGGGAGACAACAACCTGGAAAAAAGTAAACAAAGTCAACATGAGCTCACACATTCAGGGGAAGGGCGTTCAAGCTGATGTTCCAAATGCCTCATGGGAGTTCCATTTCCACTTGGCTGGCTGCAGATCCAATCAACTGGCAGGAGAGAACTCAGAGATGATGTCACTGAGTCACCCTCAATCAATCATCACATATCCTTTTCAACATAGCAGCATTTAAAACGCTATAAATGTAATAGGTACCTGGAAAGATTAGTCATATCTCACTGCTCAGGGTTCATATACAGATTAAGCCATGACGACCAATACCCAGAGTGTGCACACAGCATTGTGTCATCACTGCCAACAGCCTGTGCGGTGCAGTTGAGTATGCTGCTGAGCGACCACGTGTTTATTTACTAGTCAGCCCATGCTCTCTGCTCCTCATTTTCAGGGAACTCTCCCACCGCTATCAGCACCTCTATACCATCTACCATAAACTATCGCCAAGGCCAGGGCAATGTAAGGCAGCCATATTTACAGCCCTGAAAGCAATTGGAGGTTAACAATGAGGCCAGGCGGCTGCAGTTTATAGGCTGCTGTAAAATTGCCACTATGATTAAAATCTCCGTCAGGTGAAAGACAATGGTGCAGCCCTTTCTCTCAACACTCCTGTAAAACATCCTCACACTCATCCTCTCACTCTCTCCTCTCCTCTCCTCTCTATGACCTCATTTGGAAGCCTTTACCTTGGCTAACTGGCCTTTTATAGCCCCGTGGTCTTATTAATGTCTGGGAAGAGTTGCTGGCCTGGCTTTTGTGCACATGTGTGATGTGTGTAACACGATTGTATAGACACTGAAGGATGACCGATTTATATTCCCGAAAGATAGTTTTTATCTTTTGTGACTAGACAAAAATGTTCTTACAGTAACTTTATGTTGAGATGATGAAATGTGATTTTGACTCCACAGCTTACGTGTCACCTGGAGTTGTTATACATACAGTTAACTAAAGGTACAACTGGTTTATTTCTTTACTTCCAACTGACAGGTGTTTGAACTTTATTGTGTTGTGGAGGAACTATGCTTTTTCTCTGAGGCTTGTTTTTTAACGAACTACTTTCACATTAAAAAAATAAATACATTTTGCAGAAAAACACTCCCTCATGCTGGACCTGCTGTGGCAAGGTTATAGAACTTTATTTGTATGTATGGAGGACCAAAACTAGCAGGTGATAAAGACAAAATTAGTATGCAACTCGGTGTGCTGGGAATAATAAATATATGCTGCCATTCATTTCTGAAATATTTGTACATATTTACCTTTGTATACATTTTCATTAGACTTAAAATCTGCTGCTCCACTCACACTTCGCCTCCTGCCTGTCTTTTAATCAGCCTGAAGTTATGCAGTCAGCCACAGCAAAATGGTGAAGGCTAGAGGTACCAACTGCTCCTCAAGACATTGTAAGTGACAACAGTCAGAGTGTTTTCCTCTCATTTATTGACCTAAAACTTGTATCTATTTTATTACTGTATTTCTTTTTTGGAGACCATTTGGCAGTGTGTGTGGTGCTTTAGCAGATCTGTTCATATAAAACAAACATGACTAAAGTGGAAATAAGTTGACTCCACTGTGACACAGCCTGCTTTTTAAAAAAGGTGTAGAACTGGCTTGACAACATGAACCTTTACAGCTTTCATTATTCCATCAATATATTTAAGTGTCTTAGCGTCACATCAAACATCAGTGCCTGACTGGCAAAGTACCTGACACAACCGTTCCTTCATTTATCTTTTAGTCAATATTAATGATTCCTGTTTTCATCCAATCTGCCCCTCTTTCTCATGTCTCTTTTCTTTTCCACCCTTTTTCAGCTCTCTTCTTTTAACTTCATCATTGCTTCCTCTGAGATTAAGGGGTGGTCCCATGAAAGTAATCACCAGCAGGAATAGCAGCATAGACAGCACAGAATGAACATCTCATCCATATTAAAACATGCGCGCGCGCAAAATGCATACACCCACATACCAATATACATAACAGTCACACCGCATGACATCAAGACAAACACACCTTGCTTTATATAACCTCTGTGTCAGCCTGTCTCAAAAAAAAGTCCTAACCACCTGGAGTGTCCCATTGAGGTGACACACACATAAACACATACATTTTTAATATTATTGCAGGTTTCATCTTAGGAGGCAGGTGGCCACAGAGATACTCCACATTTTTTAAAAATGAAAAAAAAACACCCTAAGCCAGTTCCTGTAATTGCCAAAACCCTGACACAGTCTGTCAACTATTTAAGCTGCAATTTTAGTGATTTGCAGGAAAAGAAAGAAAGCTGCAGAGGCAAACATTTGCTGCTCACTTGCAGCTTTTCATGGAGGCAGAGAAGAACAAAATTACTTCCTCTACAGAAGCTCCTGCACCTCATCTCACCTCTCTTCACTTCTGATTTTCTCTTGTTTCAGCCCATGTCCTTCCTTTTTTTACCCTCTCCAGTTTTTATATACTTCTGTCTAAAGTGTTCAGATTAACACTCTGTGTGTTGCCTCTCTGCTGCAACCACTTTCTCTTACTACCAACAAACACCACAGGTGCAGGACACACTTGCTTAGCTTTTCTTAGAAGCCAGCAGTCTGTTCCTCACCTTTACTCACACCAAGGATGCCACTTAGGTTTGTGCCTGTCATTTTCTCTGTTTGATAACAAAGAAACAGATACATTTACAATTCAAAAAGAGGATTCATGTCTTTATCTGCATGTGTGTGAGGAAGACAGTCATTCTGCCTGGTTGCAATAAGGTCACCTTTTCTTTTGGGCTCTCCATTAATCCTGAATGTGAACTGCCTTGAGGGTTTTTTTCTGCTTGTTTTTATTCAAGCCATTTTGGATTCATTGTTTGGAATTTCTGAGATTGCAGCTTTAGTGAGCCATTAGTGCCACACAGAACATTAGAAGAGCTTAACAGAGGAGAGAGACAGGATTCTGTCCCCCTGACCCACATTACAGCACTTTCTCTGTGTAAGACACACCAACACCTGGTGGTGAACTTTGGCTGTCAGGCCTGGAAACGTGGACTACAGCCCTGACCTTTGGCCTTGACATTTTCTAAGTGAGGGAGTGTTATCAGTGGAGCAGCCACACATCGACTGTGTCAATTATGTTGTGTTAGATTTCCTTGAAATTGTGCTGTGGAACGAGCAGAAATGAGAATCAAACACACGCACTCAGAGGTCAAGCAGTGCAGGAACAAAGAGCTGGTAAATTATAGATGAAGAGAAGTAAGGTGACAGAGCTGAACAAAAAACTCTTGTGATCCATGTAAACATGCAAACACACACACACACACACACACACACACACACAGTACAACAGTGCTACATATGCAGCCATGTTTTAGATAACTATAAATGGAGCTCAGTCCTACACTGTGCAGATCATAAATCCAAAGAAGTGGGCAGCAGGCCAATTCTATCTCTTACATTGTAATTGTGATGATTTAAAGCGTGTTTACAATCGAAGTATAAACACCATTCATTTAAGATCATTAGGTGAAGTTAAGCAAATGTATAAACTGTCATTTAGACAACAAGCTGTGCTATTACATACCATAAAGAGCATGCCACAAACTGCCCGACACATTTTAATGACTTCAGCAAAATGCTTAAACCAGAGCGGAATATTTGAGCTTCAGCACTGGAGACCGAGTCATCCTGAGAGCCGCTTTCCATTTGACTGTTACAGAAGAGAAGCCCTAAGACCATCAGGCAGGTTTAGAGTTCAGAGGAGAGCTGTACTGAAAAACCCCTGCTGGCTTTCCTTCATGACTCTTATCTCTATCAAGCACATTTCCTAAAGCCTTCACTTAAATCGATTTTTGAAAACGAATGCATTTTACGGAATAAAATATATCGGCTCCCTCTCTCAGTCGGTCGCCTCAGCTAGTCGACAGCTGCACAGCGGTATTTGTAACAATTTGAATTTTAACTTTAAGTGTGTTTGAGTCTTAAATTCTAACAGTCACAGCTCCTGTGTGCATATTGTATGTTGTATGTCTGGTGTTAAAGTGATGTGTCCCTACACTTTTTTGAAACATGTTTTCTGTGATCTGTTCTTCATGTCAGTCCTATGTACAGACATTTTTTATGTCTTTACTCAAAACACCCAGAAATATGATACAGTGAAATATGTCCAAACACTATAATCAGACTTAAAATACCCTCCAACAAGAAGCCTTTTACTGATGGAGTGAAAGCAAGTTGGAATAAAAAATATGTTTGATTCAAACTGAAATTCTTACACATCTGATTCTTTTGATTTTTTTTCTACACACTGCAGCTTCACAGTTTAAGGATCCTCTCCCACAAGCAAGTAACAGCTTTTTACTATCAAAAAACATCTATGTGATTAAGCTGAACCTGTCCACAGCAATTTAGGCCTCTTACAACATTTAATAAATTCAGATGAGTGAACATCTAATTACTGCAGATTGTCTGCCTTCACTTTCCTCATTCTTCCCAAGTTAAACAGATAGCCGAGCCTCAGGCAAGATACTACTTCAAGGTAGACAGGCTGTCAACATGAGTGGCAAGTGCTGGGGTGGACACCTGGTCAAGCGAGGTTGAGGAAGAGGACATTAATCATGCATTGCCTGCCTTAAGGCCAGATGGTGAAAAAATACTCATTTCACTTCACTCAAAACAGACAGACAACAGTAAGGTTCAATTTTACAGAGAACTGAGGGGTAAAACTGGAACTACTGTACTTTTCACAACTGTTTTCTTAAATGTGTACACTCACACTGTATTTACTATGAAATTCTGAATCTAATTTGTAAAACATAAGTTGTGCTGTAGAGGGGGGGACATGTTGTAAATGGTTTTTAAGGGAAAGCATGGCAAGTGGCTGGGGATGTGTGCACTCCATCCTGCACTCCACTGTCTGCTCCCTGGACAGAAAATCAGCCTACATTTGACTTCATAAGACAACACAGCAAGAGTTCAGAGAACTGAATCTTTGCATCACATATTACAGACACATCTGAGCAGCAGGTTTCCTGGCAACACCACTCGGCCTTACTTGTTTTGTGCCGAGTGTGGCAGCACCTGCATCAGTTGTGGCTATTTCTAATTACTTATTTCAGTATTTTAGTATAACACTTTCTTTAAACAAATATTACAAAATGCTAATTTAAGGCAGAACATTAACATACACCTGCTGGGCTTGGTAAAGATTTGGAAAACTGCTGTGTCAAGTAATGGCAGCAGTTTATCATCATTTAGGCTCACACTCTGAGACTTGATGATACCCTTCATGTTGTCTACAATAAGAGCTCGTCATCTCTGCACTTAGTGGGAGCAATCATCCTGGATTCTCAATTATCTAACATAAACAAAAAATATCTAAAATCGCTGAACTTAAACATAAACAAAAGCTAAATCAAAGACTTCATAGGAGTTCAAGTGTCAGAGCATCGTAGTGGTTCAGTGCTGCATGCACCAAGTGATAATGATCTCTGGCTGCTCTCCAAGTTCTGTCTTATATTCTGCTGTTGAATATAACTGTCTAATTTCACATCTCTCAGCGTGAAAACGATCAGAGAAATAAATGCTCACAGAGGAGGTTAGATTGCGTAATGTATTCACAATGTAATCTGAGCTGCGCCCTCCCAGAAATGGAAACATTATTAAAATTCACTGCAGTGGGTGGGGTCAGGAGGCTAAGCTGTAAGATGGGTGTCAAAAATAAAAAGTTTCCAAACAATAAATCTGATGACAGAAGCTGCCGCTTTCAATCTAGACAATTCTACAAAACTTATAATTGTCTATGCACATAATTTAGTTTCATGCTCAAAAACTGCATTTTGACAGTAAGGGACTATGAAGAGAGGTGCACAAAGTGTTGATAATTAGGCTCAGGATCTGTTTGAGGCCTGATGAGCTCCTCCACACATTCAAGCCACCAATCTTGTTGCTGTTTACCAGAACTGGAGCAAGACAGAATAAATGAAAGACTCACTGCTGCCTCGTCCTCCCTGCTGTCGCTGGTGTCCTCACTCTTGTGGTGTCCGGCTGAGGAACGAGCGTCCCTCTTTCGGCTGGTGTCCGTGCCCTCCGTCTGTCTCTCTCCATCTGGGGCAAGGTGAAAAACATGGAAACTGCTCATAAAGCCAGCAATCGAATTATCACTGTGTCAGGCCATCACCGTCCTCATTGTCGTCGTCCCCCACTTTAATCATCATCATTAATGGCATCATTGTCATCCTGATTCTCTATTATCACCATCAATAGCATGATTGTAATTATGAATATCTTCATTTTCATCACAGTCAACAATAATTTTGAGCTATCATTTCATTTTTCTTCCTTCTCTCCTTTTCCACTGCCATCAAACCCAGATAAATGTTTTCAGAGAAAAGGAGATTAAGCGGGAAAAAATGTAATTGGAAAAAGGAAAAGGAGACAAGAGGGAAGAATAAAAAACCAGTCCAGAGGGGAAATGTGAAGAGAGGGGGAGTGGAAACTGAAAAAAAGGAAAAGATCGACAAATGGAGAGACAGAAAGAATAGCTTTTCTTGCAGCGAAGTTAAGATGCTGTCATGCCACAGATGGATTATGGGAGTTTTGCTGCACAGTGATGACAGTTGCCTTGGCCGGGGAGAGAACAACCGGAACTTAAATCTACTCATTATTTGTGTGAGCGTGTGCTCACAGAGCATATGTTCAAAATTACCACAACACACACACACTGCCATGGATGAACAAACTGATGCACAATTCAATGTGGAGCAGTTACAGGATATTCAGCACTTTATGACAGCCTAGTTATTTGGAGTTACAAGGACCAAATGGATACTCAAAAGGGTTTCTGTATGGGTTTTCACCTCTATGTGGAGTTCATATAAAAAAGTGAATCCATACCCAATTCACTCCAATCTCGTTTTATTGTACTGCACTGCACTCCATCCCATTTGGCTGACAGGGTTCATGAATGCACAACATTGCTGCAGCTTGGATGGGTTGCCATAAAAGGTGGCGCCTGTGTCATTGACTGCCCCATAAAAAAAAGAGGGAGGGGAGGAGGGGGGCTTTGTGGTCTCCTGAAGCATTACAGTGAAAGTGGTTCATTACTGTCAGCCTGACCGGGATGGCTGAAGTGCATGTACATGCATCTAAACACACACACACACACACACACACGGGGGTTGGAATGTGATTAACAGACAGAACAGAGAGAGCGGGTGGCTATAAAGCATAATGAGAGCTAATAGTTTTCCAATATGTCCCCTTAACAATGAGTCTGAGTGGGCTGAATTGGATGTGGGTGGTTGAGGGGTGGAGGAGTTGTGTTGAGATTGACGCAGTCAAGGAGAGAGACATTGAAGTGTACTTGTACATGCTCACAGTTCAATTATGTACAGAAACAGAGACCGACAACAAAATTTAAAGTGATGCAAAAGTTTTTTTTTCTTCTTCTTCTTCTACTGTCTGCAGTAAACATAATCTGTGCAGATGATTTGTTTTCCTCATTTGTTTGAATATCATCTTGCCTGTCTCACGTTATTCCCTCTGCAATTTCACTGATTCCAGACAACTGTAATAAAATACGCTTTGATCTGAAAAATCATCTCCTTTTGTAGGATAAACGAAACACTGAAGAAAATTGCCATGTTCACAACGAATCACTCACTAAACTCTTTTCTCAGGGTACATTGTGTTCCTGAGACTGTGCACAGAAGGTTACTGTAACAAAACAAAAAAAAGAGACAAGAATAAACCATAATACCAGCTACTGGAAGTGATGATGAGAGTTGAGTCAAAGCTAGCGGGATGATTTTTGTAATCAATCTTAAAATGTAAATCTAAAAATACATTTCCTCAGCAGTATGTGTTGTGGAGTAAAAATGATAGAAAATGCTCAATACTGCAACAAAAAATATCTTCTTGTTAAATCACCCCAATGGAAAATAAATGGCAAATTATGCTTCATTGTCCCATTTATTCCTGTTCTTCTTCTGAGTAAACACTGCATGAGTCACTGAATGAGTCAACAGCCAGAACATCTCTCTTTAACCATTTATTCTGAGTGTGTTAGGAGTGGGAAATGCACCAGAGAGCGAAGTGAGACTCCTTTTTGCATTGCATCATTTATGCAAGTGATCACCTTAAATTTTAATGAGCAAACACAACACAAAAACCTCATTCTAAACCCCAAAATAAAGAACCAACTAACTTTCATGCTGAAAATAGCCAGCGGTACAAATCCCACACTGACACAGGCCAATTATAAAAGACAAAAGATTAGCAGCATTGGAGTTTGACAGAATCTCTTAATGGAAACATCAGTCAGGTGTCATAAAAGCAGGCAACCAGTACAAAGAGGAAAAAAAATCACCTTCAAAAAATCTTCTTGTTAAAGTCTCTGGAGCCTTATGGAGTCTTAAGGGAGTCATCTTCTGACTGAGCCTTTTTCCTGATAAAATGAGACTTCTAAGCACACTAAGCGTCTCCACAAACTATGCAGTGAACTCAGAAGTACAATTTAATGCTGAAATAACTTCCTGCTATTTATAACATTACACTTACATTTAAATCTTTAGTGGTCCTTTTGCAGAGTCCTTTTTATGCAGATAAATGTTAGAAATTCTGAATGTTCCCTGCTAATATATTCTTCTAATAAATTCTTCAACAATCCCAACAGGGGTAGATAATGAGAACTGCAGGCACTGGTAGTTTGTGAGTGGTTGTGTGTGGTTGTGGTTATTCGGTGCAAACATGTCCCTCAGCACGGCTTAACACCCCTAAAAGAGAAGTTTATGTATGACTGAACTGTTTGTGTGTGTGCCTAAAAAAAGAATAAATGTGTGGACGTGTGTATGTGTGTAGTTTTTCAGATAGAAGTCTTGCAGTGAGAATGAGTCATAACTAATGTTTCCTGCTGGCTGGAAGTGGAGATTTGATGAACAAATCAAATGGTACTATAGTGGTGAATCAGCCAAACACACCATCCTACAGTGGGGATGACAGTCTCCAGCATGAGCTGCTTTCATTGACTGGTCATAGATGAAGACAATGTGTTGAACAGGCCTGAAAGAACAGGATACACTAAAGGACAGTGTATGTATACCATGATGCTGTGTGTAACATCCACTAGGCCTCAGCAGCCATGTAAATAACCTGAAATAAATGCAGCTGTGTGGTGAAAAACAACCAAGCTGTGTTTTTCACAACTACCTTTTTATATTTTCCCATAATATGATCATTGCCTGATACCAATTCTTAACCTGGTCATGAGTCACTGCCTGGACTGTGACTGGACTTCCTGAAGCCTCCATGCTGGCCGTAATGAAGTAATGAACAGCCGACTGGCAGGTTAATGGAAGCCAATTGACTACGAGTTCTGCCACCAGCAGGAGACTACACTGAATACTAATCATCGAGAAGCTGCCTCTCTGATGTTCTACCTAATCAGTTCATGTCCCCCAGTTCTAAAACACAGCACCATTTACTCTGCAGATAAGGTGATGGAAAGCAACTTCTTCAACCTCCAGAGGACACAGATAGTGATAATGTTTTTTGTTTTTTTGTCTTTTTTTTTTCTCCCCAGAACGTTTTGCACATTAGGTGTGTGGCAGAGTATATTTAACACCACAGTAAACATGAGTCTTATCCAAAGGTTGATGTGGGCTTAATCTGTAGATAGACAAGTTTTGCTTGTGAGAAGTGAGCAAGTTCACCTTGCCTGGCTGCCCTTTTAAAACTAATGATATTCTAAACTCTATAGCTCTCAGCGAACTGCAGCTGTCAGAGCTATCATCAGTGCTGTATGTGTGCCAATTTAGATATGTGTGTGTGTTTCAGTGTGTTTCTGCGCATGTATATTATATCTATATATATAGATATACACGCATGTGCGTGCGAACATAGTCTGTGTATCTCATTTGATCTTTAAACAAGACTGACAACAACACTGGGTTTCACTGTGAGGAAGCGCTCCGCTGTATGTTAAGTGATAGACAGAATGGTGATACTGCAGAATGCTAATCACAGTATCAGAGATGTGAGAGCAGAAGGAGCTACAGGAAGGGCGATTAGAAGAAAAAAGGGCAAGAAAAGCAGAGATAAATAAAACTGAGCTGGTTCAGTAGCATGAGTTTAGTTTCAACACATGAAAAAAGCCTAGGCGTAACAAATTAACTACTAACAACCCTTCCTCAGGATCTATTCTGTTGTATGCTACAGTCCCTCTAGTAAACAGAAAGGCAATTACAGCACACAGCCAAAAACAGCAGTTCACAGCCAATAGTTTTTTATTATTATAACTCATTTATCATAATCTCAAGAACGGCTCCTACATGGTCTCATATCAAAAGGTGTAGTCAAGCACGTTTAATGCTCAATGCTGGTGCTGGACTGTCAAAAAACCTAAAATTAACAATATTATGCTCACAGATCAACATGAAAATATCCAAAAAGAGGTCAAAATCTTATGTCTTTACCAAAGTTATTGACATTTTAGTATTTCATATCAAAAAATACTTTTATTATCTTTACTTTGTACTAAAGTCATGTTTGGAAGCCACCTGATAGATTATGTTTCCTAATAAACACAAGGACTCCTGTGATAATGGCCAGAGGTCAGATGCCACAAACAGATAAAGGCTGAGCCTGTCTGTCACACACTGTGTAAGGCAATTCAGTCATAATGTACATTTCTGTGTACCCCCATCATTTCATAAAATTCAGCTGTATAACCACAATATTTTACCTCTCCATTGTTTAGGACTACTCATGTAAAAATTACTGCCTGGACTTTTTTTCTCTGGATATATCTGCAAATATTTTACAATAAAAGCCCTGTAAAGAAAGGGTCCATGGACATTGTAATATTAAAGAGCTCTCTTGAGGTAATTTGAAAAGAAGATACAAGTGTTGAGCTTGCAATAACCTCATTGTTTCAAAACAATACTGCTCACAAAAATGTATTACACTTATTAAAACAGCAGGGGTTTATAAATAAAGGCCTTTCTCTAATACAAGTGAGCTTAAAATAAAAGCCTGTTACCAGTGTTTGGTCAGGCTGATTCAATAGCATCTTGCAGTGCCAGCAGATTTTTTTCATGTGCGGCTACACCACAGCAAAATTCACTATTCAGATTCATCCCAAAGACATTTTATTAATTCAAGATTGTACAAGCCCAGGAGCACACTGAGGTCACAGTCATGTTTCTGTCAACATTCTGACAACCCAAAAATATCTGACTGACATTATTTGTGTGTAAAGGGGTTACTGGTCAGCAACAATGCTTTACGAGATGCTGGCATTCAAATGAGGCTCAACAACTGGTATCAAGGGACCTAATTTGTGTAAAAAAAATACTCCCACACACTAATGGCTAGGTTGCAGCAAGTGATGGATGACTTCATGCTGTTTACTTCAAATTTTAACCTTGCTGTGAGCATATCACAACAAATGTCTTAGTCTGAGGAATACTCACAGTTTGATCACAGATGTTGGACCATGTGACCACTGCAGCTTTCATGTAACACAGAGTGGCCTTCTAGTGTTAGAGCCTCAAGGTTTAATGAACTGGATTTAAATGCGTCTGTTAGCACCTTGTAGAGGGGCATGTTTGTGACCTTCCTGGCTGCTGAGGCTGTTTTACCTGCTTTCACAAAATCCCAGGAGGACAGCTGTTTCTAAGATGCTGAAACAACAACCTCAGGTGCTACAACCACTCTTTCAGAGGAAAACCAAATCATGCTCAACACCTTTTGTATACACTGTGATTTTCTAGCATGAGGATGTGAGCTGGATTATCCAAAACAACACTGGACAGATAGGAGCAAACATTTTAGAGGGTAAGCAACAGTATGATCTGTCTAAATTATTGAAGGGCTGATCTCTACTCAGTGAGCAGAACACCATGACTCCATCTTGGTGACGTAGGCTGCACTCCTCTTGAGCTTGCACCAGTGCCTTGTGGGAACACTGAATGCAGCCCCTTTGCCTCCTCTTCCTCTTTTTGGGCAGGAAGATTAAAACTGCATTGGAAGAGAAACAAGAGGCTGCAGCTCTTAAGAACACAGAGAAGGAGAATGACAGGGAGAGGGGGACAGAGTGCAAAAGTGGGAAATGTGAGTGTTTAAGAGGGCGGAGATTATATTGAAAATCTAGGGAGAGGAACCTGAGCGTGATGCAGAAAGACAGATTACAAAAGAGAAAAAAAGACAGACGTCTAACCACAGAGAAAGAGCTTCACATTTCCCACTTGCTCACATGTTCACTCATTATTCAATCAGCCATTTACTGATTGATTTAGTCACTCATTCCCTCTCCATCTCCATTCCTCTCTTTCTATCAGCAATGCATTTTCCATACACTACCTAGATATCTTTTTTACAAAGCTCCTGGCTTTTCATTCTGCAGTCAGGCAAAGACGTGGTTGACATGAAGCAATGGATGATGTCAAACTGTTGTGACTGTAGTTTCCTAATGACTTTTTAAGCCCAACAGCCAAACACCCATGCCTACCCGCACACAGGGTGGCTTGGCAAGGGGCAGCATAAGTGAACCAGGCTTCACCGAGGCTGTGCTGGCCAAATGGAGCTAGCTAATTATAGCAAATAAACTGCACTGATCTGTGCCATTAGCCAGTCAGTAATGAAGCAGAGTGGAGGGCTGCTGTGACACTGATGAATAGGCCTGGCTCTGAGTGCTGCACTCCCCGGCCTTTAGTTCAGCTCTAACAACACAGCCTTCTGAGAAATACTGAGAGTGCATTAAGACAAGAGGCATAACAAGGCTTTGAAGATAAACAGAGACAAAAGAATTGACAGAAATGAGCAAGAAAAAAACAAAGGAGACAGAAAGAACTTGATGAGATGAGAGATTAAAAAAAATAGAGCGAAGAAGGAAAGTGTGTGATTGTAGGCCTGTGGGTGTGTAGGGCAGAAAAAAAACAGTGATTGCATGCTGGGGCAAAGAGGTCCCACAATCTCCTCTTCTATCCTCTAAACCGCTGTAATGTTTTTCACTCTAATAATAGCGAGCTAAAGCCACTTAGGAAAATTCAAATAACAAAAAAAATGGATGGAGACAAACACAAAATCAGAGATATAATGCTCGAAGATTGAAGGACAACTTGAGAGAAAACGGAATGACCTTATTGTGATGTCAGGCGACAAAACATACTGATGAAATGTGGCACACATATACACTGCAACTTAGAGGGTGCTGTTGTTAAGCAAATCTAATGAATAGAATCAATTAAACATTTGCATTTCAGAGCAGGGTTTGGCAATTTGCAACAACGGGGATCAGTGTGAGGTCTGTTGCTTTCACAGAGAAAATCAGTGTGTGAGAAGTTGCTCATTTTCATTACAGTCTACAGTCAGATGTGTAAAAATATAAAACGAAAATCTTCATCTATGCATATTGAACTACTTAGTATAATGTGAAAAAATGCAGAGTAACATTATGTAGTAACACCTAGGCTTTATAAACTTCTATAGCTGACTACAGGTTTCTACATTCCTCCGACTTCTGCCAGTTGAACAGGGCCTATATGGCATTAATCAGTCATAAAATATGTGTCCAGTAGATATATTGTTTGACATCCCAGCTGATAAATCTTTCTTTTTTATCGTTAACAGAATCTAAAATAGATGTTTAGGGACAGGTGAGTCTGCAACTTAGGTCATATTGGACAAACAGTAAACTGATGTAACACCGTCAGTCTTCCATCCACTTGCTATTTGGCCACAGGCTGTGGTGCAAAGCAGCCTGATCCTTCCACAACCTGCTAGCCTATTTTTCCTGCTTCTTCTAAATATCTGTCTGCCCCCGCCCATCTCCCCCTGCTGCTTAGTGCCTAAGGCCTCTGTGAACTCCACTGACTTGTCTTGAGGACATATGCAGAGTTGCCATAGAGACAGGAAACATTTCCATCACGGTTAGTGACAAGATCTCAAAAATGAGACACAAAGAGAGTCGGAGTGAAAGACGATGTTGCAGTGAGCTGCACAGCATTAGCATTAGACAAACACATGCACACACAACTGCTGCAACAAATGAAGACAGCATGAGTTCAGAAGAGGTGTCTGTACGTTGTATTAGCATGCATGCATTTTTATTAAATAAATGCTGAATGTGCCAGAAGTTCTCAGTCTCCAAGGTATTAATTACGCCCCTATAAGTATACAAATGAACATACTGTACACACACACCAATATGTAATCCCCCTCATTTTCCAGTGACACCCAGAGGCGGCTGCTCAAATCACAGTGGAGGAGATAAGGAGGCAACTCTGAGCTGCTGCAGAACCACAACTGTCACAGCTGATGTATCACTGGGGAAGGAATTAGAGTGAGCACAGAGGGGTCGCACGCTTCCTTGAGCCCCCTCACTCATTAGCATACATTTGTAAACAAAGAAACTGAGGAGACAAGGGCCTTGGCGCTAGGCTAACTCAGTGGCATGCTGTTAGCAAGAGTCAGAGCCAAACAGTGCATCTAAATGAGGTGGGAGCTTTGGAGGAGACCTTTTCTGTGATAATTCATCCATCTTCTCCGCTGTGACAGCTGAGCTGCTACGCTGGGAGACAATGAGAGAGGAGCCTGGGGTGTCTGCATCCAAGAAAAACGAATAAAAAAAAAAAACACTCACTAGATAAACTTGAGAGCCGAGGCTTCAAGTCTCATGGCACCAAGTCATATGAGCCAGAAATACATTTTTAAAAAGACACCATTCTTGGGGGAACAGCACGAATAGGAGATGAAAAAGGTGTCAGAAATAAAAGGTGAAAAATAGTTGAGCTACGCATCACTGAAAGACAAATTGTGTTTAAGAAACCTCAAAAACTACAAGATGAGAATGACCTCTAAATAACCTTATTCTGTCTCTTTTTGTCTACCACACTCACCCGTCTTCATTTTCCTTTTGTCTACTCAACCTCATTTTTTTTTTTTTGCTGTCTCACTTTCACTTACTCTTCCTGCACACTTTGTCTCATTTCTTTCTTTTCTTTCCCTTCTTCCTTTCAATCACCGCCATCCACCATCTGATGCGTTGGCAGCAATTAATGCTTGAATATGGTTTCCGTGTAGAACCCCAGTGTGGTCATTATCCTCTACCGAGTATCTAATTATCATCATCCCAAGGAGTCATTACTTTTCTGATTATATCACCTTTGTGCTGAGAGAAAAGGAGATAGAGGAGCAGGGGTGGAAAAGGGAGGAAGGACAGATATAACAGAGAGAAAAGAAAAAAACATTCAGTTGTGTTGCAGTAGTGAGTGGTTATAACGATAAAAGATGACATGAGGCGGGAAAGGAGGACATAGGAAGCAAGAAAGAGGGAGAGGGGAAAACTCTGGAGAAAAGCAAGAGGTGATGTGTTACATACAAGGAGGAAGGGGAGACTGGAGAGAAGAGGGAGGAGGACAGAAACAATAATAGCCTTGTCTTATCACTGTACAGTGATAAATTCCCTTCTCGTCAGGGAGTCAGTGCCCCGGCTGGGGCCAGGCGTGATGACAAACCACCTCCACCCTGCACTGCAGTCCTGGCTATTTATGATCCGGCATCTTATACGAGCAGGCCGCTGAACCAGCTGGGCCCGATGTTGTCACTCTCGGGACCCGGTGACAACCTCAAATGGGGCCAGTCTGTCACGTCCTACTCTGCCCTCCACTCTGACAGACACTTCAGCACATCATCCTCTGGTTACTGGTGATGACTCACTATTATGAACAATACTTCAGCTGTGAACTAGCTACATGTGACAGTTCAATTTATACAATGGATTACAAGGAAGTCTTTACTTTCGCAGGGCTTTTTAAAATAATGCACATAAACCTCATTACACAGAAATCCACTTATTGGTACTAAAGAAAAAAACTGCTTAGTCAGTGTCTTCTTAATGAACAGTCCAATTACATTTTGAGGTGCAAAATGCAAATTTAATATGCTGTGGTAAAGAGGATGAAAGAGAAAAACACATCTAAGTAAAAAGAATTACATAAACTGCAATAAAATACAATTCTGCTCCCACATCAACTCGCTCTGTGTCCATTCACTCACTCATTCTCCTACAAAACTCCCTACATAACATGCTGACCCTAAATAAGTCCACAAGTACAGAGAGCTGCAATAAGCACAATGGAGGCCAATTAATTAATGCAAGCTGCTGCAATTGTTTGCATTTTGTTTCTTGCGTCTGTTTACCCGTTTGTATATTCCTGCTTCGCCTAAATTATTCATGGGTGTTCCTTTTTGTATCCTCCAGCGAGGCTGGTCACGTTGCAAATATGAAGGCAAAAACACAATCCAGTGATCGACATCTCTAAAGATGGTTTGAGAATAAAAAAAGAAAAAAGAAAAGGTGAGAGAACAGGTTCAGGGATGCTGCCTATTAACCGCAAACGAACAAAACAAGAAGACAGAGTGCTGTTCAGCCTTGGCATGAAGCACATGCAGCAGGAAGAGGGAAACTAAAATCTCTCTGATTCTCGCCTTAAATTCATGGGATGTGTGTGTCATCTGTTAGGAGCACGTGCCTTATCGATCATAGCCCTGACTTTGTAGTTTCAGACAAAAGACATGCATGAGAATCATGAGTCCTTGTCCACTTGCTAGTTTTTCTGTAACCTTCATGTGCCGAGGGTCTTCATCAGTATTCCTAGCAGAGGAGTGCTGATAAAGATCTTCAGGTATGTTGTAGTTCAGGCAGACATACTGTAGATTCAGAAGTAAAATCAAGCTTTAAAGTAGTAACACCTAAAAAAAAAATTTTCAGGTTATGGATCACCTGCTGTTCCTCATCATCACCGTCCTGACCAAATAACAGCACTGCAGTGTAGAAAATGGATTATCAGTGTCTCAATAATCACACGTCTGTCATCCAAAGAAGTGACTGTAATGACTGACTAAAGACTGGACGTGTCTCCAGCAGATTCACACCAAGAATAACGAATACTTGTAAGAATTAGAGAAACATTGATTTTGTTTGTTTTTCCACAGACATAAAGCCCTAATACATCTAGAGTACCAAACAGCATCCTTATGTAAAAAAAAATCCTTACAGTATATTTATAAACACAACAGACATCAAACTTTGATCAAAAACATGCTGGTATTTGGAGTATGCTGCTTTCATTTTTAAGGTATTATCAAGGGAGATGGCATTACTAGGGAGAGAAGCGTGTGAAACGGAATCATTTTAACGCATTTAATTGAACAGATGCCCAGCTCGCTCAGTGTTTGAGCACAGACAGAGCTTCAATCAATGCGTTTTTCCACTGATTTGCAGAGCCAGATCACACAGTGTCCACGTCTGCTGTGAGAATATCTCAAGCTCCTGTGTGTTTCCACATAAAGTTATAATGAAGAACAAACCATTCTAATGATGACGAGAGGTGTGAGATCAAAAACTAATGTGTGATTGTGTCGCAGCACACTTGTCATCTGTGATTTTGGAGGCATGCGGTCAGCTTATTTCACATGAGATCTGCATGAACACATTTCATCTAAATCAGCAATGAAACATAAAACACAAACATAAGTGCCTATCAGGCAACAGGACTCGTTCATGTCCAATTTAGCGTTAAGACCATCTAGCTGGACTTAGTGTCGCTGACTCGAGATCTCATTGGCTATTGCAACTGACTGTGTCTGTTCACTTAGAGCGCACGGGAGCCTGCTCTGTGATTCTGAAGGCCTTAGGCAGATTTCACAGAACCTGACAACACAAGCTAGCTGAAATGATTGGATAAAAACTCTGCCATAGCATACATCATTGGAAGCAGCTCAACCAAGGAAGCATTTGTTGTTTTGTTTTATTTTGTTTTTTTCTGAGTATGCTTAGGCCAGCAGAGAAGGCCTTGCTGGCCCCTGACGGCCCACCACTGTTAGGTTGTTTGAAAATCTAATAATATTTCCATAGGTGCCTCTTATCCATCAATCTGACCGCTTCAAAGTGTCTTCTGTACAATACATCAACAATGTCCAGAGAAATATAGTATATTGTGAGCTGGAAAAGCTGAAAGAAACAGAACAGGAGAAGTTGTAAAAGCTGTGTCACCACTTTATCATAGCTATGTTATATGTAAGTCATTATACATGCTCAGTGTAAATGAGGAAGTCTGAAAAGTATAAACAGCTCGTCTAAAACAAACTTGTTAGCACACGACTTTGGCATCTGTAAACCTTTGAATTCTACAAACAATATGCTCCCTAGAAAATTAATTTCTTAACAAATGGGTGGAAAGCTATTCAGTGGAGACATGGAACAGGAGCTTATAATGTACTATGGACAAAAAAATGTATAAATCACATCAGGACTAATATATAATGAAGTACTTTAAGGCGAGGCGAGAGAGAGAAGTAAAAACCCTACTCACACATCCAACAAGAGGAGCTTTTTATCCTTTTAACGTTAGCTCCAGAGGTCTCATGGGTTACTTAAAAGAAGCTACTCAAGAGCTTGAATGGCTGCAGTTGATGGACCTTTCAAGTACACACCTTTTAAGACATGTTTTTATTAAATGTATCATTGATGGAAAATATGTAGCATGGAGCAAAATTCTATGCAGCATTTAAGGATTATGTTGTATCTGAATGCATTCAGATATTCAACATTCCCTTTTAAAAGGATACTACTTGCAGGCAGAGGAGAATTCACCTGTTACTGATGTGCAATGTGTTATGACCCATACCTGAACTCCTCACACTATCAAGACCTGCAGAGCCAAGCGATGCATACCTGAGCGAAACCTTGGTAAACACAGAAACTACACAACACTGTACAAAGGGTGGCTTTTCCCCTCGTTCTGTTTAACCTAAACAGGAGGGAAGCTAATGTTGGCCAGAGATATGAACCTGCCTCGACTGTCCCTATGGTGCACCACAGAACCTTACAGCCATCTCCCTGGGCAACCAGTCATTCCCCCTGTAGGAGGATTTAATGTTGAAAACCATCGCCTTGGGCAGCCGCATTGACCCGAGTATGAGCTGGAGGCTGAGAAGCATATATGAATGTTACCCGTAGCAACATACCATCCTGCTGTCTGTGTACACACCTACAGTGGAGCCAAAACAAGTCCTCCCCCGAGTGGTGACCTTGTATTAACCTGACAGCACCTCTCACCGATGATGTTCTTATTGTTGCACATTTTTTTCCGATCCCTAATTTTTTTTGTGTGTTAGAAGTCATTACAAAAACCCATTTCAATAGTAGAAATAGAGATTTAAAGACAACTTTAGTACAATTTTAATTGCAGCTACTTCTCATCATGGTACAAAGTTGTAGGGCAGGACTGTTTGCAAGCAAGACTCCCAATCATTCACTGATCTGACACACTTTAATAAGCATTACACCGTCTTTAAGGCTCACTGCTATCCAATTAAACCATCCGCCCATTTCCAGCAGACTCCTGAAAAGTAATCAGTGTATTTTGAGAGAGGGAGCTGTGCGGATGACCAAAAGCCTCTTTGAACAAGGGATGCAAAGACGGAAGACAGGACTGTCACAGAAGCATAGGAAACAAGAGGGTGCACGCACACTGTAGCTCTGCTATTGTTGCTAAACATGAGGAACAGCAGAGAAGAATGCACAAGCCACGGTGCAGGGCAACAGTGTGTGGGTGGACAAGAATGACAGCAACTGAAAGAAAGACTATGCATGCACGCACACTCGCATTCCTACAAATGTACAGTATGAGTAGACTTCTTTATAAAAACAGTAAGTGAGATGGAGACAGTGGGACACACAGTGGGAGACTGGAACAAAGATAAATAGCAGGAGACAGTAGGAGACAGAGGAAGGACAGAGGCAAAAATAATGAGATGAGAAAGAGGATGACCTTAATCAGCCACTCGTCAGAATGTACATGCGCAGACACACACATTTACACACACACACAGAAATACCTGCAAACCTGGCGGGTACGTGTTTGCACAGCAGTACTCTCTGTTTCATTACAGGCCCATTTCCCCCAACTAATACCCAGACAGGAGCTGGCGATAAGGAATGTACGCACTCTCCTCGGTACACAACATCTCATTTGAGCAGAGGAAATTGGAAAGAAGAGGAGAAAGGCGAGAGGTGAGAAGGACAGCAGATGAGGGGTAAAAGGACTGGACGAAGGAGAGGAGGACGGCAACGGCGAATGAATGTTTGCCAGAGCAGAGATAAGCCCAGTCCAACCTCACACAGAGGCAAAGGTGTGAGTCTGAGATTGGGGGATGAGTGGGGAGAGCAGGAATCCGGACCAGTGTGTGTGAGGAGAGGGAGAGCAGTTGGAGTTGGAGACACAGGTAAAAGGACATGCTGAGGGATGCAAAAGAGCAGAGGAAGTTATTTTCCTCTACAGCAGCAGGATGAAAATGTGTTGTGTTGAGGTCCATAGCAAAGAGAAAGTTAGAAGGATTCCAAGAGAGAAAGTAACTGCATGAAGAAAGAGACTGAGAAGACAGGGTGGGTGCATCCCAGTTCCTTCACTTGCATCTTTTCCTTAAGTATTACCATGAACAAACACAGACAGGAAAAGATGAGAGAGGAAACATGATTTTAGAGAAATTAAGAGTGATTTCTGGTGACGGCAGCACAGAAAGATGAGTTTTTCTGGACTTTAGAGCTCTGTGGTTTCTTCCTATCCAAATGCTAAATAGGATGCATCACAACAAAACTCTCACTCAAACAAAAGGTAATGATAAAAGCTTGTATGTGACTGTGAAAATGACATTTCAAATGTAGTTGAAAGACATCAGATTTCTCCTGATTTTGTTTTGTAGTTTACAGTTACGCTCTGAAGCACAAATGAACACATCTAAAACCATGCCTGAAGGCACTGAATTGCTGAATTTTGTGTGATTGCAGTAGAAGGACAGCTTGGATGCAGGCATTTATTATTTTGTTGGTACAGTGCAGAGCTATTCAAATGTCAGGCATGGACTAGATTGACTTTAGTGTACTTAAATTGTGCACAAGGAAGTATAGGATCAGGGCTTTGTATTAAAAAATGCAAAATTAAAGTTGTTCCTTATATATACTATATATAAACTGAAGAGATGTCATGATGCTGACATTTAATCACCAAAAGATAAAAAATGTGTGTCTATTCTTTGCCATTTTTTCTCTTGTATCTTCACTTAAACTTCTCAAGGGTTTACCCTTTGTTCCTCAGGAGCAGAGATAAGCGCAGTGGAACAGGCTTTAGAATGGTGCACATGGCTTCTGGGTTGCCAAAAGGGCAACCAATGATCACCTAGAGGATAGTAATGGAAAGGGATGTAACACCAACTAGAAAAAAAATGAGTGAAAGGCTGAACTGAGGTTCAGAGGAGGAATGAGGCATTGGGAGTGAGAACAACAGAGCACATGATGGTCATTGCAAAGGACAACAGGCCAGCAGTGCTCACACTTCTGCCTGTATAGAGGGTCACAAGAAAACACTGGAGAGGGGCATCACAGTATAACTTATAAAATTAAATGACAGGGGGCTGCGTCAGGGAACATGAGTAACACCAAAATCCTGCCAGGAGCAGAGTAATGTGTGTTTCTGATCATAGTAACAGGGAGTGAGGGGGCAACATCTAACTCACTAAAGCATATCCAGCCATAAGGAACTCTGCCCAATTTGTATTCATCCGTGCAAACAGGGGCAAACAACTGAGGAGGATAACAAACACACATGCATACACTGCAGGGTCCTCGCTCTGGGCATGCAAACACGTACCAATGATACAGTAGAAATGAGAAAAAACAAGCAAACACAAGCGCACACACACCAGACAAAAATCCCGTTCAAATTGAAAATCAAATTGACACAATATGGTTGCCAATTCAGTCTGTTATTGTTATTGCAATTCCAAAAGTTGTTTCCTCTCCCATCATGTTCACTCCATATAACTGTACAAATGAAATGTGAAACACATTTTGTTAGAAAATCTGCGGATGAATGAATTCCATCCTTAGCAGCCCCCAACCATCTGTTCCCGCTCCGCAAGGCATCCATCACTGGGCCTAATGGTGGACCGATACTGTCAAACACTTACTACTTGGGATGAATGGAGCACCCATTCACCAACCCTGACCATGCAAGCGCTTGACACCGGAAACCAGGTCAACCTCTCAGAAGATGAAGAGGACTGCTGATCACGCACGCAAGCTGACAGAGATGCATGCAAACGGGCTGACAGGATTCATATATAACCCACAGGAAGTCAAAGACAAATAAAAGGCACTAAGGTAACTCTTAAATCTGAAATCAGGTGCACAAGAAAAGTGATTTCTCTGGATAATTTTTTGTTCATGCACCACTGACCCTCTGGCAAGGCTATCACCCCCTCTTTATCATTTCCTTCACTATAAAACTGCGAAAGAAGGAAAAAAAAGATAACATCTTACTAAAATGTCTTTAGACAATCAGGGAGAGGGGATGCACTATTATTATCTGAGAGCCCTATTGCAAGATTGCAGCCTGAGACAGCCAATTACAGTGAAGTCTTGATTGCTATGATTTGTTGATTCCCCTCTGTATTTTTTCAGCCAGCTGGAAGACAACAACTGGCCAGATGCGTCTTCTCGGCCAATTGAAACAGCTGATTACAGGAGGCAAAGAAAAAAGGCGGCTCATTTGTCCATCTCTTAGTGGTCTCCACTGTGACATCAGCGCGGCTCAGGGTCAAAGTTGCATTTATGAACAATTATGAACAACAAAGGAAAGACAGACAAATTGAGAATTAACCAGATACCTTAAGACATACAGAAATGTATGTAAATCTGCTAAAAACAGTGAAAACACATACTGATTGATGCTTGCTTTCATGGAAGCAAAGATGCAGATAGCATGTACACAGTTGGCTGGCAGGCAGGCAGACAATCTTGGAAAACGATGTTTCTATTCATAAACACACACAAAAGGAGCTTTGGAGAGAGCCCAGAGAGGTTAGTTCTAAACCCGCTCCAACTCTCAAGATGCCACTCAGACCTATTGTTCAGTCATGAAAAGCACGGGCAATCTCCATAAACTGATGTGGAAGTGTACAAGGGTCAGCTTTGTATATTTGCGTCTGTGTGAGTGTACATGTGTACGCAAGAATGCTGCTGTTGTGTGCAGTCATGCTTAAGTTGTATTCCATTATTTTCACAGTGTTACACATGCTGATATTTTGTTAAGTTTTACAACCCAAGAGGAAATGTGAATTACATCCTGTTAATGTGTGGCCAGGCTTTAACTGGTGCTGGATGATGCTCCATGGTGCAATTAGTCATCAGAAAACTAAGAAATGAAACCTAGCAAATATAAAACTGCAATAATACCTATGCACACACAACTACAGGGCCCATGCATTGCATTCACAAAATGTATCCACGTCCATAGTTTTTCTGATGAAGACGTGCTCTCTGTACATCTACTAATGCTGCAACTTCAAAACTTCAAAACTGTAGTCTAAAAAAACTGTAGAAGAAGAAAACAGTGAGCATTTCCCTCTCTTTTGCCACTCCAGTGTGCACTGTGACCTGACTTGTGTGAACAGAATACTTCAAGATTATCCACAATAGGTCAGACATAGCCTCAGAGAACAGGTTTATAAAAGGTTTATAAAAGGTGAATAAGAATAGGTGGCTCTGGGACATTTCTCTCTCCTCTCAGTAAAGTATAAAGAACTGCTCTCAGCCCTCATGACAATAAGTTTTGAAGCAGCATATGTGATAAAGCTTGAAAGAAAAGAGGAAAACAGAGACAGATCCAAGCCCCTGAGGCCTCAAGTCTAGACTTAAGACCCTGCACTCCTGTAATCATATTATCAGTGTTTCATTGTGTGTGTGTGTTTTGGTCCCAGCAGTTTAGAGGAGTCTTGCTTGGAGTCCAGGGTGTCTCCAATTCCCACATTAGAGCTGGATCGCTGCTTTTCTTTCAAGATTACAGACAGCCACTAAGTCCGTAGCCTCTCCTGACTCTCTGCCTCCCTGCCACCCAGTGTCAGGGTTAAGTAATTGTCTTGGCACCAACTGCTCACCTACACTGAACTGTGGGGCAACAGTAAATGGGCAGCAGTTCAACATGCTGTAATGTCACCACCATTCTTATCACCTCAGCATTTTTTAAGTAAATGCACTTTGGTGCAATTGGTGGGTATGCTTCAAAAATATATATCTGGGAGATCTACGTCTTAAAGATCACACATTCTTTTGCATCAGACAAATTGGCTGAGTGTGTCTCTGGTGGGCAGAATTTCATTAAACACTTGGCTCCCATCTGAATTGCTGTTCGTCTGAGTTAAAAGCCATCGATTTCCACACCACCTCCGCAGAAAACCAAGAAAGAAAAAAAGTGCCACATGCAGAAACAAGTCTCCATTGATTCCCTGATGGCATGAAAGAAAACTTGGCACGTAGAGTGTGACACAAGGACAGTTAGCTCCTTCCTCTCATGATGGGGGTTACTAATCAACTTGACAAGCCAGCAGAGCAGCAGCAGAATCGCACGATGCACTCCTCTCAACATTTGCGAACAAAATACTGTTGCTGCTCCAGTGCTAGGATTTATATTTGACAAACTCTACCTCAGCCTTTATCTAATCACAACATCAGAAAATTAGGCTTTAATTGTTGAGACTGTTTAAGCAGCACATCGCCAAAGGAATGCAAAAAAATTTTGTGGATATATTACAGTAACATCCTTTTTAAGATAGGTAGCTTACTTGCATGCTATCTTATTATAGCCTATGTGACCTCAGGTTAGCGAAGTCTAACTACTAAAGGTACCATCACTTTAATGTCTGGTACCAACCATGCTGCTCATCTCATTAAACAACAATACATGTTTTGAAAGGGCCTGAAAGAAGCAGATAACAAAATACAACCAGCTCAGAAGGCAAACAATAACACTGGCAAAACATATCCTTTTGGGGAAAAATTGCAACAAGGCTAAGTTCAGAGATAAACGAAGGATATTAAGATTATATGTATAGTATTTCACTAAGTGTTTGATATATCTATCATCTATCAGTATCATCTATCAGTATAAGTATTTCCCCAGTATTTCAAACTTCATGCCTCTCAATAACATCAACCTGAACCTGAATAACCGGTTGACATTAATATGGGTTGTAAACAGTGGCAAAGGCTTACAGTTGTCCTATATTTAGGCACATTTATTAAATAGGCCTCTTGTACTCTAGGGTGACCAACAGCTGTTGGACTGCAATGCAGGGTTGTCCTAAAGATTGACATCACCCTAAACAAGAAACCTGAAGCCATATGTGTTGGTCCTGATGATACACGAGGACAGAGGATGGAAAATTACTTCATCCGGTTACCCAAAGAAAAGGTTTTTAAAGTGTTCCTTAACAGTTCTCAAGAATACCTACTCAGAAAAGTGTATCAAACCACCTGCTGCATCAAGTTTTTTTCACTGAGCATAGAAAGTACAGAACAAAGAAAAAAAGACAATGGGTGTTTTACCTTTTCAAAAAACAAATGACAGACCACAGCTTTTGTAACTGCTGAATCATTAACCTAAATCAGACTCTGCATTAAACACAAGCTGGTCAATCACCTCCCCCACTGTGTGCCAGTCAATGAGCCAGCCTGTTAATAAATACATACTGGGACAGTATTCATGGCAGATGTATTGACTGCTCAGTCATTGCCAGCAACGCAGCTTAAAACAGGATTTTAAAACAGGACTTTATTACGAATCATCCAACTTTTATCAAATCACAGTTGGGTTAAAAAACATAATGGCTCCAACATGAAATAAAAGCATGGCTTCAGCTATTAAAGTTCCGTCACTGTCTAACCATGCTACCCTTGGTCCATGGTTACATCATCAGTGTTTCCTTCCTCTGGCCATGCTGTTTCTCTGTGCCACCCAATGTGCGTGGGGGGAGGGGTGAAAGCAAGGGGCCACAGAGGGTAAACCCAGCGGGGAAATCAGAGCTTTCTCTCTTTGTGTGATTCAATATCACGCTTGTGTACCCATGAATGGATGCCAAGACATTTGAGTTCAGAGCCAAGAAACAGGCCGCGGCTACGTACGGCTGCAGTGAGGGTCAGGCAGGCTGGGAGAGCCGAGGCGCCTACAAACACATATGCTCACAAACAAACACAAGGAAGAGAAATAAAAAGGGGTATTACAAGTCATTCACAAATAAATACACCATAGGGCAGAGAATTAGTAGGAATCAGGCTGACTTTTACAAAGAATTAACCATCTGTGTGAATGTAAATAGAACCCTCATGACATTCAATGCAGCAGGTGTATGCGGAATTAAGAGGACGGTGCTGTTGACGGTGGCTTTTATATTCAGAAAAGTGGGGACCTTGAACGAGTCACATCAGAATTTTACAAGGATCAGATAAGGAATCTAAAAATTGCCTAAATGTCACCTGAGGAAAAAAAAAGCTGCAGTTTATTCTACATTCAGAGCATCTGGCTATACAAAACCTCTAACCCTTCTGCTCACGCTCACTGACAGTCCACACGTCAGTGCACATATCCCTCTGTGCTTCTGCTGCTCTCGGCTTGGCAAGCGGGTAGGAAAGGGGAATAGTGAATTATGAAATTGGATTATGAGTCCGGGAATTCATTGAGCCCCATATTGTCCGCGAGATGCTCCAGAGAGTATTGGGAGGGGAGAAAATATTATTTTGGAAAAATGAAATAGAACAGCTAGTGCTCTAAAAGTCTGGTAATAAATGGAAGCTGGATGGGGTGGTAAAAGAAAAAAAAAAAAAAAGAAAGAAGCAAAGACTAGGTCTTAGCAACAGTAGCGTAGCAGAGTTTATGAAAACCAGAAAAAGCAAGTAAAGAGTAGCTTTTTATATAAAAAGAAGTGTGTGGGGTGTGTCGCTCATACAGTTCTGCTCCTCTTTGCCCAGCTGTTCACATGAAATCTGCTTGTGAATGTCGCTCACTTCATATTGATTATCTTATTACAGTGGCATCTGTCAGCAAGTCTGGTCTATAAGTACTATAAGAAAAATTAAAAGACTACAGATCTGAGTGATGCGTGATGGCTACTGGCAACAAAGTTTATGTTTCAAGTTTATGTTTCAAGCATGAAATGTTTAAAATAGTGGTTTAAAGAAAGATAACCAGTGTACCAGAGAAAGTGTGATGTCCCCCTAAAGCAAACCTGTGCAACAAAGACCCACAGAGGAGCTGCTGGAAAGCTTACCACCAATTTCCCCAGATCTTAATCTGTTAAGCCTGTGTGAGATGTCACATTCGTAGGCCTGAAGCATCTATGGCTAGCATCTTTGTGACTGCCACCACAGGTCACCTTCAGAGGGCTTGTGGAGTGGACATACAGTGTCATATGTGAACCACACATTCTCATCTTCGGTGATGCTGTTTGCATCTTTGAGGATGGCATGGTCATTAAATAGAATGACTTTAACCCTGGAAACAATGTATATACTTACATGCATACACATTAGTCTAATCACATGGTTTCTAAAGTGGGATACAATATAAACATGTCCTGATGTATTAACTCCCAGATGGCCTTAAGAGAAATCTGGCATTAGTAACTGCTTGACTGAATGTGTGCCTTTATACAGCATCCGCAAAGCACTGTAGGCTGCATGTGTTTGTGTGGCCCTGAAGCCCTCTGACACCCCAATCAGCCTAACTCTCAATTAGCAAATCAGAGACATTTAAGGAGAAACACTGCAGGGAATGCTGGAAGAGATGAAACAGCAGAGGAAGCGCATTTTAAAAGGAAAGTGCCAGAGGGAGTGGGAGAAAGAGAGAGGAGGGTGTGTGCGCAGTAGCTGAGGGGGGGATTTTTTTATTAATGTGAGACTTCCATACAGCATCCATGCTTGTCACACTATCTTGTTCTTCCAGTTAATGTGTCAACCCATTTGAGTTTTTTTAGATAAACTGTCACAAATAACAGCCACTGAGGATTAATCTGTCACCTAGGAGCCAATTATGTAGTTTGAACCTGTACTTTACTTTTCCTTCTGCCACAAGTCAGTGGTCAAACTATGGAGCATGACAAGAAAACCACAGAGGACAAAATCCATCAGTGAAGTGGGGAGGATGTCACCAATGTCAACACAGACAGCTGTCTTTGTGGTCCACAGTGAAATGTGAGCAAAGTATTTCACTTTGTGATCTTTTCTCTTTCATCAAGTGGAAAACATACAGCTGGTGCGGTTTCCATCAGGATATTAAAGGTCTGACAGAGCTCCTTTCAGTTATAGGATATATATAATTGTTGGAAGTGTTGGCCGGTATGTTAACATTTTCCAGTTGGCTGGTGTCATTTCATCAATTCCATCAGCCTTACGTGAAAGGTCCACATGCAGTGGCTTATTGGATCAGACTATTTGAAAAGACTCAGATGAAGGACGCCTCTGCATGCAGCATATGTTGATTCGAAGTTGGGCATATAAATAATGAAGGTGTGTGGTACGTTATAATGTAGTTAATTAAGTTGATTTATGAATAGAAAAGGCTTTTCAGCACCAATCAATGGGACAGCGACCACTGAAAACAACTTAATTGTCATTAATTAGCTGTGCTGTTTCGTGAAAGAAATTACTGCACAGAGAACATGCATAATATAGTCTCTAAATGTCACTTTAAATTGTACCATACACAGTCATTATTTCCTTGAATGTTTAAGGAGGCAGAACATTATAATGATCAAATAAAAAAAGAAACAAATTGCAACAACCAACAAACCTGCAATGGACTTTAATTGCTGCCCTTAAAATCTACAATGATCTATGTCATTGAGGTTCATTCAGGCCTATACAAACAGTGACAGAGATGCTATGTTTGCCATATTCCACAAATATATTTGTGCGACAAAAAAAAATCCTGCATCATCCCTTTACTTTGCTATCAGCATGGGTCGTTCCTGCCTCCGTGAACACTGTCCTCAGACTCTCTGTGCTCCTGGATGCAGAGCTGTAGGTTCCATGCCAAGTCTGCAGGTCCTCTGCAGTCCACTGATGCCTGTACTTCCTTCTTGGTTGTAATCTCATGCTGCATATCCATTACTTTTAGTGCTCATCATCCAGACATGTGCTACATTACATAAATACTATATCACCATAGTAGTATCGTAAGATTGCCTTTGTGACTACTGAAAACCAAATCAAACTGACATGTTGTGATGGCATCAAACTAATGGAAAGGAGAGCAGTGATAGTCTCTCTTAAGCCCCTTAGGAAAGGGAGCACAGAAGGAACAGTGGAATATTTCCTGGATAGGGGATGGTTTGTCAGACAGCTCAGGTTTACATCCTGATTATTGCATCACATTCTCTAGAGGTGAAATAGTACATCCACCCTGAGTACTCACTGTCACTCCACAGCCTTTGTTGTCAGCTGAGGGACAACAAGCAGAGACTACACTATGCCTTTCCCAGAGCTGTTCAAGATTCAGGGAGACTGACAGGTTAAACAGGCTCTGGCTCTCATTGTTAATCAGTTGGGCAGGTCCAAGTCTAAATGGCTGTAAACACTCTGAATGGAGAAAGAGTCCTACTCCTGCTTGGGAGTTCTATCCCTAATGCTGACCTGCAGTACTTCCTCAGTTTTCACTTTCTGTCATACTCATTTTCCACTACATGCTGCTGGCACAGAACAGAAAACTTATGTTCCCGAGAGTAATTTTAGGAAATGACAGCGATGACAACCTGAGGAGACAAAATTTGAAGTAGGGTGAGGAAAAATTTAGCTCCACAGAATGACTTCCGGAGTGCCATGGACATCACAAACTGACATGCTTCCTTTAACGAGTTAGTTCACAAGTTGGACTAAAAGAAATGATTGCCTTCTTGCTCTGTATTCTTGCTTAGTTTTGTCTTATAGCTCCTGGGCTGCAAGACATCACAAGACATCTTCAAACAGAAAGCAACAGGGGGTATCGGCCTTTCAGTTTTCTTCTAGCTTCAGGATTAACAAGTATACAACACAGGCTTGTAAATTTCCTGCAGTACAGTTTAGAGGTGTCTGTTTTCACATACTTGGTCATATGTGATTTCTTGTGCAAAATGTAGTTGCCAGGCCATCATTTACAATACAACCGCATACATTCATACAAAACAGTTTAACTTAACAACAAATTTCCATTAAATCCTTTGAAAGCATTTATTTTTAGGGATGGTGCAATCCCTTGTTTAACATTAAGGATTATGGTTAGGATATTTAAATCTCAGTGGGTAGAGGTTGGATTCTGCTCTGACCTGAATCAAGCTTGCTGAGGGCTGCAAGCTTGTCTGAGCTAACAGGATGAGGTTATGAGGCCAGATTCCCAGAGATCCTCAGTGCAGTACAAACATATGTTTTTAGCTCGACTTTCTAAACTAATGTCCACTTAATTCATCTTCTGAGGATGCTAGAGCTATGTGCGCATAGATGTGAGTGCAGTGTGTGTGTGTGTGTGGTGTATTAGTGTCTTTCTCTATAGCTATAAAGTGTCAAAGTTAGCTGAGTCACATGTAACTGTGTGAGTCAACCTGCTGACAGGCAAATGTGGAAGGCTGAGACAGGCTTCAGGTAGTTTCACAGTCATTTATATAATGGCCTATACACACACACACACACACCTCATCACATGGCATTAAAACACTTGATTTCAGCACAGTCATGCAACCCATTTTCTTGCATGTTCATCAATAAAATGCATTGAAATGCAACAAAGTCTCAGTGTTCTGTGTCACCATTGGTTTTTAAAATATACACACAGTCCACATCAAGCCCCTTTTTAAACAAATCTCATTTTACAGCTGCAGTCTGCATTCTCCTTCCTCTTTGTCATGTTGCCTCCACATCTACCCCACCTATTTTCCTTGCAGCTGAAACTGAGAGGGCAAATGTGAATGCTTCCAGACTCAGGTTTCCTACAGCTTAAATAGGAGGCATGGAAGCAAATTCAGCCCACAAGTGTGTGTGTGTGTGTGTGTGTGTGTGTGTGTGTGTGTGTGTGTGTGTGTGTGTGTCTCCCCACACAGGTGCAGACTTCCACAAACCCGGAAGGAATAGATTCAAGGCAGCAAAACAGGAATCCTTTGTAGCATACGAATGAGTGGAAAGTCCATGAATAGAGCAGAGGGCATCTGTGTGTGTGTGTGCGTGTATACCAGCAAGGACAATATCCAAGCCAGAGGGACAGAAGCCTGCAGCAGGACACAGGTGCTACATTCTCCAGAAACATCACACACAGGCAGCCTTCTCTCTCTAGTACAGACAGTAAAGGGGTGAAGGGTGAGAGTGACAAACAGAGAGCTGTCTGTCTTGGCACATTGTAATGATGGAAGGACACCACCTGCAGAAAAACCAAACTCCAATTCCACAACAGCACAGTGGGAAAAAACACGCTGTGGTAAACAGAAAGAGAGACACAGACTTCACTGTTAAACTGACTAGATACAGATTCCAGGAACAAAAAGACTCGTAATGTCCCAGAGCTTGAGCTGTGACAGCGTGTACGAAATGGAGCCCCCAGACAAAAGCTGTGTCTCAATTCAGGAGCTCCATCTTTCAAAGGACAACACCAGGGTTGTTCAGTGAGACCGTATGGCCCACAGAGAACTTCCTAATTGCGTCAACAGCTGTCACAGCGAACCACTCCTGTCGCCAAGCAACCTTTACAGCTGCAACTGATACTTATGCTGAGTTCCAGAAAGCTCTGAAGTCGACATTTTCCAACCTCCAACTGCATCCAAAAAGTGCAGCGGGGCATCACTCAATCGTAGAATAAAAACCTCCACCTCAGCTTCAGAGATGCAGTCTGACATCACAAAGTGATGGCACCTACCACAGAGGCATACTCTGCTGAAAGTAAAGCATGCTACCAGACAAACCTCACCAATCCAAGAGTGCTACTTTGCACAACAGCACTAGCAGAAGCTGCAGTAAAATAACAGTTATCTACAATTCTATCTCACATTAGTAGTATGCAGCAATGCCTGACTTTTCAACATGCTGGTTTTCCATCTTGGGGCAGCACGGTGGTGGAGTGGTTAGCACTGGATCTGGCTGGGGTCCTTTCTCCCCATGCCTGTGAGAGTCTCCTCCCTCATACTAAAGATTTATATAAGGTTAATCAGATACTCTAAATTGGCCCTACTCTATGTTAGACTGACCGAGACGCCTTAGCTCTAGGCCCCAGTACAGGACAAAGCAGGTTCAGACAATGGATGGATGGATTCAACTTTTTTTAACTACATGGTTTTGTCAATCCCTCCTCCAACTTTCCACTTCTAGAACCAAAAAAGTGGCTAACATTTGGTAGCCCCTTTTAGCAAACAGTCTACAAAGCCCTCCACATTTTCTTTAGAAAATAAAAATACATAGAACAGGTCAGGAGGCCTTATTTAAAAGGAACCTTTATGACTGGACAGACATGACACACTATTGTGGCTCTTAGCAAGCAATAGATCTTTTGGTAACCCTTGATGACCAGAATGATCACAGTAATCAATACCATTTATGCAAAAGTCACATGTCCCTCATTTATATCACATTATTTGAAATAATGTTATAAAATAATTCTACTAGCCTGCAAACATCATCACAACCAGTCTTTACTTTAACCAGAAATCAATGTAATCCTACATTCTATGCTCATTTCATTCAATTATACTGCATCACACCACTCTCCCTTCTTTCAAAGTAAATTACATGACACAAAGAGATTCAACATCAACAGGAAGCCATTCAATTCAAGTGTATTTTATTTGAATTGCATCTTTAACAATAAAAATTGTCTAAACAAAGGAGTGAGACACTGTCAGGCAGTATCGTGCTATTCATCAACAAAATTACAACTAGCTGAAAAAAAGTCCTTCACTGCCACACTGAATGAGTGCATGGCAATCTGATCAAGGTAACCCGCAAAATCCACTTCAGCCTGTGACGACTCCATTTGTACACGGGCTTAACAGCAAGGACGCCGTGCTGATTGGAGGAGTTTTATTTTTTTCTGTATTCAGAGGACCAACAAGCCTAAAGGACACTCAAAGGGAAACAAATTACTCTTCCAAATATCCATATTCTATATGTGTATGTGAGTGTACGTGCATTTCATCTGACAACGGTGTCAGCTGAAAACAGATTAGAATGAAGAGGCAAAGCAATCAGCATCCTTTCAATACTCAACAAAAATGAGAGTGAGATAGAGATTGAGGACGAGGTTTGCTTCGCATTACGCTGCCTTTGGTCAGAGACGTCAAACCTGCTCCTTATTCTCCATCACACATATGAACTAAGTACATAGGTAGGAAAAACTGATGTAAACATAAAGTCATCTGTTCCCTTTCCTTACTTTCAGCCACAATCGCATAAAAAAAACCTTCATAAAGCTGCAAAATTGCAAAATTTTAAACCTGATAAGAATCTCTACTCCATGCTGGGAAATCAAGTTTCACTGCAGCTGCTATGGATACTGACTGTGTTGGCGCCGTTTGAACCCACAGCATGCAGTCAGCAGTACTTTTGACAAAGAAAGAACTCTGATAAAGTCTCTTTTTTCCCATTTCTGACTGTTCTGTTGATATAATTATGCACATTTACTTGGCAGACAATGTAACAGCTGATGTAGTTACTAATTAACTGGGCACTTTAAATCATGAAAAATATGTGAGTTACATAGTACTTTTTGTGATGGCTAATGTTGAATGCTGCAGTCAATATGTGGTCTGACAGCCAAGCTAAGTGTGCAGGTTATTTTTACATCCATAAAGGCCCATGTGTGTAATTTTGTCATCAGAAAAAAACTGAATGCTGAATAAAACTGATTTTATAAGAAGTTAAAATACAATTTGGCAATCACAACTCGATTACAACCCACCCTGATACAAAGACATGAACCTGCTGCATCCCCATATGGGTCAGTATGAGCAGTAGGGCTGAACGATTTTAAGAATAAATTGAATTGCGATTTTTCTGGCAAATATTGCGATTTCAATTTCATCCACGATTTTTTTCAAATCACGTTTTAGTGCACATGAGCATTTGCAAAGATCACAGAAACTTACATCATACCTAGGGGTGGGCGATATGGCAAAAATTTTATATCACGATTCTTTAATGATAAAATCACGATCATTATTTTGCATGTTTCTGTGTAAATGACTTCAGGTAGCCTACTCTGTCACTTCTCAAATCAGTAGATCATCAGTAGATCTAAAAGTAAACTCTGATAACGTGCACTCAGTATTAGTTTTCAATAAACATAAAAATTTAAATAATTACAGAACAAAATAAAGTTTTATTTTTAAATAGGATAAAAAGAAGACTAATGTAATTCTGTAAAGTATTATTCAACAGTCATTTAAACAGACTGAAGTGTGCCTCCTGAGGTTAAACAATAAATACAGTATTGAGAATTAAGGAAGTCTTAAAGTCCAATGTGACTTAGAACAAATGATCAAACTTAAATGGAAAACATATCTAAGGAAAAACGGAGCTGCTGCTGTCTCCTCTGTCCACCGTTTACTAGAGTCCTCATATGGAGCCTCTTCATCTTCCTCTTCGTACACACGCGGCCCTCCCACTGCACACACACACAGGTGTAGAAGAGCTGCTGACGGCACAACAGCAGCGAACCTGAATATAACGAGCTGCTAATGTTCAGAGAGGTGGGCGCATTCGCATACACGCGGCCCTTCCACTGCGACACACGTGGCACGCACACACACAGACAGGGTTAGAAGACGCGCTGCTGCTGCCGACAGAAACAGTACCGAACATAAAGGTGGAGTTCGTTTTAGGGACCAGTTCCTCCGTTTTCTTTTCGTTTTCAGCCATAGCATTTGACAAAACAAAACCTGATTCAGTTAGGAGCAGTGCAAAAAACCGTGGCTTTGACGATCTCAAAATCGCGTTGTCTGAGATCGCAATTTTCGGTCTAAAACGATAGATCGTTCAGCCCTAATGAGCAGCATGGCTACAAACAAAAACCGTCACTACAACCTTGCATGTAAGAGACAAGAACCCATCTTGTGTTGAACGTGCAAATATGCATGTGTACATTATAAAGAGATTGGTCTATCTACTGCTTAAACCCACATGCAGCACATTAGATATCTTGCTCTTACCATCAGCACTGGATTTAAACAAGGCCTTAGCTGTTCTCTCTCTTCCTCTGGAACATGATCACATGATGACAAAACTAATGTGTTTTCCCTATTGTCTCATTGACAGTTCTCTTGTCCTCCCCAGAGATGTAAAAACACCTTATTTCCCCCAGCAGCAGGTAGCAGCAGCAGCACCATATTTGACACGGAGATAATAGAGTTGAATCACTCAGAGGAAGGTGAATCTCTGTGTCAAATGCAGCCAGATGAAAAGCTAGCATTTAGCCCACAACTTAGGTGTTGTTGTAAATACAGAGAGTGGGAGAGAGGAGCCATTTTAAAGTAGTGACACAGGGAGCAAGAAGAAAATGCAGAGAGAAAGCAGGAGGTAAATGGAAGAGAAGAGGGTGGAGGAGGTGGAAGAAAGTGCGGCAACATTAGATGTACAATGCTCTCTCTGTCAGACGGGCTTTTAAGAATGTCTTCTGCATGCCATCATGTAAATGAAGCCAAGGAGCAACCACAGAGATCTGCAGACAGTAGCAAGCACATCCCTGTTTTACACACGTTTTCTCAACCCGTTGTCCTGCAATGTAATCATTTTCAGTTCATTTGCTTCTTAACAGCATGGTTTTATTTAAATGTTGCTACTTCTTTTTGTTGTTTATGCTGTTAGAAGAGTTTATAGAGAGATCTTGAGTCAGACTTTAGCTTTCAGCATCGGCTTGGTCTGACTTTTTGTCCAGGAGAAAGGAATTTATAGCACTGCCCTTGGCCGCAGTCATCGTCCTGGCAGATAGGGAAAACCACCTGATAAATTCTGTACAGGAGACAAGGCCAAGAGATTGAGTGCTGAGATTTAAGAGTGATAAGTGATTTTCTCATTGAGGGTCTGGTAGAAATGATACCGACTGGCCCAAACCCAGGCAGGTAATTTGTAGAGGTTCAACCTGCAGGTGAGGGAGGCAGGCAAATATTTATTTCATGACACCCAGACTTGCAGCTATATCACCAGATATTTTTATGACTCATCTTAACTTTCATCCATTGAAAGTTAAGATAAGTGATCTTGCATATTTAGCCTACCCCTTGTCCTAAAAAGACACCAAAAACAAGCTGTAGTTTAACAGGTTGGACAGTTTGTAAGACACAAAAACTGAAAAATGATCTTACTACATACAAGCCAATGAGTAGTTTCACATAAGGAAAACACCAATTTCCAGCTTGATCAGCTGATGCAGCTGAATCAACTGTTTTAGTGTGACTGAAACGGATAAAAAAAGAATTTGGGTATCTGAACACTGTATTTGGTGACAGTGAATGAAATTAGTGAAGAGATGTTAAAATTCACTGCACGCTGCCTGGACCATGCTCAAAGCAAGTATGCACAGTTATGCAAACACAAACAGAGCTCCAGAGCAAACTGGAAACTTTACTCTTGAATACCTTTCCTCATGACTGGCCACAACAGAAAAAAAAAGGGAACAGTGTTTGACAGGCCTCAGAGAGCGACGCCGCACTCCTCCACAAAGCAGCTCACATGGTAATCAAGCCGAAGAGCAGGCCTTTGAGATACAAAACAAAAGAATGACAAAGTGCAGCCCTTGTCCTTTTCTCTCTCTCTCTCTCTCTCTCTCTCTCTCGCTCTCTTCTTCTGCCTCCTCTGACACTCCAACACTTCATGCAGAAAAATGGGATAAATATGGTAACAGTCAGATGTCAAAGACAACTTGGATGATGAGGTATGATGGAACAATGGAACAAAAATACTGCAACATAAAAAGAAAAGAATCCAAGAAGGAAATACACACCATTCAGCTCAACTAAGCACAACACAAAAACACTGCAAGAGTTTCATATTTGGATGCTGTCAGCAGGGGAGCTCTGTCAGACCAACAGTGGAGCACTAGGGAGTCTTATCACCAACACCATCACATTCTTGGTGTTTTCTATATCTTTTAAGATATTTTGCCAGATACAAAGCACAGGATTTCATTTTATCTTAATGGCAGCCAGACATGTTAGTAAAAGTCCTTAAATGTCAAAGAGAAGAAAACCTCAAACTCTCCCCCTCACTTTACCCGGCAAGCTTTCACAGATGAATTCCTATCCCACCTCCAGGTCTGCTTCTGCAAAAGTCTAAATATTCATAAGTGTACAATGAACAGTGAGAATGCGATTTCAAAAGAAAGCAGGGGCGAAGGGGAATACGAGCGAAAACTACTGAGAAACATACACACAGGGACAAGCAAGATTCGGTCAATTTACTCTCTTATCTTACCAACTGTTTTCATTTTCACAACTTTTCAGCAGGGCTGTAAAAACTCCACACAGCTTGTCACAATGCAACCAACAACCTCCATCTCTGAGGTTTATCCATCCCTCTCCTATGATCCTTCCTCTGTCTTTGTCGCAAAGCCAGCACAGCCTCGGGGAGAGGTGACCTTTTCCATTAACCACCACTACAGAAAGCTCATTCTGAGCAGCAGGGAGTGCACAGACACACACTCTTTGATGATTGATTGAAATCCTGCAAGGTCTGGATCACTTACAGTAAGGCAACACCAGAGCTGATACAGCCCAGCACAGCATAGAAACCCCTATGAAAGGAAATCCTGCAGCAGAGGTGGGGAGTAAAGAGCGGATCCGAGCCCAGGCACGGGGGAAACTGACAAATCCCATCATGACAGGGATCATGATCGTCTACAGTCGATACTCCCACCTGACATCCGTCTCTCTGACTCTCACTCTTTTCTCTCTCTCTTTCTGTTTCTCACTTCTTAAAACCACCAACTCTTTCTCCACTTTCTGATTCACTCTCCCCTCTGTGTGTGTCTCCCAGCAGTGTCCTAGTAAATTGTCCAAATTGTGTGGGTTTTTATGAGTCTCCACAGAGGAAATAGGTCTTAATTAAATCTTAATGGCACTGTTTAACAATGTGATTGCTGCATTATTAGACACCCCTGCTGCATAAGCTAGCTACACCTCAACAGCTTTCTGCAGTTAATGTGTACCACAATCTCAGTACTGTACAAACAGATGACACTGACTGTGCAGGGTGCTTGCTGAAATGTTGAGGTTATAACAAGTCACAGCCACATCTTCTCCTCATGCATCCTGCTGCATGTCCCACCTGTTGTGTGAGAAGGGCGTCCTTCTTCTGCCCCGTCGCTCCTCCTCGAGTGCTCGCCCACTACCACCCTCTCTCCACCTCCTCCATTCATAGCAAGCGTGCCAGCGGGCAGACAGTGCCATCATTCAGCTGCTTCCTCTTCTGCTCGGCTAAACACTGGGCCTAAAGTGCAGACGGCAGCGAGAGCAGGGAGGTGTGCGCTCTCAATAACACACGTTTGCAAAAAAAACAAACTACATCACACATACACATTTGCACAAAATCTCTCTTGTTTCATTCGCACACATACACAGACGAATCTCCTGCGGCAAAGCTATGGCAGAGGGCCAGAGCCCTCATCTGCATGGGGGAGAGCTGGTACCTTGATGGTGGCTTGTTAGGCAGCCCAACACAAATTTCATTAACCCTGAGGTTAACACACTCTGGACTTGTGTTTTTCCAGTGTTTTTTACTGACCTTCCAACCCAGTCTCTCGCTATTTTGCAGTGCTATACCCACATCTGTTACTCTTACATGCAATGCTTAAGAGTCATGAAATGCACCGTGGGTATGTGAATGTAACACATGCTGGGTGTGAAATATTCCAAAGCTGTTTTAAATTCTCTCCAGCAGCACTGCTCTTCAACATTAGACAGAAAACACAAAATGCTAAATTACCAAAGGAAGGACAAGAGGAGAAGAATCCGCACAAATCTGACAATGCAGACAATGAAACACATACACATAAGAAGAGAGTGAGGTATTATTTCCTCACACTTAATCCTCCTGTTGTCTCCACCGCCACCAGGCATTTTCTACAGCATCCTGCGCTGAGAATGCAGCGCGGGTTGTAACAGGGACATCGTTCATCCTCACTGCAGAATTACCCAGAGAGAGAGATTTACTGGGTTGGTCAGATAAGCTGTGGGGCAGATTCATGGCTGAGCCTGTGACAGTCCCCAACAGGGATCCTAAGACACAAGATAGCAATAAACCACATGCCACATGTGCACAACTCATGACACAATGCTGATTCTAAATAAAATAAGATTTCACAGTTATTCATTTTTAATGTGGGTGATGCACGGATTATATGTTTTCAGTTTTATGATCACAAACATCCAGGTCTCTGCAGCAATAACTTCCATCTCCAAATGGAATTATGGGTTCCTCCACTACCAGGAATATATATGACTGTATGACTCCAGAGTCAAAACAGTTTCATAACGCAACCATTTTTAAATTTCTCTTGTTGAAAAGTGATTTTCAATTTTATTCTCATTAACAGAGTGATATAAAAACCCAGGACTCCTAAGTGGAAGCAATATTTTACTGCCCAGCTGGGTGGCCCCACTTTTTAAGCACCCAAATAATTTTGTTAAAGCAGACTAGGATGCTAAGCATGTATGAAAATTATATCCATTTGTTCAGTTCTTTCTTCTTCCATTAACTATTATCCTAGCTGTAGGAACACTGGGTATCTGCATTATTTACAAAATCTGAAAAGGTAATTGATGATATTCATTGCTGCATGAATAAATGATGACATAAAAAGATGCTGTGCACCCACACACACACTCTAAGGCGGTGTCTGTTACCGTTTTGCCAGAAGAGCGGGCCTGGCCGAGGTTAAGCTGACCAACCGTGAGAACCACAAGAGCTTAAATTAGGCAAAGTGACATCGAAGGGCATGGTTACTATGACAGCAAGCAAGCCTGAGGGTGTTACTGCCGAGATACAACAACAAGTCCAACTTTATACCAAACTGCTACTATATCCAAGTGTGACTGTGTGTGTGTGTGAATCTTGGTTTTGCCTTGCTCTCGTGAGACATTAGTACAATGACTGTGCATCCACAAGTTGTTTTATATTTAGATTCTCGGTGGATATTCAAAGTGTTCATGTTTCCTGAAAACCTACGACTGCCCTGTTCTCGATAAAATCAGCTCTAACACACACTCCTCTCCCATATGTTGTCTCCATGGGCAACCAAGCAGCCAATCTGTTGAGGCCCCTGAGACTTCCCCTCTCCCATTTCCTCCTTATCCCTTCTGAGTTGTGATGATAGGAACGGTGGGTGTTTATTATGTTTTTTTTTCCATATCATATTTGTGTATTTGTGTGGGGGATGGTTGAGTGTATGGACATGTGTATGTGTCCACGTGTGTAATCACTGCCAATCAATAGAGGCCTGTATGCAGCAGCCAGCCTCCTCCTCCTCCTCCTCCTCCTCCTTCTCAGTAGACCTGTTGATGCTGGAAAACAGGGAGCTGCTGTACAACTGGGTGGTCACATAAATGTGGCACTCATCTAATATGCAGCGCAGGACTGCCTGCCAAGACACTTCCTCATTGAAATTCTGATTAAATAAGGCCAGACTGGCCAGAAAGCAATCAGAAAACTATTTAATTACACATTTTTGGCTTCCTATCATCAAAGGTGCTCCCTCTGCTTATAATAAAATATAAGTAAATGCCATAAGTAACAGTGACACATTAACATAAATTCTGTTATTCTGCTTATTATTACTCCGACTCCCAATTCATAAACAAGAGAGAAATGCATGGCATGTCAATGATACAGACGCTCATGTATGTGAGGAAAAGCCTTACAGATTTATTTCTTTGCAACCATAAACTGTGACAGGAGGGAAGTAACTTAAACTCTTTGAGTCCAAATCTATGTTTTTTTTTGCCCAAACATTGAAGTTTTGACTTGACTGTTCTACTGTTCCTCTGTTCCTCTGTCTGGGATTAGAGGCTGCTCTTCAAGCTCTGACTCTACTTGCTATAAAATCATAAAAAGGTGAGTGGACTGTCCATCACCAGTCTATCACACAGTTCCATCCTGTACTGAATAATTTAATGGCAGAAAATGATGGGCTCATTTTAACATGGCTGTGTCTGGCTTCCCAGCTCTGAATAATGATAATTCAGAGCCAAAATGGCCTGATGACACTTATGTGTGATTGATTTCTCTGCCTGCAAACCGCAGAGTGAACAATGAGTTGCGAGTAATGACGTATCCATCAGCCTATTCAGTGTAGAGTGTAAACCCAGGTTACTCATGCAATTCATCAATTAGAATCAGATTTTTCCATTTCAATTCAAATTTAATGTATGCATGTATGCAACCTCATGTGGTCACATGAAGATATGCAAAGTATATCTTCCAGCAGAGGTGGTACTGAGGTTAGATAATTACTTTGCCTAACAGCACAGAAAAGACGATTGCACATAGGGTCAGAAAAGAATAAAGTACTGAAAACTTGTGGCTAATTCCAGGTCAGAATCACATGTAACATGGACCTGAAGCACCTGGCAGAACTCATCACATTCAAGCAAACAGTGAACAACTTGTTGCAAGAGTCTTTTGAAATAATTTTTGTAAATGTATTCAGGTAGTTGGGCACCTAACCAAACAGCGACTGAAATGACACTACATGAGCAAAGGTCCGACCCAGGATACAACCTGTTTGGATAGTACCTCTACCACTTCTGTTTGCCTTTTGTCTTTTTCCTACTGCAGTCAAACACAAGTTTCTTTTGGCAATCAACCCATAATGTGTGAGCATGTGTTGCTTTTTGTGTCTCCATTAGGATGCACACTTCTCACATCATTATCCACAATTAGACAGACACAGCCTCAGTTGGCCACTTTATGCCAAAATAAGTCTCATACGTCTGCTGCCAGTATGACATTATCTGGTGGATGAAGAACCACCAGCAATCTGTCTGATGTCAAGGAGAGGATGTGACCGAGATAAATCTAATTTCCTCCAAAATAGAGACAAGCAGAATTGGAAATTTGACAACAAAGTCATTTCATATTCAAATAAGAGAGGAAACGGGCCAGAAATAATATTGCATTATTTCTACCTGCTCTGCCTCAGTGCTACTACAAATCAATAAAAAGATTTTTTATGTAGAGAAGAAAAACACTGCCAGCCTGATATGAATATTTACACACTTCATGGAACCCCATTTTCAGTAATGGCTACATCTCACTTAGAAACCCTTAGTGCGAGAGGGGACATGTTATTCATAAGAGGTTAAGTGAGTTGACCTGCTCAGATGCCTGCTAAATGGAAGACAGTCAATTAGGCACACAGACCAGCACAGCATAACAGCTTCCTTCCTCACAAGCCAGCTGCAGCAGACGAGCCACAAAAAGCCAGGTTATAAGGGGAATTACACAAAAAGAAGAACGAGGTAAAAATCAAAAAACATCCGAGTGGAGTGGGGCCTGGGATTTCTGAGCAAAGGGGACTGTTTGTCACGCTTTTGTGCAACAGTCGTGCTGAAATCATGACAGCAAATGACTGAGAGTGGCCATTCATTTAAATGTATCCAAGTCGATACAACAGTCTGAGTAAACACATTAATATTATACAATGCAAAACAACATCCATGCAATAAATTCAGCGTAAATGGGGCTTGCAATTTACATCCTATTGGACTTTTTAGTCAGTTGCAGTCGCCAAATGAACCAAGCCAGAGTGGCAGCGTTCATCCTTCCATATGATTCTGAACTCCCAACTACTACATCTAGTGTGTTGCTGGGAAAACCCCATGGCTGAGACCACAGACAATGTAATGATCTCTGACTATGTGTCAGTCAACCATGAGTGCATGAGTGGACAGGGCGCACGCTCTTCAAGGACATCATAATCAGTGGGTATCACCTTACAGAGACAGCTGCAGGACTACATCCAATGTTAAATCTGTAGTTGGTGCTGTTGTATTAGATCAAGCAACTTTATATTACCGTTTTTTTATGCTTTGTCAGAAGCAGCAGCAGCCATGTGTCCCAGCAGCAGGTGGAAATCTGCCCTCTGTCATAATGTCTTTCCAAGACATGCCTGCCCTCTGAAGCCACCTTCACAAACAGCCCTTTGATTATTAATGCTGAAGGTGGTGGCCTGGCTTTCGACCTGGACTGAGACAGCAGTGCTACTCAGCCTAGAGAGGAAAACTATAGTTAATTTATGAGACATGCTGCCTCCCTGTGTTATTTTATTTCTTCTTGTGGTATATCTGTGGTAGCCTATATCCTTTCTACCCATCACACCACTCAAGCGAGGACACTATGTCAAAGTCAGTGTGGTATTCTGTTTCGTGGAAACATCTGTCATAAATCCATGTCAGTGAGGATTACTCAAATGTTTAAAGTCTTTATGGGTCTGTAGTGTGACCTCATCATAACTTATGGTATCTGACAACCATGTTGTTTTTTTCTTGTGGGGCTTATATTTGCTTTCATGCCTCCTGTGGTAACTTTATGGTGGGTTTATGATTCTTTATTGCATGATAATCTCCAGGGACGCCAATTCAATAGCTCTATATTCCTCCAGCAGTGTTTATGGCATTTACAAAGAGTGCTGTGAAATGTCATTGTAAATGTCTGAAAAGATTCAGAGTCCATTTAAGTGCAATAGATGGAATGAATAGACCAGCGTCTCTACCTTTTCCGTAGTTGAAGTGCAGTTTGATGGTCTTGCCCTGGTTGATGTGCAGGTAGGTGAACCACACGGCGGAGGTGAGCAGTACCAGCAGCAGCAGGAGCTTGAACTGCTTCCGGATCTTCTTCACGGGGAAGCGCAGCATCCTTGCTGAAACATCCTCCGGTTGCCGCCCGGTAGATAGTCAAAAGCTGTCTGTGCGTTGCGTTTCTGTGCTGCTGGCGGACAAACCTCTCCCAGTCACAGCGACGGCATCCCAGGCAGCCTGCGCGTAAACGGGGAGTGTTAACTACAGCCAGAAAGCGCGTCTCGTTCCCCCTGATCCACGGGGTGACAGCAGCGCCAAACTCGTTGTGTCCTCAGATCTGCGTCCAAACACTTCTATGGCAGTCATTGCTTTTCAATGCTTCCCTTTAAAAAAAAAGCTTCACTGCTGGAGTTCATACTCGCCTGGGGAAAGGCTGCAGATCAAAAGCCGCTAAGTTCTCTTAAGAGTGTGACCGACTGAACAAAATAGCAGTCCAGCGATAATCTACACAAATCCCCTGAAGCTCGAGCCCTTGCTGACACCGCCACGCTGATTATTTTATCGGCTACTCAAGGATCATCCCCGGCCATGGGTTTAACGCAAAGTATCAAAGAGCAAGTGGAGAAACCTAGCCTCCATGTGGAGAGGTGATCGGACGCAGCATTTCTACAGATGGATGATTTAATCCTGTCCTAATCTGAAAGTAAAGGGGGGGCCGCCAGTGAAACGTGACGCCGGAGACGGAACTGTAGAGGTAACCCTAGCAGGGAGAGGTTAGGGTGGCTGCACGCCAAATGTCACAGCCCTCTGCGCTCCATCTATTGTTAAACACAGCTGAAACGGAGACTCTGGCTTCAAATCGAGGGCAGTGGATTCAGATGGAGCGCGTATTTATTTAAGTCCCCGGAGAGGAGGGGCGATCAGCTGTCATCCTCATACCCGGGTGGGATCGAAGCCCCGCGACGAGTAAATACTAAACGGTGAAGATTAAATACTGTGAATGCTCCATGGTGGCGTTACCAGGTAGACTGTCCAAGGGACAGATGTCCATGTGCTCCGGTTGCTCCGTTGTCTTCACGGCAGGTGTATTTTAACCATTTCTCCCAAAGTACCTGCGCTGCTCGAGTCCACCACGCGTGCGAGAAATATCACAAGCAAACACCCTCATCCAGATTAAACTAATAAACACTGATATGTGGCGCTAGCAGCCATGCACTGTCTTCTGTTGTTATTCTCTCATGAGCTTTTTTCCCCACATTAAAACGCCGCAACAGCATCGTCAAACCTGCAAGTCAACGAGCGCAAAGAGAGAAAAAACAGCAGCTGAGCTCCAGGAGAGGCGCCGCGGAGAAAGCAGCAAGAAGCTGTGATATAACCGGGAGAGAACATGGTTTTGTTTTGCTACAATGAAACACGTAAGGGTATCTCCCTTCTCTCTACAGCTCAGTACGCCCATCAATTGAGCATCTTAACGGTGCAGAGCAACCTAACCTGGGTGGACGAGGAGTGGCAAGCGTGGGATCCAATTACAAGCCTGCAAAGGGGTCAGGGGAGGCGGGATAATTACGTCTGCCCTCACCGTTGCTTGGCACTAGTGTGATCCATCATCCAATAGCTGAACGCACACTGAAACTTGTTCAGCTTTTCTATTCTACCATTTTCCCCAGAATCCAAGACCCCATGTTAATTAGATGGGCGCTGATTATTTAGCTGCTGATGAAATAACTACATTAAATTACTCAGCAACTTTGCAAATCCAAATAGTTAATTTATTTAAATGATAGCCTATTTCTAGGTGAATTTGCACAGTATTTAGTAATGTGATTTAAATTCATAAAGCTGGACTGAATGTCACCTGAAATCACAGATGAATTGAATCCGTTTGCCAAAATAAAACATCTTTCATAAAACGTCTTTCCACACGTTGTCAAACAGTGTCAGGGGCGGAGGAAATTACACCGCCTGAAAAAAAATCACCTGCAGCCTATTTAAAGATAAAAGAGACAAAATTATACTCGATATTTTATGAATTTCATTTAAAAGATGAATTGCAGCTGTCCACACACATTCAATGCAAATTATTCAGGCAATATGCTGCCTTTGCGTGTGAGCTGCGTGTGTGGTGCCTGTGACACGCAGCAGGCCGCTCAGGAGGCGCGCTTGACTGCCGCCCTCTGGTCAAAAATAGGAAGTGCACAAATATAGCATGTAGTGGTGAAGCAAAGTTGCCTGTGTTTAAATTAATTCAAACGTGAGCTACAGTTTTTCTCATCATACATCCTCTTTTCTCAGAGATGGTCTGTTGTGGCAGGGAGTGTTTTTGTTTGTTTGTTTTTAAAGGTTAAAATTAAGTACAAAACAGCATATATATATATATATATATATATATATATATATATATATATATATATATATATATATATATATATATATATATATATATATATATATATTGTGTATATAAATATATATACACAAACATTTGTAGTGGTTGAACAAAGACATCAAACATGTGGATGATCCCTAGTTAAATACGTCCAACTGCTGCTATAGTGTATATATATATATATATATATATATATATATATATATATATATATATAAGAATATGACCTCAATTTAGTTTGTCCCAGCTGTGCGTTCTGAATCGGTTGGACCACAAACCATAATCCTCTGTCTCCATGGATTAATAATGTAATCTTCACAGCAAACACTGAGAGTAAATGAAATGCTTAGGTATTCATCTGTGCCGCATTGAAATGAGCGCTTAGAGAACGACCTCAGCAAACATCATTTACGCTGAAACAAAAACTTTCACCTTGCTTGGGCTGTTGCAATGAAAACTGAAGGTATTTCATCACACACACACACAGACTGCCTTTGAAAGTCATCCAAAGTGTGTATTCCAGTTGTTTCATGTACTGCTTTTTCCCTCTCTCGCTTGGCTGCAGGACATTATCATGGGCCTTTTGAGGTCCCAGTTCTGTTCCTTTTTATATTTGATCATTGGACTTGTTTTGGTCAGAGTGAAGACAAAAACACGTCTCTTTTTTTAGTCACTGTGCCTTATAATCTGTCTGTGTAACTCTGTAAATTCTGTTTCATCCATTGATGAACAATGGGGGACTTGCACATTTTTAACAGTACAGGTGGATATGAGAAGTGATCGATACATGTTTGAACTGAAGAACGAGTGGAGTTATGCACTCTTTGAGTGATTATCCAGAAAGTTTGAAGTCAATAACATTTGTTGTATTAATATTCAGGTAAAATTATTCATGAGAAAATTTGATTGATTTTTCTTCTCAAAGGTTTATCGTCCAACACTAGTGGAGGGTTCAGTAATGAGCAGGCTGCTGAATTCAAACTAGGCAGAGAGAGCCTGTCTTGGAAGACAAGCCACTATTACCACAGTGGAGAATACTAACAAGATCTATGACATAACATGGAAAGATCATGAACAGACTAGATAGTGTCATACAAAAAGCTGGTTATGTGTCCATGCAGTTATCCACAACCAACTCCAAATGACTACATTCAAGATGACAGATGGACATGACAAAATTTCCATTTTTGAGGTGGATACTGAGAGATGGAGTGTTTCCAAGTCAGATGATAGACTCTGTTTTCTGGGTTTGTAAATAGAGTGTTCTCTTACAAAAGGGTTGCACTATTAGAAAGCCCACAATTCTTCAGCTACAGGTACAAGACAAACAGAAAGTCAGGAAGCTGTATACACGCATAGGGACAGTGGCAAAATTCAAAATTTGACAGTGATAATGATGCCATAGCTGCTGTGGAGCACTTCCTGCTGACTGTAAAGAGATCTGTACACTACATGGCAGCTGAAGCAAAGTATAAATGTAAGATGGGTTTTCTGAAACAGTTTTCCAGGTTTAAATCAAACATGCTGTTTTCACTGTGTTTTCATTCCTACAAAAACATTTGGCTCTCTCCACGGGTCTTATGGTCGGATGAATCCAGGAGGAGACGGTGTGCAGTGGAACGATATGGTTGGACGGGGAGTTCAAGGTGGAGGGCTGATAGCGGTAGCAGAGCTCCTGTATGCTGGAATATGCCCACAGGGAGGAGTGAACGCCCAGCTGGCTCAGACAGTGTGCCACTGAAGTTATGATATCACTGAGCACAGCCCAGGGACTCAGTGTGCAGTGTCATCTTCACAGTGTGATGATGTTTGCATTTTGAGCAGAGGCACGTGGGAGATGACAATCTGGCCACTTTATCGAGGCTGCCAGAGTTTCAATCCTCACATACACAGATTTTGAAAAATATTCTGCACTCGTCCAACATCTGCTTGTGTCTCTGTCTGTTCTTCTGTCTTTCAGAAGCACCCCTCCTCACTCTCCTCCAGGCTTCCTCTTGCCTGGGCAGCACAGCAGCGCACAGGCTTTGATGAGAAGTCTGAGCTAAAATGTCAAAGGGATTAAGAGGTTTTGCCTCCTGCATCCCACTGGATCAGCTGTGGCTGCCCTCTTCCTCCTCCAAACAGGTGCAGAGTGGCATTTCTTTCTGCTCCACTGTGCCCTATTGAAATTCCATCTGGGGAAAAACATTCTTCCATGTTTACAGACGAGTAAGGAGGGAACAGATGATGGGGAGAGGTCAAGCAAAGGGGTGAGAAGAAAAGAGAATAATCTGATAGAAGATAAGTAATTTGTTTGTACATCTTATTGTAGAATATTACTTTATCTGTACTATCTGGGATCACATCTCCATATTGAATATTCCAACAACAACAACAAAAACAGACACATACAAATGCAAAGTTAAAGATAGTCTGAAAAGTTGAAATCATTTCTAATTTCACCTCCTGCCCAGCATCCCACACACACACACACACACACACACACACACACACACACACACACACACACACACACACACACACACACACACACACACACACGTACCAAACACAGACATATGCGCTCATCTGCAGCTGTCTCTTAGACAGATTTTAAAATTACTTATCTCCAGAGATGTGCAGCTCATAAGGAGCATCACATACACAGCTGTTACCATGTTCACCAACAAGCAGTGGTGGAAGAGGCATTCAGTATTCATGTGATAATATTATCACAAGTAAAAGTCCTGCATTAAGGAAGAGTACATAAGCACAATATAATTTAAACAATAACACCAGAATGCTGGTTTAATGCCTGTGAGTGATTTTAGGATCTGAATGACTGACCTGTAATATTTGATTGCTCTTATAATACAGAAAACAATATTCTTACACAGTATGATGATGACATTCTCAGTGAACAGTGTGTTGTAACTAAAAAGTGAAAGTAAACAAAACCGTCAATGACTGTTGTATTTCCTTCTGAAATCTGCTAAAGGGAAATATAAAGTATAAAAAAATATTCTCCAGTAGCAGCAGCACTTTCTCCAACTGTAACAACAAAGCATTAAATAGTGCCAAACACCCTCAGAAATCCACCATATTGCCACAGATCTTCTAAAATCTCTCTTTCTACAGAGATGTTGTCATGCTCTCCCAGAGTGAATCACCAAGTGAGCTGTGTTGCCATGTGACTAGGTTAAGGAACACCAGAAAAAGTAAAAATAACTCTACTGGCAGCATAACATTAACTGTAAACATGTTTCCTCTTTGTTATGAAGTGAGAGATGATTTCTTTTGAAGACATCATCTCTATCTAACAGCAGGTATTTGGTTCACTTTGTAACCACTAAAGAGGCTCAAACAGTGGAAACATTCATGTTTGTCTTTCATCAATAGTAAACATCTATACCTTCTCAGATTCAGTTGTGACAGAATACAGGAGCAGTCACAGATAATAAAATCCGTTTTGTTTTGTGCTGCGAGTATGAATGTGCTTAGAAGGAAATCTAGGTCATTTCTCCACCATTAATATGCCAGCCAGGTGTGGTGCAAAGAGGATTAGAGGGAAGTAATGCCAACAGGGCCCTCTGTGTCTATCTCCTCTTCTTTCAATCTCCCTCACCCTCTCTAACCAAACAATCACACTTAAGTGCTCCCTGCTGTCACCTCAAAGACCATATCCATGACAAGTAGTCCACACTTGTAATAAAAGACTCTTGCATTACTGATGAGCTTGTTTCAATCCTGTTGAAACAATGAATAGCTCCTAAATTTCAACACTGTGACAGTGTGTAAAATCATGACAGTAAACAGCAGCACAATCATTCAGCAGATACAATAAACTATATCTTTCCAGACCACAGTTTTTCAGTCTGGTAGGAGATTTTAATGATGGGTTTTAGAGCCCTCGGTAATCTTATGGAATCCTTCTTCAGGGGTAACTGGGCCATCATGTCTGTGACTTGGTTTCCTGTATCATATTATGCATTTTATATTATTTTTTATTTTTGTTGAATCAGTTAGTATAGTGTAGCATTTACTAGACTATAAAAGTGAGTGTGAATAATAATTGTGTGAATAAATTCAGTCAGTAGTATCATCATCAAACCATTATTCTGAAGCATGCACCTCAGACTTCTAGCTACAAAAGATAATGTGCACAAGAGTCTGCTACAAATTCTCCGTCAGCATGTGCATTTTGAAGAATGTTCCAGAGATGTCCCACAGCAGGCCCTCAAATACTCTGACCTGTGGGAAAAATTAGCATGATGCATTGGTCCAACTCTGGCCAGCCTACAACAGCAAACCCAGGGCCTTATTTGTCCAGAGATAGAATACAGCAGGTGTCTAGGCGTGAGTGCCTCATCACAGCTTATCCACCAAAAAGGAAAAGAGAAAGCAGCTCAAACCATACCGACAGGATCCCACTAAGAGGGTAGCAGTGTGAGGATTAAGGACATCACAAGAGGGGGACATTTAGGCTGAAAGTGCTTTTACCAGAATCCTGAGGTGCAGGCTAAATCTGTGAGAACGTAAACGCTTTGCTGTAACAAGTAAGTTTGCCAGGCTGCATGTCTTGGTTTTTTTTCTAAAATAACAGAGCCAAGGGGGGATTAAAAATCCTTTTGCAATCTGCCATGCTGGGTGCTGTGTGTTTGAGCGAGGGAGAGATCAAGGACTCTGAACAAAGAAGCAGAGAAGTAGGCAGGAAAAGAAATGTTCTTGTGTTCCACTTGCAGAGAGACAGCAACCTGTTCAGCACTTTGTTGCTTCCAGTCACTTCCTACTCATTTAGAATGTAGAGTTATACCATCAAAGAGCTTGCATGCTGCGTAAAAACAACTTCTTAATGTATGTATCAAAGCTTACAGGATTAATTAGCACTCTAACCCCCAATATGTAGCATTATTTGCTGCAGGGAGCAAAACTCACATTTACTTCTCAGATTTACATTTTATGCTGCTCCTCTTGTGCTTAATTGGTTGTTCTTTTGCGTTATAAAGTCAACTTGAAAGCAATCTATCTTCCCATTCAGACTCACAGACACAGACATGATCATTAACACTTTCATTTATCTTCTTTGTGTGTCTAGTGCGTTTCCTTTGGCTACAAGCTGTATATATGTAGGCAGAGATGCACCAATTACACAGAGGAAAAAAAGCAATTGGACTGGGAAATCCAAACTAAGAGAGGAAGGGCACACTTCATCACAGGTACACAATGCTTTATCACACACAGCAGGTGTGGGGATTACCTTTTTAATTGGATCTCTATGTGAGACTGGTAAAGTCAAAGGACTATTGTAGTCACTGGGTGATGAAGCAAAGGAAAGGGCAGGGGACGAGCAGAGGGAGGGAGGCCAGTTTCAATCATTTCCCAGTGTGTGCTTCTAAAAAACACAATCCCAATTAGCACAAGGTATGTGTGCTCAATGAATGCGCATGCTCTCACAAACATACAAGCATGCAAGCTGACTTTTCAGAACACATCATTTAGCTGTGTCATAGTCTGTCCCTCTGGTCCCTCTTTGAGGCAACACAGCACAACTAAAAGACACAGCAAGACTCTGTAAAATAAGTAAGAAACTTATATCACTATCATTTCACATGTTTATTTATATTTGGTCAGCCAGGTACAGTCCAGGACTACGTTGTCATGGCGGCAGAGCTAGTCCAGGCCACTGGAGATTCAATGGAGTACATAGAACAGCAGATGATGCAGATGTCCTCCTCCTCTTCCTCCAACACTTCTGCATTCACCTCCTCAATGAGCACCAACAAGTTCAGAAAAGTGGCTCAGGGTTTATCCAGGACTACAGATGGTAGGGACTGTCCAGACTGATGGACACATCAGAACATTACACCGATGTCCAAAAATACAGATCAACAAAAACTACTCAGTGCATTTATCATAGAGTCCATGCTTGTATATGATGTTACTTTCCACTCCAGCAGAGCACTCTGGGCTTCAGCGTAAGACCTCTGCTGCGGTGGAGTCCTTCAGCCAGGTACAGAAATCCTCAAAGATCCCTAAGGGAGAGTCTGTCCCAGATTTTGAGGAGAAGCTACGCCCTATCACTGCCCAAGAGGGTGAGGTGAACCACACCTTTCATTTTGCATCACTTTGTAATTTTACAAAATGCCCACTGTGTCCCCTAATATCTCTCTTCCCTTTGCATTATAAACAAGTTTGACCCCTTGAGACTGTACAGGAACTATGTGCAGGCTATTTTTAGGTATTTGCCCAACGTTTGCTGAGAAAGTCTAAATGATTTAAACTAAACTCCACCGAGAAACAAAAGTTTGCTTCATCATGTAAACTTTTGCATTTTTTTCTGCATGGGTGAAGTTACTGTGAATACCTCTCTGATCAAAGTCCTGACAAAGACCCCACAAAGCACAGCGTTACTGTGATAGAGTTTTTGTGCTGCTTGTCACCTCCACAAAAGAAAAGCTGCTTGTGCTGAATAGCGGGACCTGTTCTGCATAAACTGTAGGTATTTGAACCTGATTCACCCTGGCTCTACCTGTGAATTATAGATTAAGAGACTTGTAGCCTGTCACAATATGCAGAACACTGCAGAGTAGCCATACCATTAGCATTCATGGGATGACCTTAAACTCACTAGGCTCTAAAGGAAAACAGGAAAGTGAGAAAAATGATGTACACCAAACATTCATTGTCTTTGCTCCAGTGTGCTTTAATGCTGTGTTTGTTTGAAACAAATTACTTTCAATGAACCTGATCTCTCTCTTCATTCATAGGTGAAAATGCAGTATTCAAGGCAAAGGTGACAGGGAACCCCCAGCCTACTGTTAGCTGGGAACGGGATAGTGGCTGTCCACTGTCTGATTCTACTAAATCCTTCTATGATAACATCAACAATCAGCATATACTTAAGGTTTGACACCATAACTGCACAGATCATCGATTTCAAAGCACCCAAATCTGTTATCAACAATTAACCACAGCCCTTATTAGTGAAGGACACAGGCTTACCTGTCTATAATGAGTGAATGAATTATCACAATTACCCATGTGTGTACTAAAATGAAGTGCAAGGTAGTTTGTTATAAATCTTGCAATTTATTAGCTGCTGTAAGGTCATGTAAGTACAATAATTCAATAAAACTTCAGTTATTATCACTTGGAGGTCCTGGCGTTTCAGGGACATAGCTACAAAACACAAAGAATCGTGCCTTTATAAACATGCCAGTAGACATAACTCATAACAAGCACATAAAGCACCACACAGAGCTGCAGTAGCTGTATGTAGTAGAGTCAGCTGTATGGAGGTATTTCAGGCTTGAATTTTCAGGACTGAAAAAGTCACATCCCTGTGCCCGAACATGCACCAGGTCACTTGTGTAATAACTGAAGGGAGCCCTCTACTTCTACTTATGTTGTAAGTTAGCAAGCCAATTCATCAGTATTCTCTCTGCAGTATTCTCTATACTGGCATGTTTTTAAGATGAACCTTTTTTTTCAGATTTATTGTGTGATTTGAGTGCCAGCATCTGAAAATCTTATTTTTAATGAATTCACATGCATTTTAATTTATAACACAAGGCACTGTATATAGTCTAAATACATTGCTTTAAAAGGTGAATGTGCCATTAACAGGCTTTTACAGAATGTGGTGGCTCCATACAGCCATTAAGCCCAAGGGTTCTAGCATCTTGGTGCTGTCAGCTGAAACAGCACACCATGCATCATGAGGAAAAGTAGATAGAAAGAAAAAAAAACTCTCTGATCCTTGTATCTATAACCACTCCGGAGTGGATTTAACGCTTTCTCTATACCAGCCGGGAAGCTTAAATGTAGCTTAAATAGCTATTATAAAGCAATTAACTTGTGGGTGCTGACATATGCATCTTCCCTTGCCATCTGTTTCTTTGGTGAGGGATGATGATTCTTTCTGCTAAATGTTAAGTGAGCATTCCTAGCATAGCACTGCCTCCTGCTGTGTACAAAAGGAATAGCAGTGAGACTTAAAATGACCAGACAATGTAATAATGACAACCGGTAATAGACACAGAAGGAGACATTAATATCTCATCTGTAATACATTCCTTCGTCATCAGATCAAAAACCTAACCCTGGAAGATGCCGATGTCTACAAGTGCATAGCCTTGAACAGTCATGGAGAAGCCACCTTTTCCATATCCCTTATTGTTACAGAAAGTGAGTCTAACCATTTTATATAATGTGAGTGCTTCTCAGTGTGTCAGTTATTCAGTTCAGCCTGTGTGCTGCATTCACCCAGCGCCTCAGGTGAAAGTTGTTCTCTCTTTGTTTCTAGATCCGGCAATGGACTTCAAAAAGATGTTGAAAAAAAGGTAGGAACACAAGTTTGTTGCCTAATACCAGCCGTGACACTCCCAGAACTTGTCGAGGTTGTGATGGAGCATTCTCTGATCCAGCCCCTGGATCTTTTTTGTATGCATCCAGAAATATCTATGGGACAAGATCTAAAGAGCTCCACTGTGTACCAATATTGCCGCTGGGGACAGGGAGAGATGCTTTTGAGCTGCTATTACACATTATGCATACATTATCAGTCATATGTGCACACACACCCTGTGAACACACATATATATAAGTACACACAAAAAACACACATGCAGGCTCTTTTCCCATCTGAGATCTTTCTCCTTTTGCAGGAGTGTGGAGAAGCGAGAGGAGAAAAAGCCACCTACAGAGGAGGAGATGTTGAAGATCCTGGCTGGAGCTGACAAGAAGGACTACGAGAGAATCTGTGCTGAGTATGGCTTCACCGACTTCAGAGGCATTCTCAAGAAGCTGAAGGAGATGAAGAAGAAAGTGGAAGTGGAGGTGGGCCTGTCATACCAAGAGCTCATTGTCATTCCACAGCATCACACATAAATAAGAGAAGGTTTTGGGGTGTGACATGAAAAACAGCTTAAAATAGAGGTGTAGAGAAAAGAAAAAGTTTACTCATTCAAAACTCAACTGTGTTACATACCATCATGTGTCCTTGGTTTAAAATCTGTAATTATTTCTCTCCAGATGGTACGTGTGCTGAAAACCCTGGAGGATGTTACTGCCAAAGTGGGCACAGACGTTGTCTTCAACACCATCCTGGAACTGAAGGATCCAAACACCAGGATGCACTGGTTTCTGGTAAAACTGATGCTGGTTATGTGTCAAAGTTTGTTTACATACTGTATGATCTAAAGCGCTTGTGAGTTCTCTCCTCATAGGCGATTTATTTACGATTCAGGGCACGGAGCTGCTGCGGATCCAGTACTCTCACGGGAAATACGAAGTGAAACAGATGGGAACTAAGCACATGCTGTGCATTTCTAGCGTGAGCCATAGTGACATGGGCACCTACTCACTGCAGGTTGGAGACAAGAGGCTGTCAGCCAGACTTAACGTCATAGGCAAGTGTAGAATGGGACACATGAGTCTCTTCTAACTCCTGATAATTCAGATGTTGTCTGCAGGTGCATACTCACATAGTGTCACTTGTGCTATGTTTTCATTCTTGCACCATGTGGTGTTTTGTTAACACTTTGTTTTCATCTAGTGTCAGTTTTAGAGTTTTGATCTAACACATCATGGATGTTTTTTCTTTTTTTCTGAGCTCTGAGGCATCTCATAGTTCTCTGAACACACAAATATCAAAGCACTGTTTGCTGGATGGCTTTACATTCATGGCCTATGGTGGAACTCTTTGAGTGTTTATGCACAAAGGCTGGAATATAACCCTTTTTGGCATTTTAGTCAACACTTTCTGGCAAAATAAACAAGGACTTATCATCCAGGGGATCAATAAGGACATGGCACACAGTGCTACTTCTTGCGGCATTGTGAAGAAGTGGGCCGGTCACCTTCACCACACTGGAAACCATTGACATGACCAATGACATAATATTGCCAGATTAATGAATAACAAACCTGTGCTTCTTTACATCAAACCCCAAATAATGTTGTCAGCTTATGTACTTAAACCCATTCGATCTACATATGCCTGAAACCTACAACAACAGACCTCTGTCTTTTGTATGTCTTATTCAGATGAACCTCTTAAATTTTTGTCTGACTTCAAGCCTAAAAAAGTGACGGAGCGACAGACAGCTGTGTTTGAGGTCCGTCTTTCCAAAAAGACAGATGCACCACTCACCTGGAAGGTTAGTATGCAACTCAAAAAGACACATTTTTTTTTTTTTTATAAAGTCATGCTGTATATCACTCTAAGATGAGACGGAAGATGTTTTTTTGGGAACATTTCTAGAAACCCTTGGCACTTCTGGCACATTACTTCAACACATCCGACATCTACACAAGGGACACACAAGATGAAAAAAAAAATGAAAATTCTTTTCCTAGAAGTGTTTGTGTTTTTGCAGGTAAAGGGAAAGGAACTAAAAAGAGATGAAAAGTTTAATGTGTCCTTGTCTGAGGATGGTCTGACCTACACCTTGAAGATAAAGGACGTGAAAGTCAGTGACACTGGTGACTACATCATCAGCATTGGAGACCTCACTGCCACCGTGCCACTTTTCATTGAAAGTAAGAACAAGTATCTCCTGGGTTTTACCGTCATAAAAAAAAACTTGCTCTAACTGCTCTTTCTTGTTTTATTGAGTTTTTCCCCCAAACTGCTGTTTTAGTGAACTACTACGAGATGAGCAGCTGCTGCATTTTTCTCTCCCCTGAGATTAGAGGCCTTCCTTCATAGCTTTGCTAAACAACATCATCTCCCCTGTCTTCCAAATGAAGATGCAGCATAATAAATCCTCCCTCCTAGTTAGAAGTTGAAAGTAATCCAACCAAATCCCTCCTCACAACAAGTTCATTTATTACAGCACTGTCTAACAAGATGCTTACTTGCCCAAAGGTGCAAGCTGGGGCATGTAAATATCTTCCCAAGGACAGTAACTGTCCTCTGGGGTTGCATGAGCAGAAGCACGCTAATTGTGGTTGTGTTAATTATAGTTTTTCATGAGTAGGTACTTCTTTTTTTAACTATTATTTTGTGCTTTATGTTTGGAAACTGAATTTTCACACTCATGTAATGCATGTAATGTCCACCTGAACTATTCCTTTGTTTTTATTTTTCTTTATTTTACTTTTAGGGATTCCCATCAGGTTTAGCAGCCACCTAAAGAATGTGCATGTGCAGGAGAGAGGCAATGCCCACCTAGAGTGTGAGATGAGCTCCAAGGACGTGCACATTCGCTGGCTGAAGGATGGGTGTGACATCACAGCAAGCCGCCGCTACATCTTCCTACATGAGGGGAAGAGGGCAGAGGTTATCATCGAGGACTGTCAGCAGGCAGACGAGGGACAGTACTCTGTCATCTGCACCCAGGACAACGACACCAATGAATACGTCTCTTCTGCGTATCTGACTGTGGATGGTAATCAATACCTTCTTTTACAGCATAAGCCAACAATAAAACATAACTGACTGATCAGCTCATTTTCTTTGTGTGTTGTCAGAGCGTTTCGCCTCAGTGAAGAGTGGCATGTCAGATGCTCAGTGTCCAACAGGCTCCGATGCAGAGCTGTGTGTTGTTCTTGATGATGAGAAGGTGGATGGTGTGTGGCTGAAGGATGGAGTGGAGGTAAGGTAATTTAAAGCAAAATAAAATAATTAATCTTTCGTGTCACTTCATGCCACTTCACAGCATTTAGCATTTTGAATTCACATACCAAAGTAGCATTACAATTACACTGAAGTGAACATATTGGAAGCATAAGATTCGTTCCCCACCTTTGTGATGCCAATATGTCGACTCTAATTTTACATTTGTAAATTCCAGCTTGTAAAATACTTACCTGCAGCTCCTGCAAAAGTAATAACATTCCCCCTGAGCTACATCTGTGCCACAGGTTTAGTGCTGATTAGCAAATGTCAGCATGAAAACATGCTTAACTAATTACAAGATTTGCCTCTGAGAAGTATCACACAGCTGCTAGTACGACTGTAGGTCAATTTTAATTACTCCACTGGTTTTATCAGTTTTGTTTACACTTCTCATCATTCAAATTCTGAGAACATATTATATTTTATTAGTGTTGTATATTTGACAGATTTCAGAGCTGACTGGGGTTCAAGTGGTTAAACAGGGAGCCGTCCACAAACTAATCTTCTCTGGTGTGACTGATTCCCACGAGGGCAAGTACTCCTTTAAAGCCAAAGGAGCAGAGAGTGAGGCTCTGCTCACCATTGCAGGTTTGTCAGTGTGTTTGATACACATACTGAAACCTACAACTTAAAAACAAATCAATATAAATCAAAGTGTAAATATGACCTCCTTTTCCTAGACCCTCCAGAGATTGATTCCTCTGTGCTGGACTTGCTGGGGGCCCAGCCTGTGACTGTGAAGGCAGGCCACACAGCCACCATTAAAATCCCATTTAAAGGCAAACCATCTCCCAAAGTCACCTGGTACAAGGACGGTGTGGAGGTTATGGAGGATGAGAGGACTAAGGTGGAGCGGACAGCGGATGGCACCTCACTGGTGCTCAGCAGGTGCATGAGCAAAGATAGATGTCATCCTCTCAGATGCTCTAATCTTTTTAAAGGTCACATTAAAATGCAGATGCACATTTCTAATTATATCTCCTCACTTGTATGTGTACAAGATGCGTGCGAGAAGACAGTGGCACAATTACCCTTCGTCTGAAGAGTGACTGTGGCACTGCTGTCACCCACCTGCACCTCAATGTAGTTGGTAGGTGACAAATTGACATTTAAGCTAAAGAAACTTTTGATCACAGGTTTGAAACCCATGTTTTACCACATTCTGTAGACCACCCAAAGCCTCCTCAAGGAAAAGTAGAATTCCTTGAGCAATCAGGAAAATGCATCAAAATGAAATGGAAGGCTCCCAGGGACAACGGGGGCAAGCAGGTGACCAGCTTTGTGATTGAACGGCGTGCAGCAGGTAAAAGGTCCTGGAACAGGGTTGGAGAAGTGGACAGCAGTACCACTGTCTTCAGCGACGATAAAGTGGAGGAGGGCCAAGGGTACCAGTATCGCATCAGAGCTGTCAATGCAGAGGGGATGAGCGACCCTCTGGAGACAGAGGAGGTCTGTGCTGGAGAACCAATAGGTGAGAGAAAGAAAACAAATTATCACTGCATCATGGGTTAGGACATTGAGGTCTGGAGGTTTTAGTGGTCTCTAGTTGGAACTTGTAATCAATTTTAAAAGTAAATTATCAGTGTCTAAGCACAGCTAATTTTCCACACTCCAGCTAATTTTAATCAGTTTTTCCCCACTGCTTGACAAATTTATTCATCCAGAGCCCCCAGGCACAGCATCCCAACCTCAGGTGTCTGACATCACTAAAAACACCATGACAGTGAGCTGGACACCCCCAGGCCACGATGGAGGAACCCCAGTACTGGGTTACATTCTGGAAAGGAGGAAGAAGGGGAGCAACATGTGGCTGCAGGTCAATAAAGACCTACTCACAGGTCAGACTAATAACAGTTTTTTGTCATTACATGTAGCTGCCCCATTGTTCATTGACAGAATGCACTGTTGAGTGCATGTGTCTATATGATTGTTTTCAGATACTAACTGTACAGTGGATGGTTTGGTGGATGATGTGGAGTATGAGTTCAGAGTCACCAGTGTAAACCGAGCTGGTGCCGGCAACCCCAGCACCATCTCTAATGCAGTTCTGGCTAAAGACCCAATACGTGAGTCCTCTCTGTCCCAGATATTTTCTTTCCCTATATATAGTGTATCATCATAATGGTTTTTCTCCCCTGTAGGAGCTCCTGGCCTAGTGAGAAACCTCTGTGTCTCTGATTCCACAACTTCTTCCATTTCTCTGAAGTGGACACCTCCAGAGCAGGGAGACGAGCCCTCAGGCTACATCTTAGAGGTTCGGCCTGAAGATGCTAAAGAGTGGACAAAAACCTCTAAGATCCCCATTGCTGGTACTGGCTTCACAGTGATGGGTCTTCAGGAGAGAATAAAGTACCACTTCCGTATCCGGGCTGTGAATGAAGGAGGGTTGGGGGGTGCCACCGAGCTGTTGGAGGGGGTATTAGCCATGCCTCCACCTGGTAATAATAACTAGTCTTGTGTGTGTATTTTTGTTTTAATTTTTTTGCATCATTTATTTTTGATTGTGTGACTATACAGTTCCACCCAGGTTTGATCTCCAGGGTAAGCTGAAAAACCAAATGTTTGTCCGAGCTGGAACAGCACTGTGCCTTCACCTCAGCTTCACTGTGAGACACTATCAGTCACATAAACCAGCAATTATTTCAATGATACTTCTTGAATACATGAGATAAACATGCAAACCAGATAATCCTGTCAGATTAACTGTCAGTCACTCTTGCAGGGCTCACCTCCGCCTGTGGTGACCTGGTTTAAGGATGGCATTCTCACTACTGGAAGAGAAGTCATCACAAAAAGCAACACACACTCCCACATCCTGATTCCTTCCTCCCATCGTTCTGATTCTGGTGTTTACCGTGCCCATCTGAAGAACGACTGCGGAGAGGCACACTATGATGTCAATGTCAGAGTCAGAGGTAAGAAATGAAGGCCTCAGTTAATTCAGTCAGTCTTTCTGTTATGTTGCATTTCGCCAAAGCCATTAAAGTTTGTAGAAATACTGACTCATGTGGCTATAAGATGAATTATAGGAAACCAGGAATATGAGGGGAGGACTCATTGCAAGTAAAGCTGACTAAAACTCATTAAATATTAATTATGGAACATTAAAGAGGGATACATTTTTGTTTTAATGGTTTTATGGAAATACCAAATTTAAGGCCAGTGTCATTTCTCCTCACCATTCCCAGACTTTCCTCGACCCCCAAAGAACCTTTACTTCGAAGAGGAGGTCCCGGGCACCGTCACTCTGCAATGGGATCACACCCCAGATCTGATTGATGATGATGATGGAGCACATTACGTCATACTCAAGAGAGACACAAGCACTGCCTCCTGGTTCACTGTCGCCGAGTGTGTCTTCAGCAGCAAGTACACCGTGACTGGACTTCTTCCAGGAAGGAAGTATTTCTTCAGGGTCCTTGCACAGAACTCTATTGGTGACAGTGACCCTTTGGACTCAAAGGAGCCTCTCATCATCGCTAAAGAAAAAGGTAAAATAAAGGATTATCATAACATGGATGGACAGTTTAAGTAAGTGTATATGCTTATGCTCTTGTATTTGTGCCTATATGTATGTTTCTCTAAGAGTGCATCAGCAGTCTTCGTCTGAGGGAATATGTGTCACCACCCCGTCAGGTAAAGCCGACGTTCCTGCTGCCACTGAAGGACCATGCTGTTTGCAAAGGACATGACTGCACCATGAGCTGTGCCTATCAGGGGCTGCCAACACCAAAGGTATAAAATACATTTTAATATACGTCAGACATTTTGTTTGTTTTTTTTTTGTGAACTATAAAGTGAAAAACAAATCCCGTGTGCAGGCCTGCTGGTATAAAGGGGATTCAAAGATTTCAGACTCCCCTCGATTTTGGCACAGCACTGCCAACGGTGTGTGCACCCTGGTAATTCCCACCTGTGGGGTCATAGATGGAGGAGACTACACACTGGTGCTGGAGAACCCTCTTGGGGTGGCCAAGTGCTCCTGCAACCTGGTGATATATGGTGAGTTTTAAGTGAACAGGCATCGGAGGAGAAGAGTCAAAAGTATGAGGCACTGTGGTTTCCTTTCTAATTCCTACTCTTTCTTTGTCATGACTTTCAGATAAGGATGACAATGGTCTGCTGGAGAGCCTGACCAATCAGAAAAACAAGGAGAAGTTTATTTTATAAGAACATTGTCACTTTTATTTTGGTTTCTTGATTCACTCTATACTCCAGTCTAGTTATACAAAAAATGAACACTAGAGGTCAGACTCACACACAGTCTTGTTTCTTGCTTCAGGAGCAGATTAATGTTTGGTGTGTTGGTGGGGATTGTTGTTCATTAGTCTGCTTACTCAGCCGAAGAGATTGTCCTCACCCTTTAAGTCACAAATGAGTTTTTATTATAACAGGAAATGCAAAGAGAACTCTCCCCCACAATAAACTTGCTTCACAAAACTCAGGCCACACGCCATCTCAACATGCAGACATTCACACAGCAACAACTTTGAGGATGGTTTGCAACCAATTATTATTATGCAAGCAGTCATAGTCTAAATCTCACTTATCCTTGCAGCTTACTGCAATGTTTTAATCTAGTCTAGCAGATATCATCCTCTTCTCTCATCTCCAGTACTGCTTGGTGGATTATTAAATTGGTGTACCCTTTACCTGACAGGAGTAATTGGAGACAGACCGAAAGCAATGGGGAGAGAGATAGGAGGTAGCACGCAAAATGGTGCAGGCTGGAATTAAACCTGCACCACTGCAGGCTCAGTTGTTGGGCAGCCTGGTCAACCAGGTGAGTTTATCCCATCCTACAAGATCTTATTATTATATTATCTACACAAATTAACAATTTAATAATCAGGTAAAACATAGCATACTGTATTGTGAAGGCATGGAGATACAGCTGTATTACCTGTAAGCATTCATTGTGCTGCTTGCATATGCCTCTTTTCAGAAAGAAATCAGGGGACTTTACTGTATGTCCAACCCTAATCATTCTGCATAGTTTGAATACAGATTACACTAGATTATTTTAAGTTTAAAATCCACTTCCACAATGCTGTAATCGATTACTTTAAAACAAAACAATTTGAACTACTCTAGCATGTGATAGCCTCATTCACCTGACAGCTTCTTTTAAAAAGCCTTGTGCTGCTTGAGATTGTGAGTGATCTCGTAAGGCCCTGCCAAACACACATAAACAGAGGTTACAACCCCTCTCCATCCTGACGTCACTAGTGTTGGCTCCCACCACTCTTAGTTCTTTACCTCCAGCAGGGGGTCAGGCAGTGTCGGGGATGCCAGGTTCAAATCAAGCACCATTGGGCACCAGTGACGTCACTGGTACCTTCCGCCCCTTCAGTGCTCAACAATACAGTGGAAGTAGTTTGGAGTGAGACCCTGAATAGTCAATCTAGGTGTTTGTCAAAGACAAAAGACTGATGCACTCAAAAGGAACTTAATGCAAGTCAGATTTTCTCTGACCTTTGAGGAACTTAAATTACTGAAGCCTGAAGTGAAATGAGATAGAAACCGGCTCTGCAGTATAACTTGAACAGATCAGTTCATGTTTAAAGTTTCTACGTCAGTTCATTGAATTTCGGAGAAAGTATCACCAAGCCTAAAGAGCTTCATTTTTATAGAAGACTGCAGTTCTTTGATGGCAAGGATTTGGCTGCCAATGAATAAGACACATTTGGAAGAACTGGCACAGGTCCTACAGGGATGAGATGCATGTCTGCATGTTGTTGAGAGGAGAAGGCGAGAGTAGGACAAAAAAAGGGGAAGGAGAGCGAGACAGCATTACTGGTAGCAGTCTGGTGAGTTTCCACAGGGTTAAAGGCTGCTGAAAGCACATTTTCCACCTCGGCTAGACAATACACTGCAGCAGTTACTAGAACAGAGCTCTCTGTGTACTCCAGCTCTTTCTGTCGTAATGGCACTTTAACTGCTGAGGACCAACAGCTTCAGTAGAAACACAAAACCAAAGAGTTAGAAATATCAGCTGATATTTGGAATTTTGATTATGATTATAGGAAACAACAATTAGGACCAAAGAACATTATATTGAAGTTGCATTGTAATTGCATTTATTTCTCCAATAGATATTCACATTCATAGCAGTTTCACTACAGCAAAGAAAATATTTATTTTACAGTCATTCTACAGTCATCAAAGAAATAAATTACAGTGGGAATTAAAGGACAACAAGGAATAGTATGTCAGAATGACATCATCAGAATAAAAATTTCCCAAAAGAAAGTCAAAGGGGCATTCAATACAATCAAATTATTTGTGTTTTTTCCCACAGTGGCAGGTAAAGATAACATTTTGGGAGCTTGCATTTTCTGCAAATGAAAAAATAACACTTTTAAGGAAAGATTTACACATAAAGGTTGGTAACACTTTAAAAGAAATAAATGCCTTGTTAAGAAAAATGTTCATTCTCACACACTGAGTGATCAAACTTGTGTTCTTTCTCTTCAAAAAAGGGAAAAAATAGCCTATGTTTCAGAGTATGCAGTACACAACAATCATTTGTTTGAATCACTATAGCTGTGAATTTTACGGAGACTGACTGGCCTCACCTTGGGTACAAAAAAATGCAGCACATGGTAGATTGAGATTGTTATTACAAAGAGAAGATTGTTTGACATACTTTTTATAAACTCATACTGATGTTGGAGGAGTGTCAGTTGTCAGCATAAAAACACCTGGGTGTATAGTTAGCACTGTGGTTGTCATGGAGGATTCAGTTTGTTGTCATGCATGAGTAAAGGTATATAAACTTTACATGTCTGTGTTTTGAATGTCACCTGCAGCATGATTAGGAGCAAAGGTTTTAAAATCACATAAAACAACACCAAAAAGAGTCTATTTCCTCTCCACTACAACAGCTACTGGTTCCAGCTTGTCACTCACAGTGGAGGCCGAACTACCCTGCCCTCCCACAGCTCTCTCGGGTCCCTTTTGTCTGCACACACAAAGCTCAGAACAACAGGGCTGCTGACAGGCTGAGGTAAAGTGATGCACCTGCTGGCCTGCCATCTGTGGGGGGAACAGGATGGTAGCTAACGGACCGGATGGAACGAGAGTCTTCCCCTGTGTGTCATATTTCACCTAATTCTAGCTACAATATCGCTTAAGAATAACCTCCTTCCTAAAAGAACAGCCAAAATCCTGCACCGCCAACAGAAGGGGGGACTTCTGTCACCTGCAATACAGAAGGTTGATTGATACATGAGAAGCCTTTAATGCTAACAAGTTGCACTCAGTGAAATGAGTTAGGTTTTTGAGCTTTGGTTATAGGGGGCGCAAAACAAAGTAGATCTTCCAAATGGCCTAATCTCCTCTCAGAGAAACCTTCAAAAGTCAGAATGTGGATTGGATATTTCAAAATAAAGTGGGATCAGTGTGGCTGTAGAGGCAAAAAGTCCAGAGTCTTTGTCTGGCAGAGGACAAAGAAAGTAGTGCTTACATAAGATGCCCACATAGTAGGGATGAGTAATACGATTTGCTTGACTCAATCTTGCCATCCCATTACTTGAGGCTGAATGCTACAGTCAGCTATGTTAGCCAATTAGCCTCTACTACCTGCCTTAAATAAGGATGAACAAACAGAAACATATCTGGTTAGGACACCTCTGTGGATGGCTTTCAGCAAGACAGCTCATTTTTGGTGTATGTTATATGTTGTTGGTGGATGAGAGAACTGCAGACGCTGGAGAAGTTAAAACATGGAAGACAACAGGACTGACGGAACACTTCTGACTGACAAAGCAGAAATAAAGTGCTGACTAGCATACTGATAGGGCAAAAGGGGATCGAGGAAGTATTTGGCAAAGTGGCAGTCAGCAACAGTCACATGGGTTGAGTGTCTTTATCAGTCAAAGCAAAACCTCGACCACTGTGTCTGCCTGCAGACATGTCATGGTGGCCGATGTGGTGCATAAGCATATTTTGAAGGAGTGTTACTAACAGTACTAAGGGACATTGACCCAGCAGAAGGAACCCATAATATGGGTTTGTTTCTTTTCCATGCTTGTGTACTTTATAAACAGTAAATATATAGATTTTATCATATTTGGATGTTTTTTAACCAATTCTTTTTGACAGTGGTACTTGACAATCAGTAATACTTGAATGAATATATTCATGATAAATCTAATAAATGAGTTCATTGTACATAAGCTGCTAATAGTAATAATCATCATGCCACTGCAATACTATGTGGGGTATAGGCTGTGGTCTATTAAGTAGAAGATGAGTCTTACAGTTCTTATTACATCTTTGTGGTGTTTCTGCTTTGGGAAACTTGAAAGTTAGCTCTGTCTGAGAGTCCAGAGATGGCTGCGATTCAGGAATGTGGGTTTAATCTTCAACAGCCTACTCACCTCAGTTGGCACTGTCAGACTACCTGACCTAGGTGACTATTTTACCGAACAAAATGCACATATTTGTTTTAATATTGACTCCTTCTACCCTGGCCCACAACCTTTACTCACAACTCGTATACGCCCAGCAATTGAAATGTCACAAAAAGTCAAGATATCTCAGAGTTAACGGAACAAGTAAGAAGACTGGTTTAAGAACATTGTGAAAGCACATTTGTAATGATCCAGTAGTATGTCTACTCCATAAAAACTATATTGGTTCACAGCATTTCTGGCCTTGAGTTGGTTCCCACCAAGATAAAATCAATGTATACACTCTCGCACATGCACACACTCAAAGACATGCATATAAATGTACAACAAGTACACTTCGTAAATATTAAATATAATGGAAATTGTTTAGAGGGTGAAACAAACAGGTGAGAGGTAAGAAACTTGTTAGAGATGAAAGAAAAAATATCTGCCATCCTGTCAGGGATTAGCTGCAGTGGATTTCACAGGATTAAAGCTGATGAAGTGTCCTGTGAGAGGGAATTATTAGGAATAATGGGATAACTGTTCCCTCACATGACAAGCCAGTTCCCTTGTCTTCCCTTTTTTTCTTTCTCTTTTTGGCCAGGCTGCCCTGAGGCGAAGTGTATGGTTGCGTGGATGTTAGTGTGCATGTCGTTATGCATGAGTGAATGGGGCCAAGATAGACAGAGAAACACACACACACACACACTTTATAAACAAAATTAGATTCCAGCCCTTTCTTTTCAGTCTTCATTACATGATCTCAAGCCCACAACAGTGTAGGTCGGCTGTTGTGGTTCAGCAATAAGATCCCTGTGATCTTTTCCTAATAACTAAACCAGCAGGAGATGTAGGTGTCAGATCTGTGTGCATGCTGACATTTGCACCTACACTGTGTTTTTTTAAAAACCTGCTGGCAGGCAAAACAAATGCCTGAAAGACTTAACACTATAAGTAAAAGGAGAAGGAGGTGCCCTGTGTAGGATATTACAAAGTATACATGTGTATAAGTTGGATGTTCAATAGTGGAGTGAACAAAGGCAGCCTGGTTGTTGTAAGTGAAATCAAAGGGATGGCAGATAACAAAACAGGTGCGGATATGCTCCTGACTTTAAGAATAGCACCCTTAATTCAGGGGAACACTCCTCAACAGAATGAAAAAGCAAACATGGGCAAGCTGGTAAAAAAACTCCCTTTTAAATAAAGTCTTAGGCAACAAAACACATGACAAACACAAATTGCTAAATTGCATTATTGGACCACATAAATTCGATGTGTGTGCCAGGAGCCAGTGTGGAAAGCGAGGTAAGAGTGTTAATAAACACACACACACACACACTATCATTCTCCCATATACCCTTCTTGAAGGTGCAGACTGACATTAAATTAAATCAGGTAAAAGTTAAGTAATACTCTCTATACTGTATATAGCAGGTTAATATTACTACACCTGTCTCCATGGTAACTAGAGCCTTTCTAGGACTGGAGGAGGCAGCAAGAACAGTTGGCTGAATATAATACTACTGTATCTTCTGGGTAAGGAGACACATGTGAGACTACTATACTAGTGGAATAGTAGAGGGATACCCATGTAACTGTGGTGGATTAGTCACCATGGTAACAACAGTGTGGGAGTGCCACACTGAGATGAAGGCTAAAGGTTGGGGATCTGGCTGTGAGATGTGGTGTCCATGATCACTCAGGGCCTGGGGGGAGTAGATTCCACCTCTCCAGCCTCATGTGCTTTGGACATTTCTGTACCTCATGATCTCTTCCTTGCCACCTCCACATCCTGGCACTCAACTGCAGACAGTGCTATGAGCATCTGGGCGGCGTAGTAAGTGGCCATGATGATAGCTCGTGAATGGGGCACAGGGAAGCAGAACTTGTTGACAGCGATGGTGAGGTCGGAGACCATGAAGAGCACAGCACCCAGGCAAGCCGACAACTTGGTCCAGGTCCACAGATCGTTGGCCAGCTGCAAGCCTGCAATGGCCCTCCAGCCCATGAAGCCGATCAGAGCTATGTAGACAGCCACCAGGTAGGTAAAAGGGCCAGACAAGTAGGGGTACAGCAGGAGGTAACACAGAGAGGACACAGCAGCTATCACCAGGCCAGCACACACATTAATTGGTTTCATCCCAAAGGCAGATGAGTAGAGGATATGGGTGATGGCAAACATCAGAAGGCCTGTAAACATATGATTAAGATCAAAATACAGTGATACAAAATAGTAGAGAAAATATGGGGTCATTTTCTGCAAGGATCCAAGATAAACTGGCCGATTGACTTATTTGCAGATATGTATGTTAAAATGATCAACAATTAGATAATTCCTGACAAGTTTAAGCAAAAGCAGTACTCCATGTACAGAAAATGTGTCCCAGATGAATACAACCCAGTGCAACTATTAGAAATGAAAGCATAATTTAGCTTACATTATGTCCTTTATGTAGTACTTGTATTGTTGCCTAGTATGAAACAAGATTAGACTAGTAAAAATGTGTACAATTTCTCCTCACCATGGACAAAGTAGCCTTGCTCCTGCCAGATGAGAAAGGCATCTCCCAGAGAGGAAAAGATGAGGCCAGCTAAGATCTTGCGGGCACTGGAGTGAGCACAGAGGAAGCTGAAGCCATGGGCCAGTAAAAAGACCCACAGACAGAAGATGGGCAGACATTTGATGAGAGCGCTGAACCAGGAAGGGCTTGAAGTGGGCAGCCACAGGACAAAGTACACACAGGTTGCCTTGAAGAAGGGCACCAATTTAGGGCCTTCACTCTTGACCTGAAAGTAGATGTAATAATTACCTTGTTAACTGAGTCATGTGGGTCATAGTATGTTTTAGCTCAATGAATCAGAACAATGTGCTACTATTGCCACTCTGTTTGAAATAAGTGCACCTTAAGGCTAACGCCTGAAACTTCACCACAGGCACAACAACAATCAGCACTTTGTTAGAGGGTTTTTTATTAAAAGAGGAAACATAGGCAGCAAATGTATGATTCTTGATCCACATGTCTGTGGCTGAAACAGCAAGTAGAAGCGGAAATGCAAAAAATTCCCACAGTTTTTTTGACTTTATGTAACCTGTTCATTTTTCATGTTGTTCCTACTTCTTTTCTTCACATCATCTTTGTTTTGTGTAGGGCATTCAAGGCTCAGGTTCTTTCTTCCAACTGTTTGAAGAATCCTATTTCTTTTTTGACCAAATATGAGGCCCAACAGGATTACAAAAATAACAAAACTGAGCAGAAAATCACCTCTGGAATGACCACCCACTGATGGTTCTGAGAATCACTCTGAAGGAAAAAGGCCCAAGGGATCAAAAACACAAAGGGGCTAAGTTGGCTGGGAGTCGAACTAAATGAGAGATCACTAGAGTGGAGATCACTGGAGAAGAGATGAGGAGTGAGGACATGAGGAGGAGTAGGAAGAAGAGTTCATGGAGCAGCAAGAAAAGGGTTTACAAGACTGGGAAAGCTACAGATTCAACGTCCTAAAAAGCTGTTTTTCTGTCGACTAGTTTGCATTCCTCTCCACAGTTACACATTCTGTGGTCAAAGCAAAGTGACTGAGAGGTCACCCTAGGCCATGCAGTTTATTATTCTATAGAAGACAAGAGGGAGAAGGGAGGAGGCCCCTTTGATTGCACAATTGCCTAATAAAATAGCAGACCAAATATCATTACAGGATCAACTACACAGTGTTTGAGAGAGATCAAGTCTGCCTGAGTGCACCTGATATCAACACCAGCAGGAAAACAACAGGGACCTGACACAGGTTCACTCATAGTCATTGGCACAATCAGACAAAAACATTGCTTTGACTTGCCCCTTAAAATCAGCAGGATGCTGAGAAGAAGTTATTCCACAATCTCCTCTCAACCCTGCCAGACAACAGTAATGTACTTCTCTAGAAGTACATCGAAAAGCCACAATGTATTGTTTCTGATCTACTGTCATTTCAGTTTAATCTGCTGGCGTTCTATATCATTAAAATGTAATTGTTGAGTGCCTGAGGCTCCACATGTCTTGGGACAGACTGCAGCTGAAAGACGCTTTTGTTTTGTGTGCATTCACAATCACTTAGAAGATCTGCCATCGGCTTGGTAGATGTTCAGAATCAAAAAATGTATGTCTTCTCATTCACACAGGGCATAGCATGGGAGACAATGCTGGATACATTTTAGAGAATGGATAGATGGACAAAGGCTTACAAATATCCATTTAAGACACCATCTGTCCCTGTAATGTGTCACAAATAGTATGAGAAGTTTTTCACTCAGGCAAACCTAAATCTGCTGTAGGTGTATGATGGGAACTAATGCACTCATCTCCCTTATGCTTGTGTATGTGAGTGTTTGGTAAGCGTATCTATCCTGTTAAGGCTAAATGGGTGCCAAGCAGAGGAGACAATCCTGGCAGCGCTCCCGGACTAGCCAATGTCGAAACCCTGTTTATCAAGCCACGGGTGGCTATAAGCACATGACACAAGAATGGCCCCAAGTACCACCATTACACAGATGGGGCCAAATATTATTTTATAAACTGTTATTCTAAAATACTGCAGGTCATGGAATTATTGTTGCTGTGTGTGCAAATGAGAAATGTTATAAGGGTGACTATGGGCTCCAGGGAGGAAGGTGGAAGGAAGTCAGTAATTCCCATAACCTTTAGTCTCATTAATAACAAAAGGGCTCCAAACTAAGACTGAAACTGGTAAGAGAGGAAAGGCTGATGGCATGAAACATACAAAAGTTTCTTTATTAAATGAGATCCTGTGCCTTAGTTTTTCCTAATGTTCTATAGGCAAATTTTCTTAGAAAGTATATTGCAGCTTTCGCCATATCACCTCCCATTACCTTTGTATTATTCCTCCATATCACTAAGCTATCAAGAAGGCATAATTGCCTGATAGAGTGCATGAACTGCTCTCTAGGGGTCGTAGTGGTTTTATTTCTCTCAGGTTCAGCCTTACTCTGCTGTTCATGTTCTTGCACTGGATTGAAATTGGCGAGGTTATACAGCACAGCATCATTTCAACTATAACCTACTCCTGTCACATTTATTGCGGTGTCAGTTGTCTGCAGGAACACTGAAAGCACGAGAACATTAGTGATGGTTTTTAGTCCTGTGTGACAGTCGAGAACATACCGTCTCATTTGAGAGGCAAATGAAATGAACCATTTATTATCATCCTGCCATCTAGCTGAGCAATCACATTATAAATAAAGGCTCTTTCCAAAAGAGCTGTGCCACATACAGCTGACCGGCTATAAACACCTGCCTCTGCCCCCCTTGTTAAACAACAATACAGTTAATGATTAACTGATTTTACATGGTTACTAACAAATAACAGCTTGTTTTTTTACCATGGTGGAATTACTCTCCTATGCAAGTTATGGGGAAATTTATTATGAACATGCTAATCTTCACATCTTTGCAAATGTGGACAAGCAACTTATTTGTGCCAACTCAGACCTACAGGCCAGGATGAAACAAGCAGCTGTTGGCAACATAAACCAACTATCATCCAGCCAGGATGACATCTATTCAGCCATTCAGAGTGTCAGAAACATGATACGTGGAAATATTTGAAGACCTGTAAACGCTCGGTGGAGGGCAGAGGGAAACTGTAATATAAGCATAGTCCTGGGAAGCACAGCTGGTATTAGAATCATATGACAATGTTATTTCTACATAACACTGCATCTTTCCATCTTGCAGTTGATTAACTACCACAATAACTTGCAGTCATACAATGTAAACAAGCAGTTCAGTACGGATGGGTAATACAACTGTCTGTCTTGAGTATCCGCCAACAACTGCAAGTCCAGACTTGTTAAAAAAATGGGTTTGTGACCTGACTGCTTACGTTAACCTCTGACTTTAAAGTTTAGAGCTGAATTTAGGCCTCTGCACCTTTGTGTAATAACTGGGTTATGTAGCCTTCAATGTGGAAACAATTTAACATCTCATTTTACCTCTGAGCAGAGACAGACTGTAACAAACTGAGGTTGCAGCGTAACATTAAATGTGTCCAATATATTATAAATCAAATTAAAAATAACTATTAAAATAACAAGACTGACTACATTCTTTTACATTGCAATACTGGGGGTGCCACCTCAATATAAAGTCAAGCCAGGACTTCCACTGCGTCTTCATCATTGCTAAGGCAACTGGTCTGTATGTCAAGCCTTCCTCCACACAGGGTTCTTTTTAAAGACTACACATCAGGGTTTACTACAGGGCAAGTTACATCACACAAGCCTTCATGGGAGGTAAAAATTCAAAGCAGCTCTGTTAAAGTAAGAGGATGCTAAGGATGGTTGAATTATTTATGCAGCTATCACTTTTGTAAAAAAAAAAAATTACATTTCCTGGTTGGGTCAGTTATGCAGATGGTACATAGGGTCAACAAGACAAAGACAGAAGGCAGCCACACAAAAGCTCAATAGTGGTGTATAGTTCAATACTGTTATGTTGATACTCCTGCTCTCAATGTTTCTGTTCTAGGATTGATTCTCATGTTACACTATCAATATCACCATTGTCTGGGTATACACATTATAAATACTACCCATTTATTAGTGCGACTGGCTGTGGCAGGTATTATCTAGCTACACTAAGAGTGTCACTATTGCAGTAGTATCACTGTTTCCTGAATGTCTAGGTTTCAATTGTTGACATTGAGTCATCCACATTCCTAAAAGTAAATAAAGTTGCTTCGTTGATATTGATGAAAGCATGTACAAGTGAAAGAACTAAAATGGCTGTGAAGAAATAAACAAGAACCAGAGCAACTTTAGCTTGGAGTGATAATTGTGTTCCTGGGATCACCTCATGCCACATTACTGTCTGGATTGAGCAGCAGACAAGTTATTTCAAAATATAGGTGTAGGCTCATTTATGTCAAGTCAATAGCTTTAAACACAAGGCAGCATGTCTCTTACCTGTGGACTGCTCTTTGACGTGATTGGCTACAGAGAGGCTGTGTGCACAACTTAGGGCTAAAAACATACAGTGTGGTTCTTCTGTATGAGCAACAACACACGAGATATAGGGGAAAGGAAGTGGCGACCTTTCATACCCTCTTTCTTAAACTACATCAAACTGGATTATTACATAGTGTTGCTTCGGAAAGTTAATCAGTGGCATCACGCTTGCGTCCACATCCCGCAGTGCTACTAATACATACTGAATCGGCGCATGCGTTACTAGAAGGTACAGGAAAGAAAAAAAAAAGACAAAAAGCTCGTCACATGACAGGTTTTCTTTTTGTCAGCGGCAGCCTTTACAAATTTGTAGAAACGTTCTCGTGTACGAGGAAGGAACAGCAGTGAAGCACGCGAAGTTCCTGCCTTGTCCGCAAAGATCTAAAACAGGGAGGTAATAAGACAACAAAGCACCTGTCCGAGCATTTATTTTAGCAAACAGATATACACTGGCAATTAAATGATCCCACACAGAGCATGCGCTGGCCTTCCAAACTATGACAAGCTATGTATAATAACGGAAAAAAGGCAAAAAACCCTGAATTAGTAACTTGAGACCGTCAACAGTGAACACATAATAGTAGAGCCACATCAAGGATGTTGTATTCGTGTGTTGTTATCATGTAACTAGCTAAACTAGCTGCTATTTTCCCTATTTATTCTTGTTGGTTTGAAACGCTGGTCTGAAACTGATACTCACCACAGTTACTGGAGAAACCATTTCTCCCTCGGTGGTGTCCGTGGCGATACAAAATGTAAATAATAACTCTATTCGCTTGGCTCCTCTTGTTTATGTTGAACTGTTAAGAGGGATGCCGATTGTTTTTGTCCTCGATTCAATGGGCGGTGCGACGTTCTGTAGGAGGCCGTGATGTAGGCGGTCCTTGTGGTTTTATCCAATAGGAGCAAATAATGGTGGTAACGGGGGTGGGTCAAGATGTGCAGGGACGCCCCTGATAGGAGGAGTCAGTGTGCTGTTGTGTTTACATATCAGAGCAGATGGCCTCTATTTACATGGCACAGAAATGCCCCTCGTTGATTACATGTTTGCAGCGTATTTTTATGGCGAAGTGACAATCCAGTGGTAAATTGGTGTAATCCGGCGCCAACTATCAGATAAAAAATATTTTTAATTGAAAATGCTACAACGTATAAGCATTCTTCCTTATTCGCAATGATCTACTGAACCTAATACAAGTCTCCCTTATGATAAGCCAGTGAAAATGATCAATCAGATTACCTATTTAATTTTCTAAAACTAGGGTAGGTCGTTTACACTCACGGTAAACAATTATATATTATAAAAACTCATTCCAGGATAGTATGTGTACATAAAAACCCTTCAATGCACATATTTTAGTAATGAAGGCCTACATTTGAATGAAGATATTCTTCCTTTAGGCTCAGCTGTCCAGGATTCGGGCCTACTGCATTTAGCTAAAAGCTCTCTATCATTCACTTGAAAGATTATAGTTGCTGCTCGTATGAAAAATAGCGCTTTTATTTTGTAAGGAGGGAGCAACAACATCGCTCAAAGATTAGTAGGAATGACCTATTCTGGGTATACAACATGTTGTAGTAGCGACATCATGTGGTCAAAAAGTGTCAGTGTTCTTTTGTTTAGGCGGGATATTACGTAGGCAAACTGGGTGGCGAAAAACGGAAGTGCTAGTCATACAAAATCTGCATAAATAAATGAAGAAATTTTATAAACGGAGTGGACTCAGTATGAAGTCAGACACATTATATATAAAACATGTGAATTTGTATGATTAATAGGTTTTAGGTGATGACACACCTTGATGCAATTTCCGCCCATTCTCTCACAAAGACGGAAGTACGTAGAAGTGAGTCCTCTGACTTCCGTACACTTCCGTGGTCTTTGGACCTTTAATGTTTTCGTTTTTTCTCCATGCCAGCCGTTACCAATACCCGGCGTTTGTTTTGTCAGGTTACTGGTATTGTTTTTTTCAATAGGATTTGAACACACATACTCATTTGGATGGATTTGGCATTGATTTGGTGTGTTTTCTGTCCAAACGAAGAAAGTTCGTCTTTCAGGCTTCTTGGTTAGCTGACGTTAACGACACTAAGCCTAAGATTAGCTAACTTTGCTAACGAGTGCTAAGTGATAAAATAAAAGTAGCGTATAATTTTCAGTTTACGGGGGGGTTTATCATTATCTTAGTGCTGTTTGATAACGAGTGAGAGCTACACGCTACCGGTACACAGCTTTAGTTTTGCTTGATTCGCCTGAAACAACCAGCTTGCATCAGCTGCTGCCAAAATGATGGACTTTGAGAATATATTGGACATCGCCTCGCAAAATCAGGGCCTCAGTAGTGTGCAGGTAAGTCAGAGACTCTTAGCTAGCACTAGCTCAGACTAATCGGTGAAATGATGATCTGTGGGCAACAAATGTAGATCCTCTTACAGAGGGTCGGAAAATGTTGCTAACTGCTAACCTCGTGTTGGCTCTTTTAGCAGAAGAGATACAGTTTACAAACTGGACCACCCAAAAAGGACCCAAAATCCAAAGGTGTAAATCCTGCTGCAGTCCACGCACTTCTGAAGAAGCAACACAGTGAAGCCAAAATAAAAGGTATCGATGTCAAAATTAAGTAAAGATTACCAGATGTTATAGTCACATACAGACAGTTGCTAAGTGTCTACCTTTTTTTTTTAGAAATGCAAATGAAGAAGAAGAAAGAGGGCCTGTTAGCCAAGAGAGTTGAGTTGAAGTCTGATCGTAAAGCTCGAGCCATGGCCTCCAGAACTAAGGACAATTTCAGAGGCTACAATGGCGTTCCTGTTGTGGAGACACCTAAGAAAAGGAGAACCAAACTGGAGCAGGACGATTCAAGGAATATGGAAACATTTAGGAATAACTCAATTGACCCAGAAGATGATGAGGATAATTATGAATATGAGACTGATTCAGAGTCAGAACAGGAGCCAGACTCACTGAAACCAGGGAGAACAGCAGCCAGTGCTGGAAGCAGCAGCAAGCCCTCTTCTAAAAAGAACAGCGGTCCACCCAAGCCTGCTCCACCTCCTATGAACTTTGCTGACTTACTAAAACTGGCGGAGAAGAAGCAGTTTGAGCCTGTTGATCTAAAACCCAAAGCAGTAAAAAAAGAAGAAAGGCTCCGTACAGCTGATGAGATACGGGAACTGGAGATGGAGCGCAAGGCTAAGAAACAAGACAAAGATAAAGTCTCAAAGCCTGAGAGAGAAAGAGACTCCAAGTCTCAGTCTAACACTAGTTCAGTAAGAAAAAGCACTTTAGAGAAGGAACAGAAGAACTACAGACCACAAAAGAACTCCATAGATAAGCCAAGTCTGTCCACTGGGTCAGGGAAGAAGTCACACTCAGCAACTACTAGTGACAGAGGAGCCTCTTCTTCCAGGGCCTCTGTTGGTGAACGAGACAGAACCAAGTCTTCTCACAGTGAAAGAGACAGACCCAAAACAAGCTTGTCTAGTTCATCGGGTGCCATAAGCAGTAAAGTTCCTTCAAAACCCACATCATCTCAGGTTTCAGCCAAACAGATGGGCCCTAGTACCTCCTTTAGCCACAAATCCAGCACCTCAAGTGACCTTAGCTTCAAAAAGGAAAGCTCATCTTTAAGTCAAAGAAAACCTCCAGGTATTCCAGGGACCAGGCCTTCTGGTACTGTTAACACAGGCCAGAAGTATCAACATGGGAGCTCCCAACAGACCAGGCCCAGTCAGGGTAGCTCCTTAAAGCAGGGAATTGCAGTCGGAGGCCATAAGTCTGGAAAAGGAGATCCACTAAGGCCTGGCGTTACTTCTGCAGTAAGATCAAGTGGTAATTCATTGATGAGGCCTTCTTCAGGGGGCCCCTCAAAAGCTGGAAGCCAACCTCAGGCGAGGCCTGGAGGCACACTCCAGACAAAACCTGGTAGTGCACAACAGGCCAGGCCTGGGGGAAGTGGACTGCAGAGTCACCCTGGAAGCAGTGGATCTAGACATCCAGGACCGGGTAGACCTGGGAGGGGAGGAATGGTACCAGGTCGACCAAACAGTATGGGATCAGGACCTGGCAGACCTAAATGCACTGTGGTTTCAGAGACCATTTCATCCAAGAGCTTTGGTGGACCCAGGCCAGGGCTTCCCCCTCGGCCTGGCATCCCACAGAGGCCTGGCATCCCACAGAGACCTGGCATGGGACCTAGACCAGGAATGCCCCCCAGGCCCATGGCGAACAGACCACCAGGTAAGAACCAGAGAGAAGATAAAGACATGACACTGCTAACAGCCAGGATTTGTTAAATGTGGACTTTTTACTGAGCTTAATTGTAATACACATGTGGGTACAGTAGTCAAATGTAGGTAGATAAAACTACTAGCCATGAAATTAAAACGGCAATAATAACATTGTTATTCCAAGTCAAGTCAGACTAAAAATAAGTGAAATAAATAACAGTAAAGACACAAATACAGGTGAATGTGCTTTAAGAAACACATGTAAGTGTTAACATGCTGCAGTCTGATTGTCATGACTTAAATCATGATAATAATTTAAACTTAATGTGATCGAAACATTTCTATTTGTCAGCACACAAACAGCCTGGACCAGCTTTTCATATTAAAGGGCAAAGGGTTTGTTTGGCAAACTGAATGAAATGTGTCAGCAACATGCTGCAGCTTTTGTCATTGTTACTGGGTCAGAGTGTGACAACCTTCCTGACAGTGATAAAACATTGTTATCAACTTGTTTGGTGGGGAAGTAACTCCTGAATTTTAAATCTAAAATCACTTATTTCTTCATTCTGTTATCTGTATCAAACAGGAATGATGTTACCACCAATCACATCAGCCTACAAGAGGAAATACGAGGATGAAGAAGAGTACGATTCAGAAATGGATGATTTTATTGATGATGAGGGGGATGAGCAGGAGGAAATTTCCAGGCACATTAAGGAAATATTTGGTTATGATCGAGCCAAGTAAGTGGTGTTGTCCCAGTGTGTATTTTGGTGTAAGGACAAAGTCATTTCAATCAATTGTATAACATTATTTGCTTTAACCTCCTCAGATACAAAGATGAGAGTGACTATGCACTTAAGTTCATGGAGAGCAGCTGGAAAGATTTGCAGAAAGAAGAGGCCCGGAGGTGACCTCATAGTTTCTGTCTCCACATAAGTACTTTTTCTTCCAAGACTTGTGACATTTGCCCCCTTTTGTTTCTAATGACTTTTTTCTGTGTTCTTCTGCTTTGCTAATTTAGCTTGAGATGTGCTGTCCAGGAGGATCTGGAGGAGGAAAAAAAGGAGAGGGAGGAGCTAATTCGGTTAAGTTCCAAAAGGAACAAAACCAAGTGAAGAGTCATCATTATAGAAATGAGAAATCCTGTGCCCCCTCACCAATGGGACAGTGGTTGTGCCATCTTAGCACATGAAGCCCAGTGACTGTGTCCCATATTGACCCTCCCTCGTTGCTTTTTTGCTGCTTTTTTCCATGTTTGGACAAAAACTGAATGGTGTGTGACATTGACCCAAGGGAAAGGAAGAATAAGAAGATTTTTAGACACCTTGAAAAAGACTAAATATGCACAAATAATTCAGGCATTAAGATTTCATAAAAAAGTTCGCACATTTCTCTTTGTATTATTTATTTTTCTCTCATTGAGTGCAGGGTTTACAACAGTCCTGGTCTGTAAAATCTTTTCCTTTTCTCCAAGTTGAACCACAACATACAATTTTGAAGCATATTTTATCAAACAAACTTGTGAAGAATGTCAAAATATGCAAAAAAAACAACGACCATTTGATGTGTTATATGTTTGTCAAGGAATTGAGAGAGATTATTCCACAAATGGGTTTTTATTTAATTGTCTTTAATTGTGGTACATTTGTGTCTCTCAGATTTTGACAATAATATATCCAGAACTTGGGTTCAGCTACAAATGTTACAAATGTAATAATATGGAGTTTGGTTATTAGTGAAAGCAATGAAAGATTTAGCCATAAAGAGTGTGGAATACCATTTATTTTTGATTTGATGTTTATTATTGTACTGATGTTTTTATTCGTGAGTGAAAGCGCAAGATGGCAATATTGGCGGATAACTTAAGTTTGAACTCGGGTAATGTGCTTTTTTCCCTTCGCGACTTTCCGTACGTTGTTGCAAAGAGTGGGCGGTGGCTGGTTAGACCTCCTCCCTTAGCTACCTCTGAAAGTTTGCGGAAGTTTCTCATAGCTGAAGTTGAAGTAAATTGACAGGAGGACATAAACGAGGATTTACGTTAGCTTTTGAATTCTTCTTGAATAGATGGACCTCACTTCTGAGAAAATACAGCGGATCCTGTCAAAGGTTAGTCATTTACCAGCTTAAAAACTGCCCCATGTGGCAACTTCTACCTATAAATGCCGGTTAGCAAAGGTAGCCTATTTGCTAGTTTGTTAGCTGCTGCCAACCTTCCTTAACTGGATCAACCAGCTGTGTTACTTGATGTCACGTCATTGTAAGAACAGAGCTTATGTTCTAATATAGGTGTAAGAGAACAAGATAGTGTAAGGTTGGTGTGAAGCATCATACTGCTGAATAACACCCTAAACGACTTATTAATCTAAGATAAACAGGCCTTAACTGGTCCGTGTGTATTTTATTAACTAAAATTTGAAAACAGAAGCAGTGGCTTAAATATAAAAATATTCATGTCAGTCAAAAATATAATCAGATGGTATTTATGTTTATAATATATATAATATAGTGTATTCATGTTATATGTATGTCTTTGTTTTGTTGCCTGCCTGTGATGTTTTTTTTCTCTCCTCTTACATTAGTACAAATTTCGCGATGTAGCTGTTGAGGAGCTGCAGAAAATCCATCGGCTCTACCCTGGGATGATACCATCCACAGCCTTATACAGTCAGTTTGTCTGTTCATCCTTCTATTGTAAACTTTCACATTTCTCTTCTACTTGAATGCTCACTGGTGTCTCCCATTATTATGAATTTCAGCATTCAGTGACGGCACTCAAAAAGACCTTTTGAAATTAACTGGCAACCTTCCTGTCCAGTATGAAGGTAAGGCTGACCCAGACCACTCAGATGTTTTATAATTTAATGATACCTAAGTGAATATGTCATAAATATGTGTCTATCCTAAGGTCGCACCTACAACTTCCCCATCCAGCTCTGGTTGATGGACTCATTTCCCTTCACTCCTCCCATATGCCTCCTGAGACCCACTGCTAACATGGTCATTAGAGAGGGCAAACATGTAGATGCCAAAGGACGACTCTACCTGCCAGGACTGCACAACTGGGATCATGTAAGGTGTATACCGTCTGGGTGAAGGTTGCACACATACACACAGATGTTGTTAACATCTGCTATTTCTTTTTGCTGTAAAAGCCCAAGTCTTCTGTAGCGGGTCTTCTGACTGAGATGATTTCCAAGTTTGAGGAGGATCCTCCACTGTCCTCAAAGACCACAGAAGACACCAAAGACCCTCATGAGCTCCTGGCGTTTGTCTCTAATCTCCAGATCAATGATGGTGGGTTGCCTAATTTGTAGATTTATTAATGAACAGTAATGACGTTGTGTTAGCTTAATTCGAGTCAATTGCAGGTGGAATCCGACATCACGATCAACCAATAAACAAGGTCTCTGTCATCGGGGGAGGAGAATTAGGAATGGCATTAGTGATGAGCATTTTATCAAAGGTAATCCCTTTTTACATGTCAGCAGACATGGTCTTTATATACAAGTTATAATTATATTGTCAACATGTCATATTTTTTTTCCACTTTTAATCTAGTGCAAAGTGGATAAACTTGTTTTGATTGACCTTGCTGAGAGTCCCACCAAAGGTGGCACTACAGACCTTGAGATTTTCAATTTGCCAAAAGTGGAAATTTCCAGAGGTACGTCACTCTGTCCTGTCACATTCTGATAGAGGTGCCTGTTGGCTGAGTCATCACTGATGTCACAACTTAAGTTGCCGGCATTGTGTTTTGAGAGGCTGCATGTGATGACTCACCACTTGGACAGGCATCATAGGAAAAAGTGAAACAAGATTATTCATCTCAACTAGTTAACTCGTGATAACACAGTGTCTTCCCTGTTTTAGATTTGTCAGCCTCTGCAGGTTCTAGGGTTGTTGTGGTGACTGCAAATGCCTGGAGTGACGAGCAGTCGTATGTAGGTGTGGTTCAGACTAATGTTGACATGTATAGAGGAATAATTCCAAATCTGGCTCGTCTCAGCCCTAGCGCTGTGATGCTCATTGTATCACAACCAGGTCAGTAACAGTAAAACAAAGTGGTTCTCTACAGGCTTCTTTGATCATTATCTTCTTTTAGTAACTCTGTTCCTTATCTTGTTCAAATCCAGTTGACATCATGACCCATGTTGCCTGGAGACAGAGTGGCCTTCCTCCCACACGGGTGATCGGCGCAGGGTGTAACCTGGACTCAGAGCGACTAAGTCACATTCTGAATATTAACCTGAACACTCACAAACAGGCCTGGGTCATAGGAGAACTTTCAGAAAACAAAGGTGAGCAAGAGTATACAGAAATCCTTTAAATATCGGCACTAAGTCCTTATTTTATAATATTATTGTTTTCTTTACACAAATGCTTCACTCCCTTCTTTTTCCTCTGACAACTTCTTTCCATCAGTGGCCATTGTTTGCTCATCTACCCATTCCTGGATTGCACTAAAATACCCAGAAATGCTGTACTACCTGATAAGCTTGTTGGTTCTTTCCACTCACAGGACTAATTGTTAGTGATGCACATGATTTGATTTGTCCCTCTTTTTCTTTTGCAGTTCCTGTGATGAGTAACAATGGCATCTCCAATGCATCAGCAGAAATTTCTTCATCCAGTACTACCAAACCATTGTTAGACAGGTGAGTATAAATTGGTGAGATCATTCAAAGCTGTCTACAAAAGTTTCATCTGCTATGCTCGAAATAAAAAAGAATAAACTTAGTGTTGTTGTGCCAACAGAGCATTTGAGATTATGAAGAATCAAGGCCAGCGCTCTTGGTCTGTAGGTCTCTCCATTGCTGACATCACAAACAGCATACTGACAGACAAAATGAAGACACACTCCGTCTCCACACTGGCTCAGGTAGCGTCTCATTATTACACCAATAGATACAGTATATTCAGCAGAGTAGTAGTAAGGGTCTCATCAGATTGTTTAATGACATTTAATTCTGACAAATATCACAGGTTTGTATCTTGTCCTGTTTACTTTAGGGCTGGGGTGGAATAGGTGCAGAAGTGTTTCTCAGCCTGCCGTGCATTATGGGATCAAATGGTTCCACGCGTCTGGCTGGAGTCTCACTGGGACAAGAAGAAGACGCCAAACTCAGGGAAAGTGTCACATCCCTGTCCAACCTCATGTGTCAGCTCAGATTGTGAGCAGTTTGTGCATTGACAGTACCTGTGCTGAAGTTCAGCATTCAGTTTATCAGCTACTTACCCTAAAGCGTCTAAGTTATGGACGACACTGTTATCTTAAATATGTGCACTTTAGACTTGTTGAACAGGGTGCACTAAGCCAGCGCTACTAATGTACAGATTGCATTTTGTATTTACCATAAATAAGAAAAGCTAGTTTTGTTATAACATTTACAATTTTAAACACGTGTAGCATATTAAATGGCATTTTCTGGAGGATTCGCAGTGCTTGAATGATCATGTTTTTGTCATTACCAACTCAGACGCTTAGGGTACTTTGACCAAAGATGTGTGTATAAATCAAAATGAAGGTGTGTGCAGATTTTGTATAAAGCATGTATATAGTATGCTGTGAAATGGCTTGTGAAGAATCAGTAATGTGACTTTTCTTCTTGTTTCTTTACATCAGAAAGCTTCTAAATGCCTCAATATTTAAATCCATTTATGTTTACATTGCAGCAACAGCTAACTAATAGTTACCTACTTTAAGGAGGTTCCCAAATTATGTACAGTAAGAAACATGACATGGTTTCTGTGGGTGTGCAATAAATATCTGAAATATAGATGTGGACTGACTGTGGAAAAGACAAAACTCCAGTAAACTACTTCATTCAGTAATTTAAAGTTTTTTTTTTTATTCTTTTTTTACACACGTCACATTTTAATGTGATTTATGTCTTTCAAGCATTGAGAAGTACGTGAAGTTTCACCACTCCCCCGAAGTAGCTTCATCAGTTCAGCTAATGACAATAATTTAGCTAGTCAGGGAGTGGTGAAGTATAGGTATAATATATAATATTATATATTATATATTATTATATATAAGTATAATCAGAATACTATGATGTGACTGAGTGCTTCGACTTTAAACTCTTGAATATAACACAAGCTGTGGCTGAATGCAGGTGCCCTCTCCAGGTTCTCTTTAGCATATTGACCTCAAGGGATGCTGCTGCTGGAGCTGTACATGTTGCTGCAACAGCAGTGAGTCAGGAGGACGTTTTAATAGAACAGCATGTAGATGGAGTGGCAGAACAACAAACAGACCTTGACATCCAGTCAGACAACTTTATATCTTCAATTAGCAAGGAACGTATTTTGCAGCACATAACATGGAAACCAGACCTGATTTACTGATGCAAAAACTGTCCAGAGTGCTGCAGTAGACTGCTTCTCTTCATCAGCCTCTCTTCTTACCCTGATACATCTATTACTCTGTAGCAAAGAGGCTATACATCTGATTAATCCTAATCCCTTAAATTCTCTTTGTTGTCTAGATTGTGTTTGTAGAAATGGTGTTTACAATTTGATTTCCCGAAAACATTCTGTAGGGCAATCCATGCATTTGATTCAATGATTCAATCCTTAATAATTTATTATGGTTCTGACTGGACCTGACAGTGACTTCAGGAATCACAGGACAGGAGTGGATCCTTCAGCTACAGCTGCATACTGTGGCCTTGTAAGTTGAGAGAATCAGAGAACTAAAATCCTTAACTCTAGGAAAGGTAGAGCAGCAAGAAAAAGTAATGCACACATTAATCAGGGAACACCTATAGTGACAATCTCCTCTCCTTACCCTCCAGCCTCTGATGCAGTCATCAAGCACAGTGACAGCAGCGAGGAGACACGACAAATGGACCACAGCTTCCACAAGACAAAGATAAAGTGGTTTCAGGCCCTCAACAGGGTAAAGGGCTGCAGTCTGCCCCCTGGTGGCAATAAGGAGAAACCACAGTGTGTACAAGACAAAGCAGCCAGGATTCAACTACGGTAAGTGAAAATAACATTACTGTGTATGATTGTATTCTAATTTGAGACCATTGGGGGTCTTTTTGGTATTCATGCTTTACATAACAGTATGACATATATCAGTGTTACAAATGGTTGTAAACATTTTCTTAAAGCCTCTCAGCCTCTTCTTCCCTGCACCACCACCACCACCTAAATGTAAAGTTAAATTTAATGACTTGGCTTTATTAATTGTTTGTAAAATGTAAATAAAACACATAAAAATGTTGTTTTATGTTTAGAATCTGAGCAAAATGCCCCCTGTGATTTCTGGCAAGCCACTAAGCAGCGTCTTAGACCAGGAATCAATTGTTTTAATTGTTTTGGATTGATGTAATTGTAAAATAATACAAAGTAATAGTGCTTCTCACAACCTTTATTTATCAAAGCTTTATGGCAACTGAACTTGTCTTCTATAACAAAAAAAGAAAAAACAATAATTGTGCTTATAATAAATATTTTTTTAAAAGCATTCTACAGCTGACATCAGTCTATTAATATTTATAACAATTCAAACAAACAAAACTGAAGGTGTTGAAGATATTGTCAGAAGATGGGTAGTAGACACGTTAAGCTCCTGGGTTTGTCTCCCATTCTGTTGTATCTGAAATATCAAACAAAACAAAAGTAAAACAGCATGTAGAATAATGTAATAGTTTTTATTGCTAAAAACACCTAATCAATATGTTAATTTAAATTTTATAATACCTGTCATTTTCGTCCCTTCCTTGGTCTCAGCTGGAACACCAATGCCATACTCGTTTTCCCCAGTGATTCTGAAGAAGTAGATTCCTCCCTCCTCTAAGTCAGACACCTTATAAGACAATCTGCGGCATTTGTCTGTGAGTCTTGTCCACCCCATTCTGCTAATATCCCGTATGTCTACAAAGTAGTGTTTCACAGGGGCCCCTCCCTCATTGTCTGGGATGTCCCATGTAACAGTGGCAGAGTTCTTGGTCACATCCTTAACTGTTATGTGTGTTGGTGGACCTGGTGAATCCAAAACCTGCACATTTAGCGTCAAAGATACAGATCCTGCTACATTTTGCAGTTTGACGGTGTATTTGCCAGAATCATCTCGTGTTGCCCGTTCCACTGTGATAGAGGTGATGGAGCTGCTGGTGTTGATCAGTCCCCTGACTCTCAGATCTACATCTGCTTTGTCCCATGTCACACTGGGAGCAGGTTTGCCTGTGAAAGGCACAGTCAAAGTAAAGGAGCTGTGCTCTTTAACAACTAGGGTCTTCCTCATCTCAGGGCTGATGTCAAACTTGGGTGCCTCCTCTCTCTCCATAGCTACTACAGGATCTGTTTCAGGACTAGGCTCACTAATGCCAATCCTGTTGATGGATCGGACAGTAAATACATACTCTGTCCCGTTTGTGAGTCCAGTTACTATAAACTCTGTATTTTCTGTGTTATGAACACCAACAGTCCAGTCTTCTTCAGATGATTTTTTAAATTCAACTTTGTACCCTGTAACTGCTGCTCCACCATCAAACAACGGTTTGTTCCATGACAGAGTGATGGAGGATTTAGATGAATCAACTACGGTGGGCTTTGCTGGTGGGGAAGGTAGAAACTTTGGATCCTCTGCCAGGGTGAGCGAACATGGGAGACTGGGTTCACTTAGCCCAGCAGCATTCTCAGCAATCACTCTAAACTCATACTCACATCCCTCATGCAGGCCAGAAGCTTTGACTCTTAGGTCATAAACTGGTTTCTTATTAACCCTAGCCCAACGGACGCCCTGCTTCTCCCTTTTTTCTATGATGTAACCACTGATGCGACTACCACCATCAGAGGCAGGCCTCTTCCAGCAGACTGTCATAGCTTCACTGGTCGCACTTGTGACCTCCACATCAGTTGGAGCAGACGGGATCATAAAAGGATCCATTGCCTTGATTGGCTCACTTTCCAAAGTCTCACCTTCTCCATATTTGTTCACTGCCCTTACTCTAAACAGGTATTCATTTCCTTTGAGCAGCTTGGTTATCTTGCAAGTGGTTGCCATCATGTCACTGTACACAAGGGTCCATGCAACACGGCTAGTTTCACACTTCTCCACAATGTAGTACATGACCTCAGCTCCACCAGTCTCATGAGGGGGTCCCCATGACAGGGTGCATTTTTCTGCCGACAGTCCAGACACTTCTAAAGGTCCAGCAGGTGGGCCTGGCCTGTCCAGCACCTTGCAGGTGATGGCCTTAGTCATGGTACCACCTGTGTTCTGTAACATCAGAGTGTACTGTCCAGAATCTTTCCTAACACATTCTTTGATAAGCAAAGCGGTATGTGTCTTTGTTGCTGTTATTTCAACCCTTCCTTTAGTGCCAATGTTTCTGCCATTCTTCAACCAAAACACTGTTGGGTTAGGGCAGCCGGAGATGTCAGCATCTATTCTTAGGAGGTCTCCTGCTTTGACGACCACCGCCTGTCTAAATTTGTCCTCCAAGATAATTCTGGGTGGCATCACATCATGCTTTATTGTAATAGGTCCAGTGGTTTCTGAGGGTGGGCTAAAGAGCTCAGCTGCATTCTTTGCAATGACACGGAAATCGTACTCTTCACCTTCTGTGAGGCCAGTCACTTCCAAGAATGTATCCAATAAGTTTGTAAAGTTGCACTTAAGCCAGCACCTGTCTGGCAGTTCTTTGCGCTCGACAATGTAACCAGTAATTTTAGCTCCTCCATTGTATTCTGGCCTGTCCCATGAGAGTGTAACAGAATTATTAGTTATATTAGTGACTGTAAGGTTAGAAGGGGGATCACATTGGTCTCTTGCTGCTGCAGGCTCAGATGCTTTACTACAGGATCCAACACCTGCAATATTCTCAGCACAGACCCGGAACTCATATATCAGACCCTCTTCAACACTTGTTATTTTGTACTGGTTCTCAGTTATAGGGCTTCTGTTTAACTTTGTCCATAGGATACTGCTTTGGTCTTTGCATTCAATATGATAACCAATAATAGGGCTGCCACCATCGCTGTCTGGTTTGCCCCAGGCAATGACCATAATAGACTTTGAGGCCTGCACAACATGGAGGTTGTTTGGTGGACCTGGTGGCTTGAAGGGGTACTGGGCAACAACAGGTTCTGTTTCAACAAAGTGGCTCTTTCCATAGCGATTTTCTGCTGCAACACGAAACTGATATTCAGTGCCCTGTGTCAGACGGGAAATTTTAATTGATGTTCTTGCAACTGTAGCTGACACAGTCTGCCATGTTGTGCTTCCTGTATCTCTTTTCTCAACTACATAATTACTAATTTGACATCCGCCAGTGTAATGTGGAGGCTGCCATGACAGAGACACAAAATCTGCACTCATGTCATCCACACTGAGGTCACATGGTGGTCCTGGTCTTTCATAAACATTTACAAAGATTTCAGCAGTTGTGGAACTTGCAGAGTTGGTCAGGGTCACCTCGTACCCACCAGCATCCATCCTGGTTGCATCTCTGATAATGATCTGGGACATAGTGTCAGATGTCGTCACATTCACTCTGCTTGTCTCTTTCAGAATGTTGCCCTCTTTTGTCCAGACTGCTGTTGGTTGTGGTACCCCCTTGAATGGAACATCAATCTTTAAATCATTGCCTGCCTTCACACTGAAAGTGTTGGACAAGAGGTTGATAATAGGTCCAGTACTTGTGTCCTTCACTCTGACAGGCACCAAGAGGGACTTTGGCTCACTCTTTCCCTTCTCATTCGCAGCACTCACTCTAAAGAAGTACTCTTTCTCTTTGGTCAGCCCACTAATAGTCACTTCTAGTGCTTTACCCTCTGAACATGTAGTCCACGTGTCTTCTCCTTTAGCCTGCATTTCTACAAAGTAACATGTGATTTTGCTTCCTCCATCGTGATCAGGCTTCTCCCAAGAGAGCTTCGCGCTGCTGCTAGTGACATCACAGAGTGTGATTTTACCAGGAGGCAGAGGAGTTTCACAAACTTTAACTGCCTCAGTGGTCTCTGCTGGTAGCCCAGTGCCAAACTCATTCACAGCTAGGACACGGAAATAGTAGAAGCATCCTTCTTGTAGGTTGTCAATCTTGTATGAGTTTCTCACACAGTTGCTACAGACGCTAGTGAATGCTTTCCTGGCCTCCTCTCGCTTTTCAACAATGTAGTGTGAAATCTTTTCTCCACCATCAATTAAGGGTGCCTCCCAGGAGATGGAAACAGAGTCTCTCTTTACGTCTTTCAACTCTAAGTTTATTGGTGCACTAGGAGAGTCCAGCACTTTGACATTGATGAATGCTGATTTGCAGCCACTGCAGTTCTTGGCAGTCAGCAGATACTTTCCAGTGTCGTTTCTATTCACATTCTCAATAAGTAACACAGTGTAGGAGCTTGTTACCTCAATCTGAGCACGCTCACTGAGAGTCCCACCTTCCTTTGACCATTTCACCTCAGGTTCGGGCTGTCCTCTGATGGTGACAAAAAGACGTAATGTGGAGCAGGCCCGAACACTGACAATCTTCCTCAAAGCCGCATCCAGCTCAATCTCTGGTGCCTGTAGTTTTTCGGATGGCACCACAGGACCAGGTACATCCACAGGCTCTCCAACTCCAGCAGCATTCATTGCACGTATACGAAAATTATACTCTGAGTTTTCTCTTAGTCTTTTCACTGTGTAGTTTGTCTCCTCTATACCTGTGCTTGGTGTACATGGAATCCACTCATCTTCTGCTGCTTCTTTCATCTCAACTACAAATCCACTAATGGCTGCTCCGCCATCATAAATGGGTTTAGACCAGATCAATGAGACAGTGCTGTTTGAATAGTCTGCCACTTTGGGGTTAGTAGGTGGACCAGGTGAGTATGTTGCTTCACAAATTTTTATGTATTCACTTGGTTCACTGGGGGCACCCACACCTGCATCATTTTCTGCAAGCACTCTAAACTGATAGCAATGTCCCTCTGTGAGCCCCGTACATCGGAAACGCAACTCAGTCAGTCTCCGCTTGTTGCATCTAGTCCACCTAACACCCTCTTTGTCACGTTTTTCCAAGATAAATCCATCAATCTCTGAGCCTCCATCAGTCTCAGGCCTTTCCCATGCAAGTACTACAGAGTCACCAGTCACAGCAGTGGCTGTAGGGGTTGAAGGTGCACTTGGTGCTGTAAAAGGATTTTTTGCGATGAAGGGGTCAGATTCCAGAAATTCACCAACACCAAATTTATTCACAGCAGCAATTCTAAAGATGTATTCCTTTCCAGGGACAAGTTTTGTCACTTTATAAGTAACAGCCTCAACATGAGAGTCCACTCCTGTCCACGTAACACGACTGGTCTCCCTTTTTTCAATCATATAATGGGAAACGCCGGCTCCTCCGTCATTTAAAGGGGGATTCCAGTGAAGGTTGCACTTCTCTGCTGTGACAATCTTCACCTTCACTAGTCCATCAGGAGGACCAGGTCTATCCAGGACCTTCACATTAACTGGAACTGATGTAGTTCCACCAATATTACTGAGGCTCAGCATATAATGTCCCCCATCTGCTCGTGTACAGTCCCTGATGGTCAGACTTGTATGAGTAAGGGTGTTTTTGATCTTCAGTCTCACTGAAGTTTTGTCAATTCCTCTTCCTTCTTTCAGCCATGTTACTTCAGGAAGAGGTTTCCCAAAGTAATAAGCTTCAATGACAAAAGTCTCCCCAGCCTGAACAACACTAATACTTTTGAACTTCGGGTCAATAACTGCAGTGGGGCCTTCAATGACATCCTGAGCAATGATGGTAATGTTTTCTGAAGGTGTGCTCCAAACACCAGCACCATTCTTAGCAGTTACTCTAAACTCATAACTTTGACCACCTGTCAGACCTGTGACTGTGAACACATTCTCGATTACATTGGTGAAGTTCGCCTTCATCCACCTGCCGTCTGGGAGCTCCTTCTTTTCAACAACATACCCTGTAATGGTGCTTCCACCATCATACTTGGGTTTAGCCCATTGGAGTGTGATGTTCTCTCTGGTAACAACAACAGCTTCAGGTTTACCAGGTGGATCACATGGGTCTCTGGCCACATAGCATTCAGATACTTTGCTAGATGGGCTGAGTCCAGCAATATTTTCAGCAAAGGCTCTGAATTCATACTCAATGCCTTCCTCCAGGCCGCTGGTTTTGAAGCGAGCATCAGGTATAACAAACTTGTTCAGCTTAGTCCATAAAATGCTGTTCTTCTCTTTTCGTTCAAGATGATAGCCAGTGAGGGGGCTGCCTCCATCTTTGACAGGGGGGTCCCATTCAACCACCATACTGTACTTTGTCACAGCTGACACAAAGGGTGTGCCAGGAGCAGCTGGCACACTAAATGGATACTGTGCAGTTACAATAGGAGAATTGACTGCTGTACTTTTTCCATACCTATTTTCTGCAAACACTCTGAATTGGTATTCACTTCCTGTCTTAAGCTTGGTAATTTTGATGGTAGTTCTCACTGTTGTTGCTGACACAGTCTGCCAATCTGTACTTGTGGTTTCCCGTTTCTCCACTACATAATTGTCAAGCTGACAGCCTCCTGTGTATTCAGGTTTCTCCCATGAGATAGTAATATAATCAGAACTGACCTCATCAACTCTCACAGGCCCTCTGGGTGGGTCTGGCTTTTCAAGAACAACTACAGTGATTTCTCCTGTAACTTTTCCAGCACTGTTACTGGCTGTAACAGCATATTGACCAGAGTGCTCCCTGACAGCATGTCTGATATGAAGGACTGTTAATGATGCTTTGGTTTTAATCTCTAGCCTTGACGTCTCTTTAACTGCCTGTCCGTCTTTTTTCCATTCAATCTTTGGCGCAGGGTGTCCAGCCACTGGGATCTCTACTTTAAGATCTTCTCCATTCTTGACAGTAAATGTACTAAAAGTTATCTGGAGTTTTGGTTTAACAGCATTTTCCTTATCTGCACCAGAAGCAGGTTCAGCATTCTCTGATGGAGAATCAGGATGGCCTGGAGCGAGAAAAGTATTTCAGAATAATACCATTAGATGGAAGCACTGTGCAGAGGATGTGGTACACTGGTTAAAGTGTACCACAAGATGATGTTATTGCAGACATACCAACATAATGCTTTAAACCCATATATTACAGGCCTTTCTGAGTACAAATGTCTTCAACAACACATCATGACATTTAAAAGTAACTTTTGAAGCATAATTCTATCTGCATATCATGTCTAGGTGACACTGGGAGAGGATAAATGCATGGCATACCTTGGACAATGCTCGTAGATGATGACTGCTCTGCGGTATCTGACTCCTGTGTCACATTTATATTTAGATTTTGAGCTTTCTCTTCAGCTGTCTTTCTTATCTTTGAGGGAAAACAATACAGAAAGTGAGATTAAAGACAATAACAAATACTAAACAGGCCGATATGTGTTGTTATGTTTGTATCCACATTTTAGAATATTATCCACAGCCTCTTTATACAAGAGAAACCTAAATACATGTTTGTAGGCTGTCTCAATGGGTGTTGGTAACAGAAACTCCTGGTTAAAAATAGCCTGCTCCCATCTGCTTGGCCAAATAGTTAAAAGTCTGTTATCATCAAACACTTAAAGCTGTATTAAACATTTCACACACATAAACTGAATACACACATAAACTAAATACACATGAATACACACATAAACTGTAAGTTTTTTGTTCCAATGTCCCTCTGTACTATGGCACAATAACATTTACTTTGCTTAACATTAACACATTTTCCCACTCAGCAGACACTTACTTCATTTTTGCTTGCCTCCATTCTTAAACTTCTAAAAAAATAAATGTGAAAAATAAATGTGAACTCAAAATTCAGCCAGCTCAGTTAATCCGTTTGGAAGCTAAGATGCATCAAGCGTGGTGAGTCCCAGACACTCTCAGACATACACAGCTCTTCCAATCACTGCCTGCTTTATCTCCAAAAGCATGCAGTGGCTAAAATAAGCATGGTGGCCAGCTGCTCATTCTTTCAAAGTTAGTTTAGCCTACATGGCTCAGCAAGGAAAATCAGGAAAGTGACTCAGCAGGATTTCTATTCCTGTTAAAACAGGATTATAAAATGATCATTTAACATGAAATAGCTTCATGTGAGTTTGTTTATTAAGACATAATATTTTATTAAACATATTATTAAACACATATTAAGATGTTTTGACCTAAGGTCAACCATGCAATAACAGGAGTGGTTCAGGATTATAAAATGCTTACACTTTGTATTATTAATATGTGAATTCTGCATAAGATGTAAGTCAATGTGAGTTGTCAATAGGCCTGTACTGTAAATATCTCTTTAACTTATCTTTACTGTCCTAAACGACGCCAACAAATGTGTAAGTTAAAAGTTTTATGAAGTTTATACTGCATTTTACACACTATTATACACTGTGTTATATGGCTCGAGCGATACACTCTGATTTTATACAAATAATGACGTTTAGAGAACGTTTTATTTTGAAAAAAAGTGAACCGGAAATTACAGAATTAACGCCCACGAAGAAGAACACGTGCAGCAGCTAGCCTAGCTTGCCGGTAGAAAGAGAGATACAAATATCATCAATATGAATAACAGCGTTTATAACAATGGTCTGTTAGAATCCGGCGTTCAATCTGCTGTTAACGTGAAGACGACGACGGCGTCAAAGTGAACAGGTGAGCTCACTGTATATACAAATGTTAATGGTTTTGTGTGCAACCTTTGAATGAAACAAGCTGCAGTGTAGTGTGTCTACTCACTGCTTGATCTCTGTTTTTGAAACACATTTTTACATCAACTAATAATTAAATAAGTGCAGTTAGTTTAAAATACACTTAAACCTCAAAATGTGAATGTCTTCTTCTATTATGTTATTGTAAAGAATACTGCTGTTTGGGTTTAGAATTTCTCTTATTTCCTACAGTATATAGACTTTAGGCTCTGTGTGTGACATCTCATGACTGCCTGTTTCACAGGTCATGAACAGATCCAAGATGCCACTGCAGTTCGTGTACAGCCACCAGGACTTTGTCACAGATGTGTATCGCAGGAGTGGAAACTGTCCTATCATGTCTCTGACACCAACAAAGTTTGACACAAACGTCCAGGCTGGCTGGACCGACAGGATGAACAGAGGACTCTTCCGCTACCATCTGGGTGATTTACAAACGCGTGTCCTGCCAGGCCCTCAGGGCTATGTGGCACAGCTGAATATCCAAAGAGGCATAGAAAGAAGAAAGCCACAGGAGATACTGAGCATTCAGCAGGAGTTTAATGCCAGGCAGTTTAATTTTAACAAAATTAATCAAGATGAAATCATTTTTGAGATGATGAAGGACTCAAAGGAGGACACAGCTAGGTCTGACTGTGGAGGGCTTCCTCGGCCCTGCAGGATGGTTGTGCTGGTCAATGTGAGCCCTTTGGAGTTTGGACATTGTCTCTTTGTTCCGGATCCCTCTTGCTGTTTCCCACAGATACTGACCCAGTTCGCTATCCAGGTCGGCATCGAATCAGTGCTCCTGAGCTCCCACCCTGGTTTTCGCGTGGGGTTCAACAGTCTTGGAGCATTTGCATCTGTCAATCACCTGCACCTTCATGGATATTACCTAGAGCATCACCTCAAGATAGAATCCATGCCAGTTAAGCCCTTGGTTCCTGAAAAAGGATTTCACCGCATGCTGGACTTCCCTGCAGGCTTTTTGTTTTACACAGAATCAGAGGAGGTGGAGAAAGTGGCAAAAGCCATCTGTCAAGTCACAGACTTTCTTGTGGACACTAATACTGCTCACAACCTGTTCTTAACCAGAGGGTGTCCACCATGTAGTCACATAAAAAGTGAAAAGGGTTCGTATTGTTCAAGAAAAGGCGTTCGTATTGCTGTGTGGCCCAGGCTCTCGTGCTTCGGTGCCAAAGAGGAATCAGCCTTTAATGTTGCACTGTGTGAGCTGGCTGGACATTTACCATTTAAAAACAAGAAGGACTATGAGCAGACTACAGAGAGAGACGTCATTGATATAATACAGAGGTATCTACTGCCTGATGACGAGTTTAACAGGTTGGAACAGCAGCTGAGTAAACTTTTAATGGATTTCTGAAGCATAGACAGAGTCATCACAGCGCCATCTTGTGTTCAAGTTAAAAAGCAGCTGCACTGAAAGATAATACATAAAGTATCCTCACACTAACTGTATCTCAATTTGGTATACCTGGCCAAAATGTTAGAAGATGGTCACAGATTTTAAGATTTTCATAAATACAGCACATTTAATGTGTTTCCCGCTCTGTGTGATTGCCTGCCCCACCTGCCTTGATTGTGTTCACCAGTGTGTTGTCACCCTTGTCTATTTTGGTCTTGTCTTCCCCTTTTTATGTGCCATAGTGTCTTGTGTTCCTCAGTTTCTTTCTGCTGTTTTTTTGGGATTCACGATTCACGTGTTTCTATATTTAGTGTTTTTTTTTTTCCTTTTTTGTGTTATTGAGCCTGGCTCGTTTCGGTTAGTTCATTTGCCTGGTTGGACCTTCTCTTTGAATAAAACTGTCTGGAAACAGTACTCTCATCCTCAAACCCTGACACAATATGTGTGTGTTCAATTAAAATGACTGAAGAACTGTACCTCAAACAATTGACTTTCTATTTTTTTCTGGATTTAGCAAAAGTTTTGAAATTTGCATTTTCAAATCCAATTGTGGATGTAGAGTTAACTTTTGTCTATTTGATAGTTCAGTGATCACAAATCGTTCCCCACCTGCTGCCTATTGCTCTCTACTCTCTATCCCTACCTTATTTTTATGGTCATAGTCCTCAGTGAAATTTGCTGCAAACTTGGAATGAATAAAGTACTCTATTCTATTCTCACTGAATAGCATGTGTATCATAGTTTACAATACCTCAAATTATGAACAGCACATGTCTGCAGATTTCTGATTAGAAGAGTAAAAAGCACAGGAACTGTTCTTGGTTTTGCCCCCCTTTTTTAAAATCCTCCATAGTTGCTGAACTGGAGATGTAAAAGTGTCGAGCTTGACAGCGGTACTCAAGTCGAGGGGAATCAAAGCTACACATCATCCCTGAAGAGGGCATCATCTGCCAGAATGACATCACCAAGGTAGCCATGCTCAGCTGAGCAGTAAGATCAGTGAGCGTACATACCTGCTCACTCACTATAACGAGGCTCCTCACTGGTGAACACACATCTGTGCATTGATGGATATGTTTAGTTGCTGGCCTAGAAAAGATGCACATGCTTTACCCATTGGTGCTGTTCTGTGCCCTTTTCTCAGGACGGATATTCTGTTGGCTCGCTGGTGTCACCTTAACAAGTGAAGCGAGGACTTGTGTTATAATAGCTACACTGACTCACCCTTATTGCCATTATCCAAACACCGTCTTCACGGTTGGTTTGATGTCTGGTCACAGTTGGAACACTTGGATTACTCAGTGGCTACAAATATGACTCATGCCGTATCATTTTGAGTAAACAGTGTCACCTCTACACTTACACAGAAGTGATACCTATACAAGTGCAAGTGTACTGAGTACAAATCTATATGGTATGTATGAGAATTCTCTGTTAGGATATGTCTTACTTCTATATTTACCACTCCAGGTTGTTTTAATGATTAGTCCTGTTGGGAATTATTTTTTAACTTTTTAAGTACTATGGTTTATTTTTATACTTTTACACTCTTGTGTGTTGTTAATGAATGTTGTTTAAGCGTTGTGCGCTATGTCAGATGGAACACTACTAGTAATTGTCCTTAAGTTCAACTGAAGTTATGTGAGTTGACCTGAAAAAAAGAACACCATAAATGTTTGTTTTATGGCACTATGTTTGTTGTCACAGAGCAGAGAGACCAGATGCTTTGTTTTAAGTGACTGGGCATGTGTTCAACAGACCATAGGTGTATGTGTGAATGTGTAAGTTGAGATGTCAAGAGAGGGGGGGATAATATACTGTAGTATGTGGCATAAGGAAAGAATGTGTAAAAAAAGGAAATAGAGACACTGAAGAATGTTATGCTTATGAAATGTACGTATCTAGTAGTTATGATTTTTATGTAGAATAAGTGTGTGTTTTAAGTTTTTATTTTATAAGGAGAACTCATTAAGGAACAGAAGCTCGATAGTAGTGGCTTCATGTGCCAAGAGGCTGGGACCAGCCTGAGCACCAATGAAGGGAGGGCTAAGTCTAAACCACAGATCCTCCCCTACTACAACAACCAATTAGATTGTACTGTGAGGAAGTATATAATGTAATGTCAGACAAAGAACATTATCCTTTTCTGGGAAGTTGGTTGCAGCTAACTGCTTGCAGACTGTGATTTTCTGAACAGAAAAAGGTCCCTGTACAGGCTAAACTTCCTATAAATACTTGAGGAATAGTTCCTCTCTTGTAGTCTATTATAAATAACAAACACGTTTTAACAGTCCTCACTGTTTCATCTTGATGTAGCAACCACCTGACATGTGGTGAGCTACGGTTTTTGATTATCCTGACAGTATCTACAAGTAGGCTACAAGATGGGCAGGTCTAGATCATCCCTGTGTATGCACTCACCATTTTTTTCCATGGTGATTGTAATGTAGCTCAAACTCAGAATTGTACAGTATCTCCACAGTGAGAAGAGGACACTGTAAGAAATTTTCACCAAATGCATTTGGCTGTTAGTTTCTTGTCTTTCAGCTAACTGGCAGCTCCAGTGACACATTTACTTATTTAGCCTCTTAACAAAACATTTTTAATTTCAGTTTAATCAATCATTATCCCAGTTTTAATCGAAACCTTAACTGTTTCAAGATCAATCTTGGAAAGGACCTGGACATCAGAGTAAAAGTGAATATTTCTTTATAAAATACTGACTCGTTTTAACCTTGAACCCTGCTGTGTCTGTGACGGTTGACTGAGTCAAACCTGTCCAGCACGGATGCGCATGCTTCACGGGAGAAGCCCCGCACAGACAGGATGAGTGTTTTCCTTCCCCTCGACTGGAAGCAGAAACAGAACAGCGCTGGAGAAGCCTACCTGTATATGTGCTGATGAGATAAGCTTCATGCGTTTCCGGGAAATGACATGCGAAGGGGTGTTTGTGTATTAAGGGAGGTGGCAGGATTTTATTCAAATAGTCTTCATCATTTATTGATCATGACCTTGTGTGACTTAAGCAAATGAGTTATTCAACACAGTTTGCTTACAAGATATCTTAGTAAATACTGTTTGACCAGGATATGAAGCACCGATCTGATGTTACTGTATTGTGTTGTATTTCAGATTAAGTATGTAAAAATTTATAATTATTAAACCACTTGAATCAAAAGATCTAAATCTAAATGTCATCAAAAGGCACGTCCTCAACTAATGATGTCAAGAACATCGTATGTGCAGCATGGAGGGGAGTGGCTGTGGGAGTGTCTTCTGCAAAGACTCCTGTCTCTTACCTAAAGATGCTCAGGCCTTTCTGTCACTTTTGCAGGGGGCAGCCAAGTTAAATAATCCAGGCTTTCAGACATTTAAAAAAAATACTTAAAGTTTTTTTAGAAATGGGTGCTTGTCAGAGCTTCAGGTCACTGTGTGACGGTCCAAAAAACACCAACGTTCGTCTCAGCCTTCCAGCAGTCTGCTTTGTGTGGCAGACTGCCATGATCATCTTGTTTGGGATTTTTATTCGATACAATGAAGAAGCAGATACACACTGGATAGAAGTCAGAAAAGAACACAATATATCCAGTGACATTGAGAATGACTTCTACTTCAGATATCCAAGTAAGTGACACCTCTTAATCTACATTTCTCAATGTATGTATTAATTATAACTTAAGCAATAGTTAAATGTTTCTACATGCTCGTGCTGAATGTTTAGAGTCACACTTTGATTTATTATTTCTTAATTATTTGGATGTGGATTGTGTTTTCATTTAGTGACATGTTTTTACATGGTATAGTTCTCTTATGTCAACCTACCAGTCACCCTGGTATTGGTACACATGGTTCCCCTGGGGTTTTGCTCTCGGGAGGCTTTTTCCAATTTAACTACATAAAACGTGTCCATGCTTTTTGCTTCTTTTTCTTTATACACAATCATTTTTGCTCTTATACAGTGTTTGGATAACAGGATTTAAAGTGCGTGTGTGAGACAGTATGGGTGTGGTGGTTGTACTGTACATTACATAAGCGGTGTCAGTGTCAGTCTCTTAGATGTGGTGTTGGATGTCAGATGATAAATGCATGTCCTGACACAGTTTGGTGTTTGAAACCTCACCTAAAAGGATGTGTTGTTTCTCTAACCATCAGTGCTGACAGGTGTGAAGGTCTGCGTCTACCTGAAGCCTTTTGTTGTCTGGTGCAGCATTGACTGCTGGTAGTTGTCTGTTTCTAATAATAAAACGATAACGTTTCATAGGGAGAACCTATTGTGCCTGTGTGAGACAGTGTTGTAAATAATACTGGCAGGTTGATGCTGGCAGACACATATTGATGTACTAACTGTACAACTCCTCCCTCTGAGATCAGATCTAACACACTGTCTTGTAATCATATCCATATTGGATTTATTTAGACGAGATTTTACTGCACACGGTACAAGTTGTATTATATATGACTTCAGTCTTCATCTGCCAGGATTTGACTTTAATGTTTAGAATTTATTAGGTTTTATTTTTATTTTACGCTTACTACTTACCTTATTTTATATATTTCTAACCTGTCTTTTTTGAGTATACATGGAGCACCTGGAATGAAAGCAATTTCCCCCTGGGATCAATAAAGTATCTCTGATTCTGATTCTGATTGTTTGCTGCATACAGTGCATGATTCACAAAGTGGTATATTGATATCACTCTGTATCATCATGACTTATCAGCTGATAGCAGTAAATACATGTAGCTTGTAACGTCCTTGAGTCATCTTCACATAATCCTCCCTCTAATCTGATGCGCCCTCATGTCCTGTACTGTGGTGGCATGTGTAAAAGGAAACTGCCTGTGTACAGTGCCTCATCTGGCATATTGATACATGTTTTCAGTACAATGTTTCATGATGATACTTTTTAAGGCTCCAGCTAGATTTAATGATTAATTGTAGTTATTACTTTACTACAGAGTTATGTGACCACGGTGTATTATGTGCATGTGACGTGTTGGCCACAGTCACTATAAGTTAAAAAGCTGAGAGATTAAAGCAAAAAGGTGGTACGTTTGTTATGCTGTTCTTGAGTCCTTATGCCCAGGACGTGACGGGTCAGGGTGATTTCTCATCATCCTGGCGTTCTCAAATACGGGCAGTGAGTCAGCCCTGAAACCTTAACCTTAATGGTTTGTTTGTCGCAGCCACACTGTGAAGGTGAGGACATTTTGACACTCCACTTCCACTTCTCATTGTCCTCCTCCCAGGTTTCCAAGATGTCCATGTGATGATCTTCGTTGGGTTTGGCTTTCTGATGACGTTCCTCAAGCGGTACAGCTTTGGTGCAGTGGGTTTCAACTTCCTCATTGCTGCCTTTGGCCTCCAGTGGGCACTGCTGATGCAGGGCTGGTTCCACTCCCTGGACTACGCTGATGGGAAGATCAAAATCGGAGTTGAAAAGTAATTGCTCTGGTTTAATTACCATGGGTTGAAACGATCTCTTCTTAGTATTCATCTTTATGATGCTATACAGGTAACAATAGAGGCTTGCGATGTTAAATAAGAAGATTATGTTCTTTTGATCCATTACTTGGAAATCTATCCTGTGGGAATAGTTTTCCACCTGCATAGTTTCCAGAGAACAAAAAGGAAGTGGAGAAACCAGTCCGACCAATATGATCCACACAAAGATATTTCCAGCCGCATTAGACTGAGTGTTTGTACTGGGAAAATAAACAGAAACTCCACAGGATAATGAGAAACAACAAGTCACTAAATATGAAAGAGACAGAGACACTAGGCGGACGTACTATGTTGCTATTGAGTCGGTGCTGAAAATACGAAACTTACAGCTACAGATACAGATTCAGAGAATACAGATACAGAGGATCTAATATGATTTTGTTTGTGTTTGTCTCCTCAGCCTGATCAATGCTGATTTCTGCGTGGCCGGCTGCCTCATTGCATATGGTGCGGTGCTTGGTAAAGTCAGTCCAGTCCAGCTGTTGGTCCTGACCTTATTTGGGATCACATTGTTTGCTGTGGAGGAATATATTATTCTAAATCTCATACATGTAAGCAGTAACAACACATTTTTGTATTTCCAAAAAAATATCCATACAAAAGAAAAGAGAGAGAACTTCAAATTGCTTATTACTGAATGTCAGAAGGTCAGAGATTTAATGCAATTACTGTAATCCCTGAAGGCCAGAGATGCTGGTGGCTCCATGGTGATCCACACATTCGGAGCTTATTACGGTCTCTCCATCTCATGGATGCTCTATCGGCCAAACCTGCACCAAAGCAGTCGTCTACAGGGTTCTGTCTACCACTCAGATGTCTTTGCAATGATTGGTGAGCATTAACACAGCTGCACATGTGAGAGGTGGCTGATAGGTTCATAGGTGGTGTGTGAGTCACTCTCATTTAACCATTTCATGGTTCATGGTTCATTTCTTTGAATCCCACTGTCACAGGCACCCTCTTCCTGTGGATGTTTTGGCCCAGCTTCAACTCAGCTATCGCAGATCACGGGGACGGGCAGCACAGAGCAGCCATCAACACCTACCTGGCTTTGGCCTCCACAGTGCTCACTACTGTGGCCATGTCCAGCCTCTTCCAGAAGCACGGGAAATTAGACATGGTAACGAATGGCCCCAATAAACTCATGCTATGTTGCAATGTCTGTGTAACTTGTTCCTATTTACACTAAATCTAATATTTACAGCTGTGCACTACTTGAAACCTGAAAATCCTGCAGAATCCTGAAATGTTGAGCACATTTGTACGTTCACTGTTTTACCTGTTACAGTGAGCACAATGTTCAGTAAATGCAATTTCCACTTGTGTTGCTTGCTGCTCCTGTTTCTCAGGTTCACATCCAAAACTCTACACTTGCTGGAGGCGTTGCAGTGGGAACAGCAGCAGAGTTCATGCTGATGCCCTATGGGTCTCTCATTGTGGGTTTCTGTTGTGGAGTCGTCTCCACATTTGGGTATATCTACCTCACGGTATGAACTTTCTCCTCTATAAGTGTTGTTGTAATAAGAAGTTGATCATTCATATCCCAACCACATTTCCCATATGTTTTAGAAGTCTTCTGTTTTTCTGTTTTTTTTTCATTGACTTCTCATACATCTCTTTCAGCCATTCATGGAGAAGCACCTAAAGATCCAGGACACATGTGGAATCCACAACCTCCACGCTATGCCAGGAGTCATAGGTGGTATCGTTGGGGCCATCACGGCTGCAGCTGCAACAGAATCTGTTTATGGGAAAGAAGGGTGAGAGCTGCTTTTGAATGAAGAAAAATAAATATGTTATTAATACTCTGAAACACCAACATATGTTCCATTCTTTCTTTTATTAAAGGTTGGCTAACACCTTTGATTTTGAGGGCGCCTATGAACACATGTTACCCAGCACGCAGGGCGGTCACCAGGCAGCAGGCCTCTGTGTGGCTCTCTGCTTCGGCATAGGCGGAGGCATCCTTGTCGGTAACTAAAAACACTCTTGTGTTTATTAGCTTGGCAGAATAAATAAATATAATGTTTAATAACTGGGTGTGCACGAGAGTGGGTTGACATAATGACTTTGTATTCTTCAGGTATTATTTTAAGATTGCCAATCTGGGGAGACCCTGCAGATGACAACTGCTTTGACGATGAGACTTACTGGGAGGTGAGAGATAAAGTGATGTCCTGAGTGATGTTTTTAAAATGTTCAAAGAATGGTGACATGTTGATGAAGATTCTTAGTCATCCAGGCCATTTTCATTCAAAAGACTAAACTAGACTAGACTAGACATCTAGACTGAGAGTACAGATGAAGAGTTTTCTAGACATTTTGCTGCTCCTCCAAGCAGCTTCATCAGTTCAGAGGGAAGGAAGACCAAGAATGGTGATGTGTTCATTTAGGGGTAGCACATGAGAATAGTCACATGAGGAGAAAAAGTTTGTTTAGTTTTGGTTTAGAAACAGCTTCATATATAGTTAGATTTTTTTCAGATCAATATATTGGTCAAAATCAATCAAAAGGTTGATCACATGTTAAAAAGCCTTTTAGTCAGAAGACCTATTTGCCAAATGTGTGTAGCATTGTTGGTCTAACGATTGTCCCCACCATGCTGTACACTCAGGTTTAACCAGCCATAGTGACTATATGTCACCTTGGGTGCAAACCAGCATGTGCTGTAAATTCTTGGCACAGACTTATATATGTGTCCATAAAGTTCAAAACTGTTTGTATTTTCACGCTCTGTGCAGTTGGAAAATGTCCCCTGAGCCTGTTTCTTCAACACATTGTTTACATCACTGAATGGTCTGCCTTTGCTCTGTTACCTCTATTTACAAAGAAACGGCTCAGAACGTTCATTTTCTGAGATTAAACAAGCAAACAGAACATCATACATTTGTATGCCTATTGTTTACATTCCAACTGTCTGCAGGTACCAGAGGACGAGGAGAGCATCCCACCAGTCCCACAGTACAACAACCACATGCGGAACAAAAATGTGTAAGTGTCTCTGTCATCATTGCACTTAGTGTCCTCTTGGTGGCGGCACAGCCCCATCTGTGTGAGATTGGATCATTGTCGTTCCTGCCTGCCCTTTGTTTGTATGAGTATCACAAGGTGAACCTGTGGTTGTGGACAGCATGTCACTTCAGAGAAACGGGGGCTGCCCCGATAAGCTCGATTACGAAGTGTTGATACAGATCCTGTGTGGCACTCACCTGTGCTGGCGGGGTTAAAGCACAGCTCCTCATGTTTGGCACTTCATAGTGACCTTGAACTTATGCAACAGAAGTCATGTTTACAGTGGAAATGCTAATGATACTGTTAGACAACTGAGAACTGCACTCAGATTATATTTATATTATATATATCCGTTATTTTATCTACACATAACTGGGTGATTTATAAGAAACAGATCAGGTTTCAGCTAAAGCATAGAAATGCTAAAGCATTTCTATGTTCAAGGCCGCCAACTCAATTTCATTTATTTGATTTAATCATATTTACACTTATAGTGTAAAACTATATATATACTAGCATTGTTTTTCATCATGACATTTTTTTTTCAGAGCGGAGTCACATTTCACCATGGAGCAGAACTGATAGTAGGCCACTATCCTGATGGATTTCTATCTTTATCTGACATTTGTTTCTTTAATTCTTCTGTTGGACTAAAATATTTATTTGACACAATTGCCCACCCACCAGGCAACACCAGCTGTTTTTCATTTTGTCTGATAACAGGTTGTTTAGAGGCGAATAGGTTTGTGTATTTAATTGTAAAAATTGTATGTAATATGATTTGAATCAGTTTAAATCAATTGAATTTAGTCTCGATTAATAATAAATAAGTGACATCTTGATTTGCCTCATGGAAGAGACTTGATTTCTTGTATCTTTAAAGAGAAATATTTATAAGTACATTTTGTATGATGTTGGCCTCAGATGCAGCAGTTGGGTTGCACTGGAGTTTTCACAGTCGATCTAAGTTGTTCCTGTCTGTGTGATTTAACAGGTTGAGGATAGATGTGAAGAGAAATCAAAACAGCATAAATAACGAACAACTAATTAAATTAGTTTTCATGTCATTTCAATCCATTGTGGATTTTTTTTAAAGACCTGCGACATTTGTTATGTTATTCTGTGACAAAGTACATTTGCTGACATTAAAACGATCCTTATTTACCATTTATTTAAAGAATATAAGCTCTTGATGAATGGTTAATAATACACTATACTGTGTAGCACATTTAGGGATATTTATAAATTCCCACACATACACCAACCTACACAGAACTATTAAATGTTATATAATGCTTTTAAATGCCAAATTGGGTTTAAGTAATGTGGGTAAAATAATTTTTTTATCCACATATTGATCTAAATATTAATACCATTCAACAAAATCTTATATTTGTACATTTAAATATAGTGAATAGTATTTTTGTTATACTGTTTTGAAATGTTTGATAATGGTATTGTAATTTTTAAATTAAAAATTATCAATAAACTGTAAAGAAAACACATTTTTTATTTTTTGTATGTACTGTATATTTACCAGTAAAGACAAAACCCAAGAGGAAATGTCCTCTTCTTCAGTGTCCCCGCTTGACTGGGGTCAGGGCAGGCTGAGGGTAAAGGTCACACCCTTATTGCTCTCCTGGGACGCTGTGGTGACCAAAAACAAACTGAGGCCAGACTTATCATCGTGACCTTGTGTCAAACGGTTGCAGGACAACAAGGTCACTAACAGGGCGAGACACAGATGCTGGAGTCAATCATTTGCAATTGATTGATCAGGAGAATTCCTGTGATGTCAGGCAATGAAATTGGTGTTTTTTCCCACTCTAGGGGAAAATGTGCACATGTACAGTAGATACAGGTACAGATACATGTACTGTTTTCACATATTTCTGTATCATTTGCTGAAGTTCTATGTGCCCAGTTGGATGTGGATTCTCATTGGTTAAAGGTAGCAGAAGCAGCGGCAGTGGCTCATGGTGGGAGTGTGGATGATTCCCACACATGAGTAGCAGCATGGAATCCATCCCCTCATCCAGTCTCCTTGCTAACAAAGGCAGGCTTAGCGCTGTTTTCTTTTGTCATCAGTAACGTGTTTGAGTAAAGGAGGTAATGGTGCCACAAGTGCTCCAATTAAACGAGATGCAGCCCTGCTGGGAAAAAGGCTTCCCCCATTGCCCTCAATACCCCCCAATACACACACACACCGGGCCTCTTCTCATCTTACCCCCACACAGTTCCCGCCCCATTTCTACTCATGTTTATTCATCAGCCACTTAAATGGCAAATGCAGAGTCCGGTTAAAACTAAGTCAGACTTATTTTTAAAATGACGCCTTCGCCTCATGAGGCTGAGGCATCCTGGCCTCAAGGCGTCACAAAGTCACTGGTCACAGACGTGACCTCCACAGGGGAGAGCTGTACTGTAAGCAGAAAGCAGGAGAGAGGCCACAGAGAAGATGAGATGGAAAAACTTGAGGACGCAAGGGGGCATGAAAAGGGGGGAGAGAATGAGGCCTCACTTTCATTGCTGTGACTGACTGCCTGCCATCCCAGTTCAATCATGATCTTTGATTGACAGGTGGAGGGAAGGAGAGAGGGTGGGAACGAGGGTGAGCTTAGAATGGGAGCTGTACAAAACACACTCCCATACAGGGGGCCACGGAGACGCTCATTAATGATAAAGAACATACCAGGAAAAGCATGTTTTCTCTGCATGCCAGCGATGTTGTTTGTAGGTTGAGATTAGTTTGTAATCTTCTATAGATGGCAATGTAAAATGTACAGAAGACTGCAAGGGCTAAATGCAACGTGGGAGGTCGTGTTGGAGCACCTGTCTGTGGCTACTTGGCTTTACTATTATACTAAAAAACCATGAAGTCTGCCAGCAAGTGATTGTTTTACAGATAAGTGTCAGTCACTATGTAGTAAAACTTCACTGCATTCACTTTACAGTTACAAGGATCTACAGTGGTTGTATTCAGGGATCTATGCTCATTCTGCTGTAAAGTGAGCCGTAAAAGCCTTTTCCAAAGCAACCACAGTCCATAAAACTGTTCATAAACTATTCAAGCCCGTACTCCTTTCTCTCTCCTTAATCTGCTCACGTTTTGTGCAGCTTCACTGTCCCCTAAAGGTGATTTCTCAGCAGGAGGTTCAAAATGTGTCTGACCGTTAAAATCTGGATGGTTTCTGATCCCTAATCCTACAGCAGCACAAACATTTCTGCAAACTACATTACATCTCCTTGGAAAACAAAGCTATTCTTTTTGGCATCTGAAATCTTGTGATTCCCTGCATGCCCGGGGAAACAATTCTAGGTGTCAAAAATGACATCAAAATGATTATTTATAGAAAATTTCAGACAAAAAAAAAGCTCAGTTCAGTTTAAAAAGTAACCAGGAGAGAGGGGTGGAGGGGTGGAGGGGAGATAGTATTGCCCTGTTTTGTGAGTACCATGGATCTCCTGCAGACTGGAGTATCGACAACCAACACACACACACACACACACACACACACACACACACACACACACACACACACGTGATCGGAGATCAGTCATCACTGTGCTAGCTAAGTATCAGCTTAAAGGTACAGGTAGCAGCCAGTGTCTAGATGCATTGACATGCAGAATCTTATGTACAGTATACAGTAATAGTGTTTGAATAATGATAAGCAGTATGACAGTAGTCAGTATGACTACATTTCACACTGCAGAGTTTTGCTGATAATAACTTTTTGAATGCAGGGCTTTAATCTGAAATAGTCTTTACATTAAGTTTACTTGTGGTTCGGTGTAACCATCCACTGTTGTCATACATGATAAGTGGTCCTTTTTTTTGCAGAACCAGTACTTCGCTTTGCTGTGTGTGGAATCGTGACCTATGCTGACAAAAATAACTGATCTCAGTGCTTCTTCCAGCCCTGTCCATCACGTGTTTGCAGCTGGCTGGTGAAGCCACCCAGCTCTGGCCGCCACAGGTATCTTCAGGCCTCCCCACGCCACAGAGGCTGCTTAAGTGTCCCTATCGGACCACAGTGGAGAGGAACAGCAGATTAACCATGATCCTATCCGCTCACCACTAGCCCCTTCATACGCTCCGTTACACCAGCATTTAAAAGAAGGAGGGGACGCCATTCAGGCCCGTGATATGAATCCCAGACGTAGGGACAAGAACAGAGCTTTCACCCCTGTTTCACAGAAAAGACCCCTTTCTGGCACCCTCTAATTCTGGTTGCTACGGGCTTCTGGGTTCAATGGTGGACTCCTGTTGTGAGGGGACAAAGCCTCTCAGTCATCCGGCGATGGTTGCTAGGGGAGGCAGAATGTATGGGGAGGGACGGACTGCCCCAGACGAAAATGTCTCTCTTAAGGCAGCGGAGATCTGGTGATTGACAGGTGGCTACACGCTCCACTGCGGATCACCCGGGAGGTCTGAGGGGCCTTATATCGGTGACCGTGAATGTGCGTGTGTGTGTCTAGATAAGTGTGTGTGTATATGTGGCAGGTTATGTTGGTTGGCAGGGTGAACAGGGGTGTTTAAGGGCAGATCTGCCAGTCACTGTATAAACATGGCACTGTTTCATACCTGTAGAGGGAGCTGCTTCTGCACTTAGATGTTCAATCGCACTGTAATAATCTTCTGTGCTGGTGTCTTTACCCACTGAAGTAACACCACCGGAAGTAACTGATGCTTTAAGTCCTTCTCGGACCTGACACACACTGAAGACAGTTTTAAAGTTCAGCTGCTGAGGGAAGAATTGTCTAAAAGTTCAGCAGGATTTGTTGCAACTTTAAAACCTCTAGCAGACACTCAGTGAGGCATTTTATACCCAGCAATAACATTTTTTACACATTTTTTTACACATATTTCCTTTTTCTTCCATTCTAAAAAGGTGTTTTTATGGCCGAACCCATTAGACATATACTATAAGAATAAGAAACATTACTAGAAAACAGCACAGTGCCCCTGCAGGACAATGGTTTCAACAATTAATAACTATATGATGCTGACATCCTCACTTTATTATTATTATTATTATTATTATTCAAAGCTATATTACTTTAGTGACCCCCAATCTGAGCGTCAAAGGTCCACAAAAATAGAATCAAAATGCATAAAATGGAACAAAGTTCTGTTTCACACAAGTATATTTAAATCTTGCACTTGAAATAGATGGATCACAAGTCAAGGGTTTATCATGTTAAATGTTAAACGTAATCCAGAGTTCAGCCTTAATTTTTAGTTTTGTAGATAACCTGTGACATTTGATTTCAAAAATATGTATTATAATAAACTATTTTCTGAATTAATCAAAAATCTGTTTAACAGTGCAAGAAAATCCATATTTTTGTATGATTGAGTGAGATATAAATAATCATTCCAAACAGCAGAGCTTTGCTGTCTGAGGTGCGGATTAAAGCTTTCAGACTAGCAGTGAATAGGGGGATTTACATTTATATATTTGTGTTTATCTGAATCTAAAGGATTAGTGATACTCAGATGTCTCACACATACTCCAGCATGTGTGAACCACATACTGGAGCAGCCCCTGTTTCCCATCCAGGGACACAGAGGTGAGTGGGAACAGACAGGGCAGGACGTGGGGATCTAAAGGGGTTCAAACGCGACACTAGAGTCCCCTCAGATAGACGTCTGGGACTGTCTGGGCTCTGCACTCCCAGACAGGGAGCCTTTCCACCCGTCAGATGCTGTCCACGCCCTTCCACACCCCCCCCCCCTTTTTTCCCCTTGACCTTGACTCTCTGTCACCACGGCTTCCAGACAGTCTTGGGTCAAAGGCTAACACAGCAGCCACACATCAGACACGGTTCGAGTCCCATGTGTCCATATAAAATGCTGAATGGTAAATCACCCTAAAATCAGCCTGTTGGAATGTGGCTATGGATTCCTGCACAGACAGACCCCGAGACCTCAGGAAGACACTATGAAGGCAGGTCCATAAAAATAAATGATTAGTTTTTATTTGCTTGTTTTTATTTGTTTTTTTTTTATCCTCACTTTGAATAGGCAGCAGAAATATACCTTTAAATGATAACCATAATATATATATTTTTTTTTACATTTTCTTAATAAATGGGTTTATAACATCAGTGAAACATTTTACCTTTCAACTCTGACTGCTGACTCACATCGTCCTCAGCCAATCACCGCTGAGCTGTCAGCATGTCATGACAGATCTGTGGGTGAAAGGAATGGCTGAAGCCTCACGTGGCTTTTTGGTGCCAACCCACACTGCACGATGCAGCCCTGAGCCTTTGACGTCTCACTGTGAGCATGCGCACTGATTCATTATGGGCTCATCACTCTTTCTTTTTCACATCATAACCACTTTCATTTTTCCCTCCCTTTCCGCTTCTTGAAACATTTCTGCTTGAGGTTTATGATGTTTCTAAACACATATTCTGATGTTAATTATCTCACTGCACAGAGGTGAAATATTTGTGTCATTACAGTGACTGACATATTTGAAGCTAAAAAGGGTTTAATCAAAGCTTAAAATGGGACAATGCCAGCAGTGGTAACAGAAGGTTTATCTCACATAAGCCCCCCCACAGTGACAAAGGGCACATGAAGAATTACACACACACCACAGGGTCATACTGATGTCAACATGTGATCTGTATAAAACTTCACCATGCAATGATTTTACCTTTTTTAACAGCATAAAAATAGAGGTTAGTAAATAAATAATTACGTTATATAGATAAACACAAATATTCCAAATGTTCTTGCTCTTGTTTGGTATTTCAGAGACAGCTAGTAAATACAAGCTGTCACATGTCACAACTGATTTAAATTTACATGCTAAAGCTTGTTTTAATTTTATTTTATTTTGCCCATATTATTTATTTAATTTAACAGCTATTGTTATTATTGTTGAATAATTGTTATTAAATGAAAGCTGTGATGTAGGATGAGAGGAGGACCTTAACAAGACTGAAGGAAAAAAATGCTTATTCTTAGGTTATTATTATTATTATAATAATAATGATAATATGTGGAATTCATGTTAGCGTTCCAGCGGACGTGTGTTTACTGGACGTGGCCTTTGGCAGCGGGCTGGCAGATGAACACAGAGCAGGTTCAGGCTGCTCTCAGAGGACTCGCAGTACATTACAGAGATCCTCTATTAAGTGCATTACAGCAGCGAGAGGCGGGACATGCTCTTACACACCAATCACTGAAGGAGCCACTTCAGCTCCGCAACGCTGATGTAACCTTGTAAACATCAAAATGTCCATAAACCTCCAGTCAATTATAACAACGACAACGGCGAGAAAGGTGTGTTGTTTATTACACAGACAAACGCAAGAGCACATTAGGCCAGTTACATTTATCTTTTAAAGACTTAATAGTAGTTTTGATCATTATTGTTGCACATGTATAAATAAAATATAGTGTTTCTGACAGCGAAGTTTGCACCTCTTTACAGAGTAATAACAGTTTAATAATGAGTAGCTCTGGTGATTTTACACCAATGTTTATGGTGAGAAAAGAAGTTTGGTGTTGTGTTGTTGGCAGATGATGGGTCGTGTGCTTTCTCCTCTGCAGCACTGCTTTATATTTTAATAATCTGGTTGACAACACATGTTCCAACAGAACTTGAAACTAAATTAAAATCAGTCAGTTATTCCACCTTACAGTAATTTCAGGGTCAGAATCATGTTTACTGGCCATACATAGACGTATGAAAGTAAAAAATAAAAAATCCAAACTAACAGGTGTGCACATAATTTATACCAACTTTATAATACAAATATCTTCTATATTATATTCAGGCCACTGTTGAACCTTGTTTCTATCGTGACATGATAAAATGTATTCATGATATTTTTGAATTTCAGAAATATTTCCCATTACTTACATTTGCTATTATTATGTTTTTTTTTCCCACTGAAAAACCCCAAAACAGTTATGATTAAGCTTCTTGTACCTGGAATCAGCTGATTATATAAAAGCCTAAGGAGAAAGGCCCCCCTGTTGTTTCACACAAGCTCCTAACTTGATCTTCTTCGGAGAGCAGAGGCCTGGAGGCAGGGCTGCTGTGAAGTCACTCCTCTCCAGCAGCAATGAGGGGAGCTGGCTGGCTGCTGAGGAAGGAAAGAGGACTTGTAGGATGCATTAAATCAGACTGATTAGAAGTTTAGGCAGGGGCAAGGCTCAGGTCTGACTGAAAGGAGAAAGGTCAGTGTCAGAGGAGTTCACAGGCCCCGAAATCTCCATTCTTATGCTAAAGGTTCACACACACACATTCACTGGCTGGAAAGGCATGAACAACAGCTCTTTTACTGACTCCAACTTGGATTAGCAGACAGCAGAGAGGCTCAGACAGAAGCAGACACTGATGTGAGAAAAAGGCTGAACATATCACACATCTGCTGAAATATATTTATAAAGACAGTCCACCCTTTTCGTTAACACTCTTTATTAACCTCCTCTATACTGACTTCTTCCTACATTTTTCTTGTCTGTCTCTGCATCCAGTGGTCACTTGGGAATCGCAGGAAATAGCCACTTAATTAGCGGCCCTTGACCTTTGGTTGTGGCTCAGACTGCTTCTGACCCCTGCGTCTCTCTGACCAGTTTATCGTCCTCTTGGGGACCGTCCAGATCATGACCCCCGACCCCTGCCGACCTCAGGACTTCACCAACAGGTCCCTGACCAGCTGCCCCGCCTCACAACACATTCATCAAAAAGCAATATTTACCCCAAGCAGCTGATTTAAGCAATTACCTCTGCAGAAGCTGCCATATTATTTTTTATTTCTGGAGCTTATAACACAGTGTTTGTTTGTAGATAGTACATATTTACAGAGCAATGTGCACCATTCGCTCTAGTTTTAATGATGAAAATCACACCATGTGTAACAGTTTTTACAACATCAGCTGAACATTCCAGCTTTGGTTCCATCCAGCCTCCACACAGGCTGATTTCACTAATTGGTTTCCATTCATCCAGAGAGGGGAACTAATCACAGAAATCAGCCGCTGTAGTGTTTGGAAGGATTGGAAACATGCTGACTGAGATCTCCACTGCTGTGAGCGTCATTTTAAATTTAAGAAAAACAAGAGCAAAAAAAAATGTTGTTTTTACAAACTGGTCACACTTAAATGTTCATTTTATTGGCACTATTTTTCATTTTAAATGTGTTTTCTCTACATATACATCAGTTTAATTCAGGTTATCTGTACTGTACTGACTGCTACTGTATTGTATTTGTGCTGCTCTTTATTTTGGACAGATAAATCAAGTTTTTTATTATTATTTTTTTTAATTCTGTCCTGAGGACTATAAATAAATCTATATTTCTTATCAAATGAAAATGAAAACAATGTCACATATTTTTTGTTTTGTTTGTGTATTTTCCTGTTATTATTACACCAAAATATTAAATGCTGCATCAATAAATTCTATTTAATAAACGTATAAAACAGGTTTACAAACGAGTTTAGTTTGAAAAAACTAGAACTATTACATCGTGTGTTACTGACGGACATGCCTGTTTTTTCCTGTCACTTTTTTGTTTTGCTTGTTGCTCCTTGTTTCTACACAAAGGGACGGAAATAATCCGCTGTTGACCCCGCGCGTGTCCATCTGTTGTTTGACTCCGGACACAAATCAGTCGGACACTGATTGACAGCCTGTAATCCCAAAACCTGATTAATCGTCGAAACTGGGGCCTGGCGTGCAGACCGCGACGTGAGTATTTTAACTGAAGTCAACAGCACACTCAGATGAATTTCATGATTGTTTTAATTTGTTGTTTTATTGTTTTAGGCCTTCATTACATTGTGGATGGACTATAATTTATGAGCTTTACATTCGTTTAGATTTTCCAATATGAACGGAGACAAAAGCTTATTAAATAAAATATATTTTAATTACGGGCTGGGTCATTGTGTCCACTGAGTTTTGCAGCTGATGAACTTTTCTTTTCCACACAGATTCAACACACGTTACTCTGTCTGCCCCTCTAATTAAAACTTAATGCAGGGTCACTCACTCACACACACTCACACACACACACACACACACACACACACACACACACACACACACACACACACACACACGCACACACACACACACACATCCATGTGAATCTACAAGAGAAAGAGAGAAAGGTTCCTGACCACTAAACACACCAGACTAATTTTTGTATTTTAGTATATATTTTTAAAGATTTGAGGATAAAACTGAAAATGAAATAATACTAAAAAAGTGTAATCTGTGGTCACTTCCTTGTCTGATCAGTCACCAAAATACCAAGTAGCATATATTCGATAAATAAAAATGACAAACAGAAATGTTATCATTACTTTTTATTTTTAAAGTACATTTGACACAAACAAACAAACAAACAAACAACTTTGACACAAATAAAACATTAAAATAAAATGTTATTAATTAAAAAGAAAACATGTATTTATTTAAAAACAAATGCACATATTTTAATGACTGAAAAATGTGTAAAAGTACGAAGAAAATCTTCTATATGTAATTTCACACACACACTTCATCATGGCAGTACTTTAATAAAACATCCTCTGCTGTGATTCTCGACAGTCTTATGCTGACTTTTTGCTGAGTTTGGTCCACCACAAAGTCACTGCTCACAGTTTCTGTCCCATCCTGAGGAGAGAGAGAGAGAGAGAGAGAGAGAGAGAGGCATTAGCATTAGAATAAAACTTGGCTCCATCAGCTCTGCCTCTCTGCATGCAAGTAATAATATTTTACTGTTTGGGCCAAGATTGTGGAGATCTTGTGCAATACTATAAATCAAAATTGTTTGTGTTCATAATCAAAATGCTGATCAGTCATTAAAAACAGCAAATGAAGAAACAAAGGGCCCCTGGGTGAAACAACATGAAGAGTCACATAAAAGTGGTGTGTTTAAAATAAAAACCAATATAATCAACAATGACTCAAGATCCAGCCCTTCTGGTCTCAACCGGTGAATGTGTTGCTGTGCATCTTTTTTTTTTTTTTTCATTTTGTCCTTTACAAATTGTAAGCAGTGTTTCAGAAAAACAAACTTCCTTTTCATGTCTGTAAAAAAGAAAAAGGCCCCTGCGCTCTACATGTTGTTCTTCTCTTCCATTTTCAGGCTGTATGCATGGAGGGATCTTATGGCTTTTATCCCCACAGGGAACCAGCCCGAACTCTTTCTCTGTCAATTTTCACCCACTCCCCAATTCAGATGAGCCCTTTCTCCCACCAACCCCACAATGAAGGATTTGTCCTCATTCTCTTTGTCCACCTCTGATATCTTTTTTTTTTTTTTTTGGACTGCTCCCTCTCTGCAGACAGCATGCAGCGTATGCAAATACACGCTCTTTCATTCGTGAGCCCCCTCCCCTGAATGAATGCAACCTTAAATGAGGCCACACTTGCACACGTTTGCAGAGGGTGGGTGGATGGGAAAGGGGGGGTGGTTATAGAACATGCACACATTACAATCAGTGGATTTGCATGCCCGCTCTGACACGCAGTCACTCAAACATCAAACACTGACCATTTTAAATGAGCCGACAGAAATACGCAGTTAACTGATCCATTATTGTCCAAGGAGATCAATAACAGACACATGAGGATGGAGGCTGCTGCTCGCCATGATTCATTTACTTTTTTTTTATTTTTCAAGACAGATTACAGTGAATTAAACCAACTGTCAGAGATCTCTACATACACACATACATCCAGCATAGTTTTGGTCTCCACTGCAATGCAATTTCACTATTTGACACTAAACACACGTCACATTTTTTAGCTTCCTATAATAAAAGTTGTGTATATTTAAGTAAGTATAATAAGCATGTATTAGAAAGGCAGCAAAAGTGTTTTATCACAGTAATTGTATATTGAACTTGGACACACACACACACACACACACTCACACACACACATGCCTGATGGGCGTTCAGATGTGTAGGAGGAAGTTGAAATATGGTCTAGAAGAGGCAGAGGTGTAGCCGATGGTTGATTTAACCCAGCGTCTGATGAACATAAAGTGTTCTCTTGGTGCTAGCATTCCCAAGCTGGCCCGTGCCATCTGTGAGTATGACTGAATGTGTGTGTGTGTTGCGTCGTGAGGGTGGGGGGGTGGTTGACGTCTGCTGGACAGCTCTGACAGTTCGGCCTTTTCACTCTTACATTACTGAGCCGACCGGCCTCTTTCCCATAGCAACCCTAACAGAGGTCAAAGGCTATGTACCCCACCCCATCGACCCACCCTCCTGTTCTTCCTCCTCCTCCTCCTCCACATCTTGTACTCCAGGGTGGCCGGAGACAGTCTCAACTTGCTGCACCCATGAACTTGAACTTGATTTCTGACGCGGGGAACAAGTCATGAGTCCATTGTGAACACTTCCTGGTTTTACAGTAAAAGAGGTCACACCAAGGATTCCCCCCTAATTCTCCTCACCCTAGAACCTCATCTCCTGATATGATTACAAAGGGTTGCTGTATTAAAGGCTCAGTCACCTAATTCTCCTCTACTTTCATTGGTGCATGCAGGACCCCTACTCAGGGATGCCACTGCCAACAGACGTAATCTGAAAAGCCCTGGATGTAGAAACTTCTCTCCATCTTTCTCTAAGATACTTAACTCTGGGCTTTGTGCTAGATTAGTCTCGGCCAAAGTTGCATTAAAGAGCCCCAATGAGCCTCGCTTGACCCACATTGGACCTCATCCAAGACTACGGGCGGCCCGTGAGCAGCAGCTTTATACACCACAGCAGAGCCGTTAAAACATTAATAGTGTCCACACATAGTGAGGAGGTAACCCAGGAGCTATATGGTATTAACATTTTATCGCTACTATGGCTACGCTGCTGCACCCACACAGAATGCGAAGTGGAGCGTCGGCTACTGTCACTTCATCATGTCATACATTATAATTTCCCCTGCACTGAAAGTCCCACACAGCAAAGGCAATACATGGTTAATAATGAATAACAGAGGGAAAGGAAGAAAGGAAGGGTAATCATCTCTATTCTGCTAGGTTTCTGGAAGGGAAATACATTTGTGTCACACTTAAACTTATGCAGAAGAATGAATGTTTAAAGCATCTTTGTGAGGAAGACTTTGGTCCTAAATCCTCCTGACATGGCGTAAAGCTACTGCCTGACTTTGCTCTCCATGTTGATTGAAAACTGATATACACTCTTAAGCAGTTTTAGCAAGTGTTGATGAGACACCATGCACAGCATCGAAATCAAGATGAGATTTCGTCCTTTTGCTCATTTGCAATCGCTTCATGTTATTTCCCCCACCGTGTTTCATTTAGTATGAATTACAGCTCTCTGTAATCATTAGACGAAGACTCTGTGCATTTGTGCATGTCGTTCATTTTTTACATCCTCCAAATACTGGATGAAGCAGTGGCTCTTGTAGCAGACGTAGTGAAGACGAATACATTTTCCTGCCAAATTTACTTCAGTCAGCCTCTGTTTGACAAGGCTGTCTGTGTCGACTGCACACACACACACACACACACACACACTCTCACACACCACCCCTATGTGCCCGCCCCCACATTGCTCCTTTAGCGAGACACTGCACAAGCTAGCACAAGCTAACTTCATCAGCAAACACAGAGATAACCGTGGTGACTCAAACATGGCTGCTCATGTACTACACCTGCTGCCTCCTTTATTCGGCTCCACATTCTTTAACCCTTTACTTGTCAAAGACAACAATCGGTTGTCTTTAATGGCATCAAAGATGTACTGTAGCTACTATAGCATCTCCAAAGATTCATTTCTTGACTTTCACCTTGCTTTCTCTTCCTTCTGTCAAATCTGCCTGAAGCAACACGCCATATATCACACATGAGCAGCACAAATGCAATTATGAAGACAGCTCAGAGTCTTTTATATGAATAAAGAGAGGGAATAATCTTTTGATATGTGTGGCTCTGCATGCCTTACACATCTCTCAGAGGTGCACGTACAGTACGAGGCTCATTAATAATCATTATGCCCAGGTTACATCATTCAGCTTCTTCGGGCACACCCCTCACACCCCTCAGCTGAGTCATTGTGCAGCCAAATTTTCATGATATCTGTTGTTTTACAAAAAAAACACGCAACTTGTAAAACAAGACACATCAAAAAGCAAAGGGAGATTTTTATAAATATCCTGAAATATCAGTGCATTACACCTTTTGATACAACCCAGTGGAAATGGCACGGTTTGGCCTGTAATCCTCCAAAATGTATGAATCATGTATGAATGCCTGGGAAACCTCTCTCTCATTTAGCAGAACATATAACATCTCCATGTCTTTCAGACATGCAGAGGAGGAGGCTGAATAGACTAATGAACAGTCAGGTGGCACTCTAGGGCTTGGACTACCCCCCCCCCCCCTCCCCACCCCAACTCTCCCCCACCCACCCCTACTATCACACACATATCAAACACACATGCACTTGCAAACACATTAAAACTCGGCGGCTCAGCCGACCCCGGTGATCTGCACGACAGTCTAATGTCTCAGGCATCTGCTCATGTCTAGTCTGGAGGGTCTTTCCCACCCTGCCCCCCAAAGCCGGGGCCCGCCACACCACCAGTTCCCACAATAGTGGGAAAGCAGGCTTTTGGAAGGGAATGGGTGGGGTGTGGGGGGTGAGGGGGTGGTTTGTTGGGAAGGGGCTATTGAGGGAAGGGGGGGGGAGTGAGAGGCTGAATGATAATGTGAAAACGTACGGCGCTGTTCATTAACACACAGGCACTGCAGCTGCACATGTTGGCCCTGGATACACATGCTCACGTGTCTCTTTTTCTGCTTCAGGTTGCTGCTGGAGTCACCAGGGGTATGAGGCAGCACTACAGCTACGACCAGGAGAGTTCTCAGGATTCATGTGTGTGTGAGGATTGTAATTTGGAACATTAATATCATCTGACATTTTTAGTCTTTGTGTCATGTACAGTATAATGTTGTCATATAGCACAGGTATAAAATTATGTTATGTTATAATATTGTGTGTTCCTCCACACATGCATGAGCATGATGAATGTTAAAAATGGAGCCTAAAATATCCTTTGTTTATACAGAAAATTAAAACTAAGAACGTTTGAAGCCAAACGGGAAATTATCCTCGTCATCCGCTTCGTGACAACGTTCACCTCAGATTTTCAGCACATTAAGACACTTAAAGACCCTGTGCTAAATATCACAATGCAAATTTCCTAACAAAGGCAGCTCTGCATGAATTAATCTGAGAAGTCTGTCAGGTGGAAACATGGCGTACACCGCTGCCTGGTGTGCATGAGGGAGTAAAGAAGCACCATGACAAGAGAGGATGGCAGGTTTCCTTCAACTGGTGCCAGCTCATTAATTTTGTTTGCTACCCAGCCCCCCCTCCTCCTCCCACCACCACCAACTACCAATGCTACCCTTCCTCACCCACCTCCCCTCCTCCTCCTCCTCACATCACCCCTTAACTGCTAATTAGCACGAGCAGAAGATAGAAGAGAAAAGGGAGAGGCCATGTGTGACTGGGGAGGAAATGGGGAAACTCTTTCCCTCGTCCTTCCTCCTGTTCCCTTCCCCCCCATCACACACACTCACACACAGAGTAACCCCCCCCCCACCTCCTGGCCAGCATCACCACCATTACCCCTGGTACCCAACAGAAAGCCATGATGTAGCTCACCTCATATGCCAGCCCAGCCATTTTAGGTGTCGCCACAAACATCTCCCAAGATGGCTCCTGCGAGTGCGCCCATACTCCAGGGATCCAGCAGGGTCTTTGTGTGTCTCTTGGCACAGGCAAAGTCTCTGTTGGCAGTGCAGATGGCATCAGAGGCTCTTGGGTAAAAAGGGTGAGTGAGGAGGAGGAGGAGGAGGAGGTGGCAATTCCGGACTGACCGTTTTCTCCCCTTCATCCTCTTTCTTTTGGTGATGGCTCTTTTCAGGAATCCCAGATCTTTCAATGTTAATCAGCCTGTAACAGCAACAGAGAAGAAAAACAGGGAACAAAGCATTTTATATTACGGTACACTGATTTTGTTTTTCTTTAAAACAGAAGATATGCAATCATTGAACTGAGCTATTAAACCTTTCAGAACATTTCATTCTAAGAGCATTTCCCTCTTGTCATAGTTGTGTGTTTTTAAGGGCATGAATGTGTATTCTGCAACAATAAAAGCAGCAAAAGAATCCTTCACATTATGGAAGCACAAAGGTTAAATCAAGGATGCCTTGGACCATCCCATACATAGAGTCTCAAGTGTTTTTATTCTAATTCATTAAGGAGGTGCGTTATGTTCACACGCTATATAGCAAGGACAGCCCAGGAAAGGACTTGGACTCCGGCCTTTTCACATATCCAATATCTCCCTGTGAAACGAAGCAATTAGCCCGGTTTGACAGCGAGAGCCACAGCAATAGCTAGTTAACCGAATGAATGAAAACTCATCTCACTTTGGTGCTCTTTAGGCTTTTAGTGGCATTCTCCAGGCTGAGCGTATGCACTGCGCAAGTGCTGAAGTACCAAGTTGAAAAGTTCAGCTCCTGTCTACAGGACGGGCCTGGCCTTCTTATTGAGTCACGACACAATGTATGCCCAAAGGCTGCAAGATTCACTATAGCTTTAAATACAGACGCCAAGTGGGCTTTTAGAAACCCTGTGTGTGTGTAGGGTGCTACACTAGACATTACTGTGTGAGCAAAGTATTAGCGTCACTTTTTAAAAAAAATAAACAGTGAATACTCGACAGTAAATGAAGTAGATACCAACAAGGATCCACAACCTTAAAAAATATACATAAACTGGTTCAGCAGTCTTTTTGGAAACAGAGGACATGTTGTCACAGCAGGAAGACACACAGATGTAAATTATAGAGGCTTAATGGTATTTAGCAGCTACTGGTTCACTTTAACTTTATGTCTCAAATATTAGATTTCTGTTCATGCAATTCATATAAACATGCATGTATGTTTTCTGTATGTCTTTAATGTGCCATCAACCTTCCAGGCTCTGTAGATACTTATCATTAAACCATAAAGGTAATTAACATTCAATTTTCTTTCCCTAACTAAACACAAATAAAATTCTTCACATATGACATCTGAGGATCCATGTCTGTCAGTTCACAGGGCCTTAAAATGGAGGAAGTTTGGAGATTCTCCTGTGAGTCTGTGCCCATGCAGCCACTTGGCGACCTGTTTAAAACTCAGCGGCATGTTGCAGAAGACCTGAATGGACAGAGACAGCCCTAAAACAGGACCCATATCTAGCAATGTGTCCTCAGTCAATCCACAAATGAATGACATGGACAAACATCTAGATGATTTTCATTTAAAACCAGAGTAGGAAAGTGGTCTACTGGGGTTTCATTAACTGACATCAGAGTGATGCAGGAGGGTGAAATCTGACATATTCTGCACAGAAACAAATCCTAAAATAAACATTTTTACAGCACTTTAATACATCTGTTGTTACAAGCTTACTTAGATTCATCTTTTCCTATATTATAGTAATAGAATATAACATCAGGGCAAAACTTTTTTTTTTACCTTTTTTGAGGTGAACGTCAAAGAGCCTGAAGGAGTTCCGTTTCTCCTTCGGGTGTGAACGCACCGTTACGGAAGTCATTTCTACTTTCGGTTATCTAGCTTTATGACAGGTATTTAACACTCATACAGCTAGATAACCAAAGACAAAAACGGACCCCCTATCTGTCACACACTGCCATGCTGCAGCCCGACGTGAAGCTGGAGTGATCTGGAAGGAGGTGATTCTGCATTAATATTATTATAACACACACACACACACACATTACCAGCTCCAGTATTTTTCTTTGAAATTCAAAGATGGTTACGGAGGACAAACACACTGATGCAGACGTTAGATGCTCTAGTTGTGATAACCCCGTGACTGACCCCCGTGGCTGAAGGCCTGAGCTAATTATAGTTTGCATGCATGTACATTTTCATTAAGTTAAAAAGTAGAAATAAATTAAATAAAATTATTTTGCATTTGTCATATTACCATCTCTACTACTCCTTTCTATGACGTCACAGATCTATTATTTCAACTTTATATCGACCCATTTGAAATAGACATTTACACAGTATATTTAAATATTTATCATGTGATATGATGCACCTGTTCGGTGTATTTGTAGGGCTGGCCTGTGTACTGCAGAGCTGATCAGTACACGAGCTGATTTAAAGCAACATTAGGATTAAATACTGAGATGTAATTTTAGCACTTCTATGACTGGTGTGTTTTACACTGATATACAGGGTTCACAATTGAACACCTGTCTCCACATATAATACCATCAAGACGGTGTCATAAATGCGTGTTTTGTCTGCCTGGATGATCATGAACGTGTGACCAATGACGGCCTGGACGCATGGCCATGAACCTGACACTGCTTGAGGTGAGGAAATGGCTCTTCAAGCTTAAACCGACAGCTGATTCCTCTGAAAAAAAACTATCTTCTAAATCTAAATTGAGCTGGGCTTTCAGATGCTTTAATTTGCTCCTGGCTCTTTAGTGCTCCCGGGGGCAACGAATTCCCACTTTTAATGAGAGTTGGTGATTGGCCTACTTCTTCTAAAACTGGACTGTTCCACATCGCAGGGATTATACACATTTGTTCTTACAGAAACCAATTTGTTCCTGATTATAATAATAACATTAATGATAATAATAAAAAGAAGACGCTGAGGAGCATTCTAATATTCAGACAAACTATTTGATCTTATTTTTAATTAAATGCAAAGGATAAAGGGTTAAATAGCCCAATAATAATTATTATAATAATAATATCTGACGATAAATTAAATCATCTTTTAGTAAATTGTGAAAAAGAATAAACAGATAAACAGAGCATCATCAGTGCGCCTGAATTCTCTGCATGAGACACATGGACATCCAAAGCTGGTGAAATGTGATGTTGAACGTGCAGATGTTTCTGAGGCGTGTCTTACCTGTTTCCGTAGAAAAGCGAACTCTGCAAACACAACGTCCTCACGTTTATCTGGATTTTCCAGGCAGATTTTTAGCGTTTCCTCGGGCCCTCGTTGAGAGCCAGCGGCGCGGATCTCAGAGGAGGAGTCCACGTTCATCCTCAGTCCTCCAGCTTCTGTCTCTCCTCCAGCCTGCGCGCTTCCTCTACTCGCTCCCGCACTGACGTCATGCCAGGAGCAGGGCGGCTTGTGGACCAATCAGAGAGCTCTCCGGCACCAAAGAACGTCCGAGACCAGCAAGACGTCCCACTCCTTTACTAATTTCTTCACAATTAGCCTACCACTACTACTTTAATATATAACAATTATACAATAATGGTAAATATGGACATAGATATGGTCAAACACTGCATAAGACAAGCCTTATTTCACTCCAAGATCAATTCAGACACGTTTATATTAATTCATCATATCACAAATTCTTCTAACATAAAAAACTATAAGGACTTTTCATCCATGCTAGAATTAAAGTTCAACCTGTAACTTTATTTTAAGTAGATGAAACTGCTCCAATTGTCAAAGGCCTAAAATGAGAGGAAATCGAGGGTAATTCCATTATTAATATTAGGATTGTCTCATATTGAAATCAAGTTTACACTATCATCAGTCTGTGGTCATGCATCATTAATATATTCTCAGAAATTTAATTTACAACCAGAGCAAATGTTGCCATAATGATAATAATTTAATGATTAAATAATAATTCAAACACTCCACATAACGTTCAAATGTGTATTTCCATCACCTGCTGTGCCACTACCACTATATGGGCACCAGCATAGCAGCTCTTCTGTTGAATATATGCTGTCAAAGTGCACTACGTCTTAAAAAAGTAGGTATAAGCTAAATTTAGACTACATTTATTTTGTGTGTTATATGTTCATACAGCTGCACAGGCTGCAGGAGAGTGTGAGCTTTCTTGACAAATAAAGGATCTCTGAAACTGAAGCATCTGGGGCAAGTGTGGGAAATTAACATCAGGGGCCAAAGCCAAAAAGAAGAGGGGCGCCAACAGTTCCCTCCAAATTTGTGGTCAGTGAAAAAAGTTTCTGAATATTTTATTTTGGTAGAAGCTACACTGATAAAAGACTAATTCCTAGGATGTTCACAAATGAATTTAAGATGTAAAATACTGACTGTATTCCATTTAAATAGAAAATAACTGCTGACATAAAGCAAATGCATAGAACATGCATAAAATGGGACTGGTTCAACTTGACCGGTATATGATTGTAACCAATGTTACAGTTCATAAGTGTAATAATAAATAAGTGAAAAAAAGTAAAGTTTAGGTTTTAAATTAGATTTGATTAATGTTCTTTTGTTCCCATTCTTTTGTGTTTCTTCTTGTTCAGTTATTCTCTGTGACGTTTCATTTATACTTTTTTTATGACAAAAGAACTGCAGATATGTGGTGTAAAAATAACAATAACTGTGAAATGCAATTATCTTTTATTGTCCATAACATTCCACAGCATGGAACAAAGGGATGTATGAGGCACAAAGCCATTCACATACTGTGGGTGCAGCTATGTGTCTGTCTCACACACAGATGTAGCTGAGTTGTTGTACAGGTGCAGGAGATGACCTTCATAATATACCAAAGATGATGTCTGGCTGAAAGCAAAGAGAAAGTATAGTTTGAATGTTAAAGGGACAACACTGTATGCTGAGTGATGCTGTCAGTCACTCACACGCTGAAGGAGGTGCTGTCCCGTGAAGGAGTTCTTGTCTGCAGGCTGGCCGTCTTGTCCTCCTGCCTTACAGCGTAGGTATCCATACAAGTTAGCCAACTGGAGGGAAATACTAGCTACCACCAGTGACTGAAGAACATAGAGAGATGCACTTAACTGAGGTTTTTCTACTGCACATGCAAAGCAGGAACATGTGTCTCACCAGCCATTTAATCTTCATGGAGAAGAGGGAGGTAAAGAAAAAGAATGTCCAAATTAGAGGACAGATGATTAGGCCCAGCCAAAATATCCTCGCCTCAGTCTCCGTCCCGGTGTCACAACCCCCAGATGTCTGCAAAGACACATACACCAGTGTTTAATATGCTCAACAAATGCTCATCAGTGCAAAATCTCTAACAATGGAGTCTCACTTTTTTGGCTTCAAACACCCAGAGGCTCCTTCCATCCTCGTCAATCTGATTCCACCAGCGCAGCCCTACCAACAGCCGGCCAGTCACGTTCTGAAACATCAGAGCACAGTTCTGAACGAGGGACTGATGGAGAGCACAAGAAAAGGAAATGAGCTGACTTCTCACCTTAACAGACCAGAAGTCAAATGACAGCAGAGTGATGATCAGGATGAAACATGATGCAAAGTTCTTACTGATCCAGTCACACAGCACATAGACGACAATGGCGACCACTCTGAAGAACAGGTGGAAGAAGGAGGCCAACGGGTGTCTGAAAGCAGAGGGAGGGATGGTAGAGAAGCATGATGGAACAAAGCAGAGTTAGAGCAGGTAGTGCAGCAATGAAGATACTGGGAGATGTTTCCTGTATTATATTTAATATAATTGGCAAAGGCCAAAATCACTAAATTCTCTTAATATGCAAAAATCCCATGATATATAGAAAACATAGCAACAAGTCCTTCTTATAAACATTTAATGTTTGCAGTTGGTACTCATGCTGCAACAACCTCTTCTTTTCCCATTTTTACCAATTTTTGATATTCTTTGATTTATCAGGGCTCCTTCTTTCAAAAAAAAAAAAAGGTTTCACAATATAGGCTGATTTATTTTGAGAATTGAGCTTTTTTGCATTACCAGAAATGTTTTTGTAGCACATAATAAAATGAAATTTATGTAATTTGTGGATAATGAGAAATAATATAATGTGCAAGTCTGCAAGGTTGAATAGTTCAATCTGATAGAATGACTTGTCCAGTGAAACTAATATTTAACCTACTGAAGCCGTTCCATGTGATTAATCAGCTACACAAAACTGTAAACAATCCCCGCTGGTTTATTATTAATTAAAGTAGACTACTCAGCGCAAGGCAAAACAGATTATGTGGTAAGATCTCCTGCAGCGCACCTTATGACTGTGTGTTTTTGCGCCCTCTCCTGCTCGTCAGCAGCAAAGTCCAGCTCAACATCCTCAGTGTCATCCGCCATCGTCTGCCAAGAAAACGAGCAAACACAACAGGATTACCAGAATCAGCAAATAACAACAGCGCTAGGACACACAATACAGTTAGAGGCAGACAAAATCCCCCACTAATTTCGTAAAGGTAATAGTAACGCTACCAACGTACCATTTTGGTTAAAGCGAGGCTGTGGGCTAAGATGAGGCAGGTGTTGCAGTGAAATCAGACCGACAGAAAATGGTCCTCTCCTTTACTTCCACATCAAGACGTTGCGTATAAAAGTTGTTTAGAGGTACAATTGTCTCTGTTTATTTGGCTCCGTTGCAAAGGAATTAAAGACGTTGCAGGGTATGATAATATCAAAGAGACACTGCAGGAAGATGTGCTCATTACGATAAAAAAGCACTTAAAATATGCGACCGCGGCAGGACTCGAACCTGCAATCTTCTGATCCGAAGTCAGACGCCTTATCCATTAGGCCACGCGGCCCATAATATACTGGAGATAGAGACATATCCAACCTTTTAATCTCTTTACCCACATGTGTTGATTTGATTGTATGTATGGTGGTATTCTGTTCGATCTGTTTGCCATTGATGCAGAGCCGTTTTTCTGCCCCTTGCAGGGCTTCTAGTCATTTATTGTTATTCTTAAAGACACAGCAGTCATCCAGACCGCGTGGGGTCGCTAACGCTTCTGGCGGTGGTTTCACAACCCTGGCTGTAGAGATCGGAAGGTAGGCCGTGGAGTCATTTCAAATGATTTTATTATGGATATTTTAATGTGTGCTGGATGCCGTAGGTAACGACTAACGTTGCTTCGTTCGTTGCTTGCTTGACTTACATAGAGAGTAACACAGCTTGCGCAGGACTTAAATGCCACTAGTTGTTTGGTTGTTTACAAGCTAGCATACCACCAAAACGTGTGTTAGTGGAATGGTGACGTAACAGCCACAACAACGTGGAAAACTAAGGTAACTATTTTTTTAGTCGCGGAGATTATTTATCAGTGTCTGGAATCCTCTAGTACTTTGATATAGCCGTTTCTAACGCAATGTCATGTCTCACATTACACGAGGTACAAACTTTGTGTCATTAGGCTGCATCATGACAATTTGTTGTCCTGTCGTTGTTTTACAGCTCCAGTGTGAAGTCCTCATGAGGTGATGCTGCATGTGTTACGCTCTCCTCTGCAGAGGAGTCTTGTTTCTCTAAAATGGATAAATGTGTGCTCATTCTCCACCAAGCCTCACTCACTTCAGGGCGAGGACTCCACAGAGACCCGCCTGAACCCCCTTAACATTCAGATGCTGTCAAGAAATCTCCACGCACAGATCTTTCGAGGCCTGGAGCCAGAGTACAAGGAGGAAGCTGTAGCACGCAGCATAAAGCACCTGCAGAAGCACCAGCTGTGGGGGAAGGAATCTTCACTGTTGCCTGATGTGGACCTTAAACTTCCGCAGATGTATGGCAAAAACATTGATGAACATTTTCGTATCTTGGCTCAAAAACAGAGCTTTCCCTATCTAGAGGCTGCTATAAAGCTGCAGCAGGCTGAGCTCCCACCCATGCCCCAGGAATGGAGCTGGGAGGTTGGCTGGACACGCTACGGGTCCAATGGTGAGAGTCAAAAAGTTGATATCCCAGAGGAGACTGCACTCGTGTTTGATGTAGAGGTGTGCATGACAGAGGGACAGTGTCCAACACTGGCTGTTGCTGTATCTCCCACTAACTGGTGAGGACAAAGTTTTTGTTTTTTTGTTTTATTTATTAAGCCATAATTTGTGGTATTTTGTAGATTTGTATGGTCCCACTAATGGTATCTTCACATCATCATCACATTTGCTAGGTACTCCTGGTGCAGCAAGCGTCTGATAGAAGAGCGATACACTTGGTCAAATAAGCTGACGCTCACAGACCTTATCCCACTAGAGACACCTTTCAACTCTGCCCGGCCTCCAGGTGGTCAGTGGAAGGAGAGGCTCATAGTGGGCCATAATGTCAGTTTTGACCGTTCTTACATTAAAGAACAATACTTGCTAAAGGTAAACATGATGAGGGTGGTGTCAGTGTCAGTAGATGTTTGTCTGTTTTAAGTTATTTTCAGTTCATTACAATGCATTTTGCTCCTGTAAGGGTTCAAAAGTACGCTTCATGGACACCATGAGTCTTCACATGGCCATCTCAGGGCTGACAGGGTTCCAGCGCACACTGTGGATGGCTAGTAAGCTGGGTAAAAAGAGGGGTCTCCAGGAAGTCAAGGAACACATTAAGAAAGCTGGACAGAAAAAGGAGGGCACCATGGTTTGTGCCTTATTTTCAGCATATTTACAGTATGTGTTGTGAGTAAAGTGTTTGGTGTGTTTTAGCATTAACAGAGCTCGTGCTTTGTGCACAGATCGGCTCTTGGGATTGGGTGCACATCAGCAGCATTAACAATCTGGCTGATGTTCATGCGCTGTATGTGGGAGGGCCGCCGCTGCAGAAAGAAGCAAGAGAGACCTTTGTGAAGGGAAGCATGATGGATGTCAGGAATAACTTCCAGGTCAGATGGTGATGACAAAGTGTGTAAGATTAGTGTTAGTAATTGTAGACAAAAAATAAATGTGCTTTTGTTGCCACCTACAGGAGTTAATGCAGTACTGCGCATTGGATGTTAAGGCCACTCATCAGGTCTTCTCAGAGCAGCTACCGCACTTCATGGAGAGGTTGGTAAAACCCAACTCACCAATAGAACTACTAAGACCCTTAGTTTATGGGGCTCCCACACTAACATTTTTATTTCTGCTGCTTTTATAAGGTGCCCTCATCCAGTGACATTTGCAGGGATGCTGGAGATGGGTGTGAGTTATCTTCCTGTCAATCAAAACTGGGACAGATACCTAGGGGATTCACAGGATGTCTACGAAGAGCTGCAGACAGAGATGAAAAGGTCTCTGATGACTCTAGCAGATGATGCCTGCCAGCTTCTGCAAGATGACAGGTGAGCAGAGCACACGTTTATCTCTATTTGTTATATATTATGTTTCTTAGTATCTCAAGATGTTTACGGTGTTTTGTGCACAAAACTTTGCATGTCTTGGAAGATACAAAGAAGACCCGTGGCTATGGGATCTTGAGTGGGATGTGCAGGAGTTCAAGCAGAAAAAAGTGGCTGCCAGCAAAAAAAAAAAACTCCAAAAAAGTACCTGAAACACAAGTCTCTACCCCTCTTCCAGACTGGGAGGAAGGTATAATTTCAGCCCATAAAACATTTTTAGGCTCATGTTGGTATACAATGGAATAACAGATGAGATCATTGTTGTAATATTAGACCCAGGTCCACCATCTGAGGAGGACATGGCAGGGCCTTGCCCAGGCAGGCTGGCTGTTGAGAAACTAAAAGAAACAGTGAATCGACTCCCAAAGAGAAGGCAACACCTGCCTGGTCATCCAGGGTAAGATCACACTCCCAATAATCTGGTTCCACTAGTCACTGACAGTGTAAATCAGTCCTCTTTGCTTTGCCCTTCAGATGGTATCGTAAGCTGTGTGAGAAGATGTCTGAGGATGACAGCTGGTCACCTGGAGCCAGCCTCATCAGTCTACAGATGAGACTGACACCAAAGCTGATGGGTCTGACGTGGGACGGTTTCCCCCTGCATTACACTGAAAAACATGGCTGGGGCTATCTGGTGCCAGGACGCAGGGATAACCTCAATACAGAGGAGGAAAACACAAGCCCTGTGTGCCCACACAGGTACTGCAAAACCTGAACTTTTTAAGACAATCATGGGTGGCTAGAAGAAATTTAGAGTATTAAATACCGTTCTGCTTCACAGGGCCATTGAACATGTTTATAGAGAGTATTGTGAGCATAAAAGCAAGGAGAGACCGGAACACGTGGACTCTGACCTTTCAGATGGTCTTAAGTTGATGGACAGCGATTTGTGGGCAAAGGTAATCATCATAGAGAATGTAGCAGAATGTATTTTTTGTACCTGATTATAGGTGCTCTTATGGACAATGGCATGCTTATTTTTTTAATTGATGAGATCATGCTCAAGAATGATAGAGTATTATAACAGATGTGTTTCTGTCCACATTTCCAGGTGGAGGAGTTAAGTTCGCTGGAACGTTTGACAGAGGAAGATGGTTTCAGCGTGATAAAGAGTGACAAGAAAAAGAAGGTGAGAGAATTAGTGTTTGTTAGCATATGTTTCACTTTGTACATCATTAAATCAATTTTATAGCTTTGTCAAAGCAACATGGTAGAGTTTTAAAAAAATGGCTTTTAGGTTCCCTTGACATTTAAAAGGTACAATGCCACTGTCAGTATTTATTTACATTTATACCTGAGGCCCCTCACTTGGTTCGCTTCTAAACATTTGAATTGATGCTCACTCATTCCACAGCATACACATTCTGTCGATCATTTACTCACTTCCACACACATATTCATACACTCATATTGTCAATACTCAGGATCCACATCAAGTCCAAGAGGAGGGCCAGTGTCCTTACCACCATGGAAACGGCCCCTACGATGATGTAAACATTCCAGGTTGCTGGTTTTTCAAATTGCCACATAAGGTGAAGTTCCATAAATCAAAGACAAAGCACAGTAAGCTCTATCAAGCCACTTTCACTAGCTGACTGAATATTTGTGTTTCAAGGATGGTAATCACAACAATGTTGGCAGTCCGTTTTCAAAAGACTTCTTGGCCAAGATGGAGGATGGCACTCTAAGAGCAGGAAGGGGTGGAACCAATGCAACACGAGCTCTGGAGATCAACAAAATGATGTCCTTTTGGAGAAATGCCCATAAACGTATAAGGTACCCATTCACCATAAAGTCTTTAGAGCAGTTACCTTTATTAATACTAAAGCTGATGAACCTGTCTTAATTTGTTGTCCCCTCAAAGCTCTCAGATGGTGCTGTGGCTCCGGAAGGGAGAGCTTCCTCGTAATGTCAGCAGGTTTGTTTTCTATATCAACAGCAACACCTGTATTTATTGATGAGTCAGTTTGCAACAAACCCTCTGTTTCCCAAAGGCACAAAGACTTTGATGAGCAGGGCCAGTATGGTGCCATATTACCTCAGGTCATCACTGCTGGAACGGTAACCCGCAGAGCCGTGGAGCCAACATGGTTGACTGCGAGTAATGCACGGGTAGGAGTCTAAACTAAGGAACTAAAGCTTTTTTGTTTTTTCAAACAGTAGAGGAAGTGTCAACTTTATTTCCCCAGCGGGATCGTGTAGGCAGTGAGCTAAAGGCCATGGTGCAGGTACCACCTGGGTATCACCTGGTAGGAGCAGATGTGGATTCTCAGGAGTTGTGGATTGCAGCTGTGCTTGGAGAAGCTCACTTTGCTGGAATGCATGGTGAACTCAACATTTGCAACATTTTTTTTATTTATAGATGAACATTATTTGCCTGTTATCTGATTGTTATCTGTGTCTGTGATTCAGGTTGTACAGCGTTTGGTTGGATGACCCTTCAGGGAAAGAAGAGTCAGGGCACTGACCTGCACAGCCGCACTGCTGATGCTGTGGGTATCAGCCGAGATCATGCAAAGGTTTTCAATTATGGGCGCATATATGGTGCGGGACGACCCTTTGCTGAGAGGTTACTGATGCAGTTTAACCACCGCCTCGGACAGGCAGAAGCTGCCAGAAAGGCCCAACAGATGTACGCCTTAACAAAGGGTATACGCAGGTAAGCTAAACAAAAATGTGCTTAAGATTTTATTTTTAGTTGTCAGTGAGAAAGTTCTGCATGTTGTTTGCGTTCTTTTTTTGTTGTCAGATATCATCTGTCAGAGGAGGGTGAGTGGCTGGTCAATGAACTGAGAATAGATGTACAGAGGGAGGAAAATGGAAGTGTCTCCCTGCAGGAACTGCGGAGGATCAGTAAACTGGCCTCACAAAGGTAAGGGAACAAACAAAAACGGCACATTACCCTCTTTTGGTTCTTTGTTTCTTATTTCTCCCTCTGTGTTCTTTATATCCCCACAGCTATCGGCGGAAGCGGTGGGATATTGTAGATAAACGCCTGTGGGCTGGAGGTACAGAGTCGGACATGTTCAATAAACTGGAGAGTATAGCTCATTCCTCCCAGCCATCCACTCCTGTTCTGGGCTGCAGGATTAGTAGAGCTCTGGAGCCCAAGGCAGTTAAAGATGAGGTGAGAAGATGCTAAGCAGTTAATATTTGAGAAACAAATGAGGAGTCTACAAGATTTAGTATGGCAAAAGCCTGAAGTGTGTCTTTCCACATTTGTTTTGACAGTTCATCACCAGCAGAGTGAACTGGGTGGTCCAGAGCTCTGCAGTGGACTACCTGCATCTGATGTTGGTGGCCATGAAGTGGCTGTTTGAGGAGTATAACATTGACGGCCGTTTCTGCATCAGCATCCACGATGAAGTGCGCTACCTCGTCCGCAGTGAGGACCGTTACCGAGCATCGCTGGCACTCCAAATCACAAACCTCCTAACCAGGTCTGAGTACAGTTTTAGTACATTATGGCCCTATAAGAGTAAGCATTATAAAGCAGCATTTTTTTCTGATGGTGCTGCTTTTACTTGCAGGAGTGTGTTTGCACATGCATTGGGCTTACAGGACCTCCCTCAGTCAGTGGCTTTCTTCAGTGCAGTGGACATTGACCAGTGTCTGAGGAAGGAGGTCAATATGGACTGCGTGACTCCATCTAACCCCACGGGTCTGGAACGAAGATATGACATACCTTCTGGTGAGCTCTGCTCTACTTTTTTTATGATCTGTTTTTTTCCCCCCCCCCAACATCTGGTACAGTACATGCATCTTCAAATTGTGTCCTGCTAAAACATCTCAACCCTCAATAAAACACCACATTTATACATTTATTTTTACTGACACGTTAACATACACATGCATTAAAAGAACATGTGGTTTACATATTGATTTTAATTTTCTTTTTAAAGTTGATTAAAGAATATATTTGCTATCCATATGTGCCCTGTAAGCAGAGTAACACAACCAAAAATGTGTGAAAACTTTCCACAGGCGAGGCCTTGGACATCTACCAAATTATCAACATCACTAAAGGTTCTCTGAACAAAGGAAAATAGAACAAAACTGACACAAAACTGCAAGAATGCTGTTCAGTTGCTGGTGCAGTTTGAAGAGGCAGATATTCTCAAAGTCAGCTCACTGTCTTCTCTTCTTCTGCTTGGGTTCCTGTGTCTCCTCTGCATCCTGAGACTCTGTTTCCTGGAGGGACAAACAAACAAGTCATCCAGCAAAGCTGAGTGGTTAAGAAAAGCAAATATTAATGTGGTCATGTGAAGCTGAGCTGACACTGACCTCCTGACTGATATCCTGCTCCTGCAGAGCTGCGTCCAGAGTCGCAGCATTGATGCGGAAATCTCTGGAGGTGCTCAGCTTCATGTACTGCATCAGATTTACCTGGACAAATGTACACAAGTTAATGAAGCACATACAAGTCATGTGATAAAACAGTGAGCCAAGTCCCACATACAGTACCTTTGATTTCTTTGAGAGTGTGATGAGATACTTCTCATACTGTTCGATGCTGAAGATCAAGTTCGGGATGGCCTTTGTCTCTCGTAGAAGTTTGGCCTTACAGAAGGTGAAAAAATGCACTTATAAATAAAGTGTTTTTTGTTTAAAGTTTGTTTCAAGCTAATTATTGTATATACATTTGTTTCTATTAAAAACCAAAATGTATTCATTCTTGACCATTTATTGTAGAATGTATGGAGGTGGGGGGTGGTTGCACATACAGTTACATGTAGCTCCACGAGTCAACACTATATAGTATGTCCGTTTTTATGGTCATTGGTATTGAACATGGTTATTTTATAACCCATCAATCACCCCATATAAATGTCCTTACAGAGGCGGCAGTGTTAGCTTCACTTCTTTTCTTTTTCTTCTTGTCATCTCCACCTCCACCACTGAGTTCTCCACTCTGAGAGGGAAAAAAAATCTTGCTCTTGAGAATGAAGTTGCTTGTGTTAGTTGACTTAGCACATCGCTGAAGTAAAGCTGTACCTGTGCATATGTGATAAATGAGTAGCACTGCGGTGTTAGGTGGGAACCAGATAGTTTAACCTGCATAGAACCATTAGAACAGTATGACATTAGGAAAAACAGCACATATTTACAGACCAAGTGACACACTCTGTCAGACTCACCAGCTTCTCAAAGCGAGCAGGCAGAGTTCTGTGCTGGCTGGCACACACCTGGATGTACTAAAGAGCAAGAAAATATCACAACGGGCACAAACATTCTCACTGAGCTCACAGAGTAGACAGATACGCACATATTTGACCAGGGTGGTGAGGGTGGTGTATGTGCGAGTCAGTTCTCTCAGAAGTGTGATGGTGCAGGTGCCTGCAGGCAGGGCTGTCTGGACCAGCTCATTTAATGCTGTCAATAGAGTGCCAAGCTGCAGCGTCACTGCTTTCTCTGTTGGCTCCTGCTGGCCTGCTGTCTGAGTGGCCTCACCTACAATCATAGGTGCAAACATATGTTGTAACCCACAGTGATAAATACATATGTTTCATCATCACTTCTCACCTCTACCCATTAATCTAAAGGTGCACCAGTGTAAACATCTTACCGGGGGTCGATTTGTCAGAGGCAGTCTGATTTTTCTTTCTGGCAATAAGCCAGTCCATTTCATCAAGCACTCTGTCAACTTGAGGCAGAACCAGCAACTGGGACAAGAGATTAAAATGATGGAAGGAGAAAACACTAAGGAAACACACAGATCTGTGACACAGCAAAGTTTTCAGTTAGAAAACCAACACTTACTCCTGCTGTTGTGGCAGTTTTCATGTTGACAATAGCAAAATGAGACTGTTTTTCAACCTCCACATCCTGATTATAGAGAGAAAAAAAAAGTGAAAAAAAGATGTGTTTTTTTTTTTCATTGGTTGCCCTCTAAACACAGTTTATTTATATTTACCTGATCAATGTCTCCCATTTCACTGTGAATGTCCTGGCAGAGCTCCAGTAACAGGCTTACTGGGCTCTTGTACAGAACGTGCAGGTTGAAGAGAAGAGAGAGCATCCCCTTAGTGAAAGCACCATCCTCTAAAAAACAAAACAAAACACTTTAGAACACACCTCGCTCCACAAACTGAAGGCATTAATGATAAGTCAAACTCACCAAAACTGGTCTCCTTGCAGATTTTCAACGTCCATGTGATCATTTGAACAAACTGAATAAAGATGTGTGAGCAGAAGAAGTACCCTTGATTTTGCACAATGTGAAGTGCACACTTACCTGTTTGGAGGATGGCTTTAGCTGACGAGAGAGCACGCTCAAGATGCTGACCAGCAGCTGAGCTTCTTTGCTGTTAAATTCCTCCTCACCTCTACTTAACTGGGTGAACAGCGCCCTCTGTTGACAGACAAAGAAAATTTAAAATTAATCATCTGTCGTTTTAAACCATTTGGTTCAGAATTTTGGCAAATAATATTTAAGGCTACTCAAAATTCATGTCTGTGCAGATGCACCTGAAACTGTCGGATGTAAAAGTAGTTCAGCTCTGTAACATCGTCTTGCTCTGCATCATCATCTGCAATGTCTGTAGGGAGAACAAAACATGATGAAATTCTGAATACTTCTCAGTATAATTTGTACTGCATTTTACAGCACTTCCCACCCATGGTGGAGAGGAGCTGGGACATTTTGTCCGGGTATCGCTGCTGGCAGGTTGTAAAGATCCTGAGCAGCCCCTCCAAACACAGCAGGGACAGAGTGGAGTGCTTCTCCTTCTTCCCTGCCTCCTCCACCATGCTGGGGATGTTTGTATAGCGCCACATCAGGACACTAGGAAGAGATTCAGACATTAATTTACTATCCTTACACTATATAAGAAACCACAACCACTACAAACTAAATGCTTATGTTATTAAAGAGGGATTTCAACCTTGTCATGTCACAGAGGAAACGAAAAGTCTTTTCTGTGTTTTGTCCATCTGGACCGTCTGTTTGTCCAGTTTCCTCCAGCTGCTGGATCTTCTGCACAACCACACTTAATGCATAACGCTCAAATTCGCCATTTGAGCGCAGCACTGAAAGAGCCTCCTTTTTGCTCTGTGTATTGTCTCTGGAAAAAAAGTAGGAGGACTCAATCAGAAAACCTAGCACATCGATTTTTTTAACAATGTCCGCTCGTACATGTATACACCGAGTTGAGCTGTCTGGGATCATGCTGATTGCAGTCCAATTTTAAAATAGACAGCAAACTTCTTCATCATGCATCAAAAAGGGAGCACCTTCTCCTGCTGTTTATACTATGTGTTTGTGGATATAAAGTTCGTGTTAGGGTACACAACGCTTTCCACCCAAACCTGAACACATAGAAACTCTTGGTGTAACTCAGAGTAAACAACAGCTACTACCTGAAGAGCACAGTGATTAGAGTTGATATGAAGCTCATAGAGAGTAAACTGCGGGGCGTCTTGTGTGACGGCACTCTGCTCTTTCCAGATTTCTCCTTCAGGATGTCGGACAGTTTGTGGTAGCGACTAAACAGCTCGATCAGCTCCTCAAAACTGCTTTTACTGCAAGACAAAGAGACACATATATACACTGAATAAAAACTATGAAGATGAATATAAAGAGAATGCACCATACAACGAAAGATGGCTGTTACCTGTAGTTGGCTTTGACAAAGTTGTACTCAATGAGGATTTCATACAGCCCCATCACCAGCACAGCGTATATATTATTCTTCACTCCAACACTGGATCCCATTGAAAACTCTGCTGACTTGTCCTGATCGACATTACAGAAAGTTTAAAGATGGGGATCGCAGTGTTACAAAGTTAAATACTGACAAGTATAGCTGCTCTATAACAACAAAAGAAAATTTCCTTGCTGTTGTTCACATCACACTTTGACTTGATTTGATTGAATTATCCCTCACACAACCTTCTTATTACAGATTGTTAGAGCACTGAAAATCTATACATAAGAAGAAAAACTAGTAAAACCTAAGTTTTTCAGTAAAGACTGAGACAAATCACGTAGATTGCTGATAACATAAACTCTTGTTTTGACTGCATACCAGTTCAAAGTCCTCCAGTTCACACTTGATCATGCGTCTTGTCATGCTTTCTAACATTGTCTGTAAGTCTGACTGGTATCCTCCCTCCTCCTCTTCATCATCATCATCACTATTGTCAGCGTTGGGGTTGGCTGATTTCCGCAAGTTCTGCAGGCACAGCAGGCAATGTACAGTACAGCTCACCAGATGGGCCTGAAACAGAACAAACAAACAAACAGTATTTATAACACACATCAACAGGACTATAACATATTAGTTGTAAAAGTGCTGCAGTGCAAAGAGAGTACCAGTGGCTCCTGGAGGTAGACTTGGTCTCCATGAGCAGAGATACATGGCTCCAGTTTCACCGGGGGCAGGAGGTCTTGTTCAGGCTCATAGTACCGCTTCAGCTAAAGATACAAAGAGTTAACACAAAGCTCTAACTGCAGGCCATTGTAGCATTAATACACACACATACCTGTGACAGGAGGGTCTGCATGATGGAGCTGGCAAGTTGAGAGTTGCGACGAAGAACATCATAGAAACCCTAAAATATATACAATAACTTGTTTTGTTAGTATAAAGCAAGTTTTTTACTCTTACAAGAATAACATATGCACTGAAATGAATCCCATCTTTTAGAATCAGGTCTGTTGAATGTTAATCAATGTAAACCGCTCTGACCTCATAGAGCATGAGGCGCACATCAGCTTGCTGGCCCAGGCAGCGCCGCAGGCTGCTGAGAATCTCCAGACAGAATGCTTCATTGGCAGCAGAGTTGTAACGAGAGTGAACATCCACTTGGATCTACACAGAAAGAAAGTTGCTATTTAACACACCAAGTCTCTGGTTCACAAAATGTTCACAGTGATCTTAACAAAAAGTGTACCTGGCTGGATGAGATCGCCTGGCTACACTGACTCGAAGCCAAGCTGCCCAGCACTTTAAAGTTCTTCAGGAGCAACAAGAAGCCAGTTACTGCAGACTTCCTGCCGTCCAGTTGGCTAGTAGAGAGTCATTAAACATGGTTAGTAAATATATTGTTACATTTTTTTGTAATTAAGCTTGTAAGCAAATTCACTGTACTGATAAACCTTATGTTATTCACTACAAAGTATCACACATACCTGGAAAACATGGCCTTGCGGAGAACTAGAATTAAAGCATCTTTGAGTGACATGCTGACTTTGAGCAGGGGCTGAAGAAAAGTCAAGAATGATTAAAACAACAGAAAACTTCTACACTGCATCCATGTATTTGTCTGTGTGTTGAGGTACCTGGACAGCTTTCAGTAGACCCTGAACAGTGGCCAAAGGCAGGTATGACAAGTGGTCAAATGTCTCTGTCACCTTGGAGGATGACTCCAGGAGGATCATGGGAGCAGACACCACAATATCAGAGAAAAGATCTGAAAACACAAAAACATAAGTCAAATTGTGGTCTTTAGATATTCTAGACTAACAAACCAAGTTAAATTGTATTACCTAGATAATGACTGACAGGTGAAGCTGTCTTTGTGATCAGACGATTTAAGACCTGCTCCAGTATCTCCCCTCTGATAGGCTCATGGATCTGACAGACACATCTTTGTTAAACATGTGCTTTAGTGTAAGTCTTTTACATTGTGGCAGCAATATGAAACAAATGTTACCTTAAAGCCCTGGAGGAGCACTTGTCCCCCAAGCTTACATGCATGCTGAGTCGGGGTCCGGGCTACAGTTGTAGACCCCTCTGTCGTCTTACCAAATGGTCCTGGTTTGGGTCCAAATGTGTCCATGAGGAAGAAGCCCAGCTGCACCAGACCCTGGGTAACATGATCCCATCCAAACACACTGCAGAGGTGAAACAGTGGAACATGATCAAGAAGAACTATGATATTATTAATGATCATCATGTTGTCTTACTTGCTTGTTTTGAAGATCTTAAATAAATACATAGCTGCACTTACCTGTTCTCGACAGTGTCCACTATCATCTTAGCCACACTGCAGTGCTCTGGCAGGAGATCCTGCAGAAACTTTGACCCTTGTTGCAGCTGCTCATCCTTGAAGCTCTTGATGATTGCTCCCTTCAGAAGGTCAAATACCTACCAAAAACATGGAGATGAGAAAAAAAAGAGTAAACAGGAAATATAAAGCTAAAGAAGAGAACAGCAAGAACAGTGCAGATTTGTCACCTGTTCTTCATAACGCTGGACGCGTGCTACTGAGAGCAACAGAGCAATGCTGAAAGGACACAAGTCTCCATATGATGTCTTAAAGCTTTTAAGGAATTCTCTCCCGAGTTCGTGGTCGAGGCGTATAGCAAAGACTATGTGAAGGATAGCAGTGCCCTCCACATGCCTTAGTTGGTCCTGTGGAATTGATTGAACCTCTAGATCCAGGCACCTGTGGAAGAGGGATAAAAATAAACACATAATAAATAATGAATACATCTGTGAATGGAAGCTGTGTCAACATTATAGTACTGCGGCACACACTGTATGAGTCACTTACTCTCCATGTTTTTGCTCTTCCTCTTGCCGAACATCTTGCTCTTTAAAATAACTGATGATACCATCCAGGATCTGTTTCTTACATCCCTAGCATATAAAGGGCAGGGCAGGCAGTTAGATAAAAGACAAACACATGATTACCTGAACACAAACATCATCGTGTTGATGATGTTTGTTTAACATACTTCTTGCACATACTTTTCCAGATAAAAGCAACAGCTGGTAAACCAATGGTGGGATCTCCTGCAGATCCAGCTTGCTGAACATCCTTATAACTTTCTCCACCACAAACTGCAGCTCCTCCAATGACAAGGGTACATCCCTAAAACACAGCACAACATGACAGCACAGATAACAACAGTACATGTAACATTGTAAAAGTAGATGTATTTAGATGGAAAACTGACAGCAGACTTCTAGTGAAAGGTGTTACCTAAACATGGTTGTCAAATGGATTACACACTGCGGGTCCCATCTGCATGAAAAGTACAGTATGTCTGCTGTTAATATTTGTACTGATATAAGTATCTATAGGAAACTAAACATTAAAACAAAACTTCAACAATAAAGTCTGACATCACCTGCTCGAGCAGAGGCTGTTAATCAGCTGCTTCTTGTATTCCTCACCACTGAGTTCCCCTAAAATTATAATAAACCAGCAGCTTTTTAAAATGTGCGCATCACTATTACCAATGATGCTGAAATATTTGCAGTTACCTTTGCCATAAGACAAGGCTTCACAGGCAGCAAGAGCAGTGAGAACAGTAGGAAACAGCTCCAGGGATTTTCCACTGCCCATTTTCCCCACTTTAATGGCATCAACAAAAAGAGAGGCCAGTTGTGCAAGGGATGCTCCAGGCAGCAGGTGAGTCTGTACATGAAATAAACAATGGAAAATGTGAATAATACATCACTGTTATAATAAACATAGGCTACAATACACCCATTATTTAAAATAGAAGCATATACAACAACACATTAGTGGAAAAAGTAATTTGCAATTAATAAAATACATGAATAAAAGATCAGAAACCAAAAGGTCTATATATTATATTAGGACCCCAGGCTTATTATTAAGAAAAAAGCAGCTTTGCATAAGCACATTACTAACAGATACTACATCATGATCAGGCTTATGAGTTACCTCCAGCATCAGCAGTCCAATAATGTCAGCTGCCACCTCAGTCTGCAGGTCCCCAGACTCACACAGAGGGATGCAGTGCTGATAAACCAGGAGTCTGCGATTTGATCCTTCACTAGAACTGGGTGGAGAGCCTAAACCAAAGAAGTCACCGTGACTGACAACTCAATACATGCCAGCTCAGAGCTGTGTTATTGACTCCAATGACACGCTTACAAGTGTAGCCATACCTTTGAATATGCTTTTTATCATGGCAGCCACCTTTTTGCCCTTTAGGGCGCTGTTGGTGATTTCATTGGTTAGCTAGAAATCAGAGATGGCAGTCATTTTAAACAGGTACAGTGGACTGTACGTGGGTTTTTTTAAAAACCTATCATTTCACAATGTGTCGGGGAAATGTGGTAAAATAACTTACCCTGTCATTTGTCAGGGAGGACAGGTGCTTCTGAAGCTCTGCGGTACTGTCTCCTTCTGAGAGAGAGATGATTTTATCCGTTTCAGACCTCATGATCCGTGAACACGCAGAAAAGGCTTGAAGAGGCTTTAGTAAACAAATCCGTCTCTAATAACTGTTACTTCTGGTTGCGTTTTCAGCTACATATTATACTGGCCATTAAGATTAGATTACAGTCAGCGTCAAGTAAAACACAACCGTTCCGTATGTGTAAGTGAAGCTTTCTGAACATTAGAAAACTTCCCGCCAGCAGACACTTCCTGTTTTGCTTCGTGGGTTGCCATGTTCTGCTCAAAGTATCCTCCAATCCATCTAAATATTACAGGCCGTTACAGGCATGGATAAATGTCAAATATAACGTGAAATAGGCGTCTGTGGCGTGAAATAGTTATAAACAAAACACTAAAGGTCTAAAGTCGAAATATACAACTGAAATGAAACGATCACAGAACAAGTTCAACCGGAATCGTTTCAGATAAAGGACGAGGAGATGCAAATATGTCAGAACAGTTCATAAATCTGTAAAATAATTGTTTACAAACATCAGTGCACATCTCAGGCTAATTAAAAATGTATCTGAGCAGAAAAGGTAAATGTCAAATCGTTTTGTGACTTTGTGTTAATCTGACTGAAGTGTCAACACCGCGGCAGCGCCCTGCCATATTCAAATAATGGGAACCAGATCCAAAGCCGTGGACACACCCACTTCTCTTTCAGGTCAGTGTCAGAATAAATCTTTGTGAGGTAGCTGTTTTAGATCACCTGCTGTAACGTCATTCCATTGTGCGTTTAGCCTACTCTACGCACAACAGCTGTCTCGGTGAGAAGTTTCGTGAGAGGTGGAAGTTTTCTTTGTGGCTCTTCCTCTCTGCGGGATTGGGCAGAGTTTCACAATCCACGAGAAGAACATGGAGATCTGTGCAAAGCAAAGTCTCTGCTTTCTGGTGTCTGTTTTAGTTGTCGGTGCTGCTGCAGACCTGCACGGTGAGTAGGAGAGAAACGTTTCTTTGCACGATTACATCAATGGCAAGAACACAGACACAAAACATAGAAACTAGACTGCACTGTATGTTTTGTAAGTGCCTCAAATAGAAAAAATATGAAGTTAAGTTCCTCCTTCCTAGATTTAACATGGAAGTGAATGCATTAGGCTACCTCTTACCTACATTACTCTGCGTCCAAAGGGCACAGCAGGACACAATGAGAAATACATGCACTGCTTGTTTGAATAACTATGCAGCAGGTAACTTAGTCAAAGTTTTGAAACTTATTTATTGTAAAATAAAAGGTGACCACAATCAAAATGCACTAAATTAGACCCAATGATGTATTAAATAAGAATCTAAAGAAGCTCCTGTTGTGCAAGAAAGGAAATCACCCCAGACATCCACCCACAGTCGGCCAACATATTTGGAAAGGGCTTGAATATAACAGGGCTTAAAGATATTTTTTCATTGGTAAGTTGAATTATTAAACTGTGAACTCTTTTATTTTTTATTCTAATCTCCCAGCAACCCCTGAAGTCCACACAGAGCTTGGGAGCCTGAGAGGTGAGTATGTGACTGTAAAAGGGAAGGAGAGCGGGATCCACGCCTACCTGGGTGTCCCATTTGCCAAACCACCGGTCAGCAATTCCCTGAGGCTTGCAGCACCTCAGCCTGTCGAGAGATGGGAAGGAGTGAGAGACGCCACCAAGCAGCCACCCATGTACGTATGGGCCACAGTTTTTGAAAGCCACATATTTGGAATTTTTGCCTTGTATTCACTGGTAGAAATGTCTGTTTCCAGGTGCATTCAAAGTAAAAATTTAGTTATGGAAATACTGGAGAAACTTGATGGCATGTTGGTAGATATCCCTGACGTTTCTGAAGACTGCCTTTACCTCAACATCTACACTCCTGCAAACAGAACTCCGGATGCTAAGCTCCCAGTAAGAAGGAGTAGTTGTTTTAATGTTTTTGTAGAATTTTTAATAAAATAATAGGCCTTTGTCTAAACCAACATGACACATATTTGTCACCAGTTTCATTATGTAGCCTAGTTTTTGAGAGACTCGTGTAAAGCTCAGTAGGTATAATGTAGAAATCTTGTTATGTTTCCAGGTTATGGTCTGGATCCATGGTGGGGGCTTTGTTTTAGGGTCAGCCTCATGTTATGACGGCTCTGCTTTGGCTGCTTACCAGGATGTGGTGGTGGTTCTAATTCAGTATCGACTGGGAGTTCTGGGCTTTCTCAGGTAAACAGGCACAAGTTCCTAAGCAAGTTCAGACATAAACTCTTTTCCATTAAGCTGACAATCGACTTACTCGTATCTGCTGTACAGCTCTGGAGATGAGCACGTCCCAGGAAATTTTGGCCTGCTCGACCAGATACAAGCCTTGAGATGGGTCCAGGAGCACATTCATAACTTTGGAGGAGACCCAGATTCAGTGACCATATTTGGGGAGTCTGCTGGTGGAGTGAGTGTATCCCTCCTGGTAAGGGTCACTCTACAGATAAATGTCATTGCACATTTTATTCTATCCACTAAAATGTTTCTTTTCTTTTGTTAAACAGCTCCTCTCACCACTGTCTGATGGCCTGTTTCATCGTGGCATAGCTCAGAGTGGCACAGCTGCAATGGATTTAATTGTGTCAGATAATCCAGTGTCAATAATGCAGGTTATTCATGTTTTGTTTTTTATTGCATGTATAGACATTCTTCAGTGTATAGTGTTGAGAATATTACATTAGTCAGACTAATCCTTGACATATGTCCTCAGGCAATTGCAAATGTATCTGGCTGTAGCCTTGAAAGCACAGAGAAGACTGGGAATTGTATAAGAAACCTTGATACTGATACTTTTCTGGCTATTTCAGAGGTAAGATACTGTTTGTGATTTGTTAAACATAAGCCTGCAATGTGTTTGTGTGTTTTTTAGTTGTCTCAACTCAAATGTTTTTTGTACTCTCAAAGGATAAAACAGTGAGAGTTCAGATAAATATCGATGGACACTTCCTGAGAAAACCAGTGGCAGAACTGTTCCACAAACAAGAACTGCTCACTGTGCCATTCATGACTGGTGTAAACAATGATGAAGGAGGATGGTCGCTTGCTTCTGTACGTGCTTGATTGTTGAATCCTGTACCATCCATCAGAATTTGCTTTTTATGTGAACTGTTAATTGCTCCTTTTTAGTTCTTTGCTCCTCCAAATTGGACTGAAGGTATGGATCGGGAGTGGATTGACAACATGCTGTCCATGTTCTTCCCTGATGTAAGATACACCTCATGTCACATTATTATCGTTCTTCAATATGAGTTTTGGCTGCTTATTGGCTGCTCATTCTCTTTATCCCAAACAGAAAGCCCTGAGAGATTTAATGATAAATGAGTATGCTGGAACTGGTGAGGACCGTATCAAAAACAGAGATGGCTTGACTGAGATGCTCGGAGATTTGATTTTTACTATTCCTGCCATTAAAGCTGCTAATGCTCATAGAGGTATTTCTATGCGTATCTAAAGATTAAAAAAAAAGTAGAGTTGAATGTTTCCTGTTTCACAATCTCATGAAAAAATATCACACCCATAGATGCTGGCGCTAACGTGTACCTGTATCAGTACCAGCATCCCCCGATAATTCTTCAGAAAAAAAGACCTAGTTTTGTTCGGACGGACCATGGAGATGAAATCTTCACGGTGTTAGGATTGTGCTTCACAACTACTCATGTTAGATTGGCTGGTGAGTGCAATATAACATGTTCTAATGCAGATGAATTTCTGGACAGCTGAATGCTATATTTATAATAATTCTAATCATTTTAGAATCATGTGGTGAGGACGAGGAACAGCTGAGCCGAACCATGATGAACTACTGGGGCAATTTTGCTCGCACAGGGTAGGTGTTTTCAGTTCATTATAAGATGCAACATACAAAGACTAGTATACAAATTTGCTCCTAACTCGTGTGTGTATGTGTACTAGGTCTCCAAATAGGGACCACTGGCCAAAGTATGGAGCAGATGAAAAGTACTTGGCAATTGGTTTAAAGGAGCAGGTAACTGGTCAGCACTTGAAGGAAGAGCGGTTCATCTTCCTGACTCAGACACTCCTAGAGAAGTACCAGCATGTTCAGCAGGAGAAAGAGCACCGTGAGCTGTAGAGCACTCCCATCTCTTCACAAATATCAGTCATTTATTCACTATAATAGTATAGTAGCAGTAATTAGGGGGAAATAATAGGGTAAGATTCAAAAGAAGCCACTTTCTCCTCTGATAGGTGTCCATTCTGCGTGGACCACATAGGGCTTTATTTCATGAAATGATGTATTAAGTCAATGGCCAGGGACTAATCACTTTTTGATCATGTTTAAATTTTTTTACCATCAACATCATAAGCTCACTTCACATCACACACATGAGATGTTAAAGGAGCACTAAAAATGTGTGTGGCGTCTGAGCTCACATTTTAACAGATTTTCTTAAGAACTAATTTGTTGAACACTTTGTTCACTTGTAGGGTTAACATGGGTTCTCTAAGCCCAGTCTACAGTGCTTTGCCAAAGTACTGTGTTACCATATGGAAGAGCACCAGATAATCAAGATAATAGTTCTTACTGTGTAATACAATGTTGTGCAAACCAGTAGATTTCATTCAGAATGTATACACTGTCTTATATTACAGTCATACTGTACAAACCACTGTGAAAAATAAATGTGACATAGAGATTCTTTTCAGTTTTTTTTTATTATTATTGTTATTATTATTACTGAGAAGCACGCTTAAGCTGAAAAGCTCCCTGAAGTCTGAGCAGTTCAATAGGTCAAACTTAGTTTTCCACAAAATCAGGCATGTAGCGTTGAAAATAGTACAAAGCAACACTTTTCAAAGGCAAATCATTCATAGAGCTGGGTTTACAGACAAGAGAATGTATACTAAAGAATATGCTAAATATACCAACATTGAGATGACATTATTTAAAATGTGTTTAAATAAATCTGATGCTTTAGCAGACAATTTTTTTTTGCAGATGTTAGTAAAGCTGCTGTCTGATATAAAAGTGCTGGCCGGCGGTTTTTATGAATGATTCACTATGTCGCCCAGAAAAGTGCACTTGGAGTAGGAAAGCTACTGGGCATCACCATCAGGCCATAATGAGACATACAGACACTTTTTTGAGATGCACTTTGAGCTGTTATTTTGTATAATATTCAGCTTGCCTGGTGTCAAGTATAATAAATGGTAAAACTGGAGGGAATTGCTTTGCAGATATAAAGCCAGGCAAACACTGTGTCAGCCATTTAAACAAACAACACATTAACTTTTCAAAAGGGATTTCTTTTTTGTTTTAAACCATATTTATAGAAGCACAAAGTGTATAGTTTGGATACTTTGATAAAATCCAGCTTATGTATAGGTTATGTTATTCTATTGCAATACATCTTTCCAGCTTATATAATATGGTTGTGGTGACATCATGTATGTAGGGCCATGAGTCGGTCAAAGCATATCACTGAAAAAGATTATCTCCTAAGTTCAAAGGGCAAAGTGATTCATAAGACAGCAGGTCAACAGGTGACAGGTATTTCTACTAGTAAATAAATGAATGACACATTTTACTCATACACATAAATACTTTTGTTTTTGACTTGGTGTGGCAATGAGGAAAAACACCTGAGATGCTGTCTTTTAAATTATGTCTATAAAAGAAAGTAAAGGAAAAAACACATTAAAAACCTAAAAAGCAAAGCATGCTGCTTTATGAAAATAAAACATCATGTTCAGATAGTGGTTATGAGTGTATAAATGCAATTAAATAAAACATAAAACGCAGCATGCAGTTCAATATGTTGGGCACTAATATCAGTATAATACTATTATAGTAGAATACATTGGACACCTTTATCTTTTTCAAGCACTACCAAGTACAGACATGATTTTAGAATCAGAGGCACATACAGTTTGATCCATAATACGCGGTACAAATGGTGTCATTCTTTTTTTCCAGCAGGTAATAAATAAATAAATAGACTTTTATGTGACCCTTTATCATGCTGCACTGGCGGATTAAGGTCATACTGAAGTGAGGTGATAAACTTGACTTGGGAGGCCTTTCAAAGTGCTTGTATGGGAACAGGCGTGTGAGTGTGTGCTCAGTCAGAATGACATTACTATTTAAAAATTAGACAGTAAAACCCAAAGTGAAACAGTTATAGGTAGAATCTGGAGAGTTGAGATCATGAGGTATCATGATAAGAAAGATCAGCGGAGGACAGAGGTGATTTGTGTGTAATGGTTATGTCTTGTATCGTGAAAAGAGACTTAAAGCTTGGTGCATCAGGATGTCCAGGACTGCATGTTCCGCAGCATGGCCTCAAATCGCTCCATGCTTGGTGCATGTGCGTGGGCCAGGTGGTCCGTCAGGCGACTATACAGACTGAAAGACTTCAACTCCAGCCAGATGAAACCAAAACGGTCCTCATCAAACAGAACAAAGAGCCCTGGGGTACGCTCTGGACTTGTGAAGCCGTGTCCAGCAATTAGGCCTGTACCATAGAAGCTGAAATATAGAAAATATATTACTTCATCAATAAATATGTTTTGCTTGATATTAAAATCCATCGTTTAACATGTTTGGTACAGACAATTACAGGAAATGTGTTCGTGCGATGTACCACTGTACAAATTTATAGTGATGTTATGTAGTGAGGATGTAAGGACATGCTTACTACACAACATGCTGCAAATTAGCCACCTCTATATGATAGGATTAATACTAGAAGCACAACATTTTGGTTAAGTCCTTACCATTTCCTGCAGGTGCGAGGGTACACCTCATTGCGAGCCATAACTCCCAGAGGCAGGACGAAGGGCTGGGATTCTGGAGGATTTGTTTTGCTGCTGCTAGGGCCAGAAAGACAGCCCTCCGAACAGGCACCGTGGTCTGTCTCCATCCCATCTCCACCGCTGGCACCAGCATCATCACAGGCTCCTTCAGCTGTTTTGACAGTGGCAGAAGTGCCACTGGACTGTGGTTCCATCTCTCTCTGTGCTTGCTCGTGTATGCCCAGTACCAGCCGAGACACCTCCTCAATGTTGCGCTGTTGGTCCAACTCTGGGAGGACCACAGGCCGACTCAGGTCAACATCCAGCGTCAGTTGCCCTGCAGGAACATTGGGGTCTCCCTGCAGGAAGATGTAAGTAAAGAGTGTATACCATTTTCTTTGTTTTCTTTACCTTTAGAGATATATGTTTAGTATGCTGAGTGCCTGTATACTGCTGCTGTAACAGTGAAATTTCCAAGCTTGGGATGAATAAAGTACTTCTATTCTATTCTATTCTAAAAAATGCCCCCTAAGCAGCCTTGTGGAAACTTAATGATTATTCAGTGACTTACAGTGAGTTTGGTGGCTCTGGCAAATTTCCCGTGGAAACTGAACATGACAATCTCCAAGCCGTGGCTGCCGTAGGTGCCTTTGAAAAGGCCTGGCTGCAGCAGGTCTGAGGGCATCGCAGGAGGCAGATAGATCCTCCGGTACGTCAAGCAGTTACTATAACAGATACATATGAAAGGTGTCACCATCTTTTAACATGCATGCTAAGCAATTGATTTCAGATACAGACAAGGTGGATGCAGTGAAGAGAGCCATACTCGTATTGACTTGTGTATATGAACTTCATCAGAATGAGCTCCTGCATGTGCTCATGGAAGATTTCTTCCAGTGTTCGGCCCCATTCTTCCTCCAACCATGTCCTAAACTCCTGAATCACATGCACAAATTATGAAGTAAGAGCTTTTAAAATTCAACATCATTAAATTGGACTTAATTTAGAGTAAGAGTTCTCTGATTTGACCCACCTCCTGTCTGCCTCCTGGCATGCGGTGATGATCAGTCTGGTTACATTTTGTTGAAAATTCATCCTTCTTTACAGTCTAAAAATAACAGAATGACACATATTACAGGATGACCTACTTTTATAAGCTACTAACCTCAAATTAAAGTCGGATCTGTGTGAAGAAACATGCTCACAGTTCTAAAGAACTAATTTGTTGCACAAATGAGCCTTTATTATTGTGTAAGCCCTCACCTGTATGTCTCCCTTGTGGGGACCTTTGTGCCCGTACATACACTCCACAGTGGCCTTTTTACTCTCCCACATGTGGATACGGAATAGTGGCCTTCTTCTCATGGGATCCTCTACACGTGGATCGTGAGGTGGCAAATACATCCAGCCAATGATAAACAATCCGTCCACCTGAAAGAAAAAAAAAATCATTCTGTTGTGTTTTCTTGCTGATGCATTTGCAGCTAAATATTTTATTGTTCAGGTCAAAAAAATCTTTCAGGCAATGTTCCTTATCTTAATGAAAAATACTGATTAAGAAACTTACCACAACATTTAGCAATCCACCATAGGGCCCTATGTCAGGCTGCCATAGACCCAAGATGTGCCTGTATGGGTGAAGCACTGCAACAACAGAACAAAGAAGAAACAACAGCACACCATACTGATTAGTTTCTGCAGTGCTTCACCTGTGGTTTGGTTGGAGCTACACCGCGCACTAGAGTTAAGCACAAGAAGAGCTGTTAGAAGCCACAACTTCTTGATTAATGTCTGACAGGATGGAGTGTATGAAATGTAAACCCAAATGGAAAACAGTGTAAACTGAGTGTTCCTGTCAGGCCAATTCCTAAACGACACACAGCACACCAAATATCTGGCCTCTCGTTTCATACTTAATATGCAACAAACAGTGCTGAGTACAATTGTTAAGACAGGAGATGCATAACACTGCTACAACAGTCCCCACACACACACTCTGAGACCAATGTACATACAGTGTGTGTACACGTCTCTATAGTCCATGTGCTCGTAATCCGGGAGGAGCTTCATAAAGCGCCCAGACTTCACCCGTGGGTTGACACCTGCACAGGCACAACACAGGTATGTGTAGAGCAGCCTAAACCAATGGTGGCTTTAGTCCAACCATGGCTCTAATTAATGTATTGGTATGTTTTCTGCATAAGGAAAAATGCTTCCAACTCCTAGCTGATATAAACAAGTTGTTAATTCCCCCATGGACACATGAAAATATGACAGAATGACCCAGATGAGCAGCACAGAACCAAATTTATAATTAAATCAATTAACGTGTCAAACTGACGTTTAACATAGAGATCCTGGCTGGACACGCCTCCTGCTTCCATCTTCCTCAGATCCTCCTTCATGCCAAACTCTGCAGAGAAAATGTTGAAAAAAGAAAAATTTATTATATTTATCCAAATATTATATCAACACAAATAACATAAAATTAGTAGCCACCACAGAGACAAATGCTGCAGTATGCAACAAAAGTACTGAAGTACCATTCTGTTTGATGTCAAATTGCTCAACGAACTGCATCTGTTGTTCAACAAAATGTATATCACCAAAACCAACATCATCACCTCAGACTCCAGTAGGAGGGAAAAAAGTATCCAGAGAGGTAAAAGAAATCTAGCCATGGTGCGAGTGATGTTATGGATGAAAGCAGACTTTAAGGTTGATGATGTCTCATTGAATATGTGGTCCCTCTATAATAATTAGTGCTGTCCCAAATAGAGTTTTGGGATTTGTCAGTTTGGACATCATTTGCCACAAATATCCTAACTTTTGGCTATTATGTGTTCTGTTAGCATTTAACTAGACAAGACAGATACCCTAAGCTGCCTACTGGTCTCACACAGTCAAACTATACACACACAAAATGATTTGATGACAAAAATGATCTCTTTCTCACCATTGGCCACTATATTTTATTCTGAAGGCCTATGGTGCTCCCCTGGAGAGGGTTGGGGCTTTTCCTCATTATTTTGTAATTTCTACATAACATTTACACCATGTAGTTGTTTTGTCATAGATTCAAGAAGTGGGTAACCATTACAATATAATAATTGTCAAGGCCTACAAAGCTGCATCAACAATCAACATAAGCCTAATATGGGCCTAGGAACAGTAAGAGGCCTTGATCTATTTTTGACCAGCGAAGTGAAGACGGGGTAAAAGGTAGTTTATTTTATGGTTCCCGTTTAGATCAATAGAAATGCTTTTAAGGTCAACGCAATTCCGTGAAAGCAGAGCTGACACATAAACCCTGGCAACACGGAGGGATATGATAGCTTTATCCGCCTGTCTGCAGTTATCAAGTAAGGCTAAAATCATCTATGTCCAGAAATTGTTGTATGTACCTTCCATGCACCGCCTTCTCCAGATGGTTTCCGTGTTTAGGATTTGTCTGAATTTCTTGCAGACGAGGGCAACACTTGGTAGAACTGTTCCAGGCAGCAAAGAGAATATTTCTACTAAAAGCTCCGGTGGTAATTCCGCTAATGACTGAGGGTGTGTGGGTCCCGTGCTGCTGCAATCCAGAGACCTTCCTCTGTTGACATGACCGCTGCCATGTTCACAAGCGTCACTCGGCCCTGCAGTAGCGACGCCGCGCTCCGCCGGGCCTCCGCAGCCACCTGCGTCGGTTTGCCTCTGGGCCACGATCCTCTCCTCTTCTTCCTCGTCCATGTCCGAATCGCTGCCTTGATCCTGCTGGTTATTCCGCTGTCGCCTCCGGCACCGCCGAGACTGACCCACTCCGCAGAGCCTGGCACAAACAGCCATCCGTAGTCACCAAACAGGCAACATTACATCACTACAATACATATCTATCAGCTGCAGTCTGACTCGCCTCCTCCTGCCGTCGCGAGCATGGGCAGAAACATTCTCTCCCACGTCATATTGCACTAAGTACGTAAAGAGCGTCAATACGTCGCCCAGCTTTATGTACTGTATATTTATACGTACGGTTAGGAGTGGCAGGAGAAAAATGTGGCGCTGCTGTCTCTCACAGTTCGTAGAGGCTTCTACTTATGAGACCAAAATAATTGGTGGTCTAGCATATAAACATAATATGTCATTGTCATCAACGCAAGTGGTTGCAAACTTTGCATTAAATCATGCTCGGTAATTGGAGTTTTAAAACAAACAAAACTTAAAACAAAGTACAAAGAATGTAATAAAATGAGCTTTAGTACGATAATTACAGTCATGTATAAATGTGGTAACAGGGGAGAAAAAAACATACGAGCCAGCCAGGAGTCGAACCTAGAATCTTCTGATCCGTAGTCAGACGCGTTATCCATTGCGCCACTGGCCCGCGTTGAAGTTGTTTCCGTACCACGTGGACTGATTTCCTTCACCTGCCAATCACATTGCTGAGTACTACCACGAATTTACCACAAATTGACCAATGACAGACCGGTTCGCGACTGAAATTGGCCATTCCAAGCTTCGGATCGAATGTTCGAGGTGGAGAATGGTCCCTATGGACTACGCCATTCCATTTCCCGAGCTTTCTTTTACATGCGGTCTGTTTCCGAGGGACATCGCAATCTGACGGCTATCCTCAGGACAATTTATCTCAGCGACCAGTTAGCAAGGGCAAATTTTGTTTGCAGAAAATTTCGATTGTGTTTCAAAGTTTTTTTTAACTGGACTTGTAAAATTGTCTTGAAGGCGTTTCGCTGCTCCTCCAAGCAGCTTCATCAGTGTAAAGGACCAGCAAAAGTTTATTTGAAGTCTTTACCAGTGGTGCGGAAAGGGTGCTGCACCCCCTGTTGGCGAAGCTTTTAAACGACATGACAATTAAATTATTATATAAATAATTGTGGTTTATTATATAAATATCTTCGTTTCTGTTCTATAACATTTTTTATGTCGTGTTTGGGCTGTGGGATTAAGAGGTTGATAACTAGTAATTCCATCTTCAATGATTATAGGTCAATCAGATTTGCCTTTTTGACGCGATTGTGATTCAGCCTAGCATGCATGCACATTCAGCCACAAGAAAATAACGCAATGTCTTAAGAGAGAATTAAGGACTTTTTTCAGCCGCCCAACCAGAAAAACCCGGGAACTAATGAAAGTTATGAGTATTACGTTGCATTTTATGTATCTCCTGATGGTATATAACACACTTATTGCTGTAGTCTGTTGGGCCTACATGCTGGTTTATGACTTCTAACTAACTGGTACTGTGCAGAGACAATGAGAGAGCAGCAGGAACAAGGAGCAGACAGCCAGGAGAGGGGCAGAGGCAAATCTATTTTATTCAATCCTGTCCCTCTTGGGGTTTTTTCATAGTAGTCAACAAGTGAGCAGATTGCATTTATCCCGTTCGCGTCATTTCAGTGCCAATATTAACTGGCATAACGGGATTCGAACCGGCGCTTTCATGTGCGCTTTACTCTTGAGGTCCTTCCCTGTTGGCCGAACAAAATCCAAACTCGCGTTGTATTTGGCCAATCAGAAACCACCGTGCTAGTACGAATTGTGATAGCCAATCACATTTTTTTGCGCCTTCCTATATTTGTCCAATGGCAGTCGACGTTAAACTGTCAGTTTCATGTATAAACTCTCCTATAATGTTGCTCATTTATAGGCGCATCTATTTACATCATGTTAGCATTTTTTTTACTTAAAGCAGGTTTAGGAAAACTGGAAACCAGTTCAACCAGCGGGACAACAAATGACCGTCTTGCTCACATTACCTAATTATTATTAGTCATTCAATAACAGGAAATCCAAAATATGACAATTATAAACTCACATCTTGTGACAACAGCCAGGGTAAAGTTTACTTATGTTTGGTATATATGAGGATTTCGCTGCAGAATTCAAATACAGAGTACCCGCCATACGAGTTATATTTTTCCTGTATATAAAAACTTTGACAAAATAATAATGTTTGACTCCTGTTAGAATGAACTAAATGTTGCTGCAGTAGTAGTAGTAACGTCGTATCTGGGTAGTTTTGTGCATTGGTCAGTAGTAGCTACAGACACACTGAGCCTGTGTCCCCACATGAGTGAGGAACACACTAAGGCAAGGGCTCATCTCTCGCGAGGAACGACGCCATTATCGGAATCTCTACAAACAACACGAGAATTCATCATTCACACGGTAATATACCCCAATGTTACACGGTACTTGTGTTTTGTGCGAGGAAGGGGAAGGAGCCGAATCAAAATAACATTTAATTTGCAGTTTCTTTACTATTCAGGATTCTCCGATAGATGTTAGCGGCCTTCAGGCCCGACTACTATCATGCTAACCGCCACGCTAGCTTAAATAGCATATTTACACTGCTTTAGCTTAAACATTAGCGCGCAAGCTTACAAATCCGATTTTGAAGCGCCAGCTAACATTAGCTATTAGCTATGTGCTACTGATTAGGCTAGTTATCTTTTGCAAAACAAAGGTTCTGCTCAAACACAGCAGTATTAGTGGTTACTCGTACGTATGCAATAACATTGTATAAAACACAGCTAGGAAAATCATCATCGCTGTAATTTTCCTCGTTTATTTGTCCATGCTAACAATGCTAGCAGACCCCCGCCCAGTTAACTAGCCACTAAGTAAACCGTGGAACCAAATTGTACGTGCTAGACAAGATAGTGATGTGACTTTACTAATTGCACTGAGACTCTATTAAAGCTTTGTGATGTATTTACGGTTATATTGGCTACATAGCAATCTGAAAATGTTCACACAATCATTGTCCTTTTCCATATAGGTTTTCTCTTATTAAAGCTAGCAGTAGCTATTGCTATCAAATACTTAAATTTTTACATTCAAGGGCAGCTGTCCTGCGTAAAAGTGACATTTGTTAAATTGTTTAAACTAATCTGCTTTCCAGTGGGTATACTGTTTTTCCATAAATGAAAGGAATTCATCAGGAGAAGGCTGACACATTATGTTTCTGGATATCATTCTTTTCTCATATCTCGTATCTAATACTATTTTGACTACGTATATGCACAAGGAAAATATAATGAATCCACAACCATACAGATGCAAACATAAGCATTACATTGACATAGTGCAACCAGTGCAGTTCTGCATGACATACAATATAGATGTTTATCAATACTTGGTATACATATAATATTCATTGTATATGGAGTTGACAGAAATTGACGGTTAAATCCGGTCATATGTAATCAAGTGAGATGGTGGTTATGATATCTGTGAAGGAAGGTTTAACTGTGAGGGTCTTGAGTAAAAGAAGCAGTCAGGTCTGTACAGTGAATGCAGTGTGCATGCTTCTGTCACTGTCAAACTAGTGCTTTGTGGTTACTGAGTAAAATTAAAGCAATAGTAGCCCTGATTAAACATAGAAATTATTTGTTCACTTTACAAAGAACAAACATGGAAGGTCAAAAATTCCCATTGTTTTTTAAAGATTGTTATCAAATATGTACATTTTTCCATGTATTCAGTGAACAGTGAGTAAATCATATATGATTATCTATTTATCTATCTCAGTTGTGAATGATGGCTGAACAAGAGTTGGACGAAATTGTCCAAATAACAGTGGAGGATTTTAACCAGGAGGACCGAACAGGTAAGATTCTTGTGCAGAATTATGAGCATAACACATCCAATAATGCTCGAAGTCTAACAAGAAGTCTGTTGTATGTCAGATATGCTGGACAATCACGAAGAAGATGAAGAAAGGCCTCAAAAGAAAAAAAGAAAATTGAGCAATAGCCAGGAGAATAATAACAGCAATCAAGACATATCTTTTATCAAGGTACAAACTCGGTCCTATATAAAATTAATACATATAATTAACTAAAAACTAAAAAAGATCATTTTTTTCTGTTTTCAGAACCTGTTGATTTCCTTCACTGGATCTGTCAGCCAGCGACTGGAGGGAATCGAGTTAAAGCTGCAATCTCTGGATGCTACCTGCAAAGCCCTTGGACGAAAGCTAGACAGCATGGTACCCTGTGCCAGGAGTCCTATCCAAATTCCCATGGTTGCAGGATCACCTCAGGGGGCAACTCAAACTTGGAACAAAGTGCGATGGTAAGCTCTAAATGTTTCTTCACCAGCCAATCAAATAGAAGAAAACGCCAGCGTGAATGTAGTTCTTTTAGACTGAATTAATTAACGTTTTCATTCTGACTGTACCTAGTCACCTGTGTGTTTGGATTTTTCTCAGTGTCGTTCCACAAACAAATGTGATAGTGAGCAGTGAACATCCAAAGAGCTCAAGCCAGGAAGACAGTCCACTGGAGAACCTGCTAAACAAGTGAGTGGTTCATTTTCACAGTATAATAGCAATGTAATTAAAATATAGCTTACTTAGTTTCTTCATTCCAGGCAAGCATGTAACTGTATTACAGAACAGGCGTGTTCATGCATTAAATACAATTTCTTCACTTTGCAGCACAGTGGCCAAGAGGCGACAAAACACAATCCTGGTCAAGGTGCCAGGACCAGAGGAGAGTCAGGAGGAGCAGGATAGTGGCTCAGAGGCCAGTGACTCTGTTTCCAATGGTGTCCAGTCTAGCAATGCACAAAATGGCCAAAATGTCACACTCATCACGCTGAATTCAGAAGGTATGACTCCATGTTGGTCTTATAGACTGAGAAGTACATTTGTATGTTATTCCTTTTATTGCCTTTCAGTCTGTCTAGGAAAGCTACAGCTGTAACTTGGTTTTAGAACCTGTTTGGGCATAAAGTATAATTACAGGCTTCTGTGCTTAATTTCTGCTATAAGACAAAACTGTTTTACTTCACAACAGCAAGACTTCCTTTGCTATGTTTATATATTTATTTCCAACTCTTTTTGTGACTTTCCCACCCCAATTGGGTCATCAAAGTAAAACACCAATGCACATGAATTACAATGTGCAGCAAGGCCATCTGTGTCAACTCTCTAAAAAAAACATTTTGATTAGGCCTGCTAATAATTGAACTGCTTATTGAATGTGGCTCTTTCAGCTGATCTTCATATGGACTGGAAAGCAAACACTGCTGATGTGTCTTGCTGGTGTCTCTGTGGTTCTCCTTCAGACTGAATTGATACATGCTCTGAGGGTTCATTCATGTTTTCAGTAGCTTCAGTAAGTGGTAGTGGCTATGCCCAAAAAAGAATAGTAAGTTTTTAACCGTGCAAACCTAAATGTTTTCCTCATTGGTATTAAATTTATTGTGATTGTTTGTTGGGTATTTTTAGTGGATGGTAAGATCTTGATTAACTTCAAAGGCCAACTATTTTTCATTTATTTGCAGCTCTGGGTTCTTGTTGTGTTAGTCAGCATTTGCCAGAGGGTGCCATGTGTCTTACTCATTGTTTATGTGGTGAACTTAACAGCTAACATATGCTGTATGAGTGAATGGCTAAACAGCATATTCTGGTTTGTATACATTTGTTTTGCCCAGACATTTGTCACTTCTTATTTACTACCACATGGGTGTGCTGTTGTGCTACACAAATTATTTCCAAATTTGCGTAGTATTTGTCTGCTTGGGCAGTAATACCCTTATAGAATGGATACAGTTTGCTTTTTTACACAGAAAAGTAATAAAGTAAAACCTAATGCAAAAGAGAATTAGACTGTTTTAAAAAAAATGTTCCTTCTCTGTTTCTTTAGAAGACTATCCAGAGGGAACGTGGTTGGGAGATGAGAACAACCCAGAGATGCGAGTTCGCTGTCCAGTGTCTTCAGCTGACATGCTTCACATCAGCACAAACTGCCGCACAGCAGAGAAAATGGCACTGACACTGCTGGACTACCTCTTCCACAGGGAGGTCCAGGCCGTGTCAAATCTCTCTGGACAGGGGAAACACGGGAAGAAGCAGCTGGACCCACTCATGATCTATGGCATTCGCTGTGAGTCCTGAAACCATAACTGCCTACTGCTGTCAAATCTTTGCATCACTTCTTTTTTGACAATATGGAGATAATTCTTGTTGTCATCACCATTACATGACAAGTGATTTCACATATGAGTACACTTTTTAATGCCATCTGCCTGGCAGACATTTTATGCCTCAGAGGTTCAGAAAAAAATCAGAAGCTGTCACAAAAGTTCTTTGCAAGTTGTGGTTAACTTATTTTGGAAAATACCTCACAGTAAATGTGTTGCAGTATCTAGTATCCACTGTTTATCTCATGATCGTTACAGGATTTTTGCCTTTAAATTAGATTAAAATTAGGTTAATACATTTTGCCGTGATGGAGTTAAAAGCCTAAACTCTCTTACAGAAAATAAATGAACTCTGTGAGACCTTCCCACATTTCATCCTTGTTCCATTACAAAACAGCACTGAATAAAACACAGAAATAGACTGCAGTCTGTATTCCCAGGGCGAGTTACAACAACATGCATTCATCATTGCACACACGCATTAATGTGCAACACATTTTAGTACATACCAGATTCTAAATGACAAGCACATGTCTGGTAGAAAGATCTTAATGTAGTCACTCTAAATTGAATACACTCTTTGATTCCTGATTAAGCAGAGTGAGGGTTTCAATGGTAGACAGATGGATATTTATGAAAGGCGTACAGCAACATATACGTACATATATACATTATACCTATGTTTCATTTTGCCATGTTTAAAGAAGGGCTGTGATACACAAACAATTTCTAACGTGTTCAGTGTGTCCCCTCTGCAGGAAGTTTTTGTAAGTGCTTCCATGGGCATAAAACAAAAATAATGCTCTCTCCACACTGCATCTTGCAAATCCCCCACCTCCTGTACCCTTTCAACACTAGATAAGTGTTTGTGTTTATCATTTCAACATTTACACCCACTTCTTGCCATGATTGGCCAGCTGTGCTGTGGTGAAAGAGAAGTCATGCATCATACTTTTTCTTTGTAGCTGTCTGTTTCCCTGTGTTGCACTTTCATTGTGATTGATGCTGTGAATAACTGCCCGGGGAAGGATTATGAGAAAATCCATGGTTTTATTAAAATGATACCTCTGCAACACACACATCACGACTTTTCCCTTTGCCCTCCAGTGTGGCCCTTCTTATTATAAACACAAATGTTTACTTGGTTACCTATATTTCCTCTATGCAGTGTGTGTGTGTGTAGTGTCATGCAGATGTGGTCTGACATAGAGGTATGCAGAGTCTGGAGCAGGGCCAGGTGACTTTTGGGTGACTCACTCTGCCAGTGTTAAAAAAAAGAAAAGCAGAAAAGAATAAATGCACCTGCCTTGCCTGTCTGTGTAGGACTTATCAGGTGTGAAAGGGCTGCCCGCTGCCGTATGTTGTCATCATACTATCCACAGATATCCCTCAATCCCCCCCCCCTTTCTCATTTTCCATCCTCAGGTTGTAGCTGTGTTGTTAACTTACATAGAAATAAGCTGTCAAGTGGCTCACCTTCTTTAAACCCTTTTTAACTCTGGGGTAGACAGTCACTAAATACAGCTGCATCCAGTCTCACCTGCACATATCTCCACTGAGGAGTGGGACTGTCACAGGCTTGTGTTAACTTGTCAAAAATGTGTGGAGGAGAAGTACATGCAGTAGTCAACATTTGAAGTGGATCAAAACTTTTCATCAAGTTGTCCTGAATTGTAACAATACCTGTTCTTATCTTAGGACAACTGATTACATTTTTCGATCTACTTTAAATGTTTGGTTCTAATTCTATTCTAATTCTTGCATCTTTCGAGTATTGTTGTGAAGTAGTAGTATTTTCCCCTCAATAAAGAAAAGTCAACTTAGAGGTATAAGGCAAAACTAACTCTATATAATAATTTATATCAAATGGCATGACCTTTGACTTGTCTGTGTCAACACAGGCCACTTGTTCCACAAATTTGGCATCACGGAATCAGACTGGTACCGGATAAAACAGAGCATTGACTCAAAGTGTCGCACTGCTTGGAGACGAAAGCAGCGCGGCCAGAGTTTGGCTGTCAAGAGCTTCTCCAAACGCACACCTCGCAGTAAAGTCACAGGTAAATACACTCACTATCATTGTACTGTGCAACTATATGTATGTATGGTCAGAATGCCCATAAGAACATATTTATATGTCTACTACTATTACTACTACTGCAAATAGTATGTGCAAATTAGCTTTTATCTCAATCACAGTGAAGGGTTATGCTTACCCACCTCCACTCCTTACTCACAAGTCTTTATTAGATGATGAACATTTCTTCTGTTGTTTTGGATACAAACAAATACATAGTTCTGAATTTCAACCACAGATCTCCCTCAAGAAACAAAAAGTTTTTACTTTTGCTTACAAGCCTCTCAGAACACGACTGGTTTTCTGGTTTTATTGGTTGTGGTGGTGTACAATGTGACATTTGTTGATTTATAGCTATAAAAGTCATTAATCTTGTGCTGTTGGCAAAAAAGCTGATTTGTACAACTTGGAGCTGGTGCTGGACCAGTATGAGAGTAGTGTGTTTTTTTTTTCTAAACTTGGAGAAAGCCTCGTCGGCAAATACCTTTTTGGCTATGATCAGTAAGTTCTCCAATTGCACAATTTCCCCAGACTTCTTCCTTATAGAGAATCAGAATCTGAACTAAATTGCTAAGCTAAATGAAGCCTCTTTTTTTCTTTAACGCTTTCCTGGAGCGTCATTGTATGAAAATAGTCTTCAAATGCATTCACAGGCAGTAAACTCAAACAGGTCTTAAGTCATCAGTTGAACCCAGATGCAGGCACAGAGTGTATTGCAGCAGATGGTTGTAATCTGCACACAATGCCTGCTGTCCTTCCCTCCCTGGGAGCCATCACCTCTCACCTCCAATCAGGGAGAAGTAAGACTGCAGGGGAAATCCAAATATCCAGGCCCTGCCTGACAGGCCACACACACCCCCAGAGTTACAGCTATTCTGAATCAGCCATTCTGTCCTCAGTCAAATTACATGATGGCACAGGAAAGATTAAAGAACCAGCATGTGTAGATCACACTTATTATTTGTATTAGGGCTAAAGTAAAATAATTTGTAATAATAATTAAATGTAACCTTCCCTTCTCCTCATTTTACTGCAATATTTATTGCTATTTTAACAATTTCCCTTTTCGGATCAAAAAAGTATATATACATTTTCATGTTGTACAAAAACAGGTGTGATTATTGTTTATTGTATGGCCTGTTATGGACTTTGTGCTTGGATGCTAGACCATAAGTGTGTACAGAAGGCAATCTAGAGAAGGCATTTTAAAGTAGGAACATAACATCATTCAGCAGATGGTCTGGGAAACCCAAGACACTGCAATGACCCTTGTATACGATAATTATATCAATATGTGACTTCCTTTTTATTTCTTATGTGCACTAAACAGTTGAACTGGATATTGCTGATATTGTTTATCTTTCCCAGAGGATGGTATGACAGAAGAAACAGCCCACATTGAGACTGCCACCCAGCAGACGCTGCACTACACACTGGCCAACCAGCAGGTCCAGTTCCATCGTATTGGTGAGGATGGTCAAGTTCAGGTGGTGAGTAGGCTACCAGTCTTTTTCTAAATCTATTAGGCACATTTATAAAATCCAAAGACACCTTCTCACAATATTTATTTTTATATTTTATATTTTATATATATATATATATATATATATATATATATATATATTTTACTCATAGGTCTTTTGTGTTTTTTCCCCTATCACCACTGTGAGTAGTAGTGTAGTGTACTCTTCACAGATAGATACAGTTCTGCATTTTGGACAAACTCTGTATAGGATCACTATGTACAGATGCTATGGTCAGAGGTCACAGTCAGCTACAGCATTATGGGTGGGGCTGATAAAGAGGAAGTGACCGGATTTCTTATTTCCCTGTGCACTAAAGTCAGAGGTCCTTTATGAGGAAAGTAAAATAGATTTTATATTATCAATGTTACAAGTGCATGTGTCTGCTTGTAAAGTCAAGACTAACTAAAATAAGTAATTATAACACAGGCAATAACACAGATGTAATATGTGAACAAAGAACTACATGTAAAATAATAACAATGTTGAATATTTTTGTGGGTTGCCACATGATACATGGGTTAGGCAGTGCTGATGATAAATGAATGGGAAAAGCGTAAAAAATAGGCTGTACAGGCACAAAGAGAACTGAGACAATAGCTGTCAGGAGTTCCCTGTGCACTTATAACACACACCCTTCCACCTACCCAAGTATTAAAAATTTGAGCCTAAATGTACTGCTGAAGCACCATACAAATTGCCAGAATCCTGTATCACTATTACTTTATTAGAGCTTAACATAATATTCAGAGAAATCCAAACTATAATAAATATGTGTGCAAAGTTTTGACTTTTTTTCAATTTCTTTTATGATATTTTTGTGATTGTAGTCTTCTCCTTCCATGTGTTTTAGATCCCACAGGGACAGTTGCACATTGCCCAGGTGCCACAAGGAGAGGAGGTGCAGATCACACAGGACAGTGAGGCAAGTGTGCATGTGTGTGCTTAAAAGTAAAAGTAATGGGAAAGAGAAATGGCCCTTCAGGGTGCCCACATATTGGCCTGATGACCTTCCCTGTCTGCAGGGAGCAGCAAGGGGAAGGGCTGAAACACTATCTAAACAGGACATAACTCTTAGAGTTAAATCATGCTTGAGAACTGGGAAGAAAATGAAGTTTGTCCACATTAGTATGAAAAGTTCGGTTGAGTTTTAGATGATTGCAGTGTTTGATAGGCCGTTTGAAATTATCCATAATATTTGTGTGAGAAAAAGATACATATTCTGTTAGTTAACAATTAAATGAACTGAGCTATTCCCTAAGTCTCTACAAAAAGGCAATATAATTTTAAATAGTTACCAGTAAACTATTTTTTGTCTGTCAAAAAGGTTTGATATGAATCAGTAACATTTATGTCCCTTTTAAACCAAGCCTGTATGTTTCTGTTTGCAATTCTTGAATCTTATGGCCTATCATATGGCCTATGCACAAGGTTATGACTTTTGTTTCCTCATAATGCCCAGGTGTCTCCCATCCCCTGCCAGACATTTTTTGCCTGCCAGTTGAAATCAAAATCTCACTCCAAACCACGCTAATGGCTAAAGAGGAATTTCCGCATTGACATCATTGTTAATGATTTTTCAAGGATGTGGGAGAGAGATTTATTTCAAGGCGCCAGTCTGTATACACACATATACATGTATTTACATACTGTACATTCTACATGTTACGCATGCATGCCATGACTTGACATTTGTGCAAAAAACAACTGACACCTTACCCTAAGTGTTTTTCTCATTTCCTGTTGGGTTCTTGTGCTAAAGGATGCTTCAAGGGAGAAATGCACAACTGAGTGAGAGACGGAGTAAATTGAAGGCAGGAAAGCTCTAAAGCTTTTCCTGCTCTTTGTGGCTGAGCCCAGTTTTTTTATTCTCTCCTTCCTATTCCATGATATTGTTTGTTTTTTTGAGTTCAAAGCTTAGCAACAAAATCCCACTTCTCCCAACTGCCACTCACATAATATGTTTTCATTAGGAACGGGCTCCTTTCATCAAAGACATTGGTTTTAGCATGCTTGAAAAGGAAATGAGCTGTTTGAGAGATTACACTGCTCTCTGGCCATATGGCAGCTCAGACAGTATTTCATATATACATAAAATACAATTAGCAAGAGGAAAAACAGCTGAGCCTGGAGTCTGGATGAATATGGCTTGTATAATATCATTGTTTATTATCTCTTTATGTCACTGTGACTGTCCATAGATCACATTTTGATAAGACTGTGATAAGCTTATACCTGTAAAAATGGTTTCTATTTTAATGTACATTTTTTTTCATAGCCAGAAATGTTAAATTGACACAACAATATGACATGTAATAGATGTTGACACAGTAATGCTGCACTTGGTTGTAAGAGATCGGTTAAGTACTGTCTTAGGTCTATCATGCAGATCTAGGTGAATAAGGCTATGTTTTATTATGGCGGATGATTTGCTACTTTAAAATGACATCAGATTGTTTTGACTTACATGTCAATTCCCATTCCTCTCATTTCAGGGAAACCTCCAGATTCATCAGGTGCACGTTGGTCAGGATGGGCAGGTAAGCGTAGATGGAATCTCTGCTGTGAATGATAAAACTGATACTGACATCATTTCGTACTTTCACATGTATTTAGTACATGTACGGTATGTTATTCATTTAAAAAAGAAGTTGGTCTTATTTAACAGATGCTGTCAAATGTGCCTGTTTTGTTTTTTCTTTTTTTAACCTCACTCATCAGTAATACTAATTAGAAACATACAATCCTAGCATTACAGACACACACACACACACAACTGCGGACACACTGATGTTTTTTTTTTTACTTCCTACTTGTGTCTGTGTCTTTGTTTGTCCCTTCTGCATTTCTGTCTTTGGACTGAGGTTCCTCCTGTTTCTCTCTTCTCTCCTCTGTTATCCAGTGATCAAAGCAGAGCTGGCTTGTGTATGACCGTTGCAGGTCACATATGTGTGCCTGCAGACAACCATAATTTCACAATTACGATTTCATCATGTTTGTCTAGAAGCTAGGCTTAAGAAAAGGAAGTTATTTCTTTTCTTACAAAATCAGGTTGCTTGCCATGGCATCACTTTTCTGCCTCAGCTCCACTCAGGTTCCACCTTTTTGTCCATTTGTGCATTAGGCAGGAGTTGGGCGAAGTGGGCATGTGACGTCTAGTCAGGCACTGCCAAGATAGTGACGGCTGTCATCAACACACTGAGCTTCTAAACTGCTCTTCAGGAAACTTAAGGGAGACGAGGCTTTATAAACAGACTATGATTGCCTTATGGCTGCTTCACACTGACCCAGACAGCTGGCTTAACTTTTGCTTTAACACAATGCCAATTCACAGCATATAAGCATGGTGATAGCCAATCAGATATGTTCAAGCACATCCTCTTTGTAATATAAGCAGGAGCATAACTTTACTGTTCTGACAGCCATTACAAACAAAGCCAAACGTGATAACATCCAGAGTTGTAAAATTATTACTCAGACCTTCATATTTCAATGTGTCAGCAGTACATTGTAGAGAAAGTCTGAACAAACAGTCTCCTGTGTTTGAAAGCACTGTAAGACCATATTACTACTTAGTCCCTGATTTATGGTGAAAACAGTTAAAAATAGTCTACAGCCTTATTTTCATACACCGAGGTGTATATTGCTGGCTCAGTTACACATAACCTGTTCATAATTCAGAAGCTGTTTTTTTATTATGCCAGTGAAGAAGACTTAAGAGGCTTAAGAATGCAATGCAAGTAACAATCCTTTTACTTAGTCAGAATAAAAATAATGTTTTCTAATGTGGTAGCTGAGAAGTAATGTTAGACCTCCAACATTGCTCTTCAAATAAAAAAGAAAAGAAGATAATTATCACTCCTTCTGTATAATATGTCAAAATCTGTGGCGGAAAAGGAATTACAAGCCACCCACCAACTGGAACCATGTGCTTTCAGCTGCTTAGTTCTTCATTTTATAGTCCGATTAAAATCTCAATAATCCATTTCCCTCATAGGTTCAAGATGCTATTGGCTATATGTGTATGCACACGCTTCTGTTGTGTGAATGCATCTGCTTTATATGAAGGTTTTTTTGTTGTTTGTATTGTTTTATTGGCTGTTAAGCTCTCTGTGTGTTTTCAATTGATTGAGGCAGTCACCACATATCCTCAGACTCTTTTTCTCTCACACACTCATGCTTGTGTCCTCAGATGACCTGCTTTGCTGAGGCTGACAGCAGCATTCCTCTGTCTTTCTCTCTAGGGTCTTGGAACAACTTTACCCAGAGTTTGGTTTAGATTTTGCATTGTAACACACATTTCCAGCAGTTATTCATATCAGTTCACCAAGTACGCTGAATGTTCTAGCAGATTTTCATCTTCTCTGTGTGGTTCAGATGCTCTGCGTGCCATGCATTGACAAACTCACAGGTTGCAGTTTGTGATGTGTGCAGTTCTCTGTTTGTAAATAGACACCAAAGAGTCCCAGGATGTAAAAACTTAAGGCACTAAAGCCTTAATTCCCCTGGCAGTGTCTTAGAGCCTAGCCCAATAAAATGCTCCCTTATTTCCTCTTTCTTCTTACCAATCTATGATTGGGTCTGTAAAATGATGACTGCAGCGCCAAAGCAAACACAGAGAGTGCCTTATTCATTAAACCTCATGTTACAGGTCAAGTTGTTCACACACACGCAGTGGTACATAACAATACCAGCATCTTTTCATTTGTGTATTCTCTCACACACTCGGGAAATATTAGGTCAGCTTAAATCTGATAAGACCCAGAATGATCATTCAGACACTCAAAGGAAACAGATCCCAGGCAAGTACAACAGAAGTGTTAGCACATTTTTGAGGAGATAAATCACTTTAAGCAGATTTGGTTGCACACACATGACATACTATGGCGTTATCATGATTGCTGTAGTGTATCTTGGAGTCGAATTTGTAGAACTGTAGACAGACAAACTCAGGCTTGATTCTGATGTGCTTTCTTAAATATCTAATTTGTCTGTTTACAGAACAGCCTACATCAAACAGACTATGTCCAGTATGATGTCACTGTTTTTGTAATCTGGCAGGATAGGCTATGTTAGTGTAACCGAGCCTATGCAATTCATCACACAAAGCTGTCTTTCTTCCTCTTCTTTCTCTGGGGCTGTTTCCTCCTCCGCATTTCATTTTTCCTGTGTTGTGTAGTTGTGGTTACACCTGTCTTGTAATGGCCGACTGCCACAACCAATCGCTCCAGGTTACATTCACTGTCATATGTTTACACTCAGGTCAAATCTTGACTGCATTTAGATCCTTTAGACCTAAATAAAAAAGTTGACACATTCTCAGGGTTTTAACAGCTCCAAACAGATGTTTTTGTACTACATAGCTCCTTCAGGGTCTCTTAATTTGTGCTGTGTTTCTCTCTGGTTGTCTTCACCTTAGCTTATTTTGTGTCTGCAGCATTTGTCCCTATGAGATCAGTAGTAAAATCCACACAACATGCACATGTTTTGTGAGTTTTATCTGGCCAAAATCGGAATACTTAAGCATCAATCACAAAATGTTAAATTGAAGCATCACAGTTAGTAGTTGAAAAAATGAATCTGGATTTATAGGCTTCGGGATAAAAGCAATTTAGTAATTCCCTCTGATATTTTATCCTATCTACACCAGGGACAGTTGCCGGGAATTACTTATTTAGGTGCCAGCTCAATCTTTTTAACTATGAGTACATCATACCTCTGAAAGTTGGATTTACTTAAGAAAGGGAGGTCTCTGTAGTTTAGAAAACAATCTATGTTAAAAAGTTGAATGTTTCAGGGTGACATTGTCTCTGTAACAGCTCATGTACAGATTCAGTCCGCAGCACTTGTTTGCTGTGTATTTGCTTCCATCAAAGTCTGTGCCAAAGCCTGAACTTACTGCTACCCTGCCAACTTAAAATCTCAGCAAAAATTGGTCCAAAGGGATCTGAAGTTCCCTGCCGACCTATAAAAACCCTTTCATGCAGACGGAAGAGAAGGCAGACCCATGAAACTATAAAAAAACTAGTCTTTTACTACACTCCCTGTCTGTCATAGCCTCTTATCTTGTGGCCTTCTCTCTGTGCTGTGATCTTACTCTGCACTGATGCAGACCAAATGGAGGATTGAAAGATGAAAGAAGAGACTGATGAGGAGGAGGAGGGGACAAAAAAAATATGGGGAAGGGAAAGTAAAGGCAAGACCGTCTGGAAGGCATGTTTTGTCCAATCGATGATTAAAAACTGACACCAGCTGAGTTGTGAACCAGACAACAACACTGTGATGCAAATTCATCATACCAGGTGTCACATAAAAAAACATAAAAGTGAATTGTGCCCTCTATTGGAGCATTACCAGATTTGGGCAGAAATGTGATCAAAATGGCCTCAAATGACCCCTTTTTCTTTTACCAGCCTTTGCTGTCACCTTGCTTTTGTAAATACAGTGGAAACAGGCATTAGTCAGGCTCCATCTCAATGAACAAACATTCTGGTGCATTTGCCAGTAAAGTTTTTTTTATTTTTTTTGTTAACAAAAGTAATAACAAAAAAAACTAAAATCTGACATTTACAATAACAGTCAAATCCTTAATTCAGTACTTGTCCAACATTGTTTAGGCTGATTGTTTAAAAAAGTTTTGCATTTTGCATTTTAACAATTATTTTTCATTTCATTTTAGTCTTAGTCACTCACCAAAGACTGGATTTAGTTAAAATCACATCAGTTTTGTTTTGTTTCAGTTCAAATTTAGTGAGTGGAAATCAGTTTTAGTCTCACTTTAGTCGTGTTAAGCAATTTGGCACTTCGTTATACTATTTGGCACTTCGTTATACTAGATTTTGCAAAATTATTTGTCATAGTAGTAAACACCCCATTGTAAGCATACCTATAACTACACTCAACAAAAATATAAACGCAACACTTTTGTTTTTGCTCCCATGTTTCATGAGATGGACTTGAAGATCTAAACTTCATTCCAGATACACAATATTACCATTCCTCTCAAACATTGTTCACAAATCTGTCTAAATGTGTGATAGTGAGCACTTCTGCTTTGCTGAGATAATCCATCCCACCTCACAGGTGTGCCACATCAAGATGCTGATCTGACATCATGATTAGTGCACAGGTGTACCTCAAACTGCCCACAATAAAAGGCCACCCTGAAATGTGCAGTTTTGTCTCACAGCAAAATGTCACAGATGCCACAAGCATTGAGGGAGCGTGCAATTGGCATGCTGACAGCAGGAATGTCAACCAGATCTGTTGCTCGTGCATTGAATGTTCATTTCTCCACCATAAGCCGTCTCCAAAGGCGTTTCAGAGAATATGGCAGTACATCCAACCGGCCTCACAACCGCAGACCACGAGTAACCACACCAGCCCAGGACCTCCACATCCAGCAGGTTCACCTCCGAGATCGTCTGAGACCAGCCACTCAGACAGCTGCTGAAACAATTGGTTTGCATAACCAAACAATTTCTGCACAAACTGTCAGAAACCGTCTCAGGGAAGCTCAACTGCATGCTCGTCGTCCTCATCGGGGTCTTAACCTGACTCCAGATCGTTGCCGTAACAGACTTGAGTGGGCAAATGCTCACATTCGATGGCGTCTAGCACGTTGGAGAGGTGTTCTCTTCACGGATGAATCTCGGTTTACATTGTTCAGGGCAGATGGCAGACAGCGTGTGTGGCGTCGTGTGGGTGAGCGCTTTGCTGATGTCAATGTTGTGGATCGAGTGGCCCATGGTGGTGGTGGGGTCATGGTATGGGCAGGCATCTGTTATGGACGAAGAACACAGGTGCATTTTATTGATGGCATTTTGAATGCACAGAGATACCGTGATGAGATCCTGAGGCCCATTGTTGTGCCATACATCCATGAACATCACCTCATGTTTCAGCAAGATAATGCACGGCCCCATGTTGCAAGGATCTGTACACAATTCTTGGAAGCTGAAAATGTCCCAGTTCTTGCATGGCCAGCATACTCACCGGACATGTCACCCATTGAACATGTTTGGGATGTGCTTGACCGGCGTATACGACAGCGTGCACCAGTTCCCACTAATATCCAGCAACTTCGCACAGCCATTGAAGAGGAGTGGACCAACATTCCACAGGCCACAATAGACAATCTGATAAACTCTATGCGAAGAAGATGTGTTGCACTGCATGAGGCAAATGGTGGTCACACCAGATACTGACTGGTTCTGAGTCCCCAGACCGCCAATAAAGCAGAAACAAAATGCACATTTCAGGGTGGCCTTTTATTGTGGGCAGTTTGAGGTACACCTGTGCAGTAATCATGATGTCAGATCAGCATCTTGATGTGGCACACCTGTGAGGTGGGATGGATTATCTCAGCAAAGCAGAAGTGCTCACTATCACACATTTAGACAGATTTGTGAACACTGTTTGAGAGGAATGGTAATATTGTGTATCTGGAATGAAGTTTAGATCTTCAAGTCCATCTCATGAAACATGGGAGCAAAAACAAAAGTGTTGCGTTTATATTTTTGTTGAGTGTATGTATAGTTTTTTTAAACTAAGAATGTACCATATTACTCTTTTATAATTAAAAAAGGGATGTCTAAGGCCTGTTAGATATGGTGCATTATATAATCATATTCCTCACAAGTTTTTTATTTATATATCCTATTACAGAGTTGCGGGATGTGTGTAGCTCTAATGTGTAGTTCAGGCAGTGTGTGAGTGGGTGCGCAGCTGTGAACAAGCCCAAGTGTGTTTACATATGTGGAGAGTGAATCAAAAGTGGTGATAAATTAGATAAAAAGTACAGCAGTCGAGGCATTTTTTTAAACAGCCAAGGCAGGGAAGGTGGTTGGATCGTTATTTCACAATGAGTCAGTGCTTCTTAAATGTACGTTCTCGCTACAGAATATTAAAGTTTTTGTTGACAAAATAACACTATCTGAAGCACCCATATAACATGTTGCCACCACCGCCATACTATAAACCTCCAGGTAAAGAGCAAAACATGTTGCTTGCCAGCTATAGTGCTTTGAGTCCTGCCACCACTGTAGAGGACTTGGAAAGCTCTCTTGCAGTTGCATCTCTTTGAAACTTTGGTTTGTTGGCCAATCCTTGGAACAGTCCTGGTGATTGCAGACTTCTTCTATTTCACAGTTACTGAGACTATTGTGGTTCTGGGAACAATCAAACTAAAAAAATGGTTTTATACTTGCCTTAATCCGTACCTTGCCATAATTTTATTGCAGACGTCTTTGGAGAGTTTGGGCTTTATGGCTTGACATGCCGTGTGGTCTCTAAGTAAAGTAAACTACGTCCATCATATCAGTTTGCCAAAGGTGGATTTAAGGGAAAAAATGAATTTGATTAACCTTTCCAAAATAGGTATATCACAAGAAAATTTATTCTTAACAAATTTTGCCTTATGAATAGACATGGTCCAGCTACTTGGGACATATGGTATGTACTGGAGTGAAAAAGATGTCTGAATTCTTTCTGAATGCTGCGTATCTTTAGCTTTAAACTAATGCTGTGACTGTCAATAATCCAGCTGCTCTCGAGATAGCAATAAAGTTATACTAAATTTACTGATCCTGTCATCTGCTCGGGTCATTTATTGATGATTGACCTGATTGCCGCCCATCAGGGGCTTTAGATGTTTGTCAAGACTCTGAACACTGCCCCTGCCCCCCACCCACCTCATCTCATTTCCTCCCTCTAGTTGAACCTCAGCCATCGTTTCTTGTCAGCACATGTTTCAGTGCATCTGTTGCACCATCCCAAGTGACATTGTTCATGGTCAGTGTGGGAACTGGGTCACAGAACAGAGTCCAACTCGGCACCGGTCTCTCAGCCTTGTGTTTCTGTGTTTACGGTTTCTGCCAGGACCTGTAAACAAAGAACCAGGAACTGTCTAACAAATATTGTGTTAAAGTGACTGTGTGTGTGTGTTGGGGCTAACATTGGTACATGTGTTGATTAAGAACAGCATATGAGTGAGCCAAGAAAATAAAGCAAGTTCTGGAAAGAGAATGCAGTGAGGTAATCAAGTTGAAGAAGAAATGGATGAATCGTGTTTGTCCTCAACCCTGCTGAACTTCTGTTGTGTTACAAGTGTTGATGCTCTTTTGTGTTTGTAGGACAACAGCCTTTTGCATTAGCTTGATGTTTGAACAACATGTAGGATAAACCCCACAGATTCAGGGTGTGATGTGTGTTGGAATTTAACAAGCTGCTGGCTTGTGACCTAATATATTCAGTTGTCCTCCTTCGCTCTCTGCTTAAGAATGCTGTTTTTAATGTGTAAGGGGTTGTTCAGATTGTTGTGATTCACAGTGTTAGGGGAGAATGAGACGAAAAGATACAAACAAGATGTTTTATGACCAATGTTTAGTATAAGTGGGATGTACGTAAGCATTCAAGGATTTAGAGGCCTCACAGTGGATTATGTTTCAAAGCAGTAGGGTTCTGCTTTTTGTCCTTGCATGATGGCCTGGAGATAAAGGGCCACAGTTTGGGGAATCTTTAGTTCTTAATGTCTGTTTGTGGGTGTATGTGTATGTTTGTAAGTCAGCATCTCAGGGTAGTGCAGAGGACAGTGTCTTTGTGGGCATAGTCAGGGTTGTTGGTTGTGTGAATAAGAGGGACCAGATGTGTTTGACGCATTTCAGTGTGACTCACAGGCCTGGTGCTGCAGTCCTCACCAGACCCAGGCAAGCAGTGTTCCATCATCAGTTTCAATGAGCGTACATAGTTTTGGTCTGATTATAACCAGGTTCAAGTACAAGCTTTGTCACGTAAAGATCTAGTTCAGAATATAATATGAAAAAGCACGACCTAAACAAAAATCAAATACATCTTTTGAATTGCTCTTTGCATGTGTAATCAGTGACAACAATCACCTGTTCCAGAAAAAAAATAATGATAAAGACAAATTCATGGAAGTTCACTGAAACTTCCTTTTACATTTGCTGGAATATGTACAGGCAGCAGTAAAAGTGATTGCTGGATGTGATGCCACAATGACTTACAGACTCCAGTGAGCTCCATGTTGATGTAAGATGACAGATGTCTTTCACAGCGAATCTTAGATTTAAACCAGAACTGTTGGACTCTTGGCAGCTGTTTGTTAAATGTGGTGAGTGCAAGAAAGTTTTCTTCACGAGAAGTTTGAGTGTGCTGCTTTAATGTCAGATACGGGTCATTTGGACATGTTTCTGATGCATTTTTGTTTGTTTATGAGTCTTTAAAGAGGAATGCCAGAACTGAAAACAACAATAAGATGTATCACTTCAATTTAGTCAGGAAAATGACTTGATTTAAGAAAAGGTCTTGGCCTTCAACAGTTTTCAATTGCAAATTCTGACTCAGTACTATAATAAATAACTTGTTATGATGGGCATTTTAGTGCAGTGTGATATTTTGTTAGTTGAGTTTTACAACCTGTGTATATCATCTCTTTTGGCTCCATTGAATTAAACAGGATGATTGGAAACACGATAAAGTCATCTTAAATCCCCAAATTTACTGACATTGTAAAAATGCCTTTGTCAATTAGCCAGGCCAAGTTTGGATCTGTGCTTGAGTGGAATTTTCTTCCTTTTTGTTTTTAAGGGGCTTGATTCTTAATTGCAGCTGTTATTTTTGTCATCAGTAACCTTTTGATTTGCTGCTCTGGATCAGAAATCGAGTCAAGCTGGTTTTGTCATAAAAACCTCTTTGAGCCCTGCCTGAAGCTTATTCTCGCTCCTAGTCTGCTGGTGGGAGTTGCACCGCAAAGGATGCAAGGGAGGGTTTGATTCGATGCAGGTGTTGAACTCTGGTGTACAAACAGTGTCATGGTGTGGGTGGAGGTTGAAAGCTTGTCACGTCAAAAGGTCACTTATAACAATCGGTGATTTGTTCACATTGGTAATGTATAATAATAATAATCATCATCATCATATTCATAATAATAAATAATAATAAATCTGGAACATGTCTATTTGTAAATAGGTGAAACAATTAACACATTATAGTGGAACAGAACATGATTTTCTGGCTTCTCTTCCTGCTTCTGAGATTGTTTTTCGATTTGCATCACAAGTCAGTATTTTCAGTCATATTATGAGCAGAGGCCCAGCTGAAATCAAAATAGCCCTCAGACTCAGAGGTAAAATAAAAGGCATATGTAACTAAGAGAGTTAATGACTGTAGTGAGACGTATTTAGGCCAGCATGTTCATTTTCCAAGTGCACACCAAACAAGCACTCAGAGCACTGCTGTGTCTACGAGCATCTTTATAGCCAATTCGCAGCCAGGCCTTAGTCTCCATAATTCTCCTTTGCAACCCCACCTACCCACCCGAAGCTAGTGTTTCTGCTTGGACATCTGTCCACGGTTGGCAGTCGCAGATGTTGTTGACGGCTGTTAAGCTGAGAGGAAGTTCCAGGCACTCCAAAGTCCAAATGTTTCTTTTCTCATTTCCCTGTTTTGGTTTAGTTGTTTTTTTCAGATCTGAAAGAAGAGGCTGTATTCATCTGAGAATGATATAAAACAGATTGGTGTGGGTCTTTTTTTCTTACAATACAGACAGAGTGCAAAGGGATTTTTGTTTCTCATAAATTGAGGGTCTGGTGCTATTGTGGATTGCTGTATACTTTTACCAAGGGAAGCAAAATCTTTTAAGGGCTGCTAATGCACACTAAGAGGGTGACTCATTGCATCGTTCAAGTCACAGCTGAGTTTAACTGAGACATCCTGTAAGCCTGGGAATTGATGCCAGCTTTTCTGAGTGAAACTGTGAATAGGTATATAGATGAAGGTTCAGAGGTTGTGTTTTATTTCTTGTCAGGGTAAAAAAAACGGTAACAGGCTTGTTTTTCCAGTGGTTGTTTTTCTTTTTGTCTTAGTATTGTGAATGTTTTTGGCATTAAGTTGTTCGTTTTTGGGTCTTTCTTATCCCATTGCCATATTTCTTTAGTGTCCTGTATCCATTACTGAAAGCATTACAGCATCAGACAAAGATTTATTTTTTTCTTTCCCTTTTTCCTCAAGGCCATAGCAGCAAACAAAGCCTGCAGATAATTTAAGAAGCTCTTGATTGTGCAGTATTATAGCCCTTCAATTATGCTCTGCACTTGGCCAGCACGGGGGTGGTCAACCAGCCAGCCAGCCAGCACTGATTATTTAAGGTTCCCAATTTCCCAACCCTTGAGGTCAACAGTAACTTGTGCACTTAAGAGTCACTGATGACCCACACATTTGACAAATTAAGCCCACAACATCAAATCGTATATATTGCTCGACATTTTAAGAGTTATTCCAGATCTTAGTTGAAAATCAATTGTGTTAGGCAGCAATAAAAAGTTCTCCAGTGACAGGAGACCTATGTGCTACACAAATCTCAGTCAAACAATTCTCATATTGTTCTACATGTTTGTAAGAATCAGATAAAATCAGATTTTTTTTTATTTCCTGTACTTCATTGTTACTAACTGTAGGTGTTCCTGGGGTGCAAACTGTGTGGTAAAAATTACAACTATAAACACACTAAATAAGAATAATAAGAAAAGAAAGAAAACTATGAATTTTGGCTGAACATAATCCATAAGCAGGATAATTTTAACCTTCTTGATACAATTTTTCTAATTATTTTTGTTTTGCATCATTGACAGCCTCCATAATGATGATTATGTCCTGTTTGCTGAATAAGAGATGATTAGCATAATTACCCGTAGCATTGCTCAATAGTGCCTGATAGTGTTTTGTATGAACTTCCAACTTAAAAATAATTACAGACAACAAATCAATATTTGAGCAAAAAAAAAATAATAACAAGAATGAAATTTATTTATCTCAACAAGCGTCTTTAACATCTCTTGAGCATACATTTCGCTTTCCTCCAAAAACTGGAGGTGCAGTTCTGACAAAGAAAGCCGTGGGACAGGATGTGGACCCGAGAAGTTCCTGTGTAATCGCTGCAGAGATCTCACACACCGTTCCAACTCTGTAAATGCTTTTGTGAGCCTCTGTGTGCTGCTCCTCACAGCTGAGAATGCAAACTGCTCTCAAATGGAGGTTGAGACACTAATTGAGTGAGACAAGTGTTTACAATCTCAAATGTCAACCATAGCATCCCTTAAACCCCAGTAATTGTACACTTAGATGCAGCATTTGAATAGTACTGACATGTCATGCTCGTTTTAAACATAGGCACATATAGAACTGCAGACAGACAAGTACTTGGCAGAAGCCACATTTAATTCCTAATACAACTGTGACAAAGTGCAGATAAGGATGCATCTCTGTGGATGTCCACCACAAAAAAACTCAGGCAGCTGTTTGTGTGTTCAGTGTTTTTGTGTTCTGAGTGAACAGTTAGGTTGAGTACTGATCATATTGATTTAGTCTCCAAGGGTAGTATGACTGGCTTAAAGCAATAGTTTGACATTCTGGAAAATGCATAATTGCTTTAATGTAATTATGCATTACTACCAAATAAACTTTGCATAAACAATGAAAACTTGGCTGTCTCTCTCCAGCTGTTCCTACCTAAATTCTTATGAACAGTAATAAGAGTGGTATTGATATACTCTTGGCAAGACACTGACTAAGTGTGTTTCTCAACATGTTGAACTGTTCTGTCAATTGTCTGATTATTGTTTAGACCAACCCTCCCTGCTAATGTTCTAAATGATCAGGAATGTTGTGTGGGTCATCAAATGCTGTGATTCATTTGATCCAGGGCAAGCATTTTTTTGTGTTATAGTATGTTACAGACTAACTCAAGTCAGCCTTTATCCATGTCTGTTCTTGTAATGTCTTGGATGTCTGGTAGGATGACTCAGACTTCTGACACTAAAAGCCTCCATGGAGCTGTCTGGGGATGGCACACAATGGTGATGAGCCATCAGACTTTGTGGTGAAACTGGCAAAGTGGCTTTCTGGGGGGGGGGGGGGTGCGCGTGCATCACCAACACAGAACTTCAAAGTGATAGTCGGACTGGAGGTTTGAGAGGTAGTGTGGGACTCTTGGATTGGAAGGGTTAGGGGGCAACGAATATCATCTGGGTTTCTGAGGTTGGGTTTTTCTGCAGGCTTGCACATTAAAAACCCCAAATTTTTACTGTCTGTTAAACATCCCCTAGCCAGTCTCAACACCAAGAGCAGCTGGAACAAGATTGAATTGGTGACTGAGACCTCACACAAAAACACACACATAAACCTTGGCAGACACTAGAAAAGAAATGTGTTTAGTCCAAGAACAGGAATTTTGTAAAGTATATAAATGAGACAACGCTGTCAGCTCATGTAGGAGTGGCTCACTTCAAAACCGAATCCCCCCCCTCTCTTAGAAACCCATTGTTGAAAGTCCTTGGCCTCACTGGAGGGCGGTAGTGTGGTCACTGACCTCTGTCTGATTAAAACGAACATGCACAAGCATAGAGTGAACATTTCCCTCCATTCATCTTTATGTGTGTTTGTGTTGACAGGATGATTGTACTTTAATTTGTATGTCTGTTGTCACATGGGAGTTATGTTATCCAAATTAACAGCAGTGCTCCCCTAATCCCAGAGAATTTGTGCGTGCATGCTCGTGTGGTACATAAGACCTTGTGCAAGTGTATACATGCACATGAAACTCTCCGTATTTGTGTTTACAGAGTATCTATAGGAATGCCCTCAGCAACACTCCAGCTGCGCAGCTGCACTGTAATTAGCGTGTTAAAACCACAGAGCTCTAATGTTGCCTGACTAACTTTCAACACTGTGAGAGATAACGATCCTCGTATCCTACGTATGACATAAATTGAAATTAACCCGAATAATAATAGCATATCATGTTGTTCATAGGTATTCAGGAAAAACGGCCCTAATTAAATGAATCATAAAGTTCCACTCAAACAAAGGGTGGGATGTGGAGGAATGAGAATAGTGCAGATGAGATATTTATGCCATTTAGATACCACTGCATGATTCTTCTTGTACCACTGAGTTTCCTGCTGTGTGTCATGCATCCCATCAGTGATAGCTGTAAAGAATATAACAATAAGATAAAACATTGATGAGGTATTCAGATGCTTGTTTTATTCTGTGACTCTTTCCAGTTGAGTCTGCTTTAAATCACTGCAGTTTGTCAGATGGTTGATATTCAACCACACAACGTGTTACTAGCAGCGTCTTATTTAGATCTGTTTCATTTGTGTGAGAGAACTGACTCATGAATGGCTGACAACCCTGCTCTCTTCCTCCTCCTTGTCTGCCCCAGGTCCTGCGTGGAGCACAGCTGATAGCCGTTGCATCAGCTGATGGGGGAGCCACAGCAGTCGAAGGTTCCTCCCTCCCGCCCGACATACAAGTGCAGTATGTCCAACTAGCCCCTGTTGCAGATCACACAGCTGCTGTTCAGGTAAAACAACACACATACAGAAAAAAACATAAACACTTTAAGGGTGTTTTACGCACTTTTTTCACTTTTAGCAATTTATGATGCCTTTTTCTGTGTGATTTTTTTGTTTGTTTGTTTCTTTTTTGCTTCTAAAAAGCAAATGCTGACAAGTAGCCAGAGTTTCAGGGTGACACCTGCCTCATTTTGTACTAAAATGGTTTGACTGGCTTCAGTATGTGTCTAGTAATATTTCTTTTATAATTACCATAATGTTGAAATAGAAATATGAGAGTAATTTTGGCAATTTAGCTAAATTACTTTCAGGTACATTTAGCCTACTTTCCCTCTTTTGTCATACTCCTTAAATAAAATACCCTTAGCTTTCCGTCATTATGGCAGGTGTTGAGCAAACAGCAATTAAGCATAATAAAGTGGAGTGTATGGGGAGTTACAAGGAGGAGAGCAGTAATTAGTAGATATGCCTAAAATCCCTTGATGATTGAGCTTGTTGCGCAACAGGCACATGTGGTTTCAGAATAGTGTGCAGTCAAACAGCACAGTGGCCTTTGAAGTGGCCATTTTGACTGCAAGTAATATAAAAAAAACATAAGTTTTCCATTGTTCTCTCTGTTTTTGTTTTCCCCAAATATGGTGAATATTACTTTTTGTCCTTATTGCTTTTTTCCCTGGAGTACAAGCATAAATGGGTATTTTCTAGTTATAGTGTGAGTCAAGTATTTATTGTGTTGTTATATTGTACACAGAAAACTTCAAATGATTTATGGCTGTCCTATCCTGATATGAACATTTTTCACCTCCCTGTAATACACACAGAGAGCAAATGTTGCTGACCAGCCATGCTTAAGATCTTTTTGTTGACCACAGTTGTCTAGGTAATTGGCTCCTTGCTGCTGTGAGTGTGGAGGTAGTTAAAGCATCTTATAATGATTGCATTTTTTGGGTGCTGATCACACACAAACTGATGACCCTGAAATACGATTTATTTGTGTATCCATGAGCATACATAATGATTGCCACCCCATGTACTTTATTCCAGGATCAGTGTGCAATCAAACTGTTTGTTTACTCAACTGATTTGTTTGAATGGACTTCAGGCCATTTTTTGATTGTACACAGATCTTGGCAAAACTCGACAAAGTTGACACAGGTCTGATCAGTCATAAGTGTGCTGTTCAGTTGAGCTGTCCATATGAATGAAACCTTTCTTCACAATGAGGTATCTGTTACCCAGACAATATTTAAAATGGGAGAAATTCCTCCCAAAACATTGTATCGTGCTATCAAATGCACCCCCAAAAGCCTGTTAAAACACCATGAAGAGAGCATGAAGACATAGAAAGATGCATGGCTTTCCCTGGCTGGTACACGGCATTACAACGGTATTGTCCTAGTTGGGTTTTTGATGTCCTAAAGTGTAAACATTGTTGACTTTAAGTTTAGAGTTCATAGAAAGGTTAGTTCTGCTCTTTTTCCTCCTTTGTTATATGTGTTGCTTCAAGAGACTGGCTCTCATCTGTCTCCAGACATATGGTAGCATTTATACAACTTATTGAAAGATTACTTAGGCTTTTGTATTTATTTATCTCTGTGTTTTTCTCTTTTTATTTCATAGTTTCCATTACACAAAGAAGTAGTGGACAATACAAAGGGATATTTTTGCATTCATGCAGCATTTCTGCAAGATGGTGATATTCTCTAAGATTTTGTCACAGCCTGACCCTAAAGTTAGGTATACAGAGCACAAAAAACAGAAGCCCATTCAGAACAGTTACTGGTGTATATACATTAAAGCAATCCAATGTATTATCCATCACTTAACATGTCCAGTCTTTTATTTGTCAGTGAAAAACACAGATTGAACTCATAGGAGTTTTACTTGGCCACTGTACTGCCGTTTCTAACAACATGTCTGGCTTGCACTTTTGCATTGTGTGTGCTGCTATAGTTCAGCTGTGCTCCAGCCAACACTGCTGTCTAGTGACAGCATGCTGGGCTGGATGGAGGATTAAATGCTGCAGGTGTGTTTGAGGGAACCTTTGGCGTGCGTTAGAGGAAGCAGTGAGTCACTCTTCATGGTCATCATCCAGCACTGAGTCATGAACCTCTCATCTTTTTACCCGCACAATACCTTGCTCTGTCTGACATTGACCATTGAGAGAGTCAAGAGAGCTTTAAAATACAAATGGCTGATCTCTTGTCAAGTCTCTCTCCACCTGTCACTTCTTTTCTAAATCCTTTCACCAACTGTCTTCTCTGATATATCTCTTCTCTAATCTCTCTTGTCATCCTCCTGCTTTTTCTTTATTTGGCCCATTCACTATGACTGTCTCCCACAGTGACAGTGGTGCACGGGCTAAACTATAGCTTGGTGTTGCAGCATTTTTAATATAATACGCCCTATGTAACCATTTTGGTTGTTTTTACTTACTTACATACTTTTATGTTACTCAGCTTGATGCATTCAACTTTCACACATATTTAATAAAATTACCAAGTGTTCATTGCTTACCATTAAACTCAGTTCCTACCAATTTGGTGCCAGTACCAGACTAAGGCCGGGCCAGTACCGTTCTATGATGGTGAACTCAAGCAGCTACATAAATAGTGAATGATTCACCTGCACGATTTTACTGTCATCCTATTCATCACTTCTTCTTTCCCCTCTCTTTCATGTGTCTCAGGCTGCTGAGCTGGCCCCAGCTTTGCAAGCTGACATGGAGGTGAAAGAGGCCATCCAGGGAGCCATCCATGGAGACAATGGCGAGGTTGTCCAGATTGTCACCTCTGTGGCCACCTGAGAGGCCATCTGGTTCACCACTGACCAGAACTCTAGCCCTACAGCATGGTCTGACAAGGCTCAATGGAACATCAGAGGTCAACAAATGCATACAGTCTGACAAGCAATCAGGATAGAAAATGTTCTAACAAATACTGAACGTTACTGAAGAAAAAGAAGGAAGAAACATTTATTCATTTTTTTCCTTTGCAAATTGTTTAATTCACTGCCAACCAGATGTTGCAAATGTGGAAATGCTCACAAAGAAAAGACCATGATATCTTAAAATCAACTGTGGTCCTTCTGGTGTTTTCATCACCAGCAGGACCTGACCCACCACAGAATACACAGAGGGATTATTGTCTGTTCAGGAAAGGTGCTGCTTATGCAGACCATCACCCTGCCACTTCATCAGTACAAATGGTTGTTTACATCAGCTTTGGAAAACAGTGGAGTTATTTAGACTTGGGCTGCTTGGCTAACTCTAAAACTTCTGCAAGGGGAGAAAAATCCCTGCATCCCACCTCAAACAACCAGCACTGTGCTCATTCTCTCATCATTTGTCACGGTGTACTGAAATGAAAGTACATTTAGCTGAGGACAATTACTCTCTTGAGATAATTTAAATACCCCTTGTTCTCCATGATTTACACCATATCATGTCACCTGGCTGTAAGCCCCGCCTTCCATTACTTTGCTCAGCTTGTTTTCATGTTGTTCCAGCTGCATGGCTTTGTTTGTTTATTTGATTGATCCAATTGTAAAATTATGGGGAGCTTTCATTTTGAAGGTAGAAGAGATGATGCCAGAGGTAGACAATACAAGTTGCTTGTAGACATCCAGGAAAACCTTAAGGATTTTTGCCCCAGTTGTGTCTGTGACAGATACATTCATGTGAATAAATAATGTTTGTGGTTGCCATAGAAGTGTGTTTTATTTTTGTTTCTTTTCTTTTTATTTTCATCAACTGCGGTCGTCTGAATGGCTTTAAAGTATTCCGAGGCATGACTTTGCTTTTATCCACTACAAATAAACAGCTGAAGAGAGTCTGAAATGATGGGGTTGAGGTCTTGTTTCATGTTAAGCTTTTTTCTTCACTATTTTTGAAGTAAATATGTATCATGTCAACTTCAGTTACCATAGGATTAGGCTACTGTATTGTCAGCATTCCTGACAAAACAGACAGCTTTTTTTCTTATTTCTTTTATGTGAAAGCCTGTAATTAATATGGTGTCCTCATTATAGTTTATGAATTGTAATGGCATTACTTAAAACCCATTATGTCCTCACTGCATTGCTTCTTTGTACTTCTATGTTGGGGGACCGTCTTTACTTGAAGTGAACCTCCACTAATGATAAATATCTTTTCTGTCACAAAGACAAGAGATAGGCAAAGACCCAGAGACTTTCTGTTGCTTGTTCGTTTCCCATGCTCAGTGTGATGTAATAGTGTATTTTGGAGTCGGGATAAGAACCAGGCGACAAAATGAACTTGATAAAACAACATCCATGGTCTTGGCTGCTTCCTCTTGTTTCTTTTCAGTCTGCTGTTGCTGTCTCTGACCCCCTTTTACACTGCCTCTTCATCTTGTCCATTCCCCTCACTGTCACTCCTATGTACCCCTCTTTTCCCACTCAAGTAATACTTTACAATTTCTTCAGAAATCCTGTAAAAGTCCATTTATTTACTCACTAATCTGGGCTACAATTCTGTGGGATTGTATGGTGGGTACATCCGTTTACATAACTCACCCCTCTCTTTGTGAACCCTCCATTAAATCTTGGAAGAGAATAGACCCTGCTTTTCACTTTTACAACCCTGGGCTCCATCCAGGAGTTGGAGTTGTTGCCATAGCGATGGGCCCTCTCACAGGCTGCCTCTGAGATAACCTGCTGAAAACAGAAATGAATGATAGATGGGGAGATGAGATTGTTTTCCGAGCAGCCTGCATGTTTGGAGACAAGGAGCGGAGTGATGGACAGAGACCAGGCGGTGTATCTTTCTCTTCCTTCTCAATGGGTTTGTGTTTGACTGCAGCAACTGTGACTATATGTTGGCATCATTCAAGTACCTACCTCTGCCCCTCTCCTGTCTTTGGCTTTCTCTGCCTGTATGCTGTTGCCCAAACCTTTTTAACAAGACTGGAGGAGTTACCTCAGGATGTGCAAAGATAGGTCTTCCAGTTGGAACAAAAATGTCCAAACAGATGTGTCTCCAGGATCATAAATCAGCAACAGTTAATCTTGAGGAAACAAAGCTCCCCACGGCCAGTGTTTATCTGTTTCAGGTCATTGGACAGAGAACACAACTTAGTGTATAGGCTGCACATCTCTCTCACTTGCAGTATATTCCAAAAGGCCACAAAGAAGTTGTATACGTTGCCTTTGGAAACATCTCAGTTGTTGATTTTGTTTTTACATGTACTACTCAATGTTTTTATTTATAGACATTATATAATGTGGATTCTGTATGCATGTGCTGTTGAAGGGGTCTTGGGCCAGAGTCAGAGGTTTAGCAACATAGCTGTTGTTACATGCATCATAAAATATAAGGGGCTGCTGAACATCACTTTTGGAATGTTGAAGGTCCAAATTTGTTGCTTGTAATTTAACTGCCCTTTTGGTTGTTTAATAAAACATGACAAGTTACTAAAAAGAGATATCCTGATAATTTTTGCTTTGCTTATAATTTGATATATTACTCTTCCCATAGCACTGTTATCCATGTTTTCTTTTTAGTAAAAGAAAACTAAAAGGAGACATCAGTTGACACGAGAAGCACATGCATCTGTTTTATTTCAATGAAGTTGTAAATTCCCATCCTGAAAACAGGGTTTATTATTCTTACTAACATAAGTTTTATTTTAATATCTAAAATGTAGTGATTTTTTTTATGGAGTCCATGTCAAAAAAGTTAAACTGTGATTTGTCCACTAATACTATAAATAAAACATCAATCAACAACAGCAACATTGACATCAGCATGCTATTGGTGTCAGCCGATAAAGGTTGCAAAGCAAAATATGGGCACCGGCCCAGAATAAACATTAATGGGCAACCAGTGAGATGCAGAAGATGCCACTACAGGAGAAACACTAGAAAAAAATATATGGATATATCAGTATCAGTCAAAACAGATTTAACAGATACCTGCACAAATCCAATATTGTGCAGCCATGAAAGTAGACCTAAATTGCATGTAATATAAAATTAACTGTTTTATGTATTTCATTGTCTAGTATTGAGTAAGGTGGGATGTGGGCTAATCATTCCCTACATGCTTCTCCTCGTGAGTAACACAGCTGGTGATGATCAGTTTATCACCAGATGTGCGCGCACTAATTGCTGGTGACAGAATCACCTGGAAAGGACGTTAGAAGCAGGACAACAGCCCGCATCCAAGGATAGTCTGAGACAGCGGAGGGAACTCCTTCAGTGGAGTGGGTGCGCTGCAGAGTCCAGCTGAAGCTGGAGGAGGTGCTCCTTCAGTTTGGGGAGCAGATGTGTGAGAGGAGGGGTACAAACTCAGCCAGACAGCGGTTACAGAATGCTTCCTGGTCAACAAGTTTCTTTAAAAACCACTTTGAATTGACGACTCGGACCTTCGTTTGAACGCGTCTTGAATTTCAACGTTTGAGGTAAGTGGGGCACTCTTCGAGCGTCCATATTACGTTAATTGAAGCGCGCGTTACGTCGATGTCCTGAAGGTGAACTTAGGACGTGATGACGTGAGGCGGTAACGATTTATGGCAGGCTCGCGAGAAGTCGTCTGGTTTGTTTCTCAGTTGTTTCCTCACGTGTGAAGACTCAAAAACAGTCGTGTTGTGTTTTTATTGCCTTTCATCGCGTTGCATTGCATTTACTGCATAAAGCGTGTCCCGGTGGACAGACCCTACACGTGTAGGCACAGGTGCATCTTTTAGTGACTATAGCCTCAACAACAACAACAACCATAAATCAAACAGTGGAAACACGTTATTTAACGCAGGTACTGAGGTGAAACCAAAGCAGCTGCCCACACCTGTGACCAACTATCCAGGTAACCCATTTTATTTTATTGTATTTTATTTAAATTTATGACTGTACAAATTGCACATGATGTGATTTTATTTCAGGGAGATATTAGCAGTGTTTGGGGTGTGTGTTGTGGTGTCCATTTGGGTGGATTAATTGCAAGAAATCTCCTAACTCTGAGGCCTTGCTTGTTTTATGAGCCACAGTGCTATAAACATCAAATCTCACTGGCTGATATAAAGTGTCTGAACGAGAGTGAGCTCTGTGGTCTGTTTGAGCAAGTGGCTGTTACACATTTTATTACATTGAATGCCATTATGAGAAAGTTTCATTACAAGTTATTAAGAGGACGTAATGTTTACTATAAGCTACAGGGAGTTTAATAAGATCATCACTGGAAGTTTTTCTATCATTCCCTTTTCTTGTGGATTGATCATGAATAGCGTGCTGTAGTTATATTGAGATAGAGCACACTGAATGAAATGGTTCATGCTATTGATCGTATTGCTCTTACAATGTAGTTCAGAGATGGAGGCGCCTGCGTCTCACAGTGTATGTTCACACTTAGTTAGTTTTAACATCACTAGAATGGGCCTTTGTTTCCAGAGACGTTAGGGACTAAGAGAGTCCATCCATTATGGACCAAGGCCAGCTTTGATTCCATGGGAGAATGACTGCTTGTTTGTTAAAGCCAGAAAGCTCTCACGTGATGAAAGGAAACTCCCGAATATGCTTTTCATTGAGCAGAAGTAGTGTAAGTACTCAGAGACAGACTGTGTTTGATTTACATCTTCTTATCTCTGTTATGGTTACAAATATGATTATGCCAGATGTGGCATGCAGTACTTGGCTTTGGAGCCATAAATGGATCATATCTCATGTTTTCTTCTGAGCTAATGGCACGAGGAGGTCAGCCCAACAAAACCTGGAAGGTGGATGTTTCTGAAGCTGTGTCTGACACTGCAACTCACCATATCTGTTTGTTATCACCTATCAAGATTCCCAGAATGCCACTGTGTGTGTGTGTGTATACAACTGCCTGGAGTCTCATGTTAATTTATGGTGTGTTTGTGTGCATGCAGGAGAGAGAATGTGTTTTACTGTGTTTTCTGAGTGTTTATGAGGCTTAATAAAGTGAGCTACCTCCCTCCTACTGCTGTATTAGCATAAACAAGACCATCTTTTTCTATGATTCTGGGTCTGTAGCCTCCTTTATGAGGATGGTTGTCTCAGGGCAAGTTATTCACTTGTTGCCTAATCCCAGTCTGCCTCAGACAGCCTCCTACCAAAGTCATTAGAGGACAAAAGAGAGTACTGCCTTGTTCAGTCTATGAACATGTATCAGGCTAGACAGAGCATAGAAATATGGGTTTTCACATTCATAGAAAAGCAAATAATAGCAGGACTGGTCTGATTCAGTATGACTCGAGCTTCACAGGGAGATAAACAGCTTTTTCTGAGCCTGGAGTGGAGAGAAAATAAAGATAGATTTTAATGGAATAAAAGAATTACACAAGGGGATAGGCAAGAGGAGGAGGAGGACACCTAAAAGTACAACATGTTTTCCAGTTGGACTAAAGGCTAATCTAAGGCCCACCAGCATCACAAACCTGCATGCTTTCCAGTGATGGCAGATGTTTTTCTAACTGTTGACAGATGGTTAGCATAGGCAAAGTTTTGTAACAACCAATCAGCCATCACAAATCTCTGTGTAGTAATTGTCAGCTAATTAATACATCAGATACAAGCTGGAAAGCAATTTTTACAAGCACAGAGAGGAAATATCATTTTCCTGTTTATCAAAGGCATTATACAGAGTGGAAATAATATAAGTAGTAATGTCTTACCTGTCATAAAAACAGTGGATGTTCTCTCATTAGAGCAATCTGCAAAATCTGTCACAGACCTGTATTACTGTTGGCATGAAACAAATCAAGATTGTCTAGCTTAATGTTGGCATCTGGAACAACAGCTGTCTCCGAACTACCACTGTGTCCTGGGAGCAGACATTCGACAGCAGGATGAATGGGAGAGACAGTAGGAATGTGTTTTTAGCCTAGCATGGACCTCCAGTATCTTGGAGAGCATCTTGGCACATTATTCACTTTCCTTTTCTTTGGGCGTCTTGTTGGTTGGCTGAACTTGGCAACTTTTCCACACCTGTGTGACCTCCCCTCAGAAAGACTTTCTAACAGAGCAGGATTATATTAATATCAGTTGATAGTGCACACCAGAATAGAGATTTAGCCATATTAATTGTATGGGCCATTTTTCTTAAAACTACCTTTATAGATTATGCCTAACACCGCATGTGTTTATCTCTTAATCTTTTGCCTAATGACCTCCGCAGTTGTGTGGCAAAACTAAAAAAAAAATGAGAAAACTAGAAGCAGATCCTCATTAAATCGTTCACAGTCAAATAAATCGCATGCGGTGCTTTATCTGGAAAAACACAGGAAATGGTGGGAAGGATGTGAACCTCACAGCTCAGCCTGTCTTTTGGCTAGTCTTTTGGCTAAACTTTTGGTGTTCAGGTCCAATCGGGGTCCTGTGCTGTAAGACGGACTGTGGTGCAGGGTTGTGCACAATGATTATGATGCAAGTGGAGAGGGGAGTAGAGGAGGAGAGCAGAGACAAGGCAAGGCACTTCATTGCCTTCCAGCTCCAACAATTACTGTATGTTTGCAATCAGTGCTGAACAAGAACCTTTTCTTTTCAAAGATGCGCCCTGCCCGCACCACTCAGCTGTACTGAGACAAGGAAAATTAGGTGAGCGTTCTTGTACCCAGCTGTGATTTAGCTCTGCTATAGTTTAGTGCAATTAGAGAGTGAGAGACAACATCAGGAAACACCCAAAGGCCGTGTTGTCAATGCTAAGTAACGTGATGAAGTGAGTGTGGCTGGCTGTGGCCCTCTGAAGGCCCATGGAGAAATTAGGAATAAACACGAAGGAGCCTGCACCGAGTGAACTCAGAACTTAACACAATATCAAAGTCAGCCAATTTACTGTAAGAGAAAATAGTGAGGATGAGACCTGGATAAGATACTCACATGAGGTCCGGCCAGAATGATGTGCATACTGGCTACAGGCAGCTTTTATATCTTTGTAGTATGAAGGTGCTGTAGTGCCGATCATCAGGGATCAGTGTAGTAATGCAGAGCTGTTGTGTTAAATCTCTGCAGTGCATGGCTTAATTGATACCATAGGTTGTTGTTGTTGTTGTTGTTATGTGTGTGGAAGGGCAAGAGAGAACATTCATTTTTTAGGCTAATTCACTGCCATCTGGTTCAGCTCTTCTGATCACATGATTGGCGGGTAATGGAGTTTGGTTACAGTACACATGCAAATACACACAGAGACACATCATTACAAAGGACATTGGCTCATATTCATTCCTTGGCAACTTTCCTGTGCCATAACCATAACCTCCGTTTCCCTAATCATAATTTTAATCTAAATCGATGTACTCTAATCTTAAACCAAGTCTTCATACTAAAATTTAATGATCACGCTGACTTGGTTTTTGTGTCCCTGAAAGTGATGTGGCTCCCCACACTGTGACCGTGTAAACAGATTTATGAGTTTAATCTCACATGTAGGATTTCCTGTTTTGTGTTACTTTCTGACCAAACTTAAAATTAAGTCACCCTGTTCTTTTTCTTTTTCTTTTTGTTGTTTATAATCTTTATTTCAAGTGTGTGAGTAAAGGCACTTCCTCTTTTCATGATTGAACAAATCTGTAAAATGTCCCCTCCATACATTCTTTTACTACCACTCTTGTTTTCACTTATTTATGGGCTGTCATTAAACTGCAGAACTGTTTTAAAATGCCTAAAATTAAATCATGTCTCACAACAACACAGTGCAGATGTTTTCTGAATCATGGTGGTTCATCATGTCAAAGATATGCAGCAATATTTCTTTCAGCCCACTTAGGAAAAGCCCTAGTCATTTTACATTCATTTAAGGCCTTCTCAACTGAGCTTCATAGATCAGAATATGTATTAACCCACATTTCCAGCAGTGGTACTACATTGAGTCTATTTCTAATCACTCACCCTGTCTTCTTCTTTACTCCCCTACACACTGTATGATTTTTGATTAACAGCCTGCCATTGAACTTATGATAGATGCGTGGCTGGTGTGGAATCAGAAGGTGGTAAATTACCATTTGACCTTGTAATTGCTGATCTCTTCCAGAAAGAAATGGGTCACACAAAGCTGTTCTTGATGTTGTGTATGGATCAATTGCTGTCAAAGAGATGATAGCAGATGTGTGCGTGCTGGGGATGAATAAGACGTGAGTTGGCTGCCGCCCTTTGTCTTTTGGCCCAGGAACATTCCTAGTTTACAATGCAGTGTGCTACCTGAAGATATATTGACAGACACATGACACTGGATTCCTGAGAATGTGTGTGCAGTGCTGTTGTCTGTACTACTCTTCTGTGTTGTTTTTTTTTTATTATTGTTTAATTTATTGTAAAAGTTTTTAAGGGATAGTTCTTTATACCTGACGCCTCAATGTGAGATAAAGTCATAAAGTAAATGGCTAAACTAACAGGAAACTTCAAAATCCCCAAACAGAATTCTTAAGTATTTGTGAAGTGATCGGGGTCATTGTTTTTAAACATCAGTAGACTCCTCATTTATAGACACAGATGATCTCCTTTGGTAGCTGAAATCATAACATGTCACTGAGAGATTATTCTGTATTCCTTTTAATTTTGAAGTTGGAGCCGAGAATGATTCTGCACTGTAGTTGATTCTGTTCCAGTGCAATACGCCATTGTTAGCAATGCCAGCTGATAACAAACATTAATAAACAAAAGCTGTAATAAATAGCAAATTGGAAGCTTTTTTTCCTGTCTTTTAGATTTTTTTTAAAAGACTACAGACAACTCACTGAACCCTAACTGTAAGCTTAGAAAACCAAATCCTATCAGAGCAGCATAGAAAATGCCCCCAGCAGTGAACCTGATGGCTCGTACTGTTGTCTTGAACGATGTTTGTTTTTCCTAATCCTGTGGATAAGTGTGTATGATATAATACCAGATATTTCCAGTGGTGTTAAATCAATCAATCAAAAGGACAAAGAAGAAAAGGTTCAGAAATGTTGTATTTTTACAGCTGATAGGTGCTCATAAGGGAGTGGTGCATACTGCCTTTACATGACTTTTGTGGTGTGTTTTTCCTCATCATATCATAACACAGTGGTACACATACACAACTATTTTGTGCAAACAGTAGGTAGAATCTGGAACAGTCCCAATCTTTGCATTGTTTTCAGGTGACCTCACTGAATGTACACTTACAGCAATGTGCAGATCCCTTTATAGCTTCTTGGGTAGGAAGGCTTTAGTCATATCTGACAGTGTAGTTTGACATTACACGGTCCTTTGCCATTTCTGTTGTATCCAAGGTTTCTTTGTAGAGTTTTTTTTGTGGTACAGCTGTGCAGTGAGAAGGACTTTTCCCCAAACCTGTTTATTTTTGTTGTACATTTTCTTTGATGCTACAGGGGAAAAAAAGAAAAATGACTCTTGCTGTTTAAGTTAGTTTGTCACAAGGGATGAGTCTAAAGGAGGCCCCACGCCAATGCAAGGCTCTCTGGAGGGATTTTCTCTCAGCTGGCCTGGGGATCCCCCAAGAGGAGCTGGAGCTAGTTGCTACCACAGCCGTGATAAATGACATGGATGTTTGGAGGAATGGATGAATCTAAATACCTATACTCATGAGCTTTGGATGTCATGGTAATCACTAGCTTCGGTAAAAGTACTAGTAGTATAGTGTTTTTAATGCACTATGATTTGATTTGAATAGCAGATAATAGAAAACCCTTTTGAGAAGCTTTTTTATGAGGTTCTGAGCCAGAAGGATGGATTTTACAGATAGACATGAATTATTTGAAGAACAAATAGTGTTTATGTGTTCTGATATGTATCTGCTTCTAATGCTGCTGGCTTACGGACTCCTGGTTTTTGTTTTTGGTTTTATGGTTTATTGTTCCACATTGTAAGTGGACAGATGGTTTTGAAGTGCATGAATAATACGTTTTATTAGACGTTTTATTGATTTATTTTTGGCAGGGCACAAAAAACTGTTTCTCAAATGAAAGGGGATGAAGGGATTACAGTAACTGATAGATATTGGAGTGGTCAAAGTCAAAAATGGAGCAAGCTGTCATAACCCAATCCCATGTACCTCTGTTTAATGATCTGTAATTTGGGAAGCTGATGCAAAACTCTGGACCAAAAAGTCATTCTAAACAGAAGGGGTCTGTTCACTTACAGTTTTCTAGAGTGAAGGCAGACTAATACAGATGGTTTATTGGCCACATATTTGTATATTTATGTATTGTGTTCAGTAATGTTTTTTATTTTAATTTAAAGGGGTGTTGCGTTTGGTTTCTATGCGAACAGTAGTTTTGCTTGATATTAATAGAGGTACTCACTTCTGTGTGTTATTATAAGACATCTGATCCAGGTCATTACTGAGCAGGACCTCCACACTCTGAGAAGCCCCCAACACCAGTGAAGTCACCGGTTGTGCTGAGGGAATGTATTTTGATTAGACATCAGATCTCGGCTTTTACTGATCCAGATGTATTCGTTCTATATATCATTTCATCTCTCTGCTGTGATTACTTCCACATGTCTCCAAGCTGCACAGGGCCACACAGCACTGCAGCATCTGCGGCTGTGTGCAGGGCTCAGGAGCCCCCGTTAATGGGCTTAGACAGCCATTGAGTCCCCCTGGATAGTTTAGGGGAGGGCACACAGAAGCCTGCTGATGAAGAGGTGAATAGGTGGGATAATGTGAGGACTGTGAGTGGATATGCGGCATGCTGGGCAGACTAAGGAAAGAAAGGGGATGTGGATACATCCAGGAGGTTGTTTGGCACTGACAAAGACATTTATATCACATGTGCATAGATCAGATGCTTAAACCACATGTCTATGTAAACATCTTCTACACACACTAAAGGTATTATAGGTATATGTTTCTTATTAACCGCGTGTGAATGTGTGTCTAGCTTGCAGGAAAAGTGGATTATTTAGCAATTCGGGCTGGGTTTGATGGCATGAGTGGATTCAGAAAAGCCGTTCACATGGCGGTTCTTAAAGACAGGATATGTTTCATATCCATTATAAACACAGGGGAGTTTTGGTTGTCAGTTCTACCCCAGGTGGAGTGTACATCTGCCTAAATGATCTGTGTCAGGAAAAGCACACGAGAAATGGGGAAAACAGCTGTGGAAGGCAAGAACACACGAAAACAGTCTCACCAACGTTTTCCACTGAAAACGACTCGCAGTATAATCAAATGACAGACAAACAGTGTGGCGATTTAAGTCTTTCTGGCTGGATGTCCTGATGGTGATGGGAAGCCAAGAGGCGTCAGTGGTGAAGGAAGTCCCAAATTTTAGAGCGAAAGGAAAAAAAGATGGAGCCTAGGGAGATAAATTTGAATCGCCATATTTTGATTTGTGGCATCTCTTTTGAAGATGCGATTATTTTGAGTCTGGATTCTGAGCCAATCAAAATTCCCTTTTTGTTTATCATTTTGTTTTTTTACTCGGGTACTGGTTTAGTATGTGTCATAGAGGTGCAAAGAAATATTACACACACAATCAGTGCTTCACTTTGTTTTAGTCAGTTGTTTCTTGTATAGTTCAGAACATTGGCACAGCGTTTTTTGTTTTGCCTGTTCCTAATTTGTTAGGTTGCAGAGTTGACCCTGGGAATATCTTATATTTGTGACTGGGTTCTGAAAAAAATGCTGAGACAACAGCTCTGTTCTCAGATAACATTGCTCGGCAATCATCCCGGCAGCCAAGACAAGCGTGTGAACACTGTCATCCAAACTGACTGAAGGAGGATAAAGATAAAGATTTGATTTCTTGGGCGTGAAAAAAAAAACACACAAGTTTCTGCCTGTACAGTTGACGGTAACCTGAGAATGAATTGAGAAGAACAAATTGCATTGTTGTGTGCAGGCAGTGTTTGTGCCAGTCCTTTCTGTCTCAGTAATAGATCCTTATGTTTGTGTCAGGAAAAATTACATTGTGTAGTACATGGACCCTGGAAGAAGAGGCACGTGGGCCAGCTTTCCAATACTACACAAACTGCCAGTCCACTGTGATTCAAACCATGTGTATGAAACAAGATGATGCTTTGTCAGAACAGTGTGTGGTGGTCCAGTTGTCTTGTCATCATGAATGTGGATTCACTCACAGTGACTAAAGCATCTGACTGGAAAGCTTTTGTGGAAGGGGACCCATTTGCCTCTGTGAATATTCAGACTGCAAGGCCACAGTGGTCAGGAACAAACAGCGCCTGTTTGTTTCAATCCATAAACATGTTGTAGGCTAAAATTCATGTACAACTATTTGTGTGCAATAAGAGGTTACATTTTTTTTTTACCACCGCACACACTGTGTTGTCAGTCAAGTTCATTAACATTTGTGTAGTCCTCAGAAACAGGTCAGTAAAAAGCTGAAACCTTCAAAACAAGTCTGTTTATTTTGCCTTTGTTAGTTGTTTTCTCTTCTCCACCTGTTAGTGATCTGTTTTATGCTTCTCACGTGTCTCTCAGGATAATCAGTCTTGGCTATCAGCACAGAGGAGCACATTTTGCCTTAACCCGTGTTTGCCAACATCCTTACACACCCCCCTCTTCTGTTAGACCTTAGATGCAAGCTGTGGCTTTTCCTGTGTACATATTGCATAGCTTGTATAAGTGTCTCTACTACTGTACTGTAATTGCCCACAATGTCTTCCATATGTTCATCGCTTTTTCCCCACAATTGCCTGCTTGAGAAACTGAGATGTCTGCCCTGATGGAAATGAGCATAATGATGACTGGGTAGAGTCCTCATTTTGCACTAGAGGACTACAGGATCCTACAGGGGATCTAACTTCTTGAGAACTAGCAATGCCCTTTTTCATGAAGAAGGTTAAAAAAGTTGGTTTCTGCCTTTTTTAAAAGTAGACTTAAATTAAGGGCAGCTCATGCTTTGATGCTTAAGTGTTACTGCTAGCAAACCAGAACTGAACTAAGTTACAAAAACAAATAATCCACTACATTAATATCCTTACCATCCCTCCCAAAATGGCAGACACTGAGCTCCTCCTTCTGCTTGAGTACTACTACAACACAGTAGTACATAGAAGTTACTAATTTTGTACATAATCACTCAGAAAGTTGAACTGCAAGTGCATGTAATGAGAGCTGTAAAACTCATCTCCTTCATTGGCCTCAAGCTCTTACTGTCTAACAAGCTATGTTGCAGTCTCTTCTAATATTTTTGATTTTCATCTTAATATCTATCTTTTTTTTCTTTTGTCAAACGCACAACAAATAAATCTCACATGTCACTATCCAGCTGGCTGAGCTCAGCTGGAATCAAGACTGGGTGCTAGCTGTTCTCTAAAATGAGTCATTGTCAGCATTTCCACTAATATATCACTCTATGCTAGAGGCTAAGAAGAGAGTGTACTTTTTATATTTCTTAACCTTAAGCAGATTCAAAGGACCTTGCATGCTCTCACAAGTACCCTTGTCTATGCTGTTTTTGCAAATCTGCAATTCTCAGAATCCTGCTGTTTTTTTAATCAGTACAGCCAGTTTTTCAAATGCACTGCTGTTTTTAGCAAGCTGTAAAATGCCCTTTTTTTGCTGAACTGGGTATGTTATTGTCCTGAAGTAGCTAAATGTATGAATAAATGAAAACGGTTAGTTTCAAGAACACATGTCCCACCCCAATTTGCAGAGCAGGCACAGATTCAGTGTCATCAGTTCAAGCCACCATGTTTTTGTTGGCTCCCTTACACTTTGTGAAGTTCCTTGAGTGACACAGTTCGCTTGCCATTGCTTTATGTGCCATTCCAAAACATTCCCATCTTTTGCGTTTATGTTGCTGTTAAACATGGGAATCATATTTATTTCATTAGCTGTTGCTTGCATCAACCTTTGTTTGTGATGTGAGCGCAGTGTTTGGCATGCAGTTGCATATGGCTGTGGTGGCTGGGCTGGGCTGCTCTGTTGTCATAATCTTGATTGATTAGTGTTGTTTTGTGTTGTTTATCTTGACAGAGTTTTTTTGTTTTTGTTTTAAATACAGCTCTTGAAGTTACAGCGCTTGAATTTTGGGAATCTGAAGAGTCATTTTTATTTGGCAGTCTTTATTCATTTCCTGGGTGTGCTTCAGACGTGTGTGCCATGAGGATGCACCTTTTTTCACTCTGGTGTACTGCTGTCTTCAATATCAAACTTGGATAGAACCATTGATGAATCCTGTAATGTCTTCTCTTGTCTCTGACAGGAGGGCATGACCAAGCAGCTGTGAGCAGTTGCTGAAAGAGATGCAACAAAAACTGTAAGTGCAAGTAGAAGTATTTATGCATGTATTGATAATCAGTTAAGATTTTACAAGTTCATGTAGTTATGTTTACATTACTAATGTATGGACAGAAACATGGCGAACAGGTTGTCATGTACAAAAAAAAATATGCACACGGCATGTGTTTTTTCTTTACAAAAAAAATAATTTGACTTAAATATATGTTAGATATTACATATCCAGTTTATTTTCTGCTTGTATTGGTCGCAAAACCAAAGGTGCTGAGAATAGTTCCTCCATTTTGAGCTGTTGTCAAGGATACATGTTACACAAGAACACTACAAACTGTCTTGGAAGCAGTCACGTACCAGGAACGAATTGTTATCCCTCATGGGGTGCAATAACTGCTTTTTGATAAATGCAGAAAAAATGTTTGAAAACTACACTGAGAAGTTTCACATCAAATCTTGTACATTCCTGTGGTTACCAACAGCCAGCAGAAAATACAAACAAACATGGCATGCTTACTTAAAATGTGCATCTCTAGTTTTATCCACATATTCAGTCAGTTGGATGTTGTCATTACTTTAGCATCAAGTGATACGGTATACCAAGAGAAGGGGAAATGACAAAGTCTAAGCAACTCTAAATCATACATGGTGAATATAACATTGTGTAAGGTTCTATTGGCAGAAATACAGTATGGCATTAATTTCTACATTTCCCTTATAATCTTCAATAACTATAAATTAGCATTGCATAGGATGAGTCCCGTATGTCTGCAGAGGCAGTGGATCCTCTTCCACAGAATCCATCATGGATCCATCATCTCAAGACAGAGAGAGGTCAAGAGAGGTGATTTTGGGTTGGTTATTTTTTTTTTTTTTGTAACTCACAAATTTGGACTTTAAAATTACGCATAATCATAGGCATGACGGCTGTGAGTGATATATGGTTACTGTATCACGGCGCAACCTTTCTGCTTCCGCAACTTGCACTCCACCTCTGTCCCTGTATTTGGAGTTTGGAGCACGGTGTCAGTCACAATGACACTCAAAACCGCTCTTCGGTCTATGGGTGACTTCACAGAAGCTTTGTTCATAGTTTTCTGCTGTCAGCGCTTCACTAGATGCGGCTGAAATTTTCTACTCGCGCTTGGTCTGTAACTCTAATATAATGTATACAGCTGGTTTACAATACATAATGTTTGCAAATCCAGGCAGTAACATATCTTAATGAACATGAAATCCATACATTTAGTATTGGGTGTGTTAATCATAATAATAATAATCAAGTTTCACCACAGTGTCACTAATGCATGGGATCACCATTGTTTATGTGAAGGATATATTCTCAGAGGTCTTTGGCTGCGCTTTTGCCCTTGTTATACTTCAATGCTCATAATTTTGGCTCAGGAATGCATGCTCAGTCTGCCACTGTCACTAGAAAATCCATGCTGCTAGGAATGTGCCACAGGGACTCTGGTGAAGCTCTTGTTAGATTTTTATCAGCAGGCAGCTTCACACAGTCTCCACACAGCCCCGCAGCTCTCCTCTCTGTGCTGCAGAAACTGACAAAAAGTGGAGCAACTTCAAGAGAGCATTGCTGGTCATGCAAAGTATACTCAGCAGTGGTAGCTTGTGATGCCAGGCCCAGCCACTAGAAGGCAGTAGTAGAGTTAGTAGATGGTGGACTAAAAATGTTTTTTATAAATAGTCTAAAGATTGACTCATTTCTTAGGCTGCTATGCACTTTTAAAACGATGAGGACATTTTGTTGATGTATTACACAAATTGAAAGAATAATTTATATTTTTTGTTTATGGGTAACTGACCCGTTGTTTAACTTTACCTTTGAATCTGATTTTATGATTAGTCCAATCAATCTAATCAGCCTAAGAAATCTGAATCTCTAAATTGCTGCCAGGTATGATATGCCCCTCTTCTCTAGTAAAAAGCAGTAAGACTGCAGATTGCAGGTAAATACATAATTGATTGAATTAACATGGAGGAAATCCAAAGAATGGGAACACCTGGTTTCAGATCAGTTTCAGCATCTAAAGGCCTCAAGGTCTCTCTCAGAGTTTACACAGCACATTATTATTATTATTATTAGCAGCAGTGCCCAGCTGAATATGAAGTATCTTAGGAAAATATTTTTCTCGCTACTTATCAAGATTGCAGTCATGTCCTCAGGAAAAATTAGGGGTTTCCTGATGTGGGTTAAGGAATTCCTCACTGTGGAATTCACTGTAGAAATGTTGTTAACAGTAAAATAAGTAAAAACATTTGTGGTGCACAGTGGGGTATTGTCTCAGGAATTCCAACAATAATGGTTTGCATTAAAATTAATGCATTTGATTAACCTGACCTAGATCAGCAGCATTATGGCAGAGTACATTTTTTCTTTTATTTGTCGAAATCTACGAAGATGTTTTTTTGCACTACATCTAATAAACCTGGAAATATTGTCTAATTGATGTAATTTGGCCCAGGGGTCCATCAATAAGCAGGAATCCAGACTGGAAGTGCTGCTATTGCCCTTTCCATTATATTACTGCATTACTGCTCTATGTGCTGAGGTTTGGTCGAAGCCGCGCATGTTGTCATAATCACATTAATGACATGTGCTGCCAGAGCCCTGACTGCTGCGGTGTGGTCTTTGAAAGGGCCACTGTATTTTAGAAGTGAGTTTCACCTCTCATTTTCAATGGACCATTAGCCCAATGTGTGCAATGATTTATGAGCTGTGTTACAAATGCTGGAAGTTGGAAGTTCCTGTCTGGGGGCTGTCATCCACCCACTGATTGCCTTTATTTGTCTGTGTGTGTGTCTGTGTGTCTGTGTGTGTGTATGTGACAACGTGGGAGCAGGACTGCTGTAAAGGTTTGTTAAAGCCAATATGAGCCTGTCTCCTCCAGTCTGTTTAAGGGTGGCTGATTGTTTTCCTGTCTGCATGTGTGAGACCTGTACTCGGCCAGGTCTAGAGTTTCACTCCTGGTAACACAATACAGTAATGTTTCACTCTGCTGGGTACAGATGGATTGTGTTTTAAATGGAACCTCTAAATCCAAAAAGCTTTGAGTGCATCAGTGAAATCACACACAAAGACACACACTTAACTTCAGGCTGTTAATGGACCTGGCCTTGCAAAGAAAAGTTACCAATGGGTGAGTAAATATTCTCTAAGAGCAGCACCTTGGTGTTTTCTCAGATTCGTCGTGCTAATGCTTCTTGCGTTGTCTTTTGTGTGAAGATTGTGTGAAGTTTTGTTCTGCTTACTTTGGGCAATGCTGGACATGTTGTTTGGACAATTCTGTGCTGTGTTGTAGTGTTATAGCTGCGATAAACCTTTGCCAGGATCAGCTCTCATTCACTGACGGCCTGCTTTGGAAGCTTCAGTCTGTGACTGATGGACTGATCGCCCTGTGTGTGTTTATAGATATGTTTTAATTGTAAATAGTGTTTGTGGAAATATTAGTTATCATTACTGGATATGTTTGCCATGTGGATGTATTACTGTAAACAGTTTTCATTGGTTACACGGAGAAAGGCATTCCACAGATTATTTTGTTTATGACAGGTTTAACAAATCCAGTGCATGCTCAGCAATGTGTGCGCTGTCATAGGGACGGAAATAGCAGGTGTTCAAAAAGGTTGTGTCAAAGTATTTTTCCCTAGTTGTGTGTGTGTGTCTCTGCGTGTGTGGACCACCCAAAGCCATTGAGGTCACACCAATAACTGGTCCACTTCCTTCCAGTGCTATGTCAGGGGCTGTATAAGGGGTAGATACAATCTGTCCATATGACAACAGCAGCACACCAACTGTTTTGCGGACTTGTCACAGCTGTGTGAAAGGTTATTTCCGGTCTCAGTGCTTTTATCTCACACTCGCAGCCCAGTATTGTAGTGTGGATGTAAGCTTGTAGTCCTTAATCAAATCAAAAAAATATTAATTTGAGTGGCAGATAGGAGCAGCATATCTTTTGTTTTGTTTGATAATAGTGACATGAATCTGAAAAACACTCATGTCGCAGTTTCTAAAGCCTCTACTGCAAAGTGTAGTGCTTTAAAAACAATATCTTACTGTTTAATGTGTTTCTCCACATTTTTGCCTCATGACTTCTGCGTAAACAAATTCCTTTTGGTTAGACAGCATTTTCATTTTTGTGATTCCTTATTTTGTGATTCTTTCTGCTCCTGGTTAGTGAAAATACACTGTGGTAATTAATATGATAATCTGTGTGGTGGTATAATTTTTTCCAGGCATCACTGCAAGCCATGTTAAATTGAGGTCTGAGTGAGGTTTCAGCTGGAAACACTGAGGGAGAGGTCTAGTACAGTACGTCTCTGTCAGTCCTTGGCCAGTTAAAGAGGGGAAATAATATTTGTATTTTGGAGAGCAGCACAGTGTGCCCACAACCAGAACTATTCTTATTTGCCCAGATAACTGAGTGAAGATTTAGATCCGTTTACCTTGCTGCAGTGCTTGCTCACTGTGTTTGCTTGGTGTGGAGCAGCGCAGGTTTCAAACTGTGTCAAGTCAATTGTTGCTTTGTCTGCTATGCATGAAGCTGCAAATACAACCCAACATGTGCAACACACATTGCATGGGAAGCAAAAAATGGCAAGCGTGCTAATGTGTTTAATCTATGTGAATTCCTTCCCTAAGCTCTCTTTATGCTATGAAACATTGTTTTCAGAGTACTCTTCAGATTGGTTCCTCAACAACACAACACTTACAGGCTGTTTATATGCAAGCGGTTGATTTATGTTGTTAAATGACAGTGGAGAACTCATCTGTGGTTAAACAGGCTGCAATATACTACTCAGATACCCATGGCTGTCAGTGCCCCAGTCTGTCTAGACACGGTAAACACCAGGCTTAATAGACCTGCCGACTGGCAGTCACTTATGATTGGGTTTGTGGGATATGAGAGGCCAGATCGAGTAAAAGTGATTGACAGCCAGTGGCATTCTTTGTGTGTATTTGGTGGGGAGTATGATCTGAAGCAGTGCCTTCATCACTTTAATGGCTGACATAAAGCGCCTTTAGTAAGGGGAATAAGAGAGCTTCACCTGCACAACCTGTTATGAAATGATCAATGCAAATGCTGGTTGGCGATACAGTATGAGGCATTTATCTCTGCTGTACTTCTGAGTTCTGAGAAGTGTGTACTTTCTATCCCACAGCCAACATCAATGCTACAGCTGATGAATCATAGTGGTTTCAAGGCTGATAACAAAGGAAAAAGGAAAGGATTCATAGGAAAGACAGTATTGTTAAAGTTGCTGTGAGAGGATTCGTTCCCCTGTGGAATCCCCTTCACAGCACGGGCAATGGATAACAGGTGTTCATATCATTATTACTCTGATACTGACAGAACACAAGTTCTCCATCCCCACTGATTTCTTTTTAGTTCATTATTGCTATCTGCTTTGCAGTGCGTTGTACCTGTGCCCTCATTATTTGGGTATTTATCAGTGGAATGATTTTTGATTGTAATGGCAAGTCATTGCTTGTACATTCTTGTGGAATTACACAAGTAAACACAATCAGAAATTTCAGTCACAAAAAAAATTTACACTAACATGAGAGAGAACTACAACATTAAAACAAATCTGTTTAATGAATGGCACCACTTGCTTGTTGGTCCTGAGAGAAAGGCTTTTAATTGCCACTGAATGGAAGCTGTCTGCGTCTTGATTAAATCAAGTTGCTAAAACACATGATTGTTCTTAGCAATTTTCTACCATCTGTGTGAACCACTTCATCTGTCACAATAAAATGAGAGCAGCTCAAAGTGCACACGAAGCTGTCGGTCAAGTTAACATGATTCACAAATGAGTTTTTGCTCTAATCTACTAAGCAACAAGTATGTGACATAAATGCATAAGAAAAGAAACCCTGTTTTATCTTTTACCTTAAGAGAGCTGGCATTTTGTCTATGATGTTACAGGTGTGTTTGGTGTGACTGATGTTGGTAGAGAGTGGCAAACACATGTTAAGATGGCCATATAGACAGAGGGGCCACAGGAATTTAGAAGGAGTTGGAAGTAAGGAGGTTTAAGTTTGGTAGGTGTCAATAGAGCGAGTGAGCATTTCACAACTGAGCAAGCCTGAATTGCTGAGTGTCTGGAAGCATGTCATCGCTACACAACATTACATGACATTACACAAATTAAAAGGTCAAACTTAACAGCAGGAACTTAAAATTCAGACTTTACCTAGACTTCAGCGGTTCAAAGAAAAAGAAAAAGGTTTTCAGTGACATACAACCCATCCCAAAGCAAACCTCTCTTTTTTGCCATTTTCTGTGCCGGTGAATGTGTGATGTTTGAAGCATTTCTCTTAAATGACTTACCTTATGAAATCATGAGATTTATGAGACCATAAGACACAACAATTCATCTTGCCAGTTTTTAAACTATGTGCTGTGGCCTGCAATAGTGGTCTGCCAACTTTATTTAGGTCGAATGATGATCTATGATGACGTCAGTGCCCGTTGTTTCCAATCAGTTTCCAATAAAGCCTTAAAATATGCACACTGGTGTTGTGTTTTGGTGAGGACTAGTTGTTTTTTGTGTGCACGTGTGCACACATGCAGTTTGAAACTCTCCTACAATAACATTATAGAGTGCTGATGGAAATAAATCCAGGAAACCTAAGCATCTCAAACATATCCTGGCAGTATGAACGTGCCAAGGGAATTATTTGATTAATTTGCTATCCAATGCCAAGACTGCCATTGTGAGTCACTGGGTAAGCATAGCTCTGAGATCAGATTTGAATCACGTTGCCAAAGGCATCCCAAGCTTCCTTGCAACTATATGCAACTTTAGAATGTAAACTTGCTGGAGCCATGCTTCTAAGAAACCAAATCTTTCCTAGTCTTTGTGGAAAGACCAAGCGGCAACCTTAGGGGGTCAAAGTGGAAGCCCATGCGGAAGTGTCAAAACTTGTAATTCACGCTGCAACAGCTGGTGGTTGGCTCCAAAAGCGAGTAATTTCCCATAGACTCCCATGTTAAAATGGCCGATTTCACAGCAGAAAAGAACATGTTTACAGCCTGGTACAAAAAATCGCTGTGGTCTCAGATGATAGGTTCTCTTCTAGTGTCAATTGTACGGGGGGTGAATTTTTTTACAACTCACTCGTTTCAATTGTATTCGGACTTAAAATTACACCTAATTATGGGCGTTGCCGCTTGAGTGACAGACAGTTGACGTATCACAGCGTGAGTTTCCTGCTTCCACGATCGCCCTAAACCCCGCTCGTGCTCCCCTTCTTTGTCCATATTCGGAGTTTTAGTTGACGTGACGCTGCCAACATGGCGGCGGTCATCACGTCCCGGAACCTCCCACTGAGACTCAAAACCACTCTTCAGAAACAAACGGGTGACGTCACGGAAGCTCTGTCCATAGTTTTTACTGTCAATGGGAAAGACCTATCACAGTTCAGGATCAGTTTCAGAAAAATCTCCTTTCCTGTATTGTTTTCCCTGAAGCTTTGTGTGCCAACCTCACTCTCAGTTAGACTGATGGGAAGAGGAAGTGAGAGCTGAATGAGGAAAACAGTGTGCATGAAAGAGTGGGGGCACCTCAGCTATATTTGGAATGGTAGTCTTAGGTTAGCAGTGTGAGCAGTGACAGAGATATTAGTGTGATTTTTTCTTCCTCAGCTGAGGGTTGGCAGGTAAATTGCAGATTGCTGCTTTGCCTTCAGTAAGACATGGAGTTGGCAGCTGTTACAAATGTTCACCTTTGCTTGGCAGAAGAGTCAAACCACATGTTTGTCTCATATTAATGGAGATTAACCTGACACTTGGATTCATAGGAACAGTGAGCGCTGATGTGGAGATTGGAAGAGTTGCATACCTTCACATTTTAAGCTACAATAACTGCAACTCTTCATATCTGACAGCTTGTATTTATATAACATTCTACTTTTTATTTTTCTTGGCTTTTTTTTAGGTTTTTCTGCATAAAACAGAAGGCTGAGCAATATGTCTTTTGTCCACAAGGGGGTAGACATTCGGCACACATGGGGCTTTCTTCACTGACATAGCCTTGGATCAATTTCAGAAAGTGACCGGGGGACACAGTAAATCCTCTATGATTGTGTGTTAGCGGTCTGTGTCTTCATGTTGTGTTTTGGTTTGACTCCTCAAAAAGCCAGATGTAGAGTCAAACCCCTCACTAACCCAGAAACTGCACTTCAGCTCAACGGCGTGTGACAGGGAGGACTTGAAACTCAAGAGGATCCAGTCATTACCTGTAAGGACCTAGTTATTACCTCATCAGTGTCAAGTTTTCCTTTGTCATGTCTTTAGTAATTCAACTACACTTTTAAGTTAAAGACAGGCTGTGCTTCAGATCATACTTAAAAAGATGAGTGACAAATGTCTTAAAGGATAGATAATAAATTAAAATACATTACACTGAAAAGGAGATTAATTGGTAACAGCTTGCAGCTCCCAATGCTGCCAAGTGTACTCATGCTGCACAACAAAAAGGGAAATTGGGATTAAGAATTGTTGCACATCTTGAGAAGACCAGCAGTTGTTTCTTAAATTCTGTACTTCATTAAATTTGTTCGTGCAAGCATAATGACTTTATCAGTCATTATGACCTTAATCAGTATTGGATGGGAGGGAAGAAATATGTTTTGTTAATTCAATACCCATCAACTGTGTTTTCCTTTCATGGGTTACGCCATTATATGTACACAAGCTGCAGTGATTGAGAAATAATGGTAAATAATGTGACGTAAACAACTTCAGTAGACAAATGAGTCTTAGCAGTGGGGGATTCTTTGTGTAATCTTGCAGTAATATTTATGCTTGAAAGTTGCCAGCGTCACGAAGCTTCTCATCAGATCGTTTTTGACATCCCTCTCAGTAGGAGCCATGGTAACACACAGACACATACATGTAAACACAGCATAAAATGTAATGAACTATGTGTACACACTGCCTGATAATTCCACATAATGTAAAATTTATAAATCCCAGAATATCATGTTGCTGTGGATCAAGTCACAGTGCTCTCTGTCTGTGGAATGCAGTGTGGTTGTGGACACCTTGACAGCTAAATTTGAATCCCAGCTCTTCATCCTTCCTTAGCCTTTTGGCATATTTAGAAGCACAGAACTCTCCCTCCTTCTTTCTCCCACCACAGCACCACAGTCATATCTCTGCATTGTTGATGATCCCAGAACATTTTTGTCCTATTGTTTTCGAACTACAGTTCCTCTATTGTCCCCCTACTGTCAGCCCATTGTCGCACCTTCCAATTTTGACTCTCAAGGGAAATTTGTTGGCTTGTTTTGGCAGGATTAGAGCTCGCGTTGGCAGGCTTGTACTGGCAGTATTTTGGACTTTGAGTTCAAACTGCGGACGATACTTGCAGCATGATAAGGTGGCCTGTTTAATTTCTTAAAATCACTGGCTAAAGAGAGCCAAAGGCAATGCATACAATTAACTGCTTCTAACTCATTTTAACTAAAATGAACCTTTATCAATATGATGAAAAATAAATCAATATTTGCTGTGTGTTTATGTTCCTCTTTACCATTCAGTCACTCTTAAAAGCGATGACCTGTTTTGACCTCACTCTCATTGCATGTGAACTACTTGAGGTTCTTTATAAACAGACTGGGAAATTTCTGCTACCAGGCCACTCAATTTGGTGAGTTCATATCCAAGAAGAAAATGTCATCATAGTTAATGAAAGATACATAGCAGTGCATCATACGTGTCTGAGTTTGCATTATCACTGTAGAGACACGCTGGTATGTTTGTAATAAGCCTAATCCGTCTTCATTTGTGTTTGAACTTGCTGAACTACATTTTCAGATTCGAGCTCCTCTGATTCACACATCAGAGGGCCTGGATGGAAGCCATTCCTAATTCACTCAGCTTTTCCGTTCATGGTCCCCATTATAAGCTGCTTTTATAACATGATCTCAGTTAGGTACAAAAACAACCCCTTTTTCATGTTTACATCTGCGCCTTCATGGACCTCTTACTACCTGTCAGAATCGAGGAGTAGTAGAGTGTATATTTTCAAAGAGTCATCTGTCCATGACTATCCATTGTTTGCCTGTCAGAGCTAGATCAATACAGATGACTCGACATGTCTATTTGCATACATAAGCCTCTCTGTGTGTGTGTGTTGCTTGTTAGCAGCAGCTATGAATGCTGGGTGTTGGTTGACCTTGACTGGGGTGTGTTAAACCACTCAGTTATTTGAGAGCATAGGGGAAGCAAAGATAAGAGGGCCTGAGGCAGGAGAACAGATGGACAGTGCGGAGGAGAGCTGATAGAAGTGGTGGACTGGGAAAGTGACCTGCTGCTTCCAGTCAAACTTTATTTAAAGAGAATGATCATTGCAATGACCATGCATCTGCAGACTAAATAGTGGACATTTTTCAGACTATGGCAGACTGTAGATCGCCTACTGTGTTTGTTTTGGAGTGCTAAAGGAACAATACTTTGTATTCTACTGATTGTATCTGGAGTCAGGCTGGTGGCTCAGGAAGATCTGCTCATTTCATTGTTATCTAGTAGAACTATGAGTTTCCCTTGAAGACAGAAGGGGGACTGAGTGCACCTGGATAAGAGTCATTCCACTGCTACAGTAGTTCAGAAATTCCTGGAGCAGTGTGACAGTGAGTTACGTAAGAGTTTAGAGGTAGCCTCAAGGGATCAATATCTGCCAGGGTGAAAGTATTCATGCCATATTGCTATGGTTGGTTGGGTGAGTGAGTGCAGTATGTTTGTCATCTGTCAGAATTTGGAATGACGATAGACTCCACTGGAGCAAATATTTGGAGCACGTTCACGCCAGATGAACTTTTTTCATATGAAGAAAAATGGAAAGAAAGGAGACCAACACAGATGAGAGACGATTCAACAGGGACATTAATATGTGTTTTCTTGTGTAATAGTTTAGCATTAAGAGTGGATATCCATATCCAGGTCTCTGCTGCAGTCCAGTCTTTGGTTTAAATGTCTTCACACATGGGTGTTAAGTAATGAAGAAATGGAAAATGTCATTTAACTCAGCATCGCTTGCCTCCCCTCTCCAGCTGGCTTAAATGCTGATGCATATAAATGTCCATGTATGCAATTAAATTGAAATGCCTTTTTACTTTTAGTTATTTGCTTTCTTCTTTCCCTCAGTCTGGGGCACGACTTGTGCAAAGGCTGTCAGTCACTCTGACTGCTAAGGGAGGCGTCTGGTGGGAACAGAGGATAGGAGCGATGAGGGACACAACTACACTGGAGCTGGATCCCCTAACACTGTCAGAGATGTGGGTTTGGCCATTGGAGCCTAATCCTTCACATCATTTGTTGAAGAAAATAAAATGACAAAACCCATGATGGTACCAATCATATTGATAAACCATCTGTAACACTTCCTCTGTACCACCCACAATCTATCAAGATGTGTCAGCTCCTAATCTGGGTTAAATTTAAGACACTGACGACTCCAAAGTGTAGCCAGATATTATTTTCTGGGAACTACTGACATGCTAATTAAATAGTTCAGAGCACTTGTGAGGCTCATGTGTTTACCCTGCACAGGTTAATATTTGATATTTGTTTGTCTGTTGTTGTGGGACATATCTAAACTTTTCTAGTTCTCAGCTCTGCACTGAAAAGCCAGATGTAAAGTTCAACTTTTGTCAACATTTTTATGCATTAGTGAAAAATTTGAACAGCAGTCCAGCCAGCTTGCTGACAAGCCTTGATAAGTATTTGGAGGCAGCTCTGTCCACTGACCTCGCTTAAAACAGTGTAATCTGGATTACTGTCAGCATGGTCCTTGTTGGGTTTTGGTGAAATTCAACCTTCTTAAGTATGGTGAAATCATAATGAACAGTGAGGTGTCCTCGGGGCCATTCACAGAGCAGGCAATTAATGATATTTAATGGAGCACACATGCATGTGCATATTTAGAGGGGATTCTTTGCAGACAGTGTGTTGAGCATCACCCATCATATTGAATTTCAAGGCTATGATGAAACATCCCAGCTGAACTATATGTGATACATTTGCGTAGATGCAGCACAAAAATTCTGTTTTTTGTTGTTAGGTGATACAGGACTGGTAAGTACACAAACAAAGTATCAAAGTCAGGGTGTGTTTTTATTTGATTTGGATTTTTTTCAATTCCATCATGTCTATCACAAATTAAATGCTTCTTCCTGTTACAGAATGCTGTATCCATTCCAGCATCCCCATTAGGGATGTTGAAGGCCAGAAAATTGTTAAATACTGTTACATTTCTACAATTCTATCAAACGAGCATATGCTAAAAAACTGTTCTATTCTGACAGACTGAACAGTAGCCAGCTAATATCCTAATGTCATGAGCTGCGCCCAGATGCTTTGATAAGTTGGATATGTTTCCATTTCATTTGAAATGCCCTGTGACACTGTTTACATGCTGGCTTTTAACTGTCTCTGACCATCTGACTCAAACATTAAATATTTCCATACTTCTTTCCAGGGTTACACCTGCATTAATTTCCACACGACATCAAGGGAAGAATTAAGAAAGAGCTATACTGTATATCCTGTGTTTAGTTAATACAGTATGTGTCTGTGCTCATGTATGTAAGTGTCTGCAGTAACATATCTAAACATACAGGGCTTCAACAGTCATCAGAGGTGTATCTCTCAGACTAGCTCAAGTGTCATTCTTTGAAGATTATGACATGCAATATAATAACAGGTCTTTTCTGTGTTGTTATTACAGTTTTGTTTGGATTATTGGGGCTCAGCACATGGAAGCCATTACCCTGAGGGCTAAGGAGTGCTTTTCCATAGAGAAGAGAGGGGGGTGGGGACCTCTATGTATTATGCCCAGGGCTTATTTTTCCCCTGAAACCCCGTCTTCTCCATGGCATAGAGGAAGACCTGGTTTCCTATTGAGGCCAACCATGAAAAGTGTTAAACTTGGCCCATAAGGAATTATGTGGACTACTTACTTAAAAGTAAATGGCACCATAGAATGGAGGATTAGTTTATGAATGTGATGCACAGTAGGCAGATAATTTTAAGGTAAACTCAACCCACATAGGGATGACGTCCATAGCTTTCTGTCTGTAGAGGAACTTCGCAGCTCTGCCATCAAGGGACATCAACCATCTCTTACGTCTCAGTTAAGAACCATCCGCGTGCTTTACCTCACCCAACCAGAGATGCTCTGCCCAGCTCTGCTGGGCTGCTGGAATCAGTGACCCAGACTCAGAGAGCCTGTAAGGGAGGGGAGAGTCATAGGAAGCCCATCTGGACTCCATCAGGGCTAGGTAAACAGAGCCAGATCCTACATGGAGCTGTAGAGCCAGGCCTTGGCTCCCACCCACCATCACAAAAGACTGAGGCAATGGCTCAAGATACAAAATGATACACACATTGTCATTAACTCAAACCGTGTGCGAAAATGCAAATCTTTCAAAACTGCATACACTCTGTCCTTGTGACATTTTGGTGAAGTCCTCCAGTAGAGTAGTGGAGAACAGAGGACTTGTAAATCTTCTCCAAGGCCAGGTCAAGTGTTTTTGTATTCCATTAGAGCGCTTTTAATAATGCTTTTCTGCCGTGTATCTTGCTTATGTCTCCCTAGCCTACCATACTTTATTTGGCGACATTTCCACACGTCAAGAAAGAGCGCAAACCTTCCAGGTGCACTGCATCAAACCTAAACAAAACACATGGCTGATCATGACAAGTTGCTGTTTTTATTACTACAGAATGATTTTCTGTGTCAGTAAACAGTCATCAATTGACGTTGGCTTCCATGCATACATACAAACAAATTGTATACAATATGTATTAATTGCTATAATAATGAAGTTGGTGTATATTTGGCAATTCCCAACTTTGAGCAGTGTTCCAGAGGACCTGTGAGTAGCTTTTGGAAATCTTTGGAACTTAGCATTATATCAACAGTGGGGGACACAATTGGAAAGAATGCTGTTGTTGCACTTATATTTGATAAATGTAGTCTTTTGTGCAGTTTACTTAAGATAAAAATAACAAAATGATCACAGACGATATGAGATATGAGACGCAGATTCTTTTGTCTTGTGCATAACTGTGTGACATATCACATATAGTAAGTGAAATTTTCTCTCGCATGAGCTCACATGAAGGCCTGGAGCATACAGTATGTATGTCTTGACAGCTGATTTATGTTGCCTTGGAATTTCTCTATTTGGTGTCTCCACCTGGATGTGTGTAGCTTATGTAAAAAGGACGCTAGAGAAGAAGTAAAACAGCAAGTTTCCACATGTGTCTGGGTCATACCCCTCATTCTCTTCAAGACTCTTGTCACAAAAACAACAGCACTCCATCTCCCAGCAGCCAGTCAGCACTGTGTATTTCTTGCTGTTAGCCTATATGAGAGTTGTCCAGCGTTACTTCATGCTCCAGCATCAACTTTAGCTGTTGTGGATCTAACCCGGCCTTGTTGTCACACACTGCTAGACCAGATTGTTCCGCTGGCACTCTGTGAACTCTACACTTCATTACTTTACTGTTTTATTGACTCGAGATGTTTTTCTATCTTTCAAATAGAGAGATTAAGTGTCCCTCACTGCACATTTGATCTTTTGTTCTATGCGGTGTTCAGCTTTGGAAAGAGGACCAGTGGCCGTAAAGAAGCTAGCTGCTCTGCGTCCTGTTTCTGCCGAGATTTATTGTAATAATCAGGTTGTAAGCGGTCATGGTCAGGGCAGCTACATATGGAAATACGCAATGGTATTAATGATAATAAACCTCCTTTTTGACATTCAGCCTAGTCTTTCATTAAAGTGAGTCAGAACCCCAGTTGCCCGTGTTGTAGACATCATCAGTGCTCCAAAGTTGGAAGATGGTGGCTGGTTTGGAGTAATGCTGTTCCAATAGCAGCCTGCTTGCAGACGTTGAAAACGGTTAGGGTTTAGTGGCAGACTGAAGCCTTGCTGGCCCCTGCTCGATCCTCAGCTCCAAAGGGCCTTTGAACCATTAAGTCAGACTGCTTTAATCTTCACAGTCATATGTGAATACAAAAAAAAACCCACAGTGTAATACTGCATTAATGGGTTTGATTGTATATCCAAAGGCCATTGAATAATTTCCTATAAGGGAGTCTTCTAACATGCATTGGCAAGTTCTAAGTAATTTAAGGAAATATATTGTTCATATTTTATTATAAAGGCGTGAATGATGTTAAATGGAAGTGCTTTGTCTGATTGTGCAACACTAGTTAATGTTGGTTGCCCTGCTAACATGGATGAATTGCTAATTAAGTAGAATTCTATCTTGAGTGGAAGTGGCCTTTAATTTACCCAAAACTCCCACTGTTTGGTAGTCATCTGCAAATTAACACAAGGGTTGATGCAATAAAGTAACATGGATATTATCACTTAATTACACATGTACTTATGTTAAAAAAAGATTCTTGCACAAAAGCACACAAACGCATGTAGAAAAGCATGGTTGTGGTGAAGGAAAAAAAATGAAAAGGTTTACATTTGTCTTATGGCAAGACATTTATCCATACTCCCACCCAAAAACCCTCACAATCCTCTGGCTCTGTCGGTGTGTAACCCTCACATAACCCTCTGCCGGCACGTGTGTGATCTATAGGAATGCAATGCCCATAGTCCTTGCTGGTCCACTCCTTATCCACAGAAGGAAAGATGGAAGCTGAGTTAATAAAAGCTGTATTCCAGACCTGCTCCCTCTGTCATTCAGATGCAGGTTTTTACATTAAGCCAGGAATTCAGAAAGAGCGCTGACAATTTCAATTACGAGTATATGAAAGGTGAAAAGTGTGGAGGAGATGTGGAGAGAGAGACAGTGAGTGTAAGTAGGATGTTGTCTGGCTCTGTATGTGTGCACATATCCCTGTGTGTGTGTGTGTTTTTAATTTTTTGGTGCTGTGGGGATTCCATTACCTTTTATCAGGGAGAGCATTATGTTGCTTATGAACACCATGTGTCTGTCTTCCCTGTGTACATGGGAAACCTTTATTAGATCTAGCCTGTTAAAAACGAAGACTATACCACATGTAGGTCTATCATTGTTTGAAATTGACCAAAACTGAGTCAGCCAGTGTTCTCAAGCCTGTGAAATTTCACTCCAGCTGCGTCCCAGTGTATTCTATATCTGACGTAAACTATACATACACTGCTGGATGTTTTTGGTGAGGTGAGGCTGATTATTGTTTTTTATTAAGAGCAGATGCATTTGTTGGGATTGGGTTTGGCTGAGCTTTAAGGCAGCTAAGAAGGAATTTGATTGATTTTGTTCAAAAAGTAGTATATTTCACATGTGGTTTGCTCCCTTCACTTAACCCTACCTTAAAATGCCTAATTTTATGCCCCTTAAGACCACTAGTACTAAACAAGAAAAGGGGAAAAAACATCCATCTTTAGTTCTGTCAACCAACACAGACTGTGCTGACATTTGTAAAGAAATATGAGTCATTAGTTAATAAGTATCTTGTGTGTGATGAGGTCAGAGCAGGAATGAGGCTTTGTTGATGATTTATATTTCACCACTTTAAAAGAATTCTACCAAGAAGCAGGTAGCCTCTGAGAAAACTACCAACTGCTGGAATCCCACCTCATAATTTAAGTATGTTAGTAATCTTAAGTGCACCACAATCTTCTGTCCCCCTCTACATTCCTGTGCCACCCAGACTCTAAATTACTGTAAACTAAACCTAAGCCACACCATGGCAACGGAAGGGTGTCAATTTGGACAGGAAATAATTTATTTGAACGTGACTAGAGTTTCTCTGGCTCACCTCCCTGGTGGGGATGTGGAGAAGGTCTGTCTCTGGTTACTCTGTCCCTTGACATATATGCCACATGCACACCGAACAATAGTCAATTCATTCATCTCTCTGTCAGTGTTAATGACCAGAGGAATGAAAAACAGCTCTGTTTGTAAAGTGGGGATATCTTCAGATAAATACTTTACCTAACTGTGAGATGCACTAAATGTGGTACTCACTGATCAGAAAAAATTTACCCATTGATATAAAAGAATGCTGTAGCTTTGCACTCAGAGCAACATCAAAGGATGCATTGGTTGGAATTACCAAAATGTGTACTGGGGCCCATTCTGACGTAGTTAACCATAATTATTGGGTGATGAACTGTGTGTGTTTTTATTTTGTTTCCCATAAAGGACAGTGGTTTGATGCATTTATTTCCCATCTGTCTCTGTCATCTCACTTTATTATCAATGAATGAACATGACCAAAACATTCCATCCTGCTGAATGCAGTGAGGTAATCAGATTATAGGGCTGATTAGAAAAATACTGGTGCTGAACTAGAGGATAGTTTAAGTTGAGCCTCTGTCGTCCTCTCTCAGAGTACCTGGCATGACCTCAGTGGACTGATTCTTATCAGTCTCATATTTCTGCCTCAGAAATATCTGTGAGGCCAAGCGATGGAGCTGTGACCCAGAATGTCATGCCCTTCAAATGAGAAAACCAGCTACGTTTGTTATTTCTCTTCCACAGGCCACAAGCTTGACACACATACGCAGACTGTGAAGTTGTTTTTTTACTTGGGCAGCATAGAGAAGTAATTGATTTACTGCATCTTGCATGGACACATACTGTAGGTTCTGGCGACACATGGGCAGCTGGCTCAGGTCACACTCTTGGATAATAACCCCCACAGTGTTTTGATGTGTCTGAAGCCTACTGGACAGTGTCCTCTTTTTCTCTATTCTTCCCTCCCCCAGTTCCCCTCTGCAGCCCAGCCCAGAGAGTGGAGGTGATGATGGGCCTCTAAGTTCCCCAGTAGGCCTCTCTTACTGGTCCTACTCTCAATGGGTGTCTGTTCCTTGACATCTTCGTCTCTCATCACCACCCCATCAATCCTGTGCCTATGTGACCATCCCTGCAGAGACAGGGCTCCACTTTGTCCCAGAAAACCCACCCCACTTCCCCACTAGTCCCTCTGCCACTGAGCCCCTGACTGTGCACAGGGTGTGACAGCAGAGGCCCCTAAATGACAGAAATTGTAGCAAAAGACTCCTTCTGTCCTCCAATGTACCAAAACATCATTGCTAGAAGCATCAGCATCCCCCAGCATACCTAAATACCACATGTGTGTCCAAGGGTGAGGGACCATCCCCCTCTCTGTATATTCATAATGGAGCCTCTCTACCTTGCTTTTATCCGCATCAAGGTCCCCTGACCCAGTAAACGCCTGCAGGATCAAGGCCCCCTCAGGGAATAGAGGTGGATGTTATCGTAGCATTCCAGCCCATGTGAAAGTATGCCAATTAGCATAGCTGGAGAATGTTGTTTTGCTTGCCACTTTTGAAAAGCCCCCTTCCCAACAGCCGGCAGGGCCCATGTGGCAGGCTCCTAAGTGTCACAGAAATTGCCACTGATGCTGAAAATTGATCTTTCATGTTGCAGTTGCTCTTCGATTTATTACACAGTATGGAAGAAATAAAAATTCTACAGCAGGTGGCATGTTACCAATCCTGTCAGAGTCAAGTATGGCCAGTATGCCTCAACAATTCCGGTCTCCACCTCAGCAATAGCTTTTCCCAGTGTTGCTTGGCTCTGTGTTATTAGTGCTCATAATGCTGTGATGTCAGCTGACTGGTGATACACTCTGATAGGTAATGGATTTATCCAGCTGCTTTCAACACATTTCCAGTTGAAGCTAAGCAGGCTAGCAGTGATTTTATGGTGTGGGTGTAAATTACATTTGCAGTTATTTGTGTGCATGGGCCTTTTCGAAAGAAAGCTTGACACTGACAAAAAAAAATAAAGGGGAGTACTTAGGAAACATCATTTCACTGTTTATTTCAGAGGCATCAGGTTTTTTTATTGTTGAAACTGCAGAGATTTAAAGTGAGAAGCACAGACAGTGGAGTTCACAGTTTGCACCAGACCTCTACTCAACCACATGGCCTAACCTCAAACAATGTGCTGTAACTCAGAAGCATTGTTTAAGACACGAGGCACACTCATAACACTGGCTCTGCATCCAAATTGACCTTGATACCAAATACCTTCAGGTCCCTCAGAGATGCACTACATGCCTCTGTCCAACTTCTGCACACACTCTTCCTACAGCAAATAGCCACTTGAGTACATTTGCAGTGTACTTTGACTCTAACCAGAACTACTCCTCTTCTCCACTTTCCATTCAATACTCCTCCTGTAGGCAGAATGAAAACAGGCATTCCCATCTCATAGGGTTTTAATGTGTTATTGTAGACAAACCTTCTCATAAATTTAATTTCTTGGCAGAACCAGTGGCAACTAAAAAGGAACCTCCACTTTTATGGTTGTTTTTTATGTTACAGTGCCTGACAAACAGTTATGACTTGGTGGGGGTAAGTCATTATGTCCAGTAGCCAGGAGGGGCCGGAAAGGGTTAGAACGAGATGTTGAGTGAGCGGCTGCTCGCTGCTTTTGGGGTGGAATAGTGATCTCTCTTGCCAGAGTGTGCTGTGGTCCAGCAAGAATATGATACTGCTGCTGTGCTCTCTATAAATCAATGGGCTAGCTAGTTTGGACCGCAAAACAAGTCTTTTTGCAACTCCACAGCCTAATGATTTATTTCTGTGTATCATTGTTGTTTTAGAAGGAGATCATAAACTTCTGTATCTACGACTACTAGTACTGATTTCACATATCCAGGCTTAGGCAGGTAAACTGTAAAGCTGTATGTGTCTGGATTTCCATTCATTCTGCCCCCAAATCCTAGGGGACCTGTGGCTTAGTGTTAGTTCCTGGCCTCCCTAGTTCTGCTGGTGGAGGGATATATGATAGGATAGGTTGTGGTGTGGCTGTTGACGGTGTTTGTGTTTCTGTGCTGACTGCTGCAATGTTTTTGTTCCTGAGTAAGTGTGATGTGGCCTCCGGCTGTCAAGGCTACTGGTTTCAAGTGGGACGTGGGTTTGGATTACAGCATACTCTCCATTTAAGATGCTGATGCTTCCTGCAGATTCACAATACACATAAACAGTACATCATGTCGCTGGACTTCTTGCTCTGTGGTTAAAGCTTCTATCTGAGTAACCTCAGGTTACTTTAGATATTTGTTTTGAATAACATCTTTGACTAATCTGATTGCAGTTGAATGAATGAATGTACCTAGGAGAAAAAAACATATAGCCCTGCAGTGTATCAGAGGCTTGGTTCAATCCTGCCCTTTCAGTAGGGATTGTAGCCAGTAGATGGATAGTGTAGTGTGATGGCTTTTGTCATATAATGAAATCATCACCTTGCATGCGGGATAATGGGCCGTGGGACTGTGATAACCCAGCAGCAAAGCAATTCAGCTTTTTATCATAATTAACATGGACTATTTGGCAAAACAATTATAATCAGGTTCCTGTACCAAAAGCCTGAAGTGGCTTGCTGTTATGATGGATTTCTTTCTTTCTTATCGATTGGAAACCCAGAGTCTACATATTTGAAGCTTTGTTTTCAATGTGTTTACAATTACTTTACATTTCTAAACTTTAGAAGAATACTTGCACGATAGCTGTTTAATGAAGCAGTGTTAAAGACTTGTGGGTCACTACCAGGTCTTGGAACATTTGTTCTTAATGCAGGTGGGACTTCGGGGTCTGATACTCTGATGAATAATAAAAAAGTTGCATTTTGAACTAATTAGAAACAGGAATAACAATAAGTCAGGCTGGTTTAGTCATGGTTTCAGCAAGTTAGAGGACTGGAATTATCCAGTTACATCTTAGTCCAATCATTTGAAGAGAATTTGATTTTCATCGTGGCTCTTGTTCAGGTCGATGCTGACAGTGATTTAAAAGGGACGAAACTGGAACCAACCAGCTGAAAGGCTTTCATGTGTAGACTTTGTGTCAGACTATGCACACACTGTAATTCCTTATGTAAAACCTTGGCTCACACAGTTTACCATGGTGACACTACTAGTGTTTTTTAATATAATCAACCTGTTTCTAAGAGGATGAACATTTGTGTGTATTTGTGTGCGTTGAATAGTAATAGAGGAAAAGAGCATTTGGGTGTGCCAGAGAAAACGTGGGATTAATCAAAAGACGTGCACGCTGAGCTACAGTCTGCTTTTCATTGGCCCTCTCAACACACTCTCTAATTACCTTACTGTCTTTATGTAAACCTGTGACTAAACCCCACCATCACACTGGTGCCTGAGTTTACATGACAGATGCACTTTAGCTTTATGAATGCCAAAACTCTGCTTCTTTCCTGTGGAGCATTAAAAACCACCACCTTTGTCATCGTCACCATCATCACCATCATCATGATCTCCTCCCCAGTAAATATGTTTGGTGTTGTGTTATGAAACAGTCTTTTTAAAGCCAGACTCATGTTAAGGCTGCCCATTGTCTGACATCTGGGAGCACCTGTAGCACCATGCAAATTGGAGTGACATCCATAAAAATCATTCTTAGTTTTTGTAACTGAAATAATTAATTCATTGAAAAGTAGTTATTGGATTTCATTCAGATAGTTTATACTTGCCTAATTCTTTGGTGATTTAAGTGGATGTCTAACAAAGTACATCATTCACAGATCACATTATGTTTTTGTAAGTGAAGAATAAAGTGGTCTGATTAACTCTGCTTTGATGCATTACATTTGAACAGTATTAGAGTGCCTCTTACCTTTGTCCAGCAGGGTTTTATTGTTTTACTGTTGTGCTTTTATCCAGATTTTATGTCTTTTATTGTTTAATTTAATTTAAAACATGCACACCTGACTGTTGCCCTGCCAGAAACTACTACTGGATTTAAATCATCCAAGAAACAGCCTGTCGATGATCTGTCTGATAAGCTGCATGGACTAGGCCTCCTGCTCTCTGCATCACTTGATGGGAGAGCGCTACATAAATGGTTACAAATTATCCCTTCAAACAGCAATACATATCTTTATGCATGTATTTTATGGTTGGTTTGTTCATAGTTTGTTATAATAGGAATGTTGTTTAGAAAACCAACCAATTAACATCTGCTCTTTATCAGCAGACAGTGGCCTCATCCTGATGTACTCACCACATGTAATATTGTGGTATAATCATACAGTACCAGAGCAGTGGAAATGGACTGGAAACATTTCCAATGCAAACAACACATGGTTCCACTAGATGTGTTAAAGTATCCAGTTGACCATCCAAGGCTGTGATTAAACTATAAAAAGGCCTGGCAATAGGTGTCAGATGAATGAGTGAAGTGAGGCTGTGATGGAGGTGTAGAAAGATTAGAAAAATGCTCTGAAAATGACCAACGGAGTGACGGTAACACTCACAGCCAAGAAGGCCAAAACTGCTTATACCTTCTCAGCACTCATGAGTGTCTGGGGTAAGCAGGAGACCGAAATGGTCACACATTAATAACTGAAGCATTAAAACTTTGATGTTTTCGATCCTCATTGTTTAATAGAAAACAGCATCAAAGAAGATATTACCACATGTACGCACACCATAAACATGACATGAGTTCTTTTATTAATGTATGGATAAAGATTAATCTTACCAAAGATAAAGAAGCTTAACTCAAAAACAATTTTTATTAGATGCATTATTTTCTGGTTGAAGGAATCTGAATGTCATAATGTCAGATACCACATTTCTTAGAAAAGTAGAAGTCGTATATATCTTTGAATGGCAAGTTTATTATGTTAGTTTTGCTGAAATCATCAGAACCCGCAAGTAATCAGTAGAAAACAATAAATAATGTAGTTTATGTGTTGTTACACATCTATGACAGGCATAACACTCAATACTGCATTATTTTTCCTTTTGTTTTACAATTAAAGCAGTACTCTTTTTGTTTGGTAATGTTTTTTAGTTTTTTTTTGTAGTTTTTCTTTGGCCTTTCAGTTACATTGATCCTATACAAATACAAAGAAGAGGCTGTTATTTCTGTTCCTTTAATAGATAATTACAGTTTTCCCAGGGAGTCAGTGAAGTGAGATATGTTTTGTTGATTGTGGTAGCCAGCTTTCAAAAAGCAAGTAAAAGAGCTTGTTGACACATATGGTTTATTTCTCTGCGGCCATGGATTGTAAATCACTGTGACTGTGTCAAACGCTGTATGGTGTACACATTACCATTTATTTCTGTTTGTGAGCATGTAACTGCTGCACTTAATAGTGTGATACTCATCAGCATGCCCTCAGTCACTCCTCAAATCTGCCTATGGTTTATGTTAGCATGAGTGGTAGCAGTGGTGTCAGGCTGTGGGTTCAGAAGCCCAGTGAAGAGAAGAATGGCTATGTGTGTGGGGTGGGGTGGGGGGATGTATGGTTGTGATAAATTTCCGAAACCAGTAACAATGTACTTGTCCATTTTGGCAGGAGACTTGTGACACTGGAGAGGGAGAGTAACAGCAGCGGCTGTATGTCCAGCCATTCTGCCAATCTCTCTGTCTCTCTCTCTCAGTCCTGGAAACAGATCTTTTCCACTCTTTATTAGATCTGATTTATACTTTTTGTAAAGTATTGAACAACACAGGTTCATGACATTATACATGCTTTGGCATGTGCATGAAGCAGAACGAACACTCAAAGGGGCTAACCAAATAAAAGGGCTGCAAACAGAATGAAGGCAGCAAAAAAAGGAGAGCCTGTCCCGACCTCATGCTTTTATTACTGTGCCAGAAAACTGTCCTGATCCAGCAAGGGACCGTTTCTCATTCAATTACGTGTTCCATGTGTGCGTTCCAAGGCTTCATGCACAGCAGCATCTGAGCAGGCCCAATCTTTCACACACATCCCCATCTCCAACACTCAGCTCATTGCCTATCCAAACAGGGCTGCACAGGCTCTGTCTGGCACCTGCGTGTATGTATGTTTTGTATGCATCTGTACAGTGTATGTGAGTGCTCATTGTGTTTAAGAGATATTTCCCAGAGCATAAATTTAGACACGGGCCATGTTGTTCACCCTCTCTGCTTTTTAGCACAGTATAGACAATTTCCATAAATCTGGACAAATTGGATGTTTAACACAAACAAATGTATGAATATCATCCAGTGGCTATCCTGCATGATAATCTGCTAGATGAACTCTGCCATCTTAAACCCCTGCATCACTGGATGCTGGTGGCTGAAGGAGGGGACAATCCTCGTGCTCTGGAGGTAAAAACTGCAGTCCTTTAAGCTGCCGTTTGAGACTCAAGTGGACTCAAGACCTCTAACCCACCTGTTTTGTTAAGACTTAAAAAATTATACAGAATAAAGGACTTGAACACTCAGAGCGGTCAATGCACACACAGGTGTCGCCAACCTCAGCCACACTGACCTTAAAAACTGTTCTTTAGAAAACCTATGGGTGGTGTTATGTAATGATACAGACTGATGCCAGCTGGTTAGCAGTGCTGACTCTGGATGATATTTCAATACAACAGTGTACAGGAAGGCCATCTGGTCAGTATGCACACCACAGTTTTTCACACAGTTTGACAGAATTGCTGCTCTGAATTGTCAGTGCGTTGGTAATTATTGAGATATTTTTGTCCATGGTACTCAACTTTAACCTTACCTCTATGTTATATTATTATATTCAGTTTTTACACTACAGTTCACTCCAGAGAGTGATATTTTCTAATTTATTAATGTTGTTCTATGCTTAGATTCAGCAAAGGGGGGGCAAAAGATGAGTCGCCAATTAATTCTGCAGCTTGACAACAAGCCCATAATAAAGGCCAGAGTTATAAAGAACTATCTTCACTGACAAGAAGGACACTGATTCCTGCAGTGAGATGGCTTCCACTGAGCTCTGATGTCAACATCATTCAGACACAGAGGATGGCCTAAAAGAACAAGTTCTCCATGATGGTTGGAATGTCTTACACTGGCAGTGTGTGCTGTTTGTTGCTAAAGGCAATCGGCGGTCACATTAAGTATTAAGTACACTTTAACCACCTACAACTTCTGCACTGTGATGTATATTGGCCAGTGGAATCAAACTTTATTGGTGTAGATTTATTAGTTTGTTTTGTGTGTGTCTACAGCCACTCGCCAAAAAGCGATTTATGTCACAGTTGTATGATTTCATTTTTTTTTTTTTTTTTAAATTTCACAAATTGCAAACTAATAGGGTGCTTTTATAAAACATATTTGTCTCTGCTGCAATGTCCTGTCCAATGTTTATGACCACTCAAGATTACACCCTCTAACTGTCTGCACATTGAGAACTTGTTTTGTGAGATGGGAGAACAGAGAGTTGCATCTGGGCAAGAAGACCAGCTTTAAAGAATTGTGGGTTTTTTATTGTAAATAAATGTTTGATCACACCGATCTTAAATGTCTGCTATGAGATCAGTATTCACAGTCTGTTAACTAAAGCAGTTGCCAACACACTTTGATCTCAGCTTATTTTGTGTTTACATCCCTAATGCATGAGGTAAATCTCATTGTACAGCTGCTCAAATCAGTGCTGTAGATTTCTCTAAGTGTCCTGTGGATGACCTGGCTACAGCTGTGTGACATATTTTCCTTTTGTGTTCCCCAGGCCGAATTTTGACCCTCGTCGCAACTGATTTGCCAAACCAAAGGACACCCAGGTATGAACTGAATTTATGCATGTTAATACCTGTCATTTAATCCTTAATCCATCCTCCTCACATGCCACTGTGTGAATTTAACTGGCAATTTTAATTGTTTGGTGTTTTATGTCAGAGTGTTTCAAAATTTTTTTCTGCAGCTTGTTTATGTATGGATATGAGTTTTATTGGTCTGGACGGCGCACAAGTGATAAATTTCAGTGCTGCTCAGTCAGGACTGTAAACAGAGCAGGGCCAGTGACAGCAGGCTAATGAAACAGAGCCTGTCCTTTTGCGCTGCTTTGATCCGCATTACAGGCCTGGGAGGACTGCAGCATGTCTCTCTGTGCTGGTTCAAGTCAGGATTAGAGATCAGTATGATGACTTTCATGCTCTACTGACTGAAGTGGAGGGTTTGTAGGATGTTTGTAAGCATGTGTGTTCGAATACACAGTGTGACTGAGGGGGTGAATGCTAGTGTATGTGCGTGTGTAATGTGAAAATCTTTGTTTAGGCAGGTGAGTAAGCCCTGGAGGCTAGTCAATCCCCAGCAGGTATCACAGCAGACCCAGTAAGGCCTCTCTGTTTTCCTGGAAGCAGGCAGGCATGTGGGTATGCAAAGTGAGGTGCTGCTGCTGAGGTGGGATGTGGGGATTGATACTGTAACGCTGGACTGCTCTGCCCTGTTACTCAGATGGTGACTCAGAAGAGCTATTAGTGAGGCGGATAAATCAAAGAGTGAAGTTTTTGGGTTTAGTTTGATCTCCATCACAACTGTGCACAATGTGATATCTCCTCATCTGTGAATCACATCTAGCAGGAAGCTCCGGAGGCAGCATAGTGCAGGTTGATGGTGTGAAGTTGAAGGGGAGGAAGAGAGGAACAAATGAGAAGGGAGCAGCATGGACAGACAGATTTAAGCACCTACTGATATGGAAGTTGCACTAAATCTGGCATGAGTGTTTTTGGCATTTGGACTGAGCCCGAGGAGGAGGATGTTAGGAGGGTGGGTTGGAGTGAGAGCAAGAGAGACGGGAGGGAGATGTGGAGACAAGTCTGGGTCTGAGTGGAAACTTGAATGGAGTGGAAACTGGGCTGGAGGCCACACAGCAGATCCACCTGAACCCTGCCAGAGCAATCAGCTATCAGGAGTTTAGAGAGGGAACCATTTGCCCCCTAAGTAAATTCAGCAGGGGTTTGTAGGGATTTGGCCTGCCTTTCAGGCTCTAATGCAGGGATATTTTGGTAAGTGAAGTCCTCTTGTTTTCTGGAGAGGGTGCCAGAGCCTGTCTGCCTTTTAATGGGATCACAGCAGACACCCCAGGAACCACCGCCAGGTGAAGTGATTCCGCTCTCTACTTCCAGCTGTGTAAACATTCACATGCACACGCATGCTCTCCCACGCACCCCCAAACACCACACACACACACACAGTCTGACACATACTATCACTTCTAATAAAATGCTTGCTGGCCTGCACTGAGGGAAATGCTCACATTCACTTTTGTTCTCAAATGAAAACAAAGCTTATTTTTCTGCTTTTGATAAAAGTTCTTGGCCTTGTTAAAAACAATGAGTTGCTTAAAAGATGTAAACAATTTACAAGAGCTAGTGTTGTCTTTTCTCAAGCTGGGAAAAGAAGCATGACATTGTCCTTCCTCTCTGATTGTCTCCATTGCTTTGGTATTTAATTTTCTCATAAATATTATTTAACCTTTTTCTGTCACCGTTCTGTTAGCAACCATTCTTTTTCTCCCCTCTTGCAACCTGTTAGACTTCAATACAAATCTTAAAGTATATGTTTAAAAAAAAAAAAAAAATTAATTAGGGTGAAAATAAAAAAAAAAAACATTTCAAATATTTTGCGAATTTTTGCTCTTTGTCATTTTAGGACTAGGTTTTACAGAGTCAATATGGCCTTATAGTGTAGGTTTGTAGAGGGAAAGAGGAAACCTCAGTGGCCAGGCAGTAGCTGTACTGTTAAAGGCATTTGGACTTTAAAGCTCCATTGTTTATGTAACCAAGAGAAAGTCAAGACTCCCTTATGGCCCTTTTGAAAAGCAGATGCCGGAGATTTTTGCCTCGACATTTTATGGCTTATTTGCTACCAAGGAGATTCTGAGATTTCTTATGGGACTGAGTCTTTTCTCACTTTCCTCCTGTCAGGCAAGAGGGGTTTAACTGTTGTAGTGTAACCATACGTGTGTACATTGCAGATGCATTCTTTAAGTGTAAACCGATAATTGTTCACTTTAAAAATCTTTAAAGAAGTGTCTTTGTTTGGCTGATCCATACAGCTCCACACATCAGAATCAAACTTGCAACCTGGACCTGTTAAAAATGACAGTTCCAAGCAGATTTTCCAGCCCCTGCAATGATTGGTTTGTATCATTTCTCAGCTGTTTTCACTTTAGCATTGAGACTGCCCGCACTGCGAAAACCTCCCCTCCTTAACAAGTCATTTAGTTTCCTATTCAGCCTTGAGGGCTTATTCTTTATTAAACAAGGAAAATATTCTGCCATTTGGTTGAAGTAATTCCACTTGCTACAGCATCTTGCTATATCAATGTCACACACTGACACACACAAACACACGCATACATGAATCAGCCACTGACAGCCCTGTTGGTCTCTGAGCCACCATGCTGATCCTTTGGAGCAGAGCAGCAATCGTCATAAGCTCAGAGGAGCCGTTGTGTTGACAGAACTTTCATAACCAGATAGTGTTATATAAGGCTAGTGTTATATTATGTCACTAATCCTGCAGTGTCTGAGCATATTTGTGTGTGTCATATGTGCAGCCATGGGTTAAATTTCAGCTGGAAGGTGTGATGTTCTTAATTATAACTAACCTACCATGCCTTGCAGCTACATGAGGAAGGTTCAACCTAAGAAATCAGTCTAATTGGATCAGCTGCCAAACAAAGTAGTCTGAAGAAGCCCACAGTCACCCAAAAAGTGGGACTTTTTCCTGTTCTGCCTGATGTGCTCCTGGTGTGTGACTAACACTGTGGTGTTAGTTGATATTTCATTAGACGAGGGAGTGTATTCCTTAGAGAAGCTGGTTTGTACAATGGCATAGACTTGGATAACATAAGTAATTTTCTTGAATGCCATCACGTTCATTCTTGTGACCTTTCCTAACATGGAGTTTTCATAACAATAGTTAATTAGTATGAAGAACCAGAATATTTCCTAAAACAAATAGTTTGTAGGAATAAGAAATATTTTATTTTCTATAATTTTGCGGTTTTATTAACTTCATGTGTTTTTCTTTGGTTAGTTTTGTTGTATTTGCAGGATTATGCATTTTGAAACAACATGCAAATTCCAGACCTCCTGGATTGCATTAGTCCGTGTGTTTGCACTGAGCTCATCCTTATTGAAACTCCAGCCTCATCTGTTTGCTCAGCTGGAGGACTCGGGCCTCCCCCAGGGATCACTCAACTGCTGTCCCTCTGGATGTGGCATCCAGCTTCCAGACATCCACTGCTGTTTGTGGTGCCTGCTTGGTCCACATACATAGATATTAACTGGTTGCATCATGCTTACAATACATCTGATTTATGTATGGCATTGGAGAGACCTAATGTGCCGTACAGCACATTATATATTGTAGTGTTGATGTGGTGTTAAGGTGTATGTGTATATATTTATAGACTAGCGTCCTTGGTTTTATTTTAGGTTGGGTACCTTATTGACCCAAATGTGTGTGTAATGCCTAAATGCTACTGCTACTATAAATTGGCACCAGTCATTTGGGTATTGTTGTGTATGTCTTTGACTCCACTAATTTGAAACACACATTTAAAGGCTGGTTGTGTAAATTAGTTGTTTGTCACACATTGAATGGCTGACTCGGACAGAATATTTTTTTTCTTTTACTAAAATCCTCAGTTGAAGTTTCACCAATTTTAGATTTCTCTCTTTCTCTGTTTTATACTGAATATCTATGCTTGGTTTTTAACGTCTTACTCGTTTACATCACACTTCAACACTTTGGTGGTCAAAGCCATCCAGAACAGAAAAGCAGATTCTGACAGTATTTAACATTTAGTTGAATTGGTGACACATCTTTGGAGATCCACTTTGATATAATGTAGATGCTTTGTACTGTGTAAGTCCTCACTGCATGAAGAGTTTGGACAGAGATAGATGGTAACCGTAACTAGGTTGGAGGAGCCAATTCTAGTTCTATTCATTCTATAGACCTAATGATCAATTAATAAATAAATAACAAATAGCAACAAGCTTTTGTAGAAAAAGGCATAGTATGTGAGTGTGTGAAATATACAACATAAGATACCTTTTGCACTCATATATATATATATATATATAAAAAGCTCCTGCAGTCCATTCTGTGAATGTCATCCAGCACTTTGCCCTGACTGGTGACCCCTCCTCTAGTGGCTTCCACAGTGACCCATTGGCTTGTTGGCCCAGTGGATTAGTAGTGCAGTGAGCAGAGAGGCAGCTGAGTGATATATTGTGTGTGTAAAAGTAAAGGGCGTTAAGTGGAACACAAGCCAACAGCAGTAAAAGCCACAATATATCTGGCAGGACATGTCTTTTCTGCAGCATATCCATCCATAGAAGTATGCGTGTTTTTGTGTGTGTGTGGTATTGTGTGAGTATGCAGGGTCCTAATTCCCCAATGCAGCGTCTAGCCTTACAGAGTGACCCCAGGAGCTGATTTATGTTTAGATTCTATTCCTTCTGTTATGCTGGATGAGTTTTAGCAGGAACTGTAAACCAGTAAATCACCCAATGAAATGTGTCATATGCTGCTGTTGTAATTCATACATTATAAGCTATACATCACTGGCTGAGGCACATGCATGTGCCTGTGTGTGCAAGTTTTGTTTGTGTTCAAGCACACATATGTATGTGTGTATGTGCGAGAGACGGGGAAAAAACCTTAGCCTAATTCGTAGAGATAGTGGGATCATTAAGCCACGTCTCGGTAATGGAGACTAATGTGGGATTAAGCAGACATAATGACATGCACCCATCTGGAATGCTTCAGCAGTAGCAATCAGTGTGGAAAATGGAGTGATATGGAATTTCTTTGACAAGCTTTCATTCATATTCATAAATGGTCACTAATGTGGAAAAGTATGGAGGAGTAGCTTACGTAGGGAAAAATGAGGACTTGGAAAATTATCTAACTTATCAAATATGATTGCGTCCAAAGTAATGCCCCCGTAAAAAGTAGCCTTATTGGTCTTATTGGCCTTGGTATGGATCCACAAATATTGGTGAAACTGTAATCACAGAGCAGTTTAGAGTTGGATTCTTGTGAGAACAGTTGAGGCCTTGTAAACCTGACAAAGAACCATACAAGTGGAATATTTTCTGAGTGCTTTCCTTTGCTGGGTGCTTCCATTGATAGTTGATAGAATGTTACCTTCTGCAGACACTGCTAACACGATGCACAGGAATATTGATGATTTAAATGCTGCTTGGACATGTACTGCATGTTTTAGTGGTGCCATAGTCTTCTAGTGTATCCAATGTTGGGGCTGCCTCTGCCTTCACTTAAGCGGCAGTCACTGATCATTTCCTTGGCTGAGTAACTAAGAGCCGGAGCATCAAGGGAGCAGAAGAAAAATTAATGGCTTGTGTTTTTTTTTAGGAATCGGACCTCCTACACTCACATTTACCCCCCCTGGACTGACCCTTCTGACTCTGGACTGTACCCCCCTTTTAGCTGGGGTGCTGTCAGTGATGAGGCCACTGTAGCTTCCCCCATGCTGTGAATGACTGGATGCGTTTATAAATGGAGGCCTCTTCTCCAGCCTTTCATAACTTCTTACCACATTTCTGTGTCGGCTTCCTTCTGTCTCACGTACTCTGCTTCTCCTTGGTTTTCTTCCTACTTATTGCTTCATCATCCTCCTTCTGTCCAACCTCTACCTCTCTTCATGGGAAATACTGAACCAGGACTGGCCTATCTATCAAACAGGCCATTAAAAAGAAATACAGAGACAAACTGCACCTTGAAGAGTAAAGCAATGAATCAGTTAGTTTCTCGTTACTGTGTGGGTTATTGTCAATAGCGCTGTGGAAAAAGAAAAATGTTGTATGAACAACAATCCTGTGCTGTCAGGGAGCTATTCCTGCATACATTATTAAGGCAGCTCATAAACGCCTTCTTGTTTTATTACTTTCTTTTCCGAGGGTTTTTCCAATTCAGTTTGATCAAACTGCAACATGTCTACATTGATATTTGGATGTCGATTATACTGCCAGCCTGCTGCCAGGTATACATGCAGTAAATTAGTAAGCAATGCACCTTGAGCAATGAAACGCCCAATGTACTGCAGTAAAGCTATTATTATTAAATGCAGTTAAACACACCTTATATAAAACACTCCGCCACCCAAAAGCACTTAACAGCAGGCTGCTGAGCTGCAGTTGAGCTCCAGCCATTCATAAATCTGTATTTATGAATTCTTGGATTTGTACATCACTGCCAGTTCTACCACCCTATCCATTTCCTGCACTAGATCCCGCTTATGACATTGATATGACTGGAACTGTTATGTTAACCAATAATACACCAAAAGAGATTTATTTTTGGAGCTATTTCCTACATAGTTCTGCTTTTTACTTCTCTGCTGCCATGTCGACTGACATCCTATAGGAATGGAAAACAAACAGTGCCGGTGTGTAGGTGAGCGCTGGAGTTGCTCTTTGGGGATTTAAATATGTTGCTCTTTGCTTCAAATATTCCTGCTAAGATTAAAAGGTTGACTGCTCCTGTGCGTACAGCACTGCATGCGGTCTGACACTAAACTTTAATTTTTTTTTTAGATGCATTTTACAGGTTCTTTATAATTGCATACAGCAGAGATTTCACGCTGTGAGGTATACTTTACTGGACGCACAGCTGTTTGCATAAGAATGCTTAAAAAAATATAGATTCTCTCACTGAGTCATGGGCATGTACATGATATGCATAGATTTTCATGTATTCTTACACTGTAGGTAAGAGTGCCCAGTCCTTCTGAGGGCCATGACGGTCCTGTAAGGGACATGAACCTCAGCTTCCTGGATAAAACACCTTCCACCCGTCCACCTTCATTTGCAGACTTTTGGTAGTCTTTATGTACAATGTGTCAGTGCCTGGGCCATGTTACATCAGGCCAGTGTCTTTTTTTTGTTTGTCTTTTTTATTTTTTTTCGAGTAGGTTAAAATCAAACCATTATGGCGTTTGTGTATGCAGATGTGCTATGCTGCTGCTGCCGCGTGCATGGATAGCAAAAGATTTGGCATCAGGTGCAAATCCCCTGCCCCCCACTCAGAGCTCCCAGAGCTTCAGTTCCCCTCATTTTTCACCTCCACATAATAAAATTTTAAAATCTCATATATCTGCTCTTTGCAATCATTTTTTATTAACTTTTGTACTGATTCCACAGGTTTGCCGGAGAGAGCAAAAGAAACGGACAGATTCGTTTGGTTGCTTTGTTCTTTCAGTTTGCCTCTTGGTCTCTTATAAATACTGGTGTCAGTGTCCTATTCGCCAATGTTAGACCTTGTTATCTTTTGAATAATGTCAGTACTAAGAAAGATCAGGTCATGCTGGATTGCCTAGGGAGAGAAAGAGCATGTGTCACACCATTATAAATAATACATCATTGGCCTACTACAGTATAGATTCCTATGGCCTAATAAAGCCAGGTAGCACACACTGGGGCAGAAAAATATTATGTGATTATGCAATTATGTGTCTTTGAAACGATGAATGAAATGAAATGAAACATTTCTGTGTGTTTTCAGTACATCCACCACAAGAGCAAAACTTCCCCATGTCTTTCTTCAGCTCTTCCTCTACTGTAGGTACAGAAGCACTGATGTTTTTTATTTTATTGCTGGATGTCGTCCTGAAGCCCCATATGTTTTCACTGGGATGGATCGGGATTATTAATCGTGCTCTGTTGCCTGTGAAGAATGAATGTAATACTATTGTATTGCAGCGGGGTCTGGTGAGTGATATGTCTTAAACACTTGGTCTTAGTGGTCTTAGTGCCAGCATCAGATTGCTTCCCGAGTTTGCTGAGACAACAGGTGACATTCGAGTCAACCTGTTGAGGTCTTTGAATGTGTCTTTCTCTATATGTGAATTGTATGTGCTTACCCAGTGTCTCTTCACAACACTCAAACAGAGATAGAGATGTGTTGTACTTACAAGCAACGCATCTGACAATTGAATTGATTGGCTTACTTAAGTGTGGGCATCCATTTACTTTGACATCAGCCTGCCTTTATCAGATTCCAGCTTGGCTCTCACGCCAAGATTCAGACTGTGTGAGCCAGCAGCTTGTTTCACATGCAGTTGTAAAAATAGATGAACCCAGGATATCTCTCAGCTCTGACACTGAGGTATTTGATTGGCCGTGATGGCCCATTTACATCATTGTGATTGGCTCACAGTTTGAGACGTTTGATTTACAGCTTTTCAGGAGCCGTTCACCTTTTCTCTGTTTGGCTGTTACTACCCTGCTTTAAGATTATTTTATATAGTTCAGAGATGAGTGAACTATTTTGCTCACATTAGTTGCATGTCATGATGAATTAAATTAACATTTGTGCTTACTACCTGGAAAACAAACTATAATTTTATCACCTTGAAAAAAAAAGTATAACTTATCGGTCTGCTTTTCTGTTCCAAAATATGGGCCTCCACTGTTGTTGGAAATAAGTTTCCAGTATAGTTAATACATAGGATTGTCTCATCCACTTCATGGCCAAACAAAGTTTTAAGTAGCTGTTGCCACATCACTGATTTTATGTTACCTCATTTATCCACAACAGCTCTCAGTGTTCAAGGTTGTTGTGAGTGTTGACCTGCCACTTTCTCTCCCAACATGTGTTGTGTTTAGATAAGTCCACTAGCTTTGCAGTACTTCTGGTGGGAGGTGGGCTTGTGTTTCCAATGGAATGGGCTATGATTAGAAACAGCAGGAGTAGGAGCAGCATGGTTTCTCTGATGTGACAGGCAGAGAGAGACATTGAGCTTATACTGAGCATCATATTTTCTTATCAAGATTTCATTTATATGACCTACCTATGCTAAATATTTTTCTCTTCACACACTCACTCCTCATCAGTTTGCCTCCTACAGGTGCTCACATTACATCTTGTGCTGATTACTGTATATAGGCTGTATTGGCCTTTAAACTCTCTTTCCCCTGACGTCATTCTTCTTGGGTTGTGACAAGTAGCAGTCCCCCTTCCCTGCAAAGCTGTAGTGCACGCTAACTCAAGTGAGGTCACCACAGTAAAACAACACAGAAAGTTTCCTAAGGTCGTAAAGTCTGGCCGCTGAGTGTTTGGAGCTCGAGGGGAATACGTCCTGGATAATTGGCAGGATAATTTCCGCAGCGGCAGCTGAGGTCAGGCATGGGCCTCCTTCCCCACTGTCCACAATCCACACATACAGTCTGAGCCCCTTGTCTGGCCTTCCTCCCATCACCATTACGTTTCGTCTAATTGTAGTTTCTCCTTTGCATCCACATAGTTTGCTCCACATGCACTCATATGTATCCATTGTGGTTTGTAATAGTTTTTGAAATCATATATGTGACTGGCTGCCTGAAGACTCATGTTTTGTGCCAAAACGACCAAATCAATACACACATCAAGGAACAATAAAAATGTCTAAAAAGAGAAACACAGGCAGCAAGCCAGACGGTTTAAGAGGCTGTGATAATGCAGTTTGAGCCATGTCTCTTAATGCTGATTGTTTGGCACATCAGCTTATTGACTTGGACTGAAGGCCAAACTTTGATCTTGCTGTGTTATGTAGTGTAATGTCATGCACGGAGATTAACCCTCACTGAGAAAACTGTTGTTAGTGAGTACCCTTTTTGGGGAAGCCATCATGTTTACCTAAACCTAACCAAGTAGCAACCGAGAGCATAAAGTGAAAGGGAGCACGTTCCCTTTGCAGGGGACATAAACCCAAATCTCCTGGGTGAAAGTCTGAAGGAATGTTTTAACTACCCACCACCCCTTTTTCCAGACCTTTCTTGGCCTTTTGACTCTCTCAGCCAAACAACCATATGTCATTTTGAAAATAGTTAGTACTCTACCTCTCCTGGGTGCGAGGGTGTGATTATTGTTGCACCTAAGGTTATACTTTACTATTTAGCTTCCTAATCATTCATTGTGATCACCAGTGTGTCATCTGGTGTAAGACACACAGCATAATGGGTTTACCGGTACTTAATGAAAACAACTGCCTGCTAAAAACATAACACTGACCAGAAAGGTGACAAAACACTCATAGACCTGAGCCTAGCTTCCAGAGCTGGGTGATAAATCTTGAGTTAATAACTCTAAGTCCCCTTTCCCACCACACAGTTATTTGATCCATTGTTAATCTAAACATATAAAGTTTAATTTTCTTAATTTTCTCTAAATTAAAAGTTTCCCTTAATATATTTCTCCTTCTCCATCTTTTTTTGCTCTTAAACCCACAGTGCCCATCTCTTCTGTCTGCCTGCGTGTGGTGCACTGCAGTACGGGTCTCTGTTATCGTCATTTCTTTTTTATTCATCACCGTCCTGGTTGTGCTAGTGTTACGGTGTCAGCTCCAGCTTTCTCTATCCAGCCCAGGCAGCGCAGCGTGTCGGAGACTTGCTCTGTGGGTGGGAGGCAGTTGCATGCGAGGCACACTCTGGGCCGCGTGCTGTGGGCTTTACTCTCCTTTAAACCTCTGCAGCGTCTCTCCCCGCTCACTCCATTTTTCTTTTTTCCTCCCTTTTTCTCTTAGTTCCTGCGGTGGAGGAAAATCTTACGGTGCGGTTTATTTATTCTGGTTTGGTGTTGGTTCTCACATGTCCTTGGCCGAGTTTCATACCTCCATGACAGTAGCCTGAATTGTGAGGGATTATCTTGATATCATGTACACATGTGTGATGTTCACATTGATGCCATTATGCACTGCTTGCTTAGAGGACAGAAACGTATGCGCACAAACTTGCACTGTTAATGTTGGAGCAGCCAAGTGCTTGACTGCCAGTGCATTTCCTCACCACACTGCTCAGGCCTCCAGCATTCAGAGACTCATCTTTTCTACTCTCCTTCCTCTCATTTGTGCGTCTGTCTTGTTTATGTTCCTCCTTAGAGGAAAAAAACATGTCGACCTTGTATGAACGAGCGCAAGGTCTACAATTCAGCTTGTGATTTGAGGGAATGAAAGAGAGGGGTTTAAAGTGAGGGGAGTGCTTTGGAGAAGGAGGTGGTGGTTCGGTGAAAGGCAGACTGGGAGCTGGGCTGTTTCCATCAGACTGTTTCCACTAATCCTAAATTGCAGCCACTGGAAGACACTGACCTCTTAACATGTGTTCACAATTAATGCTACCATAGTGAGATGTCTGTTTTCACCGAGAGAGAAAGATGAGACAGGAGAGGAGTAAACAATTTTTATGTTACCATGTTAGTTATGATGATTTTTCATACACACTGTGCCTTGTGAGTAATATGTCATTTTAATTAAAAAAACAAATACTGAAATACTGCTTAAGGTTGATCAGCAAGGTGACATGATAATTTTGCGTCTATTTTTTCTGCTGATAGAGTGCAGTTTTCAGTTTAAAGACACAAACCAGTGTGTTATTGGTAAATAGAGCTTGTTGAGTCATTTGCTTTTCTTTCCAACCGCACTTGGAGATTAGATATTCCATTTCATGTCCACAAATATGCTCTGTTGTTGATTAAAGGGCCATCGGTTTGTTGCGTAGGTCAGCAAAAGCATTGACACATTGGATCTATTCGGGGTTTGATGAACTTTTCATACCCCTGTTCCCTTTTTTTTTGTAAATGTAAAAAAAAAATGTTTTCCTTGTTCTGTTCTTCTCATTGTGTCTCTGTACAGCTTCATATTGCCATACTGAGTCACATGACTTGCTGTGAGCAGGAGAAAGTGCAGGGGACCTAGGGCGCGATGACATCCAGCTCATACATATGATGTACGAGATGGATAGAGAGAAGGGGGATGGGGGGTGCAAGCCCCCTTCCAATGTTTGGGAGGCACATAAAACATGTTACAGAAGGGCCATAAAAGAAGCCAACATTAGTGTCCAAATTTAAAACACGTCCCAGGTCTCAGCTGTCGCTCGCAAGAGGGTTTTTCAACCCCCCTCTCGTCTTTCTTTTTCTCGTCTCCAAAGCTTTGGCAAAGAAAAAGAATAGAACAACAGAGGAGAGGGGGAACTGGCAGCCTGCATGCTCCCAACATGCAGACTTGGTTAGGTTAACATTATGTGCTGCTTTTTTTTTTTTTATGAGTGATAAACATCGGGCACCAAAATAAGTGAAAGCACAGAGATAAGGTGGATGTAAGATTGTACGGTTAGGACACAATGTTTACAGAGAAGGCCAGAATGTTCATGGTTCTCTAAATTTAGCATTTTAGAGGGTTAGGTCTCACAGATTACTTTTATGAGATATCGTAATGCTTGTAAATGCAGAGATTTTGGGTTTAGCTGGTTCGACATTCATCCACTGCCACCCCAGTACCACTGAGACGAACTGTATCTGATTGGTGGTTCTTTCTTTAGTTTTTGTCTTTCTCTGGAGGTTGCATAGACCTCACTGTCAGCAGTTTTCACTTTCTACCAAATTAAGTGTTCATATGAAAACCATTGTCAGTTATGTCTGTGGATTATCAGGAGAAACCAGGGACATTGTTTCTGGAAAGTTCTGCTGTTGAGTTTTTCTAATATATTTTGTGTTTTACAAACAAAATCCAATTTAACAGAATGTGCAGATATTACAAAACCAGAGCAAATCTGTATGACCAGACTTTGCTGAACTGGGCCATGAAAGAGAAAGCCGTCCTGTACATGGATGTGATGGCGATGTCGTTTTTACATGTATATTAAATGTGGTGGTTTTCGTGGTGGTATATTTACATTGTGTGTTTATGTAAAAGAAAATGTGGGCGAGTGGCTTGGTTGCAGCTCCGTAGCAGGAGGGACAGAGAGAGGATATGTGGCTCGAAACAGGCCAGGAGAGAGAGGGCTTTATTTGCTGCAGGTGTTTTGTGTTGGCTGATTTCCCTCTCGCCTTTGTCTGCAGCAGTGTGCTTCTTGAGAGTAGAAGAAAAGCGTGAAGCAGACAGCAGTGTTCAGTTGGCAGTTCAGAGATTGTTTAGCAGATTTTGGTTTTCCTTTTCATGCATCTGAAACTATGTGTGCATGCTCTTAATCTATGGTGGAAATAAAGTCTGTCGGCTCAACTGACATCACTGAGTCCTGACAGTGTTTTAATAGAAGACGTTTGCTGCAGTAGCACCATTAACATTAATGATGCATAATGAGGTCATGAGTATATTAAATCTATATTTTCACTAGCTAAACATTCAACACCTAAAGTGTGCCATATTTAATTGCCTTCCTGATCATCAAACCCCACATTCAGCTGTGATCTGTCCCATGAAAGAGCTATATAGACATTGAAAGTCCTGCAGTGAAGGGAGCTTCAAGTAGCAATCCAAATATACAGTGGTATTCTCAAACAACATGGGCCTGCCAACTATAACACTCCTATTTATTTATATATTTATCTGGATTTCCTGTATGCTTGTCGAGATGCTGAACGTTGTGGGCTTTGCTATCTGAGGGCCGTTTGACAAGGGTTGGCCAGTGCGGCCCGGGCTTTGCCATGTTGCATTAAAGTTGGGTTATTTTTCCTGGGGACTCATAATGACGGCGCTGTCCCCATCCCTGAGACGTCTCTGTTCTCCCAGCTTCCTCCAACCCCTCGTAGGGCGCTGGGCCTGGCAGGTTACCGCTGGGGCTCCCACCAGTAATGCTGCATTGGATCTGCAGACGCCCAGTCAGGTGGGGTTTGCTTTGTGTGTATGTGGGTGCAAGTCTGCATATTCCAGGCGGTGGTGTAGACTGGTTCATTTGCATTCGTGTGTATTTACACATTTAATTTAGTTCATTTTACCCTGTTAAAGGAAGTTATTATATATATTATTTAATTAAATAACCTTTTAAACATAAAAAATTTTCATTTAGCATGGCTTCCGCTTAGTAATGCACTCCATCACAACAACTTTACAACTGTTGGGTGGTTAGCTTGTACGAGCTAATTTTATGCAATAACATAAAAGCCAGTGGATCACACAATCACACACAATCACTGCAGCCTCTTGATCAGTTAATTCTAATATCTCTTAGATACATCTGTCTGTCATGACCAACAGAAATTTGCCGTTGACATTCTGAGTAGCGTAACTAAACTTGTTGATTATGGCTTCATTCAGTTCCAGTAGATGAACATGCTTAATACATTGGAGCTGGCACACCTGAATGGAGTGTAGCCAGTACTAATGTTATTAGAACCACCCGTCCTCTTTCAGTAACATGTCAAAATATCCAGCGCTCCACGCAGGTCTCCTCACATTATCAGTAATTAGTTGTGCCATTCCCCAATAAAGTAACTGTGATTTGTCAACAATGTATAAACGAGTTAGAGTTTGAGAATCAAAATGTGACCTTTTTTAAATCATTATTACACTATTAAGTCCTCCTTGGGTCTGTGTTGGCTTGGGTTTAATACACATATAAATGTCCGACTCAGTATTTTGTGTGCCTGCACTCAGACAGGATCGTTGTCTTAATGTGACATTAGCACCTACAATAGATTAACACAGTGATATTTTAATCACAATTGTTAGTGTGGGGGCTCATTCTCATGGTTTTATGTATGCATGTTTGTAATTATTTTTTATAGGAATGAAAACATTATAATAATTACTTCCAGTAAGTCATAAAAAATACTATACCATATTTTAATGCTCTTGAAGGCTGTAATGTATTTAGTGCCAAATTATTATTATTTTTGAATGAACCACTGGTGTATCTTCTGCACATAACACTAAACCTATTTTATATTACTGTCCTTGGATGATGGATATGTTCTCACAAATCGTACCTGTACCTGACAGCGAGAGTTTCCTATACTTTTATTTTCAACATGTTTCCTCCTTGACCTTGTGCATCACATCAGCCAGCTCTGTCAGTGGGGACGCATGCTTGTCTTGTTGGACCCCTGCCTTGCATGCCTCCACCAAGTTCTTACTGATTGATGCTGGCAGATATAGGCCTCATTTTGGCAGATATTCTAAGTGGAGTGTTTGACAGATGAACAGATGTTAAAATAGATTATTTATTTTTCATATGAATGAATAACAGTTTTTTCCAGTGCATCTGTGACATTTTGCAAGTTGACTAAAATCTCTCACACTCACCTTTGACGCTGTAAAGCACATTTACTAATGAAAAAGAAAATGCTTTGTAAACAATCTGCCACTGGTTTCAGCTCCTGTGCCAGGTGTATTCTACTCCAATAAACATGCTTCTGGAAGGCTCCTTATATCATTAGCTGAGTAACCTTCTGTGCAGCCAAAATAGACATCAGGATGGAATGCTCAAGGAAACGGTGTGCTCCCAAAACTTGCCTCGAGTGTTGCTCCAAAGCTGTGGTTGTGTTCAGGTGGGTAAGCAAGCTGATTCTAAGAATCTAAACAAACATTTTGACATAAACAGAGATTCTGCTGTGGCTTACATGACTTGGAGAATGTTAAGTATGAAGAATGTAAACAAAGGGATTTCTCTTGATGAAAAATCGTTTGCTCATTCAACATGGTTCAGTTTAAAGTACCTATGCCAAAATTCATTTGATGCTTCTAACTCCTTCCGCACCTACTGTCCAGCTCGTTGGCTCCCTCTAGGCCTAAAGGCGGAGTTAGCCATTCCTGGTTAATTAATCTTCCTAAGATATGAACCCAACAGCCAAACAAACCCCCTCAAAGTTGTGCAAATTGGTCCTTTACATCACCAAAGGAACAACTCTAACAAGTAACATGCCAGCTGATGACATGCTACATACTGCCTGTAGTTTATCAGGGAATCACACCACATGATCAAATTCACCATTTTACTCGCAGTTTTATGGGATCACATGACAAGATGGTTGACTAGAACATGAAGCTGGCCCATTAAAAAATCAAATGACTTTCAAAAATCATTTTGAAAGTCATTTGATGTCAGCCTCAGCCTCAGTCCTGTGTTTCCCTACCTGCAGGCTGACCACGTCTCTGTTGTTCATAGTCATTCAGCTTATATTCACTGAGCGTGGCAAAACTAAAGTTTGTTCTGCTGCAACCACTCCAACAGAACCCGCAGCAGATGGAGAACTAGATCATGCGGTGCAGAACTGAATAAGGATGCCATAAATCATACCTGATAGATAGTACAGGATGTTGGAATTTTAAAGCTAGGAATAGGAATAAAAAACATTTTTTTTTGTCTATAAGAAATGGCAGCAGTATTTGACAAAAAAAACATTTATTGGAAAATAAAATGGCTCAATCCATTTTTAATCAGTCATTGTCAATCCATAACTCTGGTCAGGTTCAACGCTGATAGATTTATGACCCCTATCTTTTCTGCGTAACTTCACTATGCTCAGTGACTGTGACTCAAAGTTGTTTTCCTTTCTGAACCAAATAGATTGTTAAAAAAGAATTATTTGTATAATGGACATTCAGCCATTTTCTTGGAAATTTTTCCGTACTAATGATATCTGATTGGACAAATCATCAGAAAGACTCCTCCAAGTGAACAAATCAAATCATTTCCCAAACATTAATAAATCTGGAGAAACTGCACTTACACACAGTTACTGTGAAGTCGCTGTGTGACAGTCTGCGCCTGACAGGAATACGCTGAAGGAAGTAGGTAAAACTTAGATTTAGACATTTTAGTTTTATTAAAAACACACAAAGGGATGAAATGGACTTTTCTTCAGCCCACCGGAGGTGAGATCTTTTTATTTTTTTTCACATTATTTACCCATGTGTCAACAGCTTTCATGACTTTGTTGTGGTTAGCATTCGGTGAAAGTTGATGGTAATTAGAAAAATTAAACGGCATTTAAAAAAAGAACTTCAGAATAAAAATTACTTAAAAAAGGAAAAATGGATAATTGCATATTTTATGCACTTGATAAAATTTGCACTTTATTCATGCGAGCTGTTTACACTTTTGGATAAATAGAATCATTCTCACTCCCCCAGCAGAAAACCTACAGAAAGTATAACTCTCTGCACTTACTGTTAATGATTGGTCACAGCCTGGTTGGTTTATTTATTTTCTCTGGGTGGTACCTTCTTGCAGTGATCAGTGGTTTTACACAGCCACCGCTGCAGCACTAGTAAGCTGTAAAAACACTAGTGCCACATCACAGCAGTGCATCTTAAGAAGAGCACAACATTTGATATGAACTGAACCACTGCCCCAAAGTCTTTTTGGTTGTCTTTTCGTTTTAACCCTGCATATGCCATGTTGCCAAAAAATAATTTGCATGCGTCTGCCTTTGTTATTTTATTTTATTTTATTTTTATTTGTCTAATATTGCATTAAAAGACCCTTCAGAAGGCCGTAAGCTGACATCAGCCCACATGATGTCTCTGTTTACAGTTTGTACAGTAGCATTTGGTTAACAGCTCTTGCAAGAACAAATCTCATATTTCTTGGAAATTGCAAAGTTTTGCTATCACTTGGTTTAGCACGAAGAAAGGAATACAGAGGAGCTCTGAAGACATGCCAGCCCAGTGATCCATTGTTTATAGACATAAGTAAAGCATATTTACTGCATTAACTTTAGTTTTTAGGACATTTTCCCTATGCGTTTCTTTGTTCATAGTCTGGCCCTACATTTTAGAGCCCACCGTGCTTCCTGAGTGCACACATGGATGAACAGTAGCTTGTTTGTGTTGCTGAATAATCCTTAATCAACAATCCAAACCAAAGCAAAGTCTTTCATTATCCCAGGGAGCATGCCAGCTTGGCACACAGTAAACTCTGCCTGTCTGTTTTAACCAGGAACCTGGCGAAACGGCATCGAAGAGGCCCCTGTGTGTGTGTGTGTGCACTCTCACACTGACATAAACATACAGCACATAGGCAAACACAAAGATAAGTCTGCATGCATATGGGGTGAAGTACAGAACAATGCAGGCCAGAGCATGCACATGTGCTCCTACTGTCAAGTAAAAGTCATAAAGAGAAAGCAAACACAGCAGTGCACAAGGACTAACACACACACATGTACACTGCATGCATCATTTGAATATAATAGTGGGGTATTGTAGCAGAGATGAATGATGTACACAGAGATTATTAGGAAAGTAAAGTGTGTGCCGCATACTGAAAATAGTCATCTTTCTTTTATTAGGCAGTATAGGAGCTGCAACATGGCCCTAAGGGGATTAATTACACTGAAAGTGGGCTCTGTGTGGGCCCTGCAGTAGGCACCACACATGGCAGTGAGTAACACAGGGCTGCATCTCCTCATTATTGGAAATTTCCTCCTGAGATCTTTCATCACTTCTACCCTTCAGTCTAAAGAGGGGGTCCTGAGCTTTAAACAAGAAAAGGAATGATGGGTTTTTCTTACAGGCTTCACTTCTTGTCACTCCTGCAGCTTTTGTCTGGATATCTACTTCTGTTGGATACACATACACACACATACAGTGTTGAATTATTTGAGTGACACGCTTCACGGCTCCGACTTCCTGCCACCCAGTGGGAGGAGCTGTCCATTATAGTGACAGACCTGACTTTTTGAAAATATTATTTCATATCAGGCCAGAGAGGTTAGAGAGAGACAGGTGCTGTCAGGGAGTGATGGATGAGCCTCTTTTAAAAGGCCATCAGGGAAATAATAGACAACTCAGTGAGCCTTGAAAGCAGCAGGCTAAGCCAAGACGATCTTCAGTCCCCCTCTCATCTCCACAACTGTCAGATTGAAAAATGTCAGCAATTAGAAAGTATGGTAATGTAAAGGTAGTTCCATGTTTGATCTGCTTTACACTGAAGCAGCTGTGGCAGTCAAGGTGGACAGAGAGGGCAGCAGCAGCAGGAGGGAGGGTCAGACTCTGGACAGATGGCGTCAGAGTCAAATCTAGAACGGGAACAGGACTACTTAGATATTTAAACTGCAAGACCTCTCTCACCGATCGGTTGTTAGCTTTTGTATTTATATTCATTTCTCCAGTAAGATCTTTATGAGTGTTGTTTTTTTGTGCTGGTATATAATGTCTATAGCAGATGTGCTACTTTGTGTACTTTTGTGTGGCATCGGTCAGTCAAACAATTCTAGATGAGTCATGCAGCATTTGTTGACTTCATCATGGAGACGTATCCTGTTTTGTGTGTGTTTGTGCCCCCTAATTTCATTCTGTAAACAACAAGCTCACAAAGTTATACACACAACCAAATATTGAACACTTGCTTTGCTCTTTTCCTGTTTGTACAAAACCAAAAATGAGCTAATGCTTTTTTAGTAGGATTAAAATCATATATTGTAACAATACTGTACAACCCACTCCATTGAAGACTTGTATAATTCAGTGGTTGACATGGTGGAAGTCCAAAAGAATAGGAGAGCATGGAGACTGAGAGGCAGCGTTTACTTGCTTTAAATGGCTTATTTGATTAAGGCGCTTTGACTTAGTGTTTCGTCTGACGCCAGACCTGGGGTTGTAATGGAGAATGAGTCAGAGCTGGAGAGAAAGAACACGAACAAAGAAGAAAAAGATGGAGAAAAGGGGAGATGGAGGGACAGATCTGGGCTTTTAAGTCAACACAAACACTGACAGACAAGCAAACCATAAACTAACCATATAGTTCTGCTTTTTATTTTCTTGTATATAGCTCATAGGTTTGAGGCTGCAATTTGCTCATTTTACTGACTAAAAATGGGTGAGTGTGTGTTTGTCTGGTTGGTGTTGGTATTTCCCAACACAAACACAATGACAGAAAAAACCATAGACCAACCATTCATATCTGTTTTGTATTTGTTAAACACTGTCTGGCCCTCAGTTTGAAAAAGTTAATTTCGATAAATAGGCCGTTGATTGTGTAGAAAGCAGAGGGGAAGCGAGGAGTAACGAACGCGATCTGTCCTCGTTTTTGAGCTGAGGAGACGATTCAAGCACTAAGGGAAAGTTCAGAATTCAGCAAAACTGGTGCTATTAAACAGTGACATCAGTGTGGTAAAACCATAACTCACTGGTTTTGAAAACATCTCGCTGGATCTGTGGCTGCTTTTCTAGTGGTTATTAGAGAGAGACAAATAGCAGAGCTGCGCTGTCCACACACCAATACAGAGGTTGTGTAGCACTGTTTATTTTCACTTTTTTAAAATGACTGCTGTGGAAACTGTGCTGCAGAAACACTCTATTCAGGCTACAGAAACTATACAGAACCAGCACGGCTTTAAAAACGCCACCATGTGCAGATGCTAGTCTGTAAAGATAATCATTAATGGATCCACGTTATCTGTCTGTGTGTGTGTTGGGGTTTATGACTTAACATGTGCTCCTTTGGCAAGGATGTGCCTTGCACTGTGTTAATGTTTGGGACTGTGTCTGTTTGTGGGTGCAAGAGTGTTTTTAACAGCAGTGTGATCTTTGATCTAAATGCTGGTAGATTTGATTTAGTGTGCCCATAAGCCAGACATTTCTCACTTGGCTGAAGGTTTTCAACACTTCAGCATGAAAACCTCTTTACCTCAGGTTTAGGGCAGGATGCCAGGCAGGAATAACAACCTTGTGAAGCCATTATAGCATAAATTACTATAAGAATTGTTTCTCAGCATGGGCACTTATGGCATAAAAAGCAGGGGGGGAGGCTGTGTTTATATCCACTCTGGTAGCAGCAGAAAGTACTCATATCTCCACTCTGAGGTAAGGAGGGGAAGCAGAAGGAAAACAAGGTTTGGGATGGATGCTGTGGTGTCTTGTGCTTTGCCAATTGCCTCAACCACTGGCATGTGTGTCTCTTTGCCTTTGCCCAGAACAGCCATGTTAATTTGTTCATCCTCCAAATGAACAGTCGGCACCGCTGACTTGGGTAGATGTATGAATGAGGAGGAAAAACACAGGGGCGCCTTGGGTGGGTGGATTGGGGGGGTGAATCAAGTGGGTGTGGGTATTTTTCCTTCAACTTCGTTTTCCTCTATCACCACAGCTGATTGCTACCACATTGATGATGGCTAGTTACAGGGTAAGTTCTGAATCCTCCAGAGTCCGCCGGCCAGACTGGCTTCTTTCCCTGTGGCATAGAGACTCTGGTAGCGAGCTCTGTCCTAACGCCACCACAGTATTACTCTCACATCCATCTCACATCCCTCCTTGGGTTTTAATCCACATCTTCACCAGGGCCTTGGGAGAGTCTGCAGTCATTTTTATTCATATGCTGTTGTGTTTTCAAGTGTCCACAAAGCCAGTAGTTGTCAGTGAAGGAATGCAACCAATATACTTTTGGATAACTTCATAAAAGCTCTTTTGTTTAATGTGTTAGTTGTTTTCTTTTTTTCCAACCACTTTCCCTCAGCATGTCTCCTCCTGTCTCATCTCCTTGTATAATATGAGCTGCTTACTATCAACCTTCAGCAATATGTTTGACTCGTTTTGCAGCTCTCCATGTCTGTGTTTTATAAGAGCAACACCATTATGCTCCTGTCTCCTGCAATTTAATCCAGAAATTAGAAGCTGTAAAAATTTGCTTTGTGAGTCCAGCCTCATGATGGAACTAATTTCTAAAGTGTGCAGTAAACCAAACCAGATTCAACATCACCCCTTTTGCCCCCTTTTTGTTTCTTTCTGGCGTACCCATGTACCACTTGTTTGGATTTCTTTTTTTGTCTCGCTGAAACCACTATTTTATATAAACACTGTGACAACAGTACAACATTCATTTGACAGTTTTACACAACATTAACAGCAATGCAGATGTCCAAACATGGCAGAGAACACAACATCTGCATATGCTTTCTTATCCTTGCAGTATTCACCTCTGCATACATGGCCCCTGAGCGCCTTCTCCTCCCAAACTCCAACTATAACAAATCATGTAACACAACTGTAAGTGCTCATTGTTTCAAATCAGGACTTCCTAATGAGGCTCTCTTAGGGATTGAGAAATATGCTACATGGAGGTGTGGTACCTGTGTACAGATATATACCATGCTGCTGTGTGACATTTATGAGAAAGTTTAGTGCAACAACAATCGGGGAACATTGTTAGCACCCAATTAGACCTGTAAAAGCACTTAGACCTGCTCTTTTTCCTCTCACTATGTCTAAACATCCCTCTGTGAGGAAGAGCTTTCATTGCCATTCTTTCAAATAAACTTTAATGGTCCAAAAGCATAGAATAATTTCTCATACGTATCTTGGTGTTGCAGTATAATTTAACTGTTCATCAAATTCCAGTGAAGACATAAATATATTTTTTAAGTATATACTTATATTGATAGAGTAACTGTTTTTGTAGTGGAGGCCATATCTGCCAAAGATGAGAAAAGTCTGGTAAAAACTGCTTTTCCTCTCGGAAATGAAAACACAGGCGAATGTTTATGGGCCACGGTTGAAGACGAAGATCATGGATCTTGGCCTGAGAACGCTGCACTGCCACAGCAACCGCTCTCTCCCAGCCTACACTTCCACCTCACTTCGGACATAGTTCACTTATATTCAAAACAATGGTGGCGATGAGTAGTGCGAGGAGAATCGTGGTGAGATCAGTGACTGTAATATATACAAAGATGTTTCCCAGAGCCTGATGTAATACAGACTGCTTGTTTGAAGTGCAGAATTTCAACTTTAATCTGAAGATCTGCCATAAATCTTGCCAGCTCTGGACTGATATTTTTTGATACCACAGCAAAAGCAATGTATTTCTCTGCCGTTGAATGTAAAGCTTCTCTTAGTGTTTCTGGGACAGGGTCCAGCTCATGCTGAGAAGCTGTAGCACTAAAGAGGGCACTATGGAGGGTGGTGCTGCATTTATTCTCTTTAACCAGAGAACTGAAGTAATACACAGGATTTATCTTGAGCTAATACTCTGTATTATTATTAAAAATGAGAGACTCTGGTTAGCAGTTCTTTGGGGACTTTAAAGGAAAGAAATTATGATGAAAGTGGTCTAGAGCTGGCCGCAGATTGGACACTTTATTAAATGGACAAGTCCAGTGGATATATTGACATGGACTGCTCTAAGGAGCTATTTCCTTGAGACGGGCAGACTGCTTAGATTGAATGATGTTGGGGTTTTAAAGGACCGGGAGGCTTCTCCACTCAGCTGTATCTTAAGATAGTTAAAGCCTGCAGTTTCCCCCATGTACTCAATAGGTTGCCAGTTTAAACCACACTGAACAGCCCTCATTAAGAATATTTCCAAATCCCTGCGAGTGCTCTCCTGTTTTCTCACTCTAGTCCTTCAAGAAACAGCTGAAAATGCTGATTGTCAACAAAGCCATTGCCTGTTTTTTTCTGATAGCTGATTGATTGTTTTCATATACATGCCCAATATTTCCTTCCTTTTCTTTTTGCTGTCTGTACTGATGTCTATTTGCCCTCAACTTCTGCTTCACGCTCTGGTAGAAAGTGATTAAGACAGCGTCAGGCATCACTGGTTAGTTTGGTCTCTAAGGCTTCTTCTGTCTCAACATAGTAACTGTGTACAGCTCTATAAAGCTTACAGCAGGGTGAGGAGGCTTTATCGCTGCTTTTGTTTAAGCCCATTTGGCTTCACTGATTGAAGAATGTTGCTTCACAGATGTGTGTGTGTCTGTGAGAGTGTGTGCTTGTGTACATTAGTGTAAAGAGAAATAAATGTGGGTTGCAGAATGGCTGAGTGCATCATGCTCCTGCTGTGTTTGGATGTATGTTTTTGCCTTTTAGTATATGCATGTGGCTGTGTAGATGTCAGCGCATGTGACTGTATCTTGGCCCTGTGGATGTCCAACCATGAGGACATGATTGATGAGTTGTGTACTGTGGTGAAAGTCTTTTAAATTAAAGCAAAATGGAGTTCACAACGTATGACTTCATCAGATCTTCTCAGCTCAACGCAAGGTTGATGAAAAGTGGCAGGATCCTCTCTTTCGGATCAGACCATGCATTTAATTCCACCATAAGGCCGTGTCACTTCACCCATCCACTGCGAGGAAGCGCACACTGGATGGTCTGCTGTAACTGAGCTCATTGCTGTGTAATTTATCAGTGCGTTCTACAGGCATCAGCCTTGTGTCAGATATGTGTGCACTGGAGTAATACATTGCTTCAGAACAGTACAGTATATACAGGCCTGAAAGAATATACTTCTTTTTGTTTCTTCACAGGTAATGAGGTTTTGAAAAGGAAAAGAAAATGTCAGTCTTGGTTCAAATTGATCTGTCTTTAGGACACATCCTTGCAGGGACTTGATCTAATGTTTATTTTAATTATCCACTAGAGGTGGGGCAGTTACAGGCCATCTCACAGATGCTTGATCTGATTGAGATCTGGAGATTTTTTGCCAAGTCAGCACCTTGAGCTATTTCTTTCTTCTCCCCAGATACAGCACAAACACATTATTTTACTCCTGAGCCCATAGCCATCAGGTAATAGTGTTTCCCTACAAAGTGTGTACATGTACTGCAATGATATTTTAGTAGTTTAAAAATCCACAGGCAACATGCCCAGAGCATCACAGTGCCTCAGCCGTCCAGCTCTGATGCTCACATATCCATTGTAGGCCCATTTAGTGGAGGAAGGAGGTATGTCCCACATCCGGTCACATTTATTCACTATTAAAGTTGACCCAGGCTCTGTGTTTTCATACAGTGTGGATTTTATAAGCTGTAAATCAGTGCCTTATTTGTCACACAAAACAGACAGACTGTGATTATCTCAAGCTTATCTGTTCATTATCTTTCCTGCTGGAATGCAGAGGCCTCTTTTTTACATTATTCACATCTTGCCTGCTCTGGAGTCACATCTTGCCACATCTTCCCAACCAGGTATGCTACTGACAACACATTATTAGATTATGCTTAGGATGGCTCTCTTAACCTTTTCTTGTTTCCTAATGTTAGTAAGAGCTTTGTGGAGCTTGTGACAAGCATTAACACACTTTTTTTATCTCAAAATGCTGAATTTAATTTCCTAAACTTTATATGCAGCAGTATGCACTGTAGATTGTCTCAGTCAGTCCAGTAATGTGTGCATTCATGTAAACCCAGAACATGTATGTACAGTAGTGTGTATGCTCTTTCATGTGTCCTATAATGCGCTAATGGTCCAGAATAGAAGTAATGAAGTCATTCAGGTGTGCGTAACACCACCCTCCCACCTGCTCTGAACCTGCTGGGACAGGGGTTAGCGGAACGCACAGGAAGCCGGTTAATCCTCAGGGGTCTTCATTACATATTTAGATCTTCCTGAATGCCTTAGGTGCACAGAGCTCCGTTTGATCGGAAACTCACTGGCCTACTATCAAACAGCTTCTGTGTGCTGAGGAATTGCATGGGACTGCAGTGTGTATTTATGAGCATGCATTTGCATTTTTTTTGCAGATTTCAGTGTACTCAGTTGAATGCTAATGCTGGAAAACTGGAGACATGCCAGCATGATGTCCCTAGAGTCCAGGGAAAAAAAGTTGAAAGGCAGTGAATTCTCACCTGGCTGTTGAATGTATGTAGAGGTATCATGCATCTGTGGTTTTGAATGGTCTCTGTGAATTATAAAGCATGTGTATATGTGTGATATCAGATCCTCGTCCTGAAGGGGAAGCCTGTGTTACTCCAAGGATTATCAGTAGCTGCTGCTTTGTCAGGCCTCACGGCTGCTCACAACTCCACAGCATGGGTAAAAAACACATCAGCGTTTTGCATATGCACTAATCTATTTCAGTAGGAGGGTGTTTGTGCTCACAAGGAGGAATTTAAATCTGGGGAATGATTCAAATGATAGAGTTGGGGGATTATGAGCTGATCTAAAACAGAGCAAAAAAGAATTCAAGATAAGTCCCCTCAGAGACTGAGACAAAGTCGCAGCCAGACCAGCAGACGTATCCTCTGTCACTGTCTTCAGTGGGTGAGCCCAGTTTCATTTAGGCCTAACTGCATGCACTTTGGCCCCTACACAGGTTTTCAGTATGAAACCAACCACAATGAGGAGACTGTATGTGTCTAAAGGGTGTGAAAACATTCCTGTTATCACTATGGAAAACTCTCCCAGCTGTCATCAGATGGGGGGGGGGGGTATTATGAGTCAGTCTGCCGGCAAGTGTGTGTTACTCTGGGACAGTCCTGCTATGTTTATTTTCTGAAACAGTAGATGTTTAGCTTCCACATCACACAGACCAGGGTCCCTCAGCCACAGCATCAACTTCACTACTGTTTCCGCATGCGGATGAATTTGGGGGAAAATTAGGTGTGTGGGTGTGTGTAGGTGTGTGCGAGAGACACACAGAGCGAGTAAAGGTTTTGTTTTCACAGGGTGTGCATGAAGCATAGGCGAACGACTATAAGATTAAGTGGGGATCAGAAAATGATGAACATAATTACAACAACATGGAAAAACTAGTGTTGGAACAGCAGAATTGACAGGATTGCTGTTGTTCGTTTAGTCTAAACCTACTGAGAAATCAGTCACTGTGTAGTTTCATGTTCTGTCCTGGCAGCCAACAGATTGCTTTCATAAAGATACTGTCAGTAAGTCAGCAGTCAATATATTTACAGCGTATACTTCTCTTCATAGATTTGACGACTTTCCATTGTTTACTTGAAACATTTTGCCTGGATTTCCTTTTCAGAGATTTGGTATGTTTGAAATAATACAATGAACAAACAATTCCACAGCTGTTTGATTCTCTAATCAGTATTGTAGACATGGTGATCTGGAGGCTCAGTGTATTGATCACAGAGATTAGATCTTTGATTGTAAAGTAATTTGCTAATCTCCTGTCATAGAATTTTTCTTTGTTGGGCTGAATTTGTTTGATCAAAGGGACGGCAGTTTTTTCAGTATTTAGAAGAAGTGATTGTCAAATGGTGAATTATGTAAAAAAAGAGAAAGATAGTGGAAAATCAAATGTCAAAAACACAGCCTCTGCTGGTTGCTGTCCCTGCTTTGTTGATGTTAGGCTTTGTGGTGAAGGATGGCGTCAGCACTAAGCAGAAGTGCTGGTCTTTCTGGCCCCAACATATGGGTGATCTATCTGGTCCCATCAAAACAAAAGGACATGGCTGACTTTCCCGTGCACACATGGAAAGCATTGGGTCAAACTCAGAAGCCACACTCACACACATTCCCAGGGACGTGCACATAAAAACAGAGAGAGAGAGAAAAAGGTGAAAGGAGCTTCCAGATCCACTCCAGGCTCTCAGGTTACAGGAACAAGTTTTCCAAAGCAGCATTTTCTTCTTAGTTTTTCCTCTCTATGGCTTCTCTGCTATTTGGAGACCTGTCACATGTTTCCATTAAGCTACAGAGTCACTGTCGGTCAGTTTATTTTATTAAGAGAGATGCTTTTTTGATTTTTGTCAAATGTGTGCACAGAATGCACAATTGTTATTTTTCCAATAATAATGTCAGAAACACACTACTACAGTGTCCTAAATGCACTGTTGACACATACCTGTATAGCGTGCAGGTTAGGGTCTCCGATTGGTCACAGATGTGACAAAGCACTGACTGAGAGATGTGTGTTGAGAGCCATTGTAATGAAGCACCTAGTCACACAAAAATGGTGCAAATTGGCAAGTTTATTACATTCTGAAGAAATGTGAGAAGGCTACTAAAACTAAAAGGAGTTCTAGTGAAAAAAAACCCATAGGTCTGGAGGGGTTACGTTTAATTGTATGTGGAGACCAAACAAAGACCCTGTTACAGTTGTATTGATGCCATAGATCTTGAACCTTTATGAGTGTGCTGAAAGGCCTGCTGGTGGGAGAGTGCACAGATGGATGGTGGTCAGTCTAGGTTACTGGGCAGATGACAGCAGGTCCTCCTATGGGAAGCAAGAACTAATAATGAGCACTACAGACCATTCCTTTGAAGGGGAAGGGCATGACCTGGCTGTGTAAGCTATTGGCATTGGGTGATGGATTCCTTGAGAAGCACCACAGTCACTAGTGCATCTCAACCTTATCACACACTTAGGATTCACTGTGGAGGACTTATTTGATTTCATTTTATTACAGTGTTTGCTTCTTGTTTGATCTGAGCTGCCTCTCTCCTGCTATGACTTGCTCTGTCTGTGTAGCACCAATAATTTCTCAAGCATGCACTCACCTTAATCCTGACAAACACACATATCATTTCAGTCATGTCACCTCGAGCCATGGCTTTATCATAAATAGGTTCACCTGGACTTTCCTTTGAAGTATATAAAAAAGGCTCTGACTTTATCTTCTGCTTAATGTGACACCCCAGAGACACACATATGTATGTTGCTGCTTTAACAGCTCTCTGAAAGATGATTGGGTGTGTAAGCTGAGTCGTATCATGTCTAAACTCCCATCCTAATTGTCTTCTTGTGTTAAACTTTCTATTCTTGATTTTCTTTTAATATGACTTTTGCAAAAACACCTCATTTCTAAGAAATTCTAAATCAGAGTAACCAGGGCTCTGGCAGCACATCTCAAAATTCCTCCCCAGCTGCTTATAATTGTTCACTATCCAAAGTCGTTTGGCTGCCTCCAAACCAAGCACCCATCCCTGTGATCACAGCCAGCGTCTTAACAGTAGCCATGTGTCCCGACGTGCACTCTGCGGCTGCTTGTCCACATACACTAGGACTGTATATGCACACTCTGTGCAAACTTGGAGTCATTAAGATGGAAGCACCACAGGTTTTTAATAGGTTGGCAGGAAAAGACTAACTGCATGTCTAATACATTTACATTTATCATCATAAGAAACTATAATGACATACACATTGGGGCAAAAACTGATGATTTTTTTTTTAATCTGTAATATATCCATGTTTTTTTATTATGATTCTAATACAAGCATTTTTTATGACATTTTATAAAAGAGCCTCTAAGCTGTAAAATACATATCGAAATGAACTACTATCTTTTTGAAGCTGCTCTAATTTTGTGTGCTAATAAGTAAATGTGTTTCCTCTGTTCGAGGTTTTTTTCAACATTAGCGTCACACCAGAGGAGCACCACAATTAATAATCAAAGCTAATGACTGAGTAAAACCTTGCAGATATCAGAGTTTGTGTGTCTTTTCTCTGGTGTCCTTGGCAGTCGTCATGTCCATATGTTATAGATTAGATTCCCGAGGAAGACTTTAAGAGGTTGACACCAGAGGAACATTACCTGACTTTAACACGCCTGCCTTAAGAAATGGTTTGTTTAATCTACTGTAATTGCCTTTAACTTTTCCTGCCAAGTGTGAGAAAAGTCTCTGTATGTTGTAAACCTATAGCTTGGTCTGTCTGGCAGTGACTGGTACTTTAGAGCTCACTGGATGTTTTGCCTGTGGCTGAACTAAGCCCCAGTTAATTTTAGATGGGAAACAATGAAGCTATAAAAGTTCTGCAAGCAAACATACTAAAAAAAGAAAAAAGAAACACACTGTCCTGTAAAACAAAAAAGCTAAAGGGGGCAAATAAATGTGAATAACTAAAGATCCTGACTTCTTTTTCACTACTCGTTTGTACACACATTGTTACTTACAGTTCTGTCATTGTGGCCATTAACTTCAGCCTACAAACTGTTTGACTGCTGTCATATTCGTTTTTCACCACTGTGCTCTATGTAAATTGCTTTTTGTTTATTTTATTTTTTAGCACCACAGATTAATACACTATTGCTTTATACACACGTTCATCTTTTTTTTCATTACCTTTCTTCTGTGACGGTTATTTTATTATTTATAGAGATTTTTACAAAAAAAAGAATAAGTTCAATACCCAGAATGCACTGGGCTTTTTGCCTTCTGAGCTCATTGCCACTACTAACAGAGGAACTCATAGTATTACTATAGTCTGACAGCACTGGCAAATAACATACTGACGCAGTCTATGTGCTAATGGGCATAATGTAAAACATGCATTGCATGTTTTACATTATGCCCATTATAACTCAGCAGTGTTGCTGTGTTATCAACAAAACACTGTCAGTATCACTCTTACTCCACGTTGACGACCGTTTTGCCTTGCTGGCCTTGGTTACTTTTTTCTTGTTTCTTCTCGGGATCATGAAGTTTAGCTCTAGCACTCCCTTGTCCTTATGTGGCTCCAAGATTTCTTGTAACATTACAAACGTTTGTGCAAAAGAAACAGACTGCAGCAGTTAGTTTTCCCCATCGAACGAGGCAGCTCTGCACCGCAGTCCTCACCAGCTGGTAGTGAATGACTCTTGGCAGCGGTTTAGTAGCACTTCTGCTCATATAAGTGCCATTGGACTAGTTGAGTCGAGCATGGCCTAGGAGCTGGCAAAAGTCTGGCAGATGGATGCTTTTATGTCACCTGATAGACTTTTCTGAATGACCTGGGATGTCTGTGTGTGGCTGACATGGAGGGAAAGTACATAGCATCCATTGGGCATGCAGTTTGACAAAGAACCTCTCCAGTGCTATAAGAAGAACCTTTTATTACTACACAATGCACCCATTACAGGCGCACACACTCAGACACACTTTCTACTGTGTAAATATTCATGTTCATTCCGGTAAATTCTACTGTTATTTATCCTTTCTCTTTTCATTAATTTCACTTCAATTTCTGGCAATTAACACTTTATAATGTCAATGTGATTTTATCACCTAGGAGAAAATGTCCAGGACTCAGAACTCAGGACTGTGTGGGAGTCCAACCACTTGGAAAATGACACCGTGTGCCACAAAAAACACTGAATATCAAATGGAAATACAGACTTGTTTTCCTTTTTTCATGGCTCTTGTTTCTTTTATTTCTCTTTTACTCCGTTGCTTTTGTGCTATTTGGTTTTTGAACATGTTTTTGGCAGTGACTGGCTTTCTGACTGGAACAGATGTTGTGCTTGGACATTTGTGTAACTGCAGCAGTATGTATGAATATATTCAGCGGCTTTGGCGAAAGTTAGTCCTCGTCCCTTTGGTTCCACCTCTTTTGTGATTACGACTAAAAGGGCAAAGGAGGAGGTATCTAACCCACCCTGTCACAAGCTGTGAATGGGTCCAGATCAGGCTGTGTGTGGGTGTGGTGTCTAAGTAAATACCACCTGTCCAAATTACAGTACGCTGTATGGTCAGAGAGGGGATGGGCAGTTAACTCTTCATCATCAACTCTTCTGGTGTGCAGATGTTCCTTTTAAAAGAAATTAATCTCATCTGTTCCCTTTCACAAACCAGAAAAACAGAGGCTAAAAATAGGGGTAATTGGGACGACTAAAATTAAATAAAAGTTTTGTGAGTGAGGATGCATTATAATTTTTTTTTGTTTCAAGGTGGATATATGGCCACAGTTGCAACCATCAGAGGATTTGTCTATTCGGCCAAGTTTAGTCTGAAACCCATGGGAAACCTCTAAATGTTATTTTTCACTCCACAGCTTGAATTGTTGGTCCATGTGCTTCTTATCGCTTCACAGGGGAAATACTAAGTAGCATAAAGTCGACATCTCTTATTCTAACAGGCCCATAGTTTGTCTTTGTATATGGACCTTATGTTAAGTTAAGCTATCTTGCTAATAAATGTAGCCTTATATTTACAGCAGGGACATGTATGGATGTCAAAGGAAGAGCAGCCTGGCAGTAGCTGTAGCTGTTAGAGTGATTGTATATAAACCATCATTCAATATTTCTGTCTTAGTAATTATTGTATGCAGTCTGTCAGTCTGTTCATGATAAAAGCAGTTTATATATAAAGCAGCATCCACCATACTTTAACTGCACTCAAACAAACCACAGACTATACAGTGTAGTGTATGTGGTTTATGGAGATCTGATTGTAGCCCCCTTACTGTAAACTATGATAGACTCAAGATCAAAACCTCTGAGGGCCCTCCTGACCAGACGTAAGCCTGCCAGCCTATCAGCTTTGATCATAGTAAGAAATTCCAGTCAGTTTGCACTCAGAAAGGGTGCTGTGGATTACCAGTGTAGTGGTTGGTTTGTTGAGTAATGGGCAAAGAGTTATGTTGAGTTAAGAGCCTTGAACTTCCTTTGTGAGATTTATTAGCAACAGATAAGGCTGATAGCCATCTGCAGCCACGCTCACAACACTGAGCCAGCCAGCGCTGATCTGCTGCCAAAGCACACAGAATGATACATTCCTTAATGTGTCTGGTAGAGGAGAAAGAGAGAGCATGTGCAAGAAAATTATAATATGAGTCTTTTTTAAAAAATCTGTTTCTGCTTTGTGTTCTAAAAACAGCTTTAAAAGAGACAAAACATCACCTCAAAGGTGGGATGCCACAGCACTCACACACTGTAAACACCTGACAATATGTGTGCCACCATAGATACACACTCGCACACAAGGTTACAGAATGTTAAAGTAATTGGCTGACAGTCTGCATTGCTGCTAGTAATGTGGCTCGCTGTGAGTCTGCTCTCTGCTGGACAAATCTGCTACACTTTGGACTGCAGTGTACGGAGCAGGCTGTGTCCATCTCTGCTGTCTCCCTCCCTCTCTCAGCTCCTCCTTGTTTTCTAAATAAAGAGACTGGAACAATTCAGTAAAAATTAACTCAAAGCCTTTGCTCGAGGTTTAGTCAAGGACCCTTGTGTCCAAAACTCCTTTTTTGGTCCAAAGAGAACATGTGATTCAGGGTTTTATTGATATGAAACAACAGTTTGAACTTTCTGCCTCAATAACACTTGATCCCAAACACACAGTATACATTTACATTTCGCCAACATCTGTGTTGCATGTTGGGATTTCACTTTTTATGTGATATTTAGTGGTACTGCATCTACTCAGACTGTATCGTGTTCTTAATCCCCCTGGTCTGGATGTCTCTTGTGCAGATTGAAGATGAGGTACTATGTAACATAACACTGGAAGGAAAGGACACCGTGGAAGTTTTTGACAGACTGCTTTTGACGAATTAATCTTTGCAGTGTGAGAATGTTTTTTTTGTTTGTTTTCTCAGTAGTTTGAGAACAAGCAGGTAAAAATAGTTATAAAAAATCACAATTTGCACCCTTGTGGCAGACCTGTTAAAAACAAATAAGCAGCTTTCTTTATGAACTCTGGAAGTGAGAGCTCAGCTAAATGTTGGTTATTTTATTGCAGTTGGAGGTGAAATGCTACCCCAGCTCCAACCTTAACTCCTGGCTGGCACTTTACCATACAGTCTTATCTAAAGCCCTGTATGTTGGAGAAACAATGAGGATGGAGGGAAAGTGAATTATCATTGATAGGAAAGAAACCACCACTTTCATCTGTCAGGCTTTCAGTCTCAACAGTAAGAATGTTTCCAGCCACACAAGTTTTTGATGCTTTGTTTGTGGCGAAGTTGGAATCTGGGGCCATATAATGCGAACATTGGGTATTAGATTCACATAAAACAATACAAGTTAGAACCCGTGAGATTTTTTTCTAATGGATATGGTTGGCGGTGGGACAGAGCACAGCTGGGAGGGCTTTAAAAGTAAAAGGGGGCATAACAATACAGCCTTAGACACTTTCTGCACTCTCACCAGAAAGGTTTTCATTAGTCTGCTTTGGAAAAATGTGGCAAACTTTTTTTGCCAAATTTGCTAGGTCAGAATGTCAGTCCTTATATTGAGTACACTGGAAAGTATCACCGTATGGCATACATAACCATTTTTACAAATCAGTCTCTTTGAACGGAAAAATCAAGAAATATTACAGGACTTTGTCAGACCATTTTTTTTTCTAGCAGATTTCCTCTATAAACGTGTTACTACATTTAGAAATATTACCAGCATTGTCTGCATCTGTAAGTGTTTTTACTTACACAATGTTTCCTGACTGGCTGACCGTTAAATATATACCACACATTTACATTACAGGGTTTTCTCATGGAGTCTAAGGGTAATGGCAAACTCTCTCAACAAGGCACTACAGGGGAGTGCATTTACAAGGGGTACTTGGGTGTGCTAATGGCCACATCGTATACTATTCCCATAATGTTGAGGATGTGGGCTATTTAGTTAGGAGATAAGACCACCTCCCAAGAATGACGCGCCTGTGACTGTCTGCGAGAGAAATATCATAACTACACTGAAGACCCCCTTGTGTATGGAGCTAGAAGTGAAGTTCTGGTTTTAATTGTCTTTTCCTCGCTGTAATTTTTTTTTCTATAGCCTATAATGCTATTTACACCTAGAATAGAATACTTAATATGGCTTTTTACACCTAAATAAATTCCTAAGCTAACTTTCAAGTGTTTCCAGTGCTTCCCAAATGACAGAAGAATGGCTCCGGCTTTTTGTGCTGGTTGTCTTGTTTAAACCTAACAAAACTTTGACTGTTCTCACCCCAGTAAAAATAGACATAAAGATGGGAAAAAAAAAGAGAAAAAGAAATTCATTTAACTAGAAGATGTATAAAGTGGTCTATATTTTGTTCTAAAAATTATTGAGATTTCTTAATTTTAGCACATAGACACAAAATGCTGCGATCATTATACATTCAAATACTGTTTAACAAAAAAACATACAGCGAAGTGGATAAATGAGCTCCAATACTGTGATGAGTAAAGCAGAACAGAAAATGCATAGGACACAAACTCACAATCCACTCTGCACCACAAAAATGTCACCAGGTTTTTTTAATCACAGGCCGTGATCCAGATACGTAGGGAAGCAAGAATCGGTTAGAAACAGACAGAAGATAAGGGGTTTGCATGGCACTCACAAACAAGGACTTCTGTTAGTGCTGGTTAATAGATTGTTTAGCTGCAGAGCAGATGCTGAATTCCCATTCAACTTGGTGAGATACAGTCTGTGTATTTTCATTTTATCGCTTAGAGCTTTGACACACCAAACCGACATACTGTTATTCGTCAGTGTTGAGTCATCACTGATCATCAGTAACCAAATTTTTTGCAGTGTCCCACACTGTTAGCACTAATCAGACTGCTGACTGTGGCTTTAAGGCTGATTGAGCATATTCAATTGACTGTGGAGCTTTGTTCATGACCGAGATCACTTTGATTGGCTGGTTAGCTTAGCAAATGATTGATGAACAATGCGGCAGTATTTTCCAAACAACCTTGTTGTCTAGAAAAAACAAAACATCAATACCAATTAGTCCCACAATTGGCCAAAAATTACAAAATGCTTTCCGTTTTTCAGACTTTGCCTTAATGTCCTGTACCTTTTGATGTTGATCTATCATGCATAGATAATCTACAACATAAATAATGTGCAAAATATTTACATTAAATTAAAATTTAACCACACAAATGTGTTGTACGTCAAATAATGGATCTAGGATGAGGTCTATGTTTCTTTTTTGAGTTGAATAAACTCAGATCAAAGCTTTAAGAGACATACAACAAAGAGGATAGTCATTGAGTGAATGAGACACTGATTCCAGACATTCGACAGAGGCTGTAGAAGCAACATGAGTAATACAGTCAGCTAGGATAGTTTCATCGAACACAAACATGTTTTAGACAGCAGTGTAGACATGAAATATCCTCTGTGTCTGAGTGATTATACAACTCATATCAAAAGGACATTTCTGCGTAGTAAGAGTGTTGACCTGTATGCAAACAGCTTTTCTCCCCTAATGTTTGAGTGTGTGTAAGAATGTGGACTTAATAATCAGCAGACCCTGAGATGGACAGAAGCCTGGGAGGGGCAGAGAGGAATTCAGGGCTGCAGGATAGAGCAGAGGGGCTCCACGTTGTAGACAGGTGTACAGGTAGAAACAGAGGCCTCATTGTCCATGGCTTAATCAGGCAGACAGGTGTGCCGCCCAGCATTCACCTCACCACAGCAGCACAGCACACTCGTTGACTTCTTGCATCCTCCCGACCATCATTCCCCTCATGCAGTCTTAATGTCTGCAGCTCAGAGTGCCTGCAGTCATGGCTGGTCATATTAAGCCTGCTTTAATATTGATGGATTAAAAAATAACAGCTGATGTTATTGGAAAGCTTTCTGCAGCATGAGGTATCAATTGAGTATTAGGTGTACTGACTGACTCATACAGTCATGGTAATTAATGGACTGGTGCTGAGTGCATAATAATTTTCAATTATGTACAAATGACTATACAGAGTAGTTTTCTATGCTAAAATAAAAGAGCCATAAAGGCAAAGGATGGAGGATTTAGCTGTATTTTAATAAGGTACAATGTAAGGGAGGAATAAAGAAGCAAAACTAAAGCAGTTAATGTAGAGAGCAGGGGAGAGGAGGTGCACTGTATGAGTTAGATGTAGTTGTAGATATGTTTCAGTTTAAGCAGCCGATTCTGCCAAGCCATAGTCCAGGTTGATAAATCTGTCAGCAGCGCAGCCAGGCTGCACAGATCCAGGTTACTGTAGGACTTGACTCTGTTGCTCCCCAGCTGTCTTGGACCTCATCCAGAACCTCATACTATATCCTGGACTGGCTCCAAGCCTCTGGTCCGTTCTTATCCAGCCACAACACACACACACACCCCTGCCGCTACCAGCCGGACGTCCTCTTGGCATGGTGCCTCTCAGCTGTAGTCCTGCTTTGTGCAGGTTCAGCTGCAGTACAGCCCACTACTCTTCCTGACTTCAGTTAATGTTAATGCTGAAGGAAGGTTTGTGAGGATTTCGTAGTGATGCTAATAATTCAGTACTAACCCTTCAGGAAATTGCAGGAATAACATTTCCATCTCTTCTAGTTTCTACAAACCTTTACTTAACCTAGCCCTGCTTTTGCCCAAGTATCACTTTGTTGCAAAGGATGACCAAGAGAAGATCAGTGTGTGTGACCAAAAAAGAGAATGTCATTGCCTAATATGACTTAGCTGACTTTCTTTTGTGGGTTTTTAGAGGTGTGCATAAAAACAGTTTACCACTGTGTGTTGCATGGCCTTGAAAATATGTTTAGAGCCAAAGCGCGATTGTGTCTTGGGGACTCTGGCTCTAACTTTTGGGATCTGTTGGGTTGAGTCTGGTCACATACTTATTTAACCTGTGGTGAGGTTCTGGACCTATTACTATCCAAGAGGCCATGAGGCCACTGTGTGGTTCAGCTCATTGTGTTCTGGTGGTTTGCCGATCTTGGTCCTCACATAGAAGATTTTTTACTGCACTGCTGTTGTTTGTCTGGCCGTGGCTACATGCATGCTTCCAATCTGCAGACTGTGTTTTGGAACAGTTAATGCTCTGTGGCCATTTGCATTTTATTTTGTTCCTGTGCCCAAACATATCCAACAGTGATGCAATGGAGAGGCAATGCTCCTATCACAGCAGATCAGTGCAGAGCTGTGTGTAAGTAGATGTTACAGCCATATGGCTCATTTGCAGTGTAAAGAAGGCCTCATGTTGGGATTATTATCTGAGAGAAAAGACAGCTCTGTAAGAGAGTGTGAAATTGAAAGGATGCAGACAATTCTCAACATGTTCGCCTCATTTTAACACCACTCTCTGCTACTCCCCTGTCTCTGCTACACCTCACTCATTAAAACCTTCACTGAATGTTAAACAGTTTTCTCAGAAGTAATACGTTTTGTGGATCAGTGTTCTGGCTGCTTAATGATATATTTTGTTTCATCTTCCAAAGTCTCACTTTATGCCACAATATTTAAACACAATTTTGGATTTAAATATGGATCCACACAATAATGACATCATCCAACTTGAAGACTTTGGCACTGTATATTCAAAGAAGTCACTAAAAGGGCACCAGAGATAAATTATGCATCACACAGAAATGACAGTTTAACCCTACGAACCCAACAGATCTATTTATCACATTAGTTTAATCATGGTCATCAGAGAGCCCTTTGTCTGAGCTGAACCTGAGCTTTGTCATCGTGATGTTTATACATTAGGTACAGAAAAGAGGGGAAATGCATTGTTTTACAGGAGCCACATCATCAACACGTTTTGTGCAGGCCTGCGGTCATTCACACAGAAATTGACAGAAAAACACAAAATGAGAAATCCTATGGAGGAATTTTCCTTTTCTTTATGTAGGCCTGCCAGCACTGACAGCTTTTATGACTGTGACAGTTTTGGGAAATCAGTGCCTAAAGGAGCCAGAGGAAACACCTAATCCTCCTGGTGACACCATCTCTGTCAAAGAAGTTATCCCTGGCTTTAAATATCTATCACTCACCTAGATGTCTAGTGTTTCATACAAGTCCAATTCAGTCAGTGACTGGTCAGTAATTGCAACTGTCTCCTTCCTGTTGACTACAAGCATAAGAAACATGTCATCACTTGAGGAAATGATCCTGAGGCAGGAATCCACGGGCTTTTAAGGACTTCTGATGAAGACAAATTGGTTGTTATTTTAAGGATTTTCACATTAGTCTCCGCAAAACACAAACACAACACTGCAGGCAGAATAATACATCTGCATCCTACCAGCCTGGTCAGCCAGTGTAATGCTAATACTCTGGGATTATATCTGAATTCTTTCACACATCACACCTGCAGGGCTTTTCCACATGGGCGATTGAATCCTGCTCGAATTTATATCCTCCATGTAGCAGGTAAAATCAATACTATATAAAAGCTTTGCTAAGGCACATTGCTTGTTGTATGTATTTGAGCTATGATACATTGTATTTGAATAGCCAGAATGAGATGTAGTACTACTTATTAACATGTACCCAAATTAACACTTTTTATTAATGTTTTTATCAGTACATGGCTTTTTTCCCTGTCTTTAACCTGTGCTGATTTCTATGCCATTAACCCCCCCCCCCCCACAGCAAAGTATGTAGCCAATGGAGGACTGATGGGGCTGATGAGGGCCAATAATTGAATGGGTGAGGGAAAATGGGTAAGGAAAAGATAGAGTCGCTGAGTGAGGGAAACAAAGAAACGGGTCAGGGAAAGTCAGCAAATGTCAGCACATCCAAATCAGATGGCGGTCCCTCACCCATGACCTTGGCACAGTTAGATTTGCAGTTCTGAAAACAGTAAGTATGTCGGTGGAGAGGAGAGAGGCGATGTGTCCTAAAACCTCCATTAATGTGTCAGTATGATTTTACCTTGCAGTGTTTCTTTTTTATATATGCAAAGGATCTTGAAATACTGTATAAACTGTGCCCTGTTTAATTAGAAGACAAAACTACAGAAATACACACATTTTACTTGTGTTTACCTGGAAGCTAGAGTTTACTTTGGATATGCTTTATATGAGCTATGGTACATTTACCTTCTTCTACCAACAGCTTTTTTCTGCAGTGTAACACTACTTATTTTGGCACTCTTTTCAGCCTGTGTTGTGTTTATGAATGTGTGTGAGCTTTGTTATTGTTCTCCATTTATCTTCCCCATGGTTTGAGTTTGACATATTTATTGATGCGACCTGTTGTTTGTAGTGTGTTTTTAGATTTAGACCTGTCACAGAGTAAAATGCTTCTGTTGATATTTCCAGCTAGACTTTGTTATTCTGGAGCTTTTCAGCTTGGAGGACTGAGCTAAGGTTTTTGTGAGAGATTCTTTTTAAAATGACACTTTGTGGTTGTCGGTTTGGTATCATTCTATATTGGACCACATTTTTTTGAGATTTGAATTCACAATGAAATGACAATTTCTTTCATCATTAAAGATGCACTTTGCTTGAATTTCTTCAACAAAAAACAACTTTTGTCTTCAGTGGGAAAGGCTCATACTCATGGACAAACAACTCTGCAGCAGTTAGAGGTCTTTGTTTGCTCCAGGTCTTATGAAAGTGCACTGTCAATATGTTCACACCTTCTTTGGTTTGAGTTTTTAACTTTCTTGCAGCCTACAATGCTTGCAGTGCCATCAGTTGCATGGCTGTCTGCACAGTATTAATGTAATTTTGAGGTTACACTTTTGAATTGTTTTAGGCAATAAATCAATGCACCAGTGCATGAGTAAATGTGATTTTAATGAGGCTAAATGTTGTCTGATTGTGTTTACTTAAGTCATATTTCCAGTGGTAAATCATATAAACATCTATTCCATGGTTATGAAAAGGAATACATTATTTTTTTTCTAGTTTGGCAAGAAAAACGTGTTTAAGACTGAATCCAGTTTTGAGGAAAACGTTTAAGTAAATAAATTCGCATAATTTCAGGATGCGAATCTCTACTAAAAAAACACTGATAAAACAAAGCAGCTGCGAACAAAAGGTCCTTTGAGAAAACTTTGAAAGGGCCCTTTTCTTTATGTTTTATTCAGAACTTAAAATTAAATAAACCATTAAATTAAAGCAATCAGAATGGACTATTTGATTGGTCCAATACATTTGTTAATTTTGGCTTTCTTGCAAGGCTTTTAGTGCCTTCAGATGTGTTCAATCTGCATGTTCATCAAACATGTACTCGTATGCTTGCCACATTGTATTTGCCAGTGCCTTAGAAGCTGATAGTCCTCCATCGCTGCTGGTCTTCCGCACCGAACACATATGATCAAAACCTCCAGATCCTGGCTTTTATTTTAACATCTTTGCTGAAGCCCGTGGAGAGATATATTCACAGTTGTGTGCAGAGGTCAGTTTCAGCCTTTATTGCCAAGGTAAAGAAAACACACAGAAGAATGTTTCAAGCCTGAATGATTGTCAGCTCTTTACAGCAGAGTGAAGACAAAACAGGAAGGCCCCTGATGGTTTTTTATTAGCAGGAATCACTAACAGCAGCAGAGACTCTGGCTTATAAAACATACTGTATAACCCTGCTGGGTCTTCTGCTCTGATTGGTTGGCACGTTGTCATCACCAATCTGTGATGTGATTCTCTGTATGAATAGTGCCCTGTGCTACTGTTCATATCTCACTGCACAAGAGATTGACAATCTAAATTGTGAAAAAGTCTGTGGTCTGAGGTGAAGTGTGAGCCTCCACTGTGTGTTGATAATGATGTCTCTTGCCATTCTCTGCTTTTCAGTTGCTGTTAGTTTTGGCAGAGACTGGGGTGGGGATGCTTGTGATTGTTTGGCTTTAGAATTCATTAATTTGCATGACAGCCAAATTCGCTAAACAAGGCCAATATGGGCAGCTCTGTGTGGATGCAAGCCACAGCACAGCCTGGTACTGATGATGAGGTAATAGGAACATCACAGTGATGTTTGAGCACAGTGATGGGATAAGCAGCATGATGGGCTCACTTTGCCACTATGTCACTGCTCTTCCTTCATCTTCTAGTGGTCAAGATCATTTATGCTTGATAGAGCCTACTGAAAAGATAATAGTCACATCTTTGGCTGTGCCAAAATGATTACCGGCTGCAGCTTCAGAGAGGAGAATGAAATGGCTGTTTGTCCAATCTACAGGAATTATTACTCTGTGCTTTATCTTTTCCTGAGCTTATGCTGATAAAAAGCTATGATGTCATATCTAAAGCCAGCTGTTTAAAAAATTGAAATGTTGTGACATCTGTTGAGGACTTTTTTCAAGAAATATGGAGTTCATTAGTCAGCATCAGTCTTTATTTTTTAATTATTTTAATTATTTCAAAATGGATCAATTTTGTCACAATAAGCAAACTATAGAGCTTTGACCGCTGGTTAGCTCTCTGAAGAGAGATTGATTTAAATGACATTAGCTGTGTTTAATCTAATTTGCAGTCATTTGTTGAAGTTATACTCTGGGTATGTGGAAAGAAAATATTTGAAGTGATAACAGGTAGCCTGCTGTCCCTGCTCATTTTTCATCTCAATTTCACTGGGGGTAGAGCCAAGACACACACATCAGCCTCACTGCCTGACTGAGGAAGAAATACACCCAGGTCTGAATGCACTACCAGGGCCCACACTCTTCTGGAAAATCAGGAAAACTCATGTCTTTTAGCAGATTTTCTAGTGCCTGGAAAGGTTGTGAAAAATTATCAAATGTAGAAAAATTCTAGAGAATGTCATCAAACTTAATTACATTCTGCATTTATTTATTTACATTTTTTTGGCAGAGGTAAAATAACATCTATAGTCATACATACACAAAACAGATCACAGCCTTCTCACAAATGCAAATCTATCAGAGTGCCATGAGTAGGTGGTGAAATCCCATGTTAGGAAAGAGGAGGTCATGCTTGTTATTTTAGAAAGCAGCAGCCCCTGTGTCACAGAGGCCCTGCTGATGTCTTTTATATAGTACAGACAGGTCCCCCCGGTTTTACAAGCTTAAGCACCAAGACTGCAGTCGTCAGCTCAACCCCTCAGAGCTCTGGGCCTCAGAGACTGAGCTGAGAAGGCCTCATGGGTGGTTAGTTTACTTTTTATTTATATCTCCACATGAGATTTTTATAGAAGAAAGATTATTGTGTGCTGCTTCACTTTTAACAAAGACTATCTGTCATAGGACCTATCTAATGTTTGTGTCAAGAGCCTCAATAGCAGAAGAATCATTAACTCCAACTGCAAAGAATCAAAACCTCTTCAGATATATTTTAATTTCCTGGAAATTATGATGGTCACACATTCTGCACTTGAGATTCATTGAAATGATTTTCTGTATTTTTATGCTTGTAACACAAATGTCCTATTACAGACCATCACTTTACTTCCATTTTCAGTTGTGGTTTGGTTAAGTTTGGACATTCAAACTACTTGGATTGGCCACTGAGCTGGCCAATATGGACCAAGCTGACTCTTTTGGAAAAGGGAAAGCTTTCCAAGGTCCTCTGCCAGCTGTTTGTAACCCCATTTTTTTCTGTCTTCTTCTTTTTTGGTTTGTTTTTTTGTTTTGCTGCATGTATCTTTGCTGCAATGTCTCTTTCAGAGACATTTTTATGGAAGGAAAAACAACTCCTACAGAGAAAGTAGTAGCCCTAGATGACTGGGGTGGCTGATTGGTTAAGCAAAAACCAATCAAAGGTGAGGTAATAATTTGTGGGTTATTACTCCACAGATCTAGATGAGATACTGATTTATTTATTTGATTTATTTTGTCATTGTCACGGCCGATCCTATAAGAAAAACACAGCTGCTCAGCCCAGGTCAGAGACCCTGTGATCTGGGTCCAAAAACATCTATCCATTTCATTTGTTGGACTTTCAATTAAAAAATACAATCTCATAATAAATTTACCATGATTCTTTCAGTGGCAATATTTTTACTGTCTCCGGTCATGTCTTACAAAGTATGATTTCCTCATATTATTTTTCAGCAGTAGAAATAACACTACAGTAAAACTTGTAGAAACATGCCATAAATGTCGAAAAGTGTGATGCCTAGCAACTTGAATTGCTGTCTATGTAATAATAAATTTTCATGTTGCAGTATGTTTTAGCTTTGTACTTTACTATGACTCAAAAGATAAACATTGAATATAGTGAATTGTATGAATCACCTGCTTTAATGAAACAGGACAGCTGGAAGCTAGCAAGGGAGCTAGGAATACTCCCTCCTCTCCGTTCCAGGAATAAATCTGACAGTCTGCTATTATTAGTTAGCGTCTTCACATCTTAGCCAGTCGTCTGCCAAGCCGTTGTCTAGCACTGAGAAGATGCGCGTTGATGACAATGGCCAAGTCACTAATGACAACAATTATGATACTACGGTAAATGAATCCAGTCAGATTCCCTATCAAGATGGCTGGCTTGCCTTTCTGTGACCGATCACATGCTGGCATTACGCTCAGACAGACTGATTGCATTTAACAACCCTTAAATCATCTTAATTACACCCTGGCATGACGCACAGTGGCAAGGCACTACAAACAGCTTTAACTCGGCTCACATTTGACACAGTGCTGTGGGATGATAAGCTGGTTAGATAGTCTTTGAGCATTTTCCAGCTGCTGTTTCCTGCAAAATATCTTTCAGTACATGCTTGTTACTGCATCATAACAAATTTGGTAGACCCTGTGGGATAAGATCATGTTTAGCAGAGGCCGTTTGAGACATAATTCATACTTGCTCTTACATTTACTATCATAGTCTCACACACATACTATCAAACTCTCTTATATTTACTATCAAACTCTTTTTTTATAGTAAATGTAAGAGAGTATGGCAGTGAATGTGTGAGACTGTTATAGTGATAGTAATGTAAGAGAGTATGATAGTATGTGTGCAAGAGTATGATAGTAAATTTAAGAGCAAGTATAAATTATGCCTGAAACGGCCTCGCTTACATGTTGCTTCTGCCACACCTCGTGAGTGGGCTTGGATAATGTAACCAGAGGCAGCGATGCTATCAGTCGCTGCGGTTGAAAAGACTCCATACTTTGGCAGAGGTTAAGAGGATATGCGGTGTGCTGACAAGCACCATGTCCTGTCTCTCTCTTTCCACATACACACCTGCTCTTCAGCTATTTCAACCTTAAATGAACACATGCCTGCTTAAGCACAATCAATCACTTCCTTATGTGCACACACAAAAACACATGCACATACAATACACACACACACAATAATTGCCTGAGACCCGGTTGATTACAGTGTGCTGAATGTAGCAGAGGTAGTATTTGTCTTTGTCCTGTTTTGAGGCAGCGGCTTCGCTGGAGTTGTGGGTGGGCTCGCAAGATTGTCACTCTTGGCAGATGGTAATTTGGGGTTGAGTCTGTGGTTAGTATTGGGGTAAGCATATAAGTTATGGCTGGTGTTGGTTTGACTAGGCGGACGACAGCAGCAGGGAGCAGCAGCTTCATCTCTAACTAACTGTCTACTGCAGATTAGAAAGGCCCTGTGGTTTCTCCTCTCTGCCAGTCTTTCCTTTATTCAGACTTCCTGCTTTAGTTTGTTCTTTGGAGGAAAAAGGGAAAATGAGGAGGATGTAGAAGGAATAATAGTAAGATACCAAGAGACAGAGAGTGAGACAGGAGGGATAGAGAGGAGGGAACAGGACAGGACAGGAACCAGGGAGAGGCAGTGTTTGAAGTTAAACAAAACGAGTCCGTATCCTGAGGAAGTGACTGCTGCCAAAGACAGGGATAAAGACAGGACTGTTCCTCATGGTCATGATTACATGTGTACTGAGCATGTGTTTGTGTGTGTGTCTTCACATGCATAAGTGTGTTTCTATTGGATAATACCATCTTCGGAAACAAACTGTGTGCAGCCATGGTTCATTTTCACTTCTCTTAGTGTTATTGTACCCTCTTATATGGTGAGCCCTCCCCTTAGCTCTGAGGGTAAGAAATTAAGATTGTGTGCTCAAAGCTCCGAGGAGATTTGACTTTTCACATTATGAGGACTTTATTTGTTGCCAAGAAGGCACACTTTATGGATTTTACATCACCATGCATTATCAATAGTGGTTCAGGGTCTCTAAAGTCATATCAGCTTGAATCATCTGAGATGAGGTGTGATGTGTATGTTTGAAGAAAGAATGAGGTTAAGGGTAACATAAGGTCAAGGTCAGGCATAGATGTTTGTGTGTGCATGCACAGTGATGGGCCTGCACGTTAGAATGAGGTCAGGAAGTTCAAGTCTTAGTAGAGGACTACTGTGCATCCTAACAAAATGAATGAGCTCAAATGTAAGCACATGCTTGTGGGTTAAGGTGTATTTGCATGTGTGTAAGTATCCAAATACTTTTGGTGGGACGCTGAGTGCATGCAGAGTGGTATTAGCTCTGCTGTAATGACACACGGTGCTGGAATACCACAGCTACCTTGACAAAACTCGCCCAGTTTAGCTGCTCGAGGCGCAAAACAGTCAGAGATTACACATTAGTGTGAGTGTGGTTGTGGTGTGTGCATGTGTGTACTCCTACCCCAGTCTAGACTCTCTAACAGCCCTGTTGTGGAACAGCTAATCAACGCAACTGATGAGGCGGTGGTAATAAAAGTAAGCAGCAGAGCTAAGAATCACACAGGATATCTAGAAATGGGAGACAAATGTAGAATTGACAAAGCTGCAGAATGACCCATGAGGCTGATCGGTCTTGAAATGATTATCGACTTCCTTGTAGATATTCAAATAGGGGTTAATGCGGTTTGGGTCTGATGTGAGTGGTGAAACCAGCAAGATGGTTGTCCGTGACTTTGAAACCACCAGCAAAAAACATTTTCCAACTGAATTAAAGGGCTTCAGCCCTCTCAGCAGATAACACTATTAATATGGTCTATAGGCCAGCTGCCAGTCAACAGTGACTCTTGTTCTGAAAAGTCCTTTGTTTTCTGGGAGCTGTCAGACCAACTTCATGCAGTTTTTGGATGCATTTCAAAACTAGGACCACATGCCTGACAGGCTAAATAAGAGGAAAATGACTTCTCAAAACCACAGCTGATAGCTGAAAGCACGTGTTTAATGGTGGGAGTATATACATGTGTGTATGGATACTGTATATGAAAGCTTATATCTGTGTCTGCATTTATGAATCTTTAGGGTGACCTTTTTCTTAACGTGTTTCCATCACAGCAGAGACTTTCCTGCCTGCTGTGACTCACAGCCTTAAAGAGCAGGGCCGGTTCTAGACAGGCATGTATGAGGGGGCAGTCAGAAATGTGAAGGGGGCATCATGTGTACACTTCATGTTAAAACACTTTTTCCCTCTGGTCTTATAGTGACAATATTTTCCTTTGCTGAATTGGGTTGTTAGCTGTGTCCAAAGCCAGCCTGGAGAAGTGGATTGCACTTTGTCCAGCCTCTACCTTCAGACCTGTCCATATTGTGAGTCCCACCTGAAGACTAAGCTTCTGCTTGTATAGCACTGAGGCATGCAATCCCCCTGACCACTATAAGGTGGCGATCCCTCAGGGGAAAACTGAATAAAAGTAACACTTAAAATATAAAATATATAAAGCACACCAGATAGGCTATAGATCATGTAATGTTTTCTCTTTTTTATTATTTGTTTGTTTTATTTGTATTTTTTAAAGCAATCTACTCCTGTCCACTTTACAACCACAGTCTCCTATTTCCCTTTGCAAAAACTTTCACATAAAATGGATACATTGCAGTGTCTGTGTCCTGCTAGAGATGGAGTGGAAATTAAGTAAGCTGGCTTTGTAGAAACTGCAGTGGTGATCTGAAACAGAACAGTGTAGAACTACAGTCTGAGGTGGGGCTTTAGTAGGGCTCTGTCAGACAGCGGTCATTTGTCTTCAGTCTGTCACATTCAGCGGACATGGACACGTCTCTGTGCTTGTTGTAGAGCTGGGAGCATGCCACACGAGAACAAAGAACTTTCTCCTCGCTCCCGAGGTGGCAAGAACATGAACAAAGGTCATTTCGGCGCGGAGTATTCACACTCTCCGAGATGCGTGTGTGCAGCTTCTTCAATGTCTTTCCTCTCCGTAACCACACTGAAACCTGTCACTACACCGTTAGACTACGTGTTGACTCATTTGCATACGGACGCTGGTTGGATGTTTACTCAGGGTGTGTGCGTGCTGCAGCCTGTGCAGCGGACGGACAGACACGCTAATAAAAAGTGCCCCTTCTTGTCGTTCTTTCTTCCGCTACCGATAATAATTTTCTCAACACATAATATATTAATTTTGTGAGTATATTAACATGTGCTTTCTCAACTTCTAAAAATTTGATTTGAGGGGGCAAGACATTTATTTGAGGGGGCACTGCCCCCTCTTGCCCCTGCCTAGAACCGGCCTCCTTAAAGAGTATGACAGATAATGTCCAGTGTGCTCAGTAATTATGCAGTGAAGCCAAACTGTTGCTCATTCATAGAAATGTTGCCATTGCGACTCACGTTGCGGTCAGATTATGTAAACTTCTGTGGCACATATTTACGGGCATAGACATTTACTTTGGCATTGCACAACTATAATGTTTTTAGTGTGTGTGTATTTTTTGTTCAGGAAATAACTTTTCATTCTCATGTGCCCTCTGAGATTCATTTGTTTTGCTATTTGTCTGACAGACACAAGATCCCTGTCTGATTCTCTGGCTCATATGGAGAGCTCAGCTGTCGCACACATCTGTTTAGATGCATAGATGTCTGTTTATGTCTTTGGGAATTGTTATTACAGAGATGGACAGTGACATCCAGGGACTGACCAGTGAGGAATAGACAACATCGGTATTTTTGTTCTGGTCTGTGCTTGGCTGCAGCAGTAGTACAGTCTGGTTTTTACTCTGTGTTTATGATTTTGGCTGTGTGGGTTGTGTGTTTGTGTCTGGGTAACAGCAGGACTTGGAGGCTTAAGCATGATAGAAAGGTTAACCAAAGTATAGCTGAAGGGCTGGAGGTTGGCTTTGTAGACTTGGGTGTTTTGATGGTTTATGTTATCTGGACTGAGCACCCCGAAATCTCACGAGATGTAGCCAGGGGCCTGAGGATGTGTGCTGTGAGCCCTGTTTGCTTATGTATATAACAGGGGGATGTGTCATGGACAGTTAAAAGGTGTTGGGGAACTCCAGGTGATTATAAAACACAGAAAACAGCTGATATATACTCCTCTGGAACTGTTTAGACTTCCGTCTGGTTTTGCTCTGCTCAGTAAGCGGAAACACTGCTATGGAGGGAATACATTATGTGTAGGAAGGCAAGGGCATCAAACTGCTGAACTGAAAGTGCAGTGAAATGAGAACGTGAAGCTTTCCAGAGGGAGCATTGAAACAAATCAAGAACAGCATCAATGACTCGTGCATCTGATTTTATTGGTCCACGTGGGGTGCTAATGCAACTTTAAGGTCATGGCTAGACCATGCTGATGGAAAAGCTGTAGGCCATTAAAAGCCTGCAATTCTCTAGACAGTGCTGAGTCACTGGTGGTTGATTTGAAGGTTAACAGTAACCATTCCTCGTGAGTCAAACATATTTGGCTTTGCTTGGGTGAGATTTTTGTTAATAGTGTGATAGAGCTGTGGGAAAGTCTGTATAATTTGTGGTAGGTTTTGCCTTTTGATATACCCCTTTATCCTGTTTTGTGCAGTTCAGCATTACTCATGGTGTTGAGAAGTGGACATTTGTTGTTGATGCTGCATTTGAACGAGAGAGTCTGGGCCAGCTCTGTGCCATAGATCAGAAAACAAAACTGGCAGGGTAGAAAAGCGGAGTGGGGACATCTGCTGTGGTTGTTTATTTACGTACAGAGGAAGTGACAAAACTAGTTTCTTTCATCTGTTGGTTTTACTGCTGTATTTGTTCAATCAGTACTTTAATGCCCCTTCTTATTACCACTGTGTTCCTTTTCCATCACATGCTTTTATATCCATGTGTATAGAAACAATAGTGCCAGGGGAGGTTTCTTTTCATGAATCATTTCTTATTGGAAATGAGTCATAGACCTAAAAAGCCCTCTTGATTAATTACATGAAAGGGGTGTATCAGCAGGATGATAGCACATCATTGTGGTGAAGGTGTGGTGATCACACACCTGGTGGTGATAGTGGGTGTGCTTCATTCACTTACTCGTTGAATCATAGCAGAAAGTGAGTAAAGATCAGTGTACTGATTATATGGCATTCCTGACAAAGAGAAAAAAGTGGTTGCAGTCAGTAACCAGAGATGTTTGTAATAAATGAGATATTCCACACTTGGATACTGTAAAACTTAAAGAGATGCAGGAACAATCAGTGTCCATGTCAAAGTTCACAGGTAAGTCACACACCAGTGAGGCCACTGCCCTTTGCACAATGTCTGAAACACACATGGATGTGGACACACATGCGGTTCCTGTTTAGACTGCATTGTGTTTCTGTGTAGTGCACTTGTGCAGTCATATATTCTTGGCTTCACATGGACATCTGTACAGACACCAACTAACATAAGGAGATGATCAAATTTAGTATAATTTTGAATTTACCCTGCCCTTCAACCAGGTTGACAATGGCGTCTACAACATCAAAGTACAGTATGTTTTATAAGACTAAACATCTTCAGAACACTGCACACAAACGTCTTTTTTCTTAAGATAATGTAATTCAGCACAAAACATGGTGAAATAAATCCAAAGCATTCTGTGAGTGTTTATTAATTTTTCCATGTCAGTTTGGATTCCTGACTGCATACAGTGTGTGCAAGGCGGGGTATGATTTAGTCCCTATGTATGTTTCATTGCTGTGTGAGGCATGGCGCAACTAATGTTTAGTATAAAAAGCATGGTTGTCTTTGAAAAAAAATTAAACAGTTTAGTTTGTTATTGCTGTCTGTGTAATTTTATGTTGGATTGGATGTCATCCTTATGTGTATCAAGCTACGCACACTCGCACCTACTTCAAAAAATGGCAGACAACCAAGATGTCAAGCAAAAACACTTCTTTACACAACTTTATTTACAATATACTTTGACTATCACTATCCTATTACACGGAAGTGTAGTGGTTAGATACCTTAAAAACAGATTACAAATAGGTTTGTCTGTTTTAAAGAAGTTGTGGCCATTTAGCTCACATTGCTGTCATGTTCAGCCTCTTGTAACAGAGATAGTTCATATTCATGATGATCAATAAACAGCTTCTGCGCAGCACATTTAGGTGTGTGAAGGTTTGGTAGTGCACTTTTGAGAAATGGGTAGTGATTCAGAATGGCTGTTCATTTTTGAATAGATGTTCCAAACACAGCACAACCGTGGCCATAATTAATGCTATTTGTTTCTCTCTGGCTTCTTCAAAAGTGTCTGCTCCAGAAAAATTAAATCACATAATCTTGTTATGGTGGGAAAATATGATGTTGGCACAGTGACTGTCTGCAAGGATGAGCGTCACACTTCATTCTCCTGTCTTAATGACAATGAGTATGTTTCCTTGCTGAACAATAAATTCATTACATTACTAAGAGTAATTAGACTCTTCTGAATAGAAGAAATCCTCTTTGCGTGATATCACCTGACTGAATATGTGTGCAGCTGTTACCCTGCCTCATTTAGCCTAGTGTTGTTGCTTGGCTTCTCTGTCTCTGTGCTGAACCGTGACCTCTGAGAGTCCCTCAGCTCTCACGTTGACTGTTTAGATTAAGTATAGCACTATTTGGCCTTCATAATGCAGCCACACTCCAGCAAGGCTTTCCCCTGCCGAATTCATTGAGAAATGTTTACTTTCACACTCTAACATGCTGGGGTGGTCCCAGAGCACAGGGTTAATGGGCACAAATTGCAGCTGTCCAGCTGTGTGTACACTTAGATGTAAACACAAAAACACAGAAGTGCAGAAGTGTGATATCAAATTTATACACTGAACACTGTACAGGAGGAAAAAAAATGATAATAATTTAGTGCAAGTCCAAGGTTATATTACTGAGTGCAATCTTACCTTCAACTGTGCATGATTGCAGACAGAATTCATAAGGCGCCTTTGGTATGTAAAGCAATATGTGGCACAGATGTTGAAGATCTCCTTTCAAATATGCACAAAACCATTTCTTATGTCTTACTGTGAGAGTGTTTGGATAGTATTTCTGAGAATGTTTTTGAGACTGCTTCAGAGAATACGTCACATCGTTTTATGCTGTGCTCTTTTTTGTTGTAGTCCTGTGATTTTACACGTTTAACACTCACATGCTTATTACTGGTGTTGTGCTCTGATTTTCTATAGGATGTAATTATGCTGTCTGTAAGTGTGTCCTTTTATTGTTTATTATGCTCTCATCTAAAACAAAACCGTATAAATGACCTGTTCACACCCGAAAACTGTGGACTTATTCCTGTGGACTTTCCTTATTGTGCTGTTGCTGAGTATGTACATGTGTTTTTGAAACATACTGAATTATGTTACCTTTTCATGTCCAGTTTAGGCTCATGGTGCATTTATGACTGGGCTGGGCTCATGCTTTTGTTCAGCAGATGAATACCTTGTGGCTGCTTTGTGGAGGACTCAGCAGAGGTGGATCTACATGTTTCATTGTCATTGCAATTCTCACATCAAAGTTGTGTGAGTAGGTCCTCTCCGAATGTTTGTGCCTCGGTAAGCACCCTGCATTGGTGGATGATCAACACTTTTGTGGGTTGTACGTGGGGCCAATGTAGCTTTGTGAGTCATGGGAACGATCATGATGGTTTCCCAGCCTTAGTCAGCAATCAGTCTCTTTAGGGTCACTGACCTCACCTACACCCACCAATGAAATGTGAATTATATTATCCGTATAAATACACACATATGCACACACACGACTGGTAAAAATAAGCAAGTCTCGCAAGTTCCCACAGACACAACACACAGTACATTACTCACAGTCTCCTTGCTTACTGCCTTTGTTCTTGGGTCTTTTTCTTTTATTCTCCTTAACTCTGTTCAGGTTGATGCCACATGTGCACTGGCGCAGCTTTGAACCTGTCTAGGATTAAGCATGTCTGTCTGGCTGGATTCATCTGAAAACAGGGCAATGCACTGCGGGGGAATCTCACTCTTTTTGTTGTACAGTCGAAAGCTGTTTTCCTATTGAAAATGTTTATACCAAAAATATCATCAGTTAAATTATTCAGATGACAAATCACTGTCTCCACTTAGCCACTACTGCTGTTTTATCACCAATGTGAATATAGTGTAAGAGCCTGGCAATTCACAAATACAGTCATCTGTTTTCAGTTTAAAGGTGTGTTAATTAACGGGCATAGTCCAAAATGGATGCAACAGGTTAGACATGAAACCGATGAGTGATAGCCAGCTTTTAAAGCTTCAGTGATGCTCCTATGTACAAAGATTGTACTGTCAAGCCTACTCTGTTCTGGAAAACCGGTACACACAGAGCAGAGAGTGAAAGTCACAGGCAGGTTTCCTGAGGAGCAGTTTTGAAGCCTAGAGAAATGGATCCATTTTCAGACTGGAGGTGTTTATTTCTACTGTAAAGTTGCGCATTTTTTACACCTAAGACTTACTAGACTTGCTTATTTTCAGCCCCACAGGTTGCTGCTTACAGTAACAGAAGTTAAAGGGGATCACTGAGACACACTGCGGCTTTTAGTGTTCCTATAATATTCCTTTAGTATTTATATAGTGTCCGTGTGGCTGAAACACACCTCACAATATAGCTCCTCTATAACAAACTATTTTGGGGACATATGACTACAGATATTTGGAACCTGGGAGTGGAGAAAGCACTGTGACTAAGGAAATTAAACTGGACTGGCTGCACTGCTGTCAGCTGCTACAGTAAGACTAGAGTCCCATAAGTTGAGGCCATATTTAAAAAATGGTCTTTCTTGTAGTGTGTTTTCCATTTTTCAGAGTTCAGAAGATCTATAATGCAATAGGCCAGAATCAGGCTTTGAATTACCAGGATTTTTCTATATATATATATATATATATATATATATTTAAGACACTACTATTAAACAAACAGGTCACTGTGTGTCTCCTCTGCTGACCTCGTATGCTTAAAGTCCATTCCATTCAGGTCTCGATATATATCCATTTCCCTTTCTTTAACCATGCTGCTCTGTTTAGCCAAACACAGTCAGAAATAAAGCTCACGCCAAGCATCTCTGTTTAATTCTTTCCAGGAGGTGAAAGAAGGCCTGTAGTGGTAAACCTCTCATAGTTTTAGAAAGAATAAACAGTAAACAATGTGAAGAAATAAATAAAACTGTAATAAAAGGGCTATAGAGGAAGTTTTAATTATGTTGTTATTTTTTATTTCCAATTGAAAGTGGAAAGCTGCTCCGATATCAAAGGCAATCACAAAGGAACAAAAATACAGAGTTCACAAAATAACCTCAGAAATACCCTGATTCCTTTTCCAAGACCACAGATTGACATTCAACAAACCGTATTTACCATCGACTCTCTCTTTTGTTTATAGGTGGTATTTTGTGTCACAGAAAGGCTGAAGACATAGGATGCCATCAACAGTAAGTACAACCCACACCTGGTGCAACAGTGAGACAGCAGGGTGCCATATTATTTTTTTTTCCCCCATTTGGTTTAAATATTGTTATTGTTATGCATCTTCAGCATTTGATGTAAAAAATTTCTCCCATGAGTAAAATATTGCCTGTATCCCTTTGTCTCTGCCTCTCCCACATGTCCCCGCCTATCGTTGACCACAGCCAATGAGGGATAATGCATGGTTGACGTTTCGCCCCTCCCTGTGAGATGTAAATCTTGTTTTTCTCTGCTGACCACCACGCTCCTAGGAAAAGACAACAGTCTTCCAAATGACACGGTTGTAGACTTCCGATTACAGCCCTGTCACTTACTCTACCGATGTGTAAACACATGATGGAGAGACAGACATAGTGAGTGGGACAGAGACACAGAGAGACAGAGATATGTCTGCGTGTGGTGCTTTTTGTTTGCCTCCAGACATGATGTGTTTAGTTAAGCTGTCTCACTGCACACGGCCTTTTGTTTTCAATGGGGTGAGTGATTAATAAACATCAGCCATAACTCATTTCAGTATGATGACATGTCATCCACAGGCCTCAACATTTCCCTTCCTGTGTTTTTTTCCTGTTTTTTGTAAATAAAAGCAGCAGCAACATCTTAATCTGCACTAATATGACAGTAGTTTTAAATGATGCTTCTCTAAATTATGGCTGTGCAAATTATTATTACAGTAGTTACAGCTGTCCACAGCATCTTTGTGATCCTGTGGCCTGTGAGAAGACAGTCCCAGCTCTGGCTTCGACTTGGCCTTCTGACCAAAAGTGTGATAATTTTAGACTCGAGTCTCTCACATGGTCTGGAGAAAGGACGGCATTTGGAAATAAACTTGGAATTTAGCTTAATTGCAGTTTACAGATTTAGGAGGGGCAGCGTTTTCTTCTTTATTTTCTTGCATAAATAGAGAGTGAGCGGAGGCCAAAGACATGAGGTTTCAAAGCCACAAAAAGAGGTTAAAGAACGTCAGAGGCAGTGAGGACACTTTTGAGCCTGCTGCTTTGCTCTCCCTAGGACTCAGCCATGCTCTGCCCCTCGTGAGATCCTTCCCACCAGATCCATCACTTTTAATCTTCCACTCAGAAGATTAAACTATTAGGTCTCTGCAGTAAAACCCAGTTGTTATATTTTAAAAGCTTTATGCACAGCCAAGTTACAGCGTCTTTTTTTCATAGGGTAATTTTTGTTATAGGAGGTTGTAGAAGGTAAAGTAGTGTTTAGATGGGAATTTTCCCTATTCTTTTTCAGCTGGATCACTTAACAGTAAATGAATCACCCTCTGAGTTCCTCTAACTGTGACAGCTACTCTTCACATGCTGTATGGTTCCAGATATTTCCCATTACCTCATTATTATTATGTGCTATTTCTCCCTGTCATTTCATGTCTTTTTTTTAAAAAAAAAATCTAATTCTTTCCACTTTGCAAAAACATACTCCCTCACCTGATTGAGATATTTTTCCTGTTTGCTCATGTCTGTGTGGGGAAGTAGTGATAAATATAAATAACACGCTGAGCCTCTGTTGAATGGTGTGACAGTGTAGTGTAAAGTTTAGGTTTGGAAAATGATATTAAATAAAAAACCACCACAGTGAGGAGATTAATGGATAAGCTTCAGGTGGGGCAACGGTTATCAACAAGTTAAACTCTGTCCTCACTGTTCTTCTGTGAATGTTCATCATCCCTCACAGACAAGCTTCTAAATAGATACACACAAAGACATAAAGTATTCACACTTACTGTGCACAAAGTTGGATTGGTCATCTGGCACACCATTGTCCTAGTGGACCTCTAGGAGCCAGACCCAGACATTATTTTTCATAAGTGACACTATAGCTGTCTCAAACAGTCATCATGCCAAAATGGATTACACTAAACACAAGAGAGGCACAAAAAAAGACAAGGCCTTTTAGCCTGATGCTCCTACAGGTCACCAACATGTTTGTAGAACATCCTTCAGCTCTGGTGGGCGATGATGGTGGTAGTGAGCGCCATGAGGAGGATGAGGGAGGCGAGAGAAGAGGACAAGGCTGGCAACATGTCATAAGCGATAATGATTAGCAATAGGTTACAGTACGTGTAGGTCGAGTGATTAATACAGGGCTTCTGTGTTTGCAGGAATGTTTGGATATTCATGGTAGTGGGAAAGTGGGTGGTGTGTGATTGATTATAGTGGGCCGGTTTGGGGCCAAAAGGTCAGGCCCAGCCCTGTGTGTACATCAAGATGCTCACATACCGTGATTGTGGTAAGGAATGGCTCAGCAGCTGAGATAAAAGCACATTAATAGCATGTTCTGCTAGAAAACAGGAAATCCAAATGACAGCATGTCCACAGTAGTGATAATACATCACTACTGAGGAGGTAGCTCAAACTCAAGAACACAGACCTCAACATGGGACATATATCAGTGGAAAATATATTTAGTATTATAATATTTAATATTTAGGTGATGAAGAGGCCCACTGGGAAAATTAGGTAAAATTCAATGAATGAGACTGTAGGTCTGGGGAAAGAATGAGTGTGTTAACGTTTCAATAGTTTCAAAGGTTTGGATATTTGGAGCTGAATAATCCAGAAGAAAGGGAGTTTAGAAAGAATGAATGTCAAATCACCTGAGGATGATGTCCAGGTGTAAGTTAATTAGAAGATTAGTTGCGTGAAGTACTAAGTACTAACTTGCTATATTTGATTTGCATAAGTATACAGTATGCAGTCCTACATGGGTTAAAGTAGCTAAAGTGGCTGATTTAAATTTTTATATGTTATATTAACAGTATAATTTAGTCAGCAATACTTTTCATTAAAAAACATTAACAGCCTGTCATCTCAGCTGCAGATGTGCTTGGATCAGCGGCAGTGAAAAGGATCAGCTTCACTGTACCTGCACCCATCATTAGGTCTTTGTAACACTATTTGTTTGCATTTTACATCCTGATCCTCACTGCTCATTGTTTCTGACATCTGTAATTACACTATAAGCATGTTGAGCTGTCAATCTCCTGCTTTTTTATCAGTTGCAGTTAATGTTTACCATCCAGAGGAGGCCCTTTTGAGTGGAGTCTGTTAAATCTGTCAGTGCAAACAGTGGGAGCACTCCTTGTAGAGGAACTGGGTGTGAGCATGTTTTTTTTACATACTGTGTTTGGTGTTCCTATTCATTACCCCTCCCCTCCTTTAAGGCATGTTACTTGATTGACAGATGAGAGTGATTTGGGGGGTCGTGTGGCATGCAGACCTGAGGCAGAGGACCTAGTTTCGTGACCAGACATGCAGGCTGACACTCCAGTCTAATGTATGCTGCTGACAGACAAGTGGTTTGTTAGTGTAGAGAAGGTGTGGATCCCCTTTAGATCACACTCTGGAGCTCTAAAGAATTCATGACTAATCACCCAGTTACACTTTCCCTCTTCTGAACGGAGGTACACAAATAATATATAATATCTATTTTATCATGAAAAACATCAGGTTTTTTAAACCCTCATCTGTGTTTTTAAGAAAAAAATCTAGGAAAAGGTCAAGTTTTGAAATTATAAAAAAACACCATAGATGTTGTCTTTCATATTTAACAATGAAATATATTCAAAAAAGTGGCTCTTAAAACCAATTTATCAATGACACATGAGTTCCAATTGGTGAAAAGCTTTACCACGCATCTTTAAGATTTGACAATCTGCTGATACCGGCAGGTTCCAACAGAGTGCTGGTATCTTATGCAGCCCTGCAGATCTTCATCAGTTCCTGTAGAAAACAGATTTAGACAGAAACACACAAGCTGCCCCAAAAGATAAGATGGCCTAGCTGACTGAGTTCAAGCATTTTGCCTTTAAGTATGAATTATTTGAAATCATGCAGAGAATCCATAAATCAGGCATCCTTGCTGTGTTTACAATAATTAAAACCCATCTGTAGGCTGATTGAAGACTGGTGACCTCTCTGCCTTAACCCTCGCCCGTAATCCCAACAAATGATGCATACAAGGGGTTAACCTTTGAGTATAAACTTAAACAGGTAAATTATATGTCTATAAAATTATAGCCTTTGTGGAGCTTTGCTTTTATGAACTGCAAAATGACCACAGTGAGTAATACAACAATGAGAACGTAGTTCTACTCATCTGAATGCAGCTCTTAATTAACTGTTGCATATTTTTCTGACATTTTGTTTAGATTGACAGAACTGAAATGCCATCTAGTCTATGCATTATAAAGGTCTCAAGCCGAGACACTGCTGACTCACAGTGCATTCAACCTATCATAGCTTTTTAAACCTGAGTGGTTCTCACACACTTTTAACCACAGAATGTATTCTTATGACCATTATAAGTACAGTGGCTGCATGTACTGACCATAGAAATGCATGTGTTGTTGTGGACTATAACTTTTATAGAGTAGCTGTCACAAACAGGATAGAAGTCTAGCTGAAGAAATACATGCAATGTTTAGACATATAACATAAGCTGGTTTTATATTTATATTGCACAGATGGTTTTATTGAGTTTGCTTGATTATACTGTTTCTCAGCTAATCAACCATTTAAGGAATTTCTATGTTTACAGTAGTCAATAGACACTTTCTCAGCCATAAGCAATACTAGAGAACCTAAGTATGTGAGCATTTATATGTAGCATTTGTTTTTCTGGTTAAGCATTGACTGACTAATGGTCTAGTGCTCAGTTTGAAACTTCCATGATGGCAGAGCTGGGAGGCTGCAGCCCTTGTTTATAGAGCGTTTCTGTGGGAATCAGAATGGTTTCTAATGTTATACAATGAATTTAATATCTTTAGTTTTACAGCATGATAAGTAGCAGACCTTTACTAAACTTTAATACTAAAGTTAAAATGAAGTTGTTTTTATTAGCACTTCAACTAAATTAAATTGTCCCTGTTTGTCTGTAAAATCTGGACTTTTTGTTATCTTTAACAATGACATGGAGCCCTGTCCTGTTCTGTCTTCCTCATTTAGATTGTGGTTGATAATTGAAACGGAATGTAAACAATGCTGTGGCCAGATGCCAACAGTAAGCCGTCCCTGTAAAAGTTATATTTGTTTGGGAAGTTTCTGGGTTTACAGAGATTTTCTGCCCTTACAATTTACTAGACAACCTATGATTTTAAAGTGCTATTTTCACTGCGTATCGTATCACCTCTTACACTGTCAGTTACCGTGACCTTGAGACCCTCTTCGTCATGCTTTCTTTTCCATGTGATTTTTTTTTTGCTTCTAAGCCATCACTTGCGATCAGGATGAGGATGACAGGATATTGACAGTGCCATTATCCCATGCTAGGGCTTGTTGAGTTTCACCCCTTAACACTACATGTTGCTCACAGGGAGAAGAGAGATTCTAATCTTCTTCTTTTTTTTTTTTTTACACATGCATGTACACACAGAACCATGGACACATTACACCACCATTGGGTTTCATCCACACAGGGTCTTTATACTGTCCACAACTCACATCTAAATTATAAGCATCTGTTACAACAACTGTCATTTCTTCCCCTAAACCTCTCTACTTTTTTCCCTCAAGAGCTGTGATTACAACACATTATTACTACCCACAAGAAAGCTGAAGATAAGAGGTTAGAAGTTTGCTTCTGTAGAAAAGGTGATGAATCTTAGAAAAAGATGACAATGAATTTTCTGAACAAGTCTGAGGGTCTCCAAATCCTTTTTTTTATTTTTTTTAAATTAACACATATTTTCACTCTATGCAGCTTTCATCTCACTGAATAAACTTCACATATTTATATTCCAAGTTCAACAAAGAAGAGTGTGTTGTTTCACTTTCCAAGCATGTACAACATGTGTCAAAACACTCTGGCACATCAGATGTTATTCAGCAACACTTGATCAGATGGGCTGCACATGGACTTAAATTCAGCCACATTAATGTAAAATATTAGTATGCTATTATTTGATCATTGGCACTTTACTTGATGGATGTGTAAGGTTTTTTTAAGTAGCAAAGCATTAATATTATTACATGTATGTTTTTGTGGTGATTTCTGGTAAATTGAGATCAAACAGTCTTATGTTGTTCAGATGTACTAAAGTTGACCTCACTCTCAGCCTGTTGTTTGCCACATGGGCAATAAATGTTTTTTTCCATTAAGCATCCTGTCACCATAGTTACGCAATTTATTATCTATTGACTCATTTGCTTAAGAGCTGTCATTGTTGACAAGTTTGAATTTAAGCTTCATCCTTACCGTTACTTGAGCCTATTAGTTCCCAGCAATTAAACAACAATTACAGTTAGGCTAAGCCCCAATAAAAGACCACAAGGGAGGCGCTTCACTGAAAGCCAAGTTTCAGTCATTTCTGTATTCTCTGCTTGTGCTCTCACTGTCCATAGCATTGTGCTTTGAACCCAGTGCCATTATGTAACCCCAGATGGTTCTCTGGCGCCTCTGCTCATCTGTAACATGTTCACGGGTCCAGCCGGCATACACACCAGTGCATGCCGGCGGGCCTTTGATCTGTCTCCCCTTCTGGGCCTCCACAGAAGGGTGAGCCTCCTAAGGCTTGTCCAGCCTGGATGCATCTAGCTGGATATCCTCCAGGCCTGATGGGGAATGGAACCCGGCTGATCTAATTCACTGCAACTACGCAAGCAGTATGTCTCTGCAGGGATAAGCTATGGCACCCATGTGGCCCTCTCAGGTATAGCTGAAAGCATCCATGTGCACTTGTGCAGGTCCACTACTCTCTCACTCTCACTCTGAAAGCCCCGAGTCTTAAGGAATGCCAGTGGCTGCCAGCTCCAGATGGCCTTTCACATTTTGACTTTCAGTAATTTACTCCAAAAGTGGAGGAGCCATCTCTGCCACATGCTGCACCATGGAAACTGCATGCTAGGAAATTTAAGCATAATTTTATAGCAGTTTGGCTATTTGCCTGAGGTGTGCCTTGATGATAAGACCTTTGTGAGCTGTGTTGATAGATATTTGCATTAAGTATCTGCCTAGTGGTATAAAAAGAAATAGATGTTTAGATAGAGGCCGCTCGCTGCATTGTGGCATCACAAAAAACTCTGAAAATATACAGTGGATTATCTCACATTTCTAACTGTTTTATATCTATGTGAGTGACCATGTTTGCTCATATCTGTGTTTGTGTGATCCAGTGGGGAGAAAGCAGTAAAATATTGCACTGGCTTTACTCTGTTATGTTCTTGTCGTGAGTCTCAGTGAGAGGAGGTTGGCTTGACTTTCTTGTTTTGGATAATTGTACACTGCCGAGGTCTGTGGTCCCCTTCTCTGTCTCCCTGTGGCCTAGGCTGCAAGAGCCATATTTAGGATGCACGTCCTCCTCATCCTATCCCGTCTCATCCCTGTCCTGTCTGACACACCCCCACAGTGCAGCAGGGGGCAGATAAAGACACAGCAACAGTTACTACTGGACTTGTATTGACTTTTCAGCGGTATTCAAAATTTCTGTTTTTGTAGATGTGTTGTGCGGATGTTATGTTGCATGGTTTGGTTACATAAATGTTTTTTAAGGAAATTTATGTAACTTAAAATATTTCAAGCCATGCTCTAGCTGTGTCAGTGTTATTTAATTTTTTGCAGGTTGTATTTTGTGTGGTTTTGTGGTGTGAAATGAGAGCAACTCACACTTTAGCTGGTGCCACCTATGGGCTCTGCTTAGGACCGTGGTCTAAAACACACACCCACACCCAAACACATACACACACACATTTGTACAATCCAAGAAGCTTGAGTTGTAAAACTGAGTATGATAGCTCATGAAACCCTGACTTTGAAACACTAGTAGGGATCAGAAGATACTGGATTGTCATCATCAGTTACTGTTTTAAAGTTACCAGTTTCCTCTTTGAAACTCAATCTACATACATAGTCCATGCACTTCATATAATCTCATCACATCTGTCATCTGCACTTGGCAACCCACAACCCGATTTAAGCGGTGGGCCACAGCTGCTCACTGCACATTCAGTAAATTATGTAGCTGATGTGAAAATGTCAGAGTAAGACATCAATCTATGTAAAAAAGGAAAAAAAAATTCATGATGGCAGGATAGGATTGTTGCTATGAATGTCTGAACTTGGAGAGGTGAAAATAATAATTATGTGCAATAACTTAGTAGTAACTAACTAATAACTTAGTAGAAATGTCTCACTGGTAGCACAATATTCAAACTTTTTTAAACACTTTTTTAGGTTTCTGTATTCACTGGTATTCATTAGTCATCAAGATATAAAGTCATGTCTAAACTATCAGTGACCTGAATAAAGACAAAAAAAACGTGTGAATTACACATGGATCCTTCATTGTGGTGTGTGTAGTGTGATCTTGTGTGGATGTTAAGCTTCTGCCTGCATCAACTAGTAGGCCTGTCTCCTGCGGCAAATGGAAGTATAAGAGCAGGTGTTGCTGCAAATAACAGCACATGGGAGAACTCTGAATTTCTCTGGCTCAGTTCTCTTTTTCTTTTACTCACTTTGTCCTTCTCTCTCTCTCTCTCTCTCTCTCTCTCTCTCTCAGGTATGAACACAAGCAGTTCTTCACTGTCTCTTCGCCTTTTAGTTAAGTCACCCAGTGAAGAATTTATCACTGCTGGGCTTGGATTCCAATAATTATCTGTTGAAGTCACCCATGTAACACACATGTATGTTTTTTACCTAGAGGGCTGCATTTCTGTTTGCTTCTGCTCTTCCTGCTCTGACAGTGTAGTGACAGATTTATGTGGTTTGTTGTGAGTATAGGGCTCATGCAAAGGTCAGAATCATTGCGTGACCTGCAGACTTTTAACCAGTGAAGCACCTGCCTGTTTCTTATATTTAACCTGTGAATGATGAAGCAGGTGTTCATCAAACAGAGAGGGGCTGTCACAACAAGAGGCACCATGAGACACTGGAGTCCTTGATGTGTCTTTCAGGCAAAAAGAGACACAAAATAGGAAGCTGATCTTGAAAAGAATACAAATGACTTTGTTTTGCCATTGGAAAATATAAAAGTCTTTGAAATATTTGAAGGCACACTCTAGGGTGATTCATTTTCACTTCAGTGTTTTTACAGGAATGTATTTTTTTCCTGAATGCCCTAACCTTACTGGTAATGACTAAATGATTCTCGTAGTTGTGTATATTTCCAAACCTCAAATCCATGAAGTAAAACCCAACCATTTTCCTTATTTCGTAATCACCACTATCATCCTTTATAGTCCTTGTCATACCCCCCGTAGATGCTCATAAGCCCAACTTTTAACTGGAATTGGGATGCAGAATTTCCACTGTGTGCGTCTGTACATGTCATTCATCATAGAACTCATTCCAGCAACATTTCCCCCCCACATTTTCCCACTCCCCAGTCATCTGGGATCCCGGTTAGTAGAGTAAATAATGATACACTTAGAAATCATCCAACTATTCAGGTAATGGGTTGTAATGGAGCCTTCATTACTGACTTAACTCCTTCTAAGCTGGAGCTCCTGTTGGGAAAAATGCAGCACTTTCATGGAAGAGGCTGACTAGTACTGTTACCAATATAATTGTAGCATTTACTGTATTTTATTTTGCTAAAACAGATGAAAATGAAAACATCATTAAAACTCTGGTCTTATATCACTCTCCTGTGTAAATGTTATGAGGCCTTGCATAATTGAAGCACATGACTACATTGAGTGACAGGTGGGTGTCATCACTGGGTGTAGGCTGCCTGCCTAGGCAGCCACCCACCCACTGAGCTCCACTCATGTTCTTTTCTTTGCTAGATACTTCATGTCTAAATTATCATGTCTTAGCTCAGCCCACACTGCATAGATGTAATAAAACCATAAAACACATGTCATGAAAGGGATGCTGGAGCAGACAACCTTCTTCCCCTAGGATGACAAATGTCAGTATCCATGGAATTTGAAGTGGAACTAAACGCATAGATTTATGGTTTTCAAACTATTGTACAAAACATTTGGATTTGTTTTTGTCTAACATGCAGACATTTGGGATGCTGGCCTAAATATGTGAACAGTTGTTAGGTCTTTACATATTAACATCCATGACAGAATCAAGCCTGTCTTTTGAAATTCTGCTGAATTAAGGAGAGAGTGGGAATGTTTTAAACAAGACAAGTGGGAAATGGGGGAGTGAGGGATGACCATCCAACAGGGAGAGGAAACTGTGCCAGATTCTGAAAGACTACACAGTGACTCATAGGTCAAGGCCCCCATGCCTGTAAACAGGATTTTTCTCATAATTTGAGCACTGAATCACATGCTGCACTCACAACACTCTACTTTGATTCAAGTACTCCCCAGGACTAAAGGGAAGAATAAAGCAAGATGATCATAAACGGTTTTCCATCCTGTTATTGATGAGATGGGTGTATGTGTGAGCAAAGTTAAGTATGTGCAGATAAGCTGATGATCGTTGCTGAGTTATCGCAAGTGTGTTGATAAGGCCAGGCCAACACACCTACCCACAAATTACAGAATAGGTTGATTGCCAAACAACATGACTGTTTTTTAATAAAAATCGGAGGAGGTGGGTAAGAAAGACAGATGCAACAAACGTTTGCTTTCCTTGTTGGACCATTGTTTTTTCATGCCCTGTTTATTTTTTATTTTATGTTTATTACATATAAACAAATTAACATATAAAATGCACAACAAGATTCTCTGTCTTTTTCTCTCCAACCATGATAACTCTGATTGGAAGCACTTATACACACAGCCACATGACGGTGCATAGCTAGGTAAACACCAAGAATTTCAAGTCATCTTATAAATGCTATCACTGATCTTTATTCATGGGAACATCATAATGACTGAATGAATTTCTTTTCAGGGCTGGTTTCTGTAGGTTGTGCAAGTTCATCATTGTCATGGTTAAGCTGTCAGTGCTGCTCTGGTTTGTCTCTTGATCAGGTTACAAGATGACTAAAGCACTGGACTGGATCTTCTCTGCTCCTTTTAACCATGACGCGTTTTAGTTACGTGCAGCAATAAGACATTTTCCTGAATTTGTGACAGGCCCTTGACGTTTTTTTTTTGGTTAAAGTCAGTTCAGAACTTCACAACTCACATCCCTTTTCTTTGCTCCTCCTTCCCTTCAGCGAGGCCATGACCCCTGAAGAGACACCCAGTAGGCTTGCCTTTTAAACCTGCAAACTTGCCTCCCAATATGCATAGTGCATTCCTAAAATTCTGGAAAGACAGTGTCAAGGCCATTAAATCAGTAAAGTGAAAGGTGTATGCAGTTATGTGCCTTGCACATGTGTGTGCCTTGCAGCTGGGGAGGCCATATTACACAGTGTCACATGCAGCAGTCAGGCATCCATGAACTGACCTGTGCATTTCTCAGAATCCTCTATTAAATATCTTCAGTAGAGCATAGATTTATAGTTGCAGTTTAACAGTTGTTGAAACAGTGTGGACGCAGCTCCAAAAGGATTCCTTTTTTTGCCTTACAGTAAGCTCGCCGCCACATACACTTCAATAAGGGCAGGTGTGTCTGCCTCATCACACAGCTGCACACCAGAGCATGAGAGTGCGGTAAAACTAAGGCTAGAAAGGCACGTACTGTAAGTATTGTGTATGTGTGTGAGAGCATGAGACTGAGACAGACAAACTGGCAGAGAGAAAGAATTCAGATAAACAGTGACAGACTGCAGTGAGAAGGAACTTGAGACCTTTGTGAGTGGCAGAAGCAGAAACGGGAAGAAAAGCAAGATTAAAAAAAAGAGTGGTTTACTGGTTTTTGGACTGGCAGAACCTCAAGAGGGCTAAAGTGTTTTTAGGAAAACTTTAAAAGCTGCTGGGAAAAAAAGGAACGAGCCTGGTGAAAAATCAGTGGAAACAGAGCAGTGGTGAGAAAGTTAAAAATTTTAGTGGAGCAAAGTGTTCTAATCTGTTCTCTCCTGAGGGCGTTTTTGGAAGCCTCTCTCATCAGTCTGGGCAGGACTCATTTGTCCCTCTATCCCTCCCATCCCTCCTCCTTTTTCTCTGTGCTGTAGTTTACTGCAGTAGAGTGTAACTAGCGCCACACGATGACTACAGGTTGAGAAGTGAGTGAGGGAAAGGGAGGCAGAGATCAAGGAGAGGAGAGACTGACGCACACCTCACACATTGGAGTTTGGAGTCGCTGTGCAGCCTACAAAGGTGAGCTGATGGGAGAATATCTTTACACCTTTTAAGTTGCCCCTGTGCATGTGAGTGCAGATATGTGTGTGTGTCTATATGTAAACATTTCTGTGGGTAAGAGTATGACCATGATTATGGCTGAATTAGAGCATTGAGAGAGCAGCTGCATGCAGTGGTTCCATTTGGTTTTTTTCAGTGAAGCCTGCTATTCATATTGCAGGATGTAAACCATCCTCATGTCAGTGATCAGACTTTGAAGTGTGTGTGACAGGTTTGCTTTCCCAAGATCACACTTTGGTGTGTGTATGAATCACCCTGTGCAGCAGGGAAAAAGACACATTGTGAGAGTCATCGCACATGAGTGCACATCTACGCATCTGCACGTGCATTTGTTTAGCTTTGACTGCAGTTTCTGAGAGTTCTCCAACAACAGGGAATTGTTTAGCTGTATCAGCAGTGGACACCCAGTGAAGGACAGACAGACCGTAGAGAGTCAGGACCTCATCTGGCCACAATATGGGAAGCCTGCACAGTTTGCTGTCACATTTTGAATTGTTGGATTCCTTTTATTAAACATTTGTATTTACAACAGACTTCAGATGTTATGACAGAATCGGCAAACAGACAGCAGCTGAAGCAGATTGATCTGAACCTGCAAATATACAGGATGCATGCATCCTTTTAAATACCAAGAATTAGGTGCAGCAGTGATCCCGCCCATACCTGTTTGCTTTAATGCCATTTACACTTTGCTTAAACATGCTCTTCCTTCACACCGCAGAGGTATTTTTCCTCTTTCTTGCACACTCACATTGCTTCTTGTATGTTTTGTAGTAGTAGTCACCCTGCTTTGAGCTTTCCGGTGACAGCTCAGAGTAGCAGGGTGTGGTTGAGGGACATAATGGTGGAGGCTCAGGTTGAGCAGATAGAGAGGTCACTGTGAAATGTTTGGGATTCCTATGCAGCTTTGCTTCAGCAGTGAATACACCCTCACCCCCCCACCCCCCCAGCTCGCATGCCCCCAACCAACCTGTGCTCCCTCGGCTTCTACCAGGGCACTCATCTTCCCCACCCCTTCCTCTCTCCCCACCACCACCCGCTCTGCTCTGCAAGTGGAACCTGCTCAGTCATGCCAGTCTGCCGCCTTGTGCCAGCCTAACTACCACACTCATTTGAAAAGGTGGAAAATCATCCTCACTGCTGCCAGGTGTGGCATTCCCCCTGTAAGTGTAATGCTGTATTTTGCCAGGTGTGCCATCAGCCTGTCTGAGAGGCTGAGACAACTGTATTATGGTATGTGCATGAGTCCTGGCCTGAGGAGGGTTTGGTTTAGCGATGAAGAACATAAAATGAGCACTTGCCAATCAATCATTTCCTTGTGATGTGTGTGCATGTTACAAACATTTGAACACATTGAGTGTTGAAGATAATTAGCTTAGATTACTATGTTCCACTTCCAAGGAAAATGTGAAGTGTGTGTAACAGACTGAGCAGCAGGGAGCCAACATACGTCAGCTTTTGTGATCAAGAGGACATACTTAAAATCAGCAGTGTTAAAATGCGTGCACGTGCGTTCAGACTGCACCCTTTCATTTGTGCCATGCCACATTCAAGCACACATAAGCTTTCATACCCCATGCATGCATCACACACACTTGCTCACTTTGTCCATCAGTCAGCAATCAGGAAAACGTTCCCATCACCAGGGGACTAACTAGGTATTCCTTTAAAACCTTTTATAGGAGGATTGGTTGATTTATGATATTGGAGGCGGCAGTGAGGTCAGGAATCCAGGTGTGCAAAGATACAGAGACCAAATCCTCTGAGAACAATAGAAAAGAGAAGAGATCTTTTGTTGAGTGAAACAAAAAAAGCTCAAGGTGTCACTGACAGCCAGGAGAATAAAAAACTCAAACAGTTAGCTAAAGAAGTGTGGCAGATGGAAAGAGAAGGGTGTGCCTTTAGAGGGAGACAGCAAAGAAGTGAGAGACTGAGGCAAAGTCCTTGTCCAGCTGTGTGACAGCAGTGTTGGCCTAGTACTTAACGCTCTTCAGTGGCCCTGAATGAAAACCATATCAGTGCTGCAGACTTTTTACCTCATATTACCTCTCATTTTCCTGCTTCTCTCCTCTCCTGTAGCCCCTATTCCCTTGGTGGGCCTGGGCTGGCATGGTTTTCATTAGTCAGTTACAACCTCTGAAGCTGGCCACATTTCACAAACACTCTTCTTTCCTACTTTTTCTCATTTTTTGGTCTCCTCTCACTCACCACAGCGCTGCCTTCCTTGTGTTTTTTCTCTCTGTTTTCACTCCCTATCAAAGCTCTGCCATTGACCCACAGCAGTATGAGCTCATATATTCTACTAGGCAGGGTGACAGCATTTTGTCAAGCTGCCAGTTTAAATCTGAAGTGTTTTTAATTTGAAAGGCAGGTCAATTTCAGAGTATCTTGGCTCATACCGACCTCTTGCATTTGTATGTGCATGCAGAAATGAATGCAGAGTGCAAGATACACAGTGCATTCTCACATGTTGGAAAAGCCAACACTTGCAAGCCCTCACTTGTTCCCCTACATTTATCAATGTAGGCAATAACAGGGCACCTCAGTGTACCATTGGAGATTAAAACTGTCAGGCATTAAATAATCCTCAATTAAAAAAACATACTGTGAAAATTTCAAGGGTGTTTCTCATATACTTCAGCAGAACAATAAAAAATCTTAAATTCTTGGCATGCAAGCACTGACTGATTCATTTTTCAGTACACATTTTTAATATCTGAAGCATACAAGGTGCTATGAAGCAATGTAATTAATATCGCACATTACTGTTAAATATTAGCTGCAAGGATGAGTGAAATATTACAATAATTAAATTTTCACTGCTGAATGTCTCAGAATTAAACTGACCCTGTCTGTGTTAATGCCATATTAAAGCTCTGGCCTATAATAACAGGCACAATGTGAGGTTTATTAGATAAACTGCTGTTGGAAGTTCAGCTTTAGCTTTAACAGTGAGCTCACTGCCTCTCACAGCCAGAGAGGCTGAGATGTTGAAGGAGACTGGCATTGGGTGTTTGATATTGTTTTCTATGCTGACAGACATCCGAGCTTCAGGTTCTACATGACCAAGTAACAGTGCAGTCTATTTAATATGAAGAAAATAAACATGAATAAACACAGATTGGTAAATTATTGCTGCACTGTAAACTACCTGTTCAACAGCATAATCCCAAAGTTGTGTAATGTCCCATTGCTTTAGTTTGGAGTATATATCATTGGTAATGCCTTATAAAAAATACTTTCTTTCTGTCCTTTTATGTTCTGGCTACTTAGTGTGGAGTGATTTAAGTCTGTGGAGTAATAGAGTAATATGAGTTAAAGTTCACTCACTGTCCATTGAAAAAGTAAATGCCTCTCTAATTTCAGGGTTGGTTTTATGTTTTCAGCTCATGTTCTTGTGAGTTCAAAGAAAAACGTTTGTTCATATCTGGGACTGATGGTAAACATTCCAGGCAGTTCATTGTTCAGTTATTTAGGAAATACAGAAATATAATCTGTAACTAATATATGCTATGTAAATAAATATATAATAATATATATATATAAATATATATATATATATATATATATTGAGCTCCAGCCCCCCGTGACCCTGTACTGCAGGACAAAGCAGGTTCAGAAGATGGATGGATGGATGTTATTAGAATATTTTGAAGTATGTAGGCCCTTCAACTTTTAAGCCTGAGGCACCAAACTATCAATTGTAGCTCGTAAACAATTGCAGGACTGTTTTTAGACCTTAGGAGAGAAGAAGGGGCGTGGGGATAATAATCTCTTGACAACCGCTATGATTTTCTTAAGCTCACTTTCAAAGATCACTTAATGAACCAAAATCCTGCCTGAACTGTCAGTGGCTAGGTGTCAGTGTATTTGTATTATTAAACTGATGTACAGTGTTATCCTGCTGACATCATGAAGCCTGACAGAATGTCCTGTCACTTAAGCAATGATTCATTTTGGCAGTATGTCACCTCGGCTTATTATTCAGCATTGCAGTTAGAACAAAGCATCATTCTGCAAAACACTGAATCCCAATATTGTGTATGTGTGAAGGAAAATGTGCTCCACTAGCACAGTTCCTTCTAAGGACAATGTTTCCTTCACTTAAGCATTACTACTTTTAATGTTCATCTTTGCCACTCTGCCATTCTGTTAAACAGAAAATGGGCAAATGTTTCCATGAGTCAGGTGGACGGAGGAGTCTTTCCAGCAGTGTGTGGCCACACTGGCAGTACTTTATGTTTTCTAAACAGAGATAAGTGTGAGGAGACTCCTTTTTATATTTAGCTCAAACCTTAGAAGAAAGATTAGTAACAAACCTGTGTGTGAGGAAGAGAGACCTAAAAAAGAGCCTGCAATGTTAAGCCATTACTGTCTTCAGTGACTAATATGTCTACAGTTTCCTTCCGTGTGTGTATTTAAGTGCATGTGTAAATGTGTCGGTGTGTGGATTTGTGGCTGCACGTGTGTGGCTGTGTCTGTGTGCATGTGTTTGTCACAACAGTAAAAGTCCTTAACTTCTTGTGGTCATAGCCCTTGTGGTCTCACAGACTAGATTAACTCAAACACCAGAAATACACACACACACACCGATGATTCAGAGCACCTCGAGGTGATTCCCCATGGCAGGGTACCGAGTGTGTCACCAAACCACACAGCTGTACATTCCCAGACTCTGAGAGTGGGATTTGATTAGCAAAGTGGAACACTTGCATCAGTAAGCAGTGGCTATGAGTTTGTTTGATTGCTTGTGTGTTTATTTGTGTCTGCACATAAGAGCCTTGGCTGCATTTTTATAACATTATGTGAATATTCTCCAGTGAGCACAGATAGAGCAGCGCTGTATGGCTCTGTAAGTGACTCTGTATTTCACATGACCCTTTTAGCTGCTGTATGTGATGTGCTTAAACTTGTTGAATTTTGAATTGAATTGTTTCTCCGATTGGTTGGACAAGTCACATGTGGCTTGTCTTAGAAAAGGTATTATTTGTTAAAATGGAAGTTTTTTCTTGCTTTGTGGAAAACACATTAATGACAACTACTTTTACTGCATGTACCTTATATATGGAACTCACAATACATTTTTAGAAATTGCCCAAAAATGGTCCAAACACACACCAAATCCCACAAATCTGTAGGCATGTATCCCAGGTAAATTCTTCAGCTGTCTATTTTTGCAACACAGTCTCATCCTAATACATGAAATAGTCATGTTTTCAGTGAAATCAAGTACCAGCCCAGGTCTAATCTCACACCCAAACAGGTTTATATCTCCTTAACTGTTTGATATGTGTTTGAACCAGATTTTTTTTTTTCATCACATGTGAAGGCTAAACAGAATTCAGCAGACTCATTTATGTTTTCAAGGACCATACTGCCTGATGTGAGGGATTTGATAAAAGAGCAAAACAGATGGAGAGTGTCATCACAGGCTGGGTGATTGTCTGTGTTGCTGCTGGGTATCAATTTGTCTCATAAAGTGAAGTCAAACATGGTTGGCGGTCTCTGCAGACTTAGGATTTATACCACAGCTGCTTCTGGTGACATTGTGATTACTGTCTCATTGTGATTGTGGCTGGCATCCTAATATGAGCCAATATGTCCCACAGCTTAAGGCAAACATTTAAGCAACAAGAGAGAGTCACCAAGCAGCTTACGAGTACAAACATTGACATGTTGTGGGCAAAAATGACATGGATAAAATAAAAAGATAAATAGCAAAAAAAATAAAACAAAAAATGATTGTCACTTTCATAACAGCATGAGGCACTCGATTGTTTTGGGCAGAGTAGTGTATAGACCCACAAAGTTGGGGAAATGAGATTGAGTTGGGGAAATTATGTATTAACAGTAACATGACTGTAGATTGTGTCAAATCAATTTTTCACCTGGATTTCTTTTTTATTCTCTGTTTGGTCTGGCACAAAAACTGTGAGGTTAAGTTTAAGGGAGGAAAACAGCTTGTGAGAATACAGACCCTCTCACAACATACATTACAACTTTACCATTTGCCACAAGCTTCTTTGGCGTTTTCATGGCTATGGTGACAAATCCTGCCCCCATTGGGTGATGTGCGCCTAATTATGTGACTGCAGAAACTTTTGAGGAGTCTCACAAGGCTTATGAAATGAGATTTTCTGATGGGAATGGACTGGAATTTTGGGTGTAGTGTCATTATAAGACACCATGAAGTGAAGAAATGTGAAACAGTGTCGTTGCTTGTATGTGTGTGTTAAGCATGTGTATGAAAGGCCTCAAAGTAGGGGGCAGGGGGTTCATTAAGGGGCTGTTAAATAGGTAGTGTTGAAAGTGGGGGGGATGGATTTACTGCAGTTGAGTCTTGATAATCTACAATTATAACAGAATATTAAATTCAAGTTTGAAGCATCAAAGTGACAACAAAAGAATGGTGACAGAGTAGAGAAAAAGAGCAGCAGATTGGGATGGGCTGTGGATTGAGTAAGCAGTGATATGCACAGGGAGAAAAGAGGAGCAGGATGCCGCCATCTGTTAGCCACATGCACACCCCACAGCAGTAACATAAATCTCAACCACGCTCAGCAATGCAGGGCTACATTCCGCCAGGCTAAACGTAAACTGGCTAGCTACATCAACAGAAATGTGCAATGTGCAACTCATGCATCATAGACACCCAGGTCACAGACTCATTATGAAGCACAAAAGTGTGTTACAATTAATCTGTGGGAAGTGTGAGAAACACTCAGAGAGGAAAGAGGATTACTATTGCAACAACACATCATCAGTAGCCTGTTTCTAGTGGGGAATTGTGATATTGATAGGTTGCTGAAAACTTAATCAACAGCTTGCCAGCAGGCAGAGGCTTACATGAGATTTGGTAAGAGTTACACAATATTTTTAAATGTGCTACTGTCACAGTAGGTCCATGAATTACAGCTCCCAACAACCGTCCCACAAAATCTGTGGGAAAAATACTTCTGCTAGGCAATGGTTGATTTAAAAGTTGTTTATAAAGGAAAGGTTCTTCTGTTCTTCTGGTGTGGTCCCTTTGCCCTCTGCTACACTAGGAACAGTAGATGTGCAAATACACAGGGCACGCTCACACAAACACACACAGTTACAGGTCACCAGGGTTAACGGCACACTCAAGCAGGGGAATGTGTGTATGAGTTGGATCTTACTTTGCTGTTCAGATGAGCTGGAGATTGACAGAGTTGATTCTTCCCCTGGTCTTGGTTTTTGACAGTTGCTGTGCTATTATACTAGTTTAATGTGCATAGGTGACCAAAGAGACTACCAGCAGGAGAGTGGAGAGGTCAAAGGGGCATGCATCCTTCTACGTGTGATTGTTTGGTAGTTCAAATTCACTTTCACTTCTCCTCTCCTCCTGTATGACTTGCAATTGTGAGTGTGACCTTTGAGCCTTAACTGCTCTTGCTCAGTCAACTTTTAAAAGAAATTCCCTTCCTCTCCCTCCGTAAAACTAACCAAATGGTGTTGTAAAAGCAGTAGTTTTCCACATTATTTTGCAGTTTGTCAATAACTATGAAACGTCCTTGTCATGTTGCTGATGACACACCATACACCTTATGCAAATTACAGTGTGTGTGGAAATAATGTGTTGCAGGGCTGAAGGTTATTGACTTTTGGATGTAATTTTAAGTGACATTTTATTCTGTGAAATGTCTTCCATGTGTGAAGCTTGTCTTGCATTCAACCTCTTGCTCCTTGTAAAAGATCTATAGAATGTGAAAGAAGCTTGGGCATAAAAAAATTTCCATCGTTGGGGTGCAGACACATTTTTGGGGCTTTTTTTATTTTTTTGGTCTGATTTCATGGAACTTTAGATCGATTGAAATCATCGCTGGTGAAGGAATGATATAATAACATAGTGGCCAGGGATGAGTCACCACTAATTTCACGTTCCCTTTCAAACCCGCTGTTCATTTGGACCATTCAAGCACTGCGGGTGAACAGAGCCCAGCCAATGAGAAGGCCCAGTTCTGACATCACTGTCATGCAGTATGGGCAGATGGAGACGAGGGGGGGAGGAACTTTCCACAAAAAACATCAGCAGCAGAAGCAGGAGTTCAACTCTTGTTTTATTATTCGCTCAGCAGAATTGGTTAGAGGGTGGCGTTCGGCCAAGAGGTCTTGCTTACAAGGCAGGAACACAGTGACTCTATGGTTACTTTAGGATAAGGAAACCATAAAATAATCACAGCCCTGGCGAGTGCCATAGCTGTACGTCCATCATCAGTCCTTCATCAGTCCTTCATCAGCATGCTTCTTCGATGAGGCTACGAGAACCACAGCCAAAGTGGCAACCTGCCTTATCCTGTACATATGAAGTAAATGAAGGAACGTCCTTCAGGATATAATTGAAGACTACAGGGAACACTGACTGCACAGGGACTATGGATCTGAGCTATCGTTCCAGTAGCTTTTGTGAGACAGATAATAAATCTCCAATATTCCAAGTACATTAACAAAATGGCCAGCTGATGAAAGCATTGGCATGCAAGGATACTAATCATCCAGCTGGCCATGTTCCAACAACAAAAGCCAGCCAGCTGCTCCAAATAATCCACGGTGTTAGCTTCTCACTAATCTTAAATCTGGCTTACCCTTGTCAGACCACTTGTCAGAAATATTACAGCTTGATTCTTCTCTCAGAATTATTCATTACATTAATTAATCTCCACAGAAAGCAGGGTAGTAATTATTAGCTCTGTTTCATCAGGTCTGGTTATGTATTCAGTCACATGCTCAGTCAGCTGCAGCATGACTGCGACAGCTGCGACTTCCTGAATCACAACTACCGACACTGTTGCCAAGACAGACTAATCGCAGCTGGAGCAATGTCCTTCCAAAATGATATGATGCAGCTTACATTAAGCTCTTTGGAAACACAGACACATTTTATGAGTTGGTGTTTAAAATGTTTGAAAGATCAAAGTGTTTGTGGTGGTGTTATCTTTAAACATGCACTGACAGCTAATTGCAACAGAGCCCTTAATTAATTCTTAATGAACATCGCTTGGTGACATGAAAATGTTGATCTGTGCTAATCCATTTGCTCCATCCATAACATGGAACAAACCACTATAGAGAGGGGGGAGAATGCAACCCCGCATATCAAAGAAGCTGTTCAGTAGGTGTTTTAGTAGATTAGATCATAAGAAGTTAGTGAAAGGAGCACTGGTGTCATACTGTGTATCTGCCTCACAAAGCATAAAACTTGTTCATCTTCCCTTCCTTGCTTTATCTTTTTTTTTCTCCCTCTCTTTTACTTCTTCCTTTCATCCTCAGCCAGACGTTTTTGGACATGTAAGATGTAAAAAAATGCAGGAAGGAGGAGAAGAAGAAAGAAAGGACAGTTCTAAAGGAATATGGCTTGTATTAATCTGAAAATATTGCTTTACCTCATCTGAACCAAATTACTGGTCTGAACTCACTGTCCTCAGAGAGTAGGCAGAGCGCCACCGGCAGCCCAGATGGGCAAGGAGTAGTCCACAGATCTGTCCCTGTGACACAGTGAGCACATTAACCCCTGGTCCGTTGAGCTCTGTAGCTGTCCTTTTATACAGCGGATCAAAAGTGTTTCATTGTTATTGTTGGGCTTGGATGTTATACTCAGGGGCAGAGTCTGTAGAGAAGAACGTCTTGAAGTCCTTCTCTCTGCCTTTCTTTGTTTTTCTGCTATCTTTGTGGCTTTGTGCCTGTGTATTGTTAGGACACCTCTAAATAAGGATGTGAAAGTAATAAGAGATGACTTGTTATTGTAAAATATTAAGCCTATCCTGTTGGCAATGTGAACAAACTAATGGATGATTTAGGGACACAATCAAACTAGTCCCTGGTTGTTGTGTGAGATTCTAGTTGCATTGTTAGAGGCCATGAAATCTATAGTATAGTATAGAGGAATGGAGCTGCATTATGTTGTTACTGAAGCTTGCCAAGGCTTGTGGTTTGAACTAGAACAGATGCAGGCTGAAGCTCTGCATCCTCTCTTACTGCTAACACAGGAATTTGAAGGTGTGATTGCACATGCTTCAAGTGAGTCCGTCTGCTCTTTTTTTCATGAAATTCCTGTACTCTGGGTGAGTTGACACATTAAAAATTCTGTACAGTAAGAAGGAGAGAAAGGAGATGTGTGACTGCTACATCTCTCTAAAGGACAGGGTCAAACTTGTTGCTGTGATGGCTCATACTGTCTGTGTCACATACTGTGTGAGGGAACAGGACCACTCCATTCCCAATAGATGGCTCTATACAGATATATATTTTATGGAAGGCTTTGTTGGATCAAGCTTACACACACACACACTGTCCTCACCTGTGCAACAGTGCTGGCCTGCAGGCCTGCAGCGAGACTTTCTGACACTGTGTGTGTCTGCCTGTCAGACATACACAGTGTCAGGGGTCAGCAGAGGAGGCAAAACATGCCTGTGTTCTTATATCAACTGAAGTTTTCACTTTTAAAAAATTTAGAAGACAGAAGAAAGCTATGATTTATCACCAACGATGATCTTTCATGAAAGAAATCATAAATTACCTTGCACATGCCCCTGACAACAGTCTCTAACTGAATCCAGCAGGAATGTTACGGTAGGTAACAAGCCTCATTGCTTTGGTTACAACTGCACAAACATGACTACACAACACATTTGATACAAATTGTGATTTTTGCTGAGAGATTGTAATTATGGGTAGTCAAAGAAATAGGAAAAAATTACATAGTAAAAGCACAGATGCAGCAAACTGACCTCAGTTTAAAGGACGTCAGATCAAATTTTATAGCTTTATAGCTGGCCATATGCACATACAATACCTGATTGATGTTGGCCATGCAAAACACTTGCATGGCCAACAAAAACACTTAGTGAAATAATTTACATGTGTTTTACAGCTGAGTAGTAGTTTATTATGACAAGATAACCTGCATTACAGATTTCTTCTGATGGTTTTGCCTAGCTGTCACATTTTGCATAATACCCATATGTTTCTTACATCCATAGAGACAGGGGTGTCAGTGTAGATCCTTTGAAGTGGGATGGTTTGGATAAGATTTGGACAGCATGATAAAAATATTGAAGCTCAAATGCAGTTTTACTTTGATAGTGGCACAGTTGTTTTATAAGGCTGGAGTACAAAAACGGTTTAATGCTTATTTTAAACTAAAGGATTAGTTATGGCTTGGTGTTGTCAGGACATCCCTGCTGAATATAAGGGCAACAGCAATGATGTGTATCAACAGTGATACATAATGATTTAATTCATATAATCCCTCCTTTTTGCTGAGAGTTATGCGAACAGACACTACATGAATCATGAATAAAACTTAAAAAGCACCACATATTGGCAATCATTATTACAAGGCATGAATTTTCAGTCAGTATCTCCACTGGCTGTACATTCACCTGACTTGCATATAGCCGACCTCTGACCTCAGGAAACACATCCCCGTGGGAGAGGGAAATGTGACTGTGAGAGGCCCACTCGTGGGCGGCAGAGTGGTTTTATACACAGACTGGCATTATCTGCATCTCCTACTCCACTCAAAGGACAGGGCCACTAAATATACCCTGTGAGGCCTTCCCAGGCTCCTCTGGGCTGAGGAGATGCGGCCGCTGCTTGGGCCGAAGGCCAATGACATGGCTGCCGACCTCCACGGAAAGTATTTTTAAGGTCAATTACAGGGTACAGTGCCTTTAGATGGCCGACTGGTGCTGAAGAGGCCTCATATTAAAGGTTTATGTGGAGAAGGACCAGAGAACTCTGCCTCAGCTCACCCCGGCTCCCATTGTTACCACACACCCACTGAGACAGTGCACCCTGAAGACGTCCTGGGGTGTTATGGGAAGTGTGTGTACATACTCAAAGAGAGATAAAGTCTTACAATTTCTCGTAAAAAGTCTTAAATGCACATTCTTCTGAAGTTAATCTAGAGTGGGTGTTGGTAGTCATCACTGTTCCATGTGATAAGGCTAAGATTTATCAAGCAGCTACAGAATACACGTCAGTGAACTTCTCTGTAAAGGCTTCCTCCATATGTATGTATAAAGAAGTGTGTGTTTATTAATAAAATATAACGTTTTCTTAGAACTTAGTACTTAGAAAACAACTCCCAATACTGTGCAAATATTCATTTGTTGAACACTTGATTAAAGAAAGTTTACTCACACTACATCAATTTTTATCAGGCACACTTCAAAATGTTGGACAGAAGCAGCCTCAACAGAACAAACACAGTACATTCATCCATGCAGACACAGACAGATAATAAACACAGAATAACAAACGCACTTTGTTCCTCATTAAAGAGCTTATCTTAATCTTCCACTCCCACACAAACTCACACTCACACAAGCCCCATTCTCTCAGGCCACACACGCAGACCCACAGAGCTGACCAGCACTCAATATAAATGAACATCCAGCAAGATGATTTTGGTCCTTTTCATGATTCATTCCAACACGACTCCGGTCGGCCCTAAATACAGGCCTGTCAAAATGTGTTTTACCCCACAGAGTGGGGAGTGGTGCAAGGTACAGTAGACGCCATTCACTTCTGTGTGTGTGTTTGGAGGGGGCAGAGGGAAAGGCTGGAGTTGGTGGCTTTGGTCTCCCTGAAGAGTAAGGTATTGATGGGACAACAGTGAGGGGAAGGTTTGAAAGACCCATTTGTGCAGATTGGGGTCAGGCATCTCTGTGTTTGCTGTGCTGTGGCTATGCTACAGTTCAATGGATGCTCTATCCACCCTTCTCTATTTCAACCTAAACATTTCATTCCGACAAAATAAAGACACCAGAATTCAAAGAAATACAGTAATAATAGGCATGGGATGTTTTGTGGAATAAAATCTGAACCGTTTGTTACACTTGTCTCGGTTCAGAGTGTGTCTTTTGTTTGGTTCAGGACGTGTGCGTCAAGTAATGCAGGAAGGCTTTTTTCCCCCACTGGCACGTAGACGAGTGTTGCCAACTCTCTCGCTAAATCTGGTGACTTTTTTGTCAAAAGCGACTAGCGATAAATTTAGCAACTTTCTCTGGTGTCTTTTGGAGACTGACGTGAAAGCATGCATCGTTCTGCAGTTACTGTCCTCAACGAGCAGTAGTAGTTCGAACACTTTCAATTATGCAAATCATGCAATAATGTCATTTAGTGGGACAGCCAATAGCTGCTTACTGAGGAGCAACACTGGAGCATCTCTCTGAAGCCACTTACACAAGCAGTGACAGAATGAAAACTTCAGAGGGGCCACAGCAGCAACACAATGCAATAACCGATTCTGAAATATCTTAATGTTGGATAATTAGTATATTGTATATTATATAATATATATTTTATGTTGATCTATGGTATTTCCAGAGTGTTAAAAAAAGTAGAAAAAACCTCAACAGTGCAAACCGAGCCAAACTGAAAACCGTGACAAACCGAACTGTGGATTTTGTGAACCGTTCCACCCCTAAGTAAGAATGATATGTATTTAACTGAAACATTTCATAATTTTGCTGCAGGCATAAGTGACATTTTGAATCAGTTAACTTCACTTAGAATTTACATATTCTGAAGTATCCTAAACCAGGCAAGTGAAATACATAATTTATCATGGTTAGGTTGATTCAACTAATATATTTGTTATTCACATTTACCTTTTTCTGCTAGACAGTGGTGTTAACATATAATGATGTCCAATCTGGATTCACCTTCAATATACGTTGAATAAATCCCAGTACATAATAAAGATAATAAATATAAATGTTCAGTTTGGATTAAAAAAAGCACTGACTATCTGTATTAAAGGGTAGAAAGGTAAATCAATCAAGTGTAAGAGTGTAAAAATAGATAAGACAGAATATAGATAATTTGATGTGCAGAGTCAACTAGAAAAACTCTTTTCTCTTACAATATAACTGTGTTGCTGCTACATTGTCTTCCTTTGCTCCATGAAGGACAAATGACACCAGGGTCTGCCTTTTTCACTCTCTTCCGTCCAACTCTTCCTCTTTCACTTAAGCACCCCAATCCCAGACGTTATCTCCCTGGGAACATCATCACTCCACATCCACATGGCAAGGCGAGTACACATCGCTGAGCTGCTAAATCTACACTGGCTGGGGTGCCCCGTGTTTGCCCTGGGGGAGAACATGTGTCCGTGGCCGCTGGGCTCTCTGGGTCAGAAATGGCACACCAGGGTGTGATGGGCTCTACCCGTTGCTGGTCATGGCAATTGTAGGTGTGAAATTCCCTGAGTTTAGGGTGGTCACTCAAGCAGCCTCAAAGCCTAACAGATGCACAGACAGAGGGAGGGATGGACCTTTTGGCTAGCCACCCTCACCTGAGTCTGAGTTGAAACCCAGAGTCTCATTTTTTCCTCTTTGCCCTTTCTTGTGTCAGTACATAAACACACAATAAACTCATAGAAGAAGATCATATGTTTGTAAAATACTGTCTATTCCTGCTAAGTCTTAATGTAATTGTTTTTATTGGACGTTTCAGGTGTGTAGCAGTCAGTGAGTCATGGAATACAGTCACCACATATAGTCAGTGCCTACGCTCAGTGCCCTTAATTGACAGTTACAGGAGCGTTGGTGTTGGTGGCAATGGGGAGGCCTTTCATTGGGCCTCTGGGTGTGTCACCAACATGACCTGGAATAACCCTGCTACTGTAAATTCTTAGTCCAACAGTGGTAAACTCAGGATCCTTTTACTCCTTGGAAGCAAAACAGTGCTCTCACTGTACTTTACCGAGAAGATGACACACATTATTGTCAAGTCTTGTCCAAGAAACACTTCTGGTTACCATGCATTTATTGTGTGCATCAGAGGTTCCCAATGCCATTGGCAGACGGCCAGGGCACAAGACTTGACTCCAGTGTCATCTTGCACCGGTGCATCTTTTTTGTTCATTGGGAGCCTGAAAGGAGATGCTTACAGTCTCACAGTAACATGTGTAATGGCCGTGCTGGTCTGCAGCGCCAAAAAGTTTAACAATTAAGGCTTAAGAAACACGAGAGCCCTGTGTTTTTGAGCTATTGTTAGAGAAGGACACATTACCCAGGCAACCTCAAAAATTGAGCGTGGCTACCATTGTGAAAGTTAACTGCTTTAAATAGAGCAGACAAGAAGTGTGGCTAATAAATGTTGAGCTGTGGACCAACATACAGTAGCTACCACACATTTTGAAGTGTGACAGTGTAAATTTAAGAAAGCTTAATATAAGCACATTCCATCAGAGCTATATTTAGTTTTAAGGAAATATATTTAGTAACTGTACCGTAGGTCAGTAAATGTGTGCATACACATTTTTTCTAAAAAAGGTCACAGTTTCATTAGTTTTTTGACCCAAGTGTGTCTCCCTGAGGGAGCCTCCAATGCTCCAAGGTCATTAAAACATTTTATAAGCTTAACTGTGGTGTTTTATATGATTTTTTTAATACAACGTAGAAAGAGAGGACCATTTAGACACCTTAGACGGTTGGCAGTGTGAAAAGTAAAGCATTACATTAATGCCCTATGTACGAACTGAGCATACTTGTGTAGACGAGTTAAATGGAGGCCATTGGCGTTGTGATGTGCACCGGCATCGGGTTTTAACAATCTCCATATTCATCCTGGAAACACCGATGGGTCAATCTTTTGAAATATCTCACAAAGGTTTTCTGTGTTAACACCAGAAAGTCCTCACTCTTTCCATCTGTGTTCACTCTGCTTTTAATTTAGACCATTAAGACTAAAAAATGAATTCACAACATGGCAGGTTTGTATCCTGAAATGTATTAGAATTGCCCAAAGGCAAATTTATGATGCACTACAAAACAAACTTTGAAACTTGTTGTATGTTCCTGTTCCATTTATCAAGGGTTGCTTATATTCTTGCATGTGTGATATCAGTTCCAATCGTTTTTTTGTTTTGTTTTGTTGTTTGTGGTTTTTTTTTTGCAGTTAAGTAGTTAAAGTATTTTGTTTTGTACTATAATCTCCCTTCCAGGTTAGGTGTTTTGCGAGATTTGCTTGCCTGACAGTCTGAAGTTTTGAAATCTGACCACAGAGTCCTTATTTTTAACCTGAAGTTCCTGTCAGAGTATAGTGTTGTTCTTCCTCTAGCCTGCTTTGTGTTAGGTGGTTTTTAAGATAATAGTTTTTAGATATTCACCCTTTAACCTGATGTTTGGGCTTGTTTTTATTTAATTTTTTTTTTCTGATAGGTACATTTTTTTCATGATGCTGCTCATGTCTGTTTGCATCCTCAAAGTGACGCACAGATGTAGTAACTATCATATCCACTACTTTTAGTCTACCTAATGAGTTGTCTTGCTGTATCTGTGCCACACCAGATAACATTAAAATAAATAAATGTGCCAACAATTACACTTACAGTAACTTTGATTATCACATCAGCACACACACAATTTGTTCCTAAAACAGAAACCTGGAGGAGGATGAGAGAGATATGTTGTAAGAGGGCTAGTGCCAAATTGCCTCATTATTGGCTGTCAGTGGACTGTACTTACATTACAGTCCACTTCAGCCCCTAGTGGCTATATGTGATATCCATAAGTCCATAAGCTCCCACATTTAGATCTTAAAACACATTCAGGCTTTTTATTGCAGCGCTTGACAGACAGCATGTCATTATGCTTCTAATTTTCCTTATTATATGACATTTTGTGCTATTTTTACGCTTTTACTATCGTTATAGAAATGACAATAGTTGATTATATAGTAGACAGTAAACAAACAGCAGCTTTCAGATGTTGGATTAGTCTCAAAAGCCCCTGATTAAAAACATAAAACACCACAGAAGAGCTGTTTGTGCCTCTGGGTTTGGAGGATTAGTGTTTCTTGGCAATAAAGAACGCCGAAATGAGTTTGCCTCTCCTCTCTCTGTGATCCCACCACCAGCCCACTTCAACTGTCTCCAACCCCAACCCCAGGCCTGCGCTTTCACAGCCTACAATGAAGGCAGCCCATAACCTTAAGTACTGTTTTGTGGACCTGTGTAAATTTGACACCATTATGCCACAGAGAGGGTCTGTGTAAGTGTTAATGTTAGTGTTGGAGATTGCCAGAGATCTGTATAAATCCCTGCTTACCTCATCACTTTTTATTATGTCACACAGACATTTTGGTTCTTCTGTAACTTCTAGAGTTTCCTGCACTTTTCAAAAGATTTTGCGTTACGTTATATGTCTTTTTCCCAGCTCTTCTTTTACTTAATCCTGCTGAGCAATCAAGAAACCACTGTTGCATCTTAGACATGTGTAATTTTATTTAAAGGCAGTGCTGTCTGTTTCTGTGAAAGTACATCAAACCCAATGCCATAAATGGGCAGTCCTGGTAGATATAGTGCACTGCGGTAGTGTCTCTTTATAATTTTCAGCAGGATCAAACTTTAACTGTCATGCTGTGAACTGGAGCTTGACCTGCAGCATTTACCAGCAAAAGAGCACTTTTTGGTAAATCACTACTTTGAACTGTCAAGGACCTACAGTATAGATGGACCTGCAGTGAACCCACAACTACAAATTCTTTTTTGCCATCATGTTTAATTTTCTCACAAGTTCTTCTTCTTTTCTTTTGCTTACTTTACACTGCTCTTTTCTCTGCTGAAACTGGCAGACTTGGTAGAGCTAGGTTTGTGTGTGGTGGCACTGGGGGCAGGGTGCAGAGCTTGCCTGGGCTGACTGTACCCAGCCCCTCATAATTACAGACAGTAAACAGCTAGTGCTTTCAGGCCTGTTTTCCCCCTGTCTGATGGGGAGAGAGTTCACTTTGGCATAAGAAGAAAAGCTAAAGATGAAAGGGAGGGGGAGAAGACACACTGATGATGGACAAAAACTGTCATCCTCATGCTGGGTGTTGACGATGGAAGCAACTTGAAAAAGTTGGTGAGACTTAGTGTCAGGTTCATAGACACAGAAACACATAGAGACAGGCACTCACCCCTACTCTCAGAACCCAACACACATGTGGCCGCACACTCATGCTGCTTCAGGAGCCACAGTCTTTTGATGTTTGCTGCAAGTTTTAATTAGAACCTCCAACAGCCCTTGCTTAAAGACGTCTCTTATCTTTTTACTTTTCTCCCTGAAACAGTCAAATTTGATCACCCATTTACTGTCTCTCTCTGAGCGTGTTTTTCTTTCCGTCTGCCTGTCTGTCTGTCTGTGTCCTTCCCTCTGTCTCTTTCTCTGTGAAGCGCTACTGCCTCACACCCTTTACTCTGTCCAAATTAAATTCTCTTCCTTCTGTTTTCCTTTTTCATTTACTCATTTAACACTCTAACCCATAACCTTACACACTCACACACACTTTACCCTGCCCTGCAGCATTTTCAGGTGCTTCACAAGCAGAATTGTTAAGCAGAGGAAGTATACTTAATGTTAAAACAAACAAATAGTTTGTAGATTCAAACCATATGCTATATGCCATCTCTCTCTGTTTCTCCATCTCCTTCCTCATCTCTCTCTGTCGCTCTCTGTCTGTGCACTGCACGGCACTGGCAGGAGGTGGGATGGGAGGTTTTCTTTGGCAGTCTGCTCCCCCCTCTCTTGGCTGGGACAGCCCTAGCTTGCTACTGGCTGGGATTGTGGAAGGGAAGCGGAGAGGTAGTGAAGGAGGGAGGAAGGGAGGGAGGATGAGGGCTTGGGAGGAGGCAGACTGGAGGGGTGGAGGCGTGGTTTGCAGCTGGTAATGAAGTCTTCTCTTTTCATCCTCAGAAGGCAGAGTGTGAGCGGACGGGCCGGGGTCTGTGCAGCTCCACAGCTTTCTCTGCCTGTAAAGTGTGCTGAGCGCTGCTCCACTCAGCACCGCCTCAGCTCCTGTCTGCCACTGAGCTGAGGGATACAAAGAGCCTGAGACTGAGACTGAGAGAGAGAGAGACAGAGAGCGCAACAATCATGAGGCTTTTTTTTGTATTGACTCCACAGCGTTACCTTTGAGGTAAGACTTAAAACTATCTCTCTCTTCTTCATGTGCTGCTAATACCTGTCTGTCTGTCTCCTGTCTCTCTCTCTTTCTCTCTCTGGGCTCTCCTTTACTGTCTGTCTGTGTTGATTGTTGTGGTGGGGGGTGGGAGTGGAGGGGGGTAATGTGGGCTGTCCAGGGTAGGTCACTCCCACTTTTAACACGCATGTGCATGTGTGTGTACATACAGTATGTGCAAAGTGTTTTTGTTTATATGACACACATGAGCATACTGTGTGTGTGTGTGTGTGTGTGTGTGTGTGTGTGTGTGTGTTTGACTGACTCAACATTGAAAGGTTAATGATGGACTAGTAAGCCAGTATTTGATGAGAACTTAAGTAACAGTCAAGTGGAAGTGAATATTGGAAGTTAATAATTATATGCTGTTTTGCCAGATAACTTTAATTTAATAGTTGGTGTAGTGTAATTTAAAATGAGCTGTCAAACAGAGCAGTGCTCCTGCACCTGAGTCTGTGCGTGCATGAGAGGGCACGTGTGCTGATTTGTTTATTTGCACTGTTAAAGACAGATGGATGCAGCAGGCTACTGTGGCTTATCTCTGTAAATAAAAGGACAGAAGGCAGTCTGTCCTCATCTGCAGCCCAGTGACACCAGGCTTTGAAGTGATTTCAGTGGATCTGTCCTCCTCCCCGCTGGGCAATTCAGATCCGGCCTGCAACCCGCTCACTTTCATCCACATTCCCTTGGAAATCCATCCATCTGTATTCTTTCACTCACCTCCTTCCTGATCCCACTCACTTCAGTTCTTGCACCCTGATACATCTCAGTGAGGCTTTCACCTCCTATCAACACCTCCTCTATTCTCATTGACAGTCTTCCTACGGTTTGATTCTCCATCCCTGCTAGGCTGACATGCTTTTAGGGAATGGGTCTTTCCGATACCTCTCCCAGAAAAAAAGAAAAAAAACATAAGCGACTTTCCATTAGTTCTGCTGGGCCATGAGAATTATGGTTTCCCAAATGAATAGTGTACAGGAGCCCGGCTTAATTGAAAAAACACAAGCATGGTCTGCCATGAAGGAGACGGTCCTTGTGTCACTGTTGAACTGTGAGAATGTACTTTCCAGAGCTGGTGAGGGGGAGAGAAAGAGAGAGCAAAATACAAAAAGAGCCTGAGAAGAAGACTGCAGCAAATAAAACTATCAAGTGGAAGTGTGGAAAATCAGATGGACTGATTAAAAGCATCACTGGTGCCATACCAAGATCTGCTGAAAGAGAGGGATCATCAGGGGACACAGAGGTTGACATAAAATTCATTTGAGTGAACCCAGGGGAAAAAGAAGGCAGAGTCTAAGCAATGTGTGTGTGGACTTCCAGTTTGGCTTCATCTGGTCTCACAGTTAGGACACTTTGTATAAAATTGGATTTTAATGGGATAGAATGGCAGAAGGAGGCCATCAGGAGACTGTTTGCTGGTCATTAAGCCCAAAAGGCCAACAATAGAGCTCACAGTAAAACCTGCTTGATTGCAGTCTTGCTAACAACAGCATCTTTGCCATGATTTTCCCAACAGGGAGTCCTCATAACATTTAACCCTGCTGCTCAGCTGTGTGCCTGCATTGTATTCAGAACACCACTTCAGGGAAATGGTTTTCTTTGTCACTATATTTCCCTTATAAACAATGCTCAACATATCCCATCAGTTTCATTATCTTTCATTGTGTCTGCTGCCTCCTGTCTTCCACCTCTTCTTCCTGTGTTTCTCATCACCCCCTGCAGTCTCTCTCGACCCTCTCTGCTGTGTTTGTGTGGCAACCACATATGGTGATGATTGAGACCCTGTCATTGGTTCAGATGGCACATTTGTCACACACATGTTTGCCAGCAGCTGCTGTTGCTAGGGCCTGAAGAGCTGCAGGGGAATGCATTTCTTGTTGGCATCCTCATTGGATGGTTCATTTGTTTGTCATGACACCCTGACCCCTGACCCCGCCACCACCTCCGGTCTCTCACACTGCCCATCAATGTAACTCTAGACCTCCCCTACCACTCCTTCATGATGCACTTTTAAGCTAAACATCAACAACAGTAGGTCTCATAGTTTTCCTGATACAGTACAGACAGACCTCACTACTGAATGCGGGAGATGTGAATTAATTTGTTTAACTATGAATGTACATTTTATTCTTACTATGGTATATTAATCATGATTTCCTATTAAATCGGCCTAGTCAGTCTAAGTCAGTTAAGGAGCATGGTAATGGCTTTAAGGTTGGTTTGTTATCAGCTCAGCAAGCACTGTCCAGACCAGTCACTAAGGTTACATAACACTGTGGAGGTTATTCATCCCTTAATTCCCATGGTGAGTGATAGGGTTGTGCCTTCTGACCTCTGCCTCAGTGCTGTCAGTGCTGAGCTGACTTTCATTAGACATTGATAGTGAAAGCTGAGCAGTGACTTCAGAAGAAGAACTCAGAAGAAGAAGGTGCTCACATCAGTGGTTTAATCTGCCCTTCATCTCCAGGATTATGGTGTTAAATAGTTCATTTGAGTCGAGACAACAAGAAAATGACTGACTGTAGTCCTTGGTTCAGACATCTATTTCCATCCGATTTGACACTTCAGCAACAGTCCACATATGATTCATATAGACATAGACAGATCCTGGAGTTGATCTTACAGCCATAATCTGTGCATTATACTCTGACTATAGATGTAGTCTCCAAACCTTTGCTCTTTGCAATGAGTTGAAGATTTAGTGCCAGTAACTCTCCCTTAAATTTTACTGACAATACCCAGAATCCATTGCAACCAAAGTTGGCTTTGCCATACTGTGGACACTGTGGATGTGGCCTCTGGGATCAACCCCTTTAAAACTAATGAAAAGTTTGAAACTGTTGCCAGTTTATAGTAAGCAAAAACACAGCATCAGCAAGGGTAAAACAAAAAGAGAGAAATTATGTTCCTACTTGGATACCTGAAGGGAACAAGTTTTGAATGCTTAAATAATTATTGGATTTAGGTTTTATGTAACAGGGTCCACAGCTTGGCTCCCAGGCATTAAATCTCTGAGAACTTTAGTAGAGTTAGATGGGATTTTTCTTTTTTTAATAGACACATTAGAAGGCCAAACCTTACTGTCAAAGCCCATATAATTTTCAGCTAAATTTAAATACGTGATTGAAGACATGTCCTTATGCTTAAAAATCAGTATTTGTACATGCCTCTCAGCTGATCGTGACCAAAACCGTAGGCCTGTGTTAACTGTGATTTTTCTGACATTGAATATTCTTATTACAGTTAATGATGCTACCAAATGATTTAGGTAAAAGTAGTGTAGCTGTTTAGTGCTATCCGTCCATGCGTAAATCAGAATTTGGACAGCTTTTGGACAGTCCTCAAGACTGACTCCATGTATGAGTGGGCTAAACTGATTGAAGAGGTCCATCAGAGCTACTCCCGTCTTCATTTTCTATACTATGTGGTGCCTTCTCCAGTGAGTGGCGCTCTGACCGAATAACCACACCTAGAATAAGGCCTGGAAGATTTGAAGGAAGTGGCATCTATAGCTGAGCAAACTGAGTGCAGATATAAAACATATGACTTGTGGGAGAAGTGCGTCTCTCAGGTTCCATCATTTCATCTCTTCCTGCCCCCCCTCCCACCTCCTTCTACTCCTTCTGTTCCTCCCTATCTGTGTCCTCTTCTGCAAACAGGACACATTCAGCATATTTTCCATCCTACCATATGTCTCTGTTTGTGAGGTCACATCTTCAATCTAGAGTTTTCCCTGAACTCCCACACATATCCACTCACAGGCTGATATGTATATATGCATACACATATACATGGTATAATCTTGACTGTCCAAATATCTGTGTCAGACTACAGGCAGTATACTATGTGTCCACTGACAAATAACCATTGAATCAGTCGTCATGTGTTTATTAGAAACTTTATCTAACAGGCAGAAAATTGGCCTAGATTTTTGCCTTGCACCTCTGCTCCTTCTGCTGCATAGAAGCAGACCCAGCAGCTCTGATTGCTTTTGACACTGACAACAAGAGCAGGCTTCCTGAGAAGACTTTCCAAGCAGCTCCTCCTGAATGTGGACAGAAAAGTCAGAGGAAATCACATTAAACAAGAAATATATTTTTTTTCCTCTGACATTTGCTTACTGAAAGTTGTGTTTATACCATACAGTTTGTGTCATGATTGGCAAGATGCTGTAAGGGTTGTAAGTAAGTGTTAGTGAACCCCACTGGACTTCTGTGTGTGCTGAGATCATATTTTTAAAATAGATATTACAGTAGCACATCATCATTCATACAGGGTGATGCTTACATCTGTAGTAGTGACATCAGATCTTCAGGGGGAGAGGTGGTGGCAACAAGGGGAATCACCAGTAAATTATAGCTAAGGCACATCCGCAGACGACTTGGCCCGGGTCCTAGAACTAAACAGCTTTAAGACCGCTTTCCCTTTTTCAACCCCTTTTCCGCTGCATTCCTGCTCTTCCCCTCGCATTCCTGCGTTTCGCTCCAGATGTGGCATTGTTTGGACACATTTGTTTTGGGCTTGGGCCGGTAGACCTGTGCAGGGTCTGATGTCATGCTCTATTTAAAGGGAAAGCCATGAGAACTGGGTGGAAAGGAGCACGCTGTGGTTTAACTTCAAAGCTTCTGTCTAGGACTACTGATGACTGTCGTCCATAGCACAGTAATCTGTGTCATGGACAGATGACCACATTCATTTTAAGTGTTGACAGACGTGTCATTTTGAAAAGGTTCAGAGAGGAGGCGAACCAAAGCCAGGAACTTGGAATTTTTTTAGTTTTATCTCATACTGTCTACAGGCTTTCACTATGGACTATGTATTTTTGGGACATCATCAGCCACTTCTGCAAAGAAACAGAGTGAGTTTTATTCGAAGCTCATTTTAGGGCTGTTTAAGGGCAAACTAAATGAAAAGGTAACACCACAGTTGAAATGAAAAGATGCTGCCTTCACAACTGAACCAACGACATGGAGTCACATGCTGCTCAAACTTTCGTGCCTCTCTAATTAGCTCTGTCAGTCAATGAACCTGACACCTCGTGCCATAAAAGAATGGGATAATGAATGAATGAACGAGTCTCTCAGTGCTTATGTACCTGGGTATACAGCACAATTCTGTTATGAGGTATTTATTGTGCTCCTGCTATATGGCAGTTAGGAAGAGAAACATTTCTCCAGAGGGGACAGAGAGGGATCTTTTCCTCGATGACTGAGCTTATTGTGCCTTCATATTTAAACTATCAACCTAGTGGAGAGCCAGCAGCAGCTGACTATCAGGCTCTACTGTCAGATTCCCCATGGGAGCTCAGCCTTCAACACTGTTTGTCCTTCAAACACACATATATTTGCCAGGTCCTCTCTGTGTCCACAGTTCAAACAGCTATAACTCCTAACCCTGCTAAATATTTCCGGTTCAAGCGGGCATGTTTGCTGGATCTTCATCCCTCACTGTTGCCTCGCCCTTGCTTCACAGTGTTTGCTTAAGGAGTTCACAGCAGCTTCAGGGCTTGAAAGATGGAATGAATGACACAAGGTGCTATAGAGAAGATGGGTGTATTTCCATTCAGTCATGCACACATAGACTCACACAGACACAGTGAAAAAGAGAAAGCAGCATTTAGATAATCTAGTCATCAGCTGTTCTCCTCCTAAGTATATAACCTGTCAATGACCCTTTTCAAAATCATCACTCTTCAAAACCCCCTGTTTGAAATGGAATTCTCAGGTTAGAAGGTATTCAGCAATAAGTGGTGCCTTCTTATTTCAAAGTTATTTAAAGAGTTCCTCTCCTAAGACGTTGGCAGCACAGATTGAGTTTTCCCACTTTTGCAGCATGCATATAATCCTGTTCTTTTATTTTGAGGGTAGTTATATAAATGCAGATGTTTTTGACAGAAATGTGTGTCTCTGTGGGTCTTTCTCCCCTTTTACTTAAAGTTCATTGCACAGCAGTGCCACTGTGGTCAACATCAAAGACTTGGACACAGACATGTTTACACACTCATGCACAGGCACGCAAACAGACGTTTGGATAATTTATATTTACTGCTATACATGAGCATAAACAATAAAGATAAAATCAGTAAAACTCTTGAGCACATGTGTCCTTTCTCAGATATGGCGACACACAAAAAGTTCCTCTGGCTGCAGGCCTGCACTGTAGCTCTCAATGTTTCCTTCATTCTTGGAAATCACATAGTATATATAGTAAAAGGATATCAGTCAGGGCCCAGGGGTCATGAGGTCAAGCACATCTAGGTGATCAGTGCTTCCGCTCCAGATTCTGTTTATGACTATGTGTATACACACTGTGCAATCTCTCAGACTATTGTATACACCCCACACCCAGCCTCAAGCTCACACAGCTGGCACTGCCAAACATTCACAGAGTCAGTCTTAGGGAGGGGGGAGAGGGTGTGTGAGCCTGTGTGTTTGTCCATACTACAAAACCTAAGAATGACAACTGGGTTTAAGGTTAGGTTTAGGTTAAGGGTATAGCTAAGTCTTGTCTAAATGAAGTGTAGCCTTTGTTAACTTAATACAAGTGTGCATATGTGAATTTGTTCAGCTTAAATAATTGCCCACTGCCACCCACACACTATCTGTTAGTATATATATACAGACTCAAAGGCATACACAGATTGACAGGAAGGCTAACACTGCACACTGCAACACTGAATATAACACAGTGTCCTCCATCTTGATGTGACTTGATGTGAATGACTCTGAATCTCTCTTTGAAAAAGCCTCACTCTCTACCCTCATGTCACATTTGTCCCATTGCCTCACACATGATAGTAGATCCTAGTTGTGCTGCAGATGTGCAGATAACAGATGGATCACTTCATCAGATGTTTTGCTGCAGGTCATAATATATACAGTCACACAGTGGAGAAAAGATGCAGTTCCCTCTCCTTTTAAGGGTAATACGTTCACTTTTTATAGGGCTGAAACAGGTGGCTGGGCTGAAGAAAGGGGAGGTGCAGATGGATGAAGTGACAGGGTGGAGTAATGACATGAGTATGAGTTAGAGTTAAACATTGTCATTTGATGGGAGTGTCACTCTGGTTGAAATGTACCTTAATTTTCCTGCTCCTTTTTTAAAATTATTTTATGTTTTTTTTATTCAGATTTTGATGCTTTTGTATTTAGGAAGGTTGTGCATCTGAAGACATCACCTTACTAAATCAAGTTATTTACCACTCTAAGCCTGTGGACAGTCACAATCTGTAAAAATATGTGAAAAATATTTTGCTGATCTCAAAAACAGGAAATCTATCTGTCCAGGAAAAAAACTCTAATTTAAGCATAAAAACAGCCCTGGCGGCAAAGTTTTGTTTCCTGTCACGGCACTAACATTTTTTTCCTATTTGATATCAGAGAACCTAAGATGTTAGAGAATCATCAACACAGCTGATTGAGTGAGACTGTATGTATGTATGTATTTATATGTATTTGTGTGTGTTTATCTGTGTTTGTGTATGTATGTGCGTGTATGCCTCCATGTGTTTTGGGTTAAAAGGCCCTTTATGGTTTCTCTTGACTTATCTGTTGGTTATATCTCTGCAGTTTAAAGTGGGTGCCCACCCCTCAAGATTCAGCTACAGCACAGTAGTGTATATCTCATTTCCGTGTTTGCATGTAGCCCTAAACTGCCAAGGAGAAGAAAGCGATTTGTTATGTGAACCATGTGTGACTGCTGACGCAGATGGGAAAGGTTAAAGCAGCAGGAAACTTAAAGAGTGTGGCTTCATCTGCCAATCTGTTTCACTCTCCATCTAATGTCAGACATGAGACTGACAGTCTGTGTGATGCTATCACCTCCTAGACAGCCACTGAGGCAGAAAATGACCATGGATACTAGAGATAAGTGTCCGTTTTGTGCTGTAGGTTCTCCTTGAGGCCAGGATAGCTTGTATGATTGCAAAAAACTGCCTGTGTACATTACTTCATAGTGCATAGTCTCACTTTGCTCAGTTGGTTGTAGGAGATGTTACTTTGATTTTTGAGGCATCTCATATTTATCCATTGGGGAGTGGGTTTGTGCAGCTGGGATAAACTAACAGAGTTTCTCCCTGTGAGCCACAGTGGTATTACAATAAATACTGAAGCTACAGATAGTGTACTGTGGAGGCGGATGTATTAACAGATTATGGGAGTGAGCCACACACAAAGTGAGCTAACAATGGCTTCATCCGTGCAAGCAGCTGTGGGTTGGTGCTGCTTTGAGCTGTGTGATGTTCATGTAGTCATAAGACGTCTGTCCTGCTATCATCATTAACTAATATTAAGCACTGGTGTATGATTGTCATTGTTCTGTGTGCTCCAGGCAGTCCCACTGAAGGAATGCTCCAATCTTTTATTCCTAGAGAAACAGAGGATTTCTCTGCAGCTAACGAGATAAATGCCCTGCATCCCTGCAACAGAAAAGCTTCTCCTGCAGTCCTGAAAAAGGAAACCTCAGGCTTTCAGGTCCCTTTTAACAATAGAAAGCTTAATGAGCAGACTGTCATCTAGACCACAAACGGTTCTTTCTCTCAGCTACTTTATTTGAGAAGCTTAAACATGTCGAAGGAGCTTAGTTGTCTTGTAGACACAGGCGTACCTGGGAGAGGATAGGGAATCCCCTGCACTGTCTCACTATCTGCACTGATGTTATCTCCCTCACTGTCCCTGCTTCTGACAAATCCCTTTCTGTCTTCTTTTCACTCTTGCCACTCTTTCATAAACACAGACGTGAGCCTCTGATGCTCCAGGGTAAGCTATGGATGCTGCAGGGACTCCTTGTGGCTGTGAGCACTTCCCATGAGTAAAGTGACAGACTCAGAGGAGAGCAGCAAGGAAAACAGAGAGTGAGAAGAGAAGAGTTATTACTATCGGGTTTCCCTCTAACTACAGCAAAGACTGGGTGTGAGCCAGTGCTGCCATTGGGCTCTTGATATTCCAGAGGCTTTTGAAATAACATGACTTTGGCTCTTCTATTCCACAGGAGAGAGTCACAATTATTGCTGACGATTTGTTTTTTTGTGACTTTCCAAGTAAGTGAGATGGAGAAAGGGATAAGAAAGAGCGGGGGTGGCAGTGTTACAAAAATAAAATATATGAATAAGGCAGCTGGATACATCTCTTTCTGTTGGAAAGTTGCTTCTCTCAGTTGCACCATATGTTTTGGATAAAGAAATCTATCCCACATAGATTTTTTTACATGTGATTGAAAATTAGCTGAAATGTGTTCCTTGTTTTCTAATGTCAGCTCCCAATGCATCCATAAACTATGCTTGAGAAGTGGTTTGATGTGCTGTAACTCACCAGACTGCTCTGTGATTAGACCTCATTTTCTTCTTTGGTTTGTCTTTATCGCTTTTCCTTCCCATCTTTTACAATGCTTGTGTCACACTCCTTGCTCTTTAATGCAGGCTGTATTGTGACAATATCTTGAAGGTTTGTGGGCAGAAATTCTTTGATCAAGAACATATAGGCACAGAGAGAGCTTCAAACACAGCTGTCAGTCAGAAGCTTTACATTTCAGAGTTAAATCTATAATTCATCCAGATGGTTGGTTTTTGGTTCCCAGAGCTCATCAGTCAGGCTGTGATACAGGCCATTATAAACCCTTCAACAGAACTGCTCTTTGTCACTTATTATTCAATATCAAGCACAGAGCTTCAAGTCACGATGGATCTTGAGTGAGTTTTAATGAAAGATTTCCTGCTTGGTCCCTGCCAGGCCAACTACCACGCAATATCACTCGCTCCTTAAGAAGTCCCTCCTTCAAATTAAGGGTGAGGGAAAAGCTGCAATTCTAAAAACAGACTATGTTCAAAGGAATGGGCCCATTTTCAAGAAAAGTAACAGGAGCTGCATCCGACTTTAGACCCCGGCATGGGTCAGTGAGAGGAAGACTAGTAAAAACCAGAGGGCCATGCCTTCCCCTTTTACTTCACCATTTCAGGCCAGTGAAGAGGTGATCCAGTTTATGGGGGATGTGTGTGTGTGTGTGTGTATTAGCAGAGACAGAAGGAAAAAGTCAGACACTGGACAGGAAAACGCTGAAGTAAGCTCACCCGTCACCTCCTAGATTCCTGGATAAAGCAGTGGCCTAATTATACCTAATGCAGTTGTATGATTTATTCTTCTAGCACCTTTTTAACAGTGTTGGCATGTGTGTCTGTGCATGTGTGTAAAAACCACCAAAGTCTAATGTAGTAACATTGCTTAGTTAAAGGTCATATGAGGAGAAGGATGTTATGATGTATAAGGCTTGTTTTCCTGTAGCAGATGTGTGTTTTCTGACAGCTTGTTTTTTTCTCCCGGTGCTTGATTTGTGTCAGGAGCGGAGACTCACCCATTTCATGCTGCACATACGGAACAGAGCAGAACAGCCCCCACAGGCAGAGGAAAAAGTTCAGTCTGTCGAATGATGTCAGTGTTTGGAGAGGATGAGTGTGATGGTGGTGGTGATGGTGGGGTTAGAGGAGTCTGAGAAAAGAGGAGGTTGTGTGGGGGAGGAAACATGAGATCCCCCACAGAGATGCTAAACTCCATTACAGAATAGAAGAGAGGGAAGAGGACTCTTTACAAGGATGAAGAAAAGCGTTCCACTTTTAATCTGTGTGCAATCTAAAAATAACCTCCCCTCTCCGTCTACTGCCCACTGGGGCAAGCTTGTTAAAGAGTCTGTCTCTAAAGAGAGAGAGAGAGAGTATCAATGTGCTGCAGACGACCAAACAAGAAGAGGAGAGAGAGGGGACAAAAGAGGGAGGGTTTGAGATGGAAAATGGAGCACAAGTGGGAGGGCAGAGGCAGAGTAAGAGCAACATATGCAAAGAAGGAAGAGTGCTGGACAAGATGTGCGACAGATGAATCTCCAAGAGAGTTAGAATGAGTTCATGAAGCTTTAGAGACCGCTGAGTGGATCAGACTGCTGTGTCTGTTTCTTCCTTTCGCCACACCAGTCAGCAGGCCAGGCTCAGTGCATTGCCATTACACACCTTCAGTATTTGGCCCCAAGGCTTTTGTGAGTGTTGGTGCAGCAATAAAAGCACCTAGTGCTTGGAAATGTGGAATAACAGACGAACTTTTACAGGGCCTGGTGGCACAGTCCTGCTCTCAGAGGCTCACCACACATGCAGTGAATTGCACACATACCAAATAGTCACCCATTCTTCAAATGCTTCCCTGCTTTCCAGTCTGACTCACAACTCGCTACTGTACCAGTGCAACCAGACAGCCAGCCTGATGTGTCATCCTCATCCATTACTGTTGCCTTGTTCATTTTCCCCTGACTTCCAGGAAAGTGAATGGAACAGGACAGTGTTTGTTTTTAGAGGGGGTTTATGATTTGTACCAGGAGCATTTAACAAAGAAGGAAGCAGGTTCTAAAAATACTAGACAGTGTCTCCCATCGGAAACTAAAGCAGTCCTTGAACTTACTGACTTACATCCATCTGCTTGAGTCTAGTAGACTTCACATGCCTGCATACATAAATAATTTTACTTAAGTTGCATATCAGATCTTCTTCTCCCAGCTTGCTTTAATGCAACATTTCAGCTTATACAGGCACTAGAGAAGACATCCCATTATCATCACTCCAGCTGCAGGTCCTTGTCATTTTATACACAGACAGTCACACTGTGTCGCCAGTAATTAAATACTGTTCAGGTGACATAAAGAGCCGACTCCTGGCTGCCAAGTACACGATCACTGCAGTGAAATTACTCAGAAAAACAACATACTGATCCTTCAAGTTCAGAGCAGCATCACACAAATATACCAGTACCTTATCAACAGTGCCTTTTTACCACTGTGATGTCATTTTCCCATTTAAAGCAGAGTATATAACCCCCTACCACTATTAGTTCTTTCTTTTTTTAACAATGGAACATCAGCTGGGCGTCTGTGGAGAGATTGCATCACTGAGGTTGTTAAAGTCTGTTGGAGTAGCAGAGTGAAATGAAACAGCACAGAACAAGCTGAGCCCCTGACCAGACCAACCAAACACCATTCATAAATTCCCCCTATTGCAGCCAAGAGTATCAGACCTGGACTATTTAATTGTAGATGCTCTCACTGCTGGTTAGAAGGAATGGTGGTTGACTAGTTTGCCATAGAAAGGAAGGTATTCTAATAGATCACAGCATGTCCTTGGACGGATTCTCAAGTGAACAACTATTAGTTTTCAATGAGATCAAAATACGACAGAGATTTTGCACTTCTGCTCTGTGAGGCCAGTCAAAGCCTTTAACATTTCAAATCCACTCAATACTTTACGACCTTATATTTCATTTTAATTGCCCTCTGGTCCTCTGTCTGCATTTATGAGAGCAAGGTGGATAAAGGGATGCAGAGAATCTACTCTCTGGAGAAAAATACACCAATCAGATGAGAATATGTTCATTTGTTTTTCTTTCCTGGAACTGTTCAAGTGGTACTCCTCCACATAGTTTTCAGTACATGAACTTTGAATGTGTCTTTTTGTGAAAACAAAAAGAAGTTGATGTAATTCTTAGTCTTTGAATTCATTTTTAAAAAAGGTAAAAGAAACACAGTAGGAAAACCTTGCAGTTATTGATTTGTCTCTGACGCTGGATGTGCTTGCTGACTTCCTCAGTGAGTGGAAACAGGAGCAAAACAGGATTAAAGCCATGTTCATAATCACATTTTACATTTGAGCAGCTTTTATTTATTTAGTATTTCTATAAACATTTCCTAAATTATGGTTCCTATTTCTGACTAAAATCTCTGACCAAAATCTGGGTGTGTTGTAGTGACCAATGGTCCTCACATGGCCCCTAAAGACTCACTAACCCTAGATTAATGGCTTTCCTGCTGCACCAGAGATGCATGCCATGCCAACAAAAATGGTTGGGCACGCGATCCTGGCATGACAAATTGAGATGAGGGCAAAAGGGCAAAAGGCAGACCACAGCCCAGAATGACACGTTTTTCAAGTAGAGCTGCATTTGGACCACAATGGTGGGCTGAGAGGTCAACAGAGCGGGGTTACAGACCCTAGCTTGTCGCTCCGTCTCTGCCTTTTAATGGACTGTGACAGAGCTTCCGATCCGAACAGCCTGGCCAAATGGTTTATTCATCAGAGCCGTTCATGGGTGCAACACTAGCACATTTCGTGCGTACAGAGTTTGACACATAAATTACAGTGTGTGAACCTTACCCGGGCTTGTGCAAATGTTTTCATCTGATGTGCAGTGGTTTTAAGGCAAAAAAAAACTGTGCTGTGACACAAGTCATTTCATTTGAGGTATTGATTGTGAGTTGAACTGATAATAACTCTATACAATGAACAATGTAATCAATGCCATGGTTAAGCAAAAGTACAAAGAATGAATTAGGTCTTTCTTACATATTTAACCTAATTTCTGGTTTGGTCTGTCTTGTCTCACTGGCACTGGCCACTGTCCACTGGCCACTGTGAGATTGTAGTTGCCTGCCTGTAAATCATTACCCATGCTAAGATAAGAATTTTCTGAAATGCATGTGCATGGAGACTCACACACTGTGCACAGGAGTATATGCATGTGTTTGAGGGTCAGGAGGGGATAACTAGTGGTGGAGTGACTGTGAGAACCCCAGTCTTGAGTAGATCAAGAAGTACAGCAGCTGTGAAAATAGGAAGGAGAGGGAAAGTATGATTCATGAGATGGAAGACACAGTTCCTCCAGCTTGCATACTGTATACTGTTGTGCTGCACCATGAAGATTAAAATGATGTTCCCAACACAGGACTTTAAGAGATGGAGTTTAGAAAGAACAGTTTGATTAGTAGATTGAAGACATAAGCTGTTCCTCAATTCCTTTGTAAGCTGTTTTTATAGACTACCTCACAGGGGTGCAATGAGGCTTTCCCATTTTAAAGGCTCCTTGCAAGAACTGTGGCCTTCTTTATCTTGGTAGCAAAGAATCCAACAGGTGGCTTCTTTGCAACCCATCCCATCCTTATCCTTCACAGTGAAATTTTTGGAAGAAATCCTCATGTTCCCCTTGGCATCCACTGATACAAAGAGGAAATCGTATACAGGCCAGGCTGAAAGCTCAGCATGACTTTAGCAAGCTATGATGGCCATGGCATCATCTAAAGCATGATTCAGAGATGTGATGATACTAAAGCTAGCATGCCAGAATTGTGCTCTTGTGGCATTGCTGCTAGTAGTTAGGTTCAGCAAAATATTGAGTAAATTTTGGTATCCAAGGGAGTTTTAATCTTCTGCCTTAAACTGCTGCACTCAGCTACTTTTGTATCAGAAAGACTTTGAGGAAGTGTTCTGGGTCTCTGGTGTAGCGTCATGTAACACACTTGGAATAAATCGCCCTCATTCATCATACTAAGTTAAAAGATCACAGCACAAAAAATGAAAAATAAATCTTTGTCAATTTAATGTAAATACTCAAATAAGTGCTCCTGAATTGGTATATTTTCCATAAGACATGGGTTAAGAAAAAATATTCTTAAGTACACAGCATGCTCTTTGGCTTGGCCTGGCCACCAAGCCGCACGCGCGGGCATGTGAAGTCAGAGAGGTAGGGCATGGTTGGATGCACAGAAGTTACTTTCTCAATTGCAGCCTCCAGCACTGGTCTCCAGTGAGCCTGAGCAGGTCTGAGGGGAACAACATGAGCTCTGCCAGGGCCTTTGGTTTGTTCCACAGCCTCCAGTCAGCCACTGACCTATAATAGGGCCTCCTGTTTAGCGAAGCAAAGGCAATGGGGAGAGTGAAGAAGAATTTACAGTAGTGTGAGGTGAGTGAGTTTGTTGATCAACCAAAGATTAGTCTTGTAAATACAGGTTTGTTAGATTCACTGCTATGCCTCAGTCAGGAAAAGCAATGTTTTTGACAGGCTACAGTGCATCAGTCTGGAGAGACGAGTATTTTCAGATATCTTCTTATCCCTGCAGGTGTTCAGCCAATTAAGCCCGTCCTTCTACTTGAATCAGTGGTGGTGTTGTGTGCACCGGTAAGACCCAGCAGTGATCCTGCTGAATCAGTGGATATGTAGTCTTAGTAGTGCTGTGCAGCTCAGCATGGACTAGATCAATACTGGTGTTGTGTGTTATTGGGACAGCAGTGACAGGATCAGTACTGGTTCTGTTCTAGCCACCGTGGGTCAGTGCTACACACTTTCTGTGGTCAACTTGTGGCTGTATGAATGGCTTCTTGCAGTGGTCGTACAGAGCGTCATTCTTCTCACCCTCATCTGAGGCTGACATCCGAGGGGGAAGCCCAGGGAGCCGGCAAGCTAAATGTTTTTCTATCCCCCTGGTAGGAATGGATGGATCGGGTGCTGTTTTAATGTGTTTAAAGTAGAAAAACAAGGCCGTGTCCAACGTCCGAAGGTAGAAATGACTAGGACAGTAGTAAAAATGAGTGTGGCTCAGGCCATTAGCAAAAACATCCAGTCCAGTGACAGACTCATCATTAATGCTCTGGGTCTGTTTATCTTAAGAGTTACTTGCCCACTTTTCCATTTCCCAAAGAATCTTAAATATCCCCGCCCCCTTGGCCTGCATATGGTCCTTACATAAATACTCCAATTCAGGTGGTGTCCACTATCACCAAGCTCCCCGTTGTGTTGCCAGGTCTAGATGGGACAAAAGTGAACATTCCATGAATAGCAACACAGATCCAATACCCCAAACCCACCTGCCCCCTCCCCCTGAGACAGTTTTGTTTTCACTCTGCACCTTAAAATGTGACTGTGGGGGTTCCTAAGCAGTGATTCACTTATCTATGAAGCATCTTTATAACTATTTCTTACAGCTAAGGGTTGCCCGTTTATCTCTGACCCTTGCTTCTCTCTCTTTCTTCTTATGTAACCAGACAAATGCCAGAGGTGTGGCTGTGCCAGACCCAACAGACATCATACAAATACTTGACACGTTTCACCTCCCCAGTCTGAGGGCAGCACTGACACAGTTTGTCTGTCATGCACTGCTGAAAAAAAGGGAATGAGCAGTTAGTTTATCTCAATGCCCCAGAGAGGGGAATATTTGTGAATTTTAAAATAAAGCTATCCTGGGGTTGGTTTTGGAGAAGCAGGGAGGAGCATTGGGGGGAGAGGATGAATAGGGTCCTGTGCTAAACCCCTGGGTGGACTGAACCCCTCTGTTTGAGCTTTTTTCGGCCTTGGCACACAGGGCTGCTTGTGAGGAGTGGGTCGGAAGCAGGAAGTGGTCGTGTAAGGCGATCTGCAAATGCAGCACAGAGCTCCTTTTCAGCAGCAGAGTACTGGGTCCCATTCCACACAGCGACACATCAGGTAGTCCTCCTGCTGCAGCCACAGCAAGATGTAGGCCACATCCACTCACGACCAATAGGGACATAGAGAGATGAGAACAAAAGATAGAGAAGCAGACTAAAACTAAAAACAGGTAATCAAGCAGAAAAATATGGAATGGAATGAAACAAAGACTGCATGGACCTTACGCCATTGATCATATAAGAAAAGCTGTTTACCAGAGGGCTGCTAAGGTTGCTGCTAAAACTTTACTTGGCTGGGGTCTTAACTGTTTCCTTGAAGTCTCCTGTAAAATCCATTTTTTTTTGGCAAAACCAGGAAGTACTGTGTAGCCATACCTAAAAATCAGAGAACATTGAGGTACAGGTGTACCGCAGGTTGATTCTTTTTCATGGCAGGCTCTGTCTTTTGCAGAAAAGCTACTTTATAATCCTGTCCTGGATCTGATGTAGATTGGCGGTCGGCACTCAGAGCCCTGGAAGCTGGGATCTGTCTCCTCTCTGCTTGACTTCCTTTCCTCTTCCTTATATCTGCCCTTGCCTCCATGGGACCCCCTCCCATTGTGACTGTTGGATTCCCAGGCAACATAATTGTTGTAAGTGAATTGCTGAACAGTATTTTTTATTTCAGGTCCTGTAACAACTTTAGGTCAGTATCTCCCCCGCTCAGTATTTAGAGATAGTTTTTGCAGCTGCAAATAAAAAGGACCTCACTCACAAATGTGGCCAATTGACAAAACACGTAGTTAAAATGCTTTGCAGGAATGTCAAGCACTCCAGCTAGTCCACCTTGTTCCCCTTCATTTTGCTTTAATTGTCAAGGCTTTTCCAAACCATTACTATAAAGTGGCTTTGAGCAGGATGCATGCCACCTTGTCTCCCGCAGCACTAAACAAACAAACACAGTAAAAGGATAAAGTTAGAGTCCTGCTAAAATTTCATCTAACTGAGCTTCCTATGCTATGAATGAGACCTTTGTTTAAACAGGATTCATTGTTATTGCTTCTTATAACTATTTTAGTTGTAGCTAAAGCTCCTGAAGTGGACCAAAGTGTTGGAAACCAAAAATAGAAACAAATTTTTAATGGCCCTTGTTGAGTCAAGCTTCTTTTTTGTGTGAGCGTCCAGCAGTGCCAGAGTTGAGCAGCATTTGACTTGGTTTGAATGTATTACGGAAACAGAGTTTGTGGTTTCTACTATTGTGACATAGATTAAAGAGTGATGAAGTAGTCAGGTCATGTCTCTGGCAGATCGCTTAGCTCCAGTGAGCCTTTGAAGGTCTGCCCTGGCCAAGGAAAGCCTTGAGAACAGACACAACAGAAAAATAGACACAAACAGAACCAGCTCTCTGTCCCACCAAACTGCTAATAAAACCAAAGAGAAGAAAAGCATACTTTGCTGTTTGGTGACTGTGTGTATTTTTAAACACCGTATCATGCATTGACACAGACTACTTAGGAAAGCCTGAGTCGTAATTAGGTCATTTGGACATTTCCTTGTGCTATTTAAAAGGAGGCATGCAGAGTGAATTTGGAAAATGCTGGTACTGACTCACGCACACTGTGCTTGGAATTCCCTCTTCACCATTGGCCAGGGGACTACTGATTTTGGCAATGCTAAAAATTGGACTAAAGAATAAAAAAAGGAAAGAAACAACATTACTCAGTGTTTTTTCTTTGCTACCCTTTCCACCCATCGCACCATACTAGCCTGTTGCTGGAGACAGAAAATACGCAAGTTTGCCCCCAAAACACTTAACTCCAAATAACCTTAGCTCATGGATCTTATTCTTTGAGTTAGCTCTGTTTCTTCTAGCATTAAGCCGTGACTGTCAATCATGTGCCTGCTCCGCCAACGTTCATCTTAAATCTTCTACAAATGTTTTTGTTTCCTCCCAGCACCAACCCCCCACCTGCCCCTCAGTTCCTGTGGCCTAATGCCAAACTGAGGAGATTGCTTTCATGTGGATGTGGGGTTGGAGACAGAAAGAAAGTGTATAGAAAGACAAGATGAGAGACAAAATGAAGAGAAGAGGTGAAGAGAGGCAGGACGGTGCATCTGGCACTGTGGTTTGGAGCAGAGGAAGTTGAAAGTTTACTGATGATGGTTTTTGTGGACTATTCTCTGACCCACCCAGCTGGGTATATTTCTGAGCTCTTTCTCTCTGTACTGTATACTACCTGATGCCAAGGCTACAGGAAATGAATCACTTCCTGTCAGGAGTCTGCTCTCCCTTTGATTTAAATGTCTGTGTGCCAGTCTGTGACCCCAGCAAGACAGCGTTAAATCTGACTGAAACACTGTGATTCATCTTCAGGGTTTAGTAAGGCAGCATTACTGCTCCATAAAAAAATGTGTGCATGTCAGTCACACAATGTATACTCAAATTATACATGAAAGCACTTGCATGCACACAACCTCACTCACAATGATGCACAATTATACCCATTTTGTGTGTACCCATGTGCAAATGTACTCACACGCAGTGCTTTCATGCAAAACTCCCTTTAATTGCTAAGATGAACTTAGACTAAAGGTTCATTCACAAATAGTGCTTTTGTATTCTGGAAGGAAAGCTGTATTTCACAAAAATTAGCTTGTTTTATTTGGCATTGATATGTGGTGCGTTTACCTAGCCTTTCCCAAGGTTTAAGGGAAAACCCCTTTCACAGTCACATGCTGGAACTCGACTGTCTGTCTTCTTGTCTGGAGGTACATGCACAGAACCCTCTGTCCTAAGTCTTACAAGCCAAAGTATTACCCAAAGGTGAGAGGTTATGACTGTAGCCTGCAGGCTCACTGGGCTCAAAGACTTTCTCCCATTTCTTTAACAGATGTCTTGAATTCCCAGCCTGCACAAGTCACACTCCATTATAATTGGTAAAAATATCACTTCAGTCTAAATGACACTTTGATTTAAATGTAATATATCCTGCACTGTACTTGTAACTCTTTTTTTAAACACATGCCACTCTGACTCTGACAGATGATGGCAGATTTGCATTTAGGTTTTTCTGAAGAGTATAGAATTTCCTGACTGCTCAACACATTAGTCCAACTTCATGCCACCTGTAAAAATCATTGAGCTTTTGTGATGCTGTACAAACAGGGAGTGTGTGTATTGCTGAAAAAGTATTTTGCCATTTAGGTATTGCATATGAGTACAAGGGAGTTTCTGTCAAAAGTTAGCGGCATGAAGAAAGTTATCTACAGCCCTGCCTGTCCCTGCGTGCTTAGGTGAGTTTGTTCATTGATTCATGGGAGGGAGGGTGACGGGTCAGTAAGAACAGGCCGAGTCCCCAGAGGCCATTTGCACTTAGGTTGTAACTCTGCCTCTGCAGGCCCAGTCTCATCTCTGGACTTTCACCTATGTGGATACGCCCCAAACCTCACTGCCTCTAGCTTCCTTGAGGTAGAGGATGCAAGGAGTAATGAAGCAAACCATGCAGTTCCTATACAAACAGAAAGCTTCCTCTGCAATATGTTTCTAAAGTAGCTTCGATCGGTTGGAACCTGATAAATAACACTTTTAGAATTCCAATAGCGAAAGGTGAAATGTATGATTTGAACCTTTTTAGCATTTGTTGTTTGCTGCTTTGCTTCTATTCAGCAATTCTAAGGACAATTAAATGTAAAGATTTCTGGTTTCCTCGTAGTGTGTGGCTGAAGTCAAGGTAGCCATATTTCATCCCTGTCTTCTTGTTAACGTGTATGTGTCTGTGTGTGGGTGTAAAATACTGATTGAGCACCATTTAGACTTAAAAAAACCTTAAATGTGTATAGACCATTAGGGGTAGAATTTGGTTCAGTTCACACATTGAATGACAGGTAGTGTAGCCCCAGACACCACTGACTGCAGTGATTACACTTGAGGTTAGAGGAGAATGTTGTTAATCAATCCTTCCAATTTTTTTTACATTTAATGAAACACTAGTTGATATTATGAGGCAACTAAATACTTTCGCCCAGAGAGAAGAAAGGACAAGCAAATATTGATACGCTAAAAAGGAATGCAGGAGGAATAACACCCAAATGATGGATTTTTGTCCATTAAGGATAAGGTTATTTTGGTTATAAGCAGAAGTCAGGAAATTTTGTCTAGCTGGCTCTTTTATTAATATCCTCTCCTATTCAGCCATGTTTTACAGTCTGTCACAGACTATACCTGTTTCTTTCACAGCCACACAAGAAGTATTCCATAGACAGGCAGAAATACAGGAAAATGTGTCAAAAAGAGGAAAAAATAACTTTTAAATGCTCTAAAACAGACAGAAAGATTCCATCATGTTTGTGGAATGTTGTGGTAAGCAATATGGAAACAGACTGAGTCCAGAATCCAGTGGTTAGAAAAAAAATAAATAAAAGAAAAAAAAATCGTCTGAGAAGAAGGAAAAACTTTGGAGGGGGTAAGGGGAGCCTCTGGAATTACACACCAAAACCCCTTAGACATGCACACACATGCATGCACACACACACCCACTCCTTCTATCTTCCCGACTGAGCAGTTAACCACATTGGGTGAAGGGTGGGGTTAGGGGCGGTGAGGCGGCAGGAGTATAACAAGCCTCCTTTAGTAGGGCATTCACTGTTTCACTTGAAGATGTTGGCATCTTTCAAATGTTCTGGAGGCTTCTGACAAAACGGCACCACAGTGGAAGAAGACAGCTGACTCATTAATTATCCTCTGTAAATCATACATGTAGAAATGAAGGCTGTAAACACTGACAGGCCACCGATGTTCACACATCCACATCCAGAGCTTCTGTTTTAATAACTGTGGTGGTAGAGCTGTGAAAGCACGCTGGGCATCACTGACATATTTCTCCCCCTAGCTGCCTTTAAACAGACATAAGCGGGAGAGTTCTTGAAGGCAAATTGCTTGCATAATGGATGTTTCCAAAAATACAGAGGAGTAGGCAGGCACGCTGACCAAGGTTTTGGCGGAGCGCCCCAGCATGGGCCCTGGGCCAGCCATTCTCACTGTGCATTCCCTTTCGTTGGACCAGTCATGCTGCGAGAGGTGTGAGGAGAGCAGTCAGACGACTTTTATTCAACCACCTGATCCTCCTCCCCCCTGCATCTCTGCGATCACACAGCCTGCTGGGCTATGCAGCAAACTCAACATCCCCCATTTGCTTCCTGACATTCATCTCTTTGTGCAATTTTCCCACTCTTTAATGGCATTCCCTGCTACCCTGGTAATGCCTCTCTTCTCCTCGCCATCACCCCTGACCTCATCATTTCTCATCTTCATCTGTCTTCTCTCTCAGTGATCTTTGAGACTACTGTCATGATAATCCAGCGCATGAGCATCTGGAAAAGATGAAGTTGGGAAATTCCTTCTAATGCCAGTTATTGATTTACATTATTATAAAGGAAGCCATTGTTTGCAGAAGTGAATTGCTTGGCCTGCTGCTGCCCTTCTCTTGGCTCCAATAATGTTTTGCATCTCTGGGGAGTCATTGTCTTCAGGATCTGACCGTTTAGCGTAGTGTGTATCATGCAAATGTTAAATTACACCAATCTTGGTAGCTATGGTCTGCTTTTACCATTTCTTCTTGCTAAGTGTTCTCTTGTTGCACAACACACTTCAACAGAAATGTTGAGTAGCTCAGACGAAAGACACGCTGAGCCTGTTGTCTTTGAAGGTTGACTTTGAAAAATATAAGTGTATTGCATGAATTGCTTTTTGGAAAATAGAAATTGAAATAGCAGCTTCATAAGGGATTGATGTGATGAGTTGACAGAGATTTTCTTAGTGCTACCAGCATTTATTCACTCAAGCCAACACCACATACATCTTGCACCAAATGACAGGAAAAAGAACTTTCAGGAAATTGAGTTTTCATTCAAGCACCTTTTACACATTCCCTCATTCCTGTCACAAACCAGTGCAGACCCATGTGGAAGATTATCTTTTTTCTAGTTTTGTTTGTACACACACACACACACACACATGTGGGCCTATACCACAAACACACTAGTTCTTAAACACTCAGCAGTCTCAAGCATCAGGGTGGTGTTGTGGTGAAGCCATATGGGGCGCCACTGCTTGAGAAACTTGGTGATTTGACAGGAGGCCTCAAGAACACACACGTGCACACACACACACACACAGCCCTAATTGACTTGTAAAACTCCACTAAAACACACTTTTATGGAACAAATTTTAGACCAGTCTCACAGGATTTGATATCAACTTGTGCCCAGCTTGCAATTCTGTCACCACCAAATTGTCTTTATACGCAGTCCAACAGCAATTTATATTCTTCAGGATAAAACTGAAGTTCTACCAAAGACGCCATCAAACTGGTAAACTAATATGTGTAAAGTCTGTGTATGAAATACTATTGGCTGAAGACTGGTGCAAGAGTGGAAGAGTTACAGTCCTGGGCTGTAGGGGAAGTGGACAAAGCATTTGTTATGATATAAATGAGCCCTTACTCTTTGTAAACTGACAGCTCAGGCTTTGGTGATACTTCTGTAAGGTCCCTGTGATCCTCATACTGCTCTCTTTGTTGCTGGAAGGCATTCATTCTCAGCCCTGAAACCGCAACAGCCGGTCTGGGCAAACACAATTGGGGCTATGATATATGATTGTGACTGTTGACTCTGCAGGGTTGGATCAAGTGCTGCCTGGTGCAGAAGCTGGCTGGGCCACACTCCCTGGTTCCCCCTAACCAGTGGCATAGATAGCTGCAGACACTCTGGCTTTCAAATTCTGTGGAGCTGTAAAGGGGATGTGATTTTTCACAACCAGGCCAAAACCCATCCAGGTCTCAGCCCCAAGGCTCCCTCCCAATCTGTTAAATACCTCTGGGAGGTCTACCAGAGGAGAGAACAAGGAAACACAGGGCAGAGTGTCATCTTCTAAGAGAGGACAGATGGGGGGTGGGGAGGGTGGTTTCTGGACATGCCCATGTATTTAAACATAGCCCTCAAGCTAGAGGTCAGTCCATCTCATTTGATTTGTGGAGCACCAGATTCTGTCCTCATCTCTACCTGAATTTTATGCACCATTAAAAAAATATAGTCGATAAGAAATGCTGCACCGTGGTTCCAGGTGGTTTGGTTATTTTTGCCAGTGTTCACAAAGGATTAATTTGTGTGCAGTCTGTCTTCATCTCCCAGATTATCAACACTAATGTTATGTCAAACAGTCCTGTCATAGGCTCAGTGCTAAGATGATCAGATTAGATATCCCTGAAAGGAATTCAGATGCCTTGCAGAGACCTATCATAATCAAGTTACAATTTAACTTTTTTTCATAGTTGTATTTACATACCTGCAAGACAATTAATAGTAAACATGTTTGCTCTGTTTGGCTTTGGATCTTAAAAAATAAAAAATAATGTAGAACACAGTGGCCTTTGTGTAATTAAATCCATGCATACATGAGCTGATGAAGTGTAAGCCCTGCACTGATGAAGAAATATTCAGGAGTGAAACTCAATCAGCTGACCACAAAACGACCCTGCGAGGTTCAAAAACATAATCCCCTGGGAGATTCATGAGGATAGACATACTTACAGTATCTTTTTATCAGCACGTTTCACTAGACCCCTTCTGCTCTGGAATTTTATGGTGCCAGGGAGCAGATGCCTCCCGCTGTAGGTGCGTGTGACGGTCTTCTGGGTAGTCATCACCTGAGGGAGAGGCCCCATGCAATAGTGTGCTTACATGCCACACTTTTTATACAGCAATACTGGGATTTCATTATGCCATTTTCACTCACTCCTCACAGGTTAAGAACCTCCCTAGTAAACCACCAAAGTGCAACCCTAAAACTGTCAGGAATGCGCTTTGCTCAAGGACACTTCATCAAGCTGGATGCAAGCCAAGGCTCTGACTTATTGGAGCTCTCTCCGACCTTAGGCTACCTCCAGTCTTGGTAATAGCCAGGAGGGAAGCAGACAAGAAGGTGGAGGATGGAAGTTTGGTTAGCAGGCCTAGATATGACATTTTGGTGCTAACTCCCCAGCTTCATCTGGTCTGACCTCAAAAGAAGCAGAAGCAGTGGAGGGCCAAAGTAAACGAGGACCCGAGAAGCAGTGTCTGGGATGTTTGAGGAAAGGCAACAAACGTCAGCGTGCCCACAGTTCTCACTGTCTAAATGCTGGCTGACTAATCCATGATATTCCTCCATGATCTAAACCTGAAGCCCTCTGTAGCAATAGAACACTGTGGCATTGTGTCCTCTGCTCTTAAGGAGTCTGTGATTCATTTACTGGCAATGCTTTTTGGATCCATGTACTGTATTTCTCTCATCCTCAGCACTGTAGTGAGCTTCATCATTTCAAGACTGAACTGGTTTCTTTGTGATTGTTTATATTGACTATATTGACTGTGATGGGCCATCTATTCACTTTTGTCAGGCAGTAATCCAACACTGAGATAAAACAGTTTTTACTTGTTTGAAATGTGTTTTCTTGTTGTCAAGAAAAAAGGAGTTGAATTGTTAGTAGTATCTCCAGGCCTAGTACGACTTAGAGTTTGAGTTTGGCAGTATTTTAAAATTCTCTATTGATTACACTGAGTCTTTGTGCCTTGATAGCACTGCTCTGTGATGCTGCAATAGTGCCCTCTGCTGGCAGACACGGGGAACATGTAATTCTTTTGTTCACATCTTTTGAGCTGTGCATTTGTTTTATGTATTCATTCCATTTCAGTGCTAATTGAAATAATACATAATTCTTATATGAATTATGCTTGCAAGTTTAAATAGTCTCACTATTAAAATCATAAAGCTCATCATCTGGTCCTCTCTTTGCTCTTTTACTTTCAGGTCTGCTTTGGTCTGGTGCCATAATTTGCTGTTCACAATGAGGGTGAAGAGATGAGTGTGCAGCGAGCAGCCCTGTTCCTGCAGTTCCTGCCGCTGGACATTTACTGATTCCTACTACCCATAAGATGATGTCCTTGTTCTCCAGATAGCACTTCTGAAGACCAGGCCTTCACAGCACGCATTGTGCACCATGGCAGGAGAGATTCAGCAAATGCATGCAGTCAAAGAGCTGGATGCTAAGCCTAAACAGCAGGATGAGGGGACAGCGCTGGAACAGCAGAGTGACAAAGCCACAAAGGAGTCTTCGGAGCACTTTTCAAGCACAGGCACTGAGACCAGAGCCAGCAGCAGAGGTGCCAAAGCTGAAAAACTAGAGAAGGAAAGAGACTGTCCTCAGCAGCGTGAGGCTGTCATACGCCCACAGCAGGCAGGGAAGATTGACTTTAGATCACTGCAGAACAGATCGAAATTTGCCACTGACAGGACTTGGTCGAGTGGTAAAGGCAGTCCCCAGTCTCCGAGTGGAAAGGGCCGCAGCCGAGAGAAGGGGAAGCGGTCAGGAAAGACAGAGCGTGGCAACCCGCAGCAGCTGTACAGACTAAGCATTACAAATCCACGCACTGTTGGTATTGCCTACCCACAGCAGAAGGTTTTGCCACCCAAGAAGTTGGAAACCAGTCGTGGCCCAGTCTCGGGCAGCTACAGATTCCACGTTCCCAGTATACCAGAGAGAGAGGCCGAACTACAGCAAGAAGAGCTCAGCTACAGCCGCTGCTTCCAGGAGGCTGCCTCTAACCTTACCTCCTCAAGCTATACCTCACAGGCACTGGTTTCCTCAAGTGGAACATCAACCCACCCACATACACCCCTGTCACAGCAGCAGCAGTCGGGATCAATGGAGAACAGCAGTGCACAGCCTGGTAGCCAGCTGATTCTGGCTGATTTTCCCCTGAGTGGCTCTAATGCATGGCAGTCACCTGAAAGGACTTTTAATGGTGCTAACTATGGGGTTTCTTCACAAAAATCCACTGCCCTCTCAGAAGTCAGTAAGGCAAGTGCCTTTGCACCTGGACCATTTCAGTTTGGATATCATTTAATGGAAGAATCAACCTCTGACTCTTTTCCCTGTGAACAGAACCCACAAACACAAGACTTCACAAACTCCTCTCTAGGTTCTGTTCATGTGACCCACAATTCATTTTCCTTTGCACCTGGAGAAGGGCAAAACATTGCTCAAAACAGCCCTCAGTTCATTAATGAACAGCAACCAGAGGATCGAAGCTCTTACCCTCACCCCCCACAGTCACAGTTTATTCAGGGGGTGGCATCATCCATCCAGTGTCCTAGGAATCTGAGTGAGGACTCAGCCAGCAGTGATAGCTCTGGCTCTAGCTCACAGCAATCGGAACAGGGAAAGACTGCCCTCCCTGAGAGCACAGACGCTATTGGACAGGCAGACAGTAGGGATGCAGCCATCACGTCGGGGAGTAAGAGACACTGTCACCCAAAAGACACAGCTGCCAACCAAAGAACTCTTATTCAAGGAAGCATGCATGCAAGAAATATTTCACAAGGTCCAGGCTCTCCAATGCACTTTCCTAACAAAACATTTAACAACCCTTTTGATAAAACCATCAACTGTAAGGTTCTAAATAGGTTACCACACTCATGGGAGGGGCCTAATAAGGCATATTCACAAGCTGATCAAAACACAATTCAGTGTACAGATATCAGTGATAAGTTTCAATTTCAGAACCAGCCAGCACTTGACCAACGGCCAAATTCCTCTAAAAATAACCGAATGCCCTGGCAGCAAATACGTCCAACCGCTGCCATACCAAACCAGAACAGGATTGAATTATCTAGGCAAATAAGCAATCAAAAATTGGCCTACATAGTTTCCCCCTCAGACTGGCAGGATGACAGTAAGTCACATAAACATAGCTCCCTGAAAAACACATTTCAGAACAGCAGAACTAGTGATGGGTATTCAAACCAAAGACAGGAGACTGTAAAACATAACAGTAACACAGTGTCCACCTTTAAAGTAGAGATGAGCCACGCACAAGTATGTGAGTCAAAAAGTAAAGCAGTTTATTTTGGACTTAACCAGTCTCTTCCAGCAGCACCATCAAGAAATTATAGCTATCCTCCACTACAGGTACCCCCTATGGGCCTGATGATGGTGTCACCTTATGAATCCCCTTTGCCCTCCCCAGTTCACAACCCTGCATCTAGTAGTACCTGTTCTTCCCTTTCCCCAGCATCCACCAGCCCTGTTAACATCTGTTCAGAGGACAGTCAGATGCCAAAATCAGCCCCCCCTCACCCATTCTATCATCAGCCACAAGGCAAAGCTCAGTTACAGTCAGACCACTTGAGCACTCACCCCCACCCTCACCAGTTTCACTCTGATGCACCACGAAATGTTTCTTATGCACCAGACAGATCCAAAGATGACGTGATGAACTACATGCTAAACAGTGCACATCCGAAGACAGCTATGGATATCAACAAAGGTTACATGGATAGTTTTGGGGTGGAGCATCACCAGCCTCCACCACCATACTCTGCACATCCACTGTTAGCCAGCTCATTAGCCACTGCAAATCTTGACCAGTTAGATGTGCTGCTGACATGCAAACAGTGTGATCAGAACTTCAACAACCTGGCTTCATTTTTAGGCCACAAGCAATATTGTTCTCAGCACACGTTTGCACAAAATGACCTCAAAGACATATCAAAGATGGAGGATAGCAGAAAGTTTCACACAGAAACGGCTAAAGCAGTGTCATCTGTATCAAATGTTTCCTTGTCAAGGTGTCCATCGGACCTTCACCTGTCTTTGTTGGGCCTTAACAAAAATGGAGAACTGATATCTGACGGTGATACAAAAGGAGACAGCAAAGATGATCCCATGAAACTCAGCTTTCTCTCTGGTGCAGGTAACCTCCCTGTCCCTCTCCCTGAGCTGGAAATGGAGGATGCCAAATTAGACAGCCTAATCACAGAAGCATTGAATGGCCTGGGATATCAGTCAGATAATGCAGAAATAGATAGCAGCTTCATTGATGCATTTGCTGATGATGAACTCACCACTGTCAAAACATCATCAAACAAACAATGTCTGAAAACGAAAGAATCCCTGGTCTTTGAGAAAAATAAACAAGCAGTTGATGACAGGTCTTTTACACAGGAAAGGTATTGTTACAACTCTGATGTTAAGGGCCCCGAGAAAATGTCTCTGAATGTGGAGCAAGATGAGAAAATTAACATTAAACAAGACGTTTCTCATAAAAATTCAAGAATTGCCTCAAGGGAAAAGACGTGGGAACAAGACAGCAAAGTGAAAGAGGCAAGAAAGCTGTGCAAGAACGAGGACGAGAACACAAGCACACAAAGGTTTGTCCTCTCCAGCAAGTTTTCTGAGCGCTGTGGTGTTAAAAGCTTTCAGGACAACTCTGCACATCGAGGGTCAACACCCTCACAGGCCTCCACATCTCCAACCTTGAGGACTGCAGTGAAAGAGAGCAAGAGGAAAAGCACTGGAGGGGGCACCTGGAGCAAAGAGCTTATTCACAAGATAGTTCAACAAAAAAATAAGCTCCATAAGCTTCACGTTAAAGGCACCAAAAACCTTCAGTTTTCCCTGGTGATGGAGCGACTGACACCCACTGTGCAGAACCCTGCATTTGGAGAATATGATTATGTGTCTGATTCAGATGATGAATGTGAGCCTGTAAAGATAGCAAGTCAAGGTCGACTGAATCAAAGCAGTCGGTGTAAATACACATACACCAAAGAGTGCAAATGGCGAGCAAGGAGCGAGAGGGACCAGGCGGCATGGAGACACGAGTCCAAGGAGTGTTTTGAGATGAAAAAAAGTGAGGAGGTTTCTCTCTCACCGGAGAAACACAGTCCTCACCAAAGACTCCGGAGGAGGGGTAGCAGGTCGTCCACAAGCAGTGAACTCAGTACATCTGTGAGTGTTTCGAGTGATAGTATCAACAGCCCCAAAAGCACTGACCGCACTGATTCAGACTGTGAGAAGAAGACAGACAAAAAGAAAGAGTCTCCGGAACATAAAACCCACAAAAGGTCCTCCCCACAGAAGTTGTTCAAAGAGTCCAGCACACTAGCACTGACATTCACAAAATCTGTCAAATATAATACTGACAAAGCCATTCATTCTGATAACAAAGACAGTACAGAGGATCCAAAGAAGTATTATTTAAATGCAGAAGTGGCTGATCCAGTGTTATCATCACAGAAAGCAAAAGACTCAATGAAAAACTCTGAAAGAACAAGAAGCTCTCATGCAAAATCCAGAGAGAAGCTTGTGTCTCACAGAAAAGAAACAGTCAGTTCAGACAGAAACACCCTGCAGAGAGCAGACAATCTGTGCCCTAAAGAAGAGCCAACACATTGCAGCAGTACAGATAACAAGACACTACAGTTTGATTCACAGTCTCCCACCATCACCAAAGAAACTGATTTCAATATTGACAGAAACACAAAGGGCAAAAGAAGAGAGCGGCCCCAAGCCACACAGCCAGAGCTATCAGACAGGAGCACACTTGAAAATCAGAGTGACAGTGTCTGCATGGTGAAAGAGCCCATTACTTTAGTCAATGACCTAGACATGCACAAGCCTGCAACTCTTTGCGCCTCTTTGATGGATGAGGTGTGCCTATCCTCAGCTGAAAGCCAAAGCCCGCTGATACAAAAAGACACGCTCCACCTCATGCCCTACCCTCTGGATCAGGAGCAGGGGCTTATGAAATCCCCACTTTCATTTGACACTTCCTCAATGTTTGGGGACCTCACCGGATTTGACAGTGGCCTTTACTCAGAGATGCCGATTCAGAAAGAGGGTTTCCATTCAATGGAGAGCACAGCTGACAAAAAGGAAGAGTTTGTGTCATCTTTCTCTCCCTTCCTGGAACAAAGAGACTGGAATCTAATCGTTAGCCCTGTGCTACCAGATGAGATATCACAGTACAAAGGCAACCCTGAGAAATCAAATGAAAAGAAGCCAGATTTCAATCACGTTCCTTTGTCTCTGCCAGAGAAAATAATTGACTACAGTGCAAATCTCAACAGCTGTGCATCAGAGGATGAGCTAGAGATAAAGAGAATAGTGAATGAGCTGGAAAACCAGCTGCAGACAACTAAGTTGGAAAGTCCACCATTACTAGCAGAAGATGTCCCCAAGCAGCTGCAAATGAGCAAGTTTTCACCTTTACGTCTAAGTGATGAGTCTGAGAGTGAAAGCTCTGTGCAAACAATAGATGTACCAGTGTCAGGTATGAACACAGAGCCTTTCACAGAGCCTGGACTCCCATGGTCCGGTTCATTCCAGTTTGAGCTAATAGGGGAACACCACAGCCCCCACACTCCAATTCATAGTGAACCAGGGAAACTCCAAAATGTATCTGAAAAAGACGCATCAAATTTAACCTCCACAGCGACACACATTGAACACCCACAGCATCACCATGAACAGAAATCATCAGATGCAAGAGGTGCTGAAAAAGAGACTCCAGCAGAAACAAAGGAAGATATTTTAGAACAGAAGAGGTACACAGAAAATCTCATGAAAAGCCTTGAGGTGATTTCAGACTCTATATTCAAAAAAGAGCCCATTATATCAGTACACAAGAAGCTGAGTGTCGACTCTCTCACAAGTCAACAGCATCAAGAAAGTGAATGTCAGGCAGCTGACGCAGTTGAGAGAAAAAATCACAGTGAAAGGGAAGCAATTACTGGAAAGGAGAATATATTATCACCTCCAAATATCAATGAGCGGAAGGATGAAATTGAATTCACTCTGAATGAGTCACAGTCATCTCTCTCCAACAAGGCTGACCCTACAGTCAATGGCAACCAGCCAATTTCTTTGCAGCCAAGAGAGCCCACAGCCAACAAGGATTACAAGGCAGAGACCAATGGCACATCAGCGGTGGATATCACTGAGAACAATAATTTGACAGAGTCTGCTCACTGCTGTGTGGTGACACATGGCCCGCATGTGGTTGAGGAGTCCTGTGGGAACAGTAATGCACAAGACAATGTGAATCAGTTGTTTAAAAACAATAGTGACAGCAAAGAAAATGTGACTGCAGATGGCTCAGAGGAAGCGGAAGCAGTGAGGGGTATCATTGCTCAATCTAATGGCCATCCGTTATCACCAGCTCCAGCTGACCACAGCCTGCACATTGGTGAGAAAGTAGCCGATGAGATAAAAGAAGCACTGGAGCAAGAATCCACTAATGAGCATGGTGATCCTGAAAACATTAATGAATTGAAAGTGGAATGTTCAGACAATGTTACTGAAGAAATAAGTCTTGAAACATCAAAACACAAACATCCTGCCTCTAAAAATCCTCCAAAGACATACAGTGAAACTAATCTGTCAGTGGAGATCACAGACAAGCCCTGCAGTCCAATACTGGTGGAAACCAACACAGAAAGTACAAGCCACTGCTCACCCTTCCATGACACCCAGAGCAATCTGCTGGTCCTTTCTGAGTGTGATGGCATCGTTATCAGTGATCCCTGCCAAATGACTTCCTTTAATGACTCGTTAAAACCTGAAACGAGTGTTGTCTTTGAGTCTATTCAGAAAAAGGAAGAGATTTTAAATGTTCAGGACATAAAAGAGCATCTTCCTGTTGACTTCATGGCAAGTCAACAAAACTCACCATGCAGAGAAGACATGGACGACAGCCACTGTGTCTTTTTAAACACTGCCCCACCAATCAGTCCTCTTTTGTCCACCTGTCACCAAAAGCCCATGAAGAAGTTTGACGCAGAGGAGAATTCCTGTGAGTCAAATATTAAATGCAATAATAAGTCAATTGATCAAGGTTTGGCTCATAATAAAAAATCTCCCATACACAAAGACAATACCCAGAATGTCAAAGAGGTTTTAAACACAACAGCTGACATGGAGTACTCTCTGATAAGCCCACCTCATCTGGATTTAGGAATCATAGAGTGTAAAATCACCACTTCTGAAGCCGCCATCTCCTCTCCACTTCCTGTGACTAGCACTGCAGAAGCATCAGATGGCCTTGAGAAAAGAGATCTAATTTATGATTTCAAGCTCAGCCCTCTCAACTACAACAGCATCTCGGACGAACCTCCACACCTGAATCAATATGACTACATACCAATATCACCAGCCACCAGCAAACCTGAGGAGGATCTAGGCGTTAAGGAAAGACCAAGGGACGACTGTGAATCATGTGACCTGAGCGTGAACCCTGCACTGATTTTTAACAAAGCTGAAACAGACACCGCTGTGTCACTGAGCTCAGGCCCTGCAGCTAAACTACATTCATCAGAGGAACCACTGGTCCTCCAGCAGAGTATGAGCTTCACATGTTTTTCATTGGGTCTTCCAGCTGAAATCCAAAAAACAGACTCCTCAGCTGATAACATCAAAACAGACGTGGAAGTTTTCCATGATCCCACTGAACCTGTTGAGCACTTGCATATACACACTGACCTGCTAAGCAGGGCTGAGACAGAGAATTTAGATTCTCAAGAGGCTTGCATTGAAGACAGAACACTTCTCAAAAAAGACTTTTCAGATGGTCCACCCACTCCTAAGCCACTCATCATCTGTGAAAATGAACACATGCCTCTTCCGCCAGACCCATCAGAGAAACAACCAACAATAGAGACTGGCCAGTGTTCAACAATGAACCAAGTACACAAAGAAACAACACAAAAAAAGAGCCAGAACAGTGCTCAACAGGGTAAAGTGCTGTGTGAAATCTGCTTTATGTGTTTCCGGACTGTGCCTGGGTTAAAGAGACACAAGGCCATGAAACATCTGGTCAGAGCAGAAAAATGCATTGCCCCACAGGGAACAACATCAAGCCACCATGGGGCTATGCTTATTCATGAAGCATCACAAAGTACAGAGAAAAAACATAAAGATGATTCACAGACCTGTTACCCTACAAAGATAGATGGGCTGCCTGAGATAAGTAGCACTCTCATATCTAAAGACTCAGTAGAGACAGAGTCAGTCCTGAAGGAAATGACAACTGAGACAAGTGCAGTGGCAACAGATGAAATAGGCCATCAAACCCCACTGCTGCTGGCAAAAGCAAAGAAGAACAACAAAGCACGAAAGAACAAGAGCAGCGAGGTAAACATGAAGGCTGACCCTTTCTCTGATGAGCTTCTGAATATACTAAAAACAGACATACTTCAAGCTATAACCCCTGAATTCAAAAGCAGCACACTGCAAGAGCACAGCACATCTCCTAAGGACCAGGTCAAAATCAGTGTTACTAGAACAGAGGAATTCCCTCTGCATTTTACTCCAGATTCTGCTTTTAACAATACTCCAACACAAGAGCCGAATGTACTAAATGAAACTGTGGAGCTAAATCAAATCCCTGAGACAGAGGGGATGAAGTGTACAAGCATGACAAAGATGGCAAGTTTGGAAGTATGTGCAGAAAATAATGTGGAAGATGCTACATCTGCAGACAAGGAGATTATCGGAGAATGTAATGAGTCCAGAAAGGCCGAGGAGGATGTGTTTGAAGAGAAAGAATCAGAAGAGAGCCTTGCCCAGGAGATTCTAAGAAAAGTGGCAGCGGAGATCAAATGTGAGAAAAACACTAGCGGGCCTTCAGACAAACCACTCCCTCTCTCTTGTCTCAATGCATCCCCCCTCAGCCCTCCCAGCATTAGTCCCGAGCTGAAGGCCTTGCTCGATGATGACACCACATTCTCCCAGCTGTTCCCCAGAGATGAGGAAGCAAAAAGAAAAAAGTGCCCAAGGGTTTACAGTAAAAAAAACAAAAGACAGAAGCTATCACCTCATTCAAATGCAGCCTCTGACTACATTCCTCCTGAAGCATTCATGCAAAACAAAGATCAGTACATGGAGACACAAGCTGAGCAGACATTCACTGACAATCCAGCTAACCACTGTGAATATGAGACCATTTCTATTGATGACGCTATCATGTTGAACATGTGTCACAACAGCACATTGAAGGCTGATGCCAAGCCACAAAGTGATCAGGAGGAGGTTCATGAGAGTATTAAAGAGCTCAGCAACAACATCTTAAACCCCCTCCAGAGCACCATTGATAAATCTTCGATTGAATGGAGCAGCCCCAGTGACTTCAGTGGCTTTAATGGTGGCTCAACAATAACGTCTGACCCCAACACTTGTAAAGCAGAGGTTCCATCTGCACCCTGCCCTCTGCCTCTGCCGGCTGCCCCTTATGCTGTGGAGCCAGAAAGTGTCCAAACCTTTCACAGCATCGACATTCAAAACATCAACACTACATTTCAGCTCCCTGAGATTCAGTTCTTTGACGCTAATAAAGATATCTCAGTGGCCCCTCCTATGGCAGCTGTTGACAAAGAGAACAAAGATGATGAAAAGACAAATAAAGTAGCAGAACGCCGAGGCAGGAAACGACAAGATGGAGGGATAAAGGTTAAGGATAAGCAGTACAAGTGCAAAGTGTGTTTCACCTGGTTTCTTACCTTGGGTGAGCTGAACTTTCACAAACTGTCCCACAACCCCTCCCCACCTCCGACCTGTTACATGTGTGTCCAGCGGAAGTTCAGCTCCAGGGAGCAGCTGAGAGACCATCTGAGGGAGAAACACGCCAAGAACAAGACAGGCATCTGGACCTGTGGAATGTGCCTAAAAGAGATATCAGACGTATGGATGTACAATGAACACTTGCGTGAGCATGCTACTCAGTTTGCCAGAAGGGGTCAGACTCAAGGCTCCATGTTAAGCATCCCAGGCTGCTTCATGCAAGAAACCGCAGTGAAGAACTTTATCTCTTCCATCATGCAGCATCGCCCCAGCAAAGCCAACAGAGAGCCGAGCAAAACCACAAAGGAGCAGGAGAAAGCTGCAGATGGGAGTGTGGGAGAAGGAAACACCTCAGAGGGAGCAGAGCCAAAACTTCACAAAGCTAAGAGCAGCAGTGGAGCAGGTGGAAGGCAGAGCACATTAACCCCGCTGGAGGTCCTCCACAAAACAGAGGCACCGAAAAGTGTGGAGATGCATCCCAATTGCAAAGACCCCTCAAGGGACTGTCACCACTGTGGGAAGCAATTTCCCAAACCATTCAAACTCCAGAGACATTTAGTGGTTCATAATCTGGAGAGGATTTTCTTGTGTCACAAATGCCCCGTCTCTTATCAGGAGGCCCAGGAGCTCAAAGAGCATCTGAAGCGAGCTCACGAGGAAGTGGACGAGCTGGAATCAAAACACACAACGCTTTACACCTGTGAGCTCTGTGCCGATGTCATGCATGTGATTAAAAAATCCTTCATATGCAGCACCTGCAACTACACCTTCTCTAAGAAGGAGCAGTTTGATCGGCACATGGAAAAGCACCTGTCAGGGGCGAACAAAATTTTCAAATTCCGAGGTGTTCTCAGACCTGTCAGAGTATCTGCATCCAAAGAAGATGAATGTGATTCACCTGCGAGTAAAAAGAGGAGAATTCTCTCTGACAGCCTGCAAGAAAATAGCTCTGACAGCGGCATAGCCAGTGTAAGCTCACTGCACTTAAATCAAAACTCTGACATACAGCCTTCAAAAATGTCTGTGTCCACAGCAGACGACTCCACACAGACCATGGCAAATGAATACCACAGTGACACAAACAATACAAATGTGAAGACTGAGGACATCGCTGAGGACTACTCTGAGCTGCTGGTAGAGCTGGAAAAGTGCATTAACATGGGCTCATCAGAGTCTGCTACACCCAAGAAAGAGGACATTGAACTGGCTCCATCACCTAAGCTTGATAAAGAGGCAAATGGAAAATCAATTACTGAACCATGTGACGTGAAAGAGGAGAATGAGTCAGTCTGTATACGAGCAGAGACAACTTCATGGTCACCATCTAAAGAGAGTTGTAATGCAGGGGGGGGGGCCGGTTAAAGCGAAGGAAGGCTCAGCTCCAGACGATACCACTGAAACTGAAGGGAAAACAGATTCGCCTTCACCTGTTAAGAGCTCTTCTGTCACCTTAAGAGAAAATCTAATTATTTCAATGACACCTGAGTCTGTTGCTGATGTGATGGACCAGCAGCGGGATGATGAGCAGTGGTGTCACACCCCCAAATCTCCTGATAATGATGCAGATAAACAGCACATATCTTCTCATGCTGCTGAAGTGGAGAGCAGCATGCAAATAAAAGACAAAGTCATCCCAGTCAAAACAAATGACAATTTTAAAACCAGCTCTACAACCAGCAGTGCCAAAGCAACAGAACCAACACCAGTCCTCAACTCCAGGGTTTCCCTCAACATTTCAGCACCAAGCGAGGACAAAGAATCTCCAAAACCACACAAGAAAAGAAAGGACAGTAAATCCCCTCACAGCCTGCAAAGAGTTTCCTCTCCTGTCACACAAGAGAATTTTGGTGTTGATTCTCGAGCCAAAAAGAAGTTTCGCCCCAGCAAGTGCACAAATCCATCTTTGCAAAGAAAGTCAGATGGACCCAACGACTACCCCGTGCTGTCATCAGTACGGGACGACGTTGTTAGCAACAAAATAGTTTCCAAATGCAAGACTTTAAACTCTGGTTTGCAGGCAAAAAGAAGTTTGATGGATAGCTGCACACAAAAGAAAGCTGAGATAGTTTCCCCTCAGAACGGGGAATATAAAGCCAAAAAGGGACCTCTGGGAAGATCATTGCATCCTCCTATATCTAAAGTGTCTTCAGTTCCCATGAACAATTCTTTGAATAAATCTAGGCCAAAGATGGGGGTTCGGTCAATGGAGACTCATTCCTACCGGACAGCAGAGTCCCAGAATCACCTCCTAAGCCAGCTGTTTGGCCAAAAACTCACTAGCTTTAAGATTCCTTTAAGGAAGGACACATCCGAATCTATTAACTGAGGGAGGGTTGTTGAGGGATCTGTGAATAAGAGACTGTAAATTTTCGCAGTTATAAATGTTTAAGACAATTCATTATGGTGAATGAGATTGCACAGCTCTTTTCTGTGAAATGCTATCTTTAAATACTTACATAGTCACTTTATGTCTTCTTTGTACATGTGTTTTTATTACACAAATGTGAGGACGAATGGCAGATGAGATGAGATGAATTTTGGGTAAAAAAAATGAATATGCTTGTTGGAGGAAATCATTTTCTAGAGATTATATTTCATTTACCTTAAAAAAGAATACTTGAAAATACAGTAAAATATTTTCTTCTAAGAAATGCATGTTGGTTTTGCATTCATAACATGATTTAAGTCTTTCTGCAAGAGGACCAAATGACGTCCTAATTGACTTGGACTATTGTCTGTGCACCTTTCATACATGCTTCCAACATATTCATTTTTTTTTTTTTTTTGGTTACTTTACTGTACTGCGTTGACATTCATATTAGCCTTTTGTATAAACATTACCTGGTGCTACAGTTGTGTTTAATTGTAATGTGAATGTCCTCTGAAGGGAACATGAGGAGATTTGTAGCAGTAACAGTACATACATCGGACTGTTTTTTACTGGTTGTCTGTAGTTTATTAAAGATACTGTGTAAACCATCCAAGTAATACACATGTAGGCTGATAGAACACAAAATTAGGAAAGCTTCTGTTGTATAAACTCAGGTGCATACAAGGACATCACAGTCCCAAGACCTGTATTCGGAGTTCTTCCCATGCACTGATAATACCACACACAAATTACAAACTCAATCATCTGTGTCTGTAACTCCAAATGTTTAATTATAAATAGTATTTACTTAGGACAACAAAGGTGCTTTATCTTGTTTATACTGTATGTATCTTATATTGTATAATATTGTAGGTAGATTATTGTTTGTTGTAATGCTTCATGTCAAAGTTTTATTTTAATAATGTGCAAAAAGAATCAGATTGAGAAGAAAGGGAAATGCAGTGCCTCTTGCAAGTTGTAAAGTGGTTCACTAAGTGCCTCTTTTATAGTTGGTTATTAAAGATCTGTATTGGTCTCTCCTTGCTCCTTCTTCCTTTGTTCATGACATGTTTTGCAAATGTTCCTGTTTCCATCCCTGTGGACGGCAGCTGTCACCACATGCATCAAACACTGCAAGCAGTAGAAGCTGCTTGAGCCTAGAGGCAAAAACAGGTGCGCACACAACAAAGTCTGACTTCAGTTTTTTTTGTTTTTTTGTCTTCAGATCAGTACTTCAATGAGCTCACTCATCATTTGAAAGATGAGCATAGAAGTATCTTTACTACAGGGAAACATTCAGAAGAAGGCAGTTAACATTCATCCAGCCATATGCTGGTCTCCACCAGCGCTGTAGGAGCAGGCGGCGAGGAGCCCTCCTCTTGTGTCATCCTTCCATCATGTTGCTCTCTCACCACATGTAAAATGGCTTCTGTTCCTACATGAACATCTTTCATCATCACATAGGAATAAAAAGCCATACTACACAGCGGCATGTATGTAGATACACACAGGGAATACAAAGAAGAGTAGTGTTCTTACATCTGCTGGTGAATTACCACGAGACCTGAGAAGAGAAAAATAGGGATGACAGACAGGAGGTGATTTTCTTTGCAGAGAACTGCAGCTTAAAAAAAGACTTATCGCTATGATTAAGTGCTGAAATTGAAATTAAGGTCTGCATTAAGACTGACATTAATCATCAGCGTGTGTTGATGATGTAATCAGATTTGTACATATGGTAAAATCATGGATCTACAGTAACACAAACTTCATAATGTCTAATCTATTTGTCATAGTCACCTATTTGGGTGTTTTGTCATAGTCACTGGTGTTTTCTGTAAACATGCTACGTGTAGCCATCGATGCCTGTGTTGATTCAGTGGAAGTGTGGAGCCGCTGTGTTGTTGAAATAGCTGCTCTAATTAATTTAGTGGGAAAACTGCTTTGGCAGCACCCACAAACACCATATTTTTGGACTCACTGAATGACGCAACTGTAAATAAGGCAAGCAGGAAATTGGACTGTTCTGCTGTGTGTGTGTGTGCTGAATTTATATTAATAAAGGTCCACTGAAGGTGCACCTTGACCTTTGTTGAAGATGCTACTATATGTTGAAGATGGTTTGCTTGAAGTTGGCAAGGAGCTGAAAATGATCTAACTGGACCACATTTATGACATAAAGAAACATTTACATGTGTAAACGTAACACTGATGTTAATAGCTGCAGAAATCTACATCATTTTAATTTAAATATAAGACTGTCCTTATATTAAATCACATTCTGACAGAATGCTTTTGTCAGTTCTTTGTATCACAGTTTAGTGTGCCTATCAGAATCTTAACAGCTGTTTCTGTGAGTGTCTTCCCCCAGGTACAACATTTGATTGGCAGTTTATTAATTGCAAATAATTTGGTTAGCATTTGCTAATTGCTTCACCAATCCCCTGTTGAAACCCTTTTTGTTGCTGTCAGCTGACGTGCTGTTAAATTTCTACTGAGGTATTGTTGGGCGTTAAAATGGTGCCTCACTAAAGGACGAAATGTTTCAGTGGAATTCCTTCCTTTTATTCAGACCAACTGTTGAGTCCCATCACATTTATAGATTCACAGCATAAACTAAATGAAAAGGGTCAGACTGGGAGGATGGTGGGCCATCTGTTAATGTGTCTGTGTGTGTGTGTCCTTAATTGGATGCCATTGATGTAATGGCAGTAGTATTAACATTAATTACACAAGAAAAGACCTCCTGGGAATCACAATGTGCTTCATTTTAGGCACACAAATTAAAAATACAGACATATTAAAAGAGGTTTGATCTCTTGTTAAAATGTGTGTAGCTAATGAGGAGTCCAACACTGCCAGAGTGTCTGTGTGAATATTAACAAATTAAGTTATATATTCAGTTAGGATGCACAGTTCATTCTCTGAGCTGTGTGTTAAATGCTGACTCCTGGCCAGTCATGAGTTTGGTGGCTGAAGGCTGCATGATTGATGACTTCAGTGACGTCTGACTTGTAAATGAAATGCCTGTGATTAACATGTCAAAGTGAGCAATTATAACAGAAGACTTAACAACAGTGACATGTGCTCTTTATGTATTTAAAACGTTCCCATTTCACATATTATTTTATGAGTTTTCTTCCTCTGTTTGTTGTTCTGGTAATCTCCTGGAAAATAGCTGATACTAAATGTACCTGGATTTTACCTGAACCCCCGTGGCGTGTTTGGTTCCAGTGCAACAGTGAATCTCCTTCAGGGCCACCATTCAGGAGCTGCTGTTGATTAAGACAAAATTAAAATCGAGGCTTCAGTATATTTCGTCACAGTTTAGCCCAGAAAGTGTCACACAGAGTGAGTAGGAGCCCCACACATCCTACTGTCAGGCATCCTTTTATCATCTGATCTATGAGGAAATTCTCCAGAGGCACAGTCATGCAGGAGCATGACAGGAACGCTTTGCACTTTGAAGTAGAGTGACATTATCAGTAAGTATGGTCTTGAAATAGCATCTCTTCTCTCTCTCACTCTCACTCCATTTCTTAGTCTCCCTCCTTGCCTCATCTGATCTCCGACTTTCTTCCCTCCATCTATTTTCCTCTGCCGGCACTCTCATTTTCCTGCTCTTCCTTTTCTCTCTCTTTTCTTCTCTGTTCGCCATCAATTTCCAATTTAGGGTCTCACCCCCTCTCACTCACTCTCTCACTCTCTCTTTGACTACATCCCCCCATTTTCTTTGTTCACCCTTTATCTCAGTCTTTCACCTGCTTTGGACCCTCTCCCCACCCTACTTCTTTTCTTTTTCTGTCCCTCCATGTTGCCTGCTCACCTTTCCGCACACAATTCCCCCTTGTTTCCCCTCTATTTCTGTCTCCCCACTTTCCATCCTGCCATCTCATCTCACCCTTTCCTCTCCCCTCCCTTTGCCGCTGCGGAGCGTGCTGTTGGTTGCCTCTCAGGGAGGTCATCAGATCAGGGGCAGATAGAGATGGGCTACTGGTCAGCGGTAATGACAGTCAGGCTGAGGGGCCACTCGGGTCGCCTCTATAGGGAATGTGAGGTTTCAGCCATCACAGCGAGACAAATAAATGGATGGATGAGGAGGAATTTGTTGCAGGAAAAGGAGAAGGAATGACTGAGCATCCACACACACACACACACACACACACAGGGGGAAATCGTGATGTATTTCCACTGGGATGATATCTGAAATCATTTGTGTTCGACAGCGAGGATGTGTATGAATAATTCAACATAAACACATTCCCCTGGTGTGAACAAAGAGGACAAAGAAATCTTTGAAATCAAGACATCAATCCAATTTTGCCTGACAACTATCAAAACACTGCATACACCCTTAAAATCCTCAAGTGGGAGTGAGCAGGAAATCTACATTCCCACAGGACAACCTGAAATAGGAGTCAAAGGAACTAGGGCAGTAGTAACATCAGAATTACTGAGAAAATGAGCAGATAAAGTGTATCATGGAGGGGAAGACAAAGCATTAGAGTAAAGCCAAGAACCGGTTAATTAATGGGCTCTCACCAGGAAGTCGTGGTCCCTTAATGCTAACGGAGCCTTTATCAACTCAACCATTTGTCATTCCAGTCAGCACCACAGAGGGAACAGGCGGTACACAATAGCTAAAAGTACCTGTTTGATGTTCCAGGTCTACAGAAATAAATGGGGTTGCTCTGTAGGGGCTATGCAAACAAATGAAAGCCTGTTGGTGTGTGTCTGCAGCAACTGGAACTAAAGCACACGCTGCTCATTCAAAAGAAACTTTACCATAGCTGATGCAAGTATAGTTTTCTAATTGCATATAAGGTCGGCTGAATAAATTCTATTTTTAGATCTGCCTCTTTCGCATAAATCTATTCCATTTCTCCAAGCTGTTAGAGCTCCATGACAGAGCAGGTAATAACTAAGAATCAGGCACCAAGGAATAAATACTTATCTCTTGATGGCACTTCGTGACATTTTGAAACTGCAATTATGCATATAAGAGACTTCTCATATTGCACATGTAGTAAAAATAGCTCTTTATATCTAAAGCTTGGACCTGGTGACCAGTAGGCATTCCTCACGTACCTCAGAGACTCTCTCCTCCCACATCCCTTATTACTCTCCCTCCTCCTCCTCCTCTCCCTCCTCCTCCTCCTCCTCCATAGTGTGCACCCTCAGTTTCTCCTCCCGCTGTCTCTGTGGTTATCACAGAGGATCTGAAGGATCTACCCTGACATTTGATGTGACACAAAATTGGATTTCCACTGTGATTCTCTCCCCAAGCCCCTTGTAGAGTGTAATCCACGCTGTGACTAATTGAGTGACATGCCAACAGCCTAAGTGTGTAAATGGATAGTTGCTGGTGAAATGTGTCTGTGACCTGTGCTGTGTTTTTTTTTTTTTGTCTGATGGTCTGGGAGTTCATTAGACAGACAAAAAAAACACACACACATGTGCACGCACACAAACACACAAGGATTCTCCGACACAGAGACACATTTTATCCTTTGTCAATGTCATCTCTTGTTGCCTATTGAATGTCCCTGCACGCATTGTTGTCTGAATGTCCGCCTGTGACATTCATAACTAATCTCAGCAACAGAAAATCAATATTCTGTGTGTAACATATGCTACAGACAGGCTGAACTTGTTTGTGATGGGGAGTGTGAATTACCAGGTTTGACAATGGCATTACCCCTTGTGCATAAGCAAAACCTTTAATTTAAAGTGGGAACCAGAGGTGTCAGTGACAGATGTTACAGGATGACTCACCACAGCTATGTCGCCTCTCTGACCACCAATATCCCAGAAGGCATTGTTTTAACATGGCAAATCTCTTACGCAGACAGAGGAAGAGCTCTATAGCAATGACAAAACGGACAAAAAAATCCCCCATGTCAATAGTTTATCTTTGCACAAAATCCATCCACTATAATCTTAAATTTCTGTCATGCCCTCTGCTCTGGGGTCCCTGCGCCTGATTTGGATTTGAATAATTGAATCTGTTTTCCTCCCCAGAGGACTGGAAACAGCAGTTTCCTCTTCATTAAAAACTTTCCACTAATGTGTGTGTGTGTGTGCATGCCCATCACAGAGTGAACACTCTCCTCCCACACCCCCACTAAAATATACACGCCCACACAAATTCACAACAGACAGGCTGGAACTGGGATGTAAAAGTGTACACTGGAAAAGACACACATACACACACTCATAAGGTTTGCTGTGACACATTCTGAAAACATGATAATTACTTTAAACAAGTGAGTTGCTGGCAGCAATTTAAGGCGTAGTGGCGGGCAGCACGCAACGAAAGACACTAATGAAAGAACTCAAAGACGGATGATAATGTGGGATACATACCTGCAGGATTTCATTCAGCAGACCCTCCTTCTGCTTCTCCCCTCAGTTTCCCTCTCACCCTTTGCCTTCCTCTTTGTGGAAGTGGCTGCACTTGCCAGTCTGGAGGAGAGAGTCTTCACCCTATCGAGACGGGGACTGGGGCTCAGCTGCAGAGACTGACATCATCCCTTTCAGAGAGGAGGTTTTCCCCTCCCGCTATCTGCACCCGCTCTCTCTCTTTCCCTCGCTCTCTTTCTCCCTCCCTCTCTCTCTCTCTGTCTCGCTCTCCCTCTCTCTCCCTCTCTCTCACCCTAACTCCACCACTCACGCTGTACAGTAGTATACTCCTCCTATCTCTCCCTCCCCTTCTCCTCTTATTTTTATCTCTCCTTATCTTTTTTTTTCTTCCTAATATTGCTGCTATTTCTCAAAAAGCCACCACAGGTGAGTGATGCTGGCACTAAAACTCCACACATACTAACTGCTTCTATTAACAGCAGTTTGGACCTCTACTGTATGCCCCTCGTAATGAAGCACTTATACACTAGAGGTTATACATAGAAGTTTTTTATTAATAGATGTGGTTGCCTGCAGGGTTTTCACAATTAGCTTCCCCTCCTCTTCTCCCCTCTGCATCTCTTCTCTGTTCCTGTTAGAGATCAAGGACTGAATGAGTACATCAAGTCTGAAGCCTAATGGGCAGTCTGCTTTCACCTATCCAATTCTTTTAGATCAGCAGGAATGAAAAAGGAAAGGAGCTAAGCACAGGGAGCCTCTTTGAGTCTATTGAGATGGATGCCTGCTGTGGTGCCTGCGATGGTGGAGATCGGTGTTGCTGTCCATGGTGCTGATTACAGCTGAAGGAGACATCACTAAGGACAGCAGTGACCCTGCAGACCCAGAGAAAATAGCCTTCAACAGAGCAGCGAGGAAAAACCTGTTTCAGCTGCTGCAGAAACGCTAATAAATACACACGCACAGGCTCGCACGGACACACACACACAATAGCACACAAAGACAAACACTCACATATAGAGACTTAAATCTACCTCGCAGCCTCCTCCTTTGTCTCCCGTGGGCATTTCTCTGCGTCTCAACTCATTTAGGCTTACATTCATCATTGTAAGGTAACTGTGGCAGGTGGGATTAAAATGGATTAGCCCTATTAAAGAAATGTGTGGTGCATATTACACTCAAGCCCCACACAAACACACACACACACACAGTTGTTTCAAAGAGCCACATGCATTTAACTGCAGGCACTCCTCCAGAGAAGAGTATATACATGCAAGTATATAAACAACACTGCTGGTAAAGGAAAAATACAGGGTGTGGGATACAGGTGATATGGTAAAAAGGCTGACAAGGCGGCTGGTGATGACATTCACAGCAGCAGAACAGGAGGGAGAAGTATAGATGCTGTGTATATTGCCGCTTCTCTGCCACTCACACAATGGACTCCTTTTTGTTGTCTTAACTCTCGTCTCAAGAGGTAGCTTTTAGAATCTCGCCTCCTTGTTTCCATAGTGACACTTTCCCTCCTTTGTGCGTAGAGAGTATGTGTGTATTTCAGAGACACACACAGAGAGGAGAGAGATAGGTGGGAGGGAGAGAGAAGGGGGATGACAGCAAGATAACTTGGTTGACTTACATTTATTCACTACAAAAAGGAGAAAAAAAACTGAACACAGTTTGGGAAAGTCTCCTCTGTTCACTTTTCATTGGCCATCAGCAGTACGTTTTCACTCAAGGCTTTGCAACAACTTGCCAAAAATAAAACAGTTGCTACTTCAGCTATGATACCAACAACAGTAGGTGCTGATTCCTCAGAATATTTTTATGATGATATTTAAAGGATTACTCACTATGCTAAGTGCTCATTGTGGGCGCTGCCAGTTCTTTTTTAAAACATACGCACGCACGCACACACACACACTCACATGCACACACACACACACACACACACACATTTTTGATGCAAAAAAAGTGAAACCAATTATCTTCTTATCTTCTTGGTGGAAAAGTCTGCAGTCTGTGCTGTGGAGATTGCACCATTTAACACCTTTTAAAAAAGATATTTATACTAATGTGATGATGTTTTTTTTCATCAGTTGTGGGGACATATGGCAACTGAAACCATATGGCAATACCACTCAGAACAGATGACATAATTAGACAAAAACATAAATGAGCATCACAGTCACACCTTTCTTTTATTTCCTTCCCAACAGTGTCATTCACTCACATTATAGGTAACTGAGCAGCTCTGTTGATATTAACTCAGACAGGATAATGAAAAACATTCAGAGTGACCTTGAAGGGTACGACTATTACCTAGATAAAATACTACCTAATCTAAATCTGTGGTGCACTGCGTGTAATAAATTATTAATTATGGATATTAAATGGCTAAATTTATCACTTTCAAAACAGCCTAGGTGGAGTTAGGAGATTGATGACAGGGAAACAGATGTGTGTATTGTGTGTGCATGGCCAGTGGACTGTGTGTAGCTAGCTAGCTAGCTAGCTAGATAGATAGATAGATAGATAGATAGATAGATAGATAGATAGATAGATAGATAGATAGATAGATAGATAGATAGATAGATAGATAGTATATATACATATATATAGATGAGTATATAAGATTCAATCTCCTCTTGTGGGATCTGCACAGAGAAAAGACTTATCCGAGGAGCAAATCCCTTCTCCCCATGCCCTCCAGCATCTCAGCCAACAGTGTTCCACATCAATGAATCTGATTCAGGAGCAAGGACACTGGAGGCTCGGCTGAGATACAGGGTTGACTACGCATAAGGGGATTGTCTAAACTGAGACATCTGCCATCTTGAGCTGTCACAGCTCTTGTGGATAAACAAGGATACATGTGACAAACTTAATGAAATGATGGAGGAGGTAAATGGATCCTCTAAGCGAAGCTGAACTGTTTCACTTGTTGGTCAGTCACTGTCCACAGTTTCTAAATGCCTAACTACCATGACAGCACAGTATCATAAGAGTGCAGTGGTGAATGGGGCTGCTCTTCATGTGTGGTTGAGATGGTTCTTGATATCTATTAAGAATAAAAAGGAAACTGCAGAAAGTGTTAAGACTGTTCATGTCAGCAGTGTTGACTGATGCTTGATTGGCTCTGAACTGCTCTCAGCAGCAGGTTGAAGTAAGCCCAGTGTTGCTCAGCTGTTCCATCAACCCACAGTTATCTCCATAAAAAGAAGGTCTATCACCCCGACAGTAAGGTGCAGCGCTCGATCCTTCACCATTTCAAATTACTGTAACCCACCTGCCAGACACTTTCCTTTACAGACAGAAGTGAGGCTGTGTTACCTTGTAACGATTTGTTATCACAGAGATATTGAAGTTGCTCGCCCATGTGATTTTGAATCTGTGTGCGAGCAAAGATGTGCGTGTGACTCCAAGCAAGTGGCACATGGCCATAGATGACTGTGTAGTCGTCTCTTCACTTTTCTATTTTGTCTTGAATCAATCCCCAGAGTGTAACAATACCTATTTCTCTCTGTATAATTGGACTGGATGACAGGCACATCTGAAGTCAGCGGATGAAAGCCTCTCCTGACAATGGAGTGTCTGGCCTGTGACATGACTTGAATGAGGAAGAGATAACGCTGCCACACACACACACACACACATATAGAATAGGTGCCCGAAACATACGTAGATAGACAAAAAGGCAGGTGCACACACGTTCATGTTCTGCCTCGTTTGTGTGAAAAATGATCACTCGAAGAAAAGGCAGATAAGATATGAAATAATATAATTTGTGTCATGATCTCCAATCTGCCCTGCAATAAATCTCTTCTGTATAAGCAAAAAAAAGTTACTGATTGAATTTATTGCGGCATACACCAAATATTTGCTATGGAATTCTGCATTCTGCTTGCTCTGCATAACGCTAGTTTGACAGACTGTAAGTTTGAATAGCTGCCAGTAAAACAAATTATTATTCAGTTTCCTCTGTATTCTGGCTTGCCTATTTATATCTGCATGTGAGAGTGTGAATGTGATATCCTACATCATGATGCATACAAACCCACACAGAGGCACACAAGGATCACACACACATGCTAACAGATTGTGAACAAAACACACTGTGAATTCATCTCAATAAAGCACTTAAGGAGGTATTTGTAAATAAAGAAAAGAAAAAAAAAGAAACAACTTGTGCCCCCAAAAGCACAAAATGTCTCTCTCTTAGTGTATTTGCTGTTCGCTTTGTCACCATGGAAACCACCGTTGCCCAAACATCCCTATGCTGATGGACACTTACATTAAGTGTCTTCCCCTCTCTCCCTCTGTTAAGCCCTTTCCTTTCCCTTTCATCTCTCTCCCCTGTCATCACTTACCATCATGTGGTCAAGCAAGTAAACATATCAGAGAAACTGTGTTATACTCTCACAGCTAGTGTTTGTTGCACTGCATGCTGGATCTTATAAAAGAAAAATAAAGATCAGGCTCAAAAAGCCAAAACAGGCTGTAGAAAGATTCACAGCGCATTCACCTACTGGGTCTCTTTCAACAACCTATTTATTTATTTCCCCAAAGTTGGCCATATTCATATTCTCTAATGACACCTTGGGTGACACCCTGATAAAGCCCTGTGTACAGCAAAGGTAGAAAGATGTATAATAGCGGCCATATATCAATTTTCTTTTTGTCCTTTGAATCCCCTCCACAATCTGGAGAATGCCTCATGGAACATTTGTCCAAAATATGTAATTTAACACTAATTCATCAGTGATTTATTTACCCAAGAAGGTTCTGTAGCTAAACTGCCGACTGAGAAAATATTTGTGAACAGGTTATATTAATCATGAGACAATTTAATAATATGAACAGAGAGCACACATTTTTTCAAGAATAATCTTGTGCTCTGAAAAATCTACTAAACAGCGCCAGTGACACGGGTGTGTCAAACCGATTAAATATTTTGTGCTCTTGAATTTGAAGGATGATATCAAGTAACACAATGGTGTATATACAAGCTTTTAGTAAAACTTTAGTTATTATTATGAAAAAAATAAATTATGTTATGTTGTTCAATGAACACTGCAGTTTTTGGCATCAGACACAGAACCTAAAATATTTGATTATAATTGCTGAGCTTTTGTGTCCTCCATTGGACAAATACTGTCAAAACGTGTGTATGATCATACCTGCCACTTCTCATCTTCAGGGTTCTTCAGTGAGAATCAGCCACATTAGTGGCAAGTGATCTATCCTTGCTGTCTTTTTAGACTGTAATCTTTTTTTAAATGCCAATTCTTTTTTTACCTGGAGCTTCAGAAATTATTCTAAAATGGTTCCTGGGATTTTCTCCATAAACTAGTTCTGGCAGCCTACCCCATCCCTTTGCTCAGTCTCTTCAGCTCTGACAAATGATTTGAAGCTGGATGAGATAAAACACGACAATCAGTAGCATTGTTGAACATATGTTTAATCTTCAACAAATCATATAGCATGCAATATTTTTAAGAAAAATGCATCAAACATCTAATGTAGCTTAAAATCCTCAGTTGGAATGAATGGATCTGCAGGCTGAGACAAGGCAGTCAGGTCAGATGGTTTTAGCCTTTTCATTGGGTAACTTAACTGTTGTGAGTGCAGAATAACAACAGCCTTGTCTTTTAATGCAATGCAACACCTCCACCACCTACAGTCTCATGCTCCCTCAGCACCTCTCTGACGATCATTTACTGCAGGACCTTACTACTGATTGCATTAGACTGTAAAAGCGTCCTACGGAAAGGAAATCAAGTCCTCTGTTTTGTATGTATGGGAGAGTTTAGACTTGTTAAAAAGGCAAGAGCAGTGTGAATGATTTAATGAATTCACCCACAGCTTACTGTATCCATCATGATATGCCTCTCTGACACACTGGTCAGCAGCAGCAGGTGGTATGATGTGGCTGAAGTGTAAGTGGCTTTCACAATGCAGGATAGCCTGTCAGCCAGGGGCCCTTAGGGGAACAGCTTCACACCATGCAGAATGGCCTTTACACACTCCCTCTCTTTCTGCCTCGCTCTGTGTGTTTGTGTGTTTGTGTGCATGTGTGCGTATGTGTGTGTGTGTCTAAAGCTGACATAGAGGCTCATCTCTCTTGTTTTGTGTGTGTGTGTGTGTGTTAAAGCGAGAGAGGCAGAGGATGTTAGTGGGTGGGTGTAAATCTCTGTCCGGCAGCACGTTGGGATGGGTGTTTGGGGACTGGTTGGAGAGCTGGCTCACAGGAGCTCAGATTGATGAAGTGATGGTGATGGATGGAGGTAATAAAGGCCTGGATGTCCTGTCTGTTGCCGGTGATGAAGCTGGTATGAATCACCCGTCTGGGGCCCGCGGAACATGACGTTGCTCAATCCCCAGACCCTCCACCCTGCTGGCCAACTCCGCCTCTTTCCCTCTATCCCTTTATCTGTCTGCCTTGCGCCTTACCATCATTATGGAGGGGAATATTGCCTGCATAGAACAAAGCATAGATATTCAACATCATTCACCATTACTGTATCAATCTGTGCTGATGCATACTTTGAAAGATATTATGAGGCTTGTTTATCCATCTCGAAACACAGCGTGAACCCAGTTCAAAGAGATGCACGCTGTTCATTAATTTTGTGTCCAAACATCACTTGTTGAGTGATTGCGAATCAGGCAAGAAAAAAATCCAATCAACTCAGTCAGCCACTCCTCATGAATAGGGTCATTTGAATAAAGAGGGGCATCTGAAATTGCAGTGTTTGTGTCAACATAACAAGTTAATGATCTCAGATGATAATTGGTAGTTGGATGCCGGGGCGCTGTGTTGTGGCCCATGAGGTTCAGTGCCAAGGACCTCCTGTGATAAAAGCAGCAGCATGAGGGCTTTCAAAGTGGCACGATGCTGTAGGCAACACAATTCATCACGGTGCCATGAATATTCATCCAGCTCTCCGTTTCCTCCAGGGCTGGTGAAAACACGTCTGTATTAAGTCTCTTCTATGTGTCGCAGGTTGAAGACACCTAAACCTTCTGGCCTCTCATTACCAGACTGTGCACTTTCTGCCCTACACTCAGCTGCCTGCCAGAGAGGGAAGCCATGCTTCATTAAAATAAAAAGGAAATTCTCTCGTTCCATGCACTAACAAGGCATAGGTCAGACAGTCAGATGATTGTGAATTCACCCTTCTGCACACGCTCACAGGGGTCAGGACTAGTGATTGTGATTAAGCTATTTTTATATAGTGTGTGTCGGACAAGTGGGCAGGTGGATTTGCCAGCCGGGGACGTGTGTGTTTTGTGCATGCCAGTCTGAGGCTTGTTGTTAGCAATTTAGGATCATTTGCTGTGTCTTTTTCTCCCCCAACCTTCCAGCTGACAGAAGCCCAGAGTACCATGGATTGGTTTCTAGGGCATCTTTTCAGTGCTTTATCAGACCTGCAGGCTTCTCAGTGCTGTCCCCAGATTACAGTTTAGAAAGAGGGTGCTTGACTGACAGCCCTTGGCCTTGGCGGTCCCTGGGGGGAAGTGGAGGGGGATTTGTGATGGCTGCACTGACTCGTACTTCTCTTACAATTTTCTCCAGGCTGGTTTCAGACTGTCAGGCTGAGAGAAAGCTCTCTCTGCATAATTCATTAGATCTCTTCTCTTTTTCACTCTTGGCTGCTATGTGGCAGGCACTGTAGCCCCATTGTTTAGGAAGACAGAGTAATGGAGCTTGTCACAATATGTTAACATAGTTTATTGTTCACAGCAACAGTTTGGAAACAACTTAACTTCCTTTGAAAGAAGCTATTTGGCACATCCAAAGCAGAATAATTATGACGAAAAATGAAAACTGAAACAGGCTATTAGAACAAAACTGTGAAAAAAAAACTCTTGCCTCTTTTAATTTAGAATGGGCTAACAGCATAAAAATGATTCATTAATTTTCATTACAACCACAATATGAGTAAAGTGCTTTGGCTATAAGACTGCAATCCCACACATGTTATAGCAGGATACAGGTTGCCTCTGCACCAAACATTGTTTTGCAGCCAATTACTCCAGCATTGTCTTCATATGACACATACACAGGCCTGTCCTTTTGAAGCTTGTATACTGTCTATGGTCACGATCTAGTTGGCATTTATTTCTTGGAAATCTGCAAGGGAAAATATCTCATCTTTGATGCTACATGACATCCCCCTTCACAGAATATGACTAAACAAGCACATCCTCCAACACAAAATCCTGCATGTTGAAGGCAGAGGACAACTTCTGTCATTGCAGCAGTAAATAAAGGCTGCTGGGGAGGGACTTTCTGTGAAAGCACACCAGCACAGAGCCATGCTGACCTCTAAAACACCCAGCATGGATATGAATATGTCAGAAACTCCAAGCTGTGTTTTTATATATATATATATATATATATTTCATATTTTGTCTTGCGTTGGTTCGATTTTTTTGTACATAGAGTGACTGGAATGTTTAAATTCATGCAGCTTTGGTGCAAAAAATACTTACTGGAAGTTGACAATGTCTGCTACAGGTGTATTTCTTTCATTGTAGCCCTCCATTTACTGTGAGCCTTGTTTTTACTTGACAGAAAGGTCACAGCCAAAAGCTGAGGATTTGCTTCAGAGGGAAGAACACATGAGGAAAACAAGCTGCAGGGAAAGTTCCATGCAAAAATAAATAAATACAAATAAAAATAGAAAGTGGAATTTACGCATTAATATGAAAACGCACTGAATTTCTTTCAAGTTTATTGCCTGGTATTAGTATTCTGATGCTACAGTGAAAATCACCCTTGGCTTCTCATTCAAAGTTGTGGATTACCTTTGTGGGCTGAATGAAATGTCTCTGGAGTTGTTTTCTGTGTTGTTTAATACTGAACACAAGTAAATGAGCTGGAGAAGTCTGACACGAGAGACTTAAATCAAGTCAAAAGAACTTGAGGGATGGAAAATGTGGATATACAAATAAAAAAATAGAACAAATCAAAATGAACCTTGAATTGCCCTTCAATTAACAGTAGCTACAGAGTCTGGTACCAAAGGGACAAACCTGTAAGACGGCCTCACAGGAGCCTTCGTTCAGACACTAGTCTCACACAGAATCACAAATAGCTTACATAGTCCTAATAGACATTAGCATTGTTAGCATGGTGCTAATCAGGTCAACCTAACATACAAACTGCCAAGCGGAGACAAGTTACAAAGTGCATGATGTGGAGTATATCTTTTATGCAATGTGTCTTATTTGAAAACCTTTTCACAACTAACTGTCTGAAGAAAACTAATCACAAATTATGCATGCAATGTATCATCATCTGAAGTATTTAATAACTTTGAGTAATCAAATGGAACATTATAATTAGTGTGGAACACATTTTAAAGTAACTCTATAACAGACCCATAAGTTGTCACTTGAAAGCACACTGCTCTGAGTAAAGCAGTGCAGCACCAGAAAATCTTGTTTATTTCCCTTCACAGAATCATCCCATTCAGTGCAGGCTGGCTCATTCAGTACACGCTTACATGCTTTCTGCACCAGTCTGTAATTTATGTTTCTGTTCCACAGCATTGCATGTGCATCAGCTTCTGATCAAATGACTTCATATTTGTTTATTGTACAGCTGCACTGAGCCTGTTACAGTTAGCATGTCAGATGTACATGTACTTTTAATTTATATAATCATAATCTGTTCTTGTTGTGGCAGTTGTGTTAAATATACATAATTATTATTTAATTATTATACTCATTTTCTTCTCCATTCATGTTAGACAATGGCAGCATTTTTGCGCAGACCTTTATTTGTTCTCACATGAACATATTCAGTTTGTTTTGAAATATGTACTTGTAAAAGCTAAAACCAGGCTGGCTGACTGGATGTGTGGGCTGCAGGAATATAGCCCCTCATAGATTTTGTGGTCTATAAAAACACAGCCAGAGATGCCAGAGTGAGTGAACAGTGCCACCTGCTGGGAGACATTGATGTGACCAACCTTCACAGGAAACAATGAAATGTGTCCTTAGGAGAATGTGACTCCACACATGCATATATGTTCCAACCAGCCTGACAGAGAGAATGAGAAACAGAAGACAATAAGAAAGAAAAAGTTTGGTTCCTCTTTACTTTGTTCTTTATTACACATTAAATAGGAGTGGTGAGATTCATGGCAAAAAATAGACTCATTTGAGATCAGATCACCACTCTACATTGCCCAGAACAGGTACAGGCTGTAAAGTGGTCATTCATTCACTTCTCTAGACCTGGACCCAGTCACACTCTCTAGTCACATACACAGAGCGGAGTCAAACTCCATTAAAGCAACATTCATTTAGACACACCAACGAAATGAAGCACAATTTACAAAATATGCACCTTTCAGTATCACAACTATACAAAGGTTGTTAAAATACGATCCAGGTATAAATGATACATTTCAGAAATCAGCTGTTGGCACGCAATAAAAGAAGAGGAACATTTCAAACATTACAGTAAAACTACTTTTGAAACAGTATTGTTAACAGGAGGGTTCCAGAATTAAAATTGCATTAACAGTTATTATCTACTTCATGAAAATAAGAGGTAATAATAAACTGGGTCAAAATCCATGAATCCTGAAAGCAAAACGTGTCACGTCTGGATTTTCTGTGAGAACAACACTGCTCCCCTACACCAGCAATTTGTGTATCTCTTGAGCATACAGGACAAAATAAATGTAGGTCTCAGCTATATTGTCTAAATGTAGCACCTAATGCAAAGATGAAAAGGCAAATAAAAATCCCCAGGCAAACAATGGAAAAGGGTGAAATATCGGTTGACTCAAAAGAAACTAGAACTGATTTATAAATCCAGACAATTTTCTCTAAAAACCAATTTTATGGCAATTATTGCCTGGTTTACAAACATCCATTTCAGTTACATTGCCACGACACACAAGTTTTGTTAGAGAAAATTACAAATTACTTGGACAATCATTTCTGTTGAAAGACAAACCACCAAACAATGTAATGTCAACACTTCAGATGATTCCAGAAACTGTCATAATTGGTGCATGAGAGAATCTGACAATCCACTTCAGTATTTTGAACCTATGTGACTCCAAATATGAATCCACTTTCTTGCCCGTCATAAACAAGCTGACAGCTTGGAAAAGATGCAGCCAACAACAGGACAAAAACTAAGGAGCTCCGTTTACATATGAAGTCACCCAAGAGGGGTATGTTGTCCTCCAATTTGCAACAATGAAATGATTATTATCAAGCTAAAACAAAAACAATCCTACAGTCAAGCCTTAGCCTAAAAAAAGCAGGAAATTTGAGTCAAATAAGGCATGAATCCCTGCAACAAACAAAACCTGGCTAGTCCCATTTTCTTATTATAAAACGGGTTAAAATAAAATCATTATGGATTTTTAAATTTGTCATTTATCAAAAAAGAAAAATGGCAGATTTTATTAACCTCACAAAACATATATAGTATTTTTTTTTCCTTTATACACCTGAAAAAGCAGACTGTATGACATCCACTTGAGTCAGAGTTCCTCATTGCTGGCTCTGTTAAATGTATCAACCAGAAGCAGTTTGCAATACCCATGACCTCCTGAACACAACGCATGCAACAACAAAAAAAAAAAAACATTGTCTCATGTAGGCAAGAAATCCTTCCCCACACAGTACAAGCATTAACAAAAATTAATGAATAGCTAATTAGGGTGTTAAAACATTCAGAGAAGAGCAGGAGTTCGCATGCATACTCATCAGTGACATAACCAAGTAATACCTAGAGATCATTAGAGACGGGGACATTACACAGTGGCTGGCTGGGACATTTTGGATCTCTTCTGGCTGAATGTTGGTCCTTTCTTGATTTTTGTCTACATGAGCGGGATGAAAATTCATTCTTTGGCATCCCATACTTAAAAAGGGCAATGCAGAACATTTGCAGGTCATGACCTCTCGAGCAAAGAGAGAATTAACTCAAAGAGAGTAATTTGTCTTATCTGATTGGTGATGCAGCTCTGTAATATGGTAAAAATTATCATCATCCTATAAAATCAAAATCATTAGATCAATACATGTCGGCAACTGGCACTAAACTGAAAACGAAGCTTATTTGAGTAGCAAATGACAGAAAGAGAAAACTCAGATTGGGTTTAGTATTCAGTATGGTGGGTTTGAGAAAGAGGCTAATAATTTAGTGTAATGTACAAAAAAATGTATTACTTGAACTGTTCAACATAGTTTTATTTTTTTAGTCTGTCTTGAAAAGGGTTGCTTATTCACATAAGTGTACACTTTGTCTTGGACTTCTTTTTCTTCTTTTTGCCCTCCTTGCTCATCTTCTCCTTATGCTTCCGGATTTCTCGCACTAATGTGTAAAAGGCATCGTCAACGCCCTGGAAAAAAAAATAAAGAAAAACAATAAGAAGTGTTTGGATCCAGAGGTTTGTGCTTTTCATCACCTTACAACTGGAAAACAAACACTAAAATAAAAAGCATGTGCATTTTAAGTTGTTTTTACTTACACAGTCAGACTTTCAGTTTGACACAAGGAGAGAATACCACTCAGTAAAGGACAGATCACATTTACTTTAGCGTTTAGCGTCAGCAGCATTCTTACTGACAGCATCACAGACAGTAGCTGCAGTTACAGGAGCCAGTGTTTCTTTCTCTAATCAGCCCACAAGTCTTTTTGTGGCCAGTAAATAACAAAGGAAAGGACAATGTGTCCTGTTTACATTTGCAATAATCCATGTACTTGCTATGATTACAGCAATGGGTTTGCACTGAAGCAAGAGTTTCAGGAAAAGCCAAAAAGGGGTGGAGGGGGGCCTAAAATAAATAGTAATGGCTAAATTCTACATAAGGGGAGGTCCTGTGTTAAATTAATGAAACCACTTGTATGTATTAGCCAAAAAGGAATAACATGTTATGTAAGGTTTAACTGGGAAGATGCACCACTAAACAAAGTGGTAGAACAAAAAGCAAAGAGTGGCACATCTTCCTCACAAAACCAGTTTGATTTAGTCAACTTGCATTATTCTGAAAATAAACCACTTTCAAACTTAATCATTTTTAAACGTGGCAATTTATTCTGACTGAGCCTTTAATGTTCTTTCTGAGCTCTGATTATGGGGGAATAAAAGGCTCCATGGAAATGCGGATAGTGTCTGTTGATGGCACTCTGAGGCAAGTATGCGAGTACCTGAACAGTTTAGATGCAATATATGTGACAATCGTCTGCAAGGAGTAAAGAGCCTGAGGCTGCTTCAGGGTGTGACAAAGACAGCAGGAAAACAAAGAGGATCAAGGGATGTATATCTGAAAGACATTTTCTCACCCGCATACACACATAAACTTCTTGTTGACGACACGTCTGCCAGTTCCACTCAACACATGCCCTCCACAGAAACATTTCAGCATGTGATTTCATCCCAAGTTCACCAATAATTTCATTTAATCACACATGATGGCTCATGAGCCCGAACCCCATTTGTTGATTTCAGCACATCATGACAGTTTCACACTGGTAGTTCAGTCTGAATCTGAAAAAGCCTCATCGGGGATTATTATTATTGCATTCTATAATATTTTCTCATAGAATGGTGTCTGAATTTTGGTTTTTGGCAAGAAGTTCACTTGTGTGTAAGCTGAAAAACAACACCTACTTCATTTTAACCACCACTCAAGTGAGCAAAAAATGGGTGTCGTTTTTGTTTTGTTACAGTGTTCAGCCTGTTCAGTTGTGCCCTCATGGCTCTATTATTCTGGCATACCTCTAAATGCCCACTGTGATCATTTCCTTATCAAAACAAGGACAAAGGTCTGCACCTTTATGAAGAAAAAATAATGCAGAAAAAAGCAGTGTGAAAGCAGACCAGCTGGGATCAATCGAAGTTATACACAGACTCAATAAATGAACCCAGTGTGAAAACGGCCTTAGATAATAATCAACCACAATACACAGACACTGAAAAGGGAAGAAATCATCAGCCTCTGGTTAGAGCCGCACCACAGCCCCAGTTGAAACCAGCAGGTTAGCTTTGAGAACATAAGAAGCGCCAACTCTCATTGGGCGTCTTCGCCACAATTCCCCAATAACAATACACACACAGAGCTGGTGGGTGCGTGGCCACATACACTTACCCCTTTCACATCACAACACACTTTTTAAGCTTGACACAGCGCGGAGTCTTTTCTTCCTTGCTGAGCTTATTGAGCCGATACAGCCTGATCTCCCGTACCAGTGTGTAAAAGGCATCTTCCACTCTCTGCAGTATGAAACACAGCTTTCCTCAATGCTGAGGAATACATGGGGACATACTAGGCATGTGTTATCATCTACAGATACCAAGGGAACGAAGCAGACCAGATGTCTGATGTGGATCCATTGGTAATGTGTGGCCTGACTCATCATCTACATAACCTGATACTCCACAATCAATCTTGTGAATAGTGAACACTCCCCTCCAGTAGGTTTGCAAAGGTTCAGTTATTACTGCTCATTTCAATCCCTACGGTGACAAATTTACAAGGCAGAGAAATGTATACAAAAAAGGTCATTATGATTCCGTATGTGAAAATAATCACTGTACAGCCAAAATGCATAAACTGCTTATGTGGCCTGTTTTTTTTCTGTGAAGCTCTGATGCTGCATCTCGGCAAAATGAGGATGCCAACATACTGAGCATACATACTGACAGTGGAGAAGTGCATTAAGGTGCAGCAGTGGTTTTATTTATTTATTTAATACAAATAATGTCCCCATTAAAATCTAACTAAACAAAAACTAAGCTTTAAACAGTCTTGAAGTTCTGCCGTGGTTGAGGGCCAGTAATGTGGAGTATCGCTTCTATCAGTCTAGCCAAAGAAAGAAGTACAAACATTTTGTGACTGTACAAGAGATATTTCAGATAAGATGAAATTATCAAGATTTGAGAAACAATGATTTACTGTAGATTAAGTTGCCAACAGAATTAACAGAAGGCTGCAAGAAATGTAGTTTCTTTGTGACGTTAATTTCCCCGCACCCATAGGAACCGTCATTCAACCCAGGACAGAGAGACCAGGAAAAATGTGTTTACCGATCACTCCCTCAGCCGTCACCTAAGGCCATGCTCACAACCAGCACCACGGCAAATGTTTCAGCACCAAGTCACAGGAACCAGAATCATTAACCCCCTGAGTAATTACTGCATCGATAGCTTGTCTTTTCATGCAGACTCCTCCACACAAATTTACTGATTATTTACAATCTGGGACCCCTTGCAGTTGGGCCTAGCAATGATGTAGTTTCACATATCCATGACAACACAGCATGCAATGATTACATTATCACCCATAAGAGAAATTTTGATTAACCAATACGGGAATTACTAATGCACAACACAGAGAAATGTCCAAGCAACACAGACCATTAGATAGTAATGACACAAATCAGCAGCACTACTTGATTCAGGTGATTGTTTTGTGATCCAAGATTATCAAACGTCACTTCAAAAGTGATATTTATGCCAGTATCCCTGAGACGACATGCACCTCCTTACTGTTCAACCTGCTCTAAAGACCTGTAGTGGAATTCTACAGCAGTTAAAATGACAGATCTGACAAAAGAACTGTTTGAGTGTTAAGGGCGTGACCATACACTGGGTAAACTCTTACCTGTCTGGTTTTGGCTGAGGTCTCGATAAAGGGAATGCCGTAGCTGCGTGCTAAGTCCTGAGCCTGCTTGGTGTCCACTGTCCGGGACGGGAGGTCACACTTGTTCCCCACCAACACCATGGGGACGTCCTCAGAGTCCTTAACCCGCTTAATCTGTTCTCTAGATGTTCACAGACACAATGGAAATGTATTCAGACTTTATTCTACTAAGTAATACTTAAGGAATGTTACAGTGCGTGTTGTAGAAGATAAGCGTATTTCAAAAACCCTGTGACTCTCAAAAGTATTCACATTGATCCAACACGGGGCCAATTTAATTTTGACATAGCAAATACGTGGATTAAATCAATCATTGTCAGTATTTTTCACATATCAAAAGGTAACACGTTGTGGCTGCTGAATTTGTGCACCTGACACCTTCTAAAATATTAGCTGCATCTAAACAGATCCACATCTATGGTCTCACCTATAGTGATGAATGTCTTCAAAGGACTTGGTGTTGTTGATGGCAAAGACACAGAGGAAGCCCTCCCCTGTCCTCATATACTGATCCCTCATGGCGCTATACTCCTCCTGACCTGCAGTGTCCAGGATGTCCAGCAGACACGTCTCTCCATCGATAACTACCTGCTTTCTATAGGAGTCCTGGAAGAGGGAGCGGTCAGAGTGATCAGAATCCAAGGCTTAAGTGAGATAACGGTACAAACAGCAGCTGACAGTTTTTCTTACACTTAAGGTCACTGTAAGTGTGCTTTAAACACTTTTAGTAAGAGTTAATTTTAACTGAATTCTAAACCTGTATAGGCAGGATGCCACCAGCCTCCATTTAATTATCGCCCTACTCTAGTTGTAGTAGAGCACTCCGTTTTCCAGCAGACCTCAAATTACACTAAGGTCCTCATTCCCACTGTGTTAAAGTACGTACTCCTCTTTCATCACACTGATGGCTCCACTCAATCTGATCGAACACAAATAATTACTTTTGGATCCAGGGAGCATCATATTTTCAGATGCTATCTTCTACCTAACCTACAACAGCGTATCAATAATTGATTGACATGATGTGACTGCAATGGTTGGCCTGCTGAGAAACAAGGCAGGCGACATGCAGGAAAAGTCATTTAAAAACCTGTTTGTTGTCTGTTAAGACTTCAACCAGTAGAACCTGTTGCAATTGTAAAGGATTTTTTCTTGTTCTGTGTCTCTTTAAGAGCTTCATCATATACACAAAACTGCAGTGACAGAGTAATGAATTTGAACGCACACTCATACATTTGCATTCACGTGCACTTTCTTTACCTCAATAGTGGGGTCATATTCATCCACAAAGTGATTCTGGATGAGCTGAATAGTAAGTGCGCTCTTGCCGACACCTCCAGCTCCCACCACAACCAGCTTATATTCTGTCATGATTCACCTGTGGTAAACAAAAAGAGCATACATGACAATTCATCCAATAGTCAAATGGAACAGCAACAATTTATCTGCAGCACCAACGCCTTTAAGAAAACAGTGTTCTCAGCCACTACTGTGCTCCAAATATGTTCTGTTGTGGACAGTTAAAGTCTTTTTGAGAAGCAGATAATCACTTAATAACAATTTTGTCAAATAGCTCAATTTTCTGCTTGTCATTTTTGTCAGATAAGCTGCTGCCTCTCAGGGAAATCTGCAAGGACATGATTGACAGGGTGAGAAAATATTAAAGTATGACCATCCAAAAACACTTTAGTCATTTAATAACACCAGTGAATATCTGGGGAATTAGATTTCAAGGTGACTCAGCTCTTCTTTTGAAAAATTCCCATTTTAGTAGAGATTAAGGACTGAAAAAATATAATTGGATTCACAAAAATAGCTGTCACATTTAATGATTGTCAGCCCTAATAGGTAAATACAGTGTTGAATGACACCTTCTAATACTGAATCTAAGAGGAAAAAAAAAACATTTCAAGCTTATCTGATAAGATAGGTAAGATTTTCAGTATATGCAATCAAATGTCTAACTCCAGCAACACATTCAGTGGTATTTTCTGAGTAGCAGCCACACAACAGAAACTAACCCCAGGCAGAAATCCATGACACTACATTAAGGCTCCAAAATTGACAACTGACTAGGAGGCTCTCTGCTGTCTGACTGCTTTGTGGAGCAGCAGCCATCAATAGTGGCAGCTGGCCTTTTCAGAAGTTACAGTACACACTGCTGCTCGCAGCTCCGCTCAGCCTGTAGTCAGGGAGGACTTTCACTGAATATTATTGCTATGTCTAGACAAACAAAAACGCAGCGAGTGTGGTGTGATACCTATTTGGCCAACAAAAGGTAAACTTGTTTGTGTTCACAACACTTTTCAGTGGTCCCCTGCTTTTTAGACATTATGTGATCTGCAAATATTAATAATAAGGCTGTCTATTAAGAAACAGCCTTATATTTATCTGAACTGATAATTGAGATAAGATGAATGATATTGTCACAGACCATTTCAGCAACATGCCTACCATGTCTTCATGAATACCATCATCTCACAGCTTTTTAGTTAGAAAAAGTGGAAACTCAGGTATCAACTGTAACTCATGTACAGTTGGCTGTTCAAAACACATACAAAGCTTGCGTTTTGTACAGTTTACTCAAAGTCTGGGGATTATACTGAGGATGACTTTAAACTGAATATTATTTCCTTGGCGATATTACTAATATGTTTATACAGTCTGTGTGATGCAGAGTATTTAATTCTTTACTCAAATCAGTGACAAAATACAAAAAAATAGCACCAGAAAAATCACCAACCCAGTGAGAGAACTGGAGCATAGCGATTAGCTGCTCCAGTATATACAGCTAGGTGTAACAGTGTACCGCCTGTATGAATTAGCTGCGGCGTTTTAATGAAAGTTTATATTCAAGCGGGCGGTAACACCTAGAGCAGGCTTAAAAGTCGAAAGGAATTTGATTTAAATCCGCAGCTTTGTGGCCGCGGGGCTGCCTTGGGTGGCTGTGTGAAACCCTCTGAGGCTGCTGTGCTGTTAGCTAGCATAGCTAGCTCGCCCATAGTTTCAAAAAAGTAAGCTAACTAGCATCGCTAAGCTAACCTAAGGTGTTATACAAACGTACAATATTAATGTAGCACTGTCTGAACAGTCCGTCTGCTCAGACACACATGTTATCATTCATTCGGAGGTGAAGGGTGCAGATTTTGAAGCCGCCATTGACATGCTAGCTCACAGAGCTGCATTGCAGGGCCAGACAGTGGGTTAACAATTGGGCGTAGTTTGCACTAAAAACGAAAATAAATATTTGTATTATAACGGTGTTGATTAGCGCTTACATAGCGGACACAGTGACCTTACTTCTACATTGGTGAATATAATCTAACACGGGACATTAAAGAGCCACACATGTAATAATCGTATCCATTTGTTTTACCTTTTAGCGAGTGGAGTTCCGCGTCCGAAGTAGCGACCAAATAAGTCAAGCTGATAATCCTCTCGTTTCACACAAAATCTGCATTTCCTATTTCACACCAGAACGCCCGCATTTAGGTCGGTCTAACGTTGTTTCAGAAGTAAGCGAGAACATGCAAAAAAAGTAGACAAATTAATCGATTGAACTTTCCATTTGATCCAGCGTCCGGCCTAGCTGCTCCGTTTGGCCTCCTTTACGCGAATATGGGCGGATACCAGGGCGCACTTTACCCAGAAAGCATAGCTGGGGATTTCAACCGGTCTGAGGCATATCACTCCACTGTGTGTGTGTGTGTGTGTGCGCGTGTGTGTGTGTGTGTGTCGCAGTGTGAATATGCTGGATTCTGTCATTTGTGTGCACACTATTATGTTTTTGACGCATTAAACACAAATCTGTCATTTTAAATAACCTCTGCTTATCTCTGTTGTGTATGCGTGCAAAAATGGTTTATCTTAAAAAATACATTTAAATAGATAATAGATAAAATGCTGGGCACGTTGTCTCACATTTACAGATCTTATGGATATTGATAAGTGAATAGGTCATAGAGTGTGAGTTTCAAGACACACTACCACTGCTGCTGCCTGCTGCAGAGTCAACAAAACCTAGGGGGCGACTCCACTTTATATAGGTTCTAAATATAACTGGAATGTGCTGGAGAGACGTCATTCCCAGGCAAGGAAATGATTTGGCAATCCCTTGTCAGTTTTCCTACATGTTCACCAGGGTGGCTGCTGCGCACAGTGTGCGCATAATGCGCATGTAGAACGTTTGTAACAAAACGCTGCTGCCAAAACCTAAACATAAAAAATAAAATGAAAATACAGCTTAGGAAAGATTTGTCTTTTGAATGAGCAAATACTATTTTATGCTAGGCTTGACTTCTTACAATTAAATATGCTTAAACACCATGCTGTGAATATAATATTTTGTTCTTATTGGTTATTGTTATTGTTTTTCTTATTTTTATCACGACTCGTAATAGAGTATAGAATACAAGAAGGCGATACTCTCGCTTTACACAACAGACACCCTAGAGGTCACCACTGACGTTTGGTCTGGCTGCACTACCTCTATCAGACCACTAGTCGGTGCAATTTCTGGCAATCCGAGGGCCAACGTGTTAACCCAGTGTTAATATTTTAGGTTTAACAATTACTGTTTATGGACATTTGTACTTTGTGAGGTCAACTGGCTTATATCCATGTAGACATGTCTGCTCTTTGCCATGTTGTGTAAGTGAAAAGGATTTAAACTTAATACATTTCCTGTGTCAGTTTTTGTGTGTGTTTTAAGCTTTATTTCACCACAAAAACTATATGGCAACATGCAATGTTAAACAGCAATATTTATCTTTAAAAAGATGTAAAAAAAAAAATTTAAGACACATTAAAAAGGTGATATGTTTGCATGAAAAGTCTTCAGTGGTAGAGAAGATTCAAGATTCAAGATTCAAAGTGTTTGTTGTCATGTGCACAGTAAGGAAACAGGTTTTCCTGTACAATGAAAAAAAACTTCTTTGCTGTCCACACTGAATGCCATGAAAGGTTTAAGGTATAATAAAAATAGAATCATTTATCAAAATATGCAACTGAGAAGAGCATGCAAAAACATAAACATAAAAATATAAACTATGAATAAGTCAAGTCAAGTAGAGCTATATACATTAGTGTGCATGTGCACTACATTAACTGTTGTGCAAATTCAGCAGAGAATATATAATTGTGCAAAAACTGTCAGGAGGTAAACAGCATGGTACATGTGCAATTATTAAATTATTGAAAATATCACAATATAATCACTTACAAAAAACAATAAACTAAAAGCACAAGTATTTTTGTACATTTGTGTTACAGTTATCAATTAATAACAGTTGTGTGAAAGTATGTTTTTATGTGTTCATTTGATGTCAAATCTGTTTTTTATTGCATAAAGACAATGCATAAACATTGTTCATTCATGTGCTGTCACCTCTTCTTTGGAGTTAAGCTGAAAAAAAGGGGCTGGAAGAGTCATATTTATATGATCAACAACAGATAAATTGTAGACAATGACAACAGCCTCCTGTCTGCATTAGACTTAGACAGCTGTCTCAAACAACAACAACAAAAAGAAAACAAAAACATCCTGCTGTGGGTATGCTGAGTTGTTTAGGGGAAGATGTTGGTTGATTTATGTCTTTGCCATATTGGCCAAGTTTATATCATAGACCACAATTCCTCACACTCAGCTGGACCATTCATCACATTGTTGTCAGTGCTGGAATACTCATGTCTAAAACCTAGTCCATTGTAAATAAAAAAATAATAAAGTATATAATGGTTGCTAAATGAAACATACCCTTTAACAGCAGATATTGTGTGAGTAAAACCACAGGCTGGTAATGGCTGTATTTCATGTTGGTATAGTTGCTCACTGGGATACATGGACACTGTTAGCATTGTTAGTTACCCCAATGCTAATACAACTGCATGGATTTTCTGGCTATACAGAGACTTCTGATTAAACAGTGTGTGTTAAAAAAATCCCATCTGGTTTCTGAGTAAACATTCTGTCATGACAACTCATGATAAAAAAAAAATTTGTTGATAGAGAAAGGTTTTTTCTATCACAAGAGGGCAGCAAGGCTTCGTTTATACCAAAGAGCCATCTGCTGCTCCAGCTGGGTGTGTTTTGGATCATTTAGCCTATGCATTTATAAATCATTATATGTAACAGAAACATGCCTTTTAAGTTTATATTAGTTTGTGTCATGTTTATATAAGTAAAATTCCTCTCGCTGTACATAAACAAGAAACAACACAAACAGGACTAACAAATCCAAGTAAACAGTTGAGTTTCAGGTTAATTCAGATCCCGACCGTCTCATAAGGGTGGACCATCACATTGCTGATGGCTGGCCAGGTAAAGTGCAGAGTGGCAATACATCAAGAGTCAATGATCTGGTGTGTTACAGACAGTATAGGCCTACATGCAGGATCTGTGTGAGACTGTGATGTGTTAAAGGTTAAAAACATGTAAACAGGCCTTTTTGCTTGGCTTGATTTGCAGCCACTGGTGTCATAATATTAGTTTTGAAGAGTAGTTTAATGTTCGAATAAACTTCATCATTTCTGCTAGTGTAATTTCACAGGTTTTGCAATGATAGCACAGAGAGACTGAGGCACTTATTTAAACATGTTACTGAGAGAAAAGTCTGTGTTTCATCCTGAACGTGTGGAAGTTGCCTCAGTGATCCTCCCCCCTCACAGTGTGTTGCAGCTTTAAACAGTCCACAATGCCTTGCGGTGTCCCAGTTCCTCTGCGATGTATTTACCAGCAGCAGAGTAATGAAACAGAGGAAAGGAGCATTTTTCGCAGCTCTTCAGGAGACCGCAGCAGACTTATCACCCGGAGAGGACAAAGTTTCGGACAGCGGCTTGAATCGATGTTTTCCGGGCGACTGTAGCCTTTTAAATCCTGTTTGCGTAACGTGACTTTGTCGCAGTTCGCCTGAAGTGATTTACTGTGCGATGGTGAAGAAGAGGGGCAGACTGAGCGGATTTCTCGTCTTTACCTGTATTTTGCTGCTTCAAACTTCAACCCCGGGACAGACTGAGCTGAATCCTGTTTGTAACCACAAAGGTAAGACCCTTACAGACCTAATTATAACGGACTGTACTGCAGCTTTGAGCCCGCTGTAGTTGTGAGGCTGTGAGATAACGGAAACATTTCTATAGTAGAATAGTTGGACTTACTCTCCCAGCCCACCACAGCACATTAACGCCATTTCTCCTGTCTTGTCCCACTCGACACCCGCCAAAGCTGCCTGATAAAAGCCAAATGCTAAAAATCCTGATGTGTCCTTCTGTTGAGATGTCGAGCCATCCTTTCCTCTTAATTTTATGATGCCAGTGAAAGTTCTTCTTTGATGATGACTTTTGTTTTGCGAGATGTTTTCCCCCATTTTTTTTTCTCAAACTCTGAAGCACCCTCTGTAGATATTTCAAGCTCTTATAATGTGTATTATGGCAGAATCACAGTTTATTCCATCTAAACCTCCAGTTGTCTTCACCAAACACACACTGGTGGTGCAGCCAGCCTGTAGAGTTGTTGCACACATACAACTTTTCTGCCCCCAGAGTCAGATTGTCTGTGATCTTAGAGGACTGTTTAAGTTTAGAAATTGAATCATGTAATTTGGTGGTCTTGTAGCAGCATGCAGTGAAGGCTGAAAACAGCTACCTACACACTAGAAAAATAAACCCACCCTCTCTGTGTGTGACTGCTTTCCTCCCTGCTCCTCTAAAGCCATTTTTCTATAAATGCTTGTATGCAAGATTGTGATTCAGCTCCAGATGATGTTGCACCAACCGCAGTAACATCTTTAAAAAATTGGCCAGAGGCCTCAGCTGTTTGCCCTGCTGTGTTGTTGCTGCTGCTGCTGTGCCTCTCTGCCCTGCTGCAGGAGACTGATGTCTGCTCTGCTGGCTCTTCAAAGCTGGCTAGTGAGTAGTGAATATGGCAAGGGAACAAAGGCGGCATTATTGCTGGCTGAACGTGCCGTCCAGATGTTCGAGATCCTGCCAGCACTGACCTCCCAAATGGGGGGGAAGCTGCTTCAGTGCCTAATAGTTTAATATCAACCAGGCAGGGAGACAGAGAGGGAGAGCGAGAGAGGAGAGGAGAGGAGTGTAGCTCCAGGGCAGGGGCCACTGGAGAGCTCCCAGGAGCTGTGGGTGTTGTGTGTGAGTTAATCCCAAACACCCCAAAGTTTAGTCGAGCTAAAGTGAAAATAAAAAGCAAGTGTTCGTCAGTACATGATTGTTTTTTAAGGGGGGGGTACTTTTGGCATCAGAACAAGATTTAATAGAGGCACAAAAATTGTTTTATGTAGCTTTGTTTCAAGCATAACTTTGTGGTGGCACAATAGCACCTTTAGTTTGGTGAAAGGAAGTTTTTTTTTGTTAGAACTTCAGATTTACACATTTCACTCTTCCAGAACTAGTGATTATCCAGCTTAAACACATTTAAGATTTGATGCATTTAGTGCCAGAATCAGCATCAGAAATGCCTTCCCAGAGTGTCTGTGTTTACTCCAGCCTGTGCCACAACTTGACCTTTTTCACTGTAAAAAAAAAAAAAAAAAAAATTTCCCCATCTCTGGCTAAACCTACACTCTGAAAAATCAGTTCTTCTTTACAGCTCCAAAACAGTAGTTGTCAATAAAGCCTGCTACTGTAAAATTTGAAAGGAAATGTTATTTACTAACCAGTTTAATTAAATTGCTTTCAGTTTTACTTTAAAAGCACTGGTATTGTATCGATACCCTGTACTCAGTGTTCTGGCTTTGGAATGGTCAGGGGCAATACAAAATGTTAAAACTCTCTACATGTGCAGGATGAAGTGTCATTGCATAGTTGTTGCAAAGCCACCGCGATCGCGGACCCATGGTTATCTCTTGGTCATGGCCCGTCGCATTCTCACAGCCCAGGAATGCATACCCTGGATGTTATCAGTTTCCACTCTGCAGGATCAAGGCCTGTGTCTGCTCTTTACCATGCTCGGTGATGTTTACACTTGCAAAGGGCATACACATTGGCATCATTGTGATGAGGAATTATTTATTTTTGTGGGACTCTTTAACTTTTAAGACAATGGCTCCATGCTGTCAACTTGTACTGATATTAAGCATTAACTCATGTCTTGCCAGACTAATTAAACCTCAGGGATTATGCTGGTAGCATACACAGATCTGGAAAACACTGAAAGGAAAGAACGAGGTCTCTCTGAAGCCTCCAACTAGCATCTGTCTCTGGCTGCTCACACAGATCTGTTTCGCAACAGCTCTGTTACCAATTACAGCAGAGTATAAATTGCTAGTAATTACATGCTACTCCACAGGGTGTGCAATTTGAATTAAAGTTTGGTAAGCAATGGGCAAGAAGTTTTAAGAACTAGACTAATGTCGCTCCAGTAAGAAGTATCTCATTTTCTTTAATTAACAGCAGTGTGGGGGAGTTTTGCATGTCAGTAACCTTCCATTATAATTAGGTTTTAATATGCCAGTGCTAAATTACAATGCCTCAACTTCAGTTTTTCATGCAATGCAGGTATTGTTTTCCATCTCAGTGAACAATGGTCAGCAAAGCTGGACAGGAACCAGAGTGTAATAGTGGAGGTCATATGTGGAATGCTTGTGTTTTCCTGTGAGATCATTTTTCTCAGCTTGGTTCAGTTGCTGCTTTGCAGGCTTTCTCCTGAATCAAGCTCACTCTTGGTTTTATTTTAATAGTATGCCATTTTGTTTTTCTCGAACGCTCCCTTGTTCTGCAAAACTGTACACTACCAAGGTCGGTTCATGATGCCTGAAAGATTGTAAATTCCCCAAAAGAAACAGTGCTTGCACTTACAAAAAACAAAATCCTGCAGTATTTCTTTATGGTGCTTAATACCGAAGAGTGTTGGTCGTGCTGAAACACCCACAGGAGCATATGGTAGCTTGTTTACACCAGCAGCCATTTGAAGCTCTTCCTGCCAGCTTGGTGTGCTCCTAGAGATCTGGAGAATTGTCATCAGCAGCCGGGCACACAGGCTGCTCAGTGGCGCTCACACACCTCGATGCTCACACAGAAATTCATCTTGAGTCACTGTTACTCAACTAACAAATATGAGTGGGCTCCAAAGTCAACTGGATCTGAGGTTTTTCATGTATCTCTCATTGGAACTTAAATAGAATTCACAGCTCCTCTGCCTCATAAAATGCCTTCCTGGCATCAAACAAACTCCACAAATCAGAAGGCAGGCATCACCCCAGGCTGTGGCTTTGACGGGCCAGAGGAATGGAGCTTGCAGAGCTCAGGATGGCACTGTGCCCTGCACTGCTGCGCCTGTACCATCAGTTGGGGTTTCTGGGTTAATGTTAATGAATACAAATGTTACAAGTCTGGACCAAGCAAGTGACATTTGGAAAAGCCCTGCTGAGTCTTCTTGAGCTTGTGCAATGAAGAAACATTGAATCATTCAGCAGTAGGTTTCTAATACCGCTGCAATATTCAAAGCAGTGTTCCATGCAGTGGACTTTATAAAACCCTCTGACTTGTGTATGTTTCTATAATAAGTATTTTCATCACTTTCCCCTCCCCCCTCCTGTGTATACAAACACCTTTCTCCCCGACTGATCCGATATGCCTGCTTTGCATCAAGAGACCTACTCAGTGCTTTTTACTGTTTCCACATCCTTCTGGAAAAAGGGTTAAACAAAGCAGTGACAGTGTTGTGGGTCACTGCAGAAAAATCTCACAGTGTGCTTGACTATTTTCCTGTTCCTTTCCATCCTTCAACCTTTTAATGCCATTTAAGGGCAGTCTGAAAGAAGGACAAAAGCAACCAGCTACAGAAATCCCCAAAATAGAGTAATCAGGAAACAGAGAAAGGTGGCAGAGAAAGATTTAGTTTTGTAGAGCAGAAATTGACTGGACAAAAACACCAAAGCCGCTGTTTTGCTCTGGAATATGTTTTCTTAAACTTGCAAAAGAATTTTTAAATCCTTCCATTCAATAAAGGTAAATGTTTTTCTTAATGAAAACATGATAAAAATAATGATACAAGTAGCTGGTTTTCCTTTGCAGCTCCATCTATTTTCTCCTCCTGCATTTGTTTCCTTGCGACACAGCTTAATGCCTTGACCATTTTTAGAAAATCAGTTGGTGGAGTGGAGGACAAGCTGGTGTGGATGGGGGGGGGGGGGGGGGGGGGGGGCTAATTGGTGGGGAGCTGGTGAACAAAAGGACCTTTTGACTCAGTGGTGTAGGTGCAGTGAAGGTTAGATTCGTGGAGGGTGATATGGATCTGCAGGGATGCCATTCGATCTGTCCCTACTCACTGTCCTTGAAGAAGATTTGAAGGATCCTTTCATTTCAATGTATGCTTTGTGCATGTGATAATGTGTGCATTGTTGATTATGTGGTATTAAACTTGAATATGACAGTGTTTTACAGTGAACATCAAAACCCAAACCTCAGTCTCCCTCGTGCTCATGATTGTCCTAGCCCTCCCTTGTGTTTTTTTAATTACATTTTCATTCCCTCTCTTTTTTGTGCTCTTTGTGTAACTCTGTTAATCCTACTGTTTCCACTGCTTTCATCTAATTCTCTGTACAAAAGCAGGAATTGGGCTTGTGGATGTCTTCTGGCAGCTTCTTCCTGCACCCCCAACAGACATGAACCTATTCATAGAGAAGAACAAAACAACAGTGTTATGGCCAGCTGGTCCTGGCATGCCTGCCTGTATGAGTCCATTCTCCACTGGATTGTCATTTACCTTAAGCTACTGTAAAAATAGCCAGAGTGTGCATTGTATTGATTTTCTTCTTCTAATTTGCCTGCTTGTGCTAAGAAGCATACCCATTGGACGTTTGGCCATGAGCATATCCTGACTACTTTCTTCCTGTTTTCCCTTGTGTTTCCTCCACAGTGAATTAGCCAGAGGGACTGCCCTGCACTGCTGCAGGCTTTAATAATGTTGCCACCAACACACTGCAACCGGCCCCCTCACTTCTAACCCAATATGGAGCTCAAGGTCTGGGTGGATGGGGTGCAGAGGGTTGTCTGTGGAGTCACTGAGGCAACCACCTGCCAGGAAGTAGTGATTGCTCTCGCCCAGGCCATAGGTAAATAATTCCTCTCTGCACAAAGCACACCTGATACAAGCCTTCATCTGACCCTTTGAGAACTTTCTGTTCTCTTCTATGTTTTCCTGAGCTGTAACTTTATCAATATGAAGCAGGCTGAGTAAATGATTCACAAACATCTTTTGCTAAGCTGTAACACAAATACCACAATATTTCCTGCATCATGTTTCTGACCCTCTTTTATGGTTATAATACACCACAAACAATGTTTAATAGAAATACCACAGGTAATCAGGGTTTCAGGCTTTTGTCAACTCAAAAAAATCCTTCCATCCAAGTGTAGATATTCTTGCCTACATGTTAGGCTCCTGCTGATATACAGTAGGTCACAGATTTAAATGGTACTTTGTTGGATCCAATCACCCCCTCCTTCCCATATGGCTCCTTCAGGAACAGGGGCAGTTGAGCATACTATACTGACATCACTTCCCACAAAGAACAGGGTAGGAGGAGGAGGGAAAGTCTGACTCATCTCTCAGTCTCATGCCAAACCAAGAAAGCAGCACTTCTGAGCCCCCGCCTCTGCTGTTTTGTGTTAAAAGCACATACATCACATTAAGCCATCAGACATCAGTATTGATTTGGTACTTGCCATTTTACAAGCGTTTCTGTATGCACTACTCCAAGTATTGTGTATGTTTTCTCTAGCAATTTGTTTGTTACAGTCATTGAATCAAACGTAATGTGAAGGCGTTGCATGTAAAGTGCTGAAACCATTGAATAACACCCTTACACTGCAGATCTGCACAGCTTACATCCACTACTCTCTGATTATTGTTTATCAACTCCTGCTTTTTACTGTACGTGTGAGACTTGAAACTTAACATAAACTATATTGATTTCACCATAGCTGGCTAGAATGCTCCAATAAGACCTAATGTTAATGTGTGTCTATAAGGATTAAGACTATAGTATAGTTTGTTTGGGATTTTCTTTTCCAGTGGTTAAAGTTTTATTATATTAATTAGTTTTATCTCTTGTAAAAAAAAATATTTAACTAAAATCTCTTACCATGACCATCTGTTTCAGGACAGAACTGTGTCAGCTATGAAGTTATATGAATGTCATGTCTAAATTCTACATTAAATACATTTCTTCAAATTCAGTACAAACATTAGACTCAAGGAGCAGCATGCTAAAATTTGTGGTCATAACCCAAGAAATGTGAACACCATTTATGACAGATTTTCACACAAATGTCTCGTACAGTAAAGTAATTAAGAAAAATGTCTGTACATATGAGTCTGGACAAAAACTGCAACTTGACTGGTTAGTAGAAGTATACAACTGCAAGGTGGTAGCTCTAGTCTCTGTTTGACCTTTTGCAGGTCGCACTGGGAGGTACACTCTGGTAGAAAAATGGCGAGACACCGAGCGTCACCTAGCCCCTCATGAGAGCCCTGTGGCCTCTCTCAACACCTGGGGCCAGTACGCTGGTGACGTCCAGCTGATTCTGCACCGCACAGGCCCCTCACTGACTGAAAGACCCCCCTCAGAAGGCCCGCCTCTCAGGGGGCCTGAACGAGGGTTGCATCGGCAAAGCCTCCCTCCACTTGCGAAGCTTCGTCACCCCAACGATCGCTCCCTCCGCCGCCGGGAACCACGCCGCAAGTCTCTCACCTTCACCGGTGCACCCAGAAGCCTGAGGGAGATACTGGGCGGAGGAAGAATCGCCGAGGCAGATGCCAAACGAAGGCTTCATCTAGGAAATGGTGGGAGTCATCACTACACAGGACCAGCCTTTGGAACCGCCTCCCCTAGTCTGTGGGCCTGTCGCATGGAAGATCTGGTCAGACTGGTGGGCCTACAAAGAGAGACTCTCAGTGTGTTGGAGAAAAAGCTGGAGGCCTATGAGGCTGAGCTGCAGGCTTGGGCAGAGGGGAGAGGACTAAGAGTTGGAGGGTGCATTGGTGACCCTTGTGGAGGTGAAGGATTGATTGAGGAGATCTTGAGACTAGAGAAGCATCTGAGGAAGAATGAGGTGGAGATGGAGGAGGAAGAATTTTGGGCCACTGAGCTGCAGATTGAGCTAGAGAGTGAAAGACAGCTGGAGGAAAGGCTGCAGGAACTGCACGGTCGTCTGCAGGGCTGTGAACTGGAAATCGAAGAAAAGCTGGCAATGGTACAGGTATTTGTGGCAAAATGATCATTGTTTTTTTTAAGTGTGTGTTAACCTTTCTAGTGATATTTGCATTTTATTTTATTTGCATCCTTTTCCTTACATTTCCATTTTTCCCATCAGAGCGTAGAGGTCGGCTTAGAAGAAGAGAAGCTGCAGAGAGAGCGGCAGGAGACCCAGTGGGTCAGCGAGGCAGAGGCTCGGGCTCAGGTCCAAAGGGTCAAAGCGGAACTGAAAACCCAAGAGAGGCAGGCTGTACAGCTGGAGAGCAGCTGCAGAGCTGTGGACAGATCTTTGGGACAAAATGGCAAGAAACTGCAGGTGAGATACGTGGATGTACTAGAGCACATTATCATCACAATTTGTAACACAGTGATGCTGCAGGCTGATATAGTAGTAAGAGACATCATTCATCAGCAGGAATGCATTTAAGCATCTGTCTGAAATTTCATTGATGGTTAATGGCTGCCACTTTGAAGGAGGTCTGCACAGCCTTTTTGTGACTGTTTAGATGTTGCATAGAGCTGCCTGGGGCCCTAGCTTGCACAGAATCTAATGAATCAACTCAAATGGGGGCTGAAGACTGAAAGAATTCAAATAAATCAATGTGTGGATGTAGATCACTGCCTGAGGCCAGCGGCTCAAGGCTGCTACATTGTTATGTGCATAACACCTCCAACTCTGACCAAACAATTGGTGTCATGTTGCCTGTTGGAGCTGGGTTTTGACAAAGAATTCTGGGGGAAATGAAGCCATGGCCTTTGCTTCTTTTATTTTTAAATTTCTCATTTTAAGTTAAATGTCTCATGAGGCTTTACTCTTTTCTAAATCTTTTCTCTGGGTTGCACTGAAGGACATGCAGCACGAGCTGGAGCAGCTGACCAAGGAGCTGCGGCAGGTGAACCTGCAGCAGTTCATCAAGCAGACTGGCACCAAGGTCACAGTGCTGCCGGCTGAACCCACTGATGATGAAAGTGCCCAGAACAGTCACAGTATAGGTAATGAAATTTTCCTTGAAATACAAAGCAAGTGTGTTGGGAATCTAACTAAGGCCTCAGGCTGTGCTTCTTATTTAAGTGTAAAGTCACATTGTGTTCTACGCTAGGTATGCCAAGGTCTCTGTTGCTGTAAATGGTATTGAACTCACTTTGTGGGTAAAGTATGTAGTCTGTGACTCAAGGGTCAGTTCAGTCTAATTGGTTTGAACTTGTCTGACCCAAGATAGGAAATAGTCGCATGTGCATCCTTTGTGAGAATACATGTTGTTCTTTGGTTGCCATTCACACAGGCGCTACATGATTTATTTTTGAGTGCAGAAAGTGCAGCTTGAGTCTGTCTGCACATTAGAGAAGTCATACTGTTCCACCAAGGTGCTTATTATTTTTTTGCCTCATGTTCTGAAGGCCTGCTGAGAGAAAATGGCTCAGCTCTGTTTTCTGTGATACAGAAAACAGGGAGAATGAGGGAGGAGTACAGATGACAGTATTTATTTTTTTTTACCTCTTTCACTCACAGTTACAATCTCCGTGCCAACAACTGCCTGGATACAGGCAAACTGATCATCATTCATTCACCCTACTTCCTCCCTCTTTCCTTTACTCCTTCCATCATGCTGTCTCTCTATCACATGCTCAGCAGTTTCTGTGATGGGCTCTGTCATCCAACAGGAGGCCAGGAAAGAGCGCTGACACATAAACAATGAGAGAGCAAAGCAACAAAGCTGATGTACTGTCAGCACAGCCATAACTGTCAACCCGCCGTTTATTAAACATTTTTACAGTAATGTAGTACAACCCACCAGCTGTAATTAAACATCACAAGCCAAGTGCTCAACTTGCAGTACTCAACTTGCAGAGTTTACAGAAAGAAAGCAGAATGTACAAACTTATAAAAATCAAGACTGTCAGCACAGAAATATTCTAATTAAAATACATAACCTGGCAGATCACTTTTAATATCTCATTAGAAATGTTTCTAACTGCACAACACCCTCTTTAATTCATCATATAGAGCATTTGATCACTTAATTACATTCCATGGTAATGATTTCTAATTATGAAAAGTAATAATTAAGTGCTGATGATCATTTAATAACCTCCCAGTGCATGTGTGTAAATCAGTAAGCACTTTTGTGCCTGGCCATAAAATTTACTGCATTGCCCAATTCCTTGTATGGCTCAGTTGTGCCACCTAGTGGTGTGGTGGCAAAGCTACATCATTCATCATTACAGTGCTCAGCATACATTTATGTCAGGTTGTGTATTTTTGTTAGAATTAATTAAGAATTGGAAAGTTTTATTTTATTTTATTTATTTTATTTATTTAGTTTTATTTAAATTTGACTAGAATATATGTTTAAAAGCAAGGTTTCAAAGAGGCCTTTTTCAGAAGCTCTCTACCAAAGTGGAATAGATGATTTGGATACTTGATCATGATAAACTTTACTGATGTCCGCGTGCTGATTGCATGTAAACATAACACAAAAACATCCCACAGGAAGTGTTTACAAAACAACTTGTATGGTACATCTATACTAATACTAATACTACTACTAATAATAATAATAGTTGTTGTTGTTGTTTTTGTTGTCTACCAGGAGAAATATCGTATGTAATACCAAATACAGACTAAAAATACAGGTGTCATTTTGACATTTTGTTATTTTCTTTTCTTTGATTTAGTTCCTCTGTCTGGTTCACTGAAGCGCCCAGTTTCTTCCAAACCAATTTCCAGTCATCTGCGGGTCCTCCAAAGTCCTCTCAGCTCTGGCCTAAACCCAGAGGGGATCTACGTGTGAGACATTTCTGCCTGGAGAGAACAAGATTCACCCCAGAACTGATTTGTAAGTGGATATCTTAGTACAAGGTGCCTTTGTAGCACACTACTATGCACTGTTTTATTTTTAATTACATGAAGGCAACCTTTAGTGTGATGACATAATGTTTAGATTGAAGTCATGGAGCACTTGATGAGAATGAAGGATGGTTAAAAGCTATTTTGTATGAACAAAGAGTGGCAGTATGGTGTTTAATGGTGCACAGTCTGAACATGTAACTTTGTTAAGTGTCAGGCTTTTGTGGACTTCTTTATAAACATATCCTCTTAATGTACTTTTACTCTCACTTTAGTACCTGCTGAATGATTTGTATTGTTTTCTCCGTAGCATGGTGATTCTATTGATAAAATTGCTATGTGAATCTATGAAATGTATCTATGAAATGAACTCGTGTAATTTCTCTTCTTATGTAGGTGAAGGGTCCACATGTGTCTGTAGTAAAACCGTGAAGGTCTTTTTGCATATCAGAATCTATTCCTGTGCTCTGTTTGTTTGTTCATGTTAAAACTATGCACAAATGGTATTGAATGTTACTGTCTGTGTACCAATTTATGGATTACTGTAAATATGTTTTCTTACATTTCAGCTTTATTTAGTGAATTAGTATATTTTATTACAAAGTGGTGCATTTACAGTTATACAAATACTCCGATCCTCATTCCCGCAGTAATTTCTGCAAACAGAAACAGTGTTAATTATCCTATATTAAGATGATTTCTGACAGTATATTTTTGCCAAATGTATTCTGTAATGAATGAGTGGCCAAAGATTAGCTAGTTGCATGATTGTGCTGTCCATATGTGAATGTGCAGAGCAACCACTATCTAGTAAAGCAGTTAGTTAAATCTACAAATGGTGGCATGTAGTTATAGTGAAGATAGTAATGGCTACAGTATGCATTCAAGTGTGGGAGAATGTGTTTGTCTGCATGAGGATGAATAGTCAAAGTGTGTGTGTGTGTACAGAGTCAGAATAGCCAAGGTATGAACACCCCTCTTAGGTTCTAGTTCAGCTGCTAATCACATCAAAGTGCCTTATATTCATTCAACCGTTATTCACATACAGTAAGTGTTTAGCAGGAAAGCTTTAGTAGGGACAGTGAAGGAATGATTGTAGTTTAGATCAGTAGATATTAGCACTGATAGACAATAGCATGACGATAAAGAGGAAACTTTAATTCTGTTTTGTGTTCAAATGTCAAAGGAAAGAACGTTATTTTTGGTGCTTTCCATTTTGGCACTGTATTATTGTCACTAAAATAATCTGTGCTGTAAATTGTATACACATTTAATTTGAATTTCTCTCATCATGCAACAGATGTATACTGTAGTTTGAATCCGTACTGTCACATAATTATAATCACTGTTTACAATTGCATATCTTCTAGAGAACTAAGATGTCGATTGTACGTAACCTGGTTTTATTTTTTTCTTGCCTTAATATACTGCAAAGTGTTGTTGACAGATGTTTGGCAGTAACAGGCTGCTGATATGACATGGATTGCATGGTTCAATAAACCATCCTGCAAAATGAAGTGTGCCACAATTGCAGCTGCTTGATATTAAAAGTCAACTGTGAATGGAAATGTTGTTGAAAAGGTGGCAATGTTCATGCTTTGGCCAGTAGAGGGAGACATTTACCCAGAAATGGGGAAAACAGGCAGCATGTGGCAGAGAGGATCTTGGAGATCTGTTGAAAGAATAAAATGAGAAGAGGAAAATAAATCTATAACCTTATAGAAAAGGAAAAATATTGAATTCATTGAATTGAATTCAACTGTAAGAAATATGTATAGTGTAGTGAGGGCCTTTTCCAGCACTACGTATGCATGTGCACTCTTCTCAGGTTTTAAAGAAAGAAGCTGTCTGCCACAATTACTTAATAGAACATATTTAAATTACTAAGCAATTACTTAAAAGAACATATTCTAATTATCCAAATACCAATAAGCCAGTCAACGGCAACAACAAAGAGTGGGTCTGATCCTATTTAAAGTTTTTGACAAGTTGGAAGGAGGCACTTTGTTTTTCATCAGCCTGTACAGACTGTAATCTCTCCTCATCACCTTTTTATCACATGACATTTGTTTTAAGCCTTGGCTTACTGTACATTCCTTAGCTGTGACCTGTCAGCTGATCATAGTGTAACAAAACATTCCACCTACTGAACTTACAGTGTTTTCCATTCACTAAGTATTGATCTTATAATTTAGGTTTATTTTTTTATGACCTAAATACGAAACATGTTGATATTTGTGGGTGAGAATTCATTGCATGTTAACTGAGGTTTTGTGTAGAACAAGTAGAAGCGGATACAGCTTTCTTTTTGATATTTATTTTACAACTCATCAGCAATAATTTAGAACAGCGTTTGTGTAAAGCATTAACGAAATGTGCAACGGTTGCTCAGTTAAATCTTTAAAAAAAAAACCCATAGACTTCTACAACATTGACAAAGACATGTATACTTCATGGTATATTCACAAAAACCTTTTTACAAACACACATGCCACTTTAACAGTTGATAACAGATTTTGAGGCAAAAACCAGCTGAGGAAATTACTACAAAAGCAATGTCATGTATGCAAAATACAATGAAAATCATCTCACATGTGAAAAAAGCAGAGCAACACTACACTTGCAGGAATTAATTTTAAAAAAGAGGCCAAGGTAAAGTTCCTAAAAATGGCAACGACCACAGTTTCCCTCCCAGTTTTGTCAAATCTTTTTTTGAAAAGCAACATTTATGAGAGTATCTAACACCTGATGTGTAGTGGGGTGCTGTGTGTTCAAATCTGATTATGAGTTTACCACAAAAGAGCTAGAAATAAGCGGTATTTTGTAAAAATGACTTAATCATCACTTTACTGCATGAATCATCACAAAGCATCTTCTCCTTGATTAAATTCAAATCCTATTTTTTATATCAAGACAACACAATAGAGAGGGTTTAAAGAGAACTACAGTGATTGACTTTCAGAATAAGGTGACTGTTCAAGAGGGGAGTAAAAGCAGAAAAAAGTGCACTTAACGTCTCAAAGAGTAAAGATCATCCTATACAAACTTTTAACAGCTGGGAAAATACAGGTACATTCAATATCAAAGATCTATAAGGTGCTATCCTACAATGTTTTCCTGGAGGTACAGGAGGTCACTGCAACTCTGTGCAGAAATGCTTCAGTCAGGGAGGGGGCCCAATATGCTGGTCAGCCAAACCCTCTGTGAATGAGGGGGTTTGTCATTCCATTATTCTGAATAATTTCTGAACGGAAGGAAGTAAACTTTTTAAAAGATGGAGAAATCAGACATGATACATTTCCCACTCATCTCAACACTAAGATTGTTGAGTTCCTAATAATTGAGATGGTGTATGTGTGTTGGGACAGGGGGTTACTATTCATTTCTAAGGAGTGCCTCCCAATCATCTATCCCGCCTAAGGTTGGGGATGAGGTATTGTAGGCATCACACTCCCAGGAGCACTTCTTTAATAGGCCCATTTAGTGCACATTTACATGTTAATGAATCAGAACTCTCAGGTCATAATATTTACAGTCAGAGTCAGCCAAGTTCTTAATGATCTTGGCAGAGGTCAGTTGCAACTTCATACATCCAAAGAGACGCATTGATTGGGATATTGCGCACTGCTGTAGTACTCAAAGTTTTTTTTTGGCACCAATGCTGCCATGTCAAAATATTTTATCAAAGAGGATAAAAAACTAACTTCAGCACAACACAGCCGTGCAGTGTCAATCATAGTCGTTAATCATTCAGATTGTTTAATCTATAAGTGCAAAAGGCACGCGCCGTCACAACTGTCCCCTGTTTTACCAAGATATTGTACACGGGGAACTTTTCTCTTTTAAAAGTAGCCTGATTTTTTAAAAAATGACAATACATAAGCTTCTTATCAGTACGCACAGATATGAACGCAAACTAATTAGCTCGTCTGACAAGCAGAAAACTGGTCGTTCTTGCCCTCCTGGCACGTGTCGCCTACGTCACCCTCTCCGTCGTCACTCTCGGGACTTTCCTCGCGCTCCTCAGGTGAGCCCGTCTCAGCTTCTTGTGACCCGTCGTTGTCTAGACAGTGGGAGTCCTTGGACTGAGAGGAGGCTCCAAATTGCGCAGACAAGCCGGGGAAAGTGGCGGCTGCCGCTGCTGCCGCCGCTGCTGATGCGTGTGCGGGATAAAGCCAGGGGAAAGGGGATGCAAAAGCTGCTGCTGCCGCTGCTGGGTACATGTACTTTTCAATGTTACTTTTATCGAAAAAAGGCATATAAGACGCCGCGGCTGAGGGGTTGATGAAGTAGAAAGGCATGCAAATTGGTGTCTGCTGTCCCACACTGCTTATTCCCATCAGAGAGTTCATAAACGCCAGATCAGGTCTGGAGGGGTCTGCGCCTCCTACCCCGCTCCCAGGCCAGCTCATCTTTGGTTTTTTGGCAACTCGTTCATCTCCAAACTCTTGCTTGATCTTCACTGCCTTGGATCCCTGCGCATTACTGCGCTCACATTCTTTATCTTTGCCCTCGCTCTTGTCAGCCTCGCCCCCGTATCCACTGTCAGTGTCTGTGTCATTCTCGTTAAGCTCTCCGCCCTGGGTTCTCTGGATGACCGGGACACAGTTGGCTTGGCTGTCAGATTTCTGCCCATCCTGTGCGTCCCCGGTGGGTAGCTGCTGCTGGAGAGGCGGCGCGCCGGGCTGGAACTGCGCCAGCACCTTGTGAAGGTGGTTGATGAGCTGCGCGCACCGCTGCTCTCGTGCTGTCCAGTTCTCAAACTGACTCAGGTACTGCAGGACCTCTTTAGCACAGGCCTGGAACCCGGAGTGGAATGCATCCAGATCAGCATGAAGGGACGATTTAATCGATCGGTCTCCTGCGTAAAGACAGAACCAGATTATTTTAACACGGGACAGGGACACGACGTGCGCCTGACAGAAGCTTGTTTTCACGTCTGCACACTGACAGTCAACACATGTATGCAAAATGATAAATACTGAGCTGCTCAAGTTACGTTTGAATATACATACACAGATGTTTACAAACAAGGAGTCTACTAATCCACCCTGCTGCTGTAAATACGTTCTAAAGTTTTGTGACGTGCAACGAGTTTGAATAATATCCTGATCAAGATTCTAAAACTTATACATTAAACACTTGTTCATCTTACCATTCTGCAAAGCAATAATCTTTTGGTGCTGCTGCTCCGTGACAGCAGTCAGTGCGTTTAAATGTTTCAGCGTTAACTCCAGGACGACTGCTTTCTCCAAGTGGCCGAGCGTCTGCGGAGGAGAGCACAGGTTCAGCTCGGACATCTCTCTCATGTAAAACTATTCGCTGAGCAACTTTTTGAAATCTCACCGAGAGCTTCAGATGTTCGGGTAACAAATCCTTCAGCTGGCCAATACATTCATTGATTCTGTCTCTCCTCTTCTTTTCAATCAGCCTGTGTGGTAACTTGTACGCGTCCTGCCGACAAAAATACACGTTTTAATACTTAAATGTATGAGATAAAAGTTACATGTGGAGTAAACATAAATATTTGTTTCTTTAAAACAACAACAAATATTAGGATTCGTATTGAAAGACGCGCACCTTCCCACCATCCTCTCGTTTTATTCCTCTTTTAGATTTGCACATGTAGAGAGACGGGTAATCCACCCTAAAGTAAAGGGGAAAGTGTCCGATTATTCAGCAGCTGTCGTGACAGTTTATTAGACAGAGTTTGACAAGAGTTGGCCAAAAGTGACACTCACCCCAAGAAATCAGCGTGCTCCATGAACTGCCTGTCCTGTAAATGCGGTATTCTTTCATCCATCACTTCTCTGCTGCTGGGTATCCGCTTCTGAGCTTCTTTGGGGAATGTTTGTTATTCCACGACCCACACACACGGACTGCTGAGGGAGATGATGCACAGTGCGTGTCCTCCAGTGGAGCTGCGTTTCAGACTGATGTCTATAGTTCCCTGAGCTGCCACTTTGCAAAGCCGTCGGCTCTGTGGTTAGAGCGCACGCGCGCCTCTGGTTGGGAACAGCTTCCGACTCACGTGTAGGCTGCACCAGCACAAAGTCCGGTAATTAGACCTTGTCTGTGTTATAGCTGCTATATCGCCGCCGTTCCTATAGCGATCTAGCCCAAACCATTCTGACCCGGCTGCTGAAACGTGTTTCCTGCAGATAGCCTGTAGCAGAGAACAAGTCGGTCGTGCGCGAAAAGGGAATGCAGAATAATAATCCACAGAAGCAGCAGGCATCGAACAATTTGGTCTGCAAAACTTTGTGCTTACTGAACAAGCCAAACAACCACCTGATATGTGACACGTTCACAGTTTTGGAGTAAAGCCAGATTTTTTTTTTAAAGCATAAATGTGAAGCCTCCAAAACTAAACAGCAGTCACGCAGCTGAGCTCCTGTGTCAGAACAAAGAGCGTGATGTGGAGCAAGTATATAAAACCTGCTCGTGCGCGTGCGCGTGCAGTGTCTGTCGCCGTATGGTGTTGCAGGGTAACCTACTCCATACATCCAGCCAAACCCACAGCTGCGTTGTTAGTAACCATGGCACCGGCCCAGCTGTGTGCTCAAACACGTGCGTCGCCGTCCTTTCTTAATCTCAGCATGAGTGACGCTCTCCCACTTTCACCTGAGTGTTTTCTGTTGCAGTGTGAGATGATTATGACTTTTCTGTGTGTGTGAAAGGCTGAAATAAATGATCACGTTTTCCTGATAGCGAAGCAGAAAGACTAACTTTGTCTTTATTTATTATTATTCTGATAATATGAGACATTTGTCAACTTTCTTAAAAATATGGTTTTAGCCTATAAGTTTATAATTAACTTCATTTAGTTGATTTCTATTACCACCTGCTCCCCTTCTATGAACAGTACAGTGTTCAAAAACACTAAAATCTGAGCCTCTGTAATGCCCTCACATGCCTTATGATCACATTACTTCTTCCTGTGAGTCATGTGACTTTTTCTGGCTGGCAGCATATGGCTCTCTTGTGTAACAGTGCTGACAAAGAATGATCCAGTCACTCCAGCTCTCTAATGAAGTGTGACCTCCTCTGTGCTGGCTTTTCATTAACTCATACCTGCTGATTTGCTGCTGTACTTTCCCTTTCTTGTCTTCAGTGTGACTACAAGAGAAATCATCTTAGTGTCGTGTGTTGGGATCCCCCTTCTGTCTTCCTGCCTCCCTTCCCTCCTCTTCCTTTCCTCCTCAGTATGCTGCCTGCTCTATATGTGGCACTGGAGCCGCTTTAGGAATCCAGTCCAAATGTTTTCCATATTAGTTCAGAGCCGTGTCTGTTTCCAAATAGCTGCCGAGCTGGGCTTATGGTGAGAGAAGGCGAGGAAGGGAAGGGAGGGGGAGAGAGGCAGACGGCAGGCAGGCGGACTCAGCCACCCTAAACATTGTGAAAGTTGTGAGCACCAACAGGGAAAGAAGTGTGAATACAGGAGAAGAAATGGGAAAGGGGCAGAAAGGTTCCTCAGACAAGAAGGAGGGCAAGAAGAAGCGAGATGCCAGCCCAACGCCAGACGACGACCACAAGTGCAGAGCGTGTTGTTTCCCTCTGCTCGTCGCCCTGCTCCAGCTGCTGTTGGGGGTGGCTGTCACCGCTGTGGCCTTCCTTATGTTGGCTATCAGCCCCTCACTGTTGGCCAGAGAGACGCCACACTGGGCTGGGATCATTGTAAGCTCCATCCTTATGTTCTATAGTCAGCCACTAAATTCACTTGTTTGCATGGAATCTGCATGACCCTCAGCCTCATCCTTCAGCGTGCTGTCCCTCCTCACCACACTGCATGTCAATACCAGTCACAGCCACACGGTAAATCAACAGCTTTGTCATGTTCTAATAAATCTCCATCTGTCCTGTTCATCTGAATGTGAACCTGAACTCTAAAATCAGTCACACAAGTCTGCCCACACCTTCTGTTGTCTGTCTTGTATGTCCAAGCAATTCTTAACATCTGGACAGATGAGATGAGACATTCAGTCACAGCATGCCATGTTTCAGCTGAGCTTGAAACACCTTGGAAGAACTAAAGGAGATTATCATTGTTTGCAAGTGTTGCCTATATCTCCACAGCCTCATTAGATGCTTTCTCATATGAATATATCACATATGCAGTGTTTAAGTTTAGTCATGTTTGTGTGTGCAACATGTGGATTTTCAAATAGAAGCACTGAAAGTATCTTAAATGTGAGTTGAGATTAGGACAGTTAGAGCACCTGAAAGCAGCACCAATCTGAAGAATGCAAATGAACCACTGGTTAAAGTTTAAAACATAAAAACACAATAATTTGCAATGAGAGTTCAGGTCACGTTGAAACATTTTGTTCCTGTTTGGGTGCTATCCTGGCCTATCACAGATGCCATCTGCTTTCAAAAACATCCTTGGACATCAACATCCCGAGTTAGATCCTCACGAGATTCAGCCGAGTGAAAAACACTGAGGTCATCAAGAACTTTCCAGAGAATCCTGAGTGCCTACGAACCTGGGAAAAACATTCAAATAAGATGCTGCACGTTAGTCACAAGACTCCAATTGCACTGAAGAGATAGAGTGTGAGTGTCTGTGTGTGAGGGAGAAAAAGGAGAGGACAAAGTAATGCAATCAGATGGCAGTTTACTGCTGAATCATGCAATATTAAGAAACACCTCTGAAAACACATGTACAATAATTTGACCTATTCTAATAGCAAATGTGATATACAGTATGTTACATCATGGCAACCAGGTGCAGTATTAAAAAATGACATGACAACAGTCTGGAGCATCACAGTCTGTGATGCTCCAGTGTGAGTGTTATGTTGATAGATGTGAATGAGTCTAACCAACATGTTCCGGTGTGTTGCAGCTGTGCTTAGTTTCCATCCTGGGCTTCATCCTCTACTGCATTACCTACCTCCCTGATGAGAAGACATCCATACAATTTATTGTCAAGGTGAGTTTACAGGCAAGTTTCGGGGAACTCAATTCAATCAAAAATTCCTCTTTCAAACTGAGCAAAGCTCGTCTTTATTGCAATAAACTGTGCGATCAGATGGGTCACTTTCTCCAGACAGAGGGCCTCTGAAGAGAACATTGTTTTACTTACTGGTGCAGCACAAGGCCGTGCTTTGGGAACAGGAACTGTCAGTGCCATAAAGAGGGAAAAAAATGGAACTGTGTTCCTGGTTAAAAGTGCTCTGCAGGGATCCCAGTGAGTGGAAGAGTACTTTCCTTAATGCACCTTGATCGTACAGCTTAATTAGCATTACATTATAGTTCAGGGCTATTAAAATCACTCCGTGCTGAGTAGAAGCAGCATCCTTGTTTTTTTCTGAGCATACCAGGTTTAAATATTTGCACATTTATTGTAAAATAAAGCTTCACAACACTCATATATCTCTGTATATAAATAGATAATATGCATATGCATAAGTGCAGCTTATTCACAATGGCAGTGCAGTTTTAAAATACCCTCAGATTGGTTCTGATTTCTTGGAAGGTACAGGATAAAGTGGCTTATGAGGATGGGTGGATGGATGGCAATAACATACGAGGGGTAATCAATAAGTCAGGTCAAAGGCACATCAGCCTATGTGTACTACAGGCGTCTCAAAGCCTTTTCATCCAATGATGTCCATCTTACTGAAAACAGTGGACTGCATGATTCAAATGTGGAGCCTGGAAGATGATCTGAAAGTCAATGTCACCACATAAGAGACAGAATAATGAATTTACAACAGTTTATTACAGCAGAGCTGGTTGTCTCCCAGAATCATGTCCTGCACCTCAAAAAATCCTGATAAGAAAACTGATTAGGCACAATGTGAGAATCTGCCATTTTTGAGATACAACCTGAAAAAGCTCCCCTCTCCCACTCAAAAACCATGGATGATACTTGGGGTACCACTTTTAACTAGAGACAAATAAAGCAGTGGACTCTGAGTCCAGTGAATCCTTTAATATCTTCTGTTTTCTTGGATGCAAAGGGAGTTCTGCTCTTCATTTATGTGGAATGTGGATTTGAACCTGCCATGCTCACCTGATTTGGCAGCCTCAGGCTACATCTTTCCCAAGATGAAGAAGGGGCATTGTGGTAATCAGTGATAATGAGGTCGTTCTGCTGTAGAGGTCTATGGCACCTCTATAAAGAACGCATCTGTGTCCTCTACAACAGCTGGACAAAGTGTGCAAAAGTGTCAAAGGGACTCTTTCTTCTGTAGGACACAAGCACATCGTTCTGCCTCTAAATGTATCATCAGTGGGTTTTTCCTAAATACAGCATACGAAATACAACCTTTTAACTCATTTTTGTTGTGAATTCAGACATCGCAATGAACATGAACCCATAGCTGCACTATATTTATTCTTACTTTGGAATTTATGGCATACCAACCAACTCTTATTTCAGCTGTCCTTGGTGGAAGCTGAAAGAGTAAAAAGTCTGCAGCTGCAGAGAATATTGATGTTACAACTTAGTCAAATGGATCTTAGCACCATTTTTTTGTGTTAAAATGGCATAACTGAGTTTTGAGGTTCCTGACAAAAGAGACCACATGACCTGACTCATTGCAGTGTCTACCTGCTTTGGTGTTTCAGATTAGCTCCTTCTAGCAATAGCACAGACAGTGCTTGTTAATAGACTTGTTGTCCATCTCCTCACTCTAAGCAGCCACGCTTCAGATCTCACAGCTGTTCCAAAATTAACATAAATGCCATTTTAAATCAAGCACCACTCATCACTTGCATAATTCCATAAGCAGTATGTAACTGAAAGCAAAATACGCCTGTGAATGAGGGTTCCTGTTATATAAGCGGTGGATTAAGATGAAGGTTTAGTGTTATTGAGATTGTGCAATTGCATAAACAACACAAAGCCTCTGTCACATTTTACATTTTTATTTTTAGACACTCACACAGGACGTGCACTAAAGGTGAGAAATGGCTGTAACGGCTGGGTACAGCGTGTGGGCTCTTACTCCGAGGGTCCGACCTTGCCCTGTAGTATTGTGGATAATCTCTTTGAACTGCCGGTGGCACTGAGCCAGCATGTCTGTGTCTAAGCTACAATTCTGGCATGGTTGGGGTAATCATGAGACAACAGACTAAAGCAGGAGACAGATTAGACTATAAAAAAACACACTTATTGAAGACATTCTGATCAAAGTGAAAGTGCATGGTCTCACACTGGTTCTCTGTCCTCTGTCAGCTCCTGTACTTTGTCCTCTGCACAATTGGCCTGGTCATCTCAGTGCTGGCCATGGCCTTCGCTGGACACCACTACACACAGACCAGCAGCTTCATCTGCGAGCAGGCCGGAGAAGACTGCGAATGCATTCTTGACCAAGACGACCCGATAGCTCGGAAATTCACCTATGAGGGTGTCAGCGACTGTGAGGTGATCACAGGTACACTAACGCTCTACTTCCTGCTCCAGATTCTGCTCAACCTGGTCCAAGCACTCGTCTGTGCTGTCGGGGCCTTCATCATGTGGAAGCATCGCTATCAGGTCTTCTTTGCCGGTCTTCAAATCGGCTCTCCCTCTGGCCAGCAGTGGCAGAAAGTTTAACATGATGATGATGACTCTGGTGTGTGTTTTCTTCTTATAGTAACACCAGGTGATCGTTGTACTATAATGGCCTTTTGCATACATTTTGTATAACTTTGTACTTGAAAATGCTGACATTAACTCATCAATCAGCTCTCATGGCAAAATTCTGGTGTAAGATTTATTGATGAAGATGATGAGGATGATGATGATTAGTTGCTTCAGTGAAGCCTTAAGTGGCCGTCTGAATTGCTGTACTCTTGAATTATGCTGCAAATGTTAAATGATGTTGCCTAAAGCTTTAGAAAATGAATTTGAAATGAAAAGCAAATGTAACTAAAATATATTTTTAATCTTGTTTTAAATAAATGCTTTATCACATTTATTGAAGTTTTTATTTCTACATCGTTTTAGGTCATCTTCAGATTGTTAAAAGCAGGTAAAAAGACTTGTTTTATTTCATTTGTAACTATAAAACACTGTAAACACTCTGTAAAAAATAAATGAAAGACAATATCAAAGATCTTTCTGTTGTGCTGATGGGAGTAAACTCCAGACAGAGATCCTGACAGCAGTAACACGACCTGTGCGGTCTACGCCTCATGAAGCAGACTGAACTGGGCTGTGGCTTGTGATGGTGGATGCCAGGCCAGTAGCCAGCATGACTCAAACAGCCTGTAGGAGTCAAACTACTGCAGCCACAGAGGGAGGGGTGAATGAGCCGAGGGGTGAGGAAAGGGGGACTGAGACAGACAGCTGGACAGAAGTAACAGTTTCAGTTGAGTTCTGTTGAAAGTGTTTTGCAGATTTCAGAATACAAGATGGGCTTTGTTTGATTATTACTTTCACCTCAGGTGCTGACTGCAGATGCCCATAGTCTACATGTGCTGAGCAGCACGTGAGGCTGTTACCACAGAGGGGTTGAACAACACCGGCAGTTTAACACTTTGAGAATTTGAAATCAATAACTTGAAAATTGCAAGTAAGCACTGAGAAAATGAAGCATGGAGACATTGAATGTTCAGTAGTGAACTTTTTCACCATGCTGTAAGAAGGGACACCCTCCCCTGCGGTGCTGTCCTTGAGACCGAGGCAGCGGATGACTGCACGGAGACCGTCCATTTTCCCAGACTGTGCTGACTTGCAATTTTCCGTTACCCGAAACAGATATACTACAAAAGTTATTGACTTCAAACTTTCTATATAATCACTCAAAGAAACTTAACAGCATGTGCATGTAACAAGCGCTGTGTAACTCGTCTCCTCCTACCATAGGACCAAAACATATGAATCACTTCCTGTAGATAAAACATGAGCCCAAATCTTTCTAATGAGAAAAGGCTGATTGACGTAATAGTAAACATTTTACATGCATAATCAATTACTTATGCATTTTTAATATCAGAATTTTGACCTATTTGTTTGAAAACCTCTGAAACTGAAAAGAAAACTAGTGTTGTTGTATTGTCCTCATATTGTAGGAATGATTTATAAATTCTGCATGACAACCCCGCACAAATGTGTGTGTGAAGGCAGAACCATCAGTGTTTTTCCATGTACTTGTTTTGTGCTACGATGTTGATGCCTCATGTGACTACAAAGGCTCAATCTCACAGCCAGACACAGGAAGTCACATGCCAGTCATCATGGGGGCATGTTTATTTATAAAAAAAATGACAGTGACGAGGGACGTTCCGCCATCCTCCTTCTTCTCTAAAGTAAACAGCTCTCTGTGTGGTCAGTTGATGTTCTTAGAGTGAAAATAACTGATTCTGTTCGTCACCGATGCTGGTGTGAGTGTTCAGAGGAAACTGCAGAAGGCAGAAGATCAATATGTGTATTGACATGAATCACATAAACTTTCACTGCAACTCTGGAAGACTGAACTCTCACACAGAATTTAAATCATCATTATTCAGTTTCATTTTAAACTTTTATATCCAGCTACATATAAAGCTTAACTTAGAATCTAAATATGTCTGCCTATTAAAGTTAAACCGCCGGCACTACTTTCAGCCACAAAGGTGTTTGGGATGTTGCCTTGTATTTATTGACCTTCTTTGGGTTTTTTTTTCTGTGTTATGAAGCCACAGAGGCCAAGCATGTGATTGTGGTTTGCAAAATATGTCTAAGGTGGTAAACAATACATGGCTCACATGCATCAAACTCATGAAAGAGAAAACAATAAAGCAGATTAGGTAACTAATATTAAAAGTCTTCTCCTTGAGGTGATAACATACAACTGATTAAATGGGCTGTTTAAGAATGGATGCAGGCTGAAGCAGTGTTATCACAATATAGCAGTGAGACTCCCCACCCCCCACCCCCAGACAGTAATGATGGTCCTGATTTTATCCTTTCCCTCCCTTCCCCTGTCTGAGTGCGATACATTCCAGTAATGCTGCACTTTACCCTCCTTGTCTATGCAGTGACAGCTGCTCACCATTATGGCACTGCGTGAACTAATTTTAATGGCTGTCACAGGCGGCGGGAGCAAATGCAGGCCTGCCAGCGTAAACACTGAACTGAAGCCAAGAAGGATGGTCTTCTCTGTAGAGGGTAAATGACAGGACAGGATAAAAGACCTGTTTACTTTCTGTGTTTCATTTATCATCTCAAATATGGTACATAAGTGCAAAGATGCAGAAAATAAAGCAGCCACTGTTTTGAATTACCATCTTCCTTAAGGATACTTCAGATGTATATTTTTAGACCTCTTCCTCAACTACAATTATACCTTTAGTTATTTAGACCCCCATGCTCTCAACTAAGGTGTTAAATGACATTTGACCACACAATTTAAATATTCAGATTTTTTTTTCTGAGATTAGTTATTTAACTATAGATTGTTCTGGTGAGAGTTTTTGACATTTCTGTTCTCTCTTCAGTATAATGGAATTAGATGGCACTGAAGTTTTGATGGCAAAAAAAAATATTTTTCCATCTACTTTACTTTTACTTTATATTGGAAGGAAGGCAGAAAAAAATCACACCAAAACAATCAGATTGGATAGATAATACTGTATGTTACAGGAAAAATATGATTATTTGACTATGGGTTGTCCCCTTTTAGTTTTTGAAAAAGATTCTTTCACATTAGTTGATATGCTTTATCCTTTGTTTTGAAAGTGAGTAAAGTGTGAAGGTTTAAGTCCATAGTGTCAGCAGCTGATTCTAAAACTGTTAAAAGTGGAGCAGAGGCATCCACAATGTATCTGTTAGCGTTGTCTCTGGCGTTAGACGTCTGTTCATTCAGCATGAGCTGAAACATGACCTCTTCTGAATGAATGCAGACCTTTTCCAAGGTCCCTTCACCAACAAATAAGTGTACGTAAATTAACACCGAGAGTGGGTGGCCAAGTGCAGAGTGGGTCAGGGCGATTGTGAGGGAGTGTTCATTCAATTCTAACAACAAGGACTGAACCGAACTCTGCTAGAAAGCTGCTGACTCAAAGTCTTGTTACAAATTTAATATTAGGACACCTGACCACCATAAAATACATTTTTACAAGAGAACGTGTCACACTCAGTCATAGCCACCTGTTGGTGTTTAAAACTGGACTAAACAATCAGCTGTAGTCAGAGTGAATAGTGGAGATGATTCACACAAAAAGCCCTTTAGGAAACAACAGTAAGATGAGCAGATACAGTAAATATTACAGTATTAGCTGACATCCCTACACACATGTGCACGGTGATAACTGAGTTCACCATCTTCTGTCAGTACTACATTATGTACCAATGTGAGATTTAGACTTAAAAGAAATTTCAAGTAAATTTTACACCGATATTATTTTTATTCACATTTTTGTTACTTATATACTCTCATGTAATCTCATGTAAAAAAAGCAACTGGTGCAGTGAATGCATATTTAAACACAATGCATTCAAAATAAAATACTCTTAATGATTCAATGTTTCCAGTTACTGGTTTGACTTTTTTACCCTTTTTAAAAAGTGCAGTTTTAGCAATTGCAATGTACTGTTTATAAAATTTAAGAGTAAGGCAGCGTGATTCCTTTTTCAAAATGCAAAAAGATAATAATACTCCAGTTATGAATTCTCATAAATACAAACGCATGCATGCTCTTCCCCTGGAGGCCGATCATTGACCTCTGTGAGGCCATTGGACCTGCACTGTGACAGCAGAGGAACGTAGGCGAAGACATGACTGTGCACAGGACTTGACAGCACTTAACCATTAACCTTACCCTAACATTTCACTCGACCTCTGTCGGGCACACTAACACCACACTGGCTGATGTGTGCTGTGGCTGGACAATCATTTACAGAGAAAGGTTTTTCTGTGTACAACTGTGTGTGTACAGCCCATATAGTGCTCCCTGTAGTTATAGCAGGCCCATAAGACACACATCAATAAGGTAGTATTTGTGTCACAAGGCACTGTTTGAATAAACCTCTTGCACTTTGACACTAGTAATTGCAGGTATACACGTCTTGTTCTTAAGGCTGGAGTTTGTGTGTCTGTTTTCATAGTAACGTTGCTCCCGAGCAACGCGTCACTGTGTCCTGTCAGAGGACAGAGCCTCACACCCCTCAGTGGGCGTGGTTGGGATGGTTGTGCTGAGGACTCAAGAACCCGAGCCTCTGCTTGTTTTTCCTCTGTTCTGTCATCTGTGAAGGAGATTGAGAAAAAAAAATACATCAGCCTTGATGTACAAACCTGTGTTAATGCTATTATTGATCTAGTGGGCACTTTATTATGCAAAATACAATATTCCCACTTGCTCACACATAATTATAGCATTCAGAGGGGAGTATTTATCTATTAAAATTTGCAGTGCAGGTAAAATTTTGCTCCAAATCTCCAATTCAAGAGTAAACATGTTTGTTTAGATGAATCAAAATGCATCTAAAGCAGATATGCTGCATAATAGTCTGTGACAGAGTGTATCAATAAAGTTTCTTGACTGACATAAAAGGAAAACAAATTCATTCACCCTTGTATGCAAATAACTGTTTCAGCTCTGTTGTTATGACTGGAAAATAAAATGTCCCTTGAACACAGTTGTGTGGGCGTGCTTGTGTGCAGAGCTCTGACCTGCACGTTGGATGTTGTATAAGTGTGTGTCCATGTGTGAGCCTGCTTTCTCACAGCCATTACTTTTACAGTGATTATGGTGATGTCATGAATGAGCACCAGTGGTTCCGCAAACCACAAACTGTACATGCAGGTTAAAGGAAATTGTGCAGAACTACAAATATGGAAAGCAGCACAGACAGACATGGATCCATCTCTCTTAGCTGTAAGGTGTGAAGTGCCGAGGTCAGCAGAGGCTGTAATAAAGGGGGAACTTTCCTCCCTGACAGACCCTGTGTGAGACCTGCATGCATCCCCTCTTAGCTGCAGAGCTGCAGCCTCTCCTAGTTCTGCATAAACAAACTCCACATCATAAAGGTGAAGTAAAAGCAATAAAATCAATGCTAACCAGATGACTGCTTATGAGTCTCTACAGTAAAAATAGATTAGTTAAACATAACACCCCAGCAGTACAAAAAGTTGCTGTTTAAAGATCCCAGCCAGGAGCTTTGCCGAGGTCGACAGAGGTTGTTGTTTTGTTTACTGGAGTGTGATCCTCCCCCCATAGGAGTTGTTTTCACACATCTGGCAGAAGAGGAACAAGGACAGGCCTGTGACTGGAATCACATGCAGGGGAGGCAGGTGATGAGAGTGATCAGTCACACTGTAGCAGCGGAGCTAGTCATCCAAACAGCCAGAGGCTCACTGGCGGCTCTTAGTTGCGTTGATTGCTGACGTGATAGTCACCTGTCGTGCTGCGCACAACAGCATCAAGGGTCTGATAGAATCCATGCAGATTACTGAACTCAGCACAGAGATGGATAGCAAAATGAGAGTGCTGAAGCTGCCTCTTTCATGTGACCTTTTCTCCCTGCGGGTGTTTTTAGGTGAATAGAGACTCAAGGTCAAGCAGCACGTGCAGATGACGGTCCATGTGCTACAGTCAACTGAATAAACGCAATTATGAAATATTGCCTTTAGAAATGGAAGCATTTCACTTTCACTATTTACAAGGCATTAACGTTCAGACAAACACAATGTTTCGACCTTTTGTAATGCCCTGGAGTGTTATTCTACCTGCTCTTTGAGCTCAGCCAGCTGGCCTGAGAGCTGAGCCACCAGAGTGACAGTGCTGTCCAGTTTCTCCTGCAGAGACCGCATCTCATTCTGCTCGTTGTCTCCTTCGCTGCTCACCAGAGACATGGCTCTCATGCGAGGGAACCACTCCAAGTTCTTTTCCTGAAGGAGAGAGGCAGAGATGGGACATGAGGAAAAACACTGAGGGAGGTGAAAGTCTGAAATAAAGCTGACTCAATAGGTCAGAGAGACAGCAGCAACAGTATGTTGGCACAGACATTGACAAGAGAGATTTGCATAGACACACGGGGAGCACTACAGCGCCAAAGCCAGACTGCAGGAGGAGAGTAAACAGAGAGGTAGTGGTAACTGGAGACAGGCGTGGAGGCCTAATATTAATCATCTCATCAGGATGGAGGCTGCTCTCTGTTCAGCGATCAACAGTGTAATTTTTTTAAGCGGCACTGCTGTCTCTTGGATACTGCAGATAGCAATAATACACTAAATGAACAGTAACTGCCATTTACATTCTCACCCACTCCATAAACACACTGTTGATGTGGGGATGAGTCACTGCTGTCTATGGAGAACACAACTGGGAGTATAGTGTTACTTATGTGCACATGCAAAAGGTAGATGCTTAGTTTATTTTTCCAGCAGTGCAGTGGACAGAGGAAATCATCTGCAGCAAGGAGCCAGTGAGAAACACAAAGCTATAGAATTATATAAGGACTTAAGTGTTGTGCATGCGTGGGTGTGTGTACTATTGGTGTGCATCGGCACAGATGTGCACAGCAGACTGTGACGTGTGTGTGTGTTTTACAACATGCATGCTCTCTGAGAATGAGATGGGTTTCACGCAGACAGACTGCCATCAGCTGATCTTATGTAATATTCCTTTGCCGGTTCCTCTGATAAAAATTACCTAAAAGGTGCAGAGAGTGGGATTTGACTGGCACCACACTAAGTCCAGTAGGAGGAGTGAGGTGTTCTCCCACCTACTCTTATATAAGAATAGACTACAGGGAGAAAAATTGTGTGAGACGCTGAGGACAAAGACGAGGACATGAGGGGAGTGTAGTCTGAGGGTGGACGGGGACTGTGTGGGTTATTTGTTGTTGTTTTCAGTGATCACACTTTGCAAAGTGAGACATTAATAGCTGTGCCATCTGATCTCAGTCATTCAAAAACTATTTTTAAAAAAATATTTAAAAACTATTACAAATTTTAGAGTGGCAAACTTTATAAAATGAATGTCAGTAAAAAGCCTTTAATGTGAAACATTCTATTTTTGGTGTAAATTATTTACAAAACAACACAGTGAAAGAGATCAAATGTTCTGCTAACTGAGTAAATATAAAAATTTGACACAGAAAAAATGAAGCAAACGCACACACGTGCATTGCCCCATCATGAATTCGATACATTTTTTAAAAATTTGTTTATGTATTTAAAAAAAAATCATATTCTACAACCTCAAATTTCAACTGAAGATCAGCTAGTATAAATAAATATGATCACGATATGGGAGAACAGTTCCTTACAGTCTAACCTGCATGATGTGAGGAACAACCAGGCAGGTGTGTTAGCTTTTGTTTTAGGTTTAGGTGCTATTAGGTGCTGTAATTGAAATTTTGAGACCCTCTTTGCACTGATCAGGGGATCTGTGAACTCTCACTTTGAGCAGCACTTAAAGAATTGATTGTCAAGGGGGTCAATTTCAGTCTCACTGACCCTTTTACATTTGTTACAAGTATACATGTGACTCAGATTACCCAGCAAAAGGAGCTCCTCCACGTCTTTACCTTACTTTTTTGTTGGCATTTTTAGACTTTTCCTTTTGAATACAGCAGTGGAAGCAGTAAGGCTGATTGAGCTACACAGCATGAATTGAGTCTTTCTATAAGACTATCAGCTATCAGCTATCTCAGACTAATTTGGGCCTCTGGCGTCAAGGGGGTGATAAAATGAAAAAGAATAGTTTCCTTTCTCACCATTTCAAAGAGACAACTAGGGCTCTGTGAGAGCAAAGACAAAGCCTAACCATCACTGGGACTGAGGGCTATCTGATGCTCATCCATAACTGATGGATTGTTACTAAGTAACCTCAGTGATGTGAATATAACATCCTTCAGGAGGTAAAGTCGCCATCCCTTAATGACAGAGATAAAAAGATGAAGTTAGTCTGTACAGTATCTGAACTATCCCGCCAGTGTGCTGCTGCTCTTCATTAAACTGTACAGTGGTCCACTGTGCTGAACTGCCTGAGTGAGTCAGGCTTTAGCGTCGCTTCATTGATCCATTTAAACACATCAGTGAGCATGAATTTACAGACATTCATGTGCTTCTCACTCTGCTGCCGTCACCATACCACTGGTGTATTTCCTCACATACTGTACCTGCAGCCTTAACCAAACACACACACACATCTTGCTGCTGTAAACACAGTGTGGGAACAACCTCAGATGTCACTACAGTCAGGTACTGTAGTCAAATGCTGTAGGGTTTGGATAGAAAAGCTGTATGCTCTCAAACCTTTTGTTTCACTCACATACAGTTATGCTGCATGTGTTAATGCTATGGAGCTATAACATGTGTTTGACCCGCTGCTAATTGGCTTCGTGTGTGAGTAATCTAGCCGTGGAGTATTATAGACACCTGTAGAGTAATCCACATATAGGGCAACTCACCCTGCATGCCATTGAAGAAAGTCCAACATGGTCTGAAATATTTGCATTCTGCTCTGCACATTAATGTACTGTCTGCTCTGTCCTCTAATGTATTCAGTAGAAAAACCTCAAAACTCTCACTCACTAGCCTGAGCTTCTTTTTCTGTCCTCGTCTGAACTCAAATCTTCTCCAAACATCTAGATTTTTTTAACAGCTCATACTCATCTCCCTACAGTGCATAGTGTATGTTAAAAATGTTGTTTGCACACACAGACTAGTACAATCTGTGAACGTAGATTCACAGACATTTATTGATAAGCTAAAACCAACACGTTCAGAGATTAGTTCAGGTGGGTGGGCCTAAAATTAACCCTTTTATTTATTTAAAATATTTTTTGTGTGTCCTTGTATGTGTGCAATTTGATTAGGCTTTTGTAAATGCAGTGAACTTCAGGCAGACTTTAAAGTACTTCTAATCACATGATAAAGATAACAAAATAAAATGACACAGCAATCTACCAGACACACACACACACACCGACAAGTTCTTTAGAACCACAGCCGCACTGCATCTTATGAAGTCAAGTTTGACCTTTGCCCTCACTTTACATCACAAACACACTTCTTTTATTACAGACAGATCACATGTGTGCTGTAAATGAAGGGTCCATGTTGTGACAATGACTGCCTGTTCATGTGTATGTGTGTATGTGTGTGTGTGTGAGAGAGAGAGAGACAGAGAGAGAGAGAAAGAGAAAGGGACAGGAGAGCACGTGCCAGGCAGGGCTGAGCTATTAGCAGGCCACTTGAGATGGGTTATGTAACAGCGTTGTGGCTGCTGCAGTACCTGCTAGGCCTGTAGTTGCCGTCATAATTTTACACACAAACACCCGCACACCGATTCACATACACACACAACACAGCAACAGAACAGACACTCAGTGTAACAAGATCCTTCTCTTTTGCTTGGCACCACATCACTTTATCCTGCCCAACCAGATACAATCATTATGAGAGTCAGAGGCTGTGTGTGTGTGTGTCTATGTGTGAGGTCAGGTTTCAGCTTTTTTTCTAACATGAGGGATGCAAGGGGAGACAGAGTTTTAATCTGTATAGTAGCTGCTGCCAGTGTTGCCCTAAATTGTCCTGCAGTAGAACACAAGTTTAATAAGTGGAGCTCCAAACTGCAGACTGACACTTTTCCATCCGGATGGTGCCTGTGTGCAAAAAGTTGTGCCACTCCGGCCTGCATTTCAACAAGTTTGAGACTGTAACTTTGTACTGGCACTGCATATGAAGCTTGGAAGCTCAAATGAATCAGTCTATCACCACAACTCAAACTCTGCTTTGAAAACTTTACTGTCACCTAACTAGACACTGCCTATTAACTGGACACACAAAGTTGTTTAGTCTGTTACCCTCCAGTGTGTGTTGATCTGCACTATAATAGGGCGTGTTAATATAAAATCCTGAGTCATCATTACCTCCTCACCCACCAATACCTTGGCCCGACATCAGAGAAATGACCTGTTGGAAGGTCTGCTGATGCATATTAAGTCAATGTCTGTCACCTGTTTGTTATGCAAATTATTCATTACAATGCCACCATTCTTATAGCCAGCACGGCTGAATGTTAATAACAAAATGTGCCATTGTGAGCGAGGTTTCGTTTGAATCCATTAACCTAACAGCAACACCTTTAGCCGCCCTTACATCCTTCAACGTCATGTCTGAGTGTCAGCGTAGCAAGTTGGTGCATTGATGATAATACTGCTGGACTGGGTTTAATTACTATTTAACCATACTGTGTCCCAGCAGGTGAGGAGCTCGGCATAGTGAAGACTACCCTAGCACAGAGAACCATCTCTCTCCAGCAGCAAGAGAGGGGGAGGAGAATAAATTGGGATGCCTGGCACAGGCCTAGAGGCTCAGTCTCATTTTTCGATCGCTCGTCTGCTGTAGAGGATCACGCTTATGTAGCACACTCTGCAAGTCTGCTAACTAAGGAGGGTTGTGCAACTTTGAGACTCTGACACTAAGGCATCTGTATGCTCATCTGCTTGGTGCAGCTTGCCAACAAAATATGAATTAGGGAGCGAAATGAATGTGTTTGCTTCTCCATATGTTCCTGGAATAATAAGTAGAGGCCTGGGTGCTGTTTATGTTCACCTTAAAAATAGAGCAATGCTGTCTCAAATTTCAATAACAACCTATATGACAGAATTTTGATTGATAAGTTTATGGCCTAGGGTAGAAAGAGATGAGTGAAATGAATCCTGTTGTCCTTCCTCCTGCAGTCTGTGTAATGTGTGTATATTTAGTCTGCTTACTGCAATCATCTGGGCCACGTAGCTCTCTGGGCCGGTGTACTCAGTCGGATCCTTCACACGAATCAGAACCAGGAAATACAGGTAGTGCCACATGTTGTGTTCGGATTTGATGTGCTCCTCAAAGGACACCGTCTTGTTGTCAAATTTATCCCTTTCCAACCCTGAAGGAGAGTAGATTTATTTAACATATATGCTTTATAATACAACATGTTATGCTAAATAGGACCTATTATTGCATATATTGTACGTCTGCTCGCCATCATGAGTCAATACACACCACAGATAAAACAGGTGGTTTTGAGGATCTCCTCCTTTCTCTGTTTCTCACTCCTTAAGTCTGCAAAGGTGTCAATGATGACACCAAAGATGAGGTTAAGGACGATGATGATGACAACGAAGAAGAACAAAAGGTCGTAAACCACTCGGGCTGCAAAGAGAGGCTCCTGGAAAGAAAATAAATAATAAACTATCACATCAAAACTGTTTTTTTTAACAGAAAAGGCAAACACGATGTGTATTTGTTAATATCAAGGTTGCCTTGCCTGTTTGGAGGGCCTCCTGAGAATGTCTCCCACTCCTCCTCCATTACGCAGTCCCTGGTTCAACACAGTGATTATACACATAAGCAGAGTGTCACACACCCGCTCTGTCCCATCGTCTTCATCTGTAACAACATACACACAGTGCAACACGTGAAGGGCAAGAACAGATACTTATCTGACTCTAATGACTGAGTGATAATAAAACACCTTTACTTCCGTCTCTGGCACAAAGGTGTGAATAAACAAACAAACAAATCAAATCAAATGTTCTATTTATATGGTCATTGAAATGGTCATATGATATAAATGGATAAAACACATGCACAGAATGACTGCTGAGGAAAAAAGCCAGGAGGTGAAGGATGTGGATGCGATCACGTGCGTGCCCCTATAGCGCAGGTGATCCATGGAGAATGGAGACGCAGGAGAACAAACAGAGGAGTGTGAGTCACCCCCTCTGCCTCATCAAGTTTCTTTGTGTGCACGCCTCAGTGTGTGTTTGTCTGTGAGTAACCTTTAAGGAACTGACTGCTGCCAGAAAGGTCACATTCACACCCACAACCCCGGTCAAAAACGCAAAATATTAAAATGTAACCACTCAGCAGTGATATTCATTAAAGGTAAAATAAAAATATTTAACCAATTAAACTTACCAGAAAAAGATTTTGGCCTTGAAACGGGACAGCCGTCTTTCAAACATGAGTCTGCAAATTCACCGTTACTCAGTAAATCCCTTTTTTCTACAAAAATAGGAGAAAAATAAGAAGTTCATGATAACGGCACCACTAAAAGATAAAAGATAATTGAATTGTTCTTTATTAAAATGCCTTCCTGCTAATTCTCATCACTGCTGGTGAAATCAGCAAGAAAGATATAGTCAGACATTATGTAAACTGAGGCAGCAGCTGCTGGGTGGGCGGTGAAGTGCTACTGAAAAAAACCTGAACAAATCATTTGCACATCAGCAAAGCCCTGAGCAGCAGAGGAGCTGTACCGCCTGAGTGCAATCAGCTCAGGCAGACAGGAGAACTGCACATCTGGGCCCGAGTGACACCAAAAGGGCCTTCTTCCATGAGAGTGTGGAGCACAGAGTTCAGAACTGAGAGGCACGAGACAGAGGAAAAAGAAGAAGAGGAGTAGTTGAGACAGTGGGGTCTGCAGGAGGTCACAGCCCTGAGGAGGCAGCAAGTGAGGACAGGGTGCTCCTCAGCTGCTATGGAGCTCCTCAGCTGCACCTCAACTCAACCCTCAGCTAACATACAGACAGGCGTGAGCGCGGCTGGTTACATAACCCACCACTGCTCTGCCGTGTCTGCTGTGCTCTTTTCAGCAAAACACAGGATGGCGCGGCCACCAGGTTATGCAACAGGTGCACATGTGCTAGCAGGATGTCTTCCTGACCGTTGGTGCAGGAGCTCATTAACACACCCACGCTCTCCACAGTGTTGTCAAAACATGTGTCTGGGTATGTATATATACACCACACAGTACTGTACATGCTCTATTATAGTAATCATTAAAAACAAAAAAATGGTTTGGACCTTTAAATATATATTAAAAACAATTTAAATTTCTTGTAAGTGCAATTTAGTCATTCAGAGCTGAACAGCCATTTGATCTGAATTGTGTTGTTAGTTTACAAGTTACAAGTCTGTATCTCTTTGACTTGAGCTTTGAAACTCATATATGTGTTGCCGACACATATGTGTTGCCGACGGAACAGTAAAGCACAGATTTAACAAGATTTAGAGCAGCCAGAGCAGGATGGCAGAGAAATACGCTAAACAAAAGTACAAAGTGTGAAGTGCATCTAGAATTCTCTCTGGAGAACAGGGAAGAACTACTGTATGTTTGATCCTTTTATCCAGTGTAGTTCTGAAAGGGATATGTTACTTTATCTCCATTTCAGACATAAAATTTGTACACACTGCAGCCTCATAAATCTGGGATGGCTTTCTGTCAAAGGTCACTTTTATGTTCTACACAGACATGCTCACCACCCAGAGAGAGAGAGAGGGGGGGCATGGTATATGACGAAAAAGCTGTTTTGCACCTCCTGTATCGCATCCTCCTATTCTACCTGCAGACAGCTTTTCTTTTATTAAAGTTCCTGTTGGCCACATTGTTCACTGGTTCTTAAAAGTGCTGACTTCCTTGTTTGCTTTAATCTCCTGCATTGCTATCTGTGAATGCAACTGGTACTGTAATGTGTCTGTTTTTAGATAAGTGGTCAGGCAACCCTGATGTGTAAAGAGTTCTGACCTGGTGCTGGAAGGCGATCCACCTCCATGCGGAAGTCATCCTTGAGGAAGAGGAAGCCGATGATGGAGAAAAAATAGACGAGAAAGATGGCCAGAACAGCTGTCAGGATAATGGAGCGGCCGTTTCTCGTCACACTCTTTATCACGTTGAGCAGTGTCTCTTCTCGGATCACCAGGTCGAAAAGCTGCAGACGCACATCAACATCAGTGAGTCATCAGCAAATATTCACAACTATAACTTAAAGGAGAATTCTTACCAAAAAGCTGTAGAAGAACTCATGAACAAAGAGGCCCAGGACGCAGATGATAGCATAGCCCAAATGGTAGATAAAGAGCATGTCCATCACAACTGCTTTGTACCCTCTAGTGAACGTTCCCTGGTTGCCCACAAAACTTACAAGAAAGACTAACTTGTTGAAGAGCTGAAAATAGAATAAAACAAAGCTCAGGGATGAAAACAACGAAGCTTTGATGTATGAACAGGCAGGAACGGACCAGTCCCTCAACAACACAGGGGCAAACCTCCCTTTACTTACATTGACAGTACCCAGTAACAACAGAGCAGGGCCGAGACCCATAGTGTAGATGGCACGCAGAATTAGGGAGACCAAGAAAAACCGGATCCCCCACGGATTGGGTAAGACAGGAAGTAAGATGGTGAAGACCCCCAATGCCACCCACAGTAAGATATTCCAGAAGGGCGACAAGGTGCCTGCAAAGAAGAAGAAACCAACCAACACATCAGCACTTTGAAACATTTCTCTGATGAATAATTCACCTGAGCTAAGAGCTTAACTTAACACACACCGTCAAAGGCAACACTTTAAAATGTCAAACAGAGGTCCATCGGGACCTCATCACTCAAAACAGCGTCTCTTCTTCTGCACACTCAGTACAACAACACAGTGAAGCTCAAGATTCTTTGAAGAGACAGTCCAACCTAAATTCAATATTTATATTTTTCCTGTGGCCTGCAGTCTACAGACCTCTACTGGAATATACCCAACAAAAGAATCATCGCACAGAAAGCAGCACTCATCCATGACTGAGCTGTTTCAGCTGATGAGGACAACATTAGATTTTACATGTCAGCATGGATAGATACACACAGCTTTCTACTGTATGTAGTCACATGGTAAGCAGCTTGTATGCAGTTTAGTAGAAAAGGACATTGCTATTGAGTTTTTAAAAGTGTACAGTGATATCTCCAAAACTCTGCAATACACACAACAAAACAAAGAGAAAGAAAAAAAAATATGAATATCTGACAACAAAACTGGGTGTCAATGTGGCATTCTGCTGAGGTAGAGTATAGAAACATGTGAGTACATTCTCTGTACTGTCATACCCTAGGACCTAATTTTACAAGGTAACAGTTCCATTTACAAACAGCTGGCCTGTTATTAATTATTTAATAGAGAGTTTGGGAGTTCCTTTTGGCAACACTATCAGTGTGTATCAACAATTCTTTAATTAGTGGAAACTTTATCATTGGATGTTGAAGTGGCCTTGTGTACAGCAGTGTACCAGGATTACTGAATGGATGATGTGGTATAGCAACTCTCAGAGTAACACAAACCCTACAACAGCACTTATATAGTAAAAGTACATAAGCAAGTATTAAAGTAAACATACTACTTTGGCCCCACAGGTTGATAAGTTATATGATATCATTGCTAATGTTTTAGCTGATTAGAGTTTCATACACATGGACTGCAGATAAAGCTGAAAGTCATACAATGATTAATAGATTCCTAACGAAGAAACAACAAAGATCTGATCTGATTTCTTCTACTCTGATTTCTTCTGTTGACTGTTTGATGTCTGATGAAAGGACAGGAAACAACTAATTTCACCTTTAGGAATATACTTTATCTTAAATGTTTATTGTATTATGTAATAATGTTATTGAAAATATAGTTCATCTCTGAAATGTAATGGAATAAGAAGGAAATCCATATAATGTGCTCAGTGTTTTTTTTCATATAATTCTGCCTTACGTCTGCAACTTTGTGTAAAAACAAAGAACGAGTGTGTGTTTGCCTTTCTGTAGTGTGCCAAAGAGCCTTAAATGAAACATAATAAAACAATAAAATCTTATCATCATTTCTGTTGAGTAATACTAATTTGCATTTGGTTTAAAGAGATAAAGTTTTATATTGAACCTTTTTCATCTGCTAAGTTTAATAGTTTTTTTTCTGCTGGAGCTGTTTCTAACACCTACACAACTTCTTTTGGACAATAATACACCTTATAAGTAAAGCTGGATGTCTTCCTGCAGACAACAGCAGAGAGGGTTAAGTTGCACTTAGCAAGCTGTGAAAGATGAAATAATATAGTGAAAGATAAAACATAAGCTGTATTTTGTTTCAGTTGTGTTCCTGGCCTGAGATAAAATGTCTGACACCCCTGTTTAGAGATTACAGTTATCGTCAAAATTATTGCATCAAACCAACCAGTAAAAAAATGAAACCCACCTTCATCTCCATCGTCACCAAAGGGGTAGAACACAGCCACAGCGATGTTGAGCAGACAGGCCAGATAGAAGGAGATGCTCCCCCAAAGAGAGATGTGACGTGAGAACCAGAACAGAGCCTTATTTTCTGTGCAAGAATAACAGGAAGTATAAGTACAGGTACACAAATAACTGCAGGCTCCTTCAATTTAGTGTGGAAATGACATAACCAGACACTGTGGATGATAATCATGATTTACCATCCTGTTGCCTCCTTCTGCTGCCACCATCATTATTTTTACTGAAATATGTAAAGACTCACTGCGGATCTTCTTCTGCCACCTCATCTCGTTGTAGAGGTTGTCAAACTGCTGGAAGAAGTCGTTAACCTTGCTGCCTTGGTCGTCCCTCTCCGTGGTTGTGAACACACGCACCTTGGACTCCTGGGTGAGGTACTTGCAGATGTTGGGGACTGGAAACACTATCTGCTCCATGGTGCGGTCGTGACGCACAATCTGACGACAAATAATCTTCATTTTAGTTAAATTAATACACAGAGAGGCAGTGAGGAAAACACAACAACAATGAGGTTCACCTCTATCTGAGCTGTGTGATTGGCGTAGTAATGGAGGGCGTCATCTTTCTCATCATCAGGGTCCACCAGTGACCCCGACCCCAACACCGACCCAGGCCTTAGGCTCTGTTGCAAGACCTTGTTGTGTCTGGCCAACTAAGAAAACAAAGCAACCTGTTCAGTTTACGTTTGACATGCAAGTCAGGGGCCTGACCATGAAGCAAAGACTTTGCTACACTGCTTTACATCAACCGAATTATTAAAGGATGATCATTCTTCTCAGTTTTAGTTTCAGATTCAGGAAATTTTGTTCTTTTTTTATTCTAAACATTTCACAGTTGAGGTGATGTAACCTTCGACAATTCAGGAGATATTTCTTTTCTTCTTTTCTCACCATAGCTTGCCATAAATTTGTGCCTGAGAACAGAATAACATGTCACATTAAGGACGGGTTGGAATATAGTAAATTCTGTTTTGAAGTTGGCCTTTGGTAGATTTATACATTTTAACTTTTTAAACTTGTGTGTGTGTTTTAATGAGGTGAAAAAGAGAAGTTAAACCATAAAAAGCTTTCTGTGTCATGGTGAAACTAGTCTGCTGGGTGGACAAAAATACTCTGTCTGACACTTGGCTCTAAAGAGGCAGAAGTGAAAACCCGCCAGACCCAGCCTGCCCTCTACAATTTACATAAACTGCCACACGCATTTATAACACAACTGCTTTACTCAACAGCACAATATGCCTGTTTCATTCCTTCATTCTTCATACCTCAAAAAAGACAAACCACCATTTGTTTAGCAGAGCGTTGACTACCTGCCTGTCTGCAGAAGTGCTGTCAGATGGTAAAAACTAATTTTAGAAAACTGTCAGAGCTGTTCACTCACAGAGGAGCAGTCTTCCATCACTGCTCACTGCTGCGGTGCATGGCCCAGAGGTCAGCAGAAGGTCACACACACACAGTGGAAATGCATCAGGCTCATGGCTTTTTTATTACCTGGTGGGCCAGGATGTAAATGTTGTGTCCGACATCTCTGGGTTGGATTGGATCTCCTGCACTGTCCTCATCATCCTCGCTCTCCAGACCCTGGGTGTAGGCCTCCTTGATGACATCCACCTGAAGCACGAGAGTGATTTAAAAGTTACAGACTAATCACGGGACATATTTAAATACTCTACACAAACATACCAGTTCCGTGGGTCTCATCTTGAACAGAATCTTCTCTGCATTCTCACTGTCATGGCGACTTTCCATGATAGCCAGTAGGAGCTTGGAGGCATTGTTCTACAATACAAAAATCCAACCAATAAGCTTTTACATGGTGATTATTTACAAACTATAGAATAGAGAACTCCAAAAGTATTTGTCCCTCACTGATGTAAAGACTGGAAACCTCTGCGATCAAACAGCTATAAGAGGCAGCCAGTAAACACAAACCATCACTACACATATAACATTTAGTCATTAAATTTGTAATTTCGTCTTATTTCAGCACTGGAGATTTGCTAAAAAAACACCTTAATGATCTCCTTCTCAGTCTCCAGCACTATAAAATAGAATAAATACTATACAGCAAATGCCAAGCATTGCTATAGTAATGTCTGTGCGTCACTGTGAAAGCCTTTAAGAGGCACCTGCTGCTCACCTTGAGCTCCAGAACCAAGTCCAGCCGATGTTTCCCCAGGGGGTTGATGGAGTTGACAATCAGTGCTATAATGATGTCAATGCCATTTGACTCATGCTTGGCTATACAGGACTGCAACAAAGTGAAGGATACAATAAAGAAGTATTTATTAGAAGAGTGTCAGCAGTCACTATGTTATGAGAAGAGATTTTTAAACACCTCTGTTTTTATTTCTTCTGAGTTTACCTTAGCTATGGTATGGCTAACTAAATAGCCTCTATTCATACTTTTAGTTACCTCTTATATTATAATTGAGCATTTGCTGGCTGAACACAGAGAGAGAGAACCTCAATCTCTTACCCTACTGTAAAATGATCAGTCAAATCTAACTGCAGCTCAGAGACTACTCATACTAATAAAATACCAGCCGTTCATACGCAGCTTTGTTGAATACTGGAATACAATTTCGATTGGCCAGTTATTTCTGAAGAACAAACCACTGAATATTTTTAGGACAACATCCAATCTGCAAAAAGACACCTACTAAATTCTGTGGCTTCATTAGGCTATAGGAAGCAAAAATATTGAAACAACACAAAGCAGAGGATATTGTGGGCTATGGCAGTGTTTAAAGGCTGGTTAATCAAAACGAAAAGCCAACGGCAGTTATGTGGCAGATCTGATATATTATTGTCTGCCTGCTTTCTCTGGTCATCCATCCCCCTACCTGGTTTTCATGGCAGGGTCCCTGGCAGTACTCTGTAATGGTTTCCAAGGTTTGTCGAACCAGATCCACATTACTCTCGTTGATATAAAGCCCCAGAAGGCCCAAGCCTCCTGTGGTGCTTCCACATATACAGTCTAAGAACTGAAGAGTCTCACACACCAGATTGTAGTTAGTCTTGTTGTTCTGATTGCGCAGAAAGTTCTGGAGTCAGAGCAGAAAACATGTCAGTTAGCAGTCAATGTAACAACAGCTGAATTTCACAATGCCTTAAAGTGTGCCAGTGTACCTGCAGGTCTGAGTTGTGGTTCTCGCAGAGCAGCTGAAGGTAACGTAGGATTGGTTTCATGATGGTGATAGCGGGGCTCATCTGAGTTTCTTCTAAAGCATCTTCGGCTCCGAGTATCTCACTGTTCTGGCCGAGGCCTTCAAGGTCAGGGTCCAGCTCCTTTCTGAAGGCACAGAAGGCCTTTGAGGTCACTGAGGAGGCCTCCTTTAGCTGGCCTCGCATGTCCTCCCTTATATGAAGCCCTGAGTCTTTCCCTTCAATGAAACATGCAGAGGAAAGCATGATTCATTCATATTTCATAAATGGACAGAGGTTGCAAATACTTTATCAATGAAATACTAAAGACAGACTAAAAACAATGAAAATCGGACTCCCCCTGAGAAGTTGTCAAAATTTGAGTGGGGTTCAGTAGCAATTAAAGAACCCAATCTTGACACAATGGCCTTTTGATAGGCTTGTGATGTGGGCCATCACATGGCCTTTGACATGTGACTGCAGGAACTGAGAACAACAGTCTGCACGGAGGTCAGCAGAGCAACAAAGACCAGTCCTGATCATCAGGACCTCACAAACACTAAAAGCATGAAGGTTTTGGAGTTATAATTGATTTTGTGGCTTTTCACTACTTTCAGGTCTGTTTCTATGGAAACACCTGTTGGTGCCCAGGACATGACCAGCACGACTCAGTGTATCATTTTTAAATGCTCGTCTGACATTATTACAGTTCACTTTAAATGAACTTTACTGACTTACTGTCTGCTTTGTTTTGGCATTTTGCAGCATGTTCCAGACAGCAGAGGCAACAGATGTTTTCAGGCTACTCTAAAGTCAAGGAGCCATGCTGTGTTGGTTATAATTAAATAAATAAAATCACAGAAAGGTTAAGGTGCATCATTACTCAGACATACCTTTTTTGAACCTTGTGCTACTGGCGTCACCGTCATCGTCCCTTTTTCTGCAGCTGAGTTCAAACATGTTGACGGACACGGTGGCTCGGATCTCTTGCTGGGCTAACCGCATGCGGTCGTAGAAGACCTTGAAGAACCTCTCAGAGTTTTTCTGTTTGTACAGCTGGTTGTAAAAGGAGTTCTGGGGAGGAGGCAGATGGGTAATGACTATTCATCTCTACAAATGAGCACATACTGCATAACAGGCAGTGTTAGTGACAGCCTGGTAGAGGCAAGTTTGAGGTGTCCCATGTAACCCACCTGTATCTGTGTGTTTCCACCCTGTAAGAGGGCAATGCCCAGCAGGATGCTCTCCTCAAACACTCGGTCATTCTTGGTATTGACAATGAGGTCAATCACCAGCTCAGACGTCCCCACATTGTCCAGAAGACACTGGATCTCCACCATATTGCTGCCTGGCTTGTCAGAGTCTAGCATGGGAGAACCGCCTGCAGAGATTTAATATGAGCATGTTTTTAATCAACTATGTTTCACAGCTGTCTAAATGTAATGCCAGTGTATGTTTATGTGGTGCTTTAGCCAGTGATTGTCAAACACCACATCTGCTATGAAGCAGAGCGCTGTCAGGTAAGTTACTGTAGTTTCCTCTGCAGTGAGTAGTTATTGCAGCATCTACTGGGTTTATTTGGGGTTTTCGGTACCTCCAGATGACGGCTTGACAAAGCCGCCTGATGAACTGTTTCCACTGCAGAGCTCTGACTTGGAGAGAAGCTTTTGATTTCCAAAGTAGCGTGTGAGGAGAATTTTTCTTAACTCATTTCCCTGCGGAGACAGAAATCATAACGTTAAATTCATATCAGAGTCTGACACAGTGCCAGCCTTAAAGTAGGAGATTGAGAAAGTTGGGTTTATGTGGGCCGTGATCATAAAAAAAAAGGCCAAATGTTAACAAATGCCCAATCCAAGGGAACATTTGATGGTGAGGTGTGTTCACTGGCATGAAATCCACCCAATCACCTCTAAGAGGGCCGAGTAGATCTCATCTCATTTCACCTAATAGGAATGATCGCCCTCGTCAAATGATACATTTCAGTCCTGATGGGAGGGGAGGCTTCCAGGATGACAACACTCTTATCAACAAAGGAATTGAAGCCAAATTGTACCACTTTAAAACACACCACATGCAAAATGTGACCATCTGTGTGTAAAAATGTTTGTACATGCAGGAAACAATGAACAATTTCAGTTTGCTTCTAGAAAGCTGGTCCTGCAGTTCTTCTCTTTTTGTCTCTAATGAACATCTCTCTGCGTCTTAGCTGACATTTGACGCAGCTGAGCAGAAATGAGATGAAAAGATTCATTGAGTTAATCTTCCTACAGTGGTTGTGTAATAGCCATGGAAGAGACTGACAGGTGGATGACTTGCATTGTGTTTGTCACCATTTATTTTTATTGTGCTACCGGTGGAGGGTGGGCAGTGGATGGAAGGCATGTAAAGAGTATATGAACACTAAGTGTGGTCAGCATCAGTTTCTATGGCAACATAACAACTCAAAATGGCCTTGTTTTGATGACACCACACCACCATTATTGATCAACAGACTGGAAGGATGGATGAAGAGAAATGAATGAGCACATTGATGAATAGGTGGAGTTAAAAAAAAAAACAGATGATGCCATGTTAAAATAAAACTACTGCTCCTCCACTTTATCTGACTGTTGGTTTAAGTTTTCCTCCCTCTGTATTTTTGTTTGTGTTTTTGACTGATGCACAAGGATCTATATGTCCTTTTTGTTCTTTTGCAAGTCTTCTTGTGTAATTGTCACAGCTTGATTAAAGTTGACACATACTGCTAATTGGTATTCAGCTTTATATGACTCATTTATGTAGCCGCCTTTGTAAGTGTTGTTTACAGTTGCTGCTTGTTACAGTAAGAAGGAAAGCTGTAATGTGGCACAGTAATCTAGTCTCCTAGGTCAGGTTGAAATAAGAATTATGAGACAAAAAAAAACACATCTTGGCAGTTCATCTATGAGACATTGTGTCTCACAACAAAGGCTGGCCCGATACAGTCCAGCTAAAGATTCTCAAACTAAGTGTATTGAAGAGCCAAGATGTGGAGGAGCACGTGTAGCTGATGCTCCCTGTGTCAGTAAACACTCCATCTCATCTGCAGTCAGCAGAGACACTTGTCTGCCTGCACTGTCTGGCTGTCTCACAGACACACACACACTTGAAGTGAAGGTGTGGATCCATTGAGCCAGCTCTCATTTCCACACAGCAATACACAGACACACTCTCAGCGTAACTACAAACTCAGCATAACCCTCTATAAGGAGGCACATCCCAATGACTGATTGCAGATTGAATCATGTTTGACTTAACATTTCCCCTTTTCTGACAGAGGATGTGTTGGTTTTCGCTACTCTGAAACCCCAGTGAAAAAGCTCCAGCAGGGGAAAGTTGAAAGGAGGTGGGGGTGACGTTTTTTTTTCCCCCTGTGCGCCTCCCTTCAGGGCAATGCAGTCTGCTGGCTAGGTCTGCAGAGAGAGAGGAGAGGAGAGAGGAGAGAGGAGAGAGAAGCGGGGAGGCAGGATGGCGGGAGAGGAGAGTCAGCCCAGCCTGACTCATCTGCTTGCTGCTGCATTGACGAGAAAAACTCCAGTCAGGTGATGTAAGAGCCATGAGATAGAAGGAGAGGTAGAAGACAAAAAAGGAGGAGGAGGAGGAGGAAGAGGGTGAGAAGGAGGAGGAGAAGAGAAACAAACAAAATCTAGCAAGTAGCAGACAGTCGTAGTGTTTTAAAATGTGCACCGGCACGCCACACTGCGGCTCTGGTGTCCAAGCTGGGGATGAGCTGCCGATCCCCACCTCCGGCAATCTTCACTCCCCCCCCTCCCCCCATCTCTCCTCCCCTCCCCTCCCCTCTTCTCAGACCGCTTGCAGCTCTGCTGTCTGCAGATCTCTCTCCACTCCGGAGAGAAGCATGGATAACAAGACAAAGACACAGCGGGCCCTGTGCTTGTTTAGGTGGTCTGAAACTCACACAGGCAGAGGAGGGCAGCACCAGCTGCACATGAGGACAGGCAGTGCCAGGAATGGGTGGAGAGCCTTGAGTTGCTCAGTTCAAATAAGGTTGACTGTAGCACAGGCTCAGACCAGAAAAGAGGACAATGTTCCACAAACAGGGTTGAGCTTGGAGGGTTGTTGGGGTGGAGTTTTCTTTTCTATATTACTTTCTCCCACAACAGGAAACTTGTGTGTTTTTTTGTAAACGATAAGGATCAAGTACACTGTGATATAGCACAGTTTCCCACAGGACACGTGAATCCACAAAACTTTACCGTCAGGAAGCAACACTGAGGTCCCCACAGAAACATCAGTCCATACACTTTGTTCAGGATGCAGTTTCACACTGAAACCGACCGTCTGTTGCTGTTGTTGTTAACACATGATACAAAAAACCCAAAATGAAACTCAATCTGATTATGTACAGAATAAAAGTGCGAGCTGCATGTTATCTAATAAAAACAGTTGTCTCTGAGGTGAGCATAGACTGGAAAGAAAATAAAACGCTTCAAGCTGAAGCTTTCTGTAACAGATACGTATCCATGTCAATGTGGTGTGCAAGGTTTTCTCACCAAGGGACTGGCATGAATAAAAAAAAGCCCACACACCTATCAGTCTTATGATCTTTCTGTGGGAACGTGGAGATTTAGGCAGGTCTGTAGCCACTGATGATAATGCATTTTTCTTGGAAACTGATGACTCATGATCTTAGGATTTCTAAAATCTGCCATGGCCCTGGACAGAGTGTGAATAAACAGAGGCTTGAGGAAGCATTATAATGCTCTCTAATTACAGGGTGAGTTCTAGCTTAGGTACTTTATCCATCAGGTCATGCAAATGATTTCTGCCTCCTCATTCTGTCTCTGTATCCTTCTCTGCGAAAGGAAACACGCACATGTCACTATGAAGTTTTCTGCACAGGTCCAGAAGTCTACAAATGCTATGTGCATTTGATAAAATCCTGCAACAGACACAGGCATCATGTGCTGCGAGTTTTCAAGCTGCAATTCCACAGCAAATAAAATGCTTTTACCCAACAAACAAGCACATCAGCAAAACAAATTAAGCCCACATGTGAGAGCAATTGGTGAGACCAGTTCAGGGAAACGCACGACCAACAGCATAAACAAGCATTCATTAAAAGGCCTGACTGTTAACTGGTAGGTTTTGTTATTAGCGACTGAGTTTTTTTAAAGGACTAAAGTGGAAGATCTAAATTTTATATTATGTAAAAACACATGTAAGTACAAGTTGTTGAATGAGCCCTTCATATATATATATATATATATATATATATATATACACACACACACACACACACAGCAGGTCTTCTTTAATGAAGCCCTCCATGTTGTTCCGCCATGTTTCTACAGAACTGGTAACCCAACACTAGCGCTGCAGTTTAGTTGTTGCCGTCTGTGGTCTGTGTGACAGTTATTCAGTCATCAAAAGACACTGACTGCACTAACAGCATAGTCATCAACCAGTTAAATATCTGAGTTAAAGTACCACACACTGCCTCTTGTTTATTATCTATGTTGAGTCAGTTTAGTGGCTATTCTTTTATCTTTACAAAGAAAATACAGTTTCACAGCTTTAACTGAGACTATTTTCATGTGCGACACACCATTATTATATGACACATAAAACCTTAATGACACTCAGAATGTGAAAATCAGAAGCATCTTCAACAAATACTTATTGATTACAGGCCTATCGCACATTATTCTGTCAGCCCACAAGCTAGAAGGAATCAGCCTTCATGGAAATCATGTTGCAGCTCATCCTCTTGCCTGTCATGTGTCTCCCTGAGCACAAGTGATCTAACTCACATGCAATCAGATTTGAATAACACACTATGAAGTGTATCCAAACACTGTTTACAATGACAATTAATCTCATTCATAGCAGTTCTAAGATGCATAAAACCTCGAGATTTCCACATACTGAAAAGGAGGGAATCCAAGACAGCATCTTATTTTAGCCTGGTTTCATCAGATTTTTTTACTCATCAAAGATGAATAATCCTGTCTAGCACCAAAAGCAGGATTATGTGGCTTGTTTCAAGGTACCTGGTATTGATTTGTCTGAGTAAGGTAGTCAATCTATTTTTCAGCCATAGAGCCGACAAGAAAGAAGTCTGACTGATGTGCGAGTCAATCCAGCTAATAATAATTTCAATGCATCTAGATGATTTCATCCATTGAAGTTTCACCTGCATCTATGCCTTTTTACTAGTTTTCAGTTTAGAGGTTTTTGTAGTGGCTTTATTGTTTATAACATTGTAAGAATCTTTAAATAATTTCAGTGGTCAACATCAAGTTGTATGTCATGGGGAGTTTTGTTTTTTCCTGGATGTCTTCTCTGCCACAAAGCCAGCAAAGGCTGTTTAGCACTGTACTCTGAAGGCATTTCTACATCAGTTACACAGCCTTTCTGTGCCCAGTCATGACCAGACCAGACAAACAACATGTGCTAATCCCTCATCGCCATGGAAACCAAAGCATAATGCTCACCTAATAGACACCTGACTGATGCATCGAGCCAAGTGAGGGCAAGGGGAAGGAAGAAGAAACCCCTGAACACAAATTCATGCAGTAAAACAAACGTTATGTGCCAAATACACACAAATTCAGAGTCCAGATTTCTGTTTACAAACTTTCTGACTTGATTCAGTCTGAGTCCTACTGCTTGAGCTCACATTCCTCACTGTCTGTCTGACCTGCTCCATCTAGGAAAGCCACGGCCCATCATGACTCCCATCAGCAGACAGACAAACAGGGAAAACCCTGCAGGATGAGGTCACACAGGGATGGCCAGCATGGCACTGCATGCCTGCGTGTGTGAGTAAGGCACACATGCAACTCTACATGCATGTGTGTGTGATGCACTTAGTATCAAGAGGGTGGTAATCTGTAAATCTGCTTTGCCTTGAGCAGGTGGTGTGAAACTTGGCAGGCGAGAAAGGAAAGAGAGCGAGACGGACAGACAGTATGACGGACAGCGTGTGAATGACGGGGATGAGTGTGAAAGAGAGGGAGGAAAAAGGAAAGCGTGAGAGTGGTTTCTATTACATAACTGGCTTTTCAATGCCCTGTAAACAAGAGGACATGCTTATATGTATCGCTGAGTAAAATCACATCTTAGACGATGACAGATGAGAAAGAGGCATTTTGCCCCCACCTGATAGAAAAGTTAGCTCAATACAGAAAGGATGCAGTAACTGGCTACCAGCACAGCATCCACATCTCCTGTGAGAGGCAAACGGCATCCTCTGGGACTGTTAAATGAGGAACTGCAGTTCCAAAAACGGCCACTTGAGGCTGGCTCCAAAAGCATATTTATCCCCATAGGAGCAAATGGCTTTGATTACCAACAAATAGATGGTCGTGAGTTCAATGAAGTTTGTTTAGAATAATGTATTTCTCTGCAAATTTATTTTAAATGTTCTTTCAAGTCTGCAAATTTCCACCTCAACATCTTCAGAGCACGTTGGAGCAGGATCATTTATAAAGCAGTGCTTATCTGACAGCCAAAACAAGTGAAGTGCAGCAGTAAGAGCCAACACATATCTGTACTGTGACTGCAGATCTCTGCCCTCACTGCCCATCCAGCATGCCTGGCATTAACTGGGCAAATACAGAGCCTGGGTGGGACAGGAGCAGGGACGGGAGGGGGTTAGACAGAGAAAATAACTTGGGCGGGCAGACAGAACGCAATAGACTGAGACAAAGCATGGAGGGAGCAAAGGAGGAAGAGAGAGGCAGTGAGCGGACAGAGGAGTGAGAGTAAGGAGGGAGGGAGGGAGGGAGAACGTGATGGTCCACGTGACGCTGGCTCAGCCACTGCAGGCTGTTACGTAAGCGCACCCCCTGCCCTGTCTCCTCATGGACTGAGCAGACTCTGCTTCTCTCCAATCCCTCACCCTGCAGCCGCTGCCCACTTTTTTTTTCCCTTCCACTCACATGGCTCCTCACATGGCTGCCTCCCTCTCTCCCTCCCTCAATGACTCTCCCTCCATTTCTTTCTCTCACTCTCCTCCACCCACTCATTGCACCCCGGGGGAGCCACCAACCTCTGCTGCCTATGCTGTCACTCTGTCTCTCTCCTTCTGTTTTTGTCTGTCTGCCTCTCCCTCTCTCATTATTTCCATCAATCGTTCTCTCTCTCTCTCTTTCTCTCGTGCAGTGAGACTGCAGCTCCACACTCAGGGCTACAGGGATATGACAAAGAGAGGCCACAAATACATGCTTGAGCGCACTCATGCACACCTACACAAACTGACATTTCACATATCGTTACCGCACTGTCTGGCTTCTCGAATGCGCCAAGCTTTTTAAAAAAGTGGCTGTTTTTTTCCTGTGATCTCGTTCCACACAACTGTTGAATCATTTGGCTTTAGAAAAAAAAACAGCTCGGCAAACACAAGATGCAAACAGAAATAAGGGAAACCAAAACTCTGAGTCTTCCAAGCAGCTGAGAAAGATAGTCTATTATTAATGCTATTACACTAAAAGAAGTGGTAAAGGCACATGTTATGATGCAGTACTCAAGAATTTGAGCCTCTAGCAGGATGACATTGTGACTCAAACATAATATGAGCAGGGTCAGAGAAAAGACTTCAGGACAGTGTTTAGTAAAACAAACAGTTCATGCTAGATTCTGTGTGATTTACTGGAACAAGCGCTCCTCACTTTTTCTACTTCGGCCCTCACCTTCCAGCCACAATCCTTGAGCCTCCTCTACCAACTTGTCATTCATTTTCCAGGCCTCTGGCTGAGATGGGGTGCAGCAGGACATGGGCTCCTGTACCCCCCACTCACTGCAGTATTGATTTGTTTGTTCAGTGCTTGCCCCCTCCCTCCTCCTCCTCCTCCTCCTCCTCCTCCTCTCCTCGCCTTCTCCTTCCTATTCTCCCTCTCAGTGTGAGTGTGTCCTCAAGTGCCTCCCTGCCTTATGTAACATAGAAAGGCCCACAGCATACTGATGAAGGGGGAGTCTGGGCTCTGGGCCGACAGACCTGGGAGAAAACAAGGACTACACTGTACTGCTGATAGCAGCACAGCACTGCTGGCTCATAAAGACAGGGCAAACTTTTTAAAAAATGTTCTCCCAGTCAATGCGTTTTGTATGACACATAGAAATCTTAATTTCATGTTGGGTTTAGTACTCACAGACTCCTGAAAGCACTCCTTTTTGTCCAGCATCTCTCTGAGTGTCTGCAAGATCTTGATACACAGCTTTTCCTCCTTATCCATAAGCTTTTGGGTGTGTTTGATTAATCTGGCAGAGTGACAAGAAAGACATTTTTAAAAGATGTTTTCTGCTCAGAAAAACAAGGCAATGCTTTATTAATCACCACAGAGAAAATGTTCTTTTCTCTTTCCCGCAGAGGTCAGACAGCAGCAGTGTAACAGCACCCCTGGAGGTCTAAATATGTATTAACCATTGTGACATTTCATGATAAGTTTACCAGTGATAACACTTAACAAGTGTAGGTTTTATTTTTCACCCACAGGAAAAAAAGCCAAGAGGCTTCTGTCAAATACCAGTTTAACCCTCAACAACTTTTTCCTTCTATGTATCCAGAAAAGCACTTAAAATGTGGCCTCCTGTGCATTTTGTTGTGCTCTATACCCAGCTACTCACTTGGACATGAAAGCTCCACTCTCACAGCGCAACCGAGCAGCCTCTGGAAACAGCAGCTCGGGGCTGTGAAGAACATCCACCAGCACTGAAAACTCTGCCTGAACCTTCGGGGTGAACTGCTCCTCCAGACAGGACACAACTCCCTGTATCACACACATAATACACATATAAAAGACTGACAATGATGATTAACATACACGTCATCCTCAGGATATATTTTAACCTGTCAGTGCTTTCATTTTCATAATATTTACAATATTTGCAAACAATACTACTTTAGTCTCAAAGGGACTAGACTAGCAATAGACTCCTGTTTAATACACCAGCAAGGAACTGTACAAGATATTCCACTACATCTGGGCATATTTAGGTGGTATGCAAGTCTGCAAATCTGAGCTACAATCCTCTGCTCAGCAGAAGACAACTGATCCACAGAGAGCGCACAGATAGGATGACATTACAGTGTGACAGCTCTGGAAGTTTGGTGAATGTTGTTATATTTTGGATAAATGAAATGTGGCACAAAGCATTTTATCAACAAAATGGGTCAAAGTACAATGTTATATGCTACACTTTCCCACCTAGTGAAAGTATAAAAGTAACTACTAACTACAATGTGATTTTTGACAAAAGTGCACCTGCAGCTTCTCAATGATGTTTTTATAGTCAGGGGCACCCAGGGGCTCCTTGCGAGGTCGCGCTCGAGCAGAGGACCTCCAATCTTTGGCTGCCCGCTGCACCATGTTGCTGTGGACCTTAAGTGACAGGGTGTTGACCTGACTGTCTAGATCGACTGGGATGGCTATGGCTCGGGCCTTAGCTGGGGAAATGAACATGTGAGGTTAGCAGGTTATGTTTCATACAATTGGCATCACTGTTTTTGTCTTAGTAGTATATAATAATAATAATAATAATACATCGAACTTATATAGCGCTTTTCTAGGACACTCAAAGACACTTTACAGACGCATTATTCATTCACACCACATTCACACAGAGCAGTGGTAAACTGGAGATGTAGCCACAGCTCCCCAGGGGGAGACTGACGGAGACGTGGCTGCCAAGGTGCGCCTACGGCCTCTCCGACCACTGCCGATTCATCCATACACATTCATACACCAGTGAGTGCACTAGAGGCAATGTGGGTAAAGTGCCTTGCCCAAGGAAACACAACAATGACTAGGGAGGAGCTGGGATCGAACCGCCAACCTTCCGATTAATGGACAACACTACTGCCCAATAGCGGTCAGTGTAGAGAGTGACAGAAACCAATGGGAGGAAAATGACTCTCTTGCAGCAAAGGGCCCAGGGGGGACCTGTATCTGGGCCGACTGCTCTACTAGAATACTGTAAGATGTGTATTACAACAGTATTTTTATTGTTAAAATGAATTTGTAAATCGCAGGTGTTACAAAAGAAAAACACACTTAAACACAGCAGGAAAACAACACTTACCCACGTCAGCCAGTGTTTTGATACAGCTCTCAATGTTAGCCTTCTGACCAGGGTTGATCCAGGTGCAGTTGTAGATTCTGAAAGCTGACTGGAGCAGCTTGATGAAGACAGACTGGTTTGTCTGTAAAGACAAGAAGGAGAGAGCAGAGAATAGTCTCTTAAAGGGCATAGACCTGATGGGAACATTTCTGATTGGAGACATTAGTGCAGATAACACAAAACACCTCAAGCAGCTGCTTGTCTGCAATGAAACATGAAGGTCCCAGGCAAAAGTGCAGTGAAAGAGGAATTCTGTTAAATATTTATACTGTAATGCAGCTAGTTTGGAGTCAGACATGCCCTGAATGAGCATATCTTTGTCTGGGTAGCACATTTTCTCTCCTTATGGGAGGTGAAAAACAATACCTGCAGGTTGGAGTGGTTGACAGAGAAAGGTGAACTGAAGAAACCCTTAACAATGGCCATCACCGTCTCCGTCACGTACTTCTCCAGCGCCAGATCTGCATGGTTACGTTCTGTGGTGGTATTGCACACCTTGAAATACAAAAATAAAATAATTTATAATCTTATCTTCATGACGCACTTCTATCATCTTCTCTGCACATGGAAAAAGTGAACAGATATATAAGTGAGCCTTCCCGTCCCCTGACACATACACTGCCTCATTAGGAGGAGAATAAGGGGTGCATGTGTGACCTTTCAATCTGACAGAGACTTACACTGGACATGTCCACCAGGAAGTTGTCAAAGAGTCTCCAGATATGGGGGGAGGTGTAGATCTCCTTCATTTCTACCTCTGTGTCCACGTAGCAGTGATTCACAAAGTTCACATAAGCAGTTTTCACCTGAAGGGCAGGAAATTTTGCAGAGATCAGTTGCCTGATTACTTTATATAATTGTATCCAAATATTACTGGCCTGAACTGCATGAATCATTTATACCCCATAACTTAATCTACAGATTCATTTTAGGCTAAATCCTTGTGATTTCTACCTCTGGTATACAGTTTATGTCAGTGACGACTTTGACAATGTCATCCAGGGGTAGCAGGGAGTTGCATTTCAACTCTGTGTAGACATTCTTGCCCTCGGTGCAGGCAGCCAGCAGCTCCACGAGAGTGTTGTGATACGCCAGAGCTCCATCTTCATCTGTCCGCTCCCACTCAGAGCCCATCATCTGCACCAACACTGAGAAGGAGGAGCGGTCGTTGTAGAACACCAGCACATCCTCGCCTCCATTAACCAGCTGGATACACAGATACCCAATGGCACAAGGTTAAAGATTATCACAACATCTAATATATTAAACATGACCAACACCAACAGAAATCCCCACCTCTGTCATGACTTTGTCTTGGCATTTCTTCACGTACTTCCCATCAGCTTTCACAATGGTTTGCAAGAACTTAAGATACTGAACGTGTCGTCCGTGTGTCTCAATGCAGTGAACAAAATGATGGACCACACGGTCACTGATCTCATTGCACAACTGGTAGTTGTTCATAAATATGTGACGCAGCGTCTCAGCTTCTAGCAACTGGTGGAAAACAGAAAAAGACAACTGTAATCTGATGCTATACTGCAAATAGGACATCCTTATCATTTAAGGCAGAGGTAGTACAATATGGTCACATCAACACACCCCCGGAGTGAGGAAAAGGTTCAGGTGTTTGTGTAGCAGGACTTGATTTTGTGGATTACCCCTGCAGAAGTTCTGCAGGAATGTATGTGCTAGGGTCATGATCTCCTTCATCTTCTCATCACTCTGTGGAAGAACGAAACAAATTACCTTACAGTTACCTTACAGATTCATTCACGTACCTGGCAACTAGCATATTACTCACGGTCTCATAGGGGATCTGCAGCAGGTCCAGCACCACAGTATGGGCCCCCATGTTCTTCAGCAGCCTCTGCTGCTGCACACGACTCTTCTTACTGGGATAGCACAGTTTACTGAGCCGCAGGAGGATCTACAGAGAAGACACAAGTCCTTTGTAGGCAACCAACAGTAAAGCCGAAAGGTTATTAGCCACAACATTAAAACACATATCTCACCTCTTTAACTATGTTATAGTTGTTTGCCTTGTTATTGTCAATCTGAGGTTTATTATCCCCATCCTGCACTGGGCTCAGAACCACCTCCTGGCAAGAGACACACATGAAGAAACACATTCACTCACTAAGGACATCCATGCCAAAGGTTTTATCTTGAATTTTAACACCCTTGACATCCTGTCTCTAAATACCAGGTATTTATGTGTGGAGAGAAGATTATTATCATCCAGCTAACAACAATGACATAAAAACATTATGTGTTACAAGCCTGATAAATAAAAAAAATGGCTTCCTGTTTAGCCTGATATTATTACTCATTATTCCTAAGTACTAAGCTAATAAAACAGTCTGCGCTGTGTGTTCTCCATCAGCTCTGATGCACAATAATAACAAAGAAAGAAGCTATTTACAGTGCAGTAGATGACTGATGCACTGTACAACAATACCCACAGAGCTGGAAATGTTGTACCAACATCTAACAAGCTTTTAGATGATGAAGCAGTACCTCAACGTTTGGCTCTTTGCCCTGCCTGACCACCAGGTCTTCACCGCTGAATACTCCACTCTTCTCCACCCACAGCTCTGACTTTTCAACAGTCAGACGCAGCTGGTCCAGATCTGCCTTGATCTGCTTGTAGTTTTCTACATCCTGCTCTGACACGAGAAGCTGGACCTGAAACACAAACACATGCAGGGTACTACTTACGCATTGTTTTATATATATATATATATATATATTTTATTTTCAATGAAGAATTTCTGTGCAGAATTACATCAGTCAGGACAGCTGGCCACATCATTCTTGCTCACCATGTGACTACAGTTCTCTTACCTGTTTGAATGCCTGCAGCACCTCAGCTCTCTGACTGAAGTGTTTGAAGATGAGCTGCAGTGAACCAGACACCAGTGGGGGGTAATCTTGCATGATTAGATGGATCAGAACCCTCAAAAACGTGCGGCCACCCTCATCATCCAGTTCCACTGCGCTCAGCTCAGAGCTGAAATCATACATGTGAGTTTTTGAGAATGAATTAAAACACCTGCAGCCGAATAACAGGCACAGCATCACCTACCTTCCTGCAAACATGCTCTCTGCCTTTGTTGTAATCTCATCTATGTCTGGGTCAGAAGCTAAAGACAAAGTACAATAACACACAGATCAATTAAGTATGATAGGCTGCTCGGATAAACAACGAATAATGTTCTGCATGACAAAAGGGTAAAGTCTTACGTGTCACTAGAGACATATCAGCTACAGAGACAGAGCTGTCAGTGATGGTCTTGTCCCCAAACTCTTTCTTGTAGATGGACAGTAAGTATGTTATCCTGTAATCCAACCTCACACTCAGAATGAACTGAAAGAGAAATAAAAAAAAATAGTTTAAAAAAAAAAGGTACAACTGCATCAGAAATGACTGGAACGTCAGGTTTTGGTGATGCTTACCTGCAGGATCTCAATGATCTTCAGCTTGGTGTCCATCACCATGACGTCCTCATTGTCTGGCAGGAAGTGTCCTTTCCCGTAGCGTAGGGAGGGGGGCGTGTCAGGGAGGCTGTGTGGGACACCGCGACTCATCACCATCTGAGTCATCATCTCTCCAACACCGTGGATTGTACGCAGGACATTATTGCCTAGAAAAACACACATCTATCACTCAGCATGTGTGCACCATCATTTTATATCTGTTTACTGCATACATTTGCCATATTGTTATCTTTCACTCTTAGAAAACAGATCAGCTGGGCATAAACAAAAATAAACCTAGAGGTTGTAATACTAAAGGTTTATATGACAGACTGCACTGACCGGCCTCTGGGCTTTTGCTGAGCTTGTTCATGAAGGTGAGTGGGTGCTGGACAATATCCAGGATGGCCAGCAGGGTGCGTGTGAGACGCAGAAGCTCACTAAAGCTATAGAAACCAAAGTAAACCAGGTTTCGAGCCAGATTCACCACCTGAAAAAGAAATGTAACACACATGAAAAATCTTTGAAGTTTAACAGTAAGCACCATCTTATCCAGTGTATTATACCTCGAGTGTGAGTTCATTCTTATCTTTTTCCCCAAATGGAAAAGGCTGGCTGACCACATCTCTGAGATATTCCTCCACAAACTCCATGGTGGGAGCAAACTTTCTTTTCATCTCCTCTCTTGAGCTGTCAGTGGACTCATACTCAAACCTGCAGAAACAATCAAAACATACATGCAAAGACTTTAACTATGTGCTTGATCACTGTACGTATAACCTCACACAAAAATGGCTCACTCATTGATGGTGATCTTAGAGGGAATCTCGGTCCAGAGGCGGGCATAGCGAACAGGAACCACAGACTCCTGTGGGTCCCGGTCCACATGCATGTGCAGCATTAGGCGGCAGAAAGAGGCTCGCAGGTTGTAGGGCAGGCAGTCATCAAACATGCAGCGCAGGATCAGATCCACAGGCAGCTGACTGGAGATCTGGTTGATGGCTAGGTACTGACGGTCCAAACACATTTTAGCAATCAGGTTAAGCTGGTACCTGCAGAGGAGATGATGAAAAAAAGGGGGGGGGGTTAGTTCCTGCTTCTTAAATGTATCTGTTGTTGTGTTACTGAGAACATCTCCATCACATGTAGTAGGTGATGATGTCTGCATCTATCTTATGATTGCCCTTAGCATCTTGGGCCAGGTGGCGGATGGATTTGCCATGGGGTTCCTTGTGGGAGTCGATCCAGTAGAGCCAAACCTCCTCATCCTCCACCTCCTCCTGCAGCAGAGAGGACTCCAGGGTGGTCTCCGTGTTAGAGATTAGTCTGGGGGAGGGTGGTGAGGGAACGGGAGTGACATGAAGCAGTTAGTAGAAAAACTGCACACATTACAGTCTGATGTAGAGCTGCTGCTGCTGAATATATCAATTTCACAAGAGGTAGATACACTGAAGGAAATGGCACTCACACATGCTGTGGAGAGTATATGCGTGTTTAAACATGTTTAAAAATGAACAACTGAAATATGACAGGACTGAGCGGGCTGTTTTAAATATAGATACCATAGTCAGGGTGTGACTCACTTTGTCTGGATCAGGATATCTGCGTTGGTGGGATTCAGCATAAATTTACAGATCAGCTCCTGTGTGACGGGGATGGCGGTTTTGTTTGACACACAGAGATCAGAGAGATAATCCAGGAATCTGAAGGAGTAGGCAACAGATGACAATGTTTAAAACACAATGCTTGTATGAATTAAACATATATTAAAGCTGCGTCAAACCAAATGAATAAACATGTCTACTCCTCTGTTTGGGAGGCGTACGTATCTGACCTGGGTTCCCTGTTGCGCCTCAGCAGGCTCACAAAGGTCTCGATCTCTCTGGCTGTGATGTGTTTTTCCAGCAGCTTGCGGTTGTTGTGTAGCAGTGCAGTGATTGTGTCCTCAGCCAGAATCTCATACCCAATCTGAGACTGCATGATGGAGAACTTTTTGGCTATATATTCCTGCGTGACAAAATAAATAATTTGTTTTTAAACATTCACAAACCTGGAAGTGAACTGACCGAACAAAGGTATGATGTTGATGACAATCAGTTGTTTCAGGTAGAACAATGCTGAACCTATTATTTATAGGACTCCTTATTTATGTTGTATTTATATAAATGTGCTTTTTTTATTTGATTATATTTATTTATATATTATTTTCATTATTTTCTTCTGTTCATCCACTAATTTGATAAACAGGATGTTTGAGTTCTAGTGTGGCAGAATCTATACTGTAGGCAGCCACCTCTGTGCTTAAGTACCTCACATCTTGTTGACTCAGAGCCTGTTAGTGACCCTGATGACAACTCAATGAATGCTATAATGCTCAGCATTACATGACATATTATGCTGAGAACATGCCTGGTTCTTGCGATAGTCCTGCTGGGAGTGTCGCAGCACCCTGTAGCAGAGCCTCAGCATGTACTTGAAGTGAGCATAGCGCTGGTCTCCCAAATCTTCCAACCTCAGCATGGGACCTTCGCCGTGATCATTAAATGGAGCCTTCAGTATGCCGAATATCTGCAGGGACGGACACACACATGCAGCGGTAAAGACACTCTGAAAATGAAGACAAAGGGTGTTCTGTGTCTGTGAGTGTGTCTGTGCTGACCTGGGCAAGAATGTTTTGTTCCCTCATGAGTTTTTGTCTCTCCCGGTTGGGTGTAGATGTAACCACAGACAGAACATCCTGTCCATTATTTGGCACCACACACACAAAGAAAACCAGGTCCTCCAGAAGCTTAGTCACAAACCTGAAGGCAACAGCAAATCATGAAATATGCACACACTTCGGTCAAACATGTTGATCACTGCTTATTTCACTGCACCTCCTCTCATTCTGAGTAATGTTGGCATTCTGAAGGGTCTTCACAGTGGACTCTAAGACCTTGTTGGCATCATTAGCAAAGTCCAAGTCTCTGACCTCTGACAGCGGAACAGACACAATGGCAAAAGCCTCTTTGTCCTCTTTAGTGGGACAGGTGCCAATCTGTGGGACAGCCAAAAAAAAGTGATGTAACATTTATTTGTGTGATTGTGTCTGTGTGGGAGAGTGTGTCTGTGTGGGGACCTTGAGCATGACTGGACGCTCCTCCTCTGTATCAATGGGGACGCTGGTGCTGGTCACCCAGGTGTTGGTACACAGGTGCCTCAGTCTGACGTAGGAGTTCCTAAGGAAGGATGGGACAAAATATTAACAGCAGACACAAGATAAGTTGATGGTACGATACCAGCACAACTTGATATTCTACAGTCTCAAGAGGATGAAGCATGCTGATTTAATCCTCCTCTTAATCCATTAAGAGTTAACAGTTGACATGCAAATCGTTACTGGTTTCAAAAAATACTGAATGAACTGAGTCACAGTTTAAGGGCATCTCTGCTCTGCTGATAACACAAATGACATCAAACTCACTCACAAAAGCACTTTAATGGCAGATTTTGTGACAAGTACTGTTTTGCTTTGAGCTGTGAAAGAAACACCTCATGTGGGCACAACTACAAGGTTACAGAGGCAACTTGTTTTTTTTTAATGCTGCACCCTTGTGAGTGACTGACCTGGGCACAAGGCAGTCGGCCCGCTGCAGAGTGGTGGCATCCAGCTCAAACAGAGAGGCGATGTCATTCCCATGGCGGACAGAAACCAGGGTTAAAGCAATCTTCTCTGCTGCCTGATGCTTCCTCTTGGAGTACACAGTATCTGTCTCGTTCTACACACACACATGCAGAAGAAGGAGAAGTTAGTGTGTGCAGTATAAATATGTACATGAGGAAGAGAACAATTCATTTGTTAAACGCTAAAGTCTGCAGGTTCAAGTCTATACAGGGAAGATTTCTGCATACTTTAGTCACAGACTTCAAATAACTAAACATGTAATTTTTCTGACTCACAAATTATTGTGTCAACATTTGTATCTATGACATATCTACAGATTTCCCATTGTTTTATTGACCAATTGAAATGTTTCCTATTCCTGTTGGATATAGAATTTCACCAGTTCAACAGGTTCAACGGATCTTTTAATGAACCCATTGCTTTCAGTGGGAGACAGGGCTGGACTGCAGACAGGCCAGTTTAACACCTGGACTCCTATTACAGAGCCATGTTGCTGCTGTTACGTGCAGATTGTGTTGACATTGTCCTGCTGAAATAAAGTGTCCTGAGAAGGACACCAAATGGCCGGCTGGCTGCATATGTTTCTCTAAAACCTGCCTAAACATCATTCTGCCTTCACGGTGCCTTCATGTGCTTCATAATTCTCATTTTATATCCAGTCATGTTACTAACCTGTTGTCAGTTAATGTCATTACCCTTTTTGGTTTGCTTGTAACTAGTGTTACAGTAATTTCCCTTTCTGACGTATCAATGAGACATTTAAGAACACGTTCTCTCAACATCTCAAGGTCACTACTCACGGAACTCTGCTTGTGCACTTGACATGCACGATACATCTTCATATAATATAACAGTGCGGACAAAGGACGAGCACTGTAACATCCTTAGTGTCAGGTTGTCTTATCTGCCCTTACATCCTCATATAAACACTGATAAATGACTCCTAGTGATGATAAATGCTAATAGATAGTGATGTATAATCGAGGACAGACGGATGCAGCCACACCATACTGTCACAGCTTCTTACACTAATGAGGTATCAGACTAAACAGAAATGTAGCCAGAGAGCCGTGACTTCTCTGCAGCATGTAGGCTGCTACAGTGTGCCGATGCAGCAGATAATGGTGAGGGTTAATTTCTCCCACTGTTCTCTGCATGTCAATGGGAAGCTCCCCAGAGCTGCCTCTGCGCCTCGGCTTCTCTATCCTCCAACTCCCCCCCGCACCCCCCACCCCCCATCCCACTCTGCTGGTGACTCACCCCACCAGCTTAGCACAGGCGAGTGGAGCAGAGCAGACAGCACGTCTGCCTCCCCTCCATCCCCTCTCGTAGGGCACCCCCCACACCCAGACGTTATGTAAGGAGCCCCCTGTGTGTCTGAAATTCAGCATGTGCATGAGAAAGTGTGAGAGTGTGTGAGTTTGTGTGTGCGGTGTTGTGTGTGGTATTGCCAGAATACAAATGTACAAGGTAGCAAAGAGCTAAAAGAAATGTCTAGATATAGACTTTGAGTTTGGCAGAGTTTGTGTGTGTGAGTATCTGTGAGAGTGGTATTGCATACTGGTGGAATTACAAACTATTGGATGAGGAGACAGAGAAGGCTCTGAAGTTTCAAGTTATATCTGCAGAGATTACTATTCTTTTCACCCCTAACACTCATAATTTCATAATTGATCCTGATCATCAACTCAGCTTCTCCTTGTGCAATCTGCCTGATCTGCGGTGAAAGATGACACAAATATCTTAAATTATAATTATCAACTCTGTGTAGAAGATAATGTGAAAAATCTGCCACTAATAGCTGGTGTGACGCCCCCATCTGAGGTCAGGTACATGTATAATTTCGCTTGTTTGACTGACTCACCTCTCCTTTGGACTCCACCGTGTTGTCTTTGAATTCAGGGTTCGCCTGCAGAGAAATTGACCAGTCAGTGACCTCCCATTGGGAAAAGCTCTGATGACAGTCCTGTCATTATCATCAGCATCACCCAGTCCAAACTATTCAGCAGCAAAAGATGGATGATAGTAGCCATAACAATGGGAACAGTGCCACCTACAGCACATCATCCAAAGTTCACCTTAACCGTACTCACTCAGAAACTGAGAAGTAGATTCACAGTTTGACTCACAGTTTAAAAAAAGCAGTGTAAAAGCTACGAAATGAACAAGTGAAATCAGAAGTTGTAGGTGAGACAGACCTCAGCAGCGAGGTAGTTCCCTGTTGCCAGATGTTTGAAGCGGAAGAGACTGTTCCACTGGCCAGCTCCACCTCTGCAGGGGTCATAGTGCACAACCTGCCAAAAATTAGAAACATTTCATGCCAATAATCTCTACTTTTATACAACATTTATCATTTTTTTTTAAATATAACCGTATGCTACACAGAGTGTATACATTTTCAAGCGCAGTACTACATCACTGCAGTATCAGAATGACTCAGAAAAACAGTCATCTCTCATTAAATGTGTACAACAGAAATTTATCATCCAGATACAACATGTCACCAACTGATACGGTAACATAAGTTCATTCTGGAACAAAGTGTAGAGGAAGAACAGGAACTTCAGTTTAGTGCGAGCTGATAAAGAGGAACATGCAGTACAATAGATGGATTGTTCAAAGACAAAGGTTAATGGGGCAGACATTCTGCATGAAAGGGAAATTATGCTTAGATTCATCAGAAACAGTCCCTAATGATGACTGAACTGTGTGCTTATTCAATCAGAGCTGAGCAAGAGACCCAGCAGGATCTCTCCTTTGCTGGAACTAGGCTGGTTGTTGCTTAAAAGGACTGAGTGATAAAGCGTAGGCTTTTACATCAACAACCTTATCGTGGGAAAAAAAGATGTACTGTAGTCTGAGGGTCCCAACAAGGGCGTATCCATCATGAATCTGGAACCAAATTCTACTCAGGAAAGGAGTTTCAGGACCTCACTTACTGTCTTATCCAGCTTATCGACATTTAAAAGATACAGTGTTCATTGCAGTCTGTGCTTTTACCTCAACCTCCCAGAGAGCTTTGGAGCTGGTGGCAGAGGTGGCAGACTGACGCAGCGTGGTCCTCAGAAAGACGTGTTGCTGCTTCTTGTACTCATCACAGGTCAGAAACTTCTCCTGCTCGGCATGAAACAGCCTCACCACATCTCCCTGACATAAGACAGCAAACAAAAAAAAACTGCAATAGTTTGACATCAAGAGAACTAACAGCATAAATGGAGCTACGTACCCCCTTCAACACGTCATCCCTGTAGTCACTAAACTTCATAAACAAGGTGACCTTCCAGCTGGTGTTACAGTTAACAGCATTAACCTGCAGCATGGAGCAGAGCGGCGGGGGCATTAGGACTGTAGCCTGTCATATGATCTGCACAGCCACACGGCACATGGCCTTGTAGTGTTGTGCTGACAAAAACAGCACGACTGGACTCATCCCACCTCTTTGCAGCCAGCGTTGTCCAACAGCTCAATGTTACTGGCGTGCAGAGGCTGCCCGGCGTTCACTGGCATCAGCACCACTTTGTCTCCGACCACCACCTTGAAGACAAGAAGAGACCGAGTCAAACTGCAGCAGGCAAAATGTCTGTAAACTTTCAAGTAAAGTTTTCAATAGGACAGTAAAGGTGAATCCATGCAAGTATCAAATATCTGTATTCTATTTTTTCCTATGAGTGCTTCACTTTCAAACTGAGTTCAAACTGTTCACAACAAAAAGGTGGATTTATAGCCTGGTCGCAGGATATGAACGCATGGCGCCTTTAAAGTTCACATGTTATTGTATCACTGCTTGAACAGCCCATGCTCTCTATCACAGCTTAACATAACTTATTATGTTATGTTATGTTATGTTATAACTACAGTCAACCTGAGCAGCCACACACAAGCACACTGTGGCTTCAGCAATGGTGACTCATCACAGAGTGTTCAGTGCTGTGCTGGCGTTTCTAAAATAATAAGATAATGAGCAACAGATAACTAGATTTATGTCAACATGCATTCAAAAAAGGTGCTGCATCCATGCTTCTTCAAGAAATTCAAAACAAACACCATGCACAATCTGAAGCAATACCTTTAACCATAGGATGCTAAAGCCAAAGGAAAGGGACAAAATCAGAAATGTTACTGGAACAGGACAAACAATGAACTGACAGTCTGGGCAGAGAGGAGTGCCACGTTGTAGTACTGTACTGCCTATCTACAGCGAAACACACATTATCTCCTTCACTGCGGAGCTTCCAGAAGGGCTGGATGTAGAACCAGGAGCCTTCGTTCCCAGCTGGGTCCAAAGATACCCGCATGGCATTCTTCTCCAGCAGAGCAGGGAGACGCTTGTTCACCGTCAGGTACTTATTGCTCTTTATGTGCAGGAGCTGAAACACAAGAATCAGGCTGTTACTGCAAGGGCAGTAGTGGAGGTATTCAGACCATTTAACAATATAATTCTGAAACAAAAACACACCTCATTAAGAAGAAGGTTCATGTACAGTAAGTAAAAAAAATGTGATTACCTCCTATATAAATATTTTTAGAATTTACTTAACGTGTGACAATCCACTGTCTATCATCATCATTGCACTTTACACACTGTGACAGCTGATCTGTCTCAACAGTACATTTGATCCTGTCTCCATGATACAGACAATGACATTACTCCTGTTGTCCCCCATGCATAATATCGACAACCGTCTCAGTTTAGAGACGCTTGTATGGATCCTGCTGCAGGTATTTAATGAACTCAGACCAAAGACTCACTCTGAGAGCTGAGTAAGTCAGAGCTGTAGAAAGGAATCAGAAGTTAGTCAGAACTGCAAGTGTGTACTGTACAGATAGTGCCTCAGTTTAAGAGGCTTCTCCTGCTCTGACTGACTGCTGGGGTGTTGTGGTTTTTATTTCACATTTAATCATTTAGGATTTGTCAGAGCTGTTAACGAGCATTTACTCATGTGAGTTTCAGGTCAGTACCTCCTACAGACACCCCAACAGTCAGTCTTGCTGCACCTTTACAGGTCTGGTTGTAATCTGCAGCAAGACGTTATCATTTTTAGTTTTATATGTACAATTCTTAATTTTTAAAGCTGTGAAGAAAAGTATGGTATATGATTTGATTTTATAACTCTAAAAACCTGTATGAATAAAGGAGCAGTTCAACTTTTTTATTCAGTGTGGTGTCCTTTGGAGATGTTCCTTTACTATTTACTGATTCCACTGGAAAAAAACCCATGAATGAATATTTAATTGTGTTTTAGCACTGTGTAGTTTCAGCAATCAGTGAAACCAAACACTACCACACTTTTTAACAAGCATTCTGACGTCTCAGGGATTAGGTGACAGTAACACAACCTCAGTAAACAAGAAAACAAACATAGTGCTCTGGACAATCTGGCCCCACGAGTGTTTGCAGAAGTGTGCGGCTCTACCTGGATGACACTACTGTACTTGACAATTTCTCCAAGAAGCTTCTTGTTCTCTGAGTCGTTCTGTTTCTGCTCAAGTTCTGCTGCATGCTGATGAAAGAGAGAAGTGTTAAAACTTTGAAAAGTTTGCAAGGAAAGACCTTTCTTTGAAGAAAGGTCTTCAAAAGACCCAGACTGTGATTTAAAACATTCACACCTGTAACTTCTTAAACAGGTCTCCTTGTGTGTTGTTGTTTCCTTGTTTTCCTTGTTTTGCCTTCCAGAACTGCTTCTGGGCTGAGTATCTGTTCATGGGACACACCTTGAAGAGACAATCTGCAGAGGAGGAAATGCACACACAGGAGTCACTTACCGACAGTCACTGTCAGGTCAAGTGATACTCCACAGTCTTAATGTGGTGAAACTGCATTTTGAGGTTTAATGTTTTTTTTACCCATCAGAGGAGTCACTTACACACATAAAATCCTTTTTAAAACCACAATGTTGTGTTAGAGAACACAGGGTGTACATGTGTGTGAGTGTGTGTGTGTCCTTAGAGTGCGACCACTAAAATCCTGCGTACCTCTGAACTTCTTGGGTGGATTGACCAGATCTCCAGCATCAGGCTGGACCACACACCTGTCATCGACAAGCCTGCAGAGAACAAATCCATCATTCAGTTCATCTTTGTAATTCTAATGTGACCATTCAGATTTACATAGCACAAAAATGTGACCTATCATTTACATATGCAGTTCAACACCACCCTTTCTGGCCACCTGCAGGCTGGAAAGACAAGAAAGAGAGCGCATTTCCATCATATGCTTCTGCTTAGATCTCTCAGCAGCACTGATGCTGAGTGGACACCATTCACTTTGGTTTGGGGATTCTTTAGCTTTAGACCAGAGTAAAGTTACAATTAAAAAGTGTGTATTTGAATCCAACATCTGTTGCTCAGTGTTATTTTCAAATGCAACAGTGTCCAAAATATTGTTATATATGCACATACAGTACAGATACACATGTAAATTCCATCTATTCAGTCCAGATCAATGTTAGATTTCCTTTAGACTGCAGGAGAAATGAACAGACTCTTGATCGAGTCTGTATTTAATGACGATCCCATTAAGTCTTGACATTACTGCAGTAAAAAAAATTTTTTAAGACAACAAGAAAGAGAGGCAAACAGGGAAGAGGTGATAAAATGAGAAGGAATCTACATTCTACATCGATGTGTAAAGTTTTTCAATAAAATATTAAATAAAGCTTTTAGACTGAACTGTGTTGGTTATGGAAGAGAAAGCCTCCCTGTCAAGTCCTCTGTAGATTACTGGAGCTCACAGTGAGCTGCCAACACCAGAGGAAACATGTGGTTTCTGTGCAGAGCTGATTACAGGCCATTCAAAAGGTGTCTGTCTTTTTCAGCACATCGAAGCCTATTATTTGCTTGTTGCGACACTTTAGAAAAGTTTCAGCAAAGTTTCAGAGACATCCAGCAGGTCAGCACATCTCACACCTCTGACAATGATGACAGATAACTGAAGAAACAAGAGCAAAAAAGCAGGCCTAAATATAAGCATGCTGCAAATAAGTAAGGCTGCAAGACATGTTTGAGCTGTTGAGTGTAGAGCTGGAATAGCAGCTTCTCCGAGCTCCATTATTTAGTGGAGGCAAAACAATGGAGACGAATAAAAGGACAGGTTTGTGAACAGAATACCAAAAACACTGAAGAGATGGGAACAGAACAGGCTGTCTGTTCTGTAGATAAAATGCAGGTGTGGGCAGTGAATTTTCTTTATGCTCTATTTTTCTTTTTTACATGATCATTTGATTCAACATCATTTGACTGTGCTTTAAAACTTTTAATTAAAATTTTATTTTAATGTCTTGGAGGAACATGTCTTTCATCTGGACATCTGTTTGGCTCAGGTGAGACAAAAGAGGAGCAATTTACACTCGTCCTTCCTCTTTTAAGCCGAATGACAACAAGTGTTTTCTTGTTGAGTGTTTGAGGGATGCTTTACAGTTACATGTGGTCTCACCCCAGGGAAAGCCTGAAGTTGTGAATTCTGCAAAATAAACTCTATGACACCAGACTCCATATCATTCCATCCACCCCCTTTGCACCCGAGTTCGAGGTACACAAGCCTGTCCATTCATCCCATCCACTGAGGAGAAACATAATGCTATGCACAATTCTTCCAATTCATACAAAGCTGGCAGTCCCACTCAAGCCAGCAGAACCATTTCCTATTTGTGCCATGATGCTTGATCAGTGTCAATCCACAGGCTGTGTATTATTTCCTCCAACTCTGTATCAGAGTTACATCTAAATGAGAAACAATAGAGCCCAACAGGAAGCATTATAAAGTGCTAACTGGTGAAACAGGAAGGTTGGCTGGAAAAGTCCACCGAGCTCATAAATAAGTAACTATAGGTCCGCAAAGAGCTGGGCGTAAGTACAAACACAGCCGCTCTGACACTGTCTGACACTCTGTAACTTAGTTAAACATAAACCAAAGATAAATCGACCAGGCTACATGCTAATTATAGCGATTGCTTGTGTGGAGTGGACAGAGAACAACAACAGACAAAACACAGTGCAAAGCAGCAGATCAGATATGTTTCTCCTGTGAGGTGTTTTCTCAGGAAGGAGGCCTTGTGTACAAAAACTGATTTTACCATAAGTGTGTGTGTTAGTGCATGTTTCAACCTGCTGATAAAGCAGCCCCATAATCTGAGTCACACAGTTCTTTATTAAAACATATCCTGGGAAGATTTCAGTTTTACCAAGAGCATTTAGACAATACAGCTATGTTCATTTATTATTCCTGGGATCTATTTGCAAAATGAACTGATTACTTCGAGATTAAAAGTATCTCTGTAACTGACAGAACTCAAAGGTTAGTTGCTGTTTGACTCACTGCAATGTGAGGTGTGAGGACCTCACAGATTTAATGTTATCCTGTGCAAACATGGGCGGCCTTGTGTAGCCGAGGTTACACTGCTCAGGGAGGTTCCTGTAGGCTCTTTGCTGTAGATACCACCACTCTCTCTCTCACTCTCTCTCACTCTCTGGGCCTTGGCGAGCTCTGGCAACACGCAGCTCCTGATAAAATCCTCAGGCTCCTGTCAAACTACATGAGTTATTGAATGGCTGATAAGAATTTTGTTTCTTTGCTGCACAATAACAGAAGGTGTGAACAATTGCTGCTGTGCATTTGGAAATTTACAGCCTCTTTGTATGCTGCTGCTACATTATATTATCACAGGGCTGTTCTGTTTAGGGAGTGTCTTACTAAGAGAAAACTTTTCCTGTGCCTACTCCTGTAAGTCACAAGTTGTAAGAGAATGGACAGACATTTTTAAGCCGACTTGTGCTAAACAGGTACCTGACCAAGAGTTGTGAAATTACTGCTGAATAATAGGTAGAAAAGAAAGGAGGTGGGTGGGGCAGACTCATTCCTCAGGGCCAGTCAGTCTTTCCACAATTGCTCTGCAGGCTCAGAGGCCAGAGTGCACCCGGAACCAGTGAGGCATTCCACCTTGCACTGAAGCTTTCAGCTGAGGAGGAACTGGGGCCAAACAAACTGCTCGTGGCACTTTTGTTTTCTATACTGCTGTGTGGAGAATGACACAAATGACAAGCAATTTCCAGCACACCTACACACAACCTCAAATATTATAGAAAACTGACAGAGAGGCTAAAAGCAAGAGCGATGACACCTGAGGAAATATTCAACTTGTTTACATGCTAGAATTTCTGAAGAATTCCTGCAAGCACTTTATGTTTTATATACATTTATAGACAAATCTTAAAATCTTTTGCTGTGATGTTGGATGCTACAAGAACTATGCAGGTTACCATAACGATCACAAAATAGCATACTGGCGAAAATTTCACAATTTATTGGATCCTAATGCTTCTATTGTGATACATTGCTTTATTCTATCAAAGGGTTCATTGCTACAGAGTGATTCAATGACAGAATCAATCGTTGGAAATAAGTATGAACATTTCTGCCTTAATACACTTCAAGTTTACACTTCATATCACATTTTTCAGAGCATGTATCAAATACTGAATGTTTCACCTGATCCCTGCCAATACACAGCCTGACTGTCTGCTAACTTTTACCAATTTCAAAGTTATTTTCACCTATTAATTGACTAAAAATGAATAAAGATTCAGCATAAAGCTTTACATTTCTTCTTCTCATTGCCCTTTTTCACCTCATGACCTCTCATGTCTGTCTGAAGGGAACCCTGAGCTGCAGGCCTTTGACCCCTGCTTTACATTATAACCTGTAGCATGTGAAAGTGACTAAATCAAAATGTGGTTCAGATCTTAGATTTTAGGCATAAGGTGGCTGATTGCACAACACGGAAGGCGACTGTGTGTGCAGCACTTTAAAACAGTCAGTGTAGTCTCAAACACAATCCAAGTGTCTGTCAAGTTTCTGATGTCATTCTCTGGGTCCTCGAACCCTGCTTTGGCGAAGGGACCACAGCAAACAGCGCAGCCTGCGGTTTCTTCTTGTGTACCTGGGCAACACGTTGCTTTGCATTCCTGTTACATTTGCGTATATGTGAAGAATTTCCTGCAGTTTGCGCGCTGACAGGCCCGAGCCACAAGTCGCACTTCAACTTTTGAGCGGTTTACTATGAGCGCACAGGGATCTAGAAAGCGGCAAGTCGTATCAGATGTAAAGAGGAAGTACTTAATATGCACATGAGAGGGTTAATCAGAAAGTGAGAGGCAAGCAGGAGGAACATACCCCAAAGTACTGATGAAGCCATTCACTGAGCCTTCCGCGTAAAGAGACACAATGTCTCCAATGTGAAGAAAACTGGATCTGTGCTCTGACATTTTCACTGAAGAACGGGCTCTGTAGGCTTGTTCTGCTTCCCCATTTAACAAAAATACCACTTCTTCTCCTCCTCCTCCTCCTCCTCCTGCTCGGGTAAAGTAAATCCACACGTTACAGCGCCTCCAGTTCAGCAGCAGCAGTCCTCACATTCACCGTCATTTTTTCCCACTTGTGCCGTCCACGCAACGCGATTCAGCAAAAAGTGCAAGAAAGCTACAAACTGCAGGCGATGGTGTGTTTTTACAAACTTCTTCCTGTATGTGAGACAGACCCGCACAGTGCTCTTCTTCACATCCACTTCAGGGGGAGGAGACTGCTGCTGTCAGGGCTGTGAGCGAATTCCGTTCAATGACATGTTTTAGTTTTTATTCAGAGCAGGCGCACTGAACATCACAATGCAACTGTGGTTTGTTGTTGTTGTTGTTGTTGTTGTTATTAGGGCCCGAGCACCGAATGGTGCAAGAGCCCTATTGAAACCCTTAGGATTATTATTTTTTTTTTTTTTTTTTTTTTTTTTTTCCCCCTCCGAGATCGCATTTTTGGAGGCCTTAACATGCCCAAAAACTCACCAAACTTGGTAGAAAAATTCATTCGCCCGAAAAATTTTGAAATTTGCTGACTTTTGAAATGCACATATAAAAATGGCTCTATAGCGCCCCCAACGCGTAGCCCCTCTGGCCGGTTTGACACAGGATTATGAAAATTGGCACACATATGTATCACCTCAAGACGCACAAAAAAGTCTCTTGGACCCCCCCTCCAAACCCAACAGGAAGTCCGCCATTTGAAGGTTTGTGGCCATTTTTGGCGATGTGTGACCCTGCTGCCAAACTTTTCACGCCTCGCATACTTCAACGGATTGAGCTGAAATTCGCCGTGTCCACTCAGGACACCATAGGGAATAGACGCATTCCAAAACTCTTACAAAAGTCTGACGGTGTGGCCGGGGCGTGGCCTCAAAGTTTGACCATTTCTGAGGACACAGAAAGTCTCTATAACTTCTTTGTTTTCTGTCCGATCTGTACGAAATGTCACATGTATGATCAGAGTCTGACCCTAAACACATCTATACAACAATATTGAGGCTTTGACAGAGCGCCACCTACTGGCTACACAAAATGTTGTGTTTTCATAGGTTTTTCTGCCTGCCCCCCTGGCCTGTTTTGAGTAGGGTCATGAAAATTGGTACACATGTGTATCACCCCAAGATGCACAAAAAAGTCTCTTGGACCCCCCCTCCAAACCCAACAGGAAGTCCGCAATTTTGAAATTTCTGTTAATTTTTGGCGATTTGTGACCCTCCTACAAAACTTTTCACGCCTCGCATACTTCATCCAAATGAGCTAAAACTCACTGTGTCCACTCAGGACACCATAGGGAATAGACGCATTCAAAAACTCTTACAAAAGTCTGACGGTGTGGCGGGGGCGTGGCCTCAAAGTTGACCATTCGCCATTACAAAGGAACTCACTGTATTTATTGCCCTAATGCGTAGCCCCGCTGGCCAGTTTGACACAGGATCATGAGAATTAGCACACATGTGTATCACCCCAAGACGCACAAAAAAGTCTCTTGGACCCCCCCTCCAAACCCAACAGGAAGTCCACCATTTTGACTTTTGTGGCCATTTTTTGCCTATTTGTGACCCTGCTTCAAAACTTTTCACGCCTCACATACTTCATGCAATTGAGCTGAAATTCACTGTGTCCACTCAGGACACCACAGGGAATAGACGCATTCCAAAACTCTTACAAAGGTCTTACGGTGTGGTGGGGGCGTGGCCTCAAAGTTGACCATTCGCCATTACAAAGGAACTCCCTGTATTTTTTGCCCTAATGTGTAGCCCCGCTGGCCAGTTTGACACAGGTTCATGAAAATTAGCACACATGTGTATCACCCCAAGACGCACAAAAAAGTCTCTTGGACCCCGCCCCCAAACCCAACAGGAAGTCCGCCATTTTGACTTTTGTGGCAATTGTTTGCCTATTTTTGACGCTGCTTCAAAACTTTTCACGCCTCACATACTTCATGCAATTGAGCTGAAATTCACTGTGTCTACTCAGGACACCATAGGGAATAGATGCATTCCAAAACTCTTTCAAAAGTATTACCGTGTGGCGGGGGAGTGGCCTCAAAGTTGACCGTTCGCCATTACAAAGGAACTCGCTGTGTTTTATGCAGTACTACCCATATACTTTATGCAATGTGGACAAAATCTTACAGTACTGCTATGGACCCGAGTCTGAACAGACATATATGCTAATAGGATGATACGGTCATAGCGCCACCTACTGGTAGCAGGAAAGTTTGGTTGTAAACATGTGTTCGTTGTATCTCTGTGGAAATAAGAGGAGAGCATAGGACAGGAGAGTATAGGAGACAAGAGCATAGGAGAGAAGACTGCGATGAAGGTGCGCGAGGGCCCGCAATGCTGCTTGCAGCTTTAATTGTTATTGTTATTGTTTATAAAATGTTTATCAAAACGTGTTTCATGACAGATTAGAGCCTAATTTATTAGACTGTCAGGGTGAAAAAGTACCCTGGGTTGTGGATGAACTACGTTCAGGAACATGGCATACAACAATACCTCAATCTTTTGTTTTCCACAACATCAGTATTGAGTGAAAACAAGACAAAAATAAAACGGAAGCATCAGATTTGTAATATGGATTTCTCTTTGTTGCCTTCAATGTGTGTGAGGCTCATTCACATATATTGAAAATGGTTGGTAAACACTTGTTTAGACATAAATGTTAGGCATTGAGGTGGGTATAATATATGTTGCTGAACTGAAGTAATTGGCAATAAATAAATAAACGTCATGTATTTTGTACATTTTGGGACTATATGTTCAATAAGCTGTGGCAGCCGAGTAGGCTAAAAATAGGCTGATCTTGTCTTAACTACTTTTGAAATTATAGAATAATCCAGATATAAATATGTTGTGTCTTCTTCAGAATTATTGTCAGACGAGCTAGTGTAATGTTCTTTGTGTTCCGTGTTTGGTTTCACACTTCAGTTCTACTGCATTCCCTTTAATCATGTCAGGGCCTCAACCCTCACACTGGGCACGCAGCTGTGCTGCTGAATATAACATGGTTAATACTTGGCTTATTTGCTGATGCATCTTACAAATAATGTATTGCAATACACAAATTGATGTCAATCCAAAGAGATGAAACTTCCATTACTTTAAGAAAAGGATCTGAGTACTTCATCCAACACTGATGATGATGATGATGATGATGCGCAGACAATGGAAGTCTTACATTAGTTGTCATTTCCTACTGGACAGCTGTATCTAGTAGTGGAGCAGTGACATCCTCATCATAAACAGATATATTATGGTGGACATTATTGTATGCTGCCTACATAATTACACCAGGGGGCGCTGCAGATCCAATCTTAAGGAGCCCTATAATCAGACCTGCATTGCCCTGAAGGGTCCACTTCACTAGAGCCCAGTCAGCTGCTCTCCAGACTGTGTCTGTGTGTTAAATACAAACATCTCTGATTCCAGTGAATGATACAGTGACACATGGTCTATACTGAAAACAATTTCTTTGGAGGTTCATACATCCACAGTGAAACCAGAGGACCTGCAAAGGTTACATAATGACAGACTAATTTCTGAGAACCGTACAAAGATGCTCCAGAGAGTTTGGTCTGACAGCAGTGATTTATGTGGCCCTCATATATACACATTATAGATCACTTCAGATCTAATGCTGGCAGACAGATGAGATCACTCAGTGCCACGTTTACAGCTTTACTGTGCAATAGTTATTCTGATAACATGAAACCTCTAACACAAACCAAGAAGTAAAGTACAGCTTTATAGCACGCTGCACTGTGAGCATGCTGTAATGATGGTTTTCACATGACATGTTGCTGCTTTAATTATTACTTCATGCAAACCATCATCACCAAGCATTATTTATGAAACTACACTCATCTTAACTGTCTGGAACATTAAATGCATCACAATAAAGCCTTATTAACTTTTACTTTTGTTATAAATTGTGCATTTTTTGGTGTTAACTGCCTACATGCAGGTCCTTTGTATGTTTATTCTAGTTGATTTTATTTTACCTTTCTTTGCGTTTGTGTTTATTGTATCAGTATATATCATTATATAGATTTAAAATAAATACTAAGTGACACTTTAAATAATGCAGATTGAAATGTGGACCCATGTACAACATGTGGGTTAATTCAGTTTAACTTCATTGTTCCTGCGTTTGTGTGACGTATTGGAGAGAGAGAGAGAGAGAGAGAGAGAGAGTGTGTGTGTGTGTGTTGGGGTGAGAGAGTTCCCATGCAGCAGCAGCAGCAGTCGCACCTCCTCTCTGCACTTTACACACACAGAGACCTGTCCTGCACCTCCGGCACCTTCTCCTTCTCCATCGGAGAGTGTTTGTGTTTTTCACATCGACCCCGCTCACTCCTCCAGCAGCAGGACTCTCTCTCTCTCTCTCTCTCTTTCGGGTCACACACTTCACCGATAGCCGCCTGAATCGCCGTCTCGCGAGGCACCGGTGGATGTAAGTAGAGCAGTAAATGTTCCAGCGTCTTTTTAAATCTGTGCTGTTTACGTGTTCTTCTTAATATTTAGCAGGTTTCGGTTGATTGTTGCTGGAAAGTTCTGGATACATTTCTCTTTTTTTTACCTTTGTTACCTCGTGGACGAGTTCACAGCTCGCGTGGAGTTTGAATAAACGATCAAATCCACCTGATTGTGACACACATCATGGAAACATTTTTATACTTTTGTAAAAAGAAGTCAATTTTTAACCATTTACAAACTTGCTTGATATACTGTACATTTATTTGTGCTACTGTATCATCATTGTTCCCTCCACCTGATCTCCAGCCCGTTCAGATGTATTAATAGTGACTAAACCACAGTCAGAAGGGTTCTTTCTAGCTAACTGACCACCTCTAACCCAAATCAAATCGCATTTTATAAGATTAGGACGTAGGTTTGTGCTCATTTGTTTGTGTGTATTGACACATTTTCTCCCCCCCCCCCCCTCAGGAGTAAATGGTGTTGGAATGCAACAGGATTATCATCTGACAGAGGGGGCAAAGAGATCAGACCACAAGACTGCACGTTTTCGGCTCTCTGCTGCACTACAATGCCTTTGAGGCTACAATGTCTACGCTGAAGCACGTCATTCTGCAGGACAAAGAGCAGGAGAATGAAAAGACGCTGGGCTGGAGTTTTATCAAATGGGCTGAAAATGAAGTTGTCACAACAGGTGTGGTGGATGCCCAGACACAGACGGACATGGGTCCCATCGAGCACAAGGAGAGTCAGACCAGCAACCCCGTCATGATGCACATAGACCTCACACGGACACACTCCAAGCTGAGACATTTGTCTCTGGCGGATGCTGACAGCTTGGTTCCACCTTTATTTCAGTTTGATCGCCAGGCTCCCGGCCGCATCTCCACATCTCCAACCTTGAGGAGGATGAGGAGCACAAGACGTCCCCTGCTGGATACTGGCAGGATGGGGAGCACGCAGGAGGAGCCTTCATCTGGAACCACACCATCACCCATCAGCCCCCTGTCCCCTGTGCACAGAGTCAAGTCTCCTCTTGCAGCAGGCGCCCTCTCTGATGGAGACGACCATCAGCCAGTTTCATCCTCACGTCGTCAGAGAACCAAATCCCACAGATCAAAGACTTTTGACAACGGTATCACTTCCACCAGACAACAATGTTGTAGTGCTCACCCTGCTTTTAGTAAAGACTTTGGATTCCGTGATAGTGAAGTGAAGGTGAGCGTCTACCAGGTTTCTTTTTGTGTCTATCAGTGCACCACTCAAATCTCTTCCCACCAGCCCCACAAGTCATTTTTATCCAAAATTAAATGGTCACACATTCCTTTCTTGCGGAAACCTTCTCTCCCTCATTCTACTTTGCCTCCTGCAGCGGTCACTCACAATGCAATCTTTTGACAGCAAATGAATCAGCAGTTACATGCACTGACAGCTCTGACCAAGCCCACTGCCTGGAGAGCCCTGGGAAGTGCTCTCCTCGGGCCCCTCATTCACCACAGTCAGCAGTCACCCAATAATGGAGGGGTCAGTGAGCGATGGAAAAAGATAATGGGGAGATCTATTCATCAGCTCGCGGTATTCAAGCGAGCACATTCTCAATAGAGTGCCGACATTCTCCTCTAATATCAGAGGCTTTTGAGTCCAAGTGACCACTTAAAGCACCGATTCAAATTTGGATGTCTTTGAAAGTGATATAGTGGTGCTTGTTAGCAGGAGGACGTTTTTGCACCCTCTGGTGTACAGTACAGTGGAACAGTGGTAGTATAGCATGTAAATTGTACAATTACAGCATTGCAGAAATGAGACCACTAATAAAACATTTGTTTTTTCACAGGAGAAAGAGCAAAGCTATAATAGGTAAGCACATCTTCGGACTGTTTTGCATGTCAGCATGTCAGAAAACACCACCTTTGAGTGTGTGAGGGAATATTTGCTTATCAGGAATGTAGTAAAATGTTTCATGTCAGTGATACAAAGCTCACATTTGTCCCAGCATTGCTGCTTCCCAGAGGGAGCTAAATAAAAAAAATGGAGCTATAGCATGTCACAGTGCCTTTGACTTGTGCTCACTGGATGCTCGTGACCAGCTCAGAATGAGTGGACTTTTGGTGTAAGGAGCCCCCATTGTGCATTCATTGTCATTCATGTCTTTGTTAATGGTTCATAAGCTTGGTGGGTTAAGTTTTGAGAGTCCCATGGTTATGTATGGGCTAGACAAACCCTCATTAAGGCTGTTTTCCCCTTATTGCCGCCCACTCCCTTCCTAATGGGTGGCCAGGCTCTTCCCCTTACTGGATAATTAGGCAGCTATTGTCCCTGTAATTACACCTTGGCACTGTGCCTCTTACAGTGACCATGGCCCTCGAGCTATTGGTTGGGACAGTTTGGGGCATCATTATTTCTCTTGTTGTGCAGGAACAAAGCGCCCATTTTTTACAAGTGCTCTCGATGGCAGAGAGGCTGACAGAGAAAGCTTTCTGAGCAACAGGGTGTCATTGTGAGGATGCTGCGGAATGAGTGGTGAGGAGGCTCTGACCTGGTTTAGAGGAGTACCATTCTTTACTGTCCCATTCGGCTACATATGCTCCACAGTGCTCAGGTGCTGCTGCCCACGTTTATCAGTGTTACTGTCAATTCAGCACCGGTGTGCCTATACATTGATCTGTAGATGAGGTGGAAGGGGGTTGTATCAGATTACCAGGAAGAACAGAGAAACAGTCGGTGCTTTCACAGTTCAACAAAAGCATCTCGGAGGATAAAGGTTACTCCTTGTTCAGTTGTAAACTAACTTACAGTGTACAAGTTGGCCCTACAGCCATGTAGCCTGCATGTGCAGGCACAGCTGCCACAAAGCAGCCCCTGTATGTGTGGAAGAGGAAGCAAGTCAAATGACACACTATAATAAAGAAAAACAAACCAGCACCAGCTTTGTTCCTCCTGCTCCTACTTCTGCCCCACAATACTGTTATCATGGTGACAGGCTTCCTTATGGTCTGATTATGTTCTGATAACCTTTAATAGTGAGAAGTCTGTTGAGTTAAGAGGATGTTTTCAGTGGTGTGTTTTTTATTTGCTCATGGAAAACATGAAATATTCAGAAGTAAAACCACAGTGTTGTTTACGTGGGTCACTGACCGTTTGTCACTGTCAGCGTGCTGAAAGTGAACCTTACCTTTAACAAAACCAGCCTGTCTGGTTGCCTTGCACCTCCCTGCTGCAGCCACTTTAAATGACACTCTTGTTAGCATTGCTGCAGTTTGTAATGTTAAAGTCACACTGTCACCAATCAAGTTTTTCTAGGTTTAATTCTTACAACAAATCCTGTTATTATGCCATGTTTGCTTATTGAAAAATCACTGTCCAAGACATAATAATCACTTTTTCTCTGGTTTTCTGTTCTAACATGTGAGAGCTCATTGAACTTTTAGCTGAAGATGATAAGTCAAAACACTTGGGAACAGTGGCTGTTTGAGCTTGCCTGAAGCTAAAAGGCAGGTCTGTGTTTTTCCAGCCATGCCTCGGTTACTAACTATGAAAAGGAGACCAGGAGGATTATAACTGGCACACACTGACAGCGCGCCTCCTTCCACACAAATACGGTGATCCATTAATCAGCAGCTATCCACACATAAGCCAGACACACAACACTTATCCTTTATAATTTTTGCTTCTCATGTTAATCGGCAGTTCGCTGCACAATGCAGATGGTATTTCAGTGGTATTTCAACCACGTAAAATGACACAAGGAATTCTGTGATTTCCTGTGGCTTTCACTTAGTCTGTTCTCTTTGACAATAGAATGATAATCATTGTAACAGTGATTCTCAGATGTCCAATGAGCCCTTATACACACCATGAAGAATTGTTACTGATTTTAAATATATTCCTGTGATAAGTGGTAAATTGTTTAAAACAGCTGAAGGTCGTCTGTCTTTGTCTGTGTCCTCAGGCTGCAGGAAAGAAGGCGGAGCTCCGTGGTGGTCAGTCTGCCTGGATTGGATGTTTCACCTGGAGACCTGTTTGTATCTAATGGAGCTGCAGATATACTAAACGGTTCAAACTTCTCTGGTAAATTTTTATTTTTATTATTATTATTATTACTGGTGAAATAGCTTTAAAGGGACTCCAATAGGGATTCCTATGTTTTTCCTGTGGCCTGCAGCGTTGTTTATCACTAGACTGTTTTGATGTGAGCTGCTGAAATTTGGAGATATCAGAACTAGACCTGAATCCATGGTGTTGTCTTCTTTGATACTGCCAGACAAAAAACAAAAACTAGGAGGGAAAATGCTGTCATGTCCAAAGGCATGATAACAGCTAGTAAACTACCTGGAACCTCCTGAAGTCTAGAGGATGGTGGAGCCCTTACTTACGGATGGTGGACCATGTTACTGTGCAGACTATTTGTTACTGTAATAGACTACTACTACAGTCTTCAATATGCATTGCAACCATCTACTATGACAAAATATGGTAATGAATTTGCTTACAGCACCAACATTGTTCTATTGTCACGTCCCTGCTTCTACAGATTTAAGATCCAGTATCATCGTGAATGCAGTTCTACTCACATCAACATTTTTAGCATTTTTTGGGGGCAATTTCAATAGTTAATGAGCAGACAGATATGTGAGAGCCTCAAAGAATGACGGCAAATCATGTCCACAAAGTAAAATGTCACCTCTGTGTCTGCATAGATTTTTTGTGACTCTTGTTCTCATTTCCACTGCAGGTTTGAAACACCGGCTAATGTGTTTTAGTCTAATCCTGTCTGATTAAACATTTTCATGCTTGTTGACAATCTGTGTTCTCTGTTTCTACAGACACTAAGAAGTCAAAGTGGCCTTTTTCAAGACGTAGTACGGTAGGTGTGTTGTTTGTCAGCAGTGGATGTGTGTGACTGGTGCCAGTGGTGTGATTATGGTTTGTTTTGATGTACTTTGTTTTAGCAGTTGGTTTGGACATTGTTCTCTGACCCACTTCTCAAAAGCAGATTAGTGTGCTTCCTCTTATCCCTTTTGGCCCGCACAGTTTTTGTAATTGGTCAACACTTGAAATGCACAACTTGAGCCAAACTTGTTAATTTAGCTTTTCAGAGCGGTGCACTTTTATATGAACTGATAACAGCAAGCAAAACAACAGCAAGAATCTATTCTCTTGGTCAACATACACTCTCGTGTGTGTGTGTTATTTCTTTTCAGACTAAAGGGAAGTCGCAAACAGGCACAGTGTTAGACATCGAAAAATATCTTTCAACTGCGCAGATTCAAGACTGGAGAAACTCTGAGCTTCAGAAGTATAAGGTGAGAAATGACCCTGTCAGCAGTAAGGCCTTAAAGCATGCATGCTGTTTGTTATGTAAATCACTGTGTTGCTTCTGTGTGTGCAGATATTATTAGGTAATCCAGATTTACTATTTAAACATGACTGTTTAACAGGTGACTCAGAAAGAGCAGGACAGCAGTTACAGAGAAGCTTTGATAATGTTTAAATGATGCAGGTTGTGCAAGAACCAAAAGTTCTAGGCAGTAACCATTCAACTCAACCCGCCAGATGTACTGTATATACACAAACACTGACAAGTGCCTGAGTCTGTCGTAAAAGCAGCTGGAAATTTACAGTCAGTTATTTGGCAGGTTTTTATACAAACACATTGTCTGAGGTGTCTGAGAAATAATTCGCTTTACTGATTTGAAATACTGCTGTGTATGTGTGTGTATACGCAGGACTATTCTCTAGCTGAGTTCCTGCAGGACCAGTCTTCCCAGGTGAGCACTGACTCTGACCCTCAGGGCTTCAAGAAGCAGGAGGCCATCTGGGAACTCTTTACCAGCGAGTGTGTTTACTTCCTGGATCAGCTCATGGTTCTCAAAGAGGTGATTCTCTCCACACAAAGAATCACAATGCACACAGAGACTCACACAACCAAACAGACCAAACCCAAATGAAACTCAACACCTGCTGCTTTGTGTTTTTCATCTTCTCACTGAATTCCTGTCTTTGGTGATCATCTGAATGTCCATTCAGGTTTTCCATTCCTTTACAGATTTGAAATTTAATGCTGGAATGACAGAAAGGCCATACCTATTCTCTGTTTCTCTGACTTCTTTGTGCCTTTCAGGTGTTTTTGGTTACGCTCACAAACTTGCAACTGAGAAACTGCTTGACTGAAATTGACTCGTGGGGGCTGTTTGCAAACCTCAATGAGCTCAGCCTGGTGAGACACCAGCAGATAGGCTGCTAGTTTTATGTAAATAATAATGAACAACAGGAGCATTCATGCTCTACAAATATATATACAAACATTAAGTGAATCTCATGGCCCTGCTGTGACACTTGACACTGTGTGTTTTCTGCTGAAGGTGAGCTTTGGTTTCCTGAACAACCTCCTCCGCGTCATCAAGGACACGTTGGAGATCTCTGAGGGTGGAGGGCCCACCCTGCTGGAGCTGCTGAGCAAGGCAAGCATGATTCAGATGCAGACACACACACATACTAACACACTGACACTGATAGCAGTCCTCGTGTTCACTGATAAGATGGAGGAAACACAAGACAGCATTTCTATGTTATTAATATTATTTTGTGTTTTCACTTGATTAGTTAAGGTACTTATACTTCCGTATTTGTCCACAAGTTCATCGCCTCCTAATGGTACACACTTAGCCTGTTGAACAAAAGTGATTCTGTTTTTAGGCATATTAGACTAAAAATGACATCATTACTGTCAAAATAGTGACCACTCGGTGCCATCTTACTAAAGAAGTACTGAGGATGACAAATCAAGTGTATAGCATACATGTTGGATGAGTTCAAATTCACATATTTTAAAACACCGAGGAGTAGAAAACATTTTGAGCAGTAACATCTCAACCATGCTGACAACATATTTCAGTGTTTTTTATGTGTATTTGTTCTTTTATGATTCATTTATCAGCGGTTAAATTGCAGTGTGAATGTGTTTGTGTAATAGTCCTCTCTGTTGGCAGGCTTTCCAGGAGAGCATATGCCACTGCCTGCAGAAGTACTGCCTCAACTACTCCACGGCCCTGCTTTATCTAGACAGCCTGAAGCCCAGAGAGGACTTTGGATCTTACGTGAAGGTACAGGAAAGGACTCACTCAATGTAGCTAAACTGTGTGTGCCAATCAGAGCAGCACTGGGGACGCTGTGTACCTTGAAAGCTTGGCAGGCGCTGGCTGCCAGGACATGTATCAGTGGGGTCATGCCAATGAGAGGAATGCCACCAATTGTCTCTTGTTTTTTCTTATTATGCTTATGTGTATCCCTTTAGATAAAATTTCACTGCCCATCCTCCATTCTTTGTCGTCAATTCTGTGGCGAGTTCCTTCACCCCTCTGACCTCCTGCCCTCCTCCTCCTGTCTCCCCTCTCTTCTCCTCAGTGGTGCGAGAGGAACGAGCAGTGTCGGAGGCTGCAGCTGCGTGACCTGCTGGTGGCACCGCTGCAGAGGCTAACTCGATACCCACTGTTATTGCGGAACATTGCAAAAAGATGCCAGCTGGATGGGGAAATAGGAGCCCTGCAAGCTATAGCAGAACAAGTGGACACATCTATATGTGAGCAGCAGACTGTATATTTCCTTTATCAAATGCACCAACAATATCTTTTTATTTCGATGAGTGTGTGTTGTTGCAACACTTCACACAGATCTTGGTGGTTTACAAACAAAGATGCTAGAGGCATGTTAAGTGGCCTTAAATGAGGTTGTCTCTGACAACACACACACACAGCAGTTTGTGTCTTGCACACAAAACAGGTTACACACCTTGGACAGCAGCCAGCCTGCCCTGACCGTTTATTCTTCACAGCATGCTTCTGCCTGCAGACCTGTTGCAGTGGTTTATTATGTAACTGGATGGACAGGCTGTGGGAAATGTGCTGCTGTACAGCACCTCAATGTCATTTTGTTGCATTAAACAAATAACAGAGCCACTAACAGTGTGATGCAGGCAGATCTGTAATTGCACACTTTCCCAGAACCATTAAAAAGGCGTGTTTTCACCACACCTATGAAGTTGTTATGATTATGTAAAAGCACAGGCGAGCTAAAATGTGTAGGCCAATGTCCTCTATGGGTGTGGGGGATAGTTACTGTAAAAGCTGAGAGAGCTGTAATCTCACGATATAGTCACGCCTATGTCTGGCATCACTAATAAAAATATGATGATAGGCTTTGTTATTGTTATGTAAAGTTAAGGTGTCATGGATGTGTCATGACTGATTTATTCAAATCAGTCACAAACACATTATAGACCCTGAAAGTAAATATCTGCCTGACATAAAAGTCAGTTTGAATATTAACTCACCTGTTGTCTTTGCTTTAAGGTGATTTAGAGGGTAGGGTCAAATGGCTGGACAACTACCAGAAGGTGAAACAGCTGAGAGATGCCCTGGTATGGCTGCCTGTATGGGAGAGAGACAAACGTGCCTTCGTCCCTGAGGTCAGTCAGCTTTATCTCTGTTTGTGTATTTACTCTAATAGTAGTTGTGTTCCTGTGCATACAAAAGTCACATGGGTGTGGCACTCAATTTGTTTATTGGGATTGAGGCACACAGATCCATAAGTTTGTCTGACAAGTACCCTCATCATCATGGGAACACACTGTACACGCACAGTTCACAAGTTGTACTCGCAACTCGCCTGGCAACAATGTGCACAAAGGGATGTGTTAAAAAAACAAACACCTGCAAATCTAAACACAGTTGGAATGAACAGTTCCTTTTTGCTTGTCACGGGATAGTGGCCATTGCTTTAGCAAAGTCTGTTCCACGCTATTGGATTCTGAGTTTAGCTCTGATGTGAAATTCTGTTGTTTTATAGTATTCATAATTTAATGTGAAACTCTGATCTCATAAATATCATCTTACAAGGTAAACTTTGAAAATATGTTCTTCTTCTAACCTGACTGGCTGCTTCTGTTTCAGAATCTGAAACATCTCCTGAAGGCTGTCACTCTGGAGAATCTCATCTCGCACAGAAGTCTGCTGCATGAAGGAAAGCTGGTGCTCACAGGTGTGTACAGCTGGCATAAATCCAACACGCTTTACGTGCTCACTGAGTCGGTGTGAGTGAAATGGTAAACTGTGTTTCTTCGGTTCATCACCAGAGAACACAAAGCTGATAGATGTGTATCTCTTCCTGTTTGACGAATTCCTGCTGATTACAAAAATAAAGAGAAACAAGAAGGTACGTCACTTGCTGCTCTCATTCTGATCTGGACATGAGGCAGATTCTTAGTGTAACTAAGGGCTTCTGTTGTTGTGTAGAGGTCTATTGGTCCAGAGCAGAATCCTCTGCGAATGCCACAGAACCTGGAGCTGGATCAGCTGCTGAAGGAGGGCTGCACCTTCACAGTTCTTGACCAGCCCATCTCTCTGGACCGACTCCAGCTCAAGAACATTGATCAGTTAAATGCCTCTGGTAATGACTTTTTTCTTCCCAGCGCTAGACATGGAATCAGAAGTTGCTGCAGTTCTCTCTGTGTTCACAGCCAGTGTTGTGTGGCGGTGTTATTTAATGGATGAACTGTCTTCCTACTGCACAGCATCAGGACTGCCTCATTCTTTCATCATGATGCACCAAAACCGCTATCAGCAGTGTATCGGTGCATTCATCCTGCAAGCTGCGTCAGAGGCTGCCAAGGTAGGTCAATTCTGCTCAATAAGACCTCACAGTGCACCGATGTTATTATACTGTGCATTATACACCAAAACACAGTGTACATATTCAAACATTACTGCATTCCATTGTCCATAAAAAAAATCATACAAATAAGATTTGGAGATCTCTGTATTTTTTCAAACATTATTTTATCTATGGGTTTTATAATAATGGTGCAAGTGTGTCATTTTTGTTCTTATTTCTGCAGATGAAAGTCTGATATTCCTTGTCTCAATCATTAAATATCAAATATTACCTGGGCAGTCTGTTTAAACAGCTGTTGACCAATAAACCTGTTTTATTTTATTTTCACAGAGAGTGTGGATGTCAAAGATAGAGGGCGCAGTGACAGCGCTGCTGAAGCTGGACTCCCAGCAGCCGCGAGTCAAGAGCTCCTCCCTGTGGTTGGAGTCCTCACAGATATGACCCATCAAACATCCACCTGAAATGTTTCTGCTGTGCACTTCACTGTCCCCTCGAGTATCATAACTGTTTTAGCACTAGGATAATTTTGTATCTTTATCAACATTTGTAAACTTAATGTTTGCCTTTTAAGGCAGCTGTTGCATTAGTGTACAATACAAATCTGACGATGTAGAAATATTTGTGTTTGTGTGTGTTTTTTAAGCATCATTTCAGACATAAGACATGGTGGTTCACAATGAATACTGCAGCCTGTTTAGATAGGTGATAGGTGTCGTTTCTCGGTAACTGATGTTATTAGGTTGCATTACCAAATTCGGTTCAAAATCCATAATGTCCTGCCTGTTATGGCAGGACATAACAGCATCCCGGACACATGTGGGTCAGCACCACACTGTCAAAGCACTTCATAATAAGTGCTACTGGCCTGTAGTCATTCAATATATAAGCATATGCAAGCATTGCGCATAATCCAATCGCAGGAGGTGCATCCAAAGGAAGCAGTTAAACTACTACACAGTAAATCGTTAATCTCAACTAAACGAAATTTACCTAGTTATTTATACAATAAAATGTGGGCTACTTGCTTCAATATATCTGTGGATGCTCTCATTCATGCAGGTCATAGTCATTACCAGGAGTTTATATCGAGGCAACTGGACTCAAGGATTGTTTTTTGAAGTTGCTTCAGTGTTTCACATTTTGTTTCATAGTTTTTGCATTGTAAATGAAAAAGATAGGCAATTAAGTGGTGATGTTTTGTTAATTGCATACTTGATCAAATTACTTAATAACTAGAAAAGCATTTCCTAAAGAAAATGCAATTTTGATTGCTGCAGCTGAAGCATTGCTTTGAACGCTGATGTGAAGGATTGCTCTGAATTGCTGTAGAATCTGCAATCTGAATTTAATTTGCTGAAACACAGTTATGAATTTGAAAAGATGAAACTCTTATTTTGAAAAGTAGAAAATGTTTTAATATTATGAAGATATGAAAAAGAAACAGCTGAAGACAAGAACAGTATGAAGTCACTGACCTTAAAGAATAGCCTGTGAACATACCATATGAAAGGTCTGAGGCTGGAATAATACCATAAGACTATAAGAAGCACAGGCTGTGTGATTTAAGTGTGGAAAAGTAGTATACAGCTGAAGGATGATAACGCTTAAAGTGTGATAAAGACTACAAATATGGCTGCTTTGTATGCTTCTAGTGTGTCAGCCTGTCACCATGGTAACAGCCCTGCCTGTTTGTATCCATGGCAACCTGAATGTTTATCAGCTGCCCTTAACTGCAGCTCTTTCTGTCCCCCTCCTAACGCGTTTCCTATGTAAAAACACCCTTCGAACAACGTTTGAAGGTTTGAAACACATTGCAGCGAGCCCACCGCCATTTCGGGGAGGAAAGACAAGATGCCGATCCAAGCACTGCGACTTAACCAGGCAATTATGACTTTTAAAGTATCCTAAGGCCTCAATTTAGTAGGCTTAATGTTGCATGATAAGTGTTGTAAATTGCATGTCACATTTAGTTTAACTTACAAAGTACTTTGTATTGTAATTAAGGGCGATTAAACATTCTAATTACATACTGTCCATTTTTTGGTACACAGCTAGGAATTGATGTTCTTCACCAAATATTTGAGGAGGTGGTTTTGGAGGATGGCGACAAAGCCATCCTAAACCTCGCCCTTGTTTGCAAAGCTTTCCGAGAAGTTGTTTCAACTGAAGACTTCAGAAGAAAAGTACATTACAGATGGCTTCACAGTATGTACATAAATGTATCCGTTTGTGTGTCTCTTCAAAAAAATTCTAAAAGCTGTATCTTTTCCAAAGGTGTCGTGAATCTCAGAAAATACTCGGCCAGGCTACAAGCGGAAATGCGACAAATGTATTCCATTTCTCTGTGTATGGTCTGTGGAGATCTGTACAAGTCCTTTCCTGGTGGTATGTATTAAAGCCAATTACATGTTTGATAAGTATTTTAGTTACATATAGTTAGGCTAGTTGTCATTAAAAACATCTCTTCTTTTCAAGGCTGCGTTGGAAAAGGCAAAAGAGGGGAACTCAGGGGGATATATTCGGACCCACCTCATGCAGGTTACTGCAGCCAGGACTGTGTCCTAATATCGGGCAACTCATGAGGAGAATCCCTTTATTCAGTTTTGATACGTTAGGCCTACGTGTTCAGCTTATATTGTTGTTTTGAACGCACTCAAGGTTGTCTTCAAATAAACATTTACATATTCAAATAAATCTGTGTTGCTTTGAATTACTTTTTTACCCTACAATATTTAAATAATATCAACTAGGCATAATAACGGTACAAGTTACAAAATACTGCCCCCTCCTGGAAGAAAAGAGACAAAGATTGACAATACTCAGACAACAAAAAACAATGAAACAGGCATATGAGCCACAGAGCTGTACGTACTACTGGAAGATCCATACATACCAATTTCAGCGGCAAATAACAATATATAAGCAGACTATAGCAGACTGTCCAACTGATAAAAGTCCAAAACGGGCATAATATGGCACCAAATCATTCCCAAAAACTGGCATGCCACTGTCACTGCCTGCGAAACATATGCCACTAAAACAGCCAGGCATGGCACTTTGAGATCGGCACTAACCATTTTAAGATCGGCACATATCCCTTCAGCAAGCGAGGCATGCCAAATGCCACTCTGAGATCTCGCCCCTACTGTAAAAATGTTTCCATGATGTGTGTTACCATCAGGTGGATTTTATCTGCTAAATAGTAAGAACACGTAAACAGCACAGATTAAAAAAGCTGGAACATTTACTGCTCTACTTACATCCAACGGTGCCTCGCGAGACGGCGATTCAGGCGGCTCTCTGTGAAGTGTGTGACCCGAACGAAAGAGAGAGAGAGAGAGAGTCCTGCTGGCGGAGAAGTGAGCGGGGTAGATGTGAAAAACACAAACACTTTCCGATGGAGAAGGAGAAGGTGCCGAAGGTGCAGGACTCTCTGTTTGTAAGTGCAGAGAGGAGGTGCGACTGCTGCTGCTACTGCTGCATGGGAACTCTCTCACCCCAACACACACACACACACACACACTCTCTCTCTCTCTCCAATACGTCACACAAACACAGGAACAATGAAGTTAAACTAAATTAACCCACATGTTGTACATGGGTCCACATTTCAATCTGCATTATTTAAAGTGTCACTTAGCCTAGTAGTTATTTTGAATCTATATAATGATATATATAAATCTGTAACGGGTACCGTAGCAACGGCACCGGGCTGCCAGATAAACTCCTGAAATTCAAGAAAGAAATGATGAGGCAGGGCAACAGCGTGTTAGTTCACAGTGCGTTCTCTGCAGTAATTTAGATACAATAAACACAAACACAAAGAAAGGTCAAATAAAATCAACTAGAATAAACATACAAAGGTCCTGCATGTAGGCAGTTAACACCAAAAATGCATGATTTATAACACAATCAAAATTTAATAAGGCTTTATTGTGATGCATTTAATGTTCCAGACAGTTAAGATGGAGAAGTGTGTAGTTTCATAAATAATGCTTGGTGATGATGGTTTGCATGAAGTAATAATTAAAGCAGCAGCATGTCATGTGAAAACCATCATTACAGCATGCTCACAGTGCAGCGTGCTATAAAGCTGTACTTTACTTGGGTTTGTGAAAACAAAAGATTAGAGGGAAAAACTTAATAATTTTAATGCTAACTAACAATCTAACAATAGCAACCTAGTATGAAAGAAAGTGGCATTTGTAAGTTTTATGATCTGTACAAAAAAAACACCACAGCGTGGCCTTCTGCCTTATAGCCACATTGTACTCCATGTAAGGAGAGCAGGGCTTTACCTACTCTACATCCAACTCCGTAGCAGGCGTATCCCAGCATTCCCATCATGACGCCCTTTATGGTCTTACGCAACACCTAGCCGAACCATGAGGGAGGCGCAACACTGAGGAAGACACAGACAAACACTGTCAAGTCAAACACAAATTTCAAAGTGTATAACTGAATATCCACAACTTAAAGTGACTAACATACCTCATGATTTCCTCATGATTTCAGTAACGTTGAACTGCTTATCCCAGTTTCGTTTTTTGCCAGGGACATGGCCCTTACCTACAACCTCCACCACCACAGCAGGCACTTTTACAAACAGAATATCAATTGCTCTGTTACAAAAACAATTTGCTGCTACACTATAGAACCGTTGTCAAATTGACACAACAATTGACTCCTTTTATGTTAGGTTAATAGAGAGGGACACAGAGTGACAAAATCACTAGAGTCACTAGAAAAAGCTAATTATTAATATTCCATCAACAGTCTTTGTCACAGTCAAACCACATTGCTGGACAGTTATTTATGCAACAATTTGATTTTAGATAAGGAGAAAAACAAGGAACTAATTCAAAAAACAGAAATATGCAATTTGGAAAATACTAAATAAAGTAGATCCATTAGAATTAAATGTAACTTGTGCTGCAAACAAGAAAATGAACCCATAAATATATGATGGGGAGAATAGAAAGGGGCTAAAAATATTTATCTTGAAATCTTGTAAGGTTATTGTGCATTGTAATACTCTGAGCATCAGAATCAGAAATCAGAATCAGAAATACTTTATTGATCCCAGGGGGAAATTGCTTTAGGGTGGGCCTCCACACAACGTGTAAAATCTGAAAAAGACTACAAATATGGCTTTGTGCCATTCTTTGCCATGCTTTCTGCATTGTGCCTGTGTGTCAGCCTGTCGCCATGGTAACAGCCCTGCCTGCCTAATTAAGCCCTAATTAAGACACCTGTGTGATTCTGCTTTTACTCCTCTCAGGGCAGGTCTTATGTATTTTAATGGGGGTCCAGCCTTCAAACAACTGCTTTTTTCCAAACCAAAGCATTCAGACAAAAAAAAGATCTGGTTTAATTTTTTTCCCACTCTGAGTGATGACATCATGCACTCTGAGCCACGCAATACACACCAATGTTAAACTCAGAAACTGGCTGAAAACCACTCCAACTTTGAGAGGCTAGCATGCGCAATCAATTCGGAATTAGAATGTTCTGAATACAAGTTTGATAGAGCAGCATCTAATGAGCATTTTAAGACTAAGACCAATCTGTAGCTTGAAATTTGTAGGAGGAGATACATTTGGTAGATGACCCTCGTTGAAGGGCTCTCTCATAGACTTCAATGTTAAATGGCTTTTGGATTTTTATTAATATTTTAAAAACAAAAAATATTTGAACAAATCCGAATACAATTTTAATAGCCCTTCAAGAGCTGAACAGAATGATGTATGAACAGTTTCTGTAGCTGAAAGCATGTGGAAGTAGTTACATGTCAAAGTTGAAGGTTGTTTTGAAGGCTCCTCCATAGACTCCCATGTTAAAAATGCAGCATACATTGCCTAATATTAAAAAACTCTGTGAAAAAAAAGTTGAAGTTGATCCGGAATGTCCTCAGTGAGATGAACATTTTGATAGCTGAATGGCTGAAATCGGTGAATGTATGCTGAAGATACGCTGCGAAGAACAAAAGAAGAGGGTGAAGAACAATAGTTTGATTGTTGCCTAGCAATGGCACTCAAACTAATCAACTAAAAACACAAATGCAATGCATGATGGGTAGTTTTTAAATGTCAACATGTTTACATGTCTCCATGGCGATGTGAAATGCTTTGATGACAAGAGTTCCATTCACAGTGTGTCTTTGAACTTCTGTTACATACTGTTAGGATACAGGCAACAAACAGAGTTAAAAGCCAGAGTAAAAAGATATGTTTTAAGTGATGACTTAAAAACCATAAAAGAATCAATCTGTCTAAGGTGCAAAGGCAGTTTGTTCCACAGTTTCGGACCTGCGACAGAGAAGGAACGGTCCCCCCTGCGTTTTCTCTGCGTTTTTGGGACGACCAGGAGAGACTGGTCAGCTGACCTTAGAGAGCGAGCAGGGCAGTGGGGCTGGAGCATGTCAGACATGTACTGAGGGGCGAGACCATGAAGGGATTTAAAAACAAATAAGAGAATTTTAAAATCAATGCGAAAAAGAATTGGGAGCCAGTGCAATGACTTCAAAATCGGAGTAATGTGCTCTTGTTTCTTAGTCCCAGTTAAAAGCCGTGCAGCAGCATTCTGTACAAGCTGCAGTCGTGCAAGTGAAGCCTGGCTGAGCCCATAATAAAGTGCGTTGCAGTAATCTAGCCGATTCGTAATAAAAGCATGAATTAAAATCTCAAAGTAATGCCGAGAAAGGAACGGTTTGGCTTTGGCCAGTTGCCTCAATTGAAAAAAGCTCGCTTTGACAGCTGCACTGACCTGAGCATCAAGTTTCAGGTTGGAATCCAATTTTACACCCCGATTTGTCACTATGAACTTTTGATATTGTGTCAGGACACCCAAATCTACATCAGCAGCAGAGGCATCACTGGGCCCAAACAGTATGACCTCTGTCTTAGTGTCGTTAAAATGAAGCAGATTTGCTGACAGCCAGGATTTAATTTCCTCAACACAGTCTAAGAGTTTTTGAACAGAATGAGTTTGGTTTTGTTTTAAGGGCATGTAGATTTGTGAATCATCCGCATAAAAATGGAAAGAGACACCATGTTTGCGGAGAATGGACCCGAGAGGAAGGAGGTATAGGGAGAAGAGGAGTGGGGCCAGAATAGAGCCTTGGGCCACTCCACAGGTGAGAGGGGCAGCAGAGGACTCAGCAGACCCCACACGGACATTAAAACTTCTCCCTGTCAGGTATGACCTAAACCACTGTAACGCACTGCCCTGGATTCCCGCACAGTCTTTCAGTCGAGACAGGAGGATGTCATGGTCCACTGTGTCGAAGGCCGCAGTGAGGTCGAGCAGGACCAGGATGACACAGTGGCCAGAGTCTGTGGCTAAAAGAATATCATTAAAAACCTTCAGTAGTGCAGTTTCTGTGCTGTGCTGAGTTTTAAAGCCTGACTGGAACACCTCAAAGATTTTCCGTTCATCTAAAAACCCATTCAACTGACAAAAACAACTTTTTCTAAAATCTAAAAGGGAGTTTTGAAATTGGCCTAAAATTTGAGAGGACACAAATGTCAAGACCAGGCTTCTTGATTAAAGGCTGCACCACGGCATGCTTAAAACCATCAGGGACCGTACCATTTATCAGACTGCTGTTTATAATATTGAGCACATCTGGAGCTACTGTTGGAAAAACCTCTTTAAAGAGACGGGGTGGAAGGAGATCCTTAGGGGAACCAGAGGGCTTCATATGACCAACAATTTTCTTTAATAGAGGCAGACCAACAGGCTCAAATTGGTGTAATACAGCAGGGGGGGTGATCGGGTTTGATGGGTTGGATAAAGGGGGGTGTATGAGGGCTCTGGTGCTCTCAACCTTGCTAATAAAAGAGTGCAAAAATGTCTCGCATAATTCATCTGAAGCTTCCAAGCAGGCTGTTTTGGGAGCATTGATAACATTGTTGATGGTTTTAAACAGAACACGGGGATTATTACAGTTGGAAGCAATAATGTCAGAGAAATATTTAGTTCTCTCAGTTTTTACAGTTTTCTGATAATTGCGCCAGCTGTCTTTTAAAATTTGAAAAGACACCTGTAGCATGTCCTTTTTCCACTTTCTCTCCGCTTTTCTACATTCACGCCTGGCTGCGCATGTGACGTCATTCAGCCAGGGCTCAGGACTAGGTTTTGCATGCCTAGTTTTCACCGGAGCCACAGGGTCTAAAATAGACAGGCATTTAGAATTAAAACAAGAAAAGAGTGCCTCTACGTCTGCCCGGTGGCGCTGCGCAGGAGCGCACGGCTTTTTGACCACAGGACATGGAAGCAGAAAGTCAAAGACCACAGGCATATGATCTGAAAACGATGCATCATACACCTCTAAGTTTGCAACAGAAGAACCATGAGTCAGCACTAAGTCCAGAGTGTGTCCATGCTCTTGAGTGGGACCAACGACACGCTGTACAAGATTAAAAGAGTCAATGATATTTAGAAAGTCTTTGGCCAGTGGTTTATCCGGACAGCAGACATGAATATTAAAATCACCAAGAATTAAAACACGGTCGTAATTTGGCATAATTTCAGCCAAGAAATCAGACAAGTCTCCCAAGAAGTCTTTGCTGTATTATGGTGGTCTGTAAATAACAGCGCATAGCACTGGGAGAGACGGGCCAAGCTCAAACACATCAACTTCAAAGCTGGAGTAAGACGATGTCGGAGTGAGTTGTTTACAGATATATTTATCTTTGTAAACAGTCGCTATGCCGCCCCCGCGGCCAGTTGTCTGAGGGGAGTTGAAGAATGTACAGTCGGACGGTAAAAGTTCGCAGAGAGCGCTCGACTCACCGACAGACATCCAGGTCCAACTCATTTGTAGTAAAGAAAATCCTTTAAAATGAAAGTCTTGTTGGCTAGCGATCTAGCATTCACGAGGGCCACCCTGACAGCGGCAGGCTCCAGTGCTGCTGCCACCGGTGGAGCACGAGGAATAGGCCGCAGGTTGTGGAGGTTCACCCCACCCGCGCCGGACCAGGCGACAGGGAAGACGGCGATTCACTGGCCCTCCATCCAAGCCGACCACTGGGAAGAGGCTAGATTTGATCGGGTCTCGGGAGCACCAGGGCACAAAACGACGATCTGACGGTGGAATCATCACGATATTCTCAGCACGAGAGAGTGACAAGCTGGCCTTAAGCTTCACCATCCTTCCGCTGCGTTTTCCACGGCGTCCACGTCTCCTACGTACAGATGGAGCCGGCGTGCGGCACAGGTAAGCTGGTATGCCAGAGAGTAATGGAGGGCAGGTTTTCTGACCATCCTGATGAAATTCAGCAAAATGTCAAACATCAGTAAAAAAATTGACTTTATTGCATTATTAGTTTTTGCACAGCACTGGATTTTCATTTTTTTCTCCCTTATGTGTTGTTCGGGACAAAAACGTCCCCTAACTTTTAAAAATATACCAGATAAATATTTTTTTTTAAGTTTTTTTGCATATACCTTTTAATTAACTTCTTTGTTTTTGTTTACTATGAAGACTCTGTGGTTGTGTGTACTCACACACAACAAGGTCAGTGTGCAAATGGCACTCTTCCTCTCTAACATACACACACAGTGTGTAGACACACAATTATGTGCTAAAATACTCCCTATAACTCCATATACAAGCCAGAAACTACACTACATGAGCACAGGCCTGCAGGTAAAGGGTTAATTAATATGGTCATTAAGTTGTTAACTGTAAAAATCACAAATTTTACCTCCTACCAACAGGGTAAACCACCAACAATCAAGAATGCATGATTATGTAGTGCCATGGCTGTGCAGTCAAAAAAAGTGTGGTTATAATGTAAGTCTATGGGACAAAACGGGAGAAAAATGAAAATCCAGTGCTGTGCAAAAACTAATAATGCAATAAAGTCAATTTTTTTACTGATGTTTGACATGACCAAGACTGTAATAAAGGTTAAAAAATCCAGTCCACATTCACCTTTTCTATTAAAAATGAGCCATTTTGTGTGTTTTTTCCAATTTTCAGCACCACCCCTTATAAAATTGGTGATTAAAGGGTTAAAATCCTGGGGGGGAAATGATTTTTTTCACTACTGTTGATTAGAACTGAAGTTAATTAAAAAATTAAATTAATAATTAATTAAATTAATAATTAAAAAATATTTATCTGATATATTTTTAAAAAAGTTAGGGGACGTTTTTGTCCCGAACAACACATAAGGGTAGTGTTTGCGAACAGTCCATGAGGGTTAAGCTATTCAAAATGTTTTTACAAACTTCTATTAACAGTATTTAATATAAACTGTCTTTCGATAAGCATAACTCATTCACTGTAATCGCCATACTGCAAAGACTGATCAAACGAAGGTTAACAATTCTTTACTTAACTCTGTCTTACTCATATTCAATCCTAAACATTTTATTCACAACTCATTTGGCAAAACAACTCATAACCAAGTGGGAGCAAACTTATACGGAGCTTACTTTCACATTCCACCGTGTCCGTGCGCACTCGCGTGTGAGTCTGCGCTCGAAGGGATATGTGTGTGCCAAGCTAACACTCATAACTCACTCAAATCTTAAACACATTTTCACATCGTTTTATCCTTATTTTGTGTCATTTTACACATTACTAACCTGAAATTCAGGAAAGAAATGATGAGGCAGGGCAACAGCGTGTTAGTTCACAGTGCGTTCTCTGCAGTAATTTATTTGGACATTTCCTTCAGAAAAACCCATTATGTCCAATGTACTTGCTATATTGAATGTCCTTTCAACATGAACCAATCATAAATCAACATCAATAAATTTTAGTCCATCTCAAAATAAAATACATTTCCAAACATGTAATGAGGAAAACCCAGCACCCGACACTGCCCCCTGCTGTTCTGGAGTGGTTATTACATACCCATTTTTTTAAAAAGGAAAACCCTTACAAAACACACATTTTACGTTTCTTAAGTATATACCTATTCCAAAAACAAACAATACATTACAAATGTGTTATTCCCAAAACACAAATGTGACACTTTTGTGGCCGTCACATGTGCAGCATGTCTGGGCTTACCTCATGGCAGGCGGCTGTATCCACTGCACTGCTTTCCCACGCAAGTTGCTCTGTCGACGGCTAGCTCGCCAGGCTAGTTTGTCCGACGGGGACCCACTGCTGTCGGAGACAGCCTCGCCACAAGGCGGGGTGGATATGTTGGGTGGAGCGGCTGAAACGCTGCCGCCCGGGCTGAGCTGGGCAGACGCAGTTCCCCAGACTGCAGACTCCTGTTTCCCGTCAGAGGAGGGATGGGAGAGACTCACCCGTTTCGACCCGAGACGAGACGGAGACGACGGGGAGGGAGTCTGCCGACTCCGAGCTCCTGTTATCAGACGGTGACGAAGAAGAAACAAACTTCAGCATCACCGGCGGGGCTCAAGCCGTGGAAGTCGGGTCTCGCTTTGATGGCAAGAAGCTTCCCAAAGCAAAGAAGACGGGGAAACAAGTGCTGCCAATTTTCCCAGAGCTGCTTGATGAGATAGCGGCTTGGTGGAAAGCTAAACCATACAGCGAGAAACACCCCATCTCGGGAAGTTCCCTGTTGGATTGTGAGGGGATGGAGGCTAGGGTTGGGCGATATTGGCAAAAAAATTAATCACGATTAATTGTGGCATTTAGCCGATAATGATTAATTTGACGATTAATTGGTGACAATTGCACTTACATGTTTTTGACTCTAAATCGCCACATTGTTCTGAATTGATACTGACAAATCATTAGGTCAAGTGAACTACTTCATTCTAACAGGCTGGTGAGTAGTGATTAGGCACAAACCAGCCATGGAAATATGTATTGATAACAGATGCAAACTGCTTCAAAGTAATAATGAAGCAAACGTTTAAAGTAACTTTGTCCTTCAAATGTTCTTATCTTCAGGTCACAGAACAGTCGGCATTAAAATTAAACAGGACAAATAAGTTCAGAAAAGTCCCATCAGTGATTATTAAAGTTAAAAAATGTGTCTGTGCAAATGAACCTGTGACTGAATATGTCCCACACTAGTGCATGTTTTCACTCAGACTGTAGAACAGCAGCAGAAAAACATTACAAACAAACCGGACAATTCCACATTTAAATGTATGTCTGTGCAAATCAAGCTGCCTTATGTTCTTCCAGTTCTAGTTTGGTCGTAGGGAGCACGATGGCTAACGTATCGCGGATTCTCGGCTGAGTGGAATTCTTTCAATATGTTGTAATGTTTTCCTATCTTGCTGTGGAGTCCGTAAATAAAGATCGGAGTTCATTCCTTTGATCCGAGCAAAAGTCCACTTACTATGACAACAACCAACGCTCCACGCTTCACCTAATGCATGTGGCGGCACTATATACAGCTGTAGCCGGCGTTGTGTCCTCGTTGTGCTTTCTTCGGCTTTCTTCATGCTCCGGCTTATGGTGACAGACGTTGAACCTCTGTTAGGAACGTGCTGCTCCGCATCATTTAACTAAACACCGCTGTCTTCCGCCATTATTGTTATTGTGGGCTCACATGTGCGCGCTTGACGGTGATGGTGAGTGTACGTCTCACACAAAAATGCGTGATCATGACGAAACGCGACTAATCGCCGTAATCGATAAGTGGCGAATATTAATCGGTGACAGTTTTTCTGACGATTAATTGCACACGATACGATTTTGCACAAGCCTAATGGAGGCTAATGGCATCCGCCAAATACCTTCCATTAAGCCGCTGGTAACGACACACCTTCACCCGAAGACGTCCCTGTCCTCCTCCGTTTCATCTTTTCCCTCCAACACAGACCGCTTTCAGTCCAGCCTCACTGACAAGTGTTATAAGGCAGAATTGGGCTGCCTGCACATGGTCAAAATGGGTGTTGAGAACCATTCAGAAGGGTTACAGACTTCAATTCAGAGCCGTTCCACCTCATTTCAAAGGGATGATTTTTTTCTCACGCTCAGGGTGAATCTGCAAACATTTTCCTAGAGGAAATTTCCACTCTGAGGGAGAAAGAAGCAATAAGAGTTATCCCGCCCGAGGAGGCCCACAGCGGGTTCTACTCGAGGTATTTCCTGGTTCCAAAAAAGGGGGGGCAGGGGATGAGGGCCATCCTGGACCTCAGAGCCCTGAACCACTATTTAAGGAAATACAAATTCAGGATGCTTACACACGCCTCTCTGCTGCGTTTCGTGGAGGCAGGCGATTGGTTCACATCTGTCTACCTGAGGGATGCATATTTCCACATTCCAGTGTATCCTCCACACTGGAAGTTTCTCAGGTTTGCTTTCCGAGGGACAGCATACGAGTTCATGGTGCTGCCGTTCGGCCTGTCATTGAGTCCCAGAGTGTTTGTGAAATGCACAGAGGCAGCAGTAGCCCCACTCAGGGAGAGAGGCATCCGCATGGCCACTTACATAGACGACTGGCTTGTCGCAGCCTCTACACCCCAGGAGGCGGCCCACCATACAGATGTTCTCAGGAAACATCTGGTGAGTTTGGGGTTTCGCCTGAATATGGAAAAAAGCATGTTGACACCTTCTCAGTGCATCACCTTCATAGGCCTGACTTTGGACTCTCTCCAAGGCAGAGTTTTCCTGTCTCAGGACAGGGTGGTGGCAATGAAAGGAAGTCTTGCACTGTTTCACAGGGGCAACACAGTCACACTCAGTGTCAGAGGCTGTTAGGCTTGATGGCCTCATCTGTAGTGGTGATACCCCTGGGGCGCCTGTACATGAGAGGGCCTCAGCGATGGGTAGCCTCCCTTGGCCTAGATCCTCTCCGAGATGGGCTCAAAAAGGGAGTTCACGAACTAGTGGGCGACGTCCATCTTTTATATATGGCCTACGGTCTGAGCCTCGCAGCTTCCTCCAGTTAAATATGGAAGCTAATTAGAGCTAGAGGCTAGATGGCGGTATTGTGGTTTAATCCACACGCATTGGCCTAAGAAAGATCAGCCTGGTTATTTGACAGTTGGGTTACTGGGCGGAGCCTATCATGGAATTTATCGAATGACACAATGACGTCACAATTTCATCAAAGGAATTTATGATGTCAACAATGACATCATATTGGATGGCTTGTAGTTAGTTTGATTGCTGCTTGGCAATGTTAATCGAATAACCCTCCAGAATCGACATGACAGAAAGCATTGAATTAGATCTGAATCAAGATCCTCAGCTGACAGAACGGAAGACCGGAAGACGGAATCACACGGTGTCCTCCGGTGAGCCAGGACAGACTAAAAGTTCCTGGTGGCCCAGTGCTAAAACCCTTGGCAAAGTTATTATACCTTTGGGCCTCGTGGTTGCATCTGTTATAGCATACAACATGATGGGTTATAGCGTACAACAGGGTGGATGCTTAAGTGGTTTTTGTGGTTTTATCAACTTCCGCATTGGCTTAGGCATAGGTAAGGTATTTGACAGTCCGGTTATTGGCTGCGAGTAGGCGGAGCCTATCAAGGAATTCATCGAATGACGCAATGACATCACAATTTCATCAAAGGAAATTATGACGTCGACAATGACATCATATTGGATGGCTTTAAACTTAAACTATATTTTAGATAGTTGCATTTAAAAAAAAAATGCAACTATCCATGACTTCCAGATACAGACAGAAATGTACAATTATTATATTGATTGATGCTCCCAATCAATATAATAATATTATATATAAATATATATTATATTATATTATATATAAATATATATTATATAATATAACATATAAATATATAATATATTATATATAAATATATATTATATATAAATATATATTATATTATATATTATATATATATATAATATAATAAACTTTAATAAACATACACCTGAGAGGAAACAAGAAGACACTTTAATCGCCATACCACCTGATGACCAAAGAGAAGACTCTTTTCCTCCTTTCCTGCCTTTTGCTTAAAGGCTAGAGGAATAAATACAATTATTGATTCATTTATTCCAGCATCAATCAATAAAATAATCCTGTATATAGTATATATCCTGTATATAGTAACTATCCTATTATATTTGAGAGCGTGGTGCACGGAAATGATTCGGAATTAGAAAATTCTGAATACAAGTGTGATCGAGCAGCATCTAATGAGCGTTTTAAGACTAAAATGGAGTCTGTAGCTTGAAATTTCTAGGAGGCCGATGACCCTCGTTGAAGGGCTCTCTCATAGACTTCAATGTGAAATGGCTTTTGAATTTTTATTATTTTGAAAACGTTTAATAGTCCTTGAAGAGCTGAACAGAATGATGTTTGAACGATTTTTGTAGCTGAAAGCATGTGGAACTAGTTACATGTCAAAGTTGAAGGCTCCTCCATAGACTACCATGTTAAAAATTGTGCTGAAATTGCTTAATATTTGAAAAACTATAATTTTTTTGAAAAAAAACTTGAAGTTGACCCGGAATGTCCCAATGAGATTTTGATAGTTCAATGGCTGAAATCGGTCAATGTATGCTGAAGATACGCTGCACCAAAAAACGTTTTGCAGCAGTCAAACTAATGTACATATTGCCTCCATGTGCTGCCACATGGGGGCAGTATTTAGTCATTTTTTTTTGCTGTGACCTCTTTTTGCAAGCTGCTCCTTGCACCTTTATCCTTTGCTTCCTCCTGCAGCTTTCATGCAGAACCTGCCAACTGTCCTATGTGGAGTGATGTGTAAATATAGAGGGGGGTAAAAAAAAAAAAAAAAAAAATCAGTTCTCCACACCAGTAGTGGCAGAAACGTCCATCAAAATACCACTGTTTTGGTTCAAGTTGCATGATAAAAATGGTACATATAAAAATGGCTAAACTAATTGTGACATTACTGTCTCACATTAACGTTACATCTGCTAACAAGTGATCCTGTTACACTGTGTAAAACAAGCCAAATACTGTATAATAACAGTTTTTTTAAAAAAGCCATCAGCCATGATTAACCCTTAAAAATCCCCACACTAAAATATTCATTGGTTGATGGAGGCATGTTAAACACCTGTACATTTAAAAAAATGCAAATAAGTACATAAGTGCGTGTACAAATTATAACCTATGGAAGTAGGTGGAGCTATATACATACAAATGTGCATGTGCGCTACATTATCTGTTGTGCAAATGAGGAGCACTTCACTGACAACAACCCACGGGAAATGTGGAGAGGCATCAAAACTATAACGGACTACAGAAACAGCAACCAGCAGATCAGCCACGACCCCACTCTGCCCGACACCTTAAACACCTTCTTTGCACGCTTTGACACACCTGGCAGCAGAGAGACTGTTCATCTTCCACTGCTGGAGGAGCAGAACCAGCCTCTGATTCTGCAGCATCACCAGGTGAGCTCCACCCTGAGGAGGAAAAACAGAAACAAAGCTGCAGGACCAGACAAGGTCTGGCTGGTGTTTTTCCTGGACATTTCCCTGGACATGTCCCTGCAGCTCACTTCAGTCCCCGTGTGCCTCAAGTCCTCCATCATTGTGCCCGTGCCAAAAAAATCTGCTGTCACCAGCCTCAGTGATTACCACCCTGTTGCTCTGACACCGGTAATCATGAAGTGCTTTGAGAGGAAGTGAGCCATGAGTGTCCAGTGTGACGTCTGAAGGATGAAGGATACACATAAGCATAATAAGAAAAAACAAGAGACAATTGGTGGCATTCCTCTCATTGGCATGACCCCGCTGATACATGTCTTGGCAGCCAGCGCCTGCCAAGCTTTCAAGGTACACAGCGTCCTCAATGCTGCTCTGATTGGCTACATTGAGTGAGTCCTTTCCTGTACCTTCACGTAAGATCCAAAGTCCTCTCTGGGCTTCAGGCTGTCTAGATAAAGCAGGGCCGTGGAGTAGTTGAAGCAGTACTTCTGCAGGCAGTGGCATATGCTCTCCTGGAAAGCCTGCCAACAGAGAGGACTATTACACAAACACATTCACACTGCCATTAAACTGCTGATAAATGAATCATAAAAGAACTAATACACATGAAAACAGTGAAATAGGTTGTGCATGGTTGAGATGTTACTGCTCAAAAAGTTTTCTACTCCTCGGTGTTTTAAAATATGTGAATGGAACTCATCCAACATGTATGCTATACACTTGATTTGTCATCCTCAGTACTTCTTTAGTAAGATGAAGATGGCACCGAGTGGTCACTATTTTGACAGTAATGATGTCATTTTTAGTCTAATATGCCGAAAAACAGAATCACTTTTGTTCAACAGGCTAAGTGTGTACCATTAGGAGGCGATGAACTTGTGGACAAATACGGAAGTATAAGTACCTTAACTAATCAAGTGAAAACACAAAATAATATTAACATAGAAATGTTGTCTTGTGTTTCCTTCATCTTATCAGTGAACACGAGGACTGCTTTAAGTGTCAGTGTGTTAGTGTGTGTGTCTGCATCTGAATCACGCTTGCCTTGCTCAGCAGCTCCGGCAGAGTGGGCCCACTCTGATAGCAAAGAGCAGAGGTCACATGGCCGGAAGTTAATTTACACCAAGGAATTATGGGTATGCTAACATGAATGCAATGTGATGCACGTTCTGAGAGAAAGCGTATTCTACATGTGGTTCGACAGGCGCGCACGGTAAATGTTTATTTTATTTGTTGTGCACGTTATTTACTGTCAGTCTCTTTGTGTTACACGTTTATGACAAATTCATTGTGTAGCTATTTGCTAGATGCCAACGAGCTTTGGACTTCTAACTATGGACATTTTCATTTGGAATTTACATGAACTGCAGAGCAGTTTGTTTATTGTTTGTATTTTATTTTATAGTTTTCACGGTGTCACAGACAGTGTTGGGCATTTGGTTTTGAGGAGAGTGGAATAAAACCCCTAAAAAGACATCATGTGTGAGGCATGTCCTTACCATCTCTGTGGCTTCTGATGTAGGGATGGACAAGAGGACAAGACATTAGTAAAAAATAAGTAAGAAAGGGGGAGGGGAAAAAAATTACAAAAAAACTGAGATGCGAATGATAGCTGCCGCAACAGGCTGCATCCACCGGAAGGGGTGAGCGCCCAAAAAAATTAGCCGGGGTGTTTCAAACCTGCAGTGGAAATGAGAACATGAGTCACAAAATATAAACCTGCAGACGCAGAGGTGACATTTTACTTTGTGGACTTGATTTGTGGTCATTCTTTGAAGCTCTCAAATATCTGTCTGCTCATTAACTATTGTTGAATTCCCCCCTGGATACTGGATCATAAATCTGTAGAAGCAGGGACGTGACAATAGAATGTTGGTGCTGTAAGCAAATACATTACCATATTTTGTCATAGTAGATGGTTGCAATGCATATTGAAGCTAGCTGCAAATTAACCGTGCAGTGTGTATTAACTGCTGCTCGGCAAAAATCATGATGGAAGAGTGCGACACTGGTGAGACTGTAGTAGTAGTCTATTACAGTAACAAATAGTCTGCACAGTAACATGGTCCACCATCCGTAAGTAGACTTCAGGAGGTTCCAGGTAGTTTACTAGCTGTTATCATGCCATTAGATGTGACAGCATTGTCTCTCCTAGTTTTTTTGTTTTGTTTTGTTTTTTGTCTGGCAGTATCAAAGAAGACAACACCATGGATTCAGGTCTAGTTCTGATATCTCCAAATTTCAGCAGCTCACATCAAAACTATCTAGTGATAAACAACGCTGCAGGCCACAGGAAAAAATAGGAATCTCTATTAAGATAAGATAAGATAAGATAAGATGATAAGATAAGATAAAACTTTATTAATCCTAAAGGAAATTCTTGTGCCAGAGGTATCAAGTTACATTAAATGCAGTTAAGTACAGAGTATAAGTGTCACTATAATCCAAATCAGAATACAGTATGCAGTATGAGCACAATATATGATACATGGATATAAATATGGAGATATAAGGTGCTAAGTAAACATAAATATAGACCAGTGGAGGGAATGTCAGGGATGACTGACATGATTATCTAGCTCTTCTCCCTACAGAAAGGGGAGGAGTTATACAGTCTGATGGCCACTGGCAGGAAGGACCTCCTGTGGCGTTCTGTGCTGCTCCTCGGTAGTGTCAGTCTACCGCTGAAAGTGCTTCTGTAGGACAGCAGTGTGTCATGCAGGGGGTGAGACGTGTTGTTACGAATACTGAGGAGTTTCCTCAGTATCCTCCTCTCCGTCACCTCCACCACAGACTCCAGCTCCACTCCCAGTACCGAGCCAGCCTTCCTAATGAGCTTGTTGAGTCTGTTGGTGTCGGCGGTCTTCATCCTGCTGCCCCAGCACACTACAGCGTAGAAGATGACGCTGGAGACCACCAAGTGGTAAAACATCTGCAGCATGGTCTGGCAGACGTTAAAGGATCTGAGTCTCCTAAGGAGATAAGGCAACTCTGTCCCTTCTTGTATATTGCCTCTGCATTTGTGGACCAGTCCAGTTTGTGGTCAATGTGGACACCCAGGTATTTGTAGCTGTCCATACTGTCTATGTTGGTACCTTTGATGCTGATGGGGTCTGGCAGTGTCTGGTATTTTTTTGTCTTTGTGACCACTCCACAAAGCTGTCCACCACACTCATGCACTCCGCCTTCCGACCTCTGCTGGTACAACCCACAATGGCAGAGTCATCTGAGAACTTCTGCAGGTGGCAGGACTGTGAGCAGTGTCTGAAGTCTGATGTATAGAGTGTGAACAGGAATGGAGACAGTACTGTGCCCCCATGCTGCTTACTATCATGTCACGAAATACACGGTGTTCCTCAGCCTCACAAATTGTGGTCGACCTGTGAGATAGTTGGTGATCCAGGTGACCAGTGGGGTCTCCACCTGCATGTCCACGAGCTTCCTCTTCAGATGGGCGGGTTGCACGGTGTTAAACGCACTGGAAAAATCAGGTGTGGGCTCTGTGCAGCAGGTAGATGATGGCGTCCTCCACTCCAAGTGTGTTTCAGGACCAGCCTCTCCAGAGACTTCATCACATGTGAAGTCAAGGCAACTGGTCTGTAGTCACTGTGTGTCACACAGCGGTCAGGGAGTGGACTATCAAACCTGTTAAAAAACAGTGGTTGCAGTGAGGAACACCTGTTCAGGATGAAGAAAAAAAACTAATGTACATACATGAAAAGAGATTATCACCTGTACATAGCTAGGATGGATTAAGAGAGATAATATAAAGACAATCTCTTCAAAATGGTGTTACTGTGTGAAAATTACAAAAAAAACATGACAGCTGTACACAGTTGTACTTTTGTAATCAGTTCCTAATGCACGCTGTGAAGAGAACTCAACAGAAATTGCAACCACAAGAAAAACAAACTTATGATGGAGGTTAATTGGAAAAAACGTTTCTGTTTGCTTTGAAGGATAAAAACTAGACTCCAGCTTAGTCTTGTTTCAGAGTGATGGACACCATCAGTGATAAACTGATTCAACTCTTCATAGTTGCCTATGGCCACCAGATCTGCTCCCTTTTCTCTGCAGTCCTGTCTGCTTCATTCCCAGGAAGCAGAGTCAGCAGAGAAGAAATAACAGCCACATCTAAACAACCTCCACCCTGCAGGACAATGTTTCTCTGTAAAATATAAATAAAAACAGAAAGATTTGAAACGAGTGACCATTTCTTTTTTCAGCAAAAAGTGTGCAAGTTGTTTAGTAACAAGTTTTAATACCAAGTTGCTGACAATTATGTATGGGTCAGTTTAAAGTTTTTCAAAAGCAGAAGTGAGAATATATACCAAAAAACCCCAGCTGCAGGGTGAAATAAAAAATGCTGCAAGAAGAACAAAGTTTATTTTTTACCAATGTGTACAACTGGTCAGACAAAGTTTCAATTTTAAAGTGATATCTAAATGAATATCTAAAGTTAAACTGACTGTAAGCATACCTTACAACAACATGTGTTAATAAAACATATACAGCACCCCAGTCACTCTGTGCAGTCAAACACTGAAGCTTTCTGTTCATGGCTGTGAGGTTTGTGAGGCTGGCAGTCAGTCGGGCTCTCTCCTCAGTCAGGTTGTCTTTGATAGCCATGAGATCCGCACCCAAATGGTGATCTGACAAAGATGAAGATACAGAAAGGCTAAAAACAGTTTGAATCATGAGGCACAGCAGCACGATTTCCAGTGTGTGTGATTGTTTTCAAACACTTTCTGAAATGACTTTAATGGACAGGCTTTCTTATATGATCTGGCACAAGTAGAATGGCACAGATATCAGAATCAGGATCATCAGAATCAGAATTACTTTTTCTTTTTTTTTTTTTTACTTTTATCCCCGAGGGGAAATTCTTTTTTTTTTTTTACAGACAAATAGAAGTCAAGATAAATTGAAATATGAAATTGAAATATATAATAAATATCTAAATAACTAGATAGCATTTAAATCCCTAAATTGTATCTAAAGAAGAACATATTTACTACTGTATAAAAACCTTTACATAGTAAAGAGCATGACATGAATGTACCAGTATGAATGTACAGTGTCTGAGTGACTGTTATAGTTCGGAGTTCAGTAGTTTGATTGAGACAGGCAGGAATGACTTCCTGTGTCTCTCAATATAGCTTTGCCTCAATCAGTGGTTCCATCTCGTGCCCACAACGTTAATAAAATTGCCATGCAAAAAGAAATAAAAAGAAATCAGACTCACAGTAGACACCGAGCGTGATGAGTCCAACCAGCAGAAAAACAGCAGCCCCAAACTCAGAATGACAGCTGAATAGAAATGTCGATGGGAGCTCCTCACACCTGAACAGAGTAAAGATCAATGAAACTGTAATGATGGCAAAGAATAACATCTCACCTCTTCTGTCAACTCCTACCTGTGCAGTTTGAAGCAGCTTCAACAAACCGCTGTGCAGCACAGACTGCTGTACATTTATTCTTAAACAAGTTACATATTTCAGAAGTGGCGAATATAGACTGCTAAATAGTCATCCACAGAACCCTCCAACTTCTGTTTTAGCTCACAGTCCTGTGTAAAGTCTACAAGTCCAGACGCCTTGTTTCAGTCTTAACGAAAATGACCTAGATGACTGAGAATCTTCATCAACAACAGTCCTGTGAAAACGTCTCTATAAAAAAAAGAGAGAGAACTGTAGATAGATACAGGAACATTAGTTGGACTGGTGACATCAGCTCACCTTTAAACAGGAGGAAATATGATCCCACTTTACCATGAATCCACTTGTTTGGTGACTGTTTGGTTTGTATTACCAGCAACCACAACACAGAAATACTAAAGTTAATTAGTTGTGCACATTTAATAATAATAACTTTATATTTCCTTCCATGGACCGCCACCTTACTGTGGTGGAGGGGTTTGAGTGCCCAGGTGATCCTAGGAGCTATGTTGTCGGGGGCTTAATGCCCCCAGCAGGGCCTCCCAAGGCAAACAGGTCCTGGGTGATGGGCCAGACTAAGAGCGGTCCAAATATCCCCTTATGAAGAAAAGAAGAGCAAGGACCGTGACGTCGCCCGGCATGGCGCAGCCGGGGCCCCACCCTGTAGCCAGGCCCGGGGTTGGGGCTCGAATGAGAGCGCCTGGTGGCCCACGGGGCCCGGCCGGGCCTAGCCCGAAGGAGCGACGTGGGGCCGACCTCCCATGGGCCCACCACCGGTGGGAGGAACCGTAAGGGGCCGGTGCAGAGTGGATTGGGTGGCAGTCGAAGGCGGGGGCCTCGGCGACCTGACCACGGGACACAGAAACTGGCTCTGGGGACATGGAATGTCACCTCGCTGGGGGGGAAGGAGCCTGAGCTCGTGCGGGAGGCCGAGCGGTACCGACTAGATATAGTCGGGCTCGCCTCCACGCACAGCTCGGGTTCTGGAACCCAACTCCTTGAGAGGGGTTGGACTCTCTTCTATTCTGGAGTTGCCCATGGTGTGAGGCGGCGGGCTGGTGTGGGCTTGCTTATAGCCCCACAGCTTAGCTGCCATGTGTTGGAGTTTTCCCCAGTATGTGAGAGGGTCGCCTCCCTGCGCCTTCGGGTTGGGGAGAGGTCTCTCACTGTGGTTTCGGCGTATGCGCCGAACAGCAGTGTAGAGTACTTGACCTTCTTACAGTCTCTGGGAGGGGTGCTGGATGGCGCCCCAACCGGGGACTCTGTCATCTTGCTGGGAGACTTCAACGCCCACGTGGGCAGTGACAGTAACACCTGTAGAGGCGTGATTGGGAGGAACGGCCTCCCCGATCTGAACCCGGGTGGTGTTTTGTTATTGGACTTCTGTGCTGGGCATGGTTTGTCCATAACGAACACCATGTTCGAGCACAAGGTTGTCCATCGGTGCACGTGGCACCAGGACACCCTAGGCCGGAGGTCAATGATCGATTTTGTAATCGTGTCATCTGACCTTCGACCTTGTGTTTTGGACACTCGGGTGAAGAGAGGGGCTGAGCTGTCAACTGATCACTACCTGGTGGTGAGTTGGATCCGTTGGTGGGGGAAGAGGCTGGACAGGCCCGGCAGGCCCAAACGTACTGTGCGGGTCTGTTGGGAGCGTTTGGCCGAACCCTCTGCTAGGGAGATCTTCAACTCCCACCTCCGGGAGAGCTTCACCCAGATTCCGAGGGAGGCTGGAGACATTGAGTCGGAGTGGACCATGTTTTCCACCTCCGTTGTCGATGCGGCCGTCCGAAGCTGCGGCTGCAAAGCCTCTGGTGCCTGTCGTGGCGGCAATCCCCGGACCCGGTGGTGGACACCGGAGGTCAGGGATGCCGTCAAGCTGAAGAAGGAGTCCTATTGGGCCTGGCTGGCTTGTGGGACTTCTGAAGCAGCTGATAGGTATCGGCAGGCCAAGCGTGCTGCAGCGAGGGCAGTTGTAGAGGCAAAAACTCGGGCCTGCAAGGAGTTCGGGGAGGCCATGGAGGAGGACTATCGGTCAGCCTCAAAGAGATTCTGGCAAACTGTCCGGCGCCTCAGGAGGGGGAAGCAGTACTCTGCCAACACTGTATTCAGTGGAGGTGGGGAGCTGTTGACCTCGTCTGAGGGGGTGGTTGGACGGTGAGGGTCTCCTCAATCCCACCAACACGCCTTCCGTTATGGAAGCGGAGGCTGATGACCTAGTGGTGGACTCGTTCATCACCTGTGCTGAAGTTGCCGAGGTAGTCAAAAAGCTCCCCGGCGGCAAGGAACCGGGGGTGGATGAGATTCGCCCTGGGTACCTTAAGTCTCTGGATGTTGTGGGGCTGTCTTGGCTGACACGCCTCTGCAACATCGCGTGGCAATCGGGGGCAGTGCCGCTGGACTGGCAGACCGGGGTGGTGGTCCCTCTTTTTAAAAAGGGGGACCAGAGGGTGTGCTCCAACTACAGGGGGATCACACTCCTCAGCCTCCCTGGGAAAGTCTATGCCAGGGTACTGGAGAGGAGAATTAGGCCTATAGTCGAACCTCGGATTCAGGAGGAGCAATGTGGTTTTCGTCCTGGCCGCGGAACGCTGGACCAGCTCTATACCCTCCGCAGGGTGCTGGAGGGTTCATGGGAGTTCGCCCAACCAGTCCACATGTGTTTTGTGGACTTGGAGAAGGTGTTCGACCGTGTCCCTCGCGGCATCTTGTGGGAGGTGCTCTGGGAGTATGGGGTCCGTGGCCCTCTGCTGAGGGCTGTTAGGTCCCTGTATGACCGGAGCAGGAGTTTGGTTCGCATTGCCGGCAGTAAGTCAGACCTGTTCCGAGTGCATGTTGGACTCCGGCAGGGCTGCCCTTTGTCACCGGTTCCTTTCATAATTTTTATGGACAGAATTTCTAGGCGCAGCGAAGGACCGGAGGGAATCTGGTTCGGGAACCATAGGATTTCATCTCTGCTTTTTGCAGATGATGTTGTCCTGTTGGCTTCATCGAGCCGGGACCTTCAGTGTGCACTGGGGCGGTTTGCAGAGTGTGAAGCGGCTGGGATGAGAATCAGCACTTCCAAGTCTGAGGCCATGGTTCTCGACCGGAAAAAGGTAGTTTGTCCTCTCTGGGTGGGAGGAGAGCTCCTGCCCCAAGTGGAGGAGTTTGTGTATCTCGGGGTCTCGTTCACGAGTGAGGGAAAAATGGAGCGGGAGATTGACAGACGGATCGGTGCAGCCTCCGCAGTAATGCGGTCGCTGTACCGGCCTGTTGTGGTGAAGAAGGAGCTGAGCCGGAAGGCGAAGCTTTCGATTTACCGGTCAATCTACGTCCCTACCCTCACCTATGGTCATGAGCTTTGGGTAGTGACCTAAAGAATGAGATCGCGAATACAGGCGGCCGAAATGAGTTTCCTTCGAAGGGTGGCTGGGCGCTCCCTTAGAGATAGGGTGAGAAGCTCAGTCACCCGAGAGGAGCTCGGAGTAGAGCCGCTGCTCCTCCACATCGAGAGGAGCCAGCTGAGGTGGCTCGGGCATCTGGTTCGGATGCCTCCTGGACGCCTCCCTGGGGAGGTGTTCCGGGCATGTCCCACTGGGAGGAGGCCCCGGGGAAGACCCAGGACGCGGTGGAGAGACTATGTCTCTCAGCTGGCCTGGGAACGCCTCGGGATTCCCCCAGAGGAGCTGGAGGAAGTGTCTGGTGAGAGGGAAGTCTGGGTGTCTCTGAAGATTTCTGAATTTAAAGTCATGAATCTGCCTTCAGGCACAAATGCTTGATTTGAGTAGGCAGTAAAGCATAATAATCAATCTTAAAATAGTAAGAGTCTAACTGTGAAACACTTACATATGTATGACCTTCAAACAAAGTCACAACTCACAGACCCATTTCAGCTGAGCTGAAATCATTCCAACGAGAGTTCTCGTCAGTTCTAATTTGAGCACAGTCCTCTTCACCCCACTGTGGGTCTCTATTGCCATTATCAGGCTGCCTTTGATTCCAGTCCCTGCAGAGTCGAAGAGAGAAGCATTACAGTGTTAAATTTTTACCCAGAAATCAGACTTGAAATATAGAAAACTATATACTAGAAGTAAGATGAAAATCTTTGTCTGTAATAATAAAATCTGGGGTGATAAAAAATTCAAATCAAACTTTCAGCTCTTTGGGACATTTTTATATTTTCCATTCCTACTTTTTACACCAGCACCATTCACCAGCTGTTTTTAGCCAAATAAACCCCAGCCAAACAAGGTTCTTTGTGAATGCCCCAAATCTGTCCACAAAAAGAACTGACGCCGGTCCCGCTTACAGGCCTGGTCCGATTATGGATTTCGACATTTTTTCGACATTTTCGGCCTCAATTATAAGCCGGGTCTGATTTTCTCATAAGGTAAGGAGCAAATATATAACTATAAATATGACATAAAAAACAACAACAACAACAACATAAACAAGGCTAAAGAAATGTACGATGACATTAATGATGGAAGGGATGTGGAGAACTTTTCAGCTAGTTCTGGATGGCTTGTTCGCCAGAATAATTAAAGGCCTGCCCCAAGTATAAGTAGGGACAATTTTGCGATAAATATTATATATAAATAATATATAAATAAAGGCCCGGGCTATTATTTGAAGTTTTACAGTAGTCATATGACTTACATCAGCGTCAGAGGAGTCCCATCTATCCATTTCCAGGTGCCTTCCTCCTCTCTGTCTGTCAAACCAATCCAACTTCGTTGAGTGGTGAATGTAGAGAGGAATGTCTGTTCAACATCGGGAGTGCAAACAAGATGAAAAGACGCTGTAAAAAAATCATTTTGTTTTCTTTCACTGTCTTTCACTGCTGCACTACAGCATGAAATCAAAAAGATAAGAGACCTAACCTGCGATGTTTCTAGGGTCAATCCCATTTCTACCTTCTACCCGGTCGCTCTCACCCTGCATGTTCACATCAGAGGTATTAAGATAAGAAACTACAAATCACAACACTCATTGTTCTACATGCTTCCAGAAGGACATTGGATTCACATCAGCCAAGGCCAAGAGGGTCATAAAGGATCTCTTAGAAGAAGCAGAGAAGGAAACCTTCTGGCTCTGGCTGAGAAGAAATGACAAGAGTTGGGGAGGCAAGAGGGACTCCAGTGTTAACCTGACCACCAAAATCCAGCTGCAGGGAGCGGCAGAGAGCAACCCTGTCTGTTCTGGAGATTAAAGGGGCAAAATATCAGTGAGGGATGGCTCCCAGCTGAAGACCCTGCAGCTGGTACTCTGGCACCGGCGAAGGTATGTCAAGCAGAAATGCTGCGCAGGAATTAACAGCTGCCTGTTGACAAAATAACTGACCTATACTGCATGGACTGGCATTAAATTGTTTAATGTATCCTGATACTCCCCACCACAGGAGAAAGAAATGTCCACAACATTTGAAATGTATGAAGGTCATTATTCATGTACAAATACAACAGCACACATTTACTCACTGTACCTGTTCTTGAATGCTGTCGATCACCACCAGATCAGCTCCTCTTCCTCTGCAGTCCGCTCTGCCTTCATCCCAGAAACCAGACTTAGAAGAGACGAGATAACAGCTACGACCAGAAATGGTCCATTCTGAGGGACAAGTTTTCCCTAGAAGACATCAAATTAGAGACAATACAAATAAACAAGTCTTTCTGAAGTGAGTCCATGTAGATTTGTAACCGCCTTGAAAACCAAAGCCCACCCTGTGGCTAAAGAATCACAAATTAAGGACCCAGACTTAGAAGAGATGAGACTGAACTTTAGTCAACAAGTAAATCTTTATAAATGCAGAAGGCTCACTCTGTTTGAGTAAACTCTGAAGCCTGTCCAGCTCTCTTATCTTTGCTGTGAGGTTGGCAGTCAGTCGGTCTCTCTCCTCAGTCATGGAGAAGAGTTTGTCAGCACTGGTCTGGAGACGTTCAGTCAGGTTGTCTTTGATTGCGGTGAGATCACCCACACCAGTGGCGGTTTTGGGCACGGGCAGACCGGGCGGTCGCTCGGGGCGGCATCACACAGGGGACACGAGCAGTTGGAAAAAATATCATCTGCGCGGCGGTTTTTTATGTATATTATAGATCACTGTGTGGAGAATTGGCAAATTAGCGCCCCCTGCTGCTGTAGGCGCCCCTGCTTGCTGAGAAGCTGCGTACAGGGACTGCTCACCTCTGGGTCTCCAAACGGAACAGACAGGGAGTGAAGGAGGGAGGTCTCACTCTGTCCTGATAGCGTGCGTCACTGCGTGTTTGTGTATAGCAGCATGAATGACCGAAGGAGTGAGACATCTTACCGTTAAGATCATTAAACAACACGGACGTTTTGGGGCCGAAACGGACAGACAGCAGAGCTGCAGGCAGAGACAGAGGACTGTAGCCCGATGCTGGACTGAAAGTCTGATGTTGGACTGAGGGTTTGATGCTGGACTGAGAGTCTGATGCTGGACTGAGGGTTTGATGCTGGACTGAGAGTCTGATGCTGGACTGAGAGTCTGATGCTGGACTGAGAGTCTGATGCTGGACTGAGGGTTTGATGCTGCGCGCTGTGTTTTATAATGTTCATCCATGATGCGCTGCTCTGGCTCATCGGTTAGCGAACAAGTTAAGTCCATAAATAAGTCCGTCCATCAGGCTGATTAACGGTAAACTAAAGTAAGAATACTGCTGACTGTCAGCTGGTTTATGAGTTAAATACAGGGTAAAAAGTGATTATTTTTCATCCATATTTATCATCCATTCAGCCTCTCTTCACTTGATGCCCACAGCCTGGACCATCACACAGGTATCAAAATCACTAGTTGCCCAAAGTGTGTACACAATTACAACCTTTTATGCTGCTTACTGAAATCTGAAAGCACTATCATTACTAACAAAGAATTATTATTTATGTATAAAATGAAATATTTTTGTTTTTTCTGAATAAGCAAGGACATATGTTTGAATCAGTACAATTGTAGTGCTCTAGTTTACATGCCTTATGTTAGTTTAATTTAAAAAAAAATAGACAATGGGGAATTTATTTTTTATACCATTTATCATCATATTATCCATTTTGCAACCTGTCATATTTGTTTTCTGTAATGTTTGTGCATGTTTGTTCCTCTCTCTCTCTCCTTCATCCTCTCTGTCCTGTCTCCCTCTTCCTCTCCTCCTCTACCAGCCAACTGGCAGCAGTAAGGTTCTCCTTATGAGCCGGATCCTGCACAAGGTTTCTTCCTGTTAAAAGGGAATTTTTCTTGACACCGTGGCTCTTAAGGGGGTTCAGGCTCTGGGTCTCTGTGAAGCATGATGTCCTCCATCATGTAGGAGTGCAGATTAGATCTAAAACAGCTGTGCAGCTCAGACTGCTGTATATTTGTCCGGACTCAAAAGTCTTAACCTAAACTGCTGCTAGGTTTTGACTTCAGTCAGGAAGTTACACATTTCAAATGTGATGAATATAGATGGCAGAATAATCAGCCACAGAACCCTCTAACCGCTCTTTAAGATCACAGTACTGTGAGAACTTTACAGAACTGAACAGATGATTTTAGGAAGATTTCAGAAATGGATTGATTGTTGAGATAATTTTATAGACATTGTTCGGATTGGTGGCATCAAAGCACATTTAAACAAAAGTAAATGGTGTAAACACGGTGATACCACAAATCCACTTTTACTAAAATTGTTTGTTGAAGCTTGGTCACTATATGATAGGTACCAGCAATGGTCAGCTAGTTAAGCACACTTGTTAACTGCAGATCTTAATAAACACTCATGTGGACAAATGAGGAACTGCACTGATCAAATTTATGACATGTCAGAAATCCAGCTGATCACCAAAAAACTTTATTATGAATTAATTGATCAGACAGTCTCCAAAAAGTCCAAAAGGTTTGATGCAAACATGTTAATTATTGAAGAAACGTAACATACAGTATAATAAAGAATATTGTGAAATATAATTGCAAACAACTGCGGGCAGCTTAATAAACTTATGATCTGCATGTATAATACTTGTGCAATGGAAACATATCTTGAACACAAGATATTGATCGCTCATGGATATGAAATGCAATTATAATGAAATTATAAGTGTGAATTATTTGTAACATGATGTCATTATATCGGTCTTCCTCTCTGACTGACTTTAAGCATCCCTGAACACAAGCGTATAAAAAAAATGCACACTAACACCTCAAAACCCTAATTAAAGTTCCACAAAAGTAAAGATCAACCTTGATGTGAAGCTGATCTCTTCTTTGCATTGCGTGGCCTCATTTGACATCATCACATATCAATGGCTCAATCTGTTGGTATAAATATAAACCAATGAGAGCTACTTCTAAACACATCAGAACTGGTTCTTCTCAATTTCCCTTTGAAAAATGAATCATGTTCAGACTAAAAAAAAATAGATTTCTAACTGTGAAACCCTTACATATGTATGACCTTCAAACAAAGTCACAGCTCACAAATCCATTTTAGCTGAGCTGCACATGACACATCATTCCAACGAGAGTTCTCTTTTGCTATAATTTGAGCACAGTCCTCTTCACCATACATTGGGTCTTTATTGCCATTATCAGGCTGCTTCCAATCCCATTCCCTGCAGAGTCAGAGGGATTACACAGTTATTTTTTTTTTTACCCATTTTTCACCCGTACTTTTTACACCAGCACCATTCTCCAGCTGCTTTCAGCCAAATAAACACCAGCCAAACAAGGTACTTTGAGAATGCCCCAAATCTGTCAACAAAAAGTAGTCATATGAAAATATAATTATCAGTAAAATAAAGACTTACGTCAGAGTCAGAGGAGTCCCATCTATCCATTTCCAGGTGCCTTCCTCATCTCTGTCTGTCAAACCAATCCAACTTCGATGAGTGATGAATGTAGAGAGAAATGTCTGTTCAACATCAGGAGTGCAAACAAGATGAAAAGACACCGTAAAAATAATTTTGTTCACTGCTGCACTACAGCATGAAATCAAACAGATAAGACGCCTAACATAAATCTGTATCTGTGCACAAAGCAGGGAGGCTAGCTCACAAACTATTTCTCGAAAGGTTAATAAAAGTTTCTAAGGTCACTCCCACTGATACTCCCCACCACAGGAGAAAGACTAATGTTCACAACATTTAGACCTGTTCTTGAATGCTGTCGATCACCACCAGATCAGCTCCTCTTTCTCTGCAGTCCGCTCTGCCTTCATCCCAGGAACCAGACTTAGAAGAGACGAGATAACAGCTACAACCCAAAATGGTCCATTCTGAAGGACACGTTTTCGCTAGAAGACATCAAATTAAAGAAAATACAAATAAGTCTTTTTGAAGTGAGTCCATGAAGATTTGTAACCGCCTTGAAAACCAAAGCCCACCCTGTGTCTAAAGAATAGCAAGAAATAAGGACCCAGACTTAGAAGAGACTGAACTTTAGTTAAAAAGGAAATTTTTATAAATGCAGAAGGCTCACTCTGTTTGAGTAAACTCTGAAGCCTGTCCAGCTCTTTTATCTTTGCTGTGAGGTTGGCAGTCAATCGGTCTCTCTCCTCAGTCAAGAAGGAAAGTTTGTCAGCAATGGTCTGAAGATGTTCAGTCAGGTTGTCTTTGATGGCGGTGAGATCACCCACACGTTGATCTGACACAAATGAAACCACAGAAAGGGTAGAAATAATTTGAATTGTAAGGCACATTGGCAGGATTTCCACAATATCAGGTCTGAGTGTGTTTACACTTGCTTATTAATATAAAGCAGACTCACAGTGGACACCGAGTGTGATGAACCTGAGCAGCAGGAAAACACTCAGCAGCCCCAAACACAGAATAACAGCTGAATAGAAACGTTGATGGGAGCTCCTCACACCTGAACAGAGTAAAGATCAATGAAACTGAAATGATAACAAAGAATAACATCTACTCACCTCTTCTGTTAACTCCTACCTGTGCAGTTTGAGGAGAAACATTTTGCCTCCTGCATGTTAACATGAAAGTCCTCCATCATGTAAGAGAGCAGATTACTTCAACAAACAGCTGCACAGCTCAGACTGCTGTATATTTATTTTGAAACAGGTCTTATCTGACACTGCTGCTGGTTTTGACTGGGTTTGATTACAGAAGTGATAGAATATAGATAGAATAATCAGCAACAGAACCCTCCCAACATCTTTCATATCACAGTCTTAAAACTGATCACTTGATGTGATAATAACAGAGCCTTATGTTTGACTGGTGACATCAAATTACCTTTAAAGAGAAAAGAAAAAAAAAATCCACACAAATATAAACTGGCTCAAAGATCTGATTATCCAGAAGCTTTGATGCTTCAAATTAATTGATCAGTCAGTGTTAAAGACATTTGATGCATGGGTGTGAGAGAAACTTACAGTGTAAGAAAGAATGTTGTGCAACATGATGGCAAGCAACAGGCAATTATCTGATGTTCTATACTTGCGCCACAGAATTTTATCTCAACACAAAATATTGGACATGCATGCCACATATGCATTTTCCAATTTAACTTGAAAATTATTTTGCAAACATTGACCTTAAATAAGATAAATCTGAATCATAAGTGTGTAATATTTGTCTGCACCAAACACACAAATCGTCAAAATACAGCCACACTAATTCCCGTATCAAATAAAAAATACTAATACATCAGACTGCAGTATACCATCTGCATTCTCTCTTTGAGCTAGCTTCACCTAGCTTTAACCTTATGCTACAAACATAAGTCTGGCTTGACTTGATAGAAAGAAGAAAATAAATCTCGGTCTCTGTCTCTCCGCTGCTCCAACAACAGGTTAAAAAATAAATCCTCAATATGTTGAGTTGAATCACTAATTGCGTTGCAGAAATAATGAGAAGCCCAAAATCTGAAGGCAAGTCAAGGGGGTTGAAACACTCACAAATCCCGCGATTTGCCCATAATGTAATTGACAAATGTTAAAAATGTGTTGACGCCAGAGATCAGCACGTTATGGAGCATCGGGTCGTGTCACTACCTAATATGGCCCTTTATAGTGCCTCCACCATTTTGTTGAGCTGTACAAATTCGTAGTGACAAGTTGTAAACCCCATATAGGGCCCTCAATGTACAATGCATCATAAAAAGTAGTGTCCATCCGATGGTCACTACAATTAGCATATATGTACAGTCATGCAATGCGCAGAACGGTCGCCATCTTGACATTTTGGAGCCAGAAGTAATTTGGAACTGGAGGGCAGAGCTGTGATGCAGCAAGCGGCGGATACAGCCGGCTACACCCAGCCAGGCGGCCACCAACACGGCCGGGCGGTCTCCAAGCTAACTGTTGTGGACTTGCTTAATACGAGGTAAACTTTTTAGCAGCCAATTTAATACTGTTCATGTCTACATTTCTCTGAAATTACATACAAGATGAGCAACCTGATAATGCTTTTTTAAAATGGTTATATCAAGTATTATTGTTCCTGTAGTTATTACTGCAGATCCAGATGCCTACTTACACTTTACTGTAATTTTGGTTATAATAAATGTTGCCATCCAACAAAAGCTTCAAATGTAGATGTTAGTTTATTCTTTGACCTGAGTGACAGGTGGATGCCATCTTTTGCTGTTAGCTGTCTCTCTGGGTGTCACATGTCTACCTAAACTCTACAAACACTTTACCCCTTCACCTATTTTCAAATTAGAGTCAGGTAGACACAGACATTTCAAGAGTGGATACCAGTGATGTCTGTGGTTTGAGTCAGCTGTGGACAGGCCTAATCAGAATCAGAAATCAGGTGCTCCATGCATACTCAGAAACAGGTTAGGCCTAATCATGTCAAGGGTCCACAAGGGCCACACAGCACCCCTATATGTACAACACATATGGACACACACAAAGAACCAAACACAAAACAAAACATGAGAATAGTTAATGTACAAACACAAGAAAACAGCACAAGCAAATGTAACAAAAAAGTGAAACATAAGACAAACACAAATTGAAGACCTAAAACCAGTATGCTGAATTTTATGCATACATTTTATAATGAAGTTCTCTTACATTTTAGAACATACATGTTTCAATACCACCATCTAGTGGCATAAAGAATAATCAATCATTTCTCCTACTTAGACCAGAACCTTCTTCTCCTCACATTCATTATATTCAGAACAAAAAAGATGACGTTTTCCCTAAGATATTAAAAAATTCTAAAGTTTCAATTCAGAGAACCAGCAATACTAAAAATAGAAAATGTTTAATGAGAAGTGAGAACTCGGACTTCTCCAAATCAATTATGCAATCAAAAAGATTATTTAGTGAAAATGTTTAGAGACATCTCATCAGTTCTTCTAACTTGTGCAATACAAACTACAGATGAAACTGACATGGTGAAGACAGAAAAAAACTTTAGTAACGAATAAAATAATGAATCATTTTACTTTCTCTAAAAGTTAAAAGCACATTTGTATTTGAAAACTGCCTACTGAAAGCTGAGATAAACTGGTCAGAAGTCTGAGGTCCTCTCCTGCTATAGTGACACTATAAACCTCAGTCAAAGTATTATTACACAGGTTGCTTTAAAACTATTTCAACACCATCTTCTCACAAATCCAGCGGTTACTGGCATCACATCCCTGGTCATTCCAGTTTTTTTTAGCCTCTTGACGAGCTGTCAAGTGTACACAGTTCTCCTCACCCCACAGTGGGTTTCCACCACCATTATCAGGCTGATTTTCCCTCCAGTACCTGTGAGGTTTATGAACAATTCCAACCAATTAATTTTGTTTTTAAGTTTTTAAATTTGTCGTTTTTGAATGTTGAATCACATAATAATCGTACCCTGGAGTGGAGTCCAGTGGAGTCCCATCAGACCATTTCCAGGTGCCCTCATGGTCTCTGTTATTCAAACCGATCCATGATGACTGGTTGATGGTTGCAGTGAGGAACACCTGTTCAGGATGAAGAAAAACACAATTTACATAGAGAGATCATCTTTATTGTGCCCTAAGGATAATCTTTCTCACACATCAGTTTGTGTTTCTAGGCAGTAGATGTTGATAGTAGTAGCAGACATCTTACAACATACATAGCATCATATATCACAGCTCCCTCAAACGTTTCTGACATACAACATTAACATCCAAGACCCAGATAAAAAATAAAACACAACAGCTGTACACAGTTGTACTTTTGTAATCAGTTCCTCATGCACGCTGTGAAGAGAACTCAACAGGAGTTGCAACCACAGGAAAAACAAACTTATGACTGAAGTTAATAAAAAAAAGCTTCTGTTTGCTTTGGAGGATAAAAACTAGACTCCAGCTTAGTCTTGTTTCAGAGCGATGGACACCATCAGTGAGAAGAATGAAGTGATAAACTGATAACCTACCTGCTCTTCATAGCTGTCTATGGCCACCAGATCTGCTCCCTTTTCTCTGCAGTCCTGTCTGCTTCTTTCCCAGGAAGCAGAGTCAGCAGAGAAGAAATAACAGCCACATCTGAACAACCTCCACCCTGCAGGACAATGTGTGTCTATAAAATATAAATAAAAACATTAAAGCTCAAACCCAAAGGATTGAAGCAAGTGACAGATTTTTAACATAAAATATTTTCATCTTCTGATGATTCCTCACAGTCTGACTGATTTTATTTCTAATAACAGAAAAAAATGTTAAAAATCACTGTGTTATTATTAATACTCAGTGCAAAATGTAAAGACATGTGGGCCAAACTTCAGTCATATTCAGATTGAAGGTGTTTGATCTGCATCAGTTAATCTATTTAGATTTCTGACATGAATAACTAAGTAAAGTATATTTAATTTGATTCTTACTTTATAGACTAAGACTTGTTGCTGTAACAGTATGTAATACCATATTCTGAATCTTCATATAGACAGATACAGAACCTCACTCACTCTGTGCAGTCAGCTTTATATTCATGGCTGTGAGGTTGGCAGTCAGTCGGTCTCTCTCCTCAGTCATGGAGGAAAGTTTGTCAGCAATGGTCTGGAGACGTTCAGTCAGGTTGTCCACACGTTGATCTGACACAAATGAAACCACAGAAAGGGTATAAATTGAATTGTGAGGCACATTGGCAGGATTTCCACACAATCAGGTCTGAGTGTGTTTACACTGCTTATTAATATAAAGCAGACTCACAGTATACACTGAGTATAATGAACCTGAGCAGCAGGAAAACACTCAGCAGCCCCAAACACAGAATAACAGCTGAATAGAAACGTCGATGTGAGCTCCTCACACCTGAACAGAGTAAAGATCAATGAAACTGTAATGATAACAATAACATCTACTCTCCTCTTCTGTTAACTCCTACCTGTGCAGTTTGAGGAGAAACATTTTGCCTCCTGCATGTTAACATCAAAGTCCTCCATCATGTAAGAGAGCAGATTACTTCAACAAACAGCTGCACAGCTCAGACTGCTGTATATTTATTTTGAAACAGGTCTTATCTGACACTGCTGCTGGTTTTGACTGGGTTTGATTACACGAAGTGATGGAATATAGATAATCAGCAACAGAACCCTCCCGACATCTTTCATATCACAGTCTTAAAACTGATCACTTGATGTGATAATAACAGAGCCTTATGTTTGACTGGTGACATCAAATCACCTTTAAACAGGAGTAAATGGTGTAAATATGGCGATACCACTCCTGATCGGAACAGCTGAGAAAGGAAGTTAATATAGGGATTGATAAAGCAACAAGAAAAAAAAATCCACACAAATAGGAACTGTTATTAGAAAATGTATGACTGGCTCAAAGATCAGATTATCCAGAAGCTTTGATGCTTCAAATTAATTGATCAGGCAGTGTTAAAGACATTTGATGCACGGGTGCAAGAGAAACTTACAGTGTAAGAAAGAATGTTGTGCAACATGATGGCAAGCAACAGGCAATTATCTGATGTTCTATACTTGCGCCACAGAATTTTATCTCAACACAAGATATTGGACATGCATGCCAACATCTGAAGGCAAGTTGAGGGGGTTGAACACTCAAAAAATGCCGCAATTTGCCCATAATGCAATTGACAAACGTTAAAAACATGATGAAGAGATCAGCACTTTATGGAGCCTCGGGCTGTGTCACTCCCTGATCACTACATATGGCCCTATATAGTGCCTCCGCCATTGTGTAGAGCTGTAAGAATTAGGGCTCTCAATGTATACCACAATGCATCATGAAAAGTAGTGTCCATCCGATGGTCTCTGCAATTAGCATATATGTACAGTCATGCAATGCGCAGACTGGTCGCCATCTTGACATTTTGGAGCCAGAAATTATTTGGAACTAGAGCGCAGAGCTGAAAGCTGAGATAAACGGGTCAGAGGTCTAAGTTCCTCTTCTGCCATAGTGACACTAAAAACCTCAGTCACAGGTTATAGTTTAAAGTATGAATACACATGTTGCACCATCAGTGATAAACTGATAACCTACCTGCTCTTCATAGCTGTCTATGGCCACCAGATCTGCTCCCTTTTCTCTGCAGTCCTGTCTGCTACTTTCCCAGGAAGCAGAGTCAGCAGAGAAGAAATAACAGCCACATCCGAACAACCTTCACCCTGATTGGTGACTGATTTTATTTCTAATAAAACTGATTTTATTTCTAATAAAATCAGTCAGACTGCCAAACTGCCAGACTGCCTGACTGCCAAACCTCAGTCATATTCAGATTGAAGGTGTTTGATCTGCATCAGTTAATTTATTTAGATTTCTGACATGAATAACTAAGTAAAGTATATTTAATTTGATTCTTACTTTATAGACTAAGACTTGTTGCTGTAACAATATGTAAAGCCATATTCTGAATCTTCATATAGACAGATATAGAGAACCCCACTCACTCTGTGCAGTCAGCTTTATATTCATGGCTGTGAGGTTGGCAGTCAGTCGGTCTCTCTCCTCAGTTATGGAGGAAAGTTTGTCAGCAATGGTCTGGAGACGTTCATTCAGGTTGTCTTCGATGGCGGTGAGATCACCCACACGTTGATCTGACACAAATGAAACCACAGAAATGGTATAAATTGAATTGTGAGGCACATTTGCAGGAATGACAGCTGAATAGAAATGTCGACGGGAGCTCCACACATCCTGAACATAGTAAAGATCAATGAAACTGTAATGATGACTAAAGAGCTGAGGACAATTTCCAAAGACAATAACAGCAAAATCCAAGGTCAGGGTACATCAGTGTCAGATCGCACCATCCATCACTGTTTGAGTCAAAGTGGACTTCATGGGAGACGACCAAGGAGGACACCACTGCTGAAAGCACATCATAAAAAAGTGAGACTGGAATTTGCCAAAATGTAAAGTGACTTCTGGGAGCATGTCCTTTGGTTGGATGAAACAAAACTAGAGCTTTTTGGCAAGACACATCAGCCCTATGTTTACAGATGTAAAAATGAAAGAACACTGTCCCTACTGTGAAACATGGAGAAGGCTCAGACCTTTAGCCTCCTCCATGTTAACATACATGTCCTTCATCACTTGTAAGAGTGCAGATTACATTAACAAACAGCTGCACAGCACTCATAGGTCTCATCTAAAAGTGCTGATAGTTTTGACCTTTCAGCAAGTTACATGTCGCAAGCGATGAATATGCCTGCAGAATAATTTTCCACAGAACTTCTCTTTCAGGTCACAGCCCTATGACGATAATAATAGATGTACAAATGCTATTTTTAGATTTGAGTTGGTTACTATATGGTTTGTATTAGCAGCAAGCAAGAAAATAGAAATACTGTTATTTGTTTGCCGTATCAGTGGTTAAATACAAATCCTCTTAAGGTTGGAGTCATTGGTCACATGACATCGAAATTGAAAAATATTGACATACATCAGCAGCAAACATGTTAAGATAAATTAGGGTAAATGAGACATGGAGATGAAAACATTCTGGGGTTGTATATGTAATGCTCTTCACTTCAAGAATCAACAAAATGTAGACTTTATCGTATCGACATATCGTCCCAAACTTTTGCACACAGCTGTATCCCCATAACGATATAGCAATAAAGAAAGACAGGAAATTACATCAAGATCTTTAGGTCCTGCTCCCAGTCCCATCCATCCATTTCCAGGTCCCATCCTGGAAATGTTCTCTGTCCATCCCTCATGTTCTCTGTCATTCAAACCAATCTATGATGACTGGATGATGGCTGCAGTGAGAAACACCTGTTCAGGATGAAGAAAAATGTGCAATTAACAGAGATCAATTTAAAGGCAATCGCTTTAAAATGGTGTTAGCCCAAGATCAGACATTATAGATTATAACCCAGTCATTATGACACATAATGTTCCATGGTCACCTCATATACATACAGAAATAGAGCAGGTATGTATGATCCTGTCTGCGTTTTCATTTCATAACTGTGCCACAATAAACACCAAAATGAATGTCAAATGTGTGTGAACTTAATGAAAGGGATGACTAAGAAGTTCATGACCCAAAGTGTTTATTTCAGGAACTCTGTTACGTCAATCTTCACGCCCCTCCTACACTTACACCTTCAGTCTAGTTATCATGGACTATCTTAAAATGACAGAGTTCCTTTTTCATCCTGGGAAAGAGGCAGGAGTCTGATAGTGCCATTTCAGGTTAATAGTAATGGATGAGTTCAAGTCCACATTCCTGGGTGGCTGCCCTCTTGTGTGCTTTTCAGTGCCGTCACCTGAATTTAACCATGCAACATACTAAAACAATGGTACATGTTAACATACCTGTTCTTCATAGCTGTCTATGACCACCAAGTCTGCTTCTTTTTTCTGCAGTCCTGACTGGCTATTTCCCAGGAAGCAGAGCCAGCAGAGAAGAGATAGCAGTCCGATCTGAAGATCTGCCATCCTGCCGGACAAGTTTTCTCTGCAAAATACATTTTAAGAAAACATTAAAGCTCAAAAAAGGCCAAGTTGGGGTAAACATGTAATATATAAACAAAATATTTGGACAAAAAAAGTCCACCCAGGAATAGTCATCACCAGCAAAATGTTCTTTGTAGGATAGTAATTAGTGAATCTTAACATGTGGAAAGACTCACTCAGGTTGGACACACGTTGAAGCCTTTCCAACTCTTTACTCAGTAGTGTAAAGCAGGCATTCAGCCGGTCTCTCTCTTCATTGGCCAGGACACACTCTGTCAGGTTATCTTTGGTGGCAGAGACATCTGCAGGTGAAGTCACATATCACTGTCATTTTGCTGTGAGCTACCGTGTGTGGTCTTAATGTCTTTAAAATGTTCAGTAAGTGAGGCTTTATGCATTCACATTTTCACCTCATAAAAACCAGACTTACAGTAGAAACCAAGATTGGCCATCCTAGCCAGCAGGAAGACACTCACCAACCCCAAACAGAGAATAACACCTAAAAGGAATTTTCTTGGGCCTGAAGAGGGAACGGTTTAATGATCACTACAATAATGACAAACAATGACACACATGTCTTTGACCTTACTATAAAGTTATTCTTACCTGTGCAGTTTGAGAAGCGATTTGGGGTTGCAGATGCGGCATTCATGTAAATGTGTTCCATTGCTTCTAAGGATGCAGCTAGGCAGCACACGTACCTTGAAACTACTGCTGGTTTTAAGGTGTCTTAGGAGGAAGGCTGCACGGTGTTAAACGCACTGGAAAAATCAAAAGAACATGATTCTAACAGTGTTGCCTGCCTCCTTCAAGTAGGTGTGTGCTCTGTGCAGCGGGTAGATGATGGCGTCCTCCACTCCAATACGGGGCTGGTAAGCAAACTGCAGGGGGTCCAGCGATGGTTCAACAACAGCACGCAGGTGTTTCAGGACCAGCCTCTCCAGAGACTTCATCACATGTGAAGTCAGAGCAACTGGTCTTTAGTCGCTGTGTGTGCTTGGATGTTTGGTCTTGGGCACAGGAACAAGGCATGTTGTCTTCCACAGGGCAGGGACGGTAATCAGGCTCAGACTCAGGGAGAAGATGTGCTGGAAAACCCCACACAGCTGTGTGGCGCAGTCCTTGAGTACTCTGGGGCTGAGGCCATCCGGTCCTGCAGCTTTTCCCGGTCGTAGGCAACTGAACTCCCTCCTCACATCTTCTGTGGACACAGAATCTTATGGGGGAGGGGGGCAGGGAGGCTGGGGGTTGTTAATGGAAGGTGGGGTAAGGGGGGCAGGGTGATGTTAGTGATGGGGAGGTGAGAATGGTAATGGGGAGGGGGAGGAGGAGGTACATTGTTATAGACAGGTGTTAATGGTGCATCACAGGAGGGGTGAGGGGGAGGGTGGTCAGGGAGTGGACTATCAAACCTGTTGAAAAACAGGTTCAGCTGGTTGGCCTCCTGCAGCTCTCCATCCATCAGCTGGTCAGAGATCCTATTGTGGCCGGTGATGGTTCTCATGCCACTCCATACCTCCCTCAAGTTGTTCCGGGCAAGTTGGCTCTCCAGCTTCCTCCTGTAGCTCTCCTTGCCCTCTCTGATCTTCTCCTTCACCTCTGCCTGGGCCCTCTTCATCTCCTCTCTGTCTCCACTCCTGAAGGCTGTCTTCTTTCTGTTGAGTGATGCCTTGATGTCCTTTGTCACCCACGGTTTATTGTTTGGAAAGCAGCATATTGACCTGGGGGGGATTAGAGAATCTGTAGAAAAATTAACATATTCTGTGATACAGTCTGTGAGTTTGTCTACATCCTCACCGTGAGCGTCACAGAACACATTCCAGTCAGCTACCTCAAAACATCCCTGCAGGGTCTCCAGAACTTCCGGTGTCCACCTCCGTACAGTTTTGGTGGTCACCGGCTGCCGCTGTACTGCTGGTATATACTGGGGTTTGAGGTGGACTAGGCTATGGTCTCATCTGCCCAAGGGAGGGAGAGCTATGGAGCTGTATGCCTCTTTAACATTAGCATACACTAAATCTAGAGTTTTATTTTCTCTTGTTTTACAGTCCACAAACTGCTTGAAAGTGGGTTTAGATTAACATAGTTAAAATCACCAGAGATCGCTATGAAGGCATTAGGGTGCAGAGTCTGAAGCCTCGCGGTTACAGAGCTGATGACGTCAGTAGCCCGCGACGCCTCAGCCGAGGGAGCAATGTAAACAACGAGTACAATGGCGTGAGAGAACGCTCTGGGCAAATAATACGGACGTAGACTTATTAAGCTGGATCCATACTCCGCGAGAACAGAGAACTCCCTTCCCCCTGCAGACGTTACGGCCACAAAAGGACGTCATTTTTTTTGCAGCGCTCTCGTACACATGGCCCGGGCATAACTTTTTCTCTCAAGGCTGTGCGTCAACCATGCTGTGATTGGTCGGAATTTATTGTGGGCGTGATGAATGTGGAGAAGCCAAGAGCTTCTCCAGATATATAGGTAGGTGTATAAACAGCACTGATTCAACAGACTTCATTCAACCATGGATATTTCTGAGGAGCAGATGGCTGAGGCAGTGAGGAGTTACGAACATCTGTACAATACATCGCTGAGGATATTTGTCGCGCAGGTAGCGCCACCTTTTGCGACACACACTCTCTTCTGCGCATAATATCAGTTGTGTGTCTTGGTTTGTAACACCGGTTTTATTTGCTTCTCAGGAATTCGTAGCGGACCCGGAAGAGGGGGGATCATGCATCTCTACCACAGACGCAAGCAGCATATCAGAGTTGGAGTACACAGTACCGGATGCTGTGCCGCCTGTGGCAACCACTCCACTGCATGACCACACAATTTCTCTGCCCGCAACTCCACCATCTCCATGGCCAAGAAGGAGGAAGCGAGTCAACCAGTCGTGTCTGGATTTTGAAGGTGCTCTTGCAATCCTGGATAAAAGAAGGGCAGAACGGGAAGAAGTGATGCTGCAGGCGAGACAGATGAGGGAGTTGCAGTTGACGGACCCCTGTGGCAGATATATGCTTCATGTTGCAGATTTTATGAGGACACTGCCGCCACATGCGCTCAGGAAATTCAAGAGGCAGTTGCAGAACCTCATGTATGAAACTGAGCTAGAGGTTGAACAAGACAATGCTGCAATTTAGAATGTTATCATTCATGTGTGCTGGTAGTCCCTGTATGCCCCCTTTTTATCAATAAACGTGTGTTTTCAGTACCAAAGTGCATCTTTGCATTTTATAAGACCATACTGGTTTTGCATGATGAGCAATTAAAGAAAGGCTAGTCAGGGTGATTTGTCACCAATAACTCCAGACAGCCATTCACACATACCAGATGGTGACTGTCTATCATTCTATATGGGCACTTTATACTCCTACATACCCGGGAATAATAGGCTCGTTAACAACGTCTGTAGGCTACACAATTTGCATGATTGGGAACATTGGAACACACTAGATGTGCAAATGTGGTCATAAAGATTAGCACAAACAGTGAATCTTTGCGTTGTTACTTTTGATGGTGCATTTTCACAACTCATCACCGGACATGTAGAACTATTGCAGGCACAAACAGTGAATCATTGCTGTTGTTACTTACATACATTGTAAGTATATAGGTACATTTTCACAACACATCACTGGACATCTCACGCTGTTGCAGGCACCCTCTCTGTATAATGCCCTCTTGTCATAGCACAAGTCCTTGTGGTGTGTTATAAAACTCAGTAAAGTCTTTGCTTATATTTTGGGCTGCCCGGGATGCTCTGGCTCCTGACAGTCTCCCTGTGTCCTGGAGATTGCAGTCTGCTTCCACCTGTCTCCTCCACTCTCCCCGCAGCATCTCCGAATTAGCAGAAGTTGAGTCGGTAAAGTTTGCCGGGAGGTATCTCACTGCTGGAGCATTTGCTGCGTCTGTGCAGGCAAGGTAGTTGTGGAGGGCAACACTGGCCTTGACAATATCCCCGGCCTTATCAGGCTGGACCTCCATCGGCCGGCCAAGAATTTTCCATCTTGCTGCCAGGATGCCAAATGCGTTTTCAATAACTCGCCGGGCACGGCAGTGGCGGTAATTGTAGATTCGCTCCTTCATCGTGAGGTTGCGATCTAAGCAGATACACAAAGATTATTATCAGCGATTACTGTTTACCGTTACTATCACGTTTCATTTACTGCATAGAGAGACACATACCTGGAAAGGGACGCATCATGACATACACACAGCTTCAAGCCAAACATCATATGGCTGTAATCTTTGTCAGAGTGTCAAAAACTGCCAGAGGAAATTTCTTGTATGTATACATACGTGGCCGATAAAGCTGATTCTGAGACAATGGGGTCACAAAAAGAGAAAAAAAGGTCCCACCGAGATTTGAACTCGGATCGCTGGATTCAGAGTCCAGAGTGCTAACCATTACACCATGGAACCACGTGGATATGCAACCTGTCAGTCATCCAGGCAGAAAGAGCAGTTCGCATGTCTCTTAGTTTTTATAATGATTGTAAGGATAGTCAATACATTATGATTATGGTTCGTGTTAGCTTTACAGACACAGTTGTGCATAGTTTCGTCTAGATTTAATTATTTCTTCTCACACGTGGACCTGACTGACGCGTGACTGCCCCCTGGCGGTCAGCTGGACGTATGGCAGCGTCTGGACGTCTTGTTTCAGCTCAGTACACACCACACAGCCTCAAGGACAACTAAGTAGTGAAAAAAAACATTCAGATCAGTACATTTTTATTGAGATGGGTAAAAATGTGTTACTCAACAAAAGTAGGATGCAACCTGAAAAAAACAGTAAGTGACAATACATGTTTATTGGTTCAGATCTTAATTGAAGATTTACCTACTATATCAGTCACCTTTTGAAAATTTGAACAGGTAACCAAACATTAAACCACTTTATTAACTATATTAAAGAGAAATAGAGAAAATTAACTGTGGTTTTGTTTAAAAAACAAATTCTTACAAAACTTCTTACCTTCTGCTGTAAATTCCATTTTATTTATTCTTATGTCTAAAATACGTCTACTGTCTTTTATCTTATTTTAGTTCTGTACAAAGTCATGTGACGGGAACTCGCAAAGTAAGAATTTCATTCTATATTCTATATCTATTCTATATTCATTCTATGTTAGTACAATTAGAAAAAAACTGGCAGATTTGAAATGAGCTTCGTGTCATGACAGTGAGCAACCAGCCCACACGTTACAGTACAAAAACATACACATACACATTGTACAGTGTGTTCTGTCAGACAGCACACATCGACTCTCTCAGTTTGTTAAGTTTTTAGTACGCTTTATGTTTGGCTTTCATGGTAAAATATCCAACTTCACAGCAGAAACACACATTTACAGCCTGGTACAACAAGTGTTTGGATTGCTGTTGCAATTTTTTTTATCTGCCTCGCACATTTTAACTTTAATATTAAGACTTAAGGTATAAATAAATGAGGGAGTGACAGCTTTGAGTCGGTTTTGAAATATAAGCAGTATTTAGGGGGTATATTTAATAGTAAATAGGGGAAGCCCCTCACATGGCATGTTTCCCACACTGTGGGAGAATCTGTGAAAAAGTCTCCTGACTCTTACTCAGACTTTTATAACTGTTTCACTCCCATGTTTACATGACAACAGTGACACTCCAACACACTTTGCAGTGTGCTGGGTACACATGCCTCAAGTAATTATGTTTTCACTCAGGTCTTACACAGCAAACTGGGAGACTACTCTGCTGCTGGTTGTGTGTGTGATGACAAGAGAAAAAAAAAGACAGAATGCCTGAAAGAATGAATGACGATAATGCACAAACCTCCCACAGCTGATGATGATTTGTTATAATAACTGCCACAACATCTCATCCAGTAAACAAGTGTGGGAGTGGAGCCCTTGTCATTCAGCAAAAGGCCTCTGAGCAAACACATCATCACACCAACAGTTACAGTACGTTTATATCATGAATATTAGTTCTTAATGTGGCACTACAAAGCCAGGGTTAATCAGACCCAGAGTAAGAACACTTCATCAGGCTGCAGTTTGATGTGTAATTTGATTATTTTTCACCTTTCATGAACCAGCTGTGTTTAGCACTGGCACACTCTTATGTTCTCTAAATTGTGAGATAAAAAACAAAGACTCCAATTATGGCTTAAAGTCTGGAATATATCCATCCATTTTGTATTAACCCGCTTTGTCCTGCAGTGCAGGGTCACAGGGCCCTGGAGCCTATCCCAGCTAGCTTTTGGGTGAGAGGCGGGGTACACCCTGGACAGGTTGTTTGGAATATATGTGTTATATTAATACTTACTACTTGGACTTTTTGGAAATTGGAAATTGTGAATATTGCAATTTACACTCTCTAATTCTTTAAATGAGCTGTACAGCTGCTTTATCACTTAGATCCAGACACTTGATATATTCCTAATATTGTTATAGTTTCATAGATTTTTTTTGGTACATATTTAAATTCTGTATTTGTATGTGTGTGCCAAATGCCAGGATCAAGTCCATGCATCACACTTCACCACATTCTATGTTGCCCTGTTGCCATGGAAACTGTGTGGCCTTCAAATACAAACAAAGTGGGGCGTAGCAACATGACTCGTCAAAGGAAACTGGTTTATGATGTCATATAGAATTTATTATGTCATATAGAACTTACTATATATTGCAGAGAGCACTGTGTTGTTTTCCCTTTAAAACATTTTACACATGGATACAACACGACTAAAGGACGCAGAAGACGGAATTAACAAAAATCTGTGTGAAGATCAAATCCCTAGAGTTACCATGGAGGAACTTTATCCCATTATCAAGGCATTGTATAATGGGACAAGTCAAGAACAGTGGGCAGGATTGTTTTCAGGAAAGCCTGACAATGAAATGGTGAACAGACTTACAGAGCTGCTTAAAGACGTCGTACTCAGGATCACTCAATTTGTTCTGGTGTCACTCCCTAAGAAGCGAACAGTTTCTTGTCTGGAAGTGTTTCACACACTAGCCCACACGCTTCCTCAGACGTTTGCCAATGCTCTGGACATTTGTGAAGAAGTCCGCAGTTCAACCACAGACAGCTTTTCATTTGAAATTGCCAAAGAGGTGACAGACATGGTTAATGCTATCATCTTTAATGGCAATGATTGTTTGGAGCCTGATGTGAGCAGAGGATATGTTCCTCACAGAACTCGGCTCGGTATGATGATCAACTACATGGAAAAGATGATGCAGGAATTCTTCAGGGTGAAGCACAACACATGTATACAGAGTGACAGAGAGACTTCAGAAGTTTTTACAACTAAGCCATCCAGAAAGGGAATACTTCAGAGGTTGAAGGAGATCTTTGTGCCAGAGCAGGAGTCACCTGAAGTCACTCCAGTGGAGGCTTCTGTGCCAGAGCAGGTGTCACCTGTAGTCACTCCAGCGGAGGCTTCTGTGAAAGAGCAGGTGTCACCTGAAGTCACTCCAGCGGAGGCTTCTGTGAAAGAGCAGGTGTCACCTGTAGTCACTCCAGCGGAGGCTTCTGTGAAAGAGCAGGTGTCACCTGTAGTCACTCCAGTGGAGGCTTCTGTGAAAGAGCTGGAGCCACCTGTAGTCACTCCAGTGGAGGCTTCTGTGAAAGAGCAGGAGTCACCTGAAGTCACTGCAGTGGAGGCTTCTGTGAAAAAGCAGGAGTCACCTGTAGTCACTCCAGTGGAGGCTTCTGTGAAAGAGCAGGAGTCACCTGAAGTCACTCCAGTGGAGGCTTCTGTGCCAAAGCAGGAGTCGACAACCTTTGAAGACACAAAGACTCTTGAAGAGTCAAGTGTTCCTCATCAGTCCGTGGAAGCAAAGGATGCAAACGACACAATGAACAAAGATCTGTGTGCAGATACATTCACTGGAGTTACCAAGGAGGGACTTTATCCCATTATCAAGGCATTGTATAATGGGACAAGTCAAGAACAGTGGGCAGGATTGTTTTCAGGAAAGCCTGACAATGAAATGGTGAACAGACTTACAGAGCTACTTAAGGAAGTCGTACTCAGGATCACTCAATTTGTTCTGGTGTCACTCCCTAAGAAGCGAACAGTTTCTTGTCTGGAAGTGTTTCACACACTAGCCCACACGCTTCCTCAGACATTTGCCAACGCTCTGGACATTTGTGAAGAAGTCCGCAGTATAACCACAGACAGCTTTTCATTTGAAATCGCCAAAGAGGTGACAGACATGGTTAATGCTATCATCATTAATGGCAAGGATTGTGTGGATCCTGATCTGAGGAGAGGATATGTTCCTCACAGAACTCGGCTCTGTATGATGATCAACTACATGGAAAAGATGATGCAGGAATTCTTCAGGGTGAAGCATAACACGTGTATGCAGAGTGACAGAGAAATGCTGCCTTCAGAGTCTGATAATGTCTTGATGTACGCAGAGACTTCAGAAGTTTTTACAACTAAGCCACCTAGAAAGGGAATACTTCAGAGGTTGAAGGAGATCTTTGTGCCAGAGCAGGAGTCACCTGAAGTCACTCCAGTGGAGGCTTCTGTGAAAGAGCAAGAGTCACCTGAAGTCACTCCAGTGGAGGCTTCTGTGAAAGAGCAGGAGTCACCTGAAGTCACTCAAGTGGAGGCTTCTGTGCCAGAGCAGGAGTCGACAACCTCTGAAGACACAAAGACTCTTAAAGAATCAAGTGTTCCTCATCGGTCTGTGGAAGCAAAGGATGCAGGCAACACAATGCACAAAAATCTGTGTGCAGATACATTCACTGGAGTTACTAAGGAGGGACTTTATCCCATTATCAAGGCATTGTATAATGGGACAAGTCAAAAACAGTGGGCAGGATTTGTTTCAGGAAAGCCTGACAATGAAATGGTGAACAGGCTTATAGAGCTCCTTAAGGAAATCGTACTCCGGATAACTCAATTTGTTCTGGTGTCAATTCCTAAGAAGCAAACAGTTTCTTGTCTGGAAGTGTTTCAAACACTGGCCCACACACTTCCTCAGATGTTTGCCAATGCTCAGGACATTTGTGAAGAAGTCCGCAGTTCAACCACAGACAGCTTTTCATTTGAAATTGCCAGCGAGGTGACAGACATGGTTAATAGTGTCGTCATTGATGGCAAGGATAGTGTGGATCCTGATGTGAGGAGAGGATATGTTCCTCACAGAATTTGGCTTGATATGATGATCCACTACATGCAAAAGATGATGCAGGAAATCTTCAGGATAAAACTGTGTGCAGATAAATTCGCTGGAGTTACCAAAGAGGAACTTTATCCCATTATCAAGGCATTGTATAATGGGACAAGTCAAGAACAGTGGGCAGGATTTGTTTCAGGAATGCCTGACAATGAAATGGTGAAGAGGCTTACAGAGCTACTTATTGAAGTTGTACTCAGGATCACTCAATGTGTTCTGGTGTCACTTTATAAGAAGCGAACAGTTTCTTGTCTGGAAGTGTTTCCCACACTGGTCCACACGCTTCCTCAGATGTTTGCCAATGCTCTGGACATTTGTGAAGAAGTCCGCAGTTCAACGACAGACAGCTTTTCCTTTGAAATTGCCAGCGAGGTGACAGACATGGTTAATGCTATCATTATTAATGGCAGGGATTGTTTGGATCCTGATGTGAGGAGAGGGTATGTTCCTCACAGAAATTGGCTTGATATGATGATCCACTACATGCAAAAGATGATGCAGGAATTCTTCAGGGTGAAGAATGCTTCACCCTGAAGCAAAATTCCAACAGTTCTCAACAGTTTGCAAAGCTATTTGCAAGCCGTTTTAGATGTTTTCGGGCCTGTCTTCCTCAGCAACCTCGAGCACCTAGTAGATGCACACAACTCGCACACACTGTGATTTTATCTGCTGTCTACCTAAAAAAAATAAAAAAACAAACAAAAAATAAACAAAAAACTGAAAAAAAATCTGGTTTGGCTGGTTTTCCCTCTCTTTTTTCTCCCTCCTCAGGTGTTTGGTCTAGGCGATGGGCTGGCTGGGCGGAGCACTGGGCTGATCAGGCACACCTGCTTCCACTTCCTCAATCATCTCCACCTATTTAAGATCCCCACTCACCTCATCTCGCCGTCAGTTCTCCTGCTCACATCGTGGTAACTAGACCTCATACTCACCTCAGTGAGAATCTTCTGCCTTTTACTAATCCTCGTTCCCTTTTTGTAGACGCCGCTCAGCCTGGTCCCGTCTAGCCTTAGCTTGCTCTCAGCCGAACACCTGTTTTGGATCTCGCCCTTGTGTTCGCCTTTTGTTCTCCAGCCCTTTTTGGTTTTTGCCCTTGTGGTAGTTTTGAGTTCTCAGCCCTTCTTGGCTTGTTCGCCCTTGTGGTATTTTTCACACCCTTTTTTCCTCCCTTCGGAGTGATTTTGTATTCAAATAAATTGATGAATTTTGAGTCTGCGTTTGGACCTTCTGATTACACACAACACGGAATACAGTTACTCATATTTTGTATTCTAAATACGTAATGTCGCTACATGTAATTCGTTACTCCCCAACACTGCTGGCATGCAGTCACGCAACATTAAGCATTATCGAACTTTTGTCATATTTTTAATGAAAAAAGTTATATCGCAATAATTAGTTATCGTTTTTATCGCCCAGCCCTATTCAGCACTATCAAAAAAAGAGTGATTTTCATCTAGCATGGGGCTGCACAGTCTGTGCTGGGTTGTGTTTGTGCAACTTGATCTAACAGAAATACGTGACATACACACGTGGCACCGACTCGAAAAGTAGTGAAATTACGTGCAGGCACCACGGAAAACTCTCCATAGAAAGTCAATGTGAGGCATTTTCGTAGGGACACCAGGGATTTTTAATACGTGTGGACACCGCGGACATGAGCGCCAAATGGGGCATGTAGAAGTAACGTGCAGATATTTGTTGAAGTGAGCATGTGGTTATTTCATTTTTGAGAACGACTGGATTGAAAGACGGTGAAAGCTAACGTCGGTTAGCAGTTGCTCTGGACGGAAGCGTCGTCACGTTGCCATGGTAATGCAACTTGCGGGCCCGCTCGTGGTTACGTAAATTGCCTGCGACAACGCGTCATTTCATAAGGAAATGCTGTCGCACACAATCATATCAAGCACGGTTGCATTAGAAAACACCTTTTATCGATCAAATAAACGTGTATGTCGACATAGATGGTCGTGTTGGGCCGGTTCGTTTGTGTTAAATACTAATATAATAGTGATCGTTTCCTAGAAAACGTTTATTAAGGGCCAAATCGCTTAGAGAAATGCGTGAATTGTCAGAGTGACATGACTGTATCGAATCGGCACCTTTGATTAACTGTGCAGTCCTTTCATTTAGATCGTCATTAACAACAGAGAACGTGCACTCTTTAGCTAACTGCATATGGGATCGAAAAGAATAATGTTTTCCATATAGTCCGGCTGAGGAAGCGGCCTTCAGGCAGCAGCTAGTTCGTGTAATAATAATACGTCCCTCATTCATTTCTATTGGCGCTCATGTCCGTGGTGTCCACACGTATTAAAAATCCGTGGTGTCCCTACGAAAATGCCCCGCATTGACTTTCTACGGAGACATTTTTCCGTGGTGCCTGCACGTAATTTCACCACTTCTTGTCGGTGCCACGTAATTCAGTGTTAACAATCCGTGTGTATGTCACGTATTTCTGTGAGATCAGGTTGGTTTGTGTATCAGTTGGCTGAGATTGTTGTCCCTGCAAAAATAAATAAATAAAAACTTTTCCTATCAGAAATGGTGGTTGTGGTTTTGAAGGCTCCTTCTTATACTCCCACGTTAAAAATGACGCAGAAATTGCTTAATATTTGGAAAATTATAATTTTTTAAGAAAAAAAAGTAGTAGCGTTAAGAACCTTGCCTATGGGCCCACACTGGCACTGGTTTTGACATTTGATTGGCTTCAATAGCATAAAGTATGCCCAAGATACTCTGAGCCAAAAAGTGTACGGAAGAAATGATAATAATAATAAAAAATAAAGAAGTAGAATAAAGAAATTGAAAAAAAACCGTCAGGGTTCGATCTCGAGGAGATGACACAAGTGCGAGACAGGAGCAATTCAGAGTTAACAAAGTATTTTATTCCCAAAGCAAGGTGAACTCCCAAGTAGGAGTCAGTTCAAAATTACAAAAAGATTCTTCATAGCGTGGGTTTCAAAAACAGTTCAAGATAACAAGGTTTTACCATAGCTTGAAGTCATAAATTCGTGAAGGCTGGCAAGGCACAGAGAGAAGACACAAGCCCACGGGTACACAGAACAAACTGACACAGAGTGAGGGGAAGACAGACAAGATATACAGAGGAGCAGGGAAGACAATAGCTGCGTCTCAATTCAGGGTCTGCATCCTTCGGAGTGCGCATTTTAAGGCCGCTTACGTCACAAAGCTGCGCGAAGGCTGTCCCAATTCGCCAAAAGTCGAAGGGTCCTTCAAATGCGTCCTCCTTTTGCCTGAATTTGGAGGATGCATCGCTACCATCCTTCGTGGCCTTAAATATCCCACAATGCTTTGCGGGCCTACTTTTTGTCCAATAGTACAATGACGGACCAAGCGAGCGGCAGGAGTGCCGAATTCACATTTAAATGTAAGTAAAGAGCAGTAGTTCGAGAGTTTTAAATGCTAGTAGTGACAGCGGCATTAAAAAAATGAGTTTTATATTTACAAACATGACGTCCTGTTGATAGAGGCGCTGTAAACTAAACGTTTTGATTGAATGTTGTTTCTTGACTGTTTACTGTAGTATAGTATAAAGTATAGTTCACGTGAGGAGCAATATTATCGTTATTATATCAAACGGTCATTCTGCCTGTTGTCATTTTGTTGTAGGAGGAGCAGAGGGAAACAGAAGAAACCTGACAATTGATAACGGAGGAGATGAGGCTGGAGAGGGAGGGAGAGAGAGGGAGAGAGAGAGGGAGGGAGAGAGGGAGGGAGAGAGAGAGAGAGGGAGGGGGAGAGAGAGGGAGAGGAGAGAGAGAGAGAGAGGGAGGGAGAGGGAGAGGGAGGGGGAGAGACGGGGAGGGAGGGAGAGGAGAGAGAGAGAGGAGAGAAAGAACGGACAGACCTCAGCTCATTGAGAGGATGGTGGACAGCAGTGATTTTTATGTTCTGTGTTATTTAAATGGTCACTTATTAAATTGTATATTAAATCGTTCTTGTCTTTGTGTTCTTAAACTCTTCTAACCTTGTTACAATATGTGTTTCATTACTTATTTATAATTGAAGTAAACTTTTGAACTTTACTGTTGTCATTTACAAAGAACATAAATGTTTGGCTGAGCAGGAGTCCTTGGTGCTGCTGGACTGGATGATGCCACGGTGAAGACCTTGGAGTCCTCTGGCTGTGAGTGGGACATCATCTGGTGGAGGGGGGTGCCTGTCTCCTCTGTCCACCACATCGTCCATCAGGGTTTGCAGAGCTGACGATCGGCGGCTGCCATGTTACTAAAGATGTTTTTAAAAAGGGCAAAAATAAAAATAATAACTTCAACAGAGCGGCTTCCAAAACAGCTTAAAATATGAAAAGCTATAAAATATGTATCCTCACCCTCCAAAGGTGATGATGGCCAGTACACCTCCTCCAGGACAGACAGCTGGTCCTGCCAGGGAGCCCCACTCTCCTCCACCCAGCAGTAATTCTCTGGTGTAGTGACAGACCTGATGCTTAATGACACATTAAAGCAGTGCTTTCAGGGTTATTTGCAGGGTTCTTACACATTTAGCTATTTAATTTAAAGTATTAAAATTACAAACAGACCCTGTATCAAGTCTTACAATTAAATAAAATATAAATTACATTTAATCATATTTGTCTATCTACTGGTTATATGGCTAGTGTTTGCTCAGTAACTGGTATATTAATAATGATCAATAATATAAACAGCAGCTTACCGTCACCTCCCCACTGCGCTCTCCCAGCCTGAAGAAAATGAGCCGTCACCGGTTTTGCTGCCGCTGGAGCCGCCTCTCCTCTTCCTCCAACAACAAATAAATATATTAAAAAATTCCAAATTTCTAAATCCACACTGTTGTCCCGTTTGTTGTGTAGTCCGTGTTGTGTCGCTGTCGCTGCTTTTGTTTTTCCCGGGGCAAAATTTATGACGTCGCGCCACAATCAGGAAGTGCTTTGAAGGCCAGACCGTCCCATTTACCAACGGTTGAGGATCCTCCGGAGGATCCTCAGGAGGACGCGGCCTCCTGAGACCGCGTAGGCTGCGTCCTCCGAAGGATGCAGACCCTGAAATGAGATACAGCTCATGAGACACTGGTGGCACACATTAGGGAGGAGCAGGTAATCCCCGGGACGAGGAGGGAGCGCACGAAGAAGGGGAAGTCAAGACACCTGAAACGAGAGGAAGGGCAGTGATTTCAAAATAAAACAGGAAGTAAAATACAGAAACAGGAAATAAAGCAAGAATCGGGATAACATAGCAAAATACCAAAATAAAAGCCCTGGCTCAAACCTGACTCCTGAAAAAGAGGAGCATTCGTGATGGATACCAGCTATAGTACCCTATGCGACCTTTAGGTCAAAGTCAAAGTCAGATTTATTGTCAAATCTGCTATATGTGCTGGACATACAGAGAATCGAAATTGCGTTACTCTCAACTCCGCAACATATAACATACAGCTAAGAACTCAAGGGTTCTTTTGTAGGGGGAAGAGGGGGAGAGTGGGGCACAGGAGGGAGAGAGTTCAGCTTCCTGATAGCCTGGTGGATGAAGCTGTCCCTCAGTGTGCTGGTCCTGGCCCGGAGGCTGCACAGTCTCTTTCCTGATGGCAGCAGACTGAAGAAGCAGTGTGAAGGGTGGGTGGGGTCTCATATGATGCGGAGGGCCTTTCGGGTGAGACGGCTGTCGTAGAGGTCTTGGAGGGAGGGGAGAGGGACGCCGGTGATCCTCTCAGCTGCTCTCACTATGCAATGAAGTGTCTTCCTGCAGGTGGTGGTGCAGGCTCCGTACCACTGCTCACCTGCTCCACAGCAGCACCATCGATGGTCAGAGGGGTGTGCTGACTGCGTGCTCTCCTGAAGTCCACAACCATCTCAGAGTGAAGAGGAGTGGGCTCAGCACACATCCTCGGGGAGCCCCGAAGTTCATTGTGATGGTGCTGGATGTGTTTCTGCCGACCCGCACTGTCTGAGGTCTCCCGGTGAGGAAGTCCAGCAGCCAGTTGCATAGCAAGGTGTTCAGCCCTAGCTGGTCCAGTTTGTTGATGAGCTGCTGTGGGATGATGGTGTTGAATGCTGAGCTGAAGTCTATGAACAGCATTCGAACATATGAGTCCTTATTTTCCAGGTTGGTGAGAGCTGTGGAAACTGCATCATCGGTTGACCGGTTGGGCCGATATGCAAACTGGAATGGGTCCAGGGATGGAGGGAGGGCTGTCTTGATGTGTTTCATGACTAACCATTCAAAGCACGAAACAGGTGGAGTCATCATGCTACATGTGGAGCTGTACCGTCACTGTGAGGAGCTGAGACTTGGAGGAGTGGTAAGAGAAAAATGGACAGAGAAGTAATGAAGAAAATGCTGCGACAGCGACCCAGAGCATTGAGAAGGGCACTGACATCGTGGAGAAGAAAGGTCACAAAACATCTGGAGTGTGGAGATATTTTGGCTATTTTGTTTTTGTTTGTTGAAATTATACCTAAAGCACTTAGAACTTGCACATGCAGCCACGTTACTTGTGTTTTATAATATTACTCCTTCGGAGTTGACAGGTACATATTACAGAGGCCGAACACAGTTCCATTCCATTCCCATCTGATGTAGCTTGATCAGCAGCCCCTCTCACCACAACACAGACTGGCCAGTGAAAATATTGCACTTCCAGTCACTTCCACATTGGCCTCATTTTTTGCTGTTTGGTATAAACAACAACAAATGACGAGAACATACAAACATACTCTTAAGTTTTATTAAGGTTTGTCATGACAGTGAATTAGAAAATCAACTGATGCATGTGAACAAAAATCCCTTCAGATGAACTGAATCCACGGCAACTCTGGTGACGGTCACTTCCAACAGTGAGGTGCAGGACTAAGGCACACCTTCACGACCACCAAATATGATGACTAAGCATGGAGGAAACATGAGCCACAGGTCAGTTAAGTCATCATGCATGATAACTGACAGCGACACAAAACAAGCCACGATTCAGTGTGTATAGGTCTGTGGTGCCATTTTGTAATGAGTAAGACACTGATGAATCCACACACAGTTTTAACTGTTGTCATTGTTTCTACATCCACAAATGTTATTTCATTTTTTCTCTTTCATTTCAAACATTTACAAAGATAATTATGACAGCCTTAGTATTATAGAGCAGTTACATACATCATGGCTAGAAATGTTGAAGCCTGTATAAAGTCAGTGGTCCTATGTTTGTGGCTGGGTTCTCATACAATACTGATGAGCCCAGAGTAAAATAAGGTGCAAATCATCTCTCTGGATTTCAGGGACTGTACAACATGATAGATCCGTCACAGATCACTGATCAAATGCAAGCAAAAGATGCAACATTTGTGATATCTACTGTTTAGAAATAGTGCTTTTCCTGTGCCAATCTGAGGTAGACGTAACAAAACCAATGCAACACAAAAATGGAGACAGGTGTTAATAAGAGACTGCAACTGAGATAGACATTCTTCAGTAGCAAGCACACGATTATCACGAGCTAACTTGTGTACTGACACCTGGTTTACAGAGTGATCACCTCCTCCACTCTACAGATCTTACTGTCAACAATTATAAATTAGCTTTTACAGTGTTCTCAGCTGCAGGAAGGGTTGGACAGAGAACCGACAGTACCACTGTACAGACAGATACTGAGGTTCATACAGTGCATCTCAGCATACACAGCAGGCCTTAATGCTAAACACACACACACACACACATACATACACCACTACAGCTACTTCACACACAGCCACAGTTATTGCTTCAAAGCAGAGCACACACATAGCTCCAGCAGTAGTCAGTACTGTTGAATGGAGACAAGGAGCAGGAAATACAATAAACGAAAGGGACAGTTCATCATAAAAACACATCTTTCTCGTGGCCTGCATGGTCTTTAAGTGAGGTTTCTGTAAAGGTTTTTTTCCTCCTTTCTAATAAACTGGATCTAACAGCACTGTTTGTAGTGCCTAAAAATACAACTTACAACCCCAAAAAAGCAAAGTCTCATTCCATTGCTTATTCATTTATTTAGTGTTATTTTCTACCCAAAAACTGTTATAGCGCTCAGAAGGAACAAGCCAATAAAGTCAACTTGTAACAGAATTATTGGATGTATTTATGTAAGATGTCCTCCAAATTCACATCGTTCTGCACAGCTGCAGTTTGGTAGAAAGTAACCATGTCAAGATTTCTGAGAAGAGACCTTGTTTTTGGTGTCACATATCATCCAGTACTATTAGAGAGAAGACAGAAAGCCTGATGACAAGTCACACCAAGACAACCTGATGGATAAATAGAACAGGCCATTACTGTCATTGTAACATGCCACATGTACAATGAAAATGTATTTTAAATTTCATTGTACATGTAGCATGTTACACAACAACAATAAAACCCTATTCTATTCTATAAAAACCACTGTAGGTCACAAACAAAATATGAATTTTAGATTTTGCAGTAAACTGTCTCTTAAAACATGCAGGCACCCTTAATGAGGCTGCAGAAAAGCACCACAATTTGAAGAATACACAAAAAGAGCAATGTGGCAAATCAAAAGGACATAAAAAGCCTCTCTGAGTGCCATATACAGGCTGTTTTCAAGATAAAAATGTCAAACCCTGTGATTTAAAATTTAAAAGCTCTCAAGATGACACTTAGAAAAATACTTAAGTATGAACTCTGACCTCGGCTGTATTCCTGCTGCGGACATTCTTTGGTCATGAAATAGGCTGAATTTTAACAGATTTACAAATGCTCCTCGGCACAAAGGAAGCATGCAGCAACTGATCTAATTTGCAGAATAGAGCTGGTACACAAATTGTTTTCTTTTATATCGAACGATCATATTCCCAAATATCACTTCCATGAAAAATCTTAGTTTGTGATCAGATCGCTGAAGATCTGTATATAGACGATATGAAAACAGTTAGCTGCTTTTACCTTTGTATGGCAGAAGTTTTTGTCCAACATCACTGTTACAATACTCACTCTTGCAGTGTCACATTGGCTCTAATGCCTCCATTTCACAATGTACAAAGTAACCATCTGCTAGTAATGGAGATGTAATGATGTAAAGGAGATGGATGGTTTTTCTTAATCACTGTTTCCACTCTCTGGCAGTCCACAGGAGTAGCAAAGGCACAAAAACAGATACAGACAATCCCAATCATCCCAACTCATCCCATCATCACATGACTCTCTTCTAAAAACACTTTTTAAAGTCATGTTTGCAGGTGGGAGTCTTTGCACTGGGTCTGTCCTTTATAGTGCACATTAAAAACAACAAAGACGTGCCTTCTGCTTGTTGGAATTTAACGGGAAGGCGGGTGAAGGGATGACTGGAAAATCAGCCCTGGAGTTCTTCGAAGCAGGTCTCACACACCCTTACTGGCTTTTTAGAAGACGGCGTGAGGGCATTCTTTGCTGAACACTCAGCACAGAAAATGTTTCCACAGTGTCTGCAATGGTGCTGGATGTTCAGAAAAGGAGAGAGAGGAGAGAGGTGCATGGTTTCAACAATACACATCTTGCCTGCAAGAACCAAATCCTTCATGAAAGCATCACTCACCTTCCTGACAGTGACAGTAAAGACTTTCCCACAAGCCATGCAGTTCTGCACTTCATGATCCTCAGCCCATTTTCTAGTCAGACTTTGTGACTGCTTGATCTAAGAGAAGCAAAAGCAGGAGTTAATTAGGGAACTTTCAACTAATTAGGTTCATAAGTCATTTTACAGATGGCTGACCTGAAGTGATTGGTTTTCTCTGCCGAGCTCCTGCATTGCTGCGGTTGTGTCGTCCAGCTTCCTCCTGAGCTCCACAACTTTGGCCTGCAGTTTCTCTATCTCACCTTCACCCTTCACACACCTAAGACACAAAAAGAGCTCTGAGGATGAAAGTGTGTTTGTAATTTATTTATCAGGACATTTTTCCAACCACCACTATAGGACCTCAGCACAAAAAAGAACAACACTTAGTCCTCACTCAAACAACTGCAGCATGTAAACAAGTTGTAATGTACAGTATGTTTAGTTAGTGAACTGTTCTAATCATATATTTTCCACACAAATGTTCAGGTATTTACACTTGAGCAGGAAAATACCATTACCTTGGAATCCCCACCCCCCTTCTCAGAAAACCTGTAAAGGTGCCCTGAAGGAAAATGTTACTGTACTTGAGGTGGAATGTGTTAACGATATTGCTGGTATGACCTGAATGCCTTTCTTCTTTTACTATGACAGTTGTGTCAGTTATGTAACGACCGGGAACCCTGTCTAAAAAAAGGACAAATGTTCATCTGTTGAGGCAGCCTTCTATGTTCTACAGTATCTCTGCAGTGGCACATGCAACAAGTCATATTAAATGTCATAAATATCACATTCAATTATCATTTCTCATACAGGATAAAGTAATTGTGCCTGTTCAGCACTTTTTTTATTGAACTCCTGACCTTGTTTGAAGCAGAGGCCTTAGACATACAGAACTTGACAAACCTTGTAGATCTCATCCCTCTTCAATGCACATGACGTCAACAATCTGTGTGCAATGTGGTGTGTTTCAAGCACATCCAAAAGTCTTAGAGAAAAAGTAATTATCTGCAGAGGTAATAAACATGTTAACACAGGATCAACTGACCTTTCCAAAAGGGCCCGTCGCTCATCCTGGTTGTTCTGCACGGTGGCTTCCAGTACGGCGATTTCCCCTCTCAGCTCATCAGTCTGTTTCTCCAGCTCAGTCACTCTCCGCTGGCTGCCCTGCCACTCCCTCTTCAGAGTGGCCACATTCTCGTTCAGTGCTGTCACCTGTACACCCAGCTTAGCTTCTGTCTCCTCCCTGAGCTTCACCTGCTCCTCTTTGGCTCGCTTCTCTGCCACCTGTGGGAAGCGGCATGTCGGAAAAAAGTGAGATCGACATTTTAGCCTCCCAGAATTGTTGGAATTTGACAGGCAGTCATACCAGCTGTTCCTGAAAGTTCTTGATTTGGGTGAGGAGGTGCTCCTCTTTCTGGCTCCTGCTGTCCCGGGTGGCCTGGTGCTCTTTCTGCTCTTGCATCAGGGCCCCCTGCGCCGCCTCCACCTGGCCCTGCAGCTCCAGCTTCTGCTGGATCAATAGCTGTTTGGCTTCCTGCAACTCACCCAGCTCCTGGAAAAACAAACCAACTTTCATCAGATCTAGTCTCTCTGAAAAAAACAAGGAGTTAAGACTTCAAGACTTTGGAGCAGTTATTGCTCCCACAGCTTCACATAAACATTGACACTCAAGTTAAAGTGCCAACTCAAACATGCTTCACTACAACTTTGAAGAGTTAAGCATGGAAAGCATCAATGATCAATGTCAACATCAGCATAATTATCCAGCCTCTCTCTGCCCTTTTGAATCTAAAGACCGACATTTGTGACTGACCTTCTCACTCTTCTCTGTTAGTGTTTTTAACTCAGAGGTCAGTTTGCTGTTGTTCTTCTCCAGGACACTCTTGGTGTTTTTCAGCTCCTCCACATTTCTCCGCTCCTTCTCCAGTGCCTCCTTAACTTGACCCTGAATGGCACAATTGACATTATACTGATACAATGACACCACCTGACATGATTGTGAAGTGTCATGTGAGTTTACAATTTGTCTAACCTGTTGCTTCTGCAGCTCCTTCAGAGTTTGTTCCTGCTTTTGGAGCTTCTGGTCCCGTTTGGAGAGCTCCTGCTCCAACGAGCCATGTTTGGATTTCAGTTCCTGGATCTGAGCCTCTAAACCAGTCTGATGGGTTTGATTAGCAGCCAGCTCCTCCTGGGCCATGTTCAGTTTATTCTCTGATGTCTACAGTGTTCAAATGTGCAAATATGTATTAGCCTGACCTTCTCCACAATCCTATAATGTTAATAACACATATGATATAACAGCATGTACCTTAAGGTCTTGTCTTAGGGAAGAAACCTC